>NC_054409.1:785000-2176405 GCF_017976425.1 Toxotes jaculatrix
TATCAGCTTGGAAACTTTAGACGAGTAAAGATGGCCGTCTGTTCATGACATTCATATGTATGTGTGTGAGCAGGAACAGAAACTGTGATGAGTCCAAAAGGCAGATCAGTGAAATGTCCTGATGATGTAAAATTGTGCTGATTGTACGTGATCAATGATCAAATGAAAGAGATTTGCTTTAAAAAAAGTTTTAATATTATTGTAAAGGCTTTATTGAAATTGTCTGTCTTTTATTTTGAAAAGCGCACTGAAACTCCAGTGTTTCCATTTTCTGCTTCTTTATACTTTTACTTCACAACTTTACAGAGGGAAATATTTCACTGTTTTACTACATTTATTTCACAGCTACAGTTACTTTTCAGATTAAGATTTGAAATAAAAATCAAATGAGTCTGTTCTGCATGATCAGCACTTTTACTTTTGACAGTTGAAGTATATTTTACTGATTACACTCGTTTTAGATTGTGTCAGATAAAACCAGTGGATCTCAGTCTGTCTGTATGTCAGTGAATGGAAATGCTCATGACTCCATCTAGTGGACTGACAGTGGAAGTACAGCAGCTGATGGCAGCTTCCTCTGCCTCACACTGCTGTCTGACTGCATTCAACTGACACTGATATGAAAGAGGAAAGAAGAGCCAATCAGTGAAGGAGCAGCTGATATTTCTACAGGACAAATGATGGAGAGGATGATTTCAGTTGATGTGCAGATGAATGATTTGTGTTTTCTCTCCAGATGAAGGTAGAAAGTGTGTGTGAGCTGATGTGGATGTGAATTCAGCATCATGAATCAGTGTGAGGACAGAGAGGAGGGAGCCCCTCCCCCTAAAAGCAGTCTGTGTGGGGACCATGAGATCCAGACCAAAGCTCAGAGGTGAGATGAGGATCTCTAACTGTCCATGACTCTTCTCCATGTCAGAGCTCAGCACTCACATCACTGCACCATCATTATTCACACTCAAAGCTCTGTGTGTGTTGTGTTGAAGGCCAGAGCAGCAGCACACACCAGACTCTGCTGGACCTGGACCTGAACATGGACCTGAGCCCAGCTGTGTGTCCATGAAGAGCGACAGGTCAATGGATGACCCCACTGATTTCAAAGGACAGCCTCCCTCTGCTGCAAAGAAGTGAGCTGCAACTGACTATATGTTTTCTTCTCTACTATGAGAACACTGCATGAATAACTGATATGTTGTCCCTGTCTCCATGTCCCTGATGGTCTTAATCTTTGTGTCCACCAGGTTCCATCAGCGACCAGACTTCCCTGTACCTGTGTCCATGAAGAGTGATAGGTCAAAGCTTGACCCCATTCATTTCAAAGGACAGCCTCCCTCTGCTGCAAAGAAGTGAGCTGCAGCTGACTACATGTTTTTTTCTTTACTATGAGAACATTGTATGAATAATAGGTGTGTTGTCCCTGTCCCCATGTCCCTGATGGTCTTAATCTCTGTGTTCACTAGGATCCATCAGAAACCAGACTTCCCTGTACCTGAGCCCAGCTGTGTGTCCATGAAGAGTGACAGGTCCAATCGTCGGCTCATTAATTTCAAAGGACAGCCTCCCTCTGCTGCAAAGAAGTGAGCTGCAGCTGAGTTTAAAATGTATCAGACAGCTGTCCTGTATAACTGGTCTTCTATGAAAGATGAAGTGATTGTGTTTTGTCTCCAGGCTTCATGAATGACACAGTATATGAACATGATCAGGCTGAAACACAGGCTTTAGTGGCAAAGTTGATGTTTCTCTTTTCAAGAAAAGCACTTCTTATGTTCTTATATGTGTCATTCAGATCAGAACTAAAACTCCCTGTAACTCAGCACCTATCCAGTTCCAGTGTTTGTGTTAGTGTCCTGTAGCAGAGGTGAGACTTCTGTCAAACCCAGTGTGAGTCCTTAAAACTCATCATTTAAAAGGTGGACTTGTTGTGATGACTCTAGGTCATGAGGTACAGAACTGATTGCTTGTTTCCTCTCATTGAGAATGTCACAGCACAGTAGTGTTTGCTTTAATCAGGACAGTCACCACAGAACATAAAAGCAGCTGTTGTTTGTGTACAAAGCATAAAACACTCACAGATGCTGCAAACATAATGTGAGCTAATTCTTCATGATTCCTCCACAGAGTGGACCAGGAGAACTCAGAGGTTCCCAGTGCTCAGTCTGCCCAGCAGCATCAAACACACCTGGACTCCATATTTATGGTCTGTACATGGACAACTACTTTGACATCTGTTGTGTTGACAATAATCTCCATGCTGCACTTTTTAGAGCAGTGGATTGTCAGTGTGTCCAACATGGATCTGATGTTTGGCTCCATGGTTTTACTTTGATTGTGTCATTCATAAAGTTTTCTGTTCCAGCTGCTGGAGGAGAACATTGTCACTTTTGTGAAGAAGGAGCTGAAGAAGATCCAGAAGGTTGTGAGTCCAGATTACCCAGAATGCTCAGAGAGTCAGAGGGAGGATGAAGAGGTGTTGGACGGTGAGGATGAAGAGCAGAGGAGGAGCAGCAGAGAGGCTTTTGTGAAGATCACAGTGAACTTCCTGAGGAGAATGAAGCAGGAGGAGCTGGCTGACTGTCTGCACAGCAGTAAGAGGATTTCTCTAAAGATTCAACATGATGGACAAATGGGACATTTACTAACGTCTCAAGACATGGAGGGACATATGTTCATGTGTGTTCTTTAGGGGGATGAACATGTCATGTTTTCTTTATGAATCAGTCATTGATGTTGTTTCTTGTTTGTTCATTCAGGACATGTTGCTCCAGTTTGTCAACGTAAACTTAAATCTACTCTGAAGAAGAAGTTCCAGTGTGTGTTTGAGGGGATCTCTAAAGCAGGAAACCCAACCCTTCTGAATCAGATCTACACAGAGCTCTACATCACAGAGGGAGGGACTGGAGAGGTCAATGATGAACATGAGGTCAGACAGATTGAAACAGCATCCAGGAAACCAGCCAGACCAGAAACAAGCATCAGACAAGAAGACATCTTTAAAGCCTCACCTGGAAGAGATGGACCAATCAGAACAGTGATGACAAAGGGAGTGGCTGGCATTGGGAAAACAGTCTTAACACAGAAGTTGACTCTGGACTGGGCTGAAGACAAAACCAACCAGGACATACACTTCACATTTCCATTCACGTTCAGAGAGCTGAATGTGCTGAAACAGAAAAAGTTCAGCTTGGTGGAACTTGTTCATCACTTCTTTACTGAAACCAAAGAAGCAGGACTCTGCAGGTTTGAAGAGGTCCAGGTTCTGTTCATCTTTGACGGTCTGGATGAGTGTCGACTTCCTCTGGACTTCCACAACACTGAGATCCTGACTGATGTTACAGAGTCCACCTCAGTGGATGTGCTGCTGACAAATCTCATCAGGGGGAAACTGCTTCCCTCTGCTCGCCTCTGGATAACCACACGACCTGCAGCAGCCAATCAGATCCCTCCTGAGTGTGTTGACATGGTGACAGAGGTCAGAGGGTTCACTGACCCACAGAAGGAGGAGTACTTCAGGAAGAGGTTCAGAGAGAAGGAGCAGGCCAGAAGGATCATCTCCCACATCAAGACTTCACGAAGCCTCCACATCATGTGCCACATCCCGGTCTTCTGCTGTATCTCTGCTACAGTTCTGGAGGATGTGTTGGAAACCAGAGAGGGAGGAGGGCTGCCCAAGACCCTGACTCAGATGTACATCCACTTCCTGGTGGTTCAGTCCAAACTGAAGAATGTTAAGTATGATGGAGGAGCTGAGACAGATCCACACTGGAGTCCAGAGACCAGGAAGATGATGGAGTCTCTGGGAAAACTGGCTTTTGAGCAGCTGCAGAAAGGAAACCTGATCTTCTATGAATCAGACATGACAGAGTGTGGCATCGATATCAGAGCAGCCTCAGTGTACTCAGGAGTGTTCACACAGGTCTTTAAAGAGGAGAGAGGACTGTACCAGGACAAGGTGTTCTGCTTCGTCCATCTGAGTCTTCAGGAGTTTCTGGCTGCTCTTCATGTCCATCTGACCTTCATCAAGTCTGGAGTCAATCTGCTGTCAGAAGAACAATCAACCTCCAACTGGTCTAAACTGTTCAGATACAAACCTGATCCAACACGGCTCTACCAGAGGGCTGTGGACAAGGCCTTACAGAGTCCAAATGGACACCTGGACTTGTTCCTCCGCTTCCTCCTGGGTCTTTCACTGCAGACCAATCAGACTCTCCTACGAGGTCTGCTGACACAGACAGGAAGTGTCTCACAGACCAATCAGCAAACAGTCCAGTACATCAAGAAGAAGATTGAAGAGACTCCCTCTGCAGAGCAAAGCATCAACCTGTTCCACTGTCTGAATGAACTGAATGATCGTTCTCTAGTGGAGCAGATCCAACAGTCCCTCAGTTCAGGACGTCTCTCCACAGATGAACTGTCTCCTGCTCAATGGTCAGCTCTGGTCTTCATCTTACTGTCATCAGAAAAAGATCTGGACGTGTTTGACCTGAAGAAATACTCTGCTTCAGAGGAGGCTCTTCTGAAGCTGCTGGCAGTTGTCAAAGCCTCTAACAAAGCTCTGTAAGTGTATAGATAGTTGGATTTATTCATCATTATATAAAGACTCTGCTATTTTATTCAGCAGGAGGGAAAATAAATTCCTCTCTTCTTTAATTCCTTATCATCATCTCTGAGCTCTGAGCTTCATCACATTGAATCTGAATTAAAATAATGGATCCTACATTAAAGAGCCAAGTCTCAGCTTTAATTTGAGCAGGTTGACATCAGTATAGAAAGAACTGTGTGGGAGATTCAGCCCTTTTAGTGGTTCAAAAGTAACTGGACAAATACACATGAAGTAAAACAAACTCATCAGATTTAATATTTAGTGTAAAATCCTTTGCAGTCATTGACTGTAGTATCCATTATTATATTTTAAAGTGAATGTGCTGAGATCCCAAATAACATATCATGTCTAACTGTCCAAATACTTACGGCATTGACTGTACATGTCTGTTTATTACTGATTGTGTCATATTTAACTGTCATGTCTCTGACTCTTTGAGAATAAAACAGAAAGGATTTGAATCAGAGCCAATGAAAGATGATCATCAATGTAGAAACTCCTCATTGGTTAGCAGGTGGATAAAGAGCTGATATTTCTGCTTCACTCAACAAATCTGTGTTTGATGTTTGGCCCAGTTTTCAAATGCAGGTCTGTTAGTTTGCTGTGAGCTGCAGAGCAAACTGAGAGTTTTGTTCCTTTGATTGTCCTTTCAACACAAATGTTATTTGACTTTTTCTTCATTGTTTCCTCTTCAGACTGAGCAGCTGTAACCTCTCAGAGAGAAGCTGTGAAGCTCTGTCCTCAGTTCTCAGCTCCCAGTCCTCTAGTCTGAGACACCTGGACCTGAGCTACAACAAGTTGCAGGATTCAGGGGTAAAGCTTCTGTCTGCTGGACTGAAGAGTCCACACTGTAGACTGGAGACTCTGAGGTCAGTTCACTGTCAGTTACTGTTGTAGATCTTATATCTTTAATCCACAACTGAACCTGCTTGATCTTCATCCAGAACTTGAATCCATTCATCTTGAATGAATGAATGAGATTTGAAATAGTTGTTGTTCCATATTGTGACTTTTTCTTATTTCAGACTAAGAATTATTCCTTCAGTTTCACTTCATTTCAGTCAGTTGTCATGAATAATGTCTGTTGACTTCAAGGAAACCTTCAGAACTCACACACTCGTATTTGTCACAGTCAGACTAATGTTTTCTAAATGAAGTGTAGAAAATGTACATTTTTATCACAACAATATACAGAAGATCCTCACAACTAATACACACTGTGTGTGTGTGTTTTGATATTTAACACAAGTGTGGTAAATTGTGGTCTTTTCTCATTGAGTTGAATTGACTTGTTAAATGTGTAAATGTGTTAAGGAGCAAAGACTTATAGGACCACACTGTTGGTTTATAGATAGATATATAGATAGATAGATAGACTTTATTCATCCCTCAGGGGGAAATTGTTATATTACAGCAGCAAGTAAAACAGTCACAAAAAGAAAGGAAAGGACAAGTTGACAGCTAACTGGCAGCACTTAGCAATTCTACAAAATACAGTGTAACAAAGTATAAAGACATATATATATATATATAATAACAATAATATTAATATTAATAATAAGACAGGGAGGAGAATAATATGTACAATAATATATACAATGTTGTAAAAATATAACCTGTCAGGTGTGCAGTGTGTACATTTATAATAGAAAAATAGAGCCATGGTTCTCTAATGGTGGTATGTACAGTTGTGCAGCAGTGTATAGTTATGTACACATAATATACATATACTAGGGCTGTGCGATATGACGATATTAGATCGTGAAGGATTAGAAAGTGTTGACGATCTGCCAGAGGAGACAGATCGTATTATCGTCTATAGGGCACATTCTATTAATTGCAGCTCTATGCTTGCGCACAGACGCACGAGAAGTTTTTTTTTTTTCCTTGGGCAACTAACAGCCCGCTTCACGTGAACATGACCAACCAATCATGGCGAAGTATGAGCAGTGCTGATTTTTTCTTTACTAGCCTCGCTGTTTCAGTCAGGTTGTAGCAGGTAGCCTTGGCCGACAGCAAAAGTGAAAGCTTGGAGTTGGTCCCCAAAAAGAAGTCCACTTCAGTCATATGGACAGTGTTGGGGAGTAACGGAGTACATGTAACGCCGTTTCTGTCTTGGCCAACGCATTCCTGTCCCGGCTCTGTTTTGCCGGCTGCAGCTCAAGTTCTCACTCCTGCTGCTCCTCGTCCGACTCCATTCTGACCGACTGATCAGGCGAATAGCTCGTTTATTTTCTTTTGTTTTCGTGGAGCTGGGGCTTCTGGGAAATGTATCGGGTTGCCTTCGTTCATTTAGAGAATAAACATAAACTTGTGAAACAGAGAAGTATCATCACGTAATCCATTGATTTCAACAATGTAACTGTATTCTGAATACTATCTATTTAAACTGTAACTGTAATGGAATACAGTTACTCAGAATGTGTATTCTGAATACGTAACGCCGTTACATGTATTCCGTTACTCCTCAACACTGCGTATGGAACTGGTTTGGGTTTTCTCCAAACGACAAAGCGCAAACAACTGTCATTTGTAAAGTTTGCACAGAGAAGGTTCGAGCTTCAGATGGAAACACAACGAACCTGTTTAACCACCTGAAGAGGCAGCATCCGAAACAATTAGCTGAGAGCCAAGCAGCGAGGCCAACCACACATCAGCCAGTGGTAACGGCTAAAGACATTACACAGAAACAACCAACTATAACACAAGTCTTTGATAAAAGCACGCTGTGTGAGAGAAGTAGCAAACGGTGGAAAGAGGTGACTCTTTTATCTTTAGGGCTAAGTTTTTACATAGAGAATAGTTTGGTTCTAAATTAACTTCACTGTAAAAATGAACTGATAAAATCGTGATCGTGATTTTACCATTAACAAACCGTGATGTGATATTTTTGCCATATCACCCACCCCTAATTTCTCCTAAAGACAGATCACATCTCTCTGATCACATCATGTTGAAAAGAATTCAACCTTATTGGTTTGGCTGATGTGCTCCATCAGTTTTGTGTTGACGACAAATCATCATTGAGTCGTCTGCCACGCTCGTCTAAATATTTCATCCTTTCATATTTAAATATGTGCAGCTCTGATATTGTCAGTCCATTAGTTTCATTTGTACCTTTTGGTAAAAGTCAGCCCATGTTGCAGCTAATGGACGTGAAGCTAACAGCAGCAGGTAGCTCACAGAGAGAGATCATCTTTAGCAGCTGTCACTGTTCACTGAGCTCAACTGGAGAAAAATATCCTGGAGTCAGAGAAAAATCCTGGACAGTAAAAATGTTTTTCTAATGGAGACGGCCTCATGATAACTTAGTGGAGTCAGATCAGAGTTCTCACTTATTCCAAATGGTTTATTTAAAGGGCGACAGGAGCAGAGTCATGATGGGGACATGTTGGACAGGACAGTTTTTCAGCTTCCAGAGGTTGATGTTGTGGTCCATCAGTCAGTGAAGGTGAGGCTGTAGAGTGTGTGAGGGACATGAATTCTTCTGGAGCTTCTGGAGAGGAGAAAGGACTCTCTGTTGTAATGGCTACAAAAAGAAGGCAGCTGAGACCAGTCACAGTGTTTGGGATTTAGAGCAGGTACACACTGGATATAGATGTGAAAAAGCTGCTGTTTCCTAACAAATCCCACTTTATTTAACAATCATCTGACTGTTGAATCTCTGAGAAATGAAACATGGAGTGAATGAAGAGATCTTTGGATGACAGAGTTTAGGAAAGTTTTCAAAGCTCTGTTATGAATGAAAACCACTTTGTGCTCAGTCTCTGTTGAGTTGAATGAATGTTTTCGTTGTGGATCCAGGAAATAGACTCTACACATGAGAGACATGATAGAATGTGTTGAACTGCTCCTTCCTCCACCAGCCTATGATACCAAACTGCAGTGAGGACAAGCTCAGCGGGAGTCTGTTCTCTGAGCAACTAATTCCAGTAAGAGCAGTTTCCAATGAGCAGATCTCACACACTGACAAACTACAGTCTCCATGACTGGAGCGTCTGGGGTCAAAGGTCAGAACCACCCTCAGGACTTATTACAGAAGACAGTGCAACAGTGATTCATCAGTGTACAGATACATGTCAGTAAATGTTTACCACACTCCATGAAGATCAAACTGCAGCAAAAGCTCAGATCTTCTGCTACAGCTGCTCATTTCTACCTGTCAACAGGTGCAGAGCTCTTCACAAACAGGTTTTACACCTGGTTAAAGTCATAGAGGTGATGATGATGAACGACACCATCAAATCTGATGTTTGTAAAAAGGCTGGAAGCTGTTTCCAAACAGAGCTGTGAAGCTGAGAGTTGAAGGACGACACCAACAACTCCTTTAATCTGCATCTGACATCTGACTGTTGTTTTCAGATCCAGCTGTGAACATGTGGACTTCTCATTTTAACTGCACAAACCTACTGAGCTACTAAATATATTGATCCTCTAATGACAGACCTGACTGATATGAATCTGTGTTGACATGAACAGGTGTGTGAATGTTGTGGTGACATGTGGCTGATGTGTGTAGAAAGCTGACATGGTGATGATCCACAGCAACAGAAGGACACAGTCACTCTGCTCATGTTAGAGAGAAGCTCATTGATTAGGACATATCTGATTGGATTATCAATGATTTTCATCTTCATCTTTTATTCTTTATTCAGGTTGAGGGGCTGCAGTTTGTCAGAGATCAGCTGTGCTTCTCTGGCCTCAGCTCTGAAGTCCAACCCCTCCCATCTGAGACACCTGGACCTGAGTGAAAACTGGAACGTGCAGGATTCAGTAGTGAAGGATCTGTGTGGTTTTCTGCAGAGTCCAGACTGTGGACTGGAGACTCTGAGGTCAGACTCCATTGTTTACTTGTGTGCTGAGATGAATATGATGTGAAAGTTGTGCTGACAGTAAAGTGCAGACATCACACTGATATTATACTGATCCACACTGAGGATCTTCATGGTAAAGTCTGTTTTCTTCTTCTGTGGTTTAGTCCACTGACTGTGGCAGAGCAATGTTGAGCTACAGATTTCAAAGTTTCATTTAACAAGAAAAAAGCTTCAATCACATCCAAGTTTTTTTCACACTCACATCAACAAATATATATTCAGTATTTTCTTCTTCCAACACGACTAGAAAGTGATGAGACTAAAGTCAAAGTGACTCAGATATTCAGAGCAAACTCAGCATGTTTGTTAAATGTCGTCACCGTTACATGAAGTGAAAATCTTTTCCATTTTGTCTCAGTCATTTGTTGACTTTCCTCCAAACTTCAGCCTGACATGTTTGTTCTCTGTCAGAACTTTAGGATCTTTAGTAGAATCTGAAACAAATGTCAACAACATGGGTTTGTATAGATGGAGCCACTGGTGGAGCTGGAAGAGTTTAAGAGCTGAAGTCACTATGTCTTTATTGAAGCAGCAGCATGTTGTCATTAATATTAATGAGAGCTGTGTTTGACTTTTAGTATCTGACTGTTTTTAAGCTGCATCCTGTTGGTTCAGGTGTTTGGAGTTTCCATTTTCCAAACTTGTACATTCTCAACCTTCTTCAGCTCTGAACAGATGATGAAACACTCAACGCTTTCAAGCAGGAACTTTGTCTCCTAAACTCACATCTTTTATTCTTTATTCAGGTTGAGTTCCTGCAGTTTGTCAGAGATCAGCTGTGCTTCTCTGGCCTCAGCTCTGAAGTCCAACCCCTCCCATCTGAGACACATGGACCTGAGAGGAAACAACCTGCAGGATTCAGACCTGAAGGATCTGTGTGGTTTTCTGCAGAGTCCAGACTGTGGACTGGAGACTCTGAGGTCAGACTCCATTGTTTACTTGTGTGCTGAGATGAATATGATGTGAAAGTTGGGCTTTATTCAGTATTTATTAGGTCAAATCTCCTTCAGAATTTCTAACATTCAAAGTGTGAAATGGTTGAAAGGAAGTTGTGAAAGTGCTGACTCTGATTTTCAAAGTGATTTTTAAAGCTTTGAAAATGATTTGGATTCTGACTCTTACAGTCCACATTGACAGTGTCAGCAGTTTGACTGAGTTGAGCTTGTGTTATTCACAAAGTCTCATTGAGATCAGGATGTTTGACAAGAACTGATCTGTACAACACGTGTGAGCAGGTCTGAAGGCACAAGTGTTCATAGCTGCTCCCAATGGCCTCACTCACAGGCACAGTGAAAAGCCTGCTGTCACAGAGAGGACACGTCACCATGGTTTAAATACGGAGAGGACATTTTCACACAGTGTCTCCTGAAGACATTCATAGAGCTACACTCAGCTGCTGAGCTGAACAGGGACACAAATATTTGTGGAACCAATGAAAACAGAGCAGAGAGAGAAGTTCAAACCCTGGCTCCTTTCTCAGCTCCACACAGCCGACCAATCACTGAGCCCACTGGGTGTCAACATCCCACTGTGTCTTTGTCACACCGACACAAACTGTGGGACGCTGACAGCCACCAGGAAGGTGGGGCCAGGAATCCCAGAATGCAATGCTGGAACAGCACATTCAAATGTGTGAGCACAGAGTGTTGGATGAAGCTGAACTTGCTTTGGACCAAAGACACATGACTGGAATGTGATGAAATGTCTCATTCAACACACTGCACATGTGCTGAATGTCTGCAGCTTCTCAAACTCTCAACACAAACTTCAGTCACACTCAGAACATCAAAGGCTCAAACTATTATTTCACACAATATGAAAGATTTCATTTGAAACCTTAGTGAACACTTTGAAAACTTTCTTCCAAACTGTTAAACCTGAGTGTGAATGTGGGACTTTTTGAAGGAGATTTGAGCTCAGAGATTTGATGCTGATCCACACTGAGCATCTTGTTCAGCTTCATATTTCAAACTCATTGAATGAAGATTCAAAATCCAACACTTGCTAATTGACTCTTTACTTTGGAACAATTTCATCTTCACCTTCAGTTGACTTTTATATTTCTTCACATACAAAGCAAATATTCCACATTAAGACAGAAAGAAATGTTTCTTCACTCTTTGCTTTATGATCTGTGATGTTTATAGTGACTGAAGTTAATAAGAGCTGTGTTTGACTTTTAGTATCTGACTGTTTTTAAGCTGCATCCTGTTGGTTCAGGTGTTTGGAGTTTCCATTTTCCAAACTTGTACATTCTCAACCTTCTTCAGCTCTGAACAGATGATGAAACACTCAACGCTTTCAAGCAGGAACTTTGTCTCCTAAACTCACATCTTTTATTCTTTATTCAGGTTGAGTTCCTGCAGTTTGTCAGAGATCAGCTGTGCTTCTCTGGCCTCAGCTCTGAAGTCCAACCCCTCCCATCTAAGAGACCTGGACCTGAGTTACAACTGGAACCTGCAGGATTCAGGAGTGAAGGATCTGTGTGGTTTTCTGCAGAGTCCAGACTGTGGACTGGAGACTCTGAGGTCAGACTCCATTGTTTACTTGTGTGCTGAGATGAATATGATGTGAAAGTTGTGCTGACAGTAAAGTGCAGACATCACACTGATATTATACTGATCCACACTGAGGATCTTCATGGTAAAGTCTGTTTTCTTCTTCTGTGGTTTAGTCCACTGACTGTGGCAGAGCAATGTTGAGCTACAGATTTCAAAGCTTCATTTAACAAGAAAAAAGCTTCACTCTTTAAATCACATCCAAGTTTTTTCCACACTCACATCAACAAATATATATTCAGTATTTTCTTCTTCCAACACGACCAGAAAGTGATGAGACTAAAGTCAAAGTGACTCAGATACAGCTCTGGAAAAAATTGAGAGACCACTGCAAATTCTTCTGAAATCAATATCTCTACAGGTATGACAGCCATTCCATTCCTGTGTATGTTGAATTCCAACACAAGCACACCTCAGTCTACTTAATGAAGTACTGATTAGGGGATCACCTGAACCAAATCCTATTTAATGAGGAAAAGTATAAAAACCACTGCTGTGGTCATCACTATGCTCTTGCAATAGGACTGGATGGATGGCACAAACAGTGCTGGTAGTACCTCAAAAGTAATAGCAATCAAAAAAATAACTATTGACCATGCCAAAACAGTTGAAAAGAAAAGTTTTGTTTGAGGAAAAGAGAGAAAAAAGAGGAAAATTCTGGCTTTACTGGCAGAGGGATACAGTGAGCGTCAGGTTGCTTCCATCCTTTAAATTTCTAAGATGGCTGTTCATAAGAACAAGGTCAAGCAGCAGACACTGGGGACAACAAAGCTACAGGCTGGCAGAGGGCGAAATGACTCTCCACTGACCAGGATGACCGTCAAGTCATTCCAATGTCACTCAGCAACCGTAGGATGACATCAAGTAACCTACAAAAAGAATGGCAAATGGCAGCTGGGGTGAAGTGCACGGTGAGAACGGCTCGAAACAAGCTTCTAGGGGCAGAGCTCAAGTCGTGTAAAGCTAGAAATAAGCCCTTCATCAATGAGAAGCAAAGAAGAGCCAGGCTGAAGTTTGCAAAAGACCATAAGGATTGGACCATAGAGGACTGGAGTAAGGTCATCTTCTCTGATGAGTCCAATTTTCAGCTTTGCCCAATACCTGGTCATCTAATGGTTAGACTGAGACCTGGAGAGGCCTACAAGCCACAGTGTCTCGCACCCACTGTGAAATTTGGTGGAGGATGGGTGATGTGCTTCAGCAAGGCTGTAACCGGGTAGATTCGTCTTTGCGAAGGACGCATGAATGAAGCTACGTACAAGGTTATCTTGGAAGAAAACTTGCTTCCTTCTGCTCTGACAATGTTCCCCAAGTCTGAGGATTGTTTTTTTTCCAGCTGGACAATGCTCCATGCCACACAGCTTGGTCAATCAAGGTGTGGATGAAGGACCGCCAAATCAAGACCCTGTCATGGCCAGCCCAATCTCCAGACCTGAACCCAATTGAAAACCTCTGGATTGTGATCAAGAGGAGGATGGATGGTCACAAGCCATCAAATATACCTGAGCTGCTTGAATTTTTGCATCAGGAGTGGCATAAAGTCACACATCAGCAACGTGAAAGACTGGTGGAGAGCATGGCAAGATGCTTGAAAGATGTGATTGAAAATCAGGATTATTCCACCAAATATTGATTTCTGAACTCTTCCTAACTTAAAACATTAGTATTGTGTTGTTTAAAAATGAATATGTGTCAGGACCGGGTAGGGAGTGGAGTGGACACAGGCGCAGAGTCAGAGTTTGGGATAACCAGAAAAACGGTTTAATCAGTCCGGGTTCGATACACGTGCAAGCAGTCCAATAAGGCAGACGTACAATAGGGAGAAGGCAAACTCGAAATCCAAAATCCAGGCAAGGTCAAACACTAGGTAACAAAAGCACAACAAGAAACGCTGGAAAGCTTGGTAGGAACACAAGTAACACACAAGACAATCTGGCAGCAAGTGCAGGGAGGACGGAGACTAAATACGTCAGGGGGGCGGGGAGACAATTACACACAGGTGAAACATATTAAGGGAAGAAGGGTAATCAGGAGGTAGGAGGGACACACGAGGAGAGGGAGGTCAAGACACCTGAAACGAGAGGAAGAACCATGACAACAGGAAACTCAAACATTACCAAAATAAAACAGGAACCACTAAATAAACAATAAGGCTGCCCTGGCTCCCAGGGTGAAACCTGACAATATGAACTTGTTTTCTTTGCATTATGTGAGGTTTGAGAACACTGCATCTTTTTTTGTTATTTTGACCATTTGTCATTGTCTGCAAATAAATGCTCTAAATGATAATATTCTTATTTGGAATTTGGGAGAAATGTTGTCAGTAGTTTCTAGAATAAAACAAAAATGTTCTTTTTACTCAAACACATACCTATAAATAGTAACAACGGAGAAACTGATAGTTTTGCAGTGGTCTCTTAATTTTTTCTTAATGTTTGTTAAATGTCGTCACCGTTACATGAAGTGAAAATCTTTTCCATTTTGTCTCAATCATTTGTTGACTTTCCTCCAAACTTCAGCCTGACATGTTTGTTCTCTGTCAAAACTTTAGGATCTTTAGTAGAATCTGAAACAAATGTCAACAACATGAGTTTGTATAGATGGAGCCACTGGTGGAGCTGGAAGAGTTTAAGAGCTGAAGTCACTATGTCTTTATTGAAGCAGCAGCATGTTGTCATTAATATTAATGAGAGCTGTGTTTGACTTTTAGTATCTGACTGTTTTTAAGCTGCATCCTGTTGGTTCAGGTGTTTGGAGTTTCCATTTTCCAAACTTGTACATTCTCAACCTTCTTCAGCTCTGAACAGATGATGAAACACTCAACGCTTTCAAGCAGGAACTTTGTCTCCTAAACTCACATCTTTTATTCTTTATTCAGGTTGAGTTCCTGCAGTTTGTCAGAGATCAGCTGTGCTTCTCTGGTCTCAGCTCTGAAGTCCAACCCCTCCCATCTGAGACACCTGGACCTGAGAGGAAACTACCTGCAGGATTCAGGAGTGAAGGATCTGTCTGATCTTGTGCAGAGTCCAGACTGTGGACTGCAGACTCTGAGGTCAGTAGAGGGTTGGAGTCAGTCCATGCTGCTTTCATCACTATTGTCCTAAACACAGTTCGTATCAAAGCAAAGATCCAGTGTCTCCTGTAAACCTCCAACCTTCTCAGTGGCTGCTTTCCTCATTGAAGCTTTGAGAGGAGAACGGGGACAGGCCTCAGGATGGGACAGAAAGACAGAGACGCAGAGGACAGTCAGCCAATCACAGCAGCCACAAGCTAATTGTGATCTGTTGTTGTTGTTGTGTTCACGTCAACAGGAAGTAGAGCTGGATCACAGCTGACAGCCTCACAGGATGTGTAGAGACAGTTGTCCTCATTGGTCCAACTGTCCTACCATCACATCTAATCTGAGACTGTTTGTTGTCTCATTTCAACAGTAAAGAATTGATGAGTTTGATCTTTGTCACAGCTCTGAGATCAGTCTGACTGCAGCCTGCAAATCACTGGCTCTGATTTCAGAGAAGCATCATGACATTTTGGAAGCATGTGGTCTGATACAGAGCAGAACCTCTGCTGAAGTCCAGTGATCACATCTGTATATCTGTCCATCTGTCAGATACTTTCAGTGACAGCCTCCATGTTTATTTGTCAGCTGATATTTCAGAAGCAGATCAGATGTTCATCAACACACACAGACTCTTTCTTTAAATGGAACATGAGTTGACATGTAACAGCAGTGAATCCATCACTAAACTGTTTGTGCAGTAATGAAGCTTCATGACTCAGCAGTTTATTTCCACTGTGGACTTGAGTGAAACGTTCAGAGTAAACAGACTTGATGCTAAAAGTCTCTGCAGGTGTGTGAGCTTCCAGCTCAGTGTCTTCACTCCAATACGTTAACATGAGAGCTGAGAGGAAGCTGCTACACTACACAGCTGCTCCACTTCTGCTCTGAACAGGACTGAAGTCCCTGCTGCTCTTTATACTGGATGTGCTGCATCAGTGACTGACAGCTGATGAAGTCAGTCTCTGTAAACACTGATTTATCACCTCTGTTGTCTGTCTTCTTCTCTCAACAGATGGAGGTAGTGATCTTTCCTAAAGGAGAGAGTGAAGAGGACGAGCTGTGTGTTGAGAGAGGACGAGCTGTGTCCTGATGATCCAGAGAGGTTGAAGCAGCAGCAGCTTGTGTGTAGAGAGGCTCTGATTGGTCCATGTTACTGGGAGGTAGAGTGGAGAGGAGAGCTTCATCCAGCAGTGACTGACAGAGGAACCAGAAGAAGTGGAGAAGACTCTCAGTGCTGCAGTCTGAACTGCTCTGAGAACAGCTCCACTGTCAAGTCCACCATCATCCCTGTGTGTTCCTCTGGATCTGAAAGAGAATCATCAGTGTATCTGGACTGCTCTGCTGCTGCTCTGTCCTTCTACACAGTCTCTACAGACACACTGAGGCTCCTCCACCTCCTCCACCCTCCACCTGGACTTTTTATTCATTCACAAATGCTGAACCCAAAGTGATAAATCAGATTAATCAGCTCCATCATGTGGTGTGATGGAGAATTGCAGCTAATTTCCACTTTATTTTTCTGTCTTGCAGATCTTGGAGGTTCAGAGTTATGCAGTAATTGAACTATTGAAAACACTCTGGTACTACAGATAACATTTAATTCAGAGATTGAAGAGGCAATCCAATTTTCTGATTGGCTGAGGCTGGTGAATTTTGTGAATAGATATTACTACTGCTACTACTGCTACAACCACTACAACCAGTACGAACTACTTCTAAAAATAACCAATTAGAATTCCTATTAATCTTATAGTTCCTGAGAAATGTAAATATTATACTATTATACTATTAGCATCTACTTTTACACTGTCTCATTAATACAATTATTTAAAATGTTCTAAATCTATTACACCCATTCTCAGTACTACATGAAGCACTACAAACACCACTCCTGAAATACTGTGACTGTGTATTTGGGGTTTCACCTTTGCATTCAGGAGCTGAACAGAAGATTTTCTCATGAGGTCAAGCTTCCTTTAGACAATGTTTTTTTCCTGTAACTTCCATTTTCTGTTTATCTGGATTTTTTTTAAACCATATAACTCATTTATCTAACAGCTCTGAACTCTCTGTGATTAAATGTTATTTAAATGCAGCAGTGTGTCCCTGAGTCTTAATGAACCTCTGAATTTCTGTATTGTTTCCTGTGTGTATTGAATTGAATGGTTTAAAGGCTGTTTCCTAACACTAATAATAAATCCAATAATTAATCTGACAACATGCTGGAAAGTTCTTTAAATTCTAACATAATTCAGCACCACTCTCAATGACAGTTAATGCAGTTCAGTCAATACCTTTCTCACTGAATACAAGGAAATAATTATGTGGACTTTGCAACCAGGGGAGAGGACACACTGGACCTAATGTCTACAAACAACAAGGACTCTTCCAGAGCTGCTGCCCTCCCCCATGTTGGTAACTCTGACCATCCAGCTGTTATACTCACACGGCTTACAAACCCAGAGTGAAACAGGTCAAGCCAGAGGTCAGACAGGTTAGAATGATACCACTGCTTTGAGGCCAGTCAGTGGGACATTTTCAAAGAGGCAGCAACATATGACAATGTTTCTGACCTCCAGGAATATACTGTATACTGCGTCACTGACTGCATTAATAAATGTATAGATGATGTGACAGTGGTCAAAACCATCAAGAGTCGAGCCAACCACAAACACAAAAAAGTTTGCTTTCTGCTGAGAGCCTGGAACTCTGCATATAAATCTGGGGATAAACCTATCACAGGGATCAGAGAGGGGACGAGGCTGTATGCACAAAAACTGAACAGCCACTTCATGTGTGATAAAGATCCACATCGATTGTGGAAGGATTTTCAGAACATCACTGACTACAGTGAATTATATGCCAAAACAACCACTCTCTACCAGATGAAGTGAACACCTCTTATGCACAGTTTTTGCAGACATCTTCAACACATCACTCAGTAAGGCAGTTGTACCCACCTGCCTCAAAAGCACCACTATGCAGTTCCCAACAGTCATTATTCTGTGAAGTTCCACATTAATATCTGTTCTTGAAGAACTTGTATTTGGAGGTTTTAGTGAGGGAAATGTCTCATTGTGGACTGAGGGGAACAATCATTTCTACCAGCAGTGAGCAGACAAACACTCATCAAGTCCTTCATCCCTACAGCTCTGAAGAATCCATCAGTACCATGACTCACAACCGTTACTCACCTAAAAATGACATTTTCACTGTGCGTCTCTGAGCTCAATATTCAGCTGCTGAAATCACTGAATTTCTCACCATAGGATATTTTTGTCAACTTTGCATCAACACTAAGCAAAATCTGTCACAGCAGCACTCAGAAATACTCTCTCTCTCTCTCTCTTTCTGTGTCAGAACCATGAAATCAAATCACATTCATCTGGTGTCTCAATGGAGCGACACATTTTGTGAGTGTGTTGAACTGTGTAGGAGGCTGTTGTTGTTGTTGTCGTACTCACACGTCAACAAACCAGATTTAAACTGGATTTGAGTGTGTGTGTTTGCTTTTACACACACAGTGTCACAGATCATTTGTGTCGACCATTCTTTACAACAGTGACAGAAAATACAGGGAGCAGTGTGTGCTGGATTTTAACATGAGACATGGACTGTGTGTGTTTATCACTTATCATCCATCTAAAACTTTTCGTTATTGCAGTGCATCCTGACACATTTCATTCATTCATTAAAATTCATTAAACCTGTTTTATTATCAGTTTTTTATCACAATCTACAGCTTCAACACAACCCACTGAACTGCAGTGGTTAATAAGCAGAGTGGATTTTTTAGAAATGAATAGATGTCAGACAACTTCTGACTCTTCAGACAGGAGGAATCAAACTATAGACTGTGTTTGTATCATGTGGGATTTTGTTTCTCTGAGTGGTTTTCTTTAAAACTCACAAGACAACAAGATTCAGGAGCCGGATTCCTCTCTCCACCAGCAGAGAGGGATCAAACATCCCACAGCCTTCATTCACTATAACGTGTGACTGACACCAAGGTGACCCTGAGATCCTCCCTGCTGCATGAACATGAACATTTCATGGTGGACATTATGAAACTGTGATGAGGCTTTAGTGAGTGGTTCACCTCTGTGACAGAACATGGATCAGGAGGAAACCTCAGACCACACAAGGACTGAACGACAGTGAGCTTCTCATTCAGTGGAGTCAAGTTCATTCATTATTTCACATCCTGAAGAGACGTTAGAAACCAAACTAACCTACATCTTCTTACTAAACCTGTTTGACACCAGCACTGTCAGTAATGTGAAGTGTCAGACTCTGTGTCACAGACACAGGTGGAGGGAGAATTCAGCTTCTCCATTTAATGAACACTGAGCTTTATCCACCTGCACACATCAAACATTATCATTAACAGGAGTATTAACACTACTGTGAACTGACAACATGGTGTGGAGAGAAGAAGTGGTGTTAATACACTGCAGGCTGAGGGTGTGGCTGATGAGGTGATTGCAGACAGGTGAGCAGGAGCTCTGGAGGGAAACCCAAAGTAAGTCAACCACACCCAGGCCTACACACACACAGACAAGAACACAGACAAACAGGGGACAAAGAAGAAACACTAGGAAGGTTCTCCCAGAAACATGAGGAAGGAGGGAGAGACTGTCGGCTCCTAACATGACTTTGTACCACGCTCTCCACTAAAAGATGGTGAAGAGAGAAGTTTCAAATTTCAAACAGATAATTAACCAAATGTGAATCAGGCCCATTTTCACTCTATACTGACTGATTAACAAAATGCTGATTTTATCTATTTAAAATTAAATCTACAACAGTGAAGTCTGCAAAAACTGAAGGGGTCTGAATACTTCCTGTAGCCACTGTATGTCACTCACCTTAAGAGCAGTGTTTCATCTGCTGCTTCCTCTTCACATTCAGTGTTGTAAAACAACATAACATTGAATCAAAGGGAATTGAATTGAATTGAATTGAATTTATTTTGACACTCAAACAGAAAAAAGTCCTTTTAATGACAAAGTTAAACAGATCTCAATAATGTGATCTGAATTCATTAATAATGTAAAACAGAAAACACTCAGGACACATCTAAATCATCAGTGGTGAAGCCAGCTGGTTTGAAAAGTCACATAATTAGATAAATGGAAATCACCTGTGTGCAGCCAAGGGCTTTCAGGTGATTGTAGTATAAATACACCTGCATCTGGAGGATCCAGCTTTTGGTGAGTGAGCAGAGAAACTCTCCACCATGAAGACAGAACAACACTGAGTGTCTCTGAGAAAATGGGATTGAAAAGCAGAAATCAGTGGCTGGATACAAGAGAATTTCCAAGTCACTGAACTTCCCTTGAAGAACAGTTAAACCAATCACTATGAAATGGAAGGAGTGTGACATGGTGAATGATGTATGTCTGTCTGGAGCAGGCTGTTCTAAAAAAACTGACATGTCAGAGAAGAAAACACGAGCAGCTCCAAACAGTTTCACACCATCTTTGTACTTTCACACTCTGATATTAGCTTTAGTTTTTCTCTCTCTGTCTCGTCCTTGTAACAACCTCCTGCAGCAGGAGTCACATTGAATTTGTCACATCTGATGATCCTTCACTTGTTCATAGAAACCAGAAAAAAAAAAGAGTGTTGTGGTTCAGTGCTGAGCCTGATAAACTAAAAGGGTTGCATTACAGAATAAAGCAGTTCAATATCATTTGGAGGTTAAAGCATCAGAGGTTGAATGAGGTTTGTCCTGACTGACAGCAGCAGGTCTGACATATGGAGGAGAGATGATCCCAGGCAGAGATTTTATTGATAAGGGAAATAAAAATGTGCACAGGTGCATTAACCAGAGGATCTCACAGTCTTCTCTGTGTATCATATTCATCTATGGTGTCATGTACTTCAGGAAATGATTTAGTGTTTCAGAGAGTTGTTCCTTTGGAAACATGGAGTCAAGAAAATCAGTTCTGAATCTGACCTTCTGAAGTACAGAGATAAATTTGTCAAGTGGAGTTAACCAAGCCTTCAAGCCTTTGTCCTCAGGATGCTGACCACTGTCATTATCTCCTTTCTGTTCTAACTTTCTTACTTTTTTCTTTCATAAAATAAAATCCTGACCATCCAAAAATATGAAAGAAATAAAATATAAAAAAATATAGATCTGCCATATATACATTTAGCATAAGTAAAGCTGATTCCAACAAAGCTCTTCAGATTCAAAAAGATCATCATTCCTGATACAGACATAAACATCCAACATGGAGGATGAAAAGATTTACAATATACTTCACACAACTATAAATGTTTGAAATATTGTCAATTTCTTGATATTTATATTGTCAATAACTTTTAAAAGACTTGTTTAAAAAGACTTGTACTTAGGGGTGTGCGATATTAGATCGTGAAGGATTAGAAAGTGTTGACGATCTGCCAGAGGAGAGAGATCGTATTATCGTCTATAGGACACATTCTATTAGTTGCAGCTCTATGCTTGCGCACAGACGCATGAGAAGGTTTTTTTTTCCTTGGGCAACTAACAGCCCGCATATTGATTTAAATATGTCATCATTAAAGTCTCCTACAAGAGCAACTGTTTCTCCAAGACTATCTACTGACTCCAACAACTTCCCTAAATTCTCTTTAAACAGTGACAGAGGACATGATGGTGGATGATAAACAAACACTAACACTATGTTGTACATAAAGATTCTATACACTGTGCACACTATATTGACCTGTGGAATGTGTATAATATCACCTACCACATTCCCTTTACAATACATGCCAACACCACCATGTTGTTGGGCTTGCAATTCTAGCAAAGCAGCATGGTTGCTAGTATACGACGCACTTTGTGGACAGTGGTTGAAACTGTAACCAGCAATCTGGATCGTATCTAGCAAGGATGTTTCTGTTACAGTAATACAGTTAGGCTGCAAATGCTGTGTACACATCACCACATCTGTAACATGCTGAGTTAAACTTTGCACGTTCATACAGAACACTAAAAATATGTGGACTTGGTGTGCCCCTTGGAACATCCTCTGTAAGAAACTGGCACATGTTATTAATGTCATCCAAAATGCTCTTTACAATAAATATTCTGTTCAAAGTTCTCAGTAATTAACCCTGACAGAATCCTAACATGGCTTAAAGCCACATATACTTGTCCTGCAGCAAAAACCTTTCCTAAATTTAAAAAAAATAAATTAACATCATCAAACTTAACAAAGACCTTGTGAGGAAACCTCTTGTTTTCTAAGAAAACAATGTGAGTCACTGTACCACAAATACCATTAACAAGACCATTTAAAACTTACACAACATGACACGTGCACCCTTGCCTAAAAACAATTCCTCTGACAAAGAAGTATTGGAAGCTTTGGCATGATGCCCTTCTAATAGCTTCAGTTCTTTTGTCATTAACAAAGTCTCTCGCCTCTACAACAACATATTCTGGGCAGGACTTCAACAACTGTTGATTATTATGCTCATTTAATTCTTGATTTGTAGCAAAAATATGTAAGACAGAGCCGACCTCACCAGTTTCACAACTAACAACTGCACGTCACTGTCCAGCATCACTGTTCCCTTTGAACATGTTCTAACCCGATTTAACAGCTGTGCAAAAACACAATCTTTTTGCTGCATTATTTCCTTTAATTCTACCACCTTCAATACATTTGTCCATAATGTCTTTCTAACATCATCTACATACAGTGGCTTCCCTTTAACAGGAGGCACTTGGAAAAAATCTCCAACAGCAACCACACTAAAATTTCCAAAGCATGATAAGTCACCACTTTGTTTAATTCGCCGTAACCTCCTGTGAATATATGCTAACAAACTGTGATCTGCCATAGAAATTTCATCTATAATCACAAGCTGTAGATCACGATATTTGGCACGAAGAGAATTTAACTTCTCTTCGCCCAAAGGAGCAAACGGCAGCTTAACATTCCTCCCTATACTAAAGGTGGTGTGAATGATTGTTGTTTTCAAATTATAAGCAGGAATCCCTGTAGGAGCAGTAAGTAAGACACAAACAGAGTCAGGATGGGTACATGCCACTGACAACAATCTCACTGACTCATACTGAATCGCCCTTATCAAATGACTTTTACCAGTACCTGCACCACCAGTAATAAAAACATGCAACGGTGCAGGATTTTTACCATTAACCTTATCTAAAAAAAGGCTGTTGTTCTTCATAGAATACGTCAGCCAAGTTCTTGCCATCTTTTCACCACTAACTAATGTCTTCTTAAAATATTGGAGGTGGCAACTTCTCCCATCAAAAACAAAGTCAGGTGGCAACTTACTTGGTCCTCTGTGGACCAGCTCAGTCCGAATCTTGTCAGTCAGAGTTGAGGGTGAGTTAGCAGGGTCGATTGACAGAGGCTCATTCTCAGCAGCGGGGCAGAGTGAGGGTTCAGCTCCAGGCATTTCTATCAGACAACATATTGACACATCACTCATAGCACATAGCAGTGGAACATAACATATAGACCTACTCAGAAATTATTAGAAATATTAAAATTACATTAAATTGCAGTTGTCCAGTTGTCTTGCCTACCCCCCTCTACACAACAACATAGGGGTGGGCGATATGGCAAAAATATCACATCACGATTTTTTAATGGTAAAATCATGATCACGATTTTATCACAGTTCATTTTTACAGTGAAGTTAATTTAGAACCAAACTATTTTCTTTGTAAAAACGTAGTTATAAAGGCAAAAAAGTCACCTCTTTCCACCGTTTGCTACTTCTCTCATATGGTGTGCTTTTATCAAAGGCTTGTGTTATAGTTGGTTGTTTCTGAATCAGAATCAGAATCAGAAAAAAAAAAAAACCTTTATTGCCAGGTATGTTACACATACAAGGAATTTGACGTGGTGTTGGTGGTGCAAAAAAACAGACAGATTGGGCTGACAAGTCCCATAACACAAAGTTGAACAGGAAAAGAAAGTTTTAATACTAAATACTAAAATAAGAGAAAGAGGAAAGTACTAAGAGGAAGAAAGTCTGTACAAATAATAATAGTGTAATGTGCAGTGTTGCAAAGTGGATGTAGTGCAAAGAGGTAATAATGCCTTATAGGAGTGTTAATATAACGCATACAGTGCAGATCTGAATTATGTTAATGTAACATAGTCTGTATTGGGGAAATGAGGGTCTGTGCTGTTTGGGGGGGAAGGGGGTGGGGAGCTGTGTTGATGAGGGTGGTGGCAGAGGGAAAGAAACTGTTCCTGTGACGTGAGGTTTTGGTCTTGATGGACCGCAGCCTCCTGCCGGAGGGAAGTGTCTCAAAGAGTTTGTGACCAGGGTGGGAGGGATCAGCTGCAATCTTACCTGCACGCCTCAGGGTCCTGGAGGCGTACAGGTCCTGGAGAGATGGCAGATTGCAGCCAATCACCTTCTCAGCGGAGTGGATGATACGCTGCAGCCTTCCTTTGTCCTTGGCAGTGGCAGCAGCGTACCAGATGGTGATGGAGGAGGTGAGGATGGACTCGATGATGGAGGTGTAGAAGTGCGCCATCATTGACCTCGGCAGGTTGAACTTCTTCAGCTGCCGGAGGAAGTACATCCTCTGGTGGGCTTTTTTGGTGAGGGAGCTGATGTTCAGCTCCCATTTGAGGTCCTGGGTGATGAGGGTTCCCAGGAAGGTGAAGGACTCCACCCTGTTGACTGAGGAGTCACTCAGGAGGATGGGGGCAGGAGGGGCTGGGTTCTTTCTAAAATCTACCACCATCTCCACTGTCTTTGCTGTGTTCAGCTCCAGGTTGTTTTTGGAGCACCAGGATGCCAGTTGGTCAATCTCCCACCTGTATGCAGACTCATCCCCGTCAGAGATGAGACCAATGAGGGTGGTGTCGTCTGCAAACTTCAGCAGTTTGACAGACTGGTGACTGGAGGTATAGCTGTTGGTGTACAGGGAGAAGAGTAAAGGAGAAAGAACACAGCCTTGAGGGGAACCGGTGTTGATGGTCCGGGAATCAGAAATGTGCTTTCCCAGCTTCACATGCTGCCTCCTGTCTGACAAGAAGTCTGTGATCCACCTGCAGGTGGAGTCAGGCACGTTCAGCTGGGAGAGGTTGTCCTGCAGCAGAGCTGGGAGAGGTTGTCCTGCAGCAGAGCTGGAATGATGGTGTTGAAAGCGGAACTGAAGTCCACAAACAGGATCCTGGCGTAGGTTCCTGCAGAGTCCAGGTGCTGGAGGATGAAATGGAGGGCTAGGTTTACTGCATCGTCCACAGACCTGTTGGCTCTGTAGGCGAACTGCAGGGGATCCAGGAGTGGGTCAGTGATGGCCTTGAGGTGGGTCAGGACGAGGCGCTCAAAAGTCTTCATGACTACAGAGGTCAGGGCGACGGGTCTGTAGTCATTAAGTCCTGTGATCCTTGGTTTCTTGGGGATGGGGATGATGGTGGAGGTCTTGAAGCAGACTGGCACGTGACATGTCTCCAGTGAGGAGTTGAAGATGTTAGTGAACACCGGAGACAGTTGATCGGCGCAGTGCTTCAGGGTGGATGGAGAGATGGAGTCAGGACCTGCCTTGCGGGGGTTCTGCCTCCTAAAGAGTCTGTTTACATCTCTCTCCAGGATGGAGAGGGATGCAGTTGTGGTGGGGGTGTTGGGTTGGAGCTGGTAGGTGGTGACATGGGGGACGGTGTCAGGACTGTCCCATTGTCTTTCAAAGCGGCAGTAAAACTCATTCAGTCTGTTGGTGAGGTGTGAGTCGTTGGCAGAGTGGGGGGCTTTAGGCTTGAAGTTGGTGATCTGCCTGAGCCCTTTCCAGACAGAGGCAGAGTCGTTGGCTGAGAGCTGGTGTTGAAGCTTCTCAGAGTACAGTCGTTTAGCTTCTCTCACCTCCTTGCTAAACCTGTACTTCGCCTCTTTAAACATGTCTCTGTCCCCACTCCTGAACGCCCTTTCCTTCTCCAACCTCAGCTGTCTGAGTTTGGCTGTGAACCAGGGTTTGTCATTGTTATAACTCACCCTGGTGCGTGTTGGAATACAGCAGTCCTCACAAAAGCTGATGTATGATGTCACAGCCTCTGTGTACTCATCCAGACTGGTGGTAGCAGTCCTAAAAACATCCCAATCAGTACAGTCCAAGCATGCCTGAAGATCCTCCACAGCTTCACTGCTCCGCTGCTTTGACGTCCTCACAACAGGTTTACAGAGCTTTAATTTCTGCCTGTATGCAGGAATCAGGTGGACCATGGCGTGGTCAGAGTGACCCAGTGCAGCGCGAGGGACAGCATGATAAGCATTACTGACAGTGGTGTAACAGTGATCCAGTGTTTTCTCCTCTCTGGTGGGACATTTGATAAACTGTCTATACTATTTGGGGAGTTCGTGGCTGAGGTTACCTTTGTTAAAGTCACCGAGGACAATAACTAAAGAGTCCGTGTTAGTCCGCTCCACGCACAGAATCTGGTCGGCGAGCGTGCGCTGGGCCTCCTGCACGTCGGCCTGCGGTGGAATGTAAACACCGACCAGAATGAATGAAGCGAACTCACGGGGCGAGTAGAACGGTCTACAGTTGATGAAAAAAGTTTCCAGGTCAGGAGAACAGTACCGTTTGATCACTGTCACATCGTTGCACCAGCCGCTGTTGATATAAAAACAGATTCCACCACCTTTAGTTTTGCCGGATAGTCCTGTGTCGCGATCCGCTCTGAAGAGTTGGAAGCCTGCCAACTGCAGCGCAGAGTCCGGTATCAGTCCACACAACCATGTCTCCGTGAAGCACAAAACCGAAGATGCTGAAAAGTCTCTGTTTTTACTCACTAGCAGCTGAAGTTCTTCCATTTTATTGCACAGTGAGCGCACGTTGGAGAGAAATATTCCCGGGAGCGCAGTGCGGGACCCGCGTCTGCGGAGGTGCACGAGCGCACCGGCACGTTTACCTCTCCTCCGACGCTTCACTACCTGAGCAAAGGTGAGGGCACCTTTGACCAGAATGTCCAATATTCCTGCCGATTGCACCAGAAAAGTGGGAAATAAATCCACTGGAGTTGTTTCTCTTATGTTTAAGAGCTCTTCTCTGGTAAAAGTGAGTCGGTTGTTAAAGCAAAACACAGGGTAAACAAACAAAACAATCCAAAACAATGCGCACCGAAACACCGCAGCAGCCATCCGCGGCGCCATCTTGGAATCTGGACAAAATCTGGACAAAATTGATATCAGAGAAATCAGAAAAAAGAGCCCGATTTTTTGGTATATTTTTCAAAGTGGCAGAGTGTTCGCAGAAAGAGAAATGGGTCATCTTCCATAAACTCAATATACCCACTTTCGCAAAGTCATAGAGAGACGAGAAGTAGAGCTACGCATTCGTCTCAGTGCGCTCTACAAAATGAGCCCATGTGTCAGAAAAGGGCTTCCCCTTTTTAGGGTGGGGGGGAAGGTTAGGGTTATTGAATAGAAAATCATTATTGGTTAGGCATAAATGAATGAGGTCAAGTAGTTCAGAGTCGGGACGGTTTGGGTCTGGGTTTCTGTTGAAAATGTTGCGTATTGTTTGTAAACCAAGTTCTGTGTCTATGTTTGTGTATAAGTTGTCAATGTCTATTGTGAACAGGAGAGATTGGGAGGGGACAGCCATGGGTCTGATTAGTTGAATGAAGTGGTAAGTATCTTTGATATATCTGGGGTGGTGGGTGGAGAGGGGACCTAAAAAGTGATCTATGTATTGAGAAATGTGGTATGTGGAACTATTGCAGTCTGAAACTATAGGTCTTCCGGGAGGAACCTCATTAGGAACGGTCCAGGTCTCAGGTTCTTTGTGTATTTTAGGTAGTAGATAAAAGTAGCGGGGACTTGGGTTATCTGGTCCAGAGAGAAAATCTTTTTGTTTGGCATTAATGAATTTTTTATTGTATAATGTGTGAATGATGTTCCTGAGTTGGTTTTGTGTATGTGGCTGAATGGTGTCCTCTAGTGGTTTATAGTAGGTGGGATTATTGAGTTGACGGTTGGCTTCTAATAGGTATTGTTGTCTGTCCATGATTATGACTTTGGATCCTTTATCTGCCGGTTTGAGAATAATATTAGGATTGGAGATGATTTCAGAAAGGGCCCTGCGTTCCGGCCCCGAGAAGTTATCGGGGATATCCCCCGGGGGCCGGAAACGTTGCAGGGCCCTATTATTCTGTTGAATAGTTTGGTGAGTGAGTGGGTGGAGTTTGCTATGGTCTGGTTCCCAATGAGATGGATGTGTGAATAAGGAGGGTTGTCGATCAGGTTGGAGGTGGAAATAGTCTATGAGTTTAAGTCGTCTATGGAAGTTATGTAGATCCCTATGAAGTTCCTCCCGGTCGAGATGTATGGGTCTGGGTATGAAAGTTAGGCCCCTCTCCAAGAGTTGGCGTTGAGGTGTAGAGGGAGAAAAGAGGGTGGCTAGGTTGAGAATATTTGAAGGGGAGTTCCACCCCAGGTCCGGGGGTTGATGTGTGGTGTGAGTGTGTTGTGAGAGGTCCGGGTTGGATTTGGTATTTACTGTAAATTTAACTGTGCCAGCCAATTTTGAAAGATGAGACTTGCTGTGGTGGGTGTCCAGTGGATATTGTCCTTTTCTGTTGTGAAAGTGTCATGAGGGATTTCAGTGAGGATGGGGAAGTAGGTGGCCATGACATTGTTTATAAGAGTGAGGTTATGTTTCTGGGTGGAGGTGAGGTTGGATGAGAAATTCATTATAGGAAAGTAAATGTCTGCATTGGGGAAGGTCGACTTACCTTGACGGAAGAGGGTCTTGAGTTGTTTAATGGAAGTTTGTTTGGGGTCCTGGTCTTTGTTGTTTATTCCAATAGAAAAGATGAGGATCTTGACATGGGGGTTGGGGGGGCGGGGGTTCACAGATCTTGAGGAAGTGGTAGATGTTGGCTCCGAGGTAACTGTCTATCTGGATCTGTGGGTGGGTGTATCCTGGGATGCGGTTTACATTTGAATCACCAAGGATGAGGATGGGTTTCTTGGTCTTGAAGTGCCAGTCCTGGATTTTGCGGGTGGGGCGTGCAATAGGGTAGTTGGGGCAATGAAGGGTCTGGTCCGGCGGCATGGTGTAGCAAGGGGGGGTGGAGGGGGATAATAGTAGGGTGGGAGGTGGTTGGGAGGAGGGTTGAGCAGTTGGGATAGGAGAGGTGGGTGAGTGGGGTGGGGAAGAAGAGGAAGGGAGACTAGAGGTGAGCAGGGGGGAAGGGGATGAAGGAGGGGAAAGGTGAGGGTTTTCAGGTTGAGTAGTGAGAGAGAGAGGAGATGAGGTATGATGTGGTGGAGAAAGGTGGTTAGTAGGAGTAATGGTGTTGGGTGTATGGGGAGTGGTAGCTACCATATTGATCGAGGAGGTCCGATCGAGCAGCACGTCCCCCTCGGGTTGTGATGGAGAGGGCTCAGATGGGTCTTTGTTTCAATCAGTGGTGATCTTTGTTGACCCCTTCATCATTTTGCCCGACTCTCTTTGGGGTTTGTTTTCTTTTGGGGGCGCATGCTGCTCAGGTCGGACCTCCCCGGTTTCTATCTGAGGGGAAGAAGTAAGAATCATGTCAGTCATATGAACCGAAACATTAGTGTGTGTACTGAGAGTGACTGTTTGGAGTTCTTCTGCGGTATGTGAGTGGTGGTTGGGGTGGTGAATCTGCGCTATTGTATGTATAGATGGTGAAGTGGATGAAATAGGGGGAAGAATGGGGGAGACAGGATTTTGGGGGGTGCTTGAATGTATTTCTGCCGTCGTGGGTAAAGGTCACTTTTCGGATTTTTAATAGTTGAGGAGTAGAGGTTGTTGGAGCCGGTGGAGTAGTTTCTGAGTCCGGTCTTGGTGGTCGAGATGTTGTTGTTGTGGTGGGTGGGGGCTTAATGGGTCCTCTGTGAGTGGGTTTGTAAACTGGGTGGGGAGAGGGGAGGGGGCTGCTGGGATCCGGTTGCACCTTCTCTGTTGATGTAATCTTCTGTTGAGGTGTAGTTTGGGTTTCAGTTGAAGTCTGTTGAGGTGGACTGGGCTTAGAGGGATAGAATTTTGGATTAAGTTCTTCCATGGTGGTTTGCCGTGTGCCTTGATAGACAGAGAGAGTGGTGGGGGCAGATGATTTGGGTAGGGCGGATATTCTTCCTCCGGGATGGTTGATAAGATGTTGGTTCTTGTTTGCTGATGTGTGGAATGATGTTCTGGTTGTTGGGGGGTGCTGGTGGTCTTCAGAAGTCGATGAGTTTCTTGTGGTGTTGTCATGGACAGTCTTGATCCATAACGTTTCCTGGCCCAACCAGTGGCTATATCCAAGGCTATGGAGTTGTAAGATGATGTATCTATTGTACTAATGATGTTTGTGTAGTGGTCATGTAATATGGTGATTGTGTTGTGCATCCAGGTTGTAGTATTGTGATGTATTTTATTGCGGGTTTCTATTGTGGGTGTGGATGGTTTGATGAAATCTGTAAGGCGTGTTACTTGTCTTATTATACCTGGGGGGAATGTTCTGGTGGTTAAGGCAGTGTCCATGATATGTTTGTGATGTATAGCCTGTATCAATTTGAAATATTGCTTGCTGGTTTGTCTGGTTATTGGGTCTGGTGTGAGTGTGGATGTGGTATGTTGTCTATGTGTTAGAGGTTGTATATTAAGTGTCATGAGTGGTTGTGGTGTATGACTGTGTGTGTGTGTGCTGGAGGAGCCATCTTGAGGTCCGCTCCTGTGTGTAGACTTTACTCTGAAAAAGTTATACAGAGACATAAAAGTAATAATATATGGTGGAGGACTCTTACCTTAGGTAACGAGGATGAAGGATATCTTGACGTAGATGGTTCTTTAGTGGTGCGTGGCGATTGAACCTTGGCCTCCCGGATGCAGGTCCGGGTGGTCACTTGTTGAGCTCTGTAGTAGATGTTGTTTTTCTTTTGATAGTTTTTGAGGTCCAGGAGGACATGCAGGGGACAGTTCCCTGACAGAGGGCAAAGTTTAGGAGCGAACAGCGGGTATGTTCATGTTCCTGAAATTGGACCTCCATGCGGTAAGTACCTCAGACACATGCCCAGGAGAGTTGCTTGACTGAGGATTAGGTTTAGGAGCGAACGGCAGGTAAGTTTCATGTTCCTGGAATTTGACCTCCATGCGGTAAGTATCTGAAACACATGCCCAGGACAGTTGCCTGACAGAGGGCAAACGTTAAGAGTGAACGGCGGGTAATTTTCATGTTCCTGGAATTGGACCTCAATGCGGTAAGTACATCAGACACATGCCCAGGACAGTTCCCTGACAGAGGGCAAACGTTAGGAGCAAATGGCAGGTAAGTTCATAACATCACAACATCCGACTGCGTCATCCGAACACCTGTCACCTGACTCCAATCAACATCCTGCCAGTGCCAACTTCCGCCTCGACAATTTCAAAACAAAAGCCTCTCAAGACAGCATTATTCAACACCAGGTCTCTCAACAATAAAAGTCTCATTCTAAACGAATTCATCACCGACAATAAACTGGACTTACTCTGTCTCACAGAAACCTGGCATAAACCCATGGAATACATCGCACTAAATCAGACCACACCAACCGGCTACTCATACCTGGACAATCCCCGTGCAGAAGGTCGCGGAGGAGGCATTGCTGTCATCCACCGGGACGACCTCACCCTCCGCCCCCTATCCATCCCTGCTGCTTCATCCTTCGAACACCTGGTCTTCAGACTCCCTGGCCCAAAATCACCCACAGTTGCCATCATCTACCGTCCCCCCAAAACCACTTCATCCTTCCTCTCCGACTTCACAGACTTTTCCACCCAGCTGTCTTCCGTCTCACCATCTCTCCTCCTCCTTGGAGATTTCAATATCCACATCGACTCACCAAAATGCAAATTCACAGCCGACTTCCTAGACATTTTAAACTGCTTCAATCTCACTTAGCATGTAAACTCCCCCACCCACAGCCGCGGACACATCCTGGACCTGGTCTGCTCAACAGCCTGTTTCTCCATACAAAACCTCTCACTAACCGACCTTGCAATCTCCGAGCACCTTGCTATCACCATGGACATCAACATTCCCACCCCCCACTCCAAACACTCACGCACAATTTCCTTCCGAGACCTTAAATCTCTCTGCCCTACCTCCCTCTCATCTTCAATATCTGGCATCATCACGACCTCCTCCTTGCCTGCAAATCCAACTCCCGCTGAACTTGTCGACCTCTATAACCAGACTCTCTCCACTTGCCTCAACCAACTCGCCCCCCTCAAGACAAAAACTGTTTCTTTCTCCCTCTCCGCCCCATGGTACACCCCAGAACTACATAACCTCAAAAAGAAACGAAGACAGCTAGAACGCCTCTGTAAGAAAACTGGACTCTCCGTACATGCCCAAGCGCTCAAAGCCCACGTCACCATATACAAAGTTGCACTCAACAATGCCCGTTCCAAATTTTACTCTGACATCGTCCACTCCAACTCCTCTAACCCTCGCACTCTGTTTTCCACTATCAGTAAGCTAACAAAACCAAAGGACAATATCATCGCCACCTTCACTACAGACAAATGCAACAACTTCCTGTCCTTCTTCCACTCTAAAATTGACTCAATACACAGACAACTTGCCTCCGCCCACTCCTTCACAGAACCAGAACTCAACCCACCTCCCAGTCATAGCCTCTCATCTCTATCACCTCTATCTCCATTGGACGTCTCCAAACTTGTCTCCACCACAAAGCTCACCACCTGTCACCTGGATCCCATCCCATCACCCCTCATCAAAGTCTGTCTCCCCTCTCTCATCCCAGTCATCACCAGCATCATAAACACTTCCTTCACCACTGGTTCTGTCCCATCCTCGCTTAAACTTGCTGCAATCACTCCCATCCTAAAAAAACCTGGCCTGGACCCTGACAGCCTTGACAACTTCAGACCCATCTTCAACCTCCCGTTTCTTTCTAAAATTTTGGAACGCTCTGTCTTCACACAACTCCAGCAACACCTCCACTCCTGCCAGTCTTTTGAAACATTTCAATCCGGTTTTCGCACTCACCACAGCACTGAAACTGCTCTACTAAGTCATCAATGACCTCCTCCTCGCCGCTGACTCTGGTTCCCTCAGCATCCTCCTCCTCCTTGATCTCAGTGCCGCTTTTGACACCATCAGCCACTCCATCCTACTTAACCGCTTACAATCATCTCTTGGCATTACTGGTTCAGCACTCTCCTGGTTCACTTCCTATCTCTCGGATCGTCACCACTACATTTCCATCAATAGCTGTAAATCCCGTACCACCCCAGTCACCCACGGAGTACCCCAAGGCTCGGTGCTTGGCCCCCTCCTCTTCATCCTCTACATGCTACCTCTCGGACACATCATACGCCACCACGGACTCCACTTTCACTGCTACGCCGATGACACACAACTCTACATCTCCACCAAATCCATCACCCCAGTCATCCTCTCCACCATCACAAACTTCCTAACTGACATCAAAAAATGGATGGACAATAACTTTCTAAAACTCAACAGCAATAAAACAGAACTCATCGTCATCGGACCCAAAGCTCTCCTTCCCTCTGCCCAGGACTTCTCTCTCCTTATCGACGGTCTCAATGTCTCCCCTTCCCCCTCAGTATGAAACCTCGGCATCACAATGGACCCCACCCTCACCTTCAAATCCCACATTAGTAACATCACCAGGACATCCTTCTTCCACTTACGCAACATTGCCCGTCTTCGTCCCTCCCTCTCTCACTCCGCTGCAGAAATCCTCATCCATGCTTTCATAACCTCCAGACTCGACTACTGCAATAGCATTCTTTACGGACTTCCCTCTACCGACCTTCATAAACTTCAATACATACAGAACTCAGCTGCCCAGTTGCTCACCCACACTCGCTCCAGAGACCACATCACCCCCGTCCTCAAGCAGCTCCACTGGCTCCCCGTCCAATACCGTATCCGATATAAACTCCTCCTCATCACCTACAAAGCTCTAAATAACCTTGCCCCCCCCTACCTTACTGATCTCCTCCATCGCCATTCCCCCACCCGTCGTCTCCGATCATCAGACTCCAACACCCTGACCCCAATCATCAGAACCAAGCACCGAACCTTGGGGGACCGAGCCTTCGCCGCTGCCGCCCCAACCCTCTGGAACTCTCTCCCTCAGCAAATCAGAAACTCAGGCTCACTACCGACCTTCAAATCCCAGCTCAAAACCCACCTGTTTCTTCTGGCATTCCCCTGAACCACGTCATCTCTCCACCACTTCTCTCATGAAACGTTTTCATTTGTTGTTTACTGCTTGTTGTTATTTGCTTGTTGTCCAGCGTCTTTGAGCACCCGGAAAAGCGCTATATAAATTTGATGTATTATTATTATTATTATTATAAGTTTCATGTTCCTGGAATTGGACCTTCATGGGGTAAGTACCAAAGACATGCCCAGGACAGTTGCCTCCAGCATGGTACCTCTGGAAGTCATCTGTATTACAAGTTCCACAGGAGTTCCAGTGGCAGGATCTTCCATGGGTACTAAGTTCCACAGGAGTTCCAGGGGCACTAAGTTCCACAGGAGTACCAGGGCAGTAAGTTCCACAGGAGTACCAGGGGTATGAACTTTCACAGGAGTACCAGGGGCACGAACTTCCAGGGGCCTGGGATTAGGGGTATAGACCGTGGAGGGGTGCTTAAGTGTGGGTAACCAGGCACCAATGGAGAGGCAGGTTCTGGAGGGTCTTGGAAGTCAGGGAAGTTTGGCAGGATGTTATGCCCAGGATGAGGCACCCATCCCGGGTAAAGTCCCCAGCATGGTCCCCCTGGAATTGCAGGGTTCTTTGGCAAGATGTTATGCCCAGGATGAGGCACCCATCCCCAGGTAAAGTCCCCAGCATGGTCCCCCATGATCCTGGAGCTCCATGGAGACACTCTGTACATAAAAGGTTCCTGCATGATCCCCCTGGAAGTCCAGGGGCCTTTGGCATAATGTTAAGCCTCGGATCAGGCACCTATCCCTAGGTAAGGGGTTAAGGTTAGGGTATCTACCTCAGACACATGCCCAGGACAGTTGCTTTACTGAGGGGATAGAGGTTAGGAGTGAAGGGTGGGTAAGTTCAAGTTCCAGGAAATGGACCTCCATGCGGTAAGTACCTCAGATACATGCCCAGGACAGTTGCCTGACAGAGGGCAAAGTTTAGGAGCGAATAGCGGGTATGTTCATGTTCCTGGAATTGGACCTCAATGCAGTAAGTACCTCAGACACATGCCCAGGAGAGTTGCTTGACTGAGGGTTAGTTTAGGAGCGAACGGCAGGTAAGTTTCAAGTTCCTGGAATTGGACCTTCATGCGGTAAGTACCTCAGACACATGCCCAGGACAGGTGCTTGACTGAGGGTTAGGTTTAGGAGTGAATGGTGTTACCCACCATTCACTTTTGTGGAAATATGGTCATAAACCATTGGCAATGTGTTTTAGTAAGTTTTTGTCTTTTGATTGTTCTAAATAATGAACCATTAATATTAGAACAGTCTTTTTATTAGAACAAAATATAATATGAAAACACAACAGTACATCAAAGGTAGCACGATTACAAAGAAAGAACAAAGAACATGATTACTTTCACAGAGACTCTTCCGTTTCTGAGTCGGGCACCTTATCATAATCAAACGAGCCATCGTCAGACCATGACTCCAACGGGCTACACGATACCTCACTGTGTGTGTCCTCTCCCTCTGAGGCCTCGCTGCTGGTGCCATCACCCCCTGATGCCTCACTACTGGCTGATGTGTCTGTCTTCCTTGAGGGGCCCGGGACCACCTCCATATCTCCCTCCTCATCCGAAGTCAATGTAAGTTGGCGTCTTATTTCCTCTGGATCTGCAGGGTGCCCCCCGCCCCCCCAGGTGTAACCTCAGCAGTATCCTCCGCCCTCTTCCTCCTGGCCCTCCACCTCAGAGTCCCCCTGCTGGAAGTTTTCTTTCTGCTGCTGCTCCTCCTCCCCTTCCTCCTCCTGACTCTCCGCAGGGCAGTCCTCAGGATTAGGGTCTCCTCCTTCCTCCTCCTCCTGCTCCTGGCTCTCCACTCCTGATGATTTTGAAAGAAAGTGAGTTAGGTTAGGTACATTTAGTTTAGGACTAGATAGCAAGAATATGCAATAGCTATAGAGCTATCATTACACACTCTATAAGACTGACCTTGTATTGTCACTGGCCGGTGGACAGCATCTATTAATGACCGCAGGATACTCAGTCTCACTGACCGTCCCTGCTGTGGTGTTGTTTCTGGGCTGACCACGTAAAATTTACGGGCTGTTTTGGGGTCATGGCACATGCTCCTATTCACTCTCTCTGTCTCCTCAGAGGTCAGAGAGCTATCAACCTGTAGGAGAGTAGGTGAACATCACCACTTTCAAAGGCATACATATACATATATATATATCATGGGACACACATATGCTCATGTTATTGCTATGGAATAGGCACTATTGTTAAAAGTAACACACCCATGTTGATATCGCCGTGTGAATGTCTTGTAGAGTCGGGGCCCCTGGAAGACCAAAGTTTTTCCATGCTTTGGTGAAGTATAGGCCCATTTTTTCCATTTCCTTACCAGATCTGGTAAAGAAAAAGGTTTTGGGACGTTTTCTGAAGCCAGGCAGGAGTGGCCTCACAATGCCAAAGGCCTTAAGGTGTCCCATCATGGCTTTAGTGACTGTGATCATTGCCGGGCCGAACGTCTCAACTCAACTCAAGTCTTGTGATCAGCCACCTGTGAAAGTAAGAAGTAGAAAAAAAGTTACTTACATCATTAATAAGTAAACAACTCACCCTGATTGCGAAGCTCTTTTTGTATACCTGGGCTTTGGACACATCGTCTGTGGTCAAGCCCAGGAAGACGCACTTTCTATGGAATAGGCACTATTGTTAAAAGTAACACACCCATGTTGATATCGCCGTGTGAATGTCTTGTAGAGTCGGGGCCCCTGGAAGACCAAAGTTTTTCCATGCTTTGGTGAAGTAGAGGCCCATTTTTTCCATTTCCTTACCAGATCTGGTAAAGAAAAAGGTTTTGGGACGTTTTCTGAAGCCAGGCAGGAGTGGCCTCACAATGCCAAAGGCCTTAAGGTGTCCCATCATGGCTTTAGTGACTGTGATCATTGCCGGGCCGAACGTCTCAACTCAACTCAAGTCTTGTGATCAGCCACCTGTGAAAGTAAGAAGTAGAAAAAAAGTTACTTACATCATTAATAAGTAAACAACTCACCCTGATTGCGAAGCTCTTTTTGTATACCTGGGCTTTGGACACATCGTCTGTGGTCAAGCCCAGGAAGACGCACTTTCTATGGAATAGGCACTATTGTTAAAAGTAACACACCCATGTTGATATCGCCGTGTGAATGTCTTGTAGAGTCGGGGCCCCTGGAAGACCAAAGTTTTTCCATGCTTTGGTGAAGTAGAGGCCCATTTTTTCCATTTCCTTACCAGATCTGGTAAAGAAAAAGGTTTTGGGACGTTTTCTGAAGCCAGGCAGGAGTGGCCTCACAATGCCAAAGGCCTTAAGGTGTCCCATCATGGCTTTAGTGACTGTGATCATTGCCGGGCCGAACGTCTCAACTCAACTCAAGTCTTGTGATCAGCCACCTGTGAAAGTAAGAAGTAGAAAAAAAGTTACTTACATCATTAATAAGTAAACAACTCACCCTGATTGCGAAGCTCTTTTTGTATACCTGGGCTTTGGACACATCGTCTGTGGTCAAGCCCAGGAAGACGCACTTTCTATGGAATAGGCACTATTGTTAAAAGTAACACACCCATGTTGATATCGCCGTGTGAATGTCTTGTAGAGTCGGGGCCCCTGGAAGACCAAAGTTTTTCCATGCTTTGGTGAAGTAGAGGCCCATTTTTTCCATTTCCTTACCAGATCTGGTAAAGAAAAAGGTTTTGGGACGTTTTCTGAAGCCAGGCAGGAGTGGCCTCACAATGCCAAAGGCCTTAAGGTGTCCCATCATGGCTTTAGTGACTGTGATCATTGCCGGGCCGAACGTCTCAACTCAACTCAAGTCTTGTGATCAGCCACCTGTGAAAGTAAGAAGTAGAAAAAAAGTTAATAAAAAAGCAACTTACATTTAGATGACAACTTTACAACAGTGTGTTATGCCCCAGAGAGTGGCTTGGCTGAGGGGAAAATTTATGGCTTGATGGTAAGTTGACGTTCCGTAAAAGGGACTTTAGATTCCTGAAATGCTACTTTATAAGACCTCCATGCGGTAAGTACCAAAGAGACATGCCCAGGACAGGTGCTTGACCGAGGGGATAGAGGTAAGGAGTGAAGGGTGGGTGAGTTCAAGTTCCAGGAAATGGACCAGCGTGCGGTAAGTACCAAAGAGACATGCCCAGGACAGCTGCTTGACCGAGGGGATAGAGGTTAGGAGTGAGGGGTGGGTGAGTTAAATTTCCAGAAAAGGCACTATATGTTCCAAGTATTCTACGTCATAAAACTTACATCATTAATAAGTAAACAACTCACCCTGATTGCGAAGCTCTTTTTGTATACCTGGGCTTTGGACACATCGTCTGTGGTCAAGCCCAGGAAGACGCACTTTCTGTGGCCCGTTGTGGCAGCCATAACCCCCACCAACAGACCAACAGCTTGGGCCAGGTAGCGCATGTTGCTCGGGTCTGTCCTGAGGTCACGGATGGCAAGCTCAAGGCCATTTTCTGCCAGCTTTATGAATGACAGAATGTCCTTGCTTGCCATCAGTTTAGCTGTAGAAAAACCAGGATAAGTTACAGTCACATCAGAGTTGTAGAGAATAAACCATTTTAACTTCTTTGCATTGAAACAAACCTTTCTTTATTTTTTTATATTCCAATCTCTGCAGGACGATTTGTGCCCATAACCCCTTTTTCCACGCAGCCAACTTGTCCAAAATGTACGTGATGGTTTTAATTGTCACCCGTACTTTGGGTACATTAGCCAGCCTTATGAACTTCAGGAACGCCTCAATGTCTATAAGGACATGTTTCTGGCTCGTGGGCTTCAGTGTGGAACTGAGTTTATTGAGGTACCTGATGACCAAATGATGGAATTGATGAGCATTGTAAACATGGTGATGATTGTTATGACTTGGATTTGGAGAAGACAAAGCAGAGCTACATACCCATTCAGTTTTACCATGTCGTTTAAAAACAACAGGGTCATATTTATGTCAGTGCCCCTTCCTGACATATAGAGGAGGAACTTTCTGACATAAGCTTTCCTTTGTTTAATGTTCCTCAATGCTTTTGATGATGCTTTGGGCCCTAAGAGGGTTGCTTCAAATAAGTCCAACAGGTGGTCTAAAAGAAAATGGTACTGTCTTAATACAAGAGTGGGATGTTCATAGTCTCCTTGTAAACAGCAGTAATACTCACCCAAGTTGGGCGTGAGGCTCCCACGTGTAGTGGCCGGAGCAGCCACGGCACCCTCCCTGCGGGTGTGTGGAGCAGAGGACGGAGCAGCGGATGTACTTGCCACAGGCTGTGGCATGGTTGAGGTAGGGCTAGAGCAGGGACTGCTGGCTGCGGAGGCAGAAGGTGTGGCAGGCTGTACAGCACAGAGTTGCTGTGTGACAGTCTGAAGGTGGTCCACCTCCTCCAACAGCTTTTTCAGTCTGTCTTTGATGGACTGCAACCCATTCACCACGTAGGTCAGGGTTGCTCCAGTCTGTGCAGGCAGTTGTGGTGGAGATGGATATTGGGGTGCAGGGGTTGTTGCCCCCGGAGTCCCCAGGGGTTGTGTGGGTGGAGCTGGGGGTGGTAGTGGTGGTCGGGTTAGGGCCCAGAGCCTTTCTTTTATGGCAGCTTTCTTGGCCTTCAGCATGAGCCTGGTCATGCACTTTCCCTGTGGGAAGAGAATGAAATGATTGAACGAAAAAGGAAACAAGAATATGGTTTATGTTTTCCGTGAATTTGTCGTGTAAAGTGTATCATACCAGGGTTCTCCCATGCACGAAGATGAGGTGCTTGTCCAGCCTGGCGTAGTCCTTGTTTGACCCGCACTCTTTTATGGGGCACCTCAGTTTCCCAGCATACTGCAGATTTTTTTTACTTATGATGAGACGCCTCTTTTGGACGTCTTTTATATCATGCTTGTCCTGCAAATGGCAGGACAGGGAGGCATAACGTCCGCCGCACTTGGGGCACTTGGTTTTATCCTAGGGTACAGGAAGGCATGGCAATGTAAAATGTTTGAAATTTTTATCAATGTCCACAAATGTTGATGAGCATCATTGATTTTCAGGTAAGTCTACATCCAGGAAGAGCATGTCTACATCCAGGATAATGACCTTATACATCTACAGGAAAGAACACGTCAGGTAAGTCGACATCCGGGAAGAGCACGTCTACATCCAGGAAAATGACCTTATACATCTACTTGAAAGAATATGTCAGAAATATTTATCTACAACAAGAGCACATCTACATCCTTGATAGTGACCTTAAAAAAAAAAAAAAAATCTACATGAAATAATTGGGTTCTTACCTTCATCTTCGCCAGGTTCTAAATGCAGGTGAAAATCGCTCGTATTTATATGGGGCTCAGGTTGGACACACCCACTTGGAACCAGGTGACACCAAGTTATTTTTCCGTAAAAATTACCGACCAATTCCAGGAATTCGACCTGATAACATGAAAGCTTTTGGAAACGGATGTACATTGGTTAGGTGACACAGACACATGCCCGGGAGAGTTTCGTGACGGAGGGGGGGCGTTTTAGAGAGAACAGTGGGTAAGTTCAAGTTCTGGAAGTACCACCGGCTGTATTGTGGAATTCCAACTTTTCGACTCGTGGTCTCGCCCAAAGGAATTTTTGGTGTGAAAATGATTACACGGTCTCTTGCTGCCATCTAGTGGACAAAACAGAGAAGTGCAAAAGTCCATTTTTAAAAAAAAAAAGTTTTATTAGTTGAAAAAGCCAAATATAACAACATCAAACGCTTTGATAATTACGCAGGAAGTGTGAAATATTTATTTTTGCCGTTTTCAGACATCTAAACTGTATAATGTAGGAGTTATAAGGGTGTTAGTAAAATTCCATATAAGCGACGCCCCGGCGCTAAGAATTCTATCGGATTTTTTACTAACCCCGAGCTAACGGATCATAATTAGGGTTGGGCTTTCAGTTATGATGGTTAAGGTTACGTCAGGTTATAGGTTAAGAGGCAAGGGAATGCATTATGTCAGCAAGTGTTCTCACAAAATATAAGTACCAGAATGCGTGTGTGTGTGTGTGTGTGTCATGTTTCTTTTAGATCTCGTTCAAGCTGATGGTGAAAGTTAAAGCTGACACTATATCATCATGTTCTGGGAGTAGAAACTGTAAAATAACCAGGCTGGAAGGAAGGAGGAAGCATTTTTTCCCTCCAACATTATTTCATCATTATTGTCAGTTACTGGTATTTTCTCAGTCTGGGTCCAGAAACAAAACTTTCATTGTTTACGACCATGACTTTAAGGTGTTTCTTCATCTGTTTGTAAGTTTGTGTTTTAATTGTATTTCTTTTATTTCTCTCTCTTCTGTTGTGGGGCTTCTGTCTCCTGATCTCCTTCATCCTGGATCATCTTCTTCAGATCCTAAAACAATGACTTATTTTTATGCTGGTGTGAGAGTTTACATGCACGTGTGTTTGTTTGCTGTGAATCACATTGTGGTTTGGGAGATTTCCTCCATGTGTTTATGGAAACAGATGAAGGTATCAGGTCATTCCATTATTTGATGATCTCTACCTGTTAAACCATCCAAAGCAGCTCTGCAGTGTTTCCATCTGTGTTTATGTTGCTGTTTGAGGGTTAGGACTTGGTTTCAGGGTTAGAGTTAGAATTGGGTTTTGGTTAGGTTGGGGAAGATTAATTCTTAAATAATCACAAGTTGTGATTTTGGTGCACTGGCAACAGGTGCCTGCACAGTCACCACCCCCACTTCCGTTTGTGGTTTTCAACTTTTCCTTTTTCTGAGAGGTTGATACTAATTGATATTATTATTGTTGTTTCCTTTTGTTTTGTATCTTTCAGACCATCCTGCTGATCGCCCCTTTATTTAGGGTCTGGGATGGAAAGTACCATTTTTTCCTCTGAGTCTGGAGTCATCTGCGAAAGGCTAATATTGATACAAATATAATAAATACAATAAATACAATAAATACTGGACTACTGTAATAATAACATTAAAGGTAAGTGCTTGAAGAGAATGGTATAAGTGCAATACATGGAACTCATAAAAAAAATAGGAAAAAATGCAAAAATCTTTCATAAAAAAAAGGGGGGGGGGGGGGGTCAAAATGTCATGCAAGGCATAAATAAGGTCAGTTCATATACAGTCGTCCTCAAAATTATTCATACCCTTGCTAATTCTTGTGATTTTTGCATTTAGTGATGAAATTAATGCATGTTTTCAAATTTGTGTATCAGGTATATGTGACCAACAACTGAAAGAATGACAACAATACAAAATTCAAAAAAATATTTATTTCTGGGGTATTTTATCATTGGAGTCCCAAAAAATGCCATGTTCAAAATTATTCATACCCTAGTCCATGGTCTTCATTCAATAGTCAATGGCATAGCCTTTATTCTTTATGACTGCTTCCAGACGATTCCTGTATGTGTCCACAAGCTTCCTGCATGTCTCCTGTGGGATGTTGGCCCACTCTTCCTTGGCGAAAGCTTCAAGCTGGGTCAGGTTGGTTGGTTTCCTCGCCATCACTCTGGTCTTCAAGTAGTGCCACAAGTTCTCAATGGGGTTGAGGTCAGGACTCTGACTTGGCCATTCCAGGACATTGACATCATTGTCCTTGAACCATTTCTTCACTATCTTGGCAGTGTGTTTAGGATCATTGTCGTTCTGGTACATCCAGTTGTGGCCAAGCTGGAGTTTCATAGCAGATTCCTTCACATTGTCATCAAGTATCCTGATGTAATCCTCCTTTTTCATGATACCTTGGACCTTGACAAGATTCCCTGTGCCACTGGAGGAGAAACATCCCCATAGCATTATGCTCCCACCACCGTACTTGACAGTGGGCACAGTGTTCTTTGGCCTATAGGCTTCTCCTTTCTTCCTCCAAACATATTGAGCATCCATATGGCCAAATAACTCCAACTTTGTCTCATCAGACCACAGGATGGTTGACCAAAAGCTGGGATCTTGTTTCAGATGCCGTCTACAAAAGGCCAGGCGAGCTAACAGATGTTTCTTCCCAAGTAGCGGCGTCTTCCGAGGTTTATGTCCATGGAGACCTCCTCTGTGCAAGACTCGCTCAATGGTGGACCGTGACACCTTTGTCCCTGTCTGGTCAAGCATTTCAATTAGGGCCTTGGTTGTGGTCTGTGGGTTTGTGTTGACCTCTCGGCAGATTTTTCTCGCAAGTTTGGGGGACACTTTGCGCTTCCGGCCACGCCCACTGAGGTTTTTAACAGTGTTGAACTTCTTGTGCTTCTTGATGATGCTCTGGACAGTTGAAACAGGGACATCATACTGCTTGGAAATGGCCTTGTAACCCTTTCCTTCACTGTGGGTACGAACAAGGCGCTGACGTAGGTCCTCGCTGAGCTCTTTCTTCTTGACCATGATGACCAGAAATTGAGAATGACCTGAACACTTTTCCCCTATTTATACTCTTCTGGAAAGATGTCTTTTTTTGCTTTAACATTTAGCCCACCATCTTAAATAAAAGGTTTTATTCCATGGTGACATCTTGCAGTAACTACTGGACAAAAATTACCACATTTGCCACATTTTTGTTGAAATATTGTCAGGGGTATGAATAATTTTGAACATGGCATTTTTTGGGACTCCAATAATAAAACACCCCAGACATACATATTTTTTTGCATTTTGTATTGTTGTCATTCTTTCAGTTGTTGGTCACATATACCTGATACACAAATTTGAAAACAAGCATTAATTTCATCACTAAATGCAAAAATCACAAGAATTAGCAAGGGTATGAATAATTTTGAGGACGACTGTATATACACACACGTACACACACCATATAAGAATATTATAAACACCATTATTTTATTAACCCTGTTTCATTTCATAAGATTGCAGTGGCTCTTTAATTGAGGTTAGGTTCAATTCAAGTTGGCTGTTTAAAATGTTTCTTTCTTCCACATAATTGCTCTGAATTTTCTTAGGTTCATTCTGTTGCTTTCCAATCTTTTATCCTTTAATTATAGGATTATTTGATTTCTCAAAGAGGCACTGAGGGAGGATAAAATAGGTGGGGGAGATAAAGGTTATAAAAGGTCAACCAGGATTGTAAAATCTTCAGATAGGGTTATGGAGCTGGGGCGTAGGCGAGGTATAAAGGTTAGGGTTAAGATTAAATAGAGTGGGGAGTGGGATGGTTAAGGTTAGGATTAGGGAAGTTTAGGGGTTCAGGTGGGTGAGGATTGAACAAGTTATAATGTCGACATTGTGGAACGGATTTTCAATGACTGTGTATGTGGGCGCCAGATGTTTTTCGGCGGTTAGCCGATGCGCTACGCCACACTCCCATACATTCCAATGTAAAATTACTAGCAGCCACGGCACCTTCCCTGCGGGTGCGAGGAGCAGAGGACGGAGCAGGCACGGAACCCTCCCTGCGGGTGTGAGGAGCAGAGCAGCCACGGCACCCTCCCTGCAGGTTTGAGGAGCAGAGGATGTACTCGCCGCAGGCTGTGGCAAGGTAGGGGTAGAGCAGGGATTGCTGGCTGTGGAGGTAGATGGTGTTGCAGGCTGTAGAGCACACAGTTGCTGTGTCACAGTCTGTAGATGCTCCACCTCCTCCAAGAGCTTTGTCAGCCTTTCTTTAATGGAGTGCAACCCATTAACCACGTAGATCAGGGTTGCTCCAGTCTGTGCAGGCATTACTGGTGGAGGTGGAGATTGGGGTGCAGGGGTTGTCAACCCCGGAGTCCCCGGGGGTTGTGTCGGTGGAGCTTGCGGTGGTGGTGGTGGTGTTTGCGGTGTTGGTGTTGTTTGGGTTAGAGCCCGGAGCTTTTCCTTAATGGCGGCTTTCTTGGCCTTCATCATGAGCCTGGTCATGCGCTTTCCCTGTGGGAAGAGAATGAAGTGATTGAACGAAAATGGACATAAGAATACGGTTTATGTTTTCCGTGAAATTGTCGTGTAAAGTGTATCATACCGGGGTTCTCCCATGGGCGGAGATGAGGTGCTTCTCCAGCCTGGCGTAGTCTTTGTTTGACCCGGTAGGGACACACTGTGGGCACTTGGTCTTTGCCTAGGGTACGGGAAGGCGTGGCAATGTAAAATGTTTGAAATCTATATCAATGTCTACAAATGTTGATGAGCAACACTGATTTCCAGATATGTCTATTTACAGGAAGAGCACGTCTACATCCAGGATAATGACCTTATCCATCTACATGAAAGAATATGTCAGGTAAGTCTACATCCTGGAAGAGCACGTCTACATCCAGGATAATGACCTCGTACATCTACGTGAAAGAATATGTCAGGTAAGTCTACATCTTGGAAGAGCACGTCTACGTCCTTGATAGTGACCTTAAAAAAAAAAAAAAAAATCCACATGAAATAATTGTGTTCTTACCTTCATCGTCGCTGGTTCCTAACTGCAGGTGAAAACCGCTTGTATTTTTATGGGGCTGAGGTTGGACACACCCACTTGGAACCAGGTGACACCAAGTTTGTTTTCCGGAAAAAGCACCGACCGATTCCAGGAATTCGACCTGAAAACACGAAGGGCTTTGGGAAACGGATGTACATCGGGCAAGTGACACAGACACACGCCCAGGACGGTTACTCAGGATGGTCTCTTGCTGCCATCTAGTGGATAACAAAAGAAGTGCAAAAGTACAGTTTTTTTGAAAAGGGCTTATTCGTTGAAAAAGCCAAATATAATGACATTAAAGGCTTTGATAATTATGCTGGAAGTGTGAAATATTTATTTTTGCCATTTTCAGGTGTTTAATATATATAATGGAGCAGTTATGCGGGTGTAAAATTCCACATAAGCGACGCTGCAACGCCGGGAATTCTTCTGAATTTTAACGGCGAGCTAGCAGGGTATAATGGGGGTAGGGGAGTAGTAGTTAGGTTAGGATTATGGATTTGTTTTTAATTTCTCAATCCACAGTCTCCCCTGTCGCTTTTCTGTTGGCCCTCTGTCCAAATGGCACACGTCTGGATGCCTGTTTTTCAGATGCTGTAACAACTGCATCTGGAAATGTTGTGCCAGGGAGGTGGTCAATCTGCACTCTACAAAAGTGCGGATGTGCTGTTGAAGTCATGTTAATACAGTTTTCCCCGTTTCCCCCCCCCACACACACACATCTTCCCTCAGGAACCACAGACAATGCAATAAGTCAGATTAGAGCTGTGGAGGCTGGACTCGCCCATTACTGGTCGTCCAGCACCCCCATGTGGAATAAATAGGAACTTTCTTTGGTTCTTCTGCGTCCTGGTTCCTGTCCTGGGACCACTGCTCAACTGCTTCGGTGGAGGACACGGCAACAGGACTTAAGGGAGCGAGAGGTGCCTAGGTTTACTATTCAGTGGATGTGAGAAGTCTACTGGGTACCCTCTCTGTCCCTGTGAAAACAATTGATCTGGGACTTGATTATACTTTAAGAAATGTGCCTGGAATGGTATTTGACTTGCAGTATTGCGTGTGTTTATCTTTTGGTTAGACCTAGATCTTGGTGAGTAGTCTTTTATTGTTTGTATTTATTTTGTCAAAAAAACCCGTTATGTCCAGGAAATTAATTTCATTCGGGTGCATGTTATATTTTATTTTAATTGAAGGGTAGTGATTTTTGGAAATCCTAATAAACTCATGAAAACTATCTTTCCTGTGTCCCCCCCTCTCCTGTCATGTCATCAAGGAAGCGTCACTGGAAGGTGGGTTTTAATTGACCTTTGGCTAACCTCTCTCGCTCCTGTTCACTCATATAAAAGCTAGCATAAGGAGGAGCGTGCCTGTTTCCACCTGTGAGTATTGTTGGTTAGTTTATACAGAATCGTTACATTCCAGACTTATTTCGGACATTTATAGATCGGTTGAAAATGTTGGATGGAGAGCCCCCGGGCAGATCGCTCTCTATCGGCGGGCCGAGACCCCCACCTGCGGCCGGAGAAGCAACCATAGACCTGGATGGGAGGTAAGTGGGGTTAGAGTTAGGAGGAGAAGGAGAGGGAAAAAGGTCAATTACGGGAGGGGGTAAGGTAGGGGGAGAAGGGGAGGGGTGGGTCCGAGGTCTCGGATCATTTGGCTCGGGCTGGGGGCCCCGGTCCACGGCTCCCGGAAGCCCTCCTCCAGCGTCCTGATTAAGCTGTGAATAAATCATAAATTTATTTGTGATTCTGTGCACCAGAGCCGGAATATGCGTCTTGCTGTCTCCGGGGTCCAGTGGATATTATCCGGTGCTGTAAAAAACTGGTTTGACGGCAGTGGCCCCAGGAAAGGAAGATAACTGGAAATGAACTTGTTAATGACATTCAGGTTGTTCTGTTGTTCCTGCGGGAGGAGAGGTGAGTAATTAATGATGGGGAAAAGGATGTTTGTGTTAGGAAAAACCGATTGGGCTTTCCTGTACACGAGGCGTAGTTGTTTAATAGATGTTTTCTGTGGGTCTTGATCCCTGTTATTTATCCCTATGGACAGCACCACCAACTTCACCAGAGGGTGTTCAAGTGTTTTTTCCAGAACATGTTGAAAATGGTAGAACGCCGCCCCGGGGTAGCTATTTATTTGGATGTTTTTGTTATTATATGGTGGCATATGGTTAAGATTTGAATCCCCCAAGAACCAAATGGTTTTTTTTCCTTTAAAGTTCCAGTCCAGGATTTTTCTCCCCTTCCTGGCCTTGTGCTGGCACGGGAGATACGCAAGTGCACCCGTTGCCCCAGTCACCGGCTCATCAGTGTGGTGCCCAGAGGTCGAGGCAGTGCTCACCGGGGGTCCCGCTGAGGCGTTTTGGGTGGGCTCAGACTGGGTCACTCTGCCATGCAAGTCAGTATGAGTATACTTTTGTGACTTGAGTCATCATGTTTACTCCCACCACTGTCACCACTTTCGGACAGGTTTCGCCACCGTGTGGGATCGGATTTTTTTCCTGCCTCGGCCTGGCACCACCACCTGGGGAGACATAAGATGGAAGATTGTTTTCTTGGTCATCCTGGAAAATGTTTTGTATCTGGGGGTTGTTCTCTCTTATTGCCACATTTGAGTAAGTGAATCTAGCCTCATGGTAGGATATTCCTTCCCTTGTGTGTGTTTGTTTAAATTTTGTTGTTGTTGTTTGGAGGCAGCCCTCACTCTTATTTCTCTTTTCTATAGAGGATCTCCTCATCCTGTTGACTGGCACAAAATCATCTTCAAATGAAGGTGACTGCGATCTTTGTTCCCTATCCCGTCCACGCCAGAGGGAGTGCTGAGGGGCCGCCGGGCGGGAGGCTGGGGGGGCTCATGTAGCTGGAGGATTTTGGATTATCTCCCCAGTAGGGAGACACACAACAGGCGAGAGGGTCAGTGGGGGAGGAGCATCTCTTAATCTCTCTGTACAGATAATTTCGTCTGTTCTCTCCCCCACAGGTGTTGACTGGGAATTTCTCAAGCCAATCTGTTTCAGTTTACTAGGTGGTTCACCCTCACCTAATTGTTGTGCTTCTGTTGGTGTCTCCCCACCCCCTGTCTGCTCACCCATCACGTTGACCTGAAATGGTGGCACTCCCTGTGGCTCGGGCAGGAGCGGGAACTCCTCCCTGTCTTCCAGATCCGGGCTGGATGGAGTGTTTCCCGCAGACTCCACAGAAGATGGAGGGAGCGAGTCTGAGATATGGGAGTGGCACTCCAGAAAACGCATGAGCAGTTTCAATTGTTGACTGGGTCAATCTGGTTTTATACCGCATTTTGGCCCAGCCGGTTGTTGAGAGGTAAATGATTGTATTCTATTAGGATTTTGAGATAATGGTCTTGGAGGATGGAGAAGTGTTTTCTTTCACCGCAGTCCTAACCTGATCCGTGGGGGAAGAGGATTTGATAAACATTGAGTCTATTCACATGTCTGAGCATACCCTTCGGTGGAGTTTGGGTGAAGATAGCCTTATCAATGATAGTCTTGTGATGAATGGCTTGAATCCTCCCCGGATCCCAAGATGATTCTTCTCCCCAGGATCCCAAGGGCTAGGGAATGCATTGTGTCAGCAAGTGTCCTCACAAAGATATAAGTACCAGTATGTGTGTGTGTGTGTTTGTCCTTTGATGCCTTTGATGTATCAACATACTACAGTCTGATGTCACAGGCTGCAGTAAGTGGACACACAGCCAGAGACAAGTTCAGAAGTCAAACAGGAGCAGAAACAGTTGGACTGGACAGGACTTGCTCATGATTTAGGAAGAAAGAAGCACTCAGATATTTCTGCACAATTATTGACAAGGAAGGGAGGAGCTACTGCTGTTACAAGGACAAGAGGAAACTACAGGAAAGTCCAGATCACCTCCAAGGTTTTCAGTAAGTCAGTACATGTCAGTAGTTCACGTCAGTGTGTAGTTTAGAAGTTAATGTTTTGAAATGTTTTGTCCAAATGATATGTTTGGGAAATTGGGACGACAAGTAATCATACCCATAAGCCCAGTGGTTTGATTGTGTGCTTATCATTCATGGAAAATATTGATTGTTTTTAATGCTGATCATGACTGTGAGATATTCTCAAGGTTGCTCAACTTCTTAACTTTGTTTTGGTGTGATGCACTGTAGTTTGTGTTAAAGGAAAGGATTTCTAGAAAGTCTGTACTGTCTGCAACAAGATCCTTTCTAAAGAAATTCTAATGGAAATGATGGAGCATAAAATCCACAGTCCCTGTCCTGTGGAAAAGTTGACTTCCAGAGTTGAAAAGAAGCAAACATGAGGCTTCAACAGTCTGAGTAGATCAAGTTTCTATCTTCCAGGTATTTTTAGTCCAAAATTCTCCTCTTTGTGTTTCTACACCTAATGTTTCCTTTCAAAGCTGTGGTGGAGAGATGGAAACACAGAGAGGAAATTCTGCACTAAAAGACAAACATTTGAAGATTCCCACTTGATTCTGTTTAACAATGCTGATGAATTTTGGAATTACTATTTGTACAGAAATAGGACTGTGGATTTTGTGGCCTATCATTTCCACAGAAAGTGTTTAAAGAAGGGATCTCCTGGCAGCCAGTATGGACAGCAGGAAGAATTAGATCAAACACCAGTGCTTTGAATGTGGAAATGGGAATGTGAGTATATCTTTAAGTGATTTGGGTTTTTTATACCTTTATTATGGACAGTAGAGAGATGACAGGAAATCAGGTGGAGGCAGAGGCATCAATGTTTCCAGTGGAAACTGAATTAGGGATGTTGTGGTAGATGTTCAGAAGCTTAAGGTTGTTACAGAGGTGCCCTGAAAAGTAGCATATTATGGGCTTTTTCCATTAGCACATAAGCTGTGATGGCATGCATTTCCATTACAGCCTCACAGGAGTTAGCAGGGTAGCTGTGCCAAATTGCACTGTGTTGGTCCTGCTTGGTAGCAGAGCTGACCATTGCCAACCTATGACATTCTCCTGCCTTTAGCTGTGTCTGCAGTCGCTACACTCCTGTGTGTCTATGCTGTAGACTAGAGAGAAAGCTCTATTCTTAATTCTCTGTTTTCAGCTCTCAAGACTTTTGCAGCTTCTACATGAACCTCTGTGATCTGGGGTTTACTTTCACTCCTCTGTTCCAGTTTGGACTTTCAGATATCAGCCTTATTTCACTGTTTACTGACCATTTTCAGCCACATCACAGCTGTTATGTTACTACTAATGCAAAGCAAACTTTTTGCTGTTTCTTTTAAACTAGGAAAAGGTTGTAAGAAAATGAAATGTTTCTCAGTGAGTTAGCATCACTTTATTAGTGGTTCAGATGAACAAACCAGTTTGCTGTGCAGTAAAGTGGAAGAAACACTTGCAGCGTTCCAGCACAGCTTTAGTGATAGTGGCTGTTCACAGCATGGCTTAATGTGAGTACACCTCCACAATGAAAAACACGATTTGTTAGAACGAGGAGTATATTGATTTTAGACGTCACATTTCCTGGCCACTCACCTTCCCAGTTTAGTATAAGGAAGCTGGCATATTTGACATATTTCTTGCACTGTGGTTTTGGAAGCCACGCCTCCTTGTCTCTTGTGGCCCCAATCAAGTTCACTACATCCCAAACAATATGTTCCTTTTTGAAACCAGAACGAAAGTTCTGCGTTCATGGTGATATATACCTCTGATTCTTGGGAATTTGGATAAAACTGGTTTTAATCCTGAAAATACTGAAAATTCTTGAATATTTACTTTATACAAATTTTTAAACTGTTGTACATATAGTCTTCTGAAAGATCTAACATCATACATCATCGACTTTAAGCAAATTAGGAAAAGTAATTTTTTTTTGTATTTTTGTATTAAAAGATACGAGTACTTTAATAACTCAACAGCAATGAAGAAAAATTGTAAGCATATTCATTTTAAACAAATTAAAACTGCCTCTGACGGTGGTGACACTAATCTGACGGTGGTGACAGTGGCCTCATTACAACATAAAATTCCAAAATTTATACCACTCAAGTCAATGCCTTCTTGTTTAAGAACTTTATTTAACTATTTACATCAAAAAAAAAAAAAAAAAAAAAAAGGTGTAAGGTACATTTAGGCAATATCATTTTTTAACCTCACTCCCATAACATCAAATATCAAATCATCATAATAAAAATTAGTCATTACCACTATAAACTGTATATTGAGGAAGAACAGATAAATGAATAACTACATCTTACAGTCTCTTTTCCGTCAACTGAAATATCTCAAAATACAGAAAGATTTTGATGTGGATTTTTCAGGCCAGGCGATAGACCCAGTCAAGGGCCAGTTGAAGCTGGGTCCAGGTCCGGCTGAGTCCCCACACCTTAATCTTATCTCTCTTAAGTTTTTGTCTTTTTGAAAAATTCTAAGTGTTCAAATCTTCTTCAGAGAAAAATGCACAGAGTCAATCAGGTGCTGGAGATCAGAGAGGTTGAGTCCAGAAAGCTTTATTCTACAAACACATAGTCTACAAGCATGAGAAGTCCTGCAGGAGCATCTGAAAATCTCAAAAGATACATCATATTATATACCTGGGGTTGTACCCATCCCAAGGACACTACTGGGCGTGAATTGGCATGTCTTTTTTCATTTTCCCTTTGTCTGGTTGGTGCATTTTTAGCCAGCGTCAACTTCTACGTCAAATTTGTCTTTTTTCCTAGAATTTGGCTTCGTCTCTCTTGGGATCATTGCTTATCTCGTGTATCATTGCTTGGCCATTTTAAATACGCTTCACACGCATTTTATTTTCAATGGGACCTGAATTTCTGTCATTTGTTTTCTTAAAAACTTTTGAGACTACCTCAAAATTAGCAACAGGTATGACAGGAGTGAGTATGATATAAGTACAGCACATTCACAGGAGCATACACAGATGAGTAAAATATTGGGGAGTCACAAGGGGAGCAACAGGAGCATGGTCATCTGTATATGGGGAACAATGGGGAATAATGTACGGGACAGAGGGACTTATACCTTTGAGGTTTAGTGTGGTGCCAAGGACAACCACAGTTGCAAATGGGCTGTGCTCTGACAGAGAGCTTCCTGAGAGACAGAGTAAGGGAGCGTGCATGTGTGAGTGTGTGTATGTGGGAGAGCAGCATGGGGAACGATGCAGGAGTGTCCATGTGGCAGAGTAGAGGTGTGTGTGTAGGAGATAGTGGAGCTGTGTGTGTGTGAGGGATAGAGTTGGGAGGGGGTGAGTGAGATACAGAAGCAAACAGAGAATCAGGTCTAGGATAAGCAGAACATAAAACTGAACACAATGGGATTTGCACACTTAGAAAAAATATACAAACATATTGCACAAAATCTGACACTACACATTCTGTATAAATACCACAAAACACATCTGGCACAATAATAACAATAATTGAAATGTGAACTCCTGTGAGTATTCCCTGACTGTATTACATCACTCATTTATCTTTGTCAAGAAGTATATGCTGTATATGTTTCTCCTCTATGAAGTCCATGACTTCAGCAGACAGACTGCATATCTCCCTTGTCCTTCTTGCATGACCTGGTGATGACAGTCCCACAAGTTTGACCAGAATATGGTCAAATGGTATGAAGCACATACTGTATCCTTTGCATCTCCTTTTGGATGGAATCGTGTGTTGGGCCCATGAGGGTGGAAAAATTCCACTTCCACATCTTGATGATGAGCATCCACAGTGAGAGCCTTTGCTAACCACCAGTGCAGGTCATAAATGACCACAAGCCAATCTCCACACTTAACTACATCGGCAGATAGATCTGTCACAGTCCCATCAGGACCACTCTTGGTCAGTGGCTTTTGCACCATTGGCTCTAGCTCACTTTCCTCCCATTCCATTTTCTCTTTGCTCACTTTCCTCCCATTCCATTTTTTCTTTGCTCACTTTCCTCCCATTCCATTTTCTCTTTGCTCACTTTCCTCCCATTCCATTTTTTCTTTGCTCACTTTCCTCCCATTCCATTTTCTCTTAGCTCACTTCCCTCCCATTCCATTTTCTCTTTGCTCACTTTCCTCCCATTCCATTTTCTCTTTGCTCACTTCCCTCCTGTTCCATTTCCTCCATCAACATTGCCAAAAGACCTTTCCTCTTTTGCATTGGTATAGGACCATCATCCTCAACCTGTACCCTGGGTGTGTTGGCAGTCAACTGGAATATGGTTGGGCTGAAACACTCACACGTCTGTGGCTCACTGCAGAAACAGGACAGTGACCTGCAATGGATCTCTAAGTCATTTTGGTGTATCAGTATGACCTGATTGATTTTCCTTGTTGCAGGTACAGATTTAACTGGTAGAGAAAGGAGCACATCATATGGCTGCATGTCAGCTTCAGTAATGATATAGAGCTTAGTGCTGGAGAGGCTTCTGCCAACAATCTTATGGAAAATATTCCCATTCACAATGTCATTCCCCCACAGTATAAGGATGTCTGCAGTCCTTTTCACAGTACCTCCTATGCCATCTGGTGCTCCCTTCCCATGTGAGGTGGGGAAGAAGTTCCAGGTTGTTCTCTTGAAACCTAGAGTTGGAGGGACACTGCAGAGGAGAGAGAAGTTATTCTGGTTTTTGGATTGCTTGCTGGGACCATCTGACCAAAAGTGAAACGTATCAACTTTTGGAAACTTTCAACAGATGCATCTTGTCGCTTGGATTCTGATTCTGTGCAAAAGCCTGTCTTCTGTTCTTTTGTATAGTACATGCCAGTGTGCAGGTTGAGCTGTGGGAGGTTCTGACCAAAGTGGCATGACTGCACCTCAGAACTATACTTACATCTCCACCCCTCAGAAAAGTCCACATGCACAATTACTGTGCTATCATTGCACTCCTCAATCATGCTCCTATACTCTCTGGTCTGGTTCTGAACTAAGCACACGTGTGTTGTTGTTTCTGTCTTTAGTTTGTCTTCATATTGTTTTAGAAGCTCTCCCAGCATGCCACTGTGTATCACAAGTCTTGTGTTGAAGTGCATGGTTCACCTCTGTGATAGAACATGGATCAGGAGGAAACCTCAGACCACACAAGGACTGAACGACAGTGAGCTTCTCATTCAGTGGAGTCAAATTCATTCATTATTTCTAATCAGCAGAAATTCACCTGCCCTTTGATTTATAACAGGTTAAATAGATTTGTATCAGGTAAACTAATGGACGGCATCATTATCTCTGAGAGAACACAATGTGGTGGGATAGAACAGGACTAAGTAAACTGATTAAATATTTGTTTACATCATTTGTTTACAACATTACATCAAATTAAACTGTGAAACAAATGTTAAAGTGTATTTGAAAGTTGCTACTGAAGGTAAAGGAAAAAGCAAAGGAAGACAGGATGAGAGAATCCAGTTCATATGTCCTCCTGACAGAAATGGAGGTTTACAGTGATCAGCAGTGGGACACACACTGTTTATTGTCTTCACTAGTAGAATTTATGTGAAGTGTCAGACTCTGTGTCACAGACACAGGTGGAGGGAGAATTCAGCTTCTCCATTTAATCAACACTGAGCTTTATCCACCTGCTCACATCAAACATCATTAACAGGAGTATTAACACTACTGTGAACTGACAACATGGTGTGGAGAGAAGAAGTGGTGTTGATACACTGCAGGCTGAGGGTGTGGCTGATGAGGTGATTGCAGACAGGTGAGCAGGAGCTCTGGAGGGAAACCCAAAGTAAGTCAACCACACCCAGGCCTACACACACACAGACAAGAACACAGACAAACAGGGGACAAACTAGAAAAACTAGGGAGGTTCTCCCAGAAACACGAGGAAGGAGGGAGAGACTGTCGGCTCCTAACATGACTTTGTACCACGCTCTCCACTAAAAGATGGAGAAGAGAGAAGTTTCTGTGCTGTATTTTTTCATCCTATTGTTAAGTGACGAAGGCAGATACATTTCAAATAGATAATTAACCAAATGTGAATCAGGCCCATTTTCACTCTATACTGACTGATTAACAAAATGGTGATTTTATCTATTTAAAATTAAATCTACAACAGTGAAGTCTGCAAAAACTGAAGGGGTCTGAATACTTCCTGTAGCCACTGTATGTCACTCGCCTTAAGAGCAGTGTTTCATCTGCTGCTTCCTCTTCACATCCCACTGGCTGAAGCTCACAGCTGTTTAATGTCAGTGTAACTGAATCACTTCATTTAACAAGTGGAGAGTTTGTCAGGCAGCTACACTGAACCAGACATAAAGTCTAGTTTACTGAGTCCTGTTCATGGTCAGAAATCTGATTTCCAGCTTCATGACAAATCTGTGTCACCAAGAGATGTCACACTTCTTAAAATCCCCCACTGAGTCCACAAGATATCAGTGTAATCTGAATTTAGGTGAAGCACACACACACACACACACAAATACACACATTTTGAGTCACAGAACAAATTTCTAAGTATGTGTGATGTGTTTCTTTGGTGAATTACCATAGAAATAACTGCCACTGCTTATCAAGCTTTATTTAAGAGGCCAGAAAAGAGAGAGAGGAGTGTGTGGGAGAGAACAGCTCGCTTACTTTGGAAAGTGTCACTAAAATCTACAGTTTCTTATTTAAATGGATTAATACTTTTCTTCTTCTTTTTTTCTGTTAAAGGTTTACATCATTGTGTAGCTGTTGATTTAAAGTGCAGGTGTTTCACCTGCTTGGAAATTAAATTCCCTTTGATTCAATGTTGTACAACAACATAACGTTGAATCAAAGGGAATTTATTTTCTATTGACACTCGCAAACAGAAAAAAGTCCATTTAATGTTAAAGTTAAACAGATCTCAATAATGTGATCTGAATTCATTATTAATGTAAAACACAAACACTCAGGACACATCTAAATCATCAGTGGTGAAGCCAGCTGGTTTGAAAAGTCACATAATTAGATAAATGGAGATCACCTGTGTGCAGCCAAGGGCTTTCAGGTGATTGTAGTATAAATACACCTGCATCTGGAGGATCCAGCTTTTGGTGAGTGAGCAGAGAAACTGTCCACCATGAAGACAGAACAACACTGAGTGTCTCTGAGAAAATGGGATTGAAAAGCAGAAATCAGTGGCTGGATACAAGAGAATTTCCAAGTCACTGAACTTCCCTTGAAGAACAGTTAAACCAATCACTATGAAATGGAAGGAGTGTGACATGGTGAATGATGTATGTCTGTCTGGAGCAGGCTGTTCTAAAAAACTGACATGTCAGAGAAGAAAACACAAGCAGCTCCAAACAGTTTCACACCATGTTTGTACTTTCACACTCTGATATTAGCTTTGGTTTTTCTCTTTCTGTCTCATCCTTTTAACAACCTCCTGCAGCAGGAGTCACATTGAATTTGTCACATCTGATGACTCTTCACTTGTTTATAGAAACCAGAAAAAAAATGAGATTATTATGGTTCAGTGCTGAGCCTGATAAACTAAAAGGGTTGCATTCCAGAATAAAGCAGTTCAATATCATCTGGAGGTTAAAGCACATGATGTGTTTTAAAATGTAGTGATAATTATTAAAAGAATAAATTGTTTTTGAGATGTCATCTCCAAAGAAAAAGAGAAAATATCAGGTTGAATGAGGTTTGGCACAAACAAATATCTGAATCTCTCCTGACTGACAGCAGCAGGTCTGACATATGGAGGAGAGATGATCTCAGGCAGAGGTTTTATTGATAAGGGAGATAAAAATGTGCACAGGTGGATTAACCAGAGGATCTCACAGTCTTCTCTGTGTATCAGATCATCTATGGTGTCATGTACTTCAGGAAATGATTTAGTGTTTCAGAGAGTTGTTCCTTTGGAAACATGGAGTCAAGAAAATCAGTTCTGAATCTGATTCTCTGAAGTACAGAGATAAAGTACAGAGATAAATCTCTGTCAAGTGGAGTTAACCAAGCCTTCAAGCCTTTGTCCTCAGGATGCTGACCACTGTCATTATCTCCTTTCTGTTCTGACTTTATTACTTTTTTTCTTAAAATAAAATCCTAACCATCCAAAAATATGAAAGGAAAAAAAACAATATAGATCTGCCACATATACTTTTAGCATAAGCTGATTCCAACAAAGCTCTTCAGATTCAAAAAGATCATCATTCCTGATACAGACAAACATCCAACATGGAGACTGAAAAGATTTACAAAATACTTCACATAACTATAAATGTTTGAAATATTATCAATTTCTTGAGATTTATTTTGTCAATAACTTTAAAAAGACTTGTTTAAAAAGACTTGTACTGAATATGAGATTTAAAAACCATTATGAAAGTTAAAATAAATAAACAACCTCATGATTCAAACTAATATTCACTGAGATACTTTAGCATTTGGTCAGATTATTAGGAGGTGGTGATGCCTGGAGGAGGGGCTTCTTCTAATCTCCCTGCCACACTTCATTTGCCCTCTAATGAACATTAATCCAAAAGAATAAAAGCAGCTCAGAACCAAATGAAGCATTTAGTTTGGCTCATTTCAAATTTTCTGTGAGACAAGAAAGTTCATAACATTAAAGTCTTTACATGTGGAATAATAACCTCAGCTCATCGTTCTCATACAGTGACTTCAGAAAGTAGACCAGTTTTTTTTTTTTTTTTAACACATTTTCAAATGAACCTTTTGTAATTTCTCATTATGTCTCACCTGCAGTCTCTCTCTCTCTCTCTCTCTCTCTCTCTCTCTCTCTCTCTCTCTCTCTCTCTCTCTCTCTCTCTCTCTCTCTGACAGTCATGTGTTAGACACAAATACTTAAACAGACACACACTGACTGCTGAAAATATATCTTATCACTTACTGATGTCAACATCCATCAGAGAGACTCGTGTGTCATATTTCCTCAGTTATCAGTCGAGCATGTCATTAAAACAACAAGTGACCATGGCAAATTCATTCAGCAGCCATAGTGGATTCCTGTTAAATCACAGCATCAGCCTCATATTCTGGACTCCACTTTCCATGTAACTGAAACCCAGAGTAGTAAAAGTAGAGAGGAGAGATGTGTGTGTGTGTGTGTGTGTGTGTGTGTGTGTGTGTGTGTGTGTGTGTGAAAATCTTGATCTTGTGCGCTTAAATATCACATCAAGTTAACAAACATCATCTGAACAAAACATCCCACAAAATGAACTAAACACTGACATGAACTACTAACATGTACTGACTTACTGAAAACCTTGGAGCTGATCTGGACTTTCCTATAGTTTCCTCTTGTCCTTGTAACAGCAGTAGCTCCTCCCTTCCTTGTCAATAATTGTGCAGAAATATCTGAGTGCTTCTTTCTTCCTAAATCATGAGCAAGTCCTGTCCAGTCCAACTGTTTCTGCTCCTGTTTGACTTCTGAACTTGTCTCTGGCTGTGTGTCCACTTACTGCAGCCTGTGACATCAGACTGTAGAATGTTGATACATCAAAGGCATCAAAGGACAAACACACACACACACCTGCAGATAGATAGATATATACATACATACATACATAGATACATAGACACATAGACAGACAGTGCTCACTCTGAGACTCACTCTCACAGCGAATTAGTTACCTCATGTGCTAAAAATGCAGAGTGTTGTTCCACCAGGGCTGAAGTGAAATCAAGTTTCCTCAGAGTCAATCTCATGTATCAGCTCATGTATCAATGATCTTCAACAAGGTTTAACTGACACTTCATCAATGTCATGAACCAGCTCAGAGTTCACAGCTAAAAGAAGAGAGATCACACAAACAGAATGGTGGATAATCAATTACATTTATTTAAAGTAGAGAAAAACATATTGCAAAGTATTGGAAGCTTTGGCATGATGCCCTTCTAACACCTTCAGTTCTTTTGTCATTAACATAGTCTCTCACCTCTACAACAACATATTCTGGGCAGGACTTAAACAACTGTTGATTATTATGCTCATTTGTAGCAAAAATATGTGAGGCAGAGCTGACCTCACCAGTTTCACAACAACTGCACGTCACTGTCCAGCATCACTGTTCCCTTTGAACACGTTCTAACCCTATTTAACAGCTGTGCAAATACACAATCTTTTTGCTGCATTATTTCCTTTAATTCTACCACCTTAAATACATTTGTCCATAATGTATTTCTAACATCATCTACATTCAGTGGCTTCCCTTTAACAGGAGGCGGTTAGAAAAAATCAGCAACCACACTAACATTTCCAAAGGTTGACAGGTCACCACTTTGTTTAATTCACCACAACCTCCCGTGAATATATGCTAACAAACTGTGATCTATCATAGAAATTTAATCTATAATCACAAGCTGTAGATCACGATATTTGGCACAAAGAGAATTTAACTTCTCTTCACCCAAAAGAGCAAACAGCAGCTTAACATTCCTCCATATACTAAAGGTGGTGTGAATGGTTGTTTCAAATTATAAGCAGGAATCCCTGTAGGAGCAGTCAGTAAGACACAAACAGAGTCAGGATGGGTACATGCCACTGACAACAATCTCACTGACTCATACTGAATCGCCTTTATCAAATGACTTTTACCAGTACCTGCACCACCAGTAATAAAAACTGGTGCAGGATTTTTACCATTAACCTTCTCTAAACACCTCTGTCTAATTTGGTAGAAAACAGAAACTGTGTCTCATTAAGAGACCGAACAAGAGCTAAACACAGACTGTGTTCTTTCCTTTAACTCATCTATGCTCTCTAAACGCTCTAATTCCTGCTGTGGACAGAGCTCACACTAAAAATCTTCTACAACACCATCACAATCTATGCTACTCTGAATGTTTTCTCAATCCTCTGTCTCCTTCTCAAACATGCTCCTATTCACATCAACTACAGACTTAACAGAATGTAGTGATCCATCCCTAAACCTGACCTGATGTGACTCATAGACCTCCTGAGATTCACAGTTGAAATGGATTAACCGTATATCAACTGTGTGTGGCAGAAACAACTGCAGAATCCTCTGGTAAAACCTCTCAGAACTTCTCTTTGTGAGTGAAAAGCGAGCCTAACGGACAACTGCTGGCTGTATTCGTGTTCTTTTAGCTATAAATCCACAACCATTACTTAATTCTATCCATGACACATTTCTCACTCTTAGACAGGACACAATATATTCAGAGGCAAAAGACGCCAGAGACATACAGTATCATCAAAAGTGCTGTCACTTGGCCTGTTCTTATTTCTATCAACAAAACCTGTCATCCACATCTCATCTGTAGTAACAGCAACTTCTGCCTCAACACACTCAAAGGCAAACTCATCTTAACTACTTATTGTCCCCAGTGGGCACAAACACAACCTTCCTAGAGCACTCCTTCAGGTGCATGTTACTCAACCTATAAACTGCCTCCTGAGCACTGACATCCCTGTCAGTACACACTGCCAAGGCTTTTTAAAGCTTCTTACATTGGCGTCTTTTTGTGCCTCTTTCTGGCCACAACAACAACTTTCCTAACAACAAACCCATCTCTTTCTCTGCCTTAGAGATGTAAGAAATGATATAAACAACACACGCATAAGTGTCCACAACAGACTGGATATCTAAATTTGTGTTCCAACACTTTAACAAAGGCCTACTATACTGATTAATCCAAGCTTCAGTAACTTGCCGCTTCAACACAACATTGTAACAACGTATTCCTACACACCCGTTGGTGCAGAGTCTCGTATAACTCCTGACTCACACCTACACTATAAAACAACTGTGCTACAATATCAAATGAGCAGTTCTCATCTGAGAGTGCAGTCTTACTGGCAGATAAAATCTCAAATGCTCGTTCTTTCTTCATGATGTTTTGCTTAACAGCACATGCACAAAGAGTTATATGTGGTGGACAAGTACACTCAACTTCAACCATGTCAGGTTTGTGACTGATAACAGTACACTCTGACACTGGCCTAGGGAAGTTGAAACGACACACTGTCTTATTTTTCTTACATGTTTTTGAGTGTTGTTTCGAGTGCTGCTGAACAGATGTGACAGTGTCCAATAATACATCATCATCTGTCCACACTAGTCCACACGTTACATATTTATCAATAAACTGAACTACCTCTTCATCACTATCCCTATCTATCACAGATGCACCCTCAACTCAAAACAAACAGTGAACATGTGGGGAACCATGCTGCTGAAACTCTATCCTATCAAAATAATCTAAGCTGTGTGCATCAGCTTGGAACACCAAGCTGATGCACACAGGCCAGTAGGTCACACTGTGCTCCCTGCCAAAAAGCAGGAGTACCTCTAATAGGTTTAAGGAAACGATAAACATCATCAAACTCTAACAATTTCTTCAGAGCTTCTTCATCCTGCAAAAGATTTACTCGTGTTACTTTAATTTAACACGCAACAGAGACCCTTCCATGTTAGAACGAGGCAGCAGATTGGTTGTGTTTACAACGTTGGCAGGAACACAGGTCACTGGTCCATGTACTCCATTTTGCCCCCCTTTGGGCAATGCTAATGGCCTTACTAACAGCCCTGAAAAAAAAACTGTTCCCATCACCCACAATCTTCTCTGTCTTACAAGGAGTCCCTAAAGGACCAACAGCAGAAGATGCAGCATCATTGCACAACTGTCCATTCAGGAGGGGGTGGTTGTGGAGCAGGAACCTTTCCCTTCACAACTATGCAGGGAACAACCCTTGGCTTAGGAGACCCCGGACGCTGCATCTGTGCTGCAGGTGGTGGTGTCTCTAGTTGAAGGTAGGCTGCAGTCCACATCAACTGCACAAGAACTGGCATCTTCATATCATCACCGAGGTGGACCTGCAAAAACAATGAGAAAATAACAGATTATTACCTTCATTGTTACCTATAATTAGGCACTTCCCATATAAATATAAACATATTGTACTTACACCATCAGCCCACCACAGCTCAGGACAGTCCAGAGGGAAGTGGTTTGCTTGGTGGTAATACTCGACTCCTGAACAAAAAAAAAATCACAGAAAGTTAGACCACTTCAATAGTTATTACAATAATAAAATACATTTCAAATAAACACATTCTCTCATTAAGACATATACGTTATATAAATATAAAACAATTGCACACAGTGGTATAATAATTCATACCAAGACGTGCTGCCACACATTGGAATTCCTGTCGGAGCAACTCCTGATAGTCAGCTTGGATTGTCAAGCGCGGCACAAAATCAACCACAAATACCTGCAGAAAACAATCGGCCATCATTACAAAAGTATATTACACCTACAGATGTTGCTTATATTGAAATAAATAAATAAATGAATAGCTACCTTTGGCCATTTACTTCAAACAGTTGTCAGGTACTGTGCAAAAGCTGCTCCTGCCTCATCAACTGTCCTACTGGCTGTCAGGTTGTTCCCAGGAGCTTTGACAGACAGCATCAGGAATCAGAAGACTCACAGAATGCGCAACTTTGGTCCTGAGCATATCAGCACATGCTCCTGGTGTGGACATGACGCCAAAGGACAGGCAACCCCCTGGCATGTTCACAATACCATCTGCAATGGATCGCAAATGGGAGTCAGAGAATAAGGGTACACCCTTATTCTCTGGAGTCCCCTACAAGAAGAACAAACTGCAACAAAGGGAGAAACAACATTTCTGTTAGACTGAGAACAAAAAACCCTAACCCAAATGCCCAAAAGCCATTGCTCCGGTTTGTGGCGCCAGCCACTGCCTTGACCTGTTTTTTGTTTCACAAAATTCTAGCTTAAAAAAAAACACGTCCTGACTGTACTGAGGTGTAACAACAACAAGTCTGTTGTTGCTCCATCCTCCTCTTCCCTGCCTGGGAGCAACGGTAACCCTTACCACGTGGCATCCAGATGTGTGTAAACACAAACATTAAAAATATTACATGGCTAGGAAGAATCTCTTTACTGACAATGCATGTATAATAAAACAATGACTTCTGTACTCTGTATTACACGATGTATGTTTCTTTCAGGTGTAGAAAACACACTAGCTTGTTAACTCTCATAATACATAAAGGCAAGCAAGACAAAGCCAAACAACAATGGAGGTAGGATACACTCAGTGTGACATCACACAATAAACAAATGCTACATGGAAAACTCCTAAAAGCACAGCCGTGTATATTTATTTGTTTGTATTCCAGTTTAATGGGTGGTACGTACATTGCTTTACACATTCAGTTACCTTCCAAAAGCGTTATCAACTGAAATATACCACTTTTTTTTAATATACTGCTAAACGACTTTGTGTGTGTTCCTCTCTCTCTCTCACACACACACACACACCGCATTCACTCGAGCTACTATGAAAACGTTGGAGGTAACACACACTACTAACATGTTCTAACAAACAGGAACATGTGTTAGAATGAATTTGGTCAGAACAAACAAGAATTCCTACACATAGACATATCCACGTTACATTTCACAAACACTACTTAACATTAATAAAAATGACCATAACACAAGCGAGCTCCGACCACAGAGCTTAGTACTCACCATGAGCGAAGTTCATGTCTGCAACAAAACCATGAAAAAATGTGTGTAAAATGGTGTGTGTGTGGAGTGTAATGTGATATGTGAGTGTATGTGTGTAAAAAAAAAAAAATCCAAAGGAATCCTTCAGTGAAAATCTCAGCAAAAAGCCTCGATCAGTGTTTGTCAGAGACAACCACGCCAGCAATCGAAAGTGAAGAGTATTTATAGGGCATGTTTGGACAAAGACCCGCCCAACCAATTAGAGGGTTGCGGAGGCGGGGACTAAACCGGACACACGCAAACAATGAAATAAAGTTTCCAACTGAAAATATGCTATCATTTAAAAAAAAAAAAAAGCAAATTAAAAACCGTAAATTTAGCCGGTAAATTTCATTTAAAGACAATTAAAAAAAGATATAGATTATTAACACCAGGAAAGACTCTCACAGTAAAATCCCAAATGTTTACATTCAAAACAATTCTAATTTTATTTCATATCTTCAACATTTCTCCTCTCATGTAAAAATCTTCCTTGTTTTATATTTACATGTGCATACAGAGAAATAAATGATAAATAAATCCTGGTCACTCATTAGGCACAGTGTGAATCCTTAGAATCACAACAAGAACTAAACTATTAAATGAAAACATGGTGAAAAGAAATGCGGTAACCTAAACTCAAGGCAAAAGTCAAAAACAAAAGGTCAAACTAAATCTACCAGCCAAAACTACATGTAAAAGATAAATCTAAACAAGTACACAAAGGTTAAACTAAGGTCAAACAAAGTTCACCAAGGGCAAAACAGGTGAACTAAGGGGCGAACTAGGGGGCAACTAAGGGGCAAACTAAGGGCAAAATCAACAATAGTGCCAGTGAGCCTAAAAAGAAGGGGGAGAAACACCATTAACAGAGTTCACACTGAACAGTCACAGGCCAACTCACCACAGGATGTTAAAAACTAGTATCAAAACCCCTAACAAGCAACGCAGCACCTGGACAGCCACAGCAAGGACAGAGCAGGAGGCAAAGAGAGAGACAAAACATCACAGGTGTCTTAGATAACTTGTTCCTGATTAAGAGGAGTTAGGAGGGACTAGCTCAACGCTGCACTCAGCAGCTCCACCTAGGGTAAAGGAGGATTCCCCACCACAGAAGGAAAGAAAAAAGATAGAAAAACACAACACGAAACAACAAGTCACACTAACACTTTGCAACGCTCCGTCCACTCACTCACCCACTCAGAGAGAGAGAAGAGAGAGAGAGAGAGAGAGTCCACATTATGTTTACTCTAAGAGTATCATTATATACGTGTATGTTGAGACTGTTATCATTAGTAGTAGTAACAAGAATAGTAGTATTACCTGCATTAGATGCATCACATGACATGTTCAGACTGTGATAGTTTGTTAAATCATCAGACAGATGAAAAAAAGGCTCCAGCTTTGCTGCTGTCAGGTGGTGAAATGCTTCAAGGTAACTCAGCCTTCCCACAAAACTGGTTTCACGTTGCAGAGAGATTCTTATTAAACCAATGTTCAACAATCAACACATAATATTGACACCAGCAGCCCTTTGATAAACAGCTATTATGTCCAATGGAGCCTCCATATTCAATCTATTCTTTACCAGAAAGAAAATAATTCTTCATCATTCTTTCATCATCTTTTGTCCCAGCAACATAGGTGCAAAGTAGATGTCATTCATTTATCATTCTGCTCTCAGGTGTATAACCACAGATGGTTATTATACAAACAATCAGTTGGCTTTCTCTTCAGAGATCACCATTGGTTTTTCTTTGTTCAGACTCTGTAACAACACTTCTAATTGTTTCAGCCACAGTTATCACACCTGCTTTCACAATTATTTCTTATTTCAGGCTGTAAGAGAAACTAAGAATCTTGTAAAAGCTGCAGGCACAAGAAGTGAATAATACAAACCTCACTGATCCTCACTGATCCTCTCTGAGGGAGCTACTGCTTTGTTTTTCCTCCACACACCCTCCACAGTGTATTCCTCTCAAATCATAGCTGTGAAACTGTGTGCTTGTGTGTGTGTGTGTGAAGAATGTGGATTAGCATATGATGATATGGAAATAATACTATGTAGACGTAATCCTCAGTGTTTGCTGCAGGGACCCAGAAAACTCCTCCAGCTTTTACACTGACATGGAAAGTTACCAACCACATCAAGAATAATAACACAGTTAATCCGGTGGACATTGTACTGTTCATGAAAGCAATGACTGTAGGTCAACTGAGACTGAATGAGGAAGATCACTTGATAAGTGGACGTGAAGCAACTCAGGGATCCACAAAGCAACTTTTCCATTTTCATTCTTTCACTCACTTTTCCTTTAATAATTTTATTGATTGATAAATGAAAAATAGAAATGATTTGTGGCTGAGACAGAATGAAATGTCCTGTAACACTTTATAAACATACATCAGAGAAGAAGGAAGGAAGGTTTGTGCTTTTACCTTCAGGCAGACAAAAGTTTAGGTTGACTCTTTTCTCTCTTTCAGTTTTTCTCTGTGTCTTTCTCTCTCTTTCACTGTGCATGCTCTTTGATTCTCTCTCCATTTCTCCTTAAATGTGGAAGTAAATGAAATGATTAGGACAGAGCCTGTTGCTGGTCACAGACCAATAACACCTGTAGATGGAGGAAACCATTTCCCTGCAGCAGAAAAGCAATTTCTCTTGAAACAGGCAGAAAATGAGGAAAGACAGAAAACAGCATTTCCTTTCTCTTTCTGTGAGACTTGAAGCACCAGGTGATCATTTCATTTTCAGCTCAATACAAACTGCAAAGATTTACCAGGAAGGGAGCAACTTTGAGGAGGAACTCAAGGAAAATCAAGAAAGAGAAAGAAACATTCCCACAGAAAACAGCAGAACTGATAATGTCTCATAATCCATCAGTCTGTAATGATGAAATGTGTCCTCACAGAAAGATGAAGTACATGAAGGATGGACAGTATTTCAGAAATCATGGATCTGCAAGATTTGAGAACCTCTGCTACGCTCTTACTCCTAACAATCACCATCAAAGCCATAAAGACAAGATGTCCCAAAGGTAAAAAGTGAAGCATGAAAACAAAACCTGAGCAGCTCATTAGTTCCACTTTGCTTACACTGGAGATCCTGCATCAGAGCATGGAGCATCTCTAAGTGAAGAGAACAAACTGTCCATACAGAAACAGATACATGTATTAAACCAATATATTCTAAGACACGTTCAGATGGACTGAAGTGGTCCAACATGTCTGAATCTGGTTCATGTCCATGACTCATTTCTCATAGCTGTGTTCTTCTCCAGATGTGCCAGTTGTGTTGATGAGCTGACAGGTGTTTCTTTGATAAACATCATTGCATCCTGAACATATTTGGTGTTGTACAAACCTAATGACCAAACCTGGAATTTACATCTTAATGTGTAAAGTCTGCTCGTTGGCTCAGTAGAACTGAAGGTGTTTTAGAAAAGTGGAAATAAGATGCAGTTCTGCAGCTAAACAGAGGTTTAGCAAAGATCATAGTCTGGTTTAATACAGAAAGAGTTCACAGTGACTTCAGACACAGCAGCTGTCTGACTACATTACAAGGTGAATGGAAATGAGAACAGAAGCCCAGAAGTGTGAACTCTGGGAACAAACAAAGATCCTGGAGCCACTTTAACACTTGAGCTGTATATATATATATATATATCAAGTGTAACAATCAGTCATATATTTTCAGTCTCCTCAGCTCAACATCCAGTGAACAGCAGATGTGTGGTGCCTTCTGTTAATGAACTAGATACAACTATGACACGTGCTCACAATCAAATGAGAGCAAAACACAAACTACTTGTGTTCATTGGCTCATATTGTTTAACACCAGCCTAATTCCAACCTGCTACATCCATGGTATCATCTAATCCCACTTAGGCAGATGTTTGACTGACTGTAATATTCTCAACATGATGAAACTACTCATAAAGTCAATCTAACATTTGATTGTGTGCTCAAAGGCTACTGACAATTACCAGCAACTATTAAGGTGGAATGTTTTCTTGCATGTTACTCAATGCATGCACTGACGTTTTGAACCAATCAATACACCTTAAATGTCGATATGACAAATATGAGCATTGGATTTATTGGCTCTCTCACAAGACTTTAGTAATGATTGTATAATAAATATACAGTAATGAACATAATGTATGTAACTTTCAACTGGATCATGCAAACTGCAGATGTTGTGTGTTTTCACTTGGGAAACACCTTTGGTAAACAGGTAAACCTGACTGATGATGTGTCCTTTTCCCAAAGCTCATTACAGCTCCACTGAATCATCTGCAGATGAACTGTGTTTGATTTAAAAGCAGAGAAGAAAACTCAGACAGCACAAGTACAAAGCAGGATAATGGATGATTTCTTCATTTATCTTTTTTCAGTTACCTTGTAAATGTGGAGATACTGAAGCATCCGTAATGTTTCAAAGATTCAAGATTCAAAGGGTTTATTGTCATTTGCACAGTAAGGAAACAGGTTTCCCTGTACAATGAAATTCTTACTTTGCTCTTCACCCAGAATGCCATACAAAAACGTTGTAAGTAAAATAAAATAGATAATAGTATTTACAAAATATTAACAAGAGCATAAGTGAAAAAAAGTTACATAAAATATAAACTGTACTGATATATACAAATCAGCTGTTGTGCAAATTCAGCTGAGAGTGAAGTGAAGACTGTGCAAAGAACTGTTATGTGAACAGTGCGGTATGTGTGCAGTTATTAAGGTGAAGAACAGTAATAAATAATAACAGTCAGTATGTGCAAAAGTTGCAGCCTGTTGTTACAGACTCCTGTCAGCTGTTGAGGAGTCTGATGGCAGACGGGAAGAAAGAGTTTTTAAGTCTGGTGGTCCTGCACTTCACACTCCTGTACCTCCGGCCTGAAGGGAGGAGAGTGAACAGACCTTGTTGTGGGTGGGTGGGGTCCTTGATGATGGAGGCAGCTCTCCTGTGGACTCTGCGCTGGTAGATGCTCTGCAGAGAGGGCAGAGGAGTCCTGGTGATCTTAGACGCAGTCTTCACCACTCTCTGCAGGCGTTTGCGGTCCATGGCAGTGGAGCTGCCGTACCACACAGTGATGCAGCTGGTCAAGATGGACTCAACAACGCAGCTGTAGAAGTTCCTGAGGATCTTTGGTGACATGCCAAACTTCCTCAGCCTCCTCAGGAAGTACAGCCGCTGCTGAGCTTTCTTCACCAGCTGTGTGGTGTTGAGTGTCCAGGTGAGGTCGTGGCTGAGGTGGACCCCCAAGTATTTAAAGCTGCTCACCCTCTCCACTTCCAGACCCCGGATAAGTAGTGGCTGATGAGGGCTCCTCTCCTTCCTCATGTCCACTATCATCTCCTTGGTCTTGTCTGTGTTGAGGGTGAGGTTGTTGTCCTATTCACTAATAGAACTAATTTATCACTAATAAAACATTCAATTCAATACCTAATTAAAAAGCCAACAGGAGAACGCTGTTTCTTTTACAGGTTGTTGGTATAAGATTTGAAGGAGAACAATGATTGAGACCTTAAGTGAGATTAGTTTCTTTGTGAGCTCATTATCAAGTCTATCAAGGATGAAGCAGGATGAACGGTTTGTAGTTTTAGGTAAGAAGTTTTTGGCCACAATCCCAGTTGTCATTTAAAGCACAGACTCATCACTCTGCCTCCACAAAGGCTCTAATCTAGTCACACACTGCTTCACAGTCAAAGAGAGAGAAATAAATAAATAAAATAATAAGAACAGCAGATAAAATACAAGAGAGGAGCAGATATAGAACACAAGTGTAAACAGAAAATACTACGTTACCTAAAAACCTGTCTGAACAGATGGATTTGTATCTGCTTTGTGAAAGAGTCCACAGAGTCCACACACCTCAGACTTACTGGGAGATTATTCCAAAGTTTAGAGGCTGCAAACTGGAAAGCACAATCTTCCTGAGTCTTAAAACATGTCCGAGGTACATTTAGAAAGTCCTGACCTAAGAGATCAGCTCATGGTGTGGGGGTGCAGAAGGTCCATGGTATACTGTGGAGCCTGGACATGTAACAGTCACTTCTGCACAATGAACTTCAGTGATGGTTTAGGAATTAAATCTTTTGAAGTCAGCACATTATACAGGGACAGTGATACACCTGGATGTGTTTCATCCAAAATAAAAATACTACCTTCTTCAACTAATACTGTATGTCAGCTTTCAGGGAGTCTGAAGACACCAACCACCAACAGTGTGAGCTGCACACTGAATGTGATATTTCAGTGTTAGAGATAGAAATAGGATTTTCCATTGTGTTGGTTGTAGTCACATCAAGTCATGATATGAATGGTCACTAACACTCAAACTGTGCTGGAACAGTAAAAAAAGGGTTTTTCCACTTTACTGCACAGCAAATGAAGTTGTTGATCTGAGTGTGGCGAGCGAGGGAGATGAGATAGATGAAAATGGGGTTGTAGCAGATAGTGGATGGTGTCGATCACTACAACACCCAACTAAGAGCAACCTAAGAAGCCAGACACACACACACTCTCTCTCTCTCTATTTTCTTACTATAGTTGTGAGGACACATGTTACCATAACGCATTCCCCACCCCCTTAACCTAACCTAACCTTAACCATCATAACTAAAAGCCTAACATTAACCAAAACATAACCCATACTAATGATATTCAATCTTCTCAAAAATACCAAATGAATTACAACAATAAGCACTCAGGACCATTCAGCTGGGTTGGTGAATTCAGCACCAAGGACAGCAGCAGCTGAACTGTACACAACTACATGTACTAACACACAGCAAATTCACAAAGTACTAAAATCTGGAGTCAGGCAAAAAAGTGTGAAAGAGTTACATTTCTGGAGTTTATTTTATAACTCTGACTACAGTTTGTGTTAAGGTGTACACCCAGGCCGAGTTGAATGTTGGAGTTTATTCCCTGGTGTTCAGGATCTGGTTTTAACTCTGTCCCTGGAGTTCACGACGCATTTTATCGCGGCATGAGCAGCACAAGGAACGTCGTCACAAGGCTGGTAAGAGCATGATTTTTATCAGAAAGTACTTTAAATGCGTGATATTTTGTCATTGTTCTCACTTTATCTACTTACATAGTACCGCTAATGACTGCGAACTTGATGTTGAACGTAACCCCATTGCTTTTACTCCATTATTTAGAGCAAGTAGCTCCCGCAGCATTAGTTAGCTAACTGTCCTTAGCTGCCATTGTGGAGCTGTTAGCTTTCACTCAAACGTTAATGTCGGCCATACTGTCTGTGGCGTGTGATGTGTCTGTATGACGGTAATGACAAACTGTTTGATAAGCTTCGCAAATTAATGACGACGCGCATCTTGAAGGTAATTAATACTGTTTTGGAAATAACCATCCAACAATGCAACCGCATGTCGGTGTTTTAAGAGTATAATTTCCGGCTCAACGGCGCAGACGCAGCTGAAAAGTCAGTTTTGGCTAGCATGCTAACAGTTGAGCTTATAAACTGTAGCCTTGCTGTTTTGAACAGCGGTGAGAAACGTGTGTTTTAACAGTGTGTAGTTGGGATAAACTTTAACTTGAACATGTTATTCTCAGACATTTGACATTTTCTTCCTTTATGTCAAACCAACATGTTGATCAAAGTACAACATGGAGGGAAGAAGTACATTAAACTGGAAGAGGCTTGTTTCTCAGATTTTCTCAGTGCAGGTCAGTCAGATGTTTAGTATTAAATGAATAAAGATGTAAACATGTTGTAACGTGGAGTTGTTATGGTATAGTCCAGCAGAAGTTTCTTATCCCAGAGACTACAACACTGAAAGTCACAGATCAACAGGGAGCAGAGGTGGATGAGGATGTGTTTAAAAATTCATATTTTGCTGCACTTATATTTTGAGAGATTTGTATCTTGACACAGACAAAAATATGTGATTGTGAGAAGTGGATGATAAGAATTCCAAAGTACAGTATTTAATCAGTTCATATTAAGCTGTATGTGTTGTCTGCATTTCAGACCTCCCATCTACTGAAGCATCTATGAACCTGGCTGATCGTTCAGACCTGACAGAATATGTGACCCTCACTACTTGTGGTAAGCAGAGTTATAGGTAGTGGTAATGTTTTGTCTTGAGACAGGTAATATCCAGCCAGGTATGTGATATAGTTTTAATGTGCTGGACTTCAGATTTTATTTGCCTTATACTTGTGTGTGTGTGTGATCTTCAGATCTAAGTGTCCTGCAGCAAGGGTGTGAAGGCTCCTCCTCTCCAAGTCTGACAGATACACTGTCAGTCTCAAGCACTTTAAGCAGAGACACAAGTGATTCTGGATGCCAGCCTTTGATGGACAGTGTCCTTGCAACTTATATACAACTAGATTTTAATCATTATTTATTAGACACAATTCCTAAAAAAAGTAATATGTACAGGTATTAGATGAATGCATTTGCTTACAACACAGATCTAAGTGTAGTTGTAAATATGTTTATAATGTTTTCTTTTTAGAATGTGGAGCAAATTCTTACTTCAAAACCAGCAGAGATGACTGTGATTAAAGAGCATGAAGAGACTGGAAGTTTGAAAGATTCCACCACACGGTTACTGGTTAATATTATTGTCACTCACATGCATGGAAAAGAAGGGTAAGAGGCTTCAGCTTAATCCTGTATCCTTTTATAAAAACAGACAAAAATGTAAGAGATTTTTTTCCCACTTGCAGGAGAGCTGTTAGTAAAGCAACAAAAGAGTTTCATGCCCTCGAGATTGTTTCACTTTTCCCATCTTTGAAAGACCCATACTCCAAAAATGATATGTAAGTTTAACTCCCTTGTTTGCATATAAGCAACATACAGTATTTGTTCTTGAGACAGCTTTTTTTCTTTCAGGAACACTTCTATGATATTCAAAGGAACAAAGGCCCTAACCCTTTCTTGAGTGGCGCATGAAGAGCAACGGAAATCCAGAACCACCTCTTCATCCCAGAGTAGAGTGGAGCTAAAAGCAGGTCCCACATCATCCAGAACATATGATGATCAGCCAATCAGAGATGAATGCATGGAAGCCATATCTCTCCTTCACCACACAGCTGATCCTGATTTAGTGTCCCAGAGGATGAGAGAAACCTTCTACTACCGTCAGCAGATTCTTCATGACCCACAGCGGTCAGCTTTCTTGGATGTTGCTTCAAGGTTCCTTGAAAAATGGAACAGCAGTTTTAAAGATAAAGTTATCAAGGAGGCAGGAACCTGAAAGAGACGTCTCTCTTAAAACAACAACTGAAAGCTGCCCTGAATGAAGGATCTGACACTGCTGATGAAGCAGGTACAGTTATCATCAGAATAGTAATGCAGTTATGTGAGTCGTCCAACAGTCGTCAGTTTATTGTGTTTTTATTGATTTATTTTACAAAAGCATCTCTGAGTCTAAATAGGCCACTTAAGTCTGCAGTTAAGATTCAGTGTGAGGGCTGAACATTGCTTTGCTCTCCAGCACAGATTTATAATGACTGGGCCATTAATAGTTGTTATATGTGTATATGTTTAAGATCATAGTAAAACCATTAGAACAATGCACAGAGCAATATCATAAACACACTACTTAATATATATAATGAGTGTAAAAGTACTTTTCACTCTGTCCCCAGAGTGGGACAGCAACATGGCTTCTCTTCTGGTGCTGCTTCATCTTCTCACTCCACAACCAGCTGGAAGAAAGCGTCCCACAAAGATCAGCGTCGGAGAGACAACGGATCATCTGGTAAAATTTCAGAAGGTTTGTCAAAACTTCCAAATACTGTAGATGTTGCTGAGTTTTAGAAACACATTTATGTAAACATATTTCTCTTGTTTCAGTCATCCCAAAGCCTTGAGGATCATCTCCTGACCACTGAAGGAACCCATCAGCCATATCTTCTTGCCACAGAAACTTCAAAGACCCAGGTTTTCACCTTTTATATTGTCTTGGACAAAAAGCTTCTGTCATGTCAGTCATGTACATCCTTTGGTGCTTTTGATGAGCTGTTCAAGTCACATTTTGTTTTCAGTGTGAAGTATGATGACGCTCTCTCCAGCCTGTACACATTTTTACAGACAGCTCTGTACAATATTGATACAACTGAAGAATCTCCCAGAGTAAAAGAGCTCAGAGCAAAGCTGTTAAACAAACCATAAGTAGCTTATTTAGCCAAAATGTTGAGATGTTTCCTCTGTAATTCATCCTTTGGTTCAGTGTTGCTTTTGTTCAGGAACCTCAAATGAATTCATGCCATGTATCCAGGTAAAAGTCTCTCTAGTTATTGTGGATTCAGGAGACATCTCATTAAGATACACAGCTCCATTGATAACACAAGTGTGTCTAACCAGATCCCTTTCAACAACGACACAGAGACAGTAAACAATTCTCAGTCTGTCACTGATGAAATACTTCATCTCATTTCCAAAATACTGAAGCAGCTCCTTCAGGTTCTACTCACAACAAAGACGTGTGCTTCAGTTATAGCCAAACTTTTGGGGAGTGGTGAACCAAATACTGTAGTTCTTTATACAACTGAAAATTTAGAGGAGTTTGTCAAGCAGGTTATCAAGCAGCTATCACTGGGAATGCCTGTCCTTAAAAACAGTTGAGTCTGGTCCAGTTAAAATGTGTTCAGTTGAAACTCTGGATTTTTCTGAAGATATAACAGCATCTCTTCACCTTGATTGTGAAGCCATCGTCTGTGTCACACAGTGGGTGAAATGCTGTGGAGCTGAGTATCGTGTTGGACTCTTTGTGTGCACTGGTACTGATGAAAACATGAACCATTGTTCAGCAAAATAACATCAATCATTTTGCACAAAGTGTTTTTTGTTTTGATTGAGCATGAAACTTGTTTCCATGATCACTTCCATGCTTTCCAAGTGAGTGACACTACACAGAGTGAACTGATTCTAGAAAGGGAGAGATTAAGATATTTCAAATGGTTTGATGCTCAGATGTCATATGGTTATGATTCATAATGTTATGTTGTATCAGACAGTTGTATAAAATGATTTCTAATCTGAATTGAATGAGTTCTCTTACTGTTTTATACTTGAACTGTAAAGTGAGTAGTCGTCTACCTCAAGTTACACAATGCACCACAGAGAAATGTGTCAGTTTTTATACATTTGCAGACATTTTATTATGCAGTAATGTGTTGTTTACAGTGTTTTGTACAACTTCACTAATGTTTTTCATTGGCATTATTTGCTGCCTGTGTGCTGTTAAATTTTACAGTTTTAAGGCAGCAATTAATTCAAAGTGTCGTGTATTGAATTTTTAAATGTATTTGCACAAATAAAAGCAAAAAAAATCAACAGGATGGTGTTTGGTGGCCATTTTCCCATAAAACTAAATAATATGATAATGAATAAATTTTAACTCTAACACGTATAAATAAAACACATTTTGAGTTTTAGGTGTCAACACTGGAGAAGAGTTTATAATAATAATAATAATAATACATCAAATTTGTATAGCGCTTTTCCGGGTGCTCAAAGACGCTGGACAATGGAAAAAAAAAACAAACAACCCAGTAAACAACAAATGAAAACGTTAACAGAAGTGACAAGTGGTGGAGAGATGACGTGGTTCAGGGGAATGCCAGAAGAAACAGGTGGGTTTTGAGCTGGGATTTGAAGGTCGGTAGTGAGCCTGGGTTTTTATATTGAAATTAACTAAATTTTAGAGTTACACTCAGTGAGGGATGAGTATTTTAACACCAGGAGGAGTTCAAGTTAACTCTGTTTCAGAGTTAAAAACTCCAGGAACAGAGTTATTTTAACTCTGCCACAGAGTCTATTCTATGGTCACACATGTTCACTCAGACTGAGCTGATTTTAACTCACTTTATTCCAGATGCTAAAATTAGCTGTGTGTGCAGTATTTCCAGCTTTACACATGAACTTGTACAAAAATAAACACTTCTGTAGTGATGAAGAAAAGTGTCCATGTAACATTTAGGGCTTGACCATGGTTCCTGGCCCCTAAACAGAGGAGGAGCAGATTGAGCAAAATGTGGGCCAATAGGAGCTGTTTTAGGGTACTGAGTAAAGTTGATCATTTTGAATCTGATTTCCAGAAATGTCATCTCTATATTGTTTCCAAACCTCTTTGCACTCACCCCACCAGGGATGGCAGCTGAGATGTTCAGATAAACAGAAGTGAACCATGAAGCACGTGCTGGGTTAAACATCATCACTGGCTGACAGATGAAGTCCAGGGTAAGAAAGCTGAGAGCAGAAGAGGAACACATTCACAAAGTGTGATATTAAAGAGAGTCAGCAATGAAATCTGCTCTTCACCTGAGCTTCTTTCCACTAACGGACTCTAGAAGGTGCCAAAGCTCCTGAAGTGCTGATTTGGAAATGTTTCATATTATCTCAGGAATAATATGATGGAAACTTGAAATGATTGTGATGATTGTTTACTGTATAAGTCCATGTAAGAGCTCCTTATTTGTTATTATTTACTAGAGGAAGTCAGGCTGCTTCCTGAACGGAGACAGCTATTCACAAATGTACTCAGTGGTTTCACTGTGTTAGGTAATAACTAAGATTTCATGTTTCATTCTAAACTCCAGTGCCAGCCAATGGAGACAGGCCAATACTGAGTGAATACAATACTGAATACATATGAAAAACTGCAGGATCTGTGCATGAGGATATTTTCAACTCTTTTTGGACTTTTCTTAAACTCTATATAGAACCTTTTGGACTCTTGTGAACTCTTGGGTTTTGTTAGTAGTTTCCTGTTTTTGTTAAAACATATTACTCTTGTTTTGGTCTCTTGAGTTTTGGTTTTGATGTTCCAGTTTTATTTCGAAGCCCTAGCCCTTGTGTATGTGTCCTCTGTCTACTTCTTGTCTTTTTCCTGTTTCCCTCCTTTGCTGATTGTCTGTCCTGCCCTAATGTGTGTCACCTGTTGTCAATTAGCCCTAGTGTATTTAAGTTTCATTCTGCCCTTGTCTACATGTCAGTGTGTCTTAGTCTTGGCCTGTGTTTACCAGTGTTTTGTCCAAGTCTGTTCCTGCTGTGTTCTTGGTTGTTTCTGCTTTTCTCATCCTGGAATCTGTGTTCACCTGCTGTCCTGTCCTTACTGTTACCTGTTTCTCTGTCTTTGTCACTTCCGGGATTTGTCCTCTGTTTCCTTTGGATTCACTTTCATTTGTTCACCCCAAGTAAGGACTTCAAAGTTTGAAGTTTTGGACTTGAGCTTCTGAAGTTTTTCTCCTTCTTGGACGATTTAGTTGTTTAAGTTTTCTTTCGTGGCCTTGGACTTTGATCCAGTGATCTCGAGTTTAATAAAAAGGACTTGTATAGAACCCTTGTATAGTGTTCAGGTTTGTCGGATACGTTTTCATTGTTTATCAAAAGAAAAAATCATACAATTAATTGTTTTTTCAAACTCAGACCTTGGCTCATTTTCTGTGGGGGCAGCCGTGAAGAAGCAAGTTAAGCGTGTGGCTTTGGACCGCCCAGAGATTGGACACAATGGATATGGGTGGTGGTGGTGAAGGAGATGCCCCCCCCCCCCCCCCCGTGGCCGTGGTACCCCTGAGCAAGGCACCAATCTACCCCAGCTCCCCGGGCTCTGCCTAGGGAAGCCCCCTGCCACAGCATCTCTAGTGCATGTGCATGCTTGTGTGTGTGTGTTTTGTTCACTTTGTGTGGGTAAAATGCAGAGAGTAATTTCCCCAAGAGGGATCAATAAAGTATAACTTAAACATATATCAGAACACATTTTCAATGACCACACTACCACACCACTGTACACCCCCCTATATTACATACAGGATGTTTGGGTCCACTGGAAAGTGTGGAAATTGTAGGTCTTGTGTACCTTCACTCTGTCCTCCACCTGTCTGTCCCTGCTGTTTTGTGTGTCTGCTATCAGGACAGTGTGAGACAATGTCACCATTGATGAGCAGCTATTGTGTATATGGTGTATATATACAACTGCCTGTGATGCCACTTCCTCATATGCTTGGAACTTACAAGTCATGTCATGTTGTCATCTGCCTGAGTCCAGGCCAAGGTCGCGTGGTGACTGCCACAAAGCACCAAAGTCCGACAGCACCTCCCTCGGGTGGACCCATGGGAGGGTGGGTTCAAACCCACAAGAGAGACGGAGTCTCGTGCTCTGCCAACTGAGCTAACCGGGTGGCTGAACTTTACAAGTCTACACAGGGAAATCTGATGGACAAGCCCCTGAGAAAAATCAAGAGTTGTTCTGAAAAAACTTGTTTCATTTGTAAATCTGTTGAATTTTTTCCACTCATATCTTGGTTGTAATTGATTTTCTTTTTTTATTTCCATTTTATTAAAAAACAAACAAAAACGAGCAGCACTTTAATTCATAAATGTGATCTAACAAAGGTAAAGGGCAAATATTATTATTATATCATATATGCTGTTTATATTGCTTGTAATTGAGATGAACTAAACATCTGTTGAGTATTTTAACAAAAAATTGTTTGTGTTGAATTAAAAACCCAAAAATGCAGCGGGTCCACCAGACCCACGAACACTGGCTGAGTAACAAAAATATGAACACCACACAAGGGTTAATGGAAGGAGCTATGACAACGTGTGTCCTCTGTCCTACACTGACGGTGATGCAGTCCTCATCCGCTTTTACATCAGCAGACAAGAGACATGAGACAGTGCTCTTAAGAAGGTGAGTGTTAGGAAGCAGTGATGTGTCGGTGGCGAACGAAACGGCTCTTAGAGCAGAATCTTTGAAGTGAACGATCCAAGCTGACTCCTGGGAGCCGGAGCTGCTTTGTTTCTTTCTTTTTTTGTGTTCAAGCTGCAAGCGATTGGTCAGCTACATGATGTGTGGTGGCGTCTGTGTGTCCACACTGAGCAGGAGGGGGAGGAGGGAGTTACAGACACAGTACACACAGGATCAATTTGAGGCATTTGGTTTTTCTTAATGCCAATCGTCACTAAAGACGAACTAAAACTGTTACCTGGATGCTGATTTTTTTATTTTTGTTTCACACATTTTCGTTTATATTTTCTTGTGTGATTCTCTAAGCTTCTCTGTGTTGTTTCACTGAAAATAGTTAAACAATTACAAATATTGTACATCCAATCAGAGATTGGATCTTTTTGTCAAATTGAAATGGAGATTTGTTTTTGGACTTTTTTTGTTGCACTCTGTTCCATGTTGAGTATAATAAGCCATATAAATAATAAACTTTTCATATAATGTATGTTTTGTACATTAGTAATTCATTTTACACATAATTTTACATTATTTTAGTAATAAATTCATTTAAGCAGCAAAATAAAAAATCTGAGGAGCCACTTGGAAGCGAAAGACTCGGCTCTTTTAAAAGAGTCAGAACTCCCATCACCGTACCCCACGGTTGCTGCAAGTTTACTTTCACTTTCACTGGCGTTTGTGGCGCAGATGATTTTCTCTGTCTGAAGGTAAATGTCCGCAGTTTTAATGTTTTACTCGTCAACACTTCCTGTAGTTACCTGGATTATCTGATGTTTGAGTTTTTTGGGATGTTGTTCCGTTTTTTTATACTGCGTTGTGGTGTTTAATTGTGTAGACTCTTTGTCACTGTAAACTCGGGATGAGGCAGGAGGAGAGCCGTCATTTCAACATGGCGGCGCGTAGAGACGCAGCGGTTTGTGTCTTTTCATTCATTCATTATCTTCCATGTTGTGTGAATATTTGCAGTAGAAGCGGTGGAGTCAGAGTAGAAGCAGAGTGAGCTGATGGTCAGTAGCTGAACACGGAGCCTTTGTTAGTCTGTGGCTCCACTTGCTGCTGACTGAAGGCAGCTTTTCCTGCCTGAATCAGCCCGTGGAGGAGGTGGACCCGAGCCGCTGCTCTCCCGCAGTCTGAGCCGCTAAATGCGGTCTGAGCTCGGCCGGACAGCGGCTGGAGAACAGCTCTGACTTTCTCTGTCATTAGATGAACTCTACAGGACTGAGCTCAGAGGGACTGGCAGGGTTTTTCAGGCTCTATGTGATTTTCAGAGAGACAGTTAACACTCCATCCACAGAGTCAGAGGCCTCCTGGTCCTATCAGGACAAACTCTACCTGATGAATTAGATGATAAAGACCCAAATCCATAAATACTCTCACAATAAAGCATCTCAGCGGCTCTGATAGGTGATTATATCTCTGTGGCTGGTCACAGTACAAACAGAAAAACTGTCTGTCAGGACATATTTGCTGTTTTTATTGATGTCTATCTGTGTCTGCTGTTTGCTTTTGGTTTTGGTTTGTTGTTGCTGCTTCATATAGATCAGACTTTACTATTAGAAAAGGCAGGAAAGTGCCAGGGGCCCCAACTAAAAGGGCCCCTGGGATAATATTGAGGAGAAATGAACTGAGTCTCAGTTGTTTTGTGTGGAATAATCACCTGCAGCTTGTTTCATCAAGTCATTTTCTACAGAAACACTGCAGACAAACAGATTGTCAGATAAAATCAGTGGATCTCAGTCCATCTGTGTGTCAGTGAATGGAAATGGTCGTCTCTGAATCATTTGTGAAAGATATAAAAGGATTTTAACCACGTGACTCTGAATAAGACACTTCAAAACATTTACCAGTGTGTCTCCTGTCCAACCAGGTGGGGAAAGACACTGGACCTGTGCTATGGGTTGATACACGGGGCCTATAAATCTCTTCCTCTCCCTCCTGTGGGCTCCTCTGATCATAGCTGTGTGCATTTGCTGTCCAGATATAAAACTGTTGTAAAGAGGGAGACATAACATGCTCATACATGGTCTTTTGCAGGGACATGATCATTTCCTGTAAGGGTGTTAAAGTATTTCCCAACAACAAACCATGATTTACCAAATCACTCAAAGCAGGATTACAAATCAGAACTGGAAAACAAGATGGCAGCAAACAAACTTGGTTCAGCCTGGGCAAGCATGAAAACTACTGCAGGCCTTCAGAGCACAGAGCTCAGTACTCATGTCTTTTTAGTTGGTTGGAATTCGGACGCAGAGCTGGATAATGCTCTGAATTGTTAACATGTCCCTAATCTCTGGAAAGATGCTGTGGTTTCTGTCCCAAAACACTGAATGATGTTAGAGCAGTCTCTCTGACTTCAATTTGAATGAAAACTTTAGAGAAACTGGTCAGATCTGAGGTCCTGAAGCAAAACTGAACATACACTGGATCCTCTGCAGTTTGCATACAGGCCTCACAGAGGAGTGGAGGATGCTACAGTGACTCTGCTCAACATGCTTTTTAAACATCTGGATTTTAATGGGACACACACCAGGCTTTTATTTGTGGACTTGTCTTCTGCTTTTAATACAATCCAACCTCACATTTGAATTGAAAGGCTCCTACAACAGTTTGATTTAAATAATAATCTGGTGGGTTGGATTCTGGATGTTTTAACCAACAGGACACAGAGAGTGAGGGTACATTGTACATTGTACATTGTCTGACCAAAGGTGTTCTTCCACTGTTTCTCCTCAAGGGTGTGTGTTGTCACCACTATTGTTCATTTTATACACAAACATGTGTCAGAGCAGACATGACAGCAGAAGCATCATAAAGTGCTGATGACTCAGTTATTGTTAGTCTCCTCCAGGACGGTGAGAGCAGCCATGGACCAGTCATTGATGATTTAGTTCAGTGGTGTGAGGAATCCTACCTGCAGCTAAATGCTACAACAACCAAAGATATGCTCATTGATTTTAGGAGGAAACCCCACAGGCACCAAGTCACTGTAATTAAAGGTCAGACCATTGAGTATGTGCAGTCTTACAAATATCTTGGGACGATCATTGACAGCAAATTGACTTTTGAAGAAAATTGTGAAGTGGTTTGTAGAAAGGCTCAGCAACGTTTACATTGCTGAGAAGGTGGCTGGCTGCAATCTGCCATCTCTCCAGGACCTGCACGCCTCCAGGACCCTTCTGGCAGGAGGCTGCGGTCCATCAGGACTAAAACCTCACACCACAGGAACAGTTTCTTTCCCTCAGCAGCCACCCTCATCAACACAGCTCCTCACCCCCCTCTCCCCCAAACGGCACGGACCCACATTTCTCCACAATAAACTCTATGTTACATTAACATAATTCACAACTCTGTATGCGTTATATTAACACTACTGTTGACATTACTTCGATATTCCTCTTTTTTCCCACTACATCACACACTTTACCTCAATGATCGTACTTTGTGTTTTTGTGTTTTGCACAATATTGTACAGATTTGCACATTATGTGTACAGATTGTCCTTCTCTTAGTACTTTCTTTCTTTTTTCTTTTTATATTTTTATTATCTTCTGTTTTTGCACCAACAGCACCATGGCAAATTCCTTGTATGTATAACATACTTGGCAATAAAGTTTTCTGATTCTGATTCTGATTAAGAAGACTTAAACATTTTCACACTGACTGAACCATAATGAGCATGTTCTCTCTCTTTTATAAAATCCATTTTATCATTTTTTTTAGTGTCATGGTTCAGTCAGACAACTTTAAAACAGAGGAAGTCCTCAGACCAAATAGTTCAGTGGTCTAGTCGTCTGCTTGGTGAGTCCCAGCCAAGCCCAGCGTCCCTGTACAGCAGACAGGTACAGAGGACAGCTACCTCCATTTTAAATGATGACTCTACCCTTTGCACTGCCACTTTCAGCTTCTTCCCTCCGGGCGGAGGTTTATCGTCCCAAGGTGTAAAACCCAGTGATATAAAAACAGCTTTGTTCCTGCTGCTGTCACAGAGCTGAACAAGCTGCAGTGATACATTGCACATACTTACTTATTTATGGATTTATTTCATACTTATTTATTATGTGGGTTTTAAATATTTTTTTATAATAAATATAAATATTTAAATAAATGTAAATATTTTTTAAACTTTGTTTTTAATTTCTTTTTATTATTTTTTATTGGGTTTTTAACTTCTTTCTCTTTTTCAACTTCTTTTAAACTAAAGGTTTTTATTATTTTACCTTTTACCAGAGTTATTCTTTATTGACCCTTTTCTCTCTTTGATCCTGATTGGTGGAGCTTTGGGCAAATTTCCTTTTATCATCATGTTTATAGTCAGCTGTGTTGATTTTGTGTTAAATTTCTTTGTGTCCTGTGTATATGTGTCAAAAGGACGTCATCATCTGATCATCTGACTGCAAAACAAATCTACCTACAGGTACAAATAAAGGAACCTGAACCTGAACCTGAGGATGATTTCAGTTGATGTGCAGATGAATGATTTGTGTTTTCTCTCCAGATGAAGGTAGAAAGTGTGTGTGAGCTGATGTGGATGTGAATTCAGCATCATGAATCAGTGTGAGGATAGAGAGGAGGGAGCCCCTCCCCCTAAAAGCAGTCTGTGTGGGGACCATGAGATCCAGACCAAAGCTCAGAGGTGAGATGAGGATCTCTAACTGTCCATGACTCTTCTCCATGTCAGAGCTCAGCACTCACATCACTGCACCATCATTATTCACACTCAAAGCTCTGTGTGTGTTGTGTTGAAGGCCAGAGCAGCAGCACACACCAGACTCTGCTGGACCTGGACCTGAACATGGACCTGAGCCCAGCTGTGTGTCCATGAAGAGTGACAAGTCAATGGGTCAACCCATGGATTTCAAAGGACAGCCTCCCTCTGCTGCAAAGAAGTGAGCTGCAGCTGAGTTTAAAATGTATCAGGCAGCTGCCCTGTATAACTGGTCTTCTATGAAAGATGAAGTGATTGTGTTTTGTCTCCAGGCTTCATGAATGACACAGTATATGAACATGATCAGGCTGAAACACAGGTTTTAGTGGCAAAGTTGATGTTTCTCTTTTCAAGAAAAGCACTTCTTATGTTCTTATATGTGTCATTCAGATCAGAACTAAAACTCCCTGTAACTCAGCACCTATCCAGTTCCAGTGTTTGTGTTAGTGTCCTGTAGCAGAGGTGAGACTTCTGTCAAACCCAGTGTGAGTCCTTAAAACTCATCATTTAAAAGGTGGACTTGTTGTGATGACTCTAGGTCATGAGGTACAGAACTGATTGCTTGTTTCCTCTCATTGAGAATGTCACAGCACAGTAGTGTTTGCTTTAATCAGGACAGTCACCACAGAACATAAAAGCAGCTGTTGTTTGTGTGCAAAGCATAAAACGCTCACAGATGCTGCAAACATAATGTGAGCTAATTCTTCATGATTCCTCCACAGAGTGGACCAGGAGAGCTCAGAGGTTCCCAGTGCTCAGTCTGCCCAGCAGCATCAAACACACCTGGACTCCATATTTATGGTCTGTACATGGACAACAACTACTTTGACATCTGTTGTGTTGACAATAATCTCCATGCTGCACTTTTTAGAGCAGTGGATTGTCAGTGTGTCCAACATGGATCTGATGTTTGGCTCCATGGTTTTACTTTGATTGTGTCATTCATATAGTTTTCTGTTCCAGCTGCTGGAGGAGAACATTGTCACTTTTGTGAAGAAGGAGCTGAAGAAGATCCAGAAGGTTGTGAGTCCAGATTACCCAGAATGCTCAGAGAGTCAGAGGGAGGATGAGGAGGTGTTGGATGGTGAGGATGATGAGCACAGGAGGAGCAGCAGAGAGGCTTTTGTGAAGATCACAGTCAACTTCCTGAGGAGAATGAAGCAGGAGGAGCTGGCTGACCGTCTGCACAGCAGTAAGAGGATTTCTCTAAAGATTCAACATGATGGACAAATGGGACATTTACTAATGTCTCAAGACATGGAGGGAAATATGTTCATGTGTGTTCTTTGGGGGCATGAACATGTCATGTTTTCTTTATGAATCAGTCATTGATGTTGTTTCTTGGTTGTTCATTCAGGACATGTTGCTGCAGTTTGTCAACGTAAACTTAAATCTACTCTGAAGAAGAAGTTCCAGTGTGTGTTTGAGGGGATCTCTAAAGCAGGAAACCCAACCCTTCTGAATCAGATCTACACAGAGCTCTACATCACAGAGGGAGGGACTGGAGAGGTCAGTGATGAACATGAGGTCAGACAGATTGAAACAGCATCCAGGAAACCAGCCAGACCAGAAACAAGCATCAGACAAGAAGACATCTTTAAAGCCTCACCTGGAAGAGATGGACCAATCAGAACAGTGATGACAAAGGGAGTGGCTGGCATTGGGAAAACAGTCTTAACACAGAAGTTGACTCTGGACTGGGCTGAAGACAAAGCCAACCAGGACATACACTTCACATTTCCATTCATGTTCAGAGAGCTGAATGTGCTGAAAGAGAAAAAGTTCAGCTTGGTGGAACTTGTTCATCACTTCTTTACTGAAACCAAAGAAGCAGGACTCTGCAGGTTTGAAGAGGTCCAGGTTCTGTTCATCTTTGATGGTCTGGATGAGTGTCGACTTCCTCTGGACTTCCACAACACTGAGATCCTGACTGATGTTACAGAGTCCACCTCAGTGGATGTGCTGCTGACAAACCTCATCAGGGGGAAACTGCTTCCCTCTGCTCGCCTCTGGATAACCACACGACCTGCAGCAGCCAATCAGATCCCACCTGAGTGTGTTGACATGGTGACAGAGGTCAGAGGGTTCACTGACCCACAGAAGGAGGAGTACTTCAGGAAGAGGTTCAGAGAGGAGGAGCAGGTCAGAAGGATCATCTCCCACATCAAGACTTCACGAAGCCTCCACATCATGTGCCACATCCCGGTCTTCTGCTGGATCACTGCTACAGTTCTGGAGGATGTGTTGAAAACCAGAGAGGGAGGAGGGCTTCCCAAGACCCTGACTGAGATGTACATCCACTTCCTGGTGGTTCAGTCCAAACTGAAGAATGTTAAGTATGATGGAGGAGCTGTGACAGATCCACACTGGAGTCCAGAGACCAGGAAGATGATTAAATCTCTGGGAAAACTGGCTTTTGAGCAGCTGCAGAAAGGAAACCTGATCTTCTATGAATCAGACCTGACAGAGTGTGGCATCGATATCAGAGCAGCCTCAGTGTACTCAGGAGTGTTCACACAGGTCTTTAAAGAGGAGAGAGGACTGTACCAGGACAAGGTGTTCTGCTTCGTCCATCTGAGTCTTCAGGAGTTTTTGGCTGCTCTTCATGTCCATCTGGCCTTCATCAACTCTGGAGTCAATCTGCTGTCAGAAGAACAATCAACCTCCCTGTGGTCTAAACTGTTCAGAGACAAACCTGATCCAACACAGCTCTACCAGAGGGCTGTGGACAAGGCCTTACAGAGTCCAAATGGACATCTGGACTTGTTCCTACGCTTCCTCCTGGGTCTTTCACTGCAGACCAATCAGACTCTCCTACGAGGTCTGCTGACACAGACAGGAAGTGGCTCACAGACCAATCAGCAAACAGTCCAGTACATCAAGAAGAAGATTGAAGAGACTCCCTCTGCAGAGCAAAGCATCAACCTGTTCCACTGTCTGAATGAACTGAATGATCGTTCTCTAGTGGAGCAGATCCAACAGTCCCTGAGTTCAGGACGTCTCTCCACAGATAAACTGTCTCCTGCTCAATGGTCAGCTCTGGTCTTCATCTTACTGTCGTCAGAAAAAGATCTGGACGTGTTTGACCTGAAGAAATACTCTGCTTCAGAGGAGGCTCTTCTGAAGCTGCTGCCAGTTGTCAAAGCCTCTAACAAAGCTCTGTAAGTGTATAGATAGTTGGATTTATTCATCATTATATAAAGACTCTGCTATTTTATTCAGCAGGAGGGAAAATAAATTCCTCTCTTCTTTAATTCCTTATCATTATCTCTGAGCTCTGAGCTTCATCACGTTGAATCCGAATTAAAATAATGGATCCTACATTAAAGAGCCAGGTCTTTTCCTCTTCATGTTCAACTGGGAGTTAAGTAACAGTAAGAATTTCCCTACGGGGATCAATAGAGTTATTCTGATTCTGAATTTGAGCAGGTTGACATCAGTATAGAAACAACTGTGTGGCAGATTCAGCCCTTTTAGTGGTTCAAAAGAAACTGGACAAATACACATGAAACAAACTCATCAGATTTAATATTTAGAGTAAAATCCTTTGCAGTCATTGACTAGTATCCATTATTATATTTTAAAGTGAATGTGCTGAGATCCCAAATAACATATCATGTCTAACTGTCCAAATACTTATGGCCTTGTCTGTACATGTCTGTTTATTACTGATTGTATCATATTTAACTGTCATGTCTCCAACTTGTTGAGAATAAAACAGAAAGGATTTGAATCAGAGCCAATGAAAGATGATCATCAATGTAGAAACTCCTCATTGGTTAGCAGGTGGATAAAGAGCTGATATTTCTGCTTCACTCAACAAATCTGTGTTTGATGTTTGGCCCAGTTTTCAAATGCAGGTCTGTTAGTTTGCTGTGAGCTGCAGAGCAAACTGAGAGTTTTGTTCCTTTGATTGTCCTTTCAACACAAATGTTATTTGTCTTTTTCTTCATTGTTTCCTCTTCAGACTGAGCAGCTGTAACCTCTCAGAGGGAAGCTGTAAAGCTCTGTCCTCAGTTCTCAGCTCCCAGTCCTCTAGTCTGAGACACCTGGACCTGAGTAACAGCAAGCTTCAGGATTCAGGGGTAAAGCTTCTGTCTGCTGGACTGAAGAGTCCACACTGTAGACTGGAGAGTCTGAGGTCAGTTCACTGTCTGTTACTGTTGTAGGTCTTATATCTTTAATCCACAACTGAACCTGGTTTATCTTCATCCAGAATTTGAATCCATTCATCTTGAATGAATGAATGAATGAATGAGATTTGAAATAGTTGTTCCATATTGTGACTTTTCTCAGACTAAGAATTATTCCTTCAGTTTCACTTCATTTCAGTCAGTTGTCATGAATAACGTCTGTTGACTTTAATGAAACCTTCAGAACTCACACACTCGTATTTGTCACAGTCAGCAGACTAATGTTTTCTAAATGAAGTGTAGAAAATGTCCAGTGTGAGTTGTTCAAAGTCCATTTTTATCACAACAATATACAGAAGATCCTCAGAACTGATATTTGTGCCAATCAATTGAAAAACACTTGAAGTTCATTCAGTGATTCAGTGTGTGTGTGTGTGTGTGTGTGCACGCGTTTTGGTGTGGTAAATTGTGGTCTTTTCTCATTGAGTTGAATTGACTTGTTAAACGTGTTAAGGAGCAAAGACTTAAAGGACCACACTGTTGGTTTATAGATAGATAGATAGATAGATAGACTTTATTCATCCCTCGGGGAAATTGTTGTTACAGCAGCAAGTAAAACAGTCACAAAAAGAAAGGAAAGGACAAGTTGACAGCTAACTGGCAGCACTTAGCAACTCTACAAAATAAAGTGTAACAAAATATAAAGACATAAAGAGTGAATGTATATATAAATATATATGACAAAAAAAATAACAATAATAATAATAAGATAAAATAAAAACAGGGAGGAGAATAATATGTACAATAATATATACAATGTTGTAAAAATATAACCTGTCAGGTGTGCAGTGTGTACATTTATAATAGAAAAATAGTTAGAGCCATGGTTCTCTAATGGTGGTATGTACAGTTGTGCAGCAGTGTATAGTTATGTACACATAATATACATATACTAGGGGTGTGCGATATGACGATTTTAGATCGTGAAGGATTAGAAAGTGTTGACGATCTGCCAGAGGAGAGAGATCGTATTATCGTCTATAGGGCACATTCTATTAATTGCAGCTCTGCTTGCGCACAGACGCACGAGAAGGTTTTTTTTTCCTTGGGCAACTAACAGCCCGCTTCACGTGAACATGACCAACCAATCATGGCGAAGTATGAGCAGTGCTGATTTTTTTTTTTTTACTAGCCTCGCTGTTTCAGTCAAGGTGTAGCGGGTAGCCATGGCCGACAACGAAGGTGAAAGCTTGGAGTTGGTCCCCAAAAAGAACTCCACTTCAGTCATATGGACAGTGTTGGGGAGTAACGGAGTACATATAACGGCGTTACGTATTCAGAATATGTAACGCCGTTTCTGTCTTGGCCAACGCATTCCTGTCCCGGCTCTGTTTTGCCGGCTGCGGCTCGTCCGACTCCATTCTGACCGACTGATCAGGCGAATAGCTCGTTTATTTTCGTTTGTTTTCGTGGAGCTGGGGCTTCTGGGAAACGCATCGGGTTGCCTTCGCTCATTTAGAGAATAAATATAAACTCGTGAAACAGAGAAGTATCGTCACGTAATCCATTGATTTCAACAGTGTAACTGTATTCTGAATACTATCTATTTAAACTGTAACTGTAATGGAATACAGTTACTCAGAATGTGTATTCTGAATACGTAACGCCGTTACATGTATTCCGTTACTCCCCAACACTGCGTATGGAACTGGTTTGGGTTTTCTCCAAACGACAAAGCGCAAACAACTGTCATTTGAAAAGTTTGCACAGAGAAGGTTCGAGCTTCGGATGGAAACACAACGAACCTCTTTAACCACCTGAAGAGGCAGCATCCGGAACAATTAGCTGAGAGCCAAGCAGCGAGGCCAACCACACATCAGCCAGTGGTAACGGCTAAAGACATTACACAGAAACAACCAACTATAACACAAGCCTTTGATAAAAGCACGCTGTGTGAGAGAAGTAGCAAACGGTGGAAAGAGGTGACTCTTTTATCTTTAGGGCTAAGTTTTTACATAGAGAATAGTTTGGTTCTAAATTAACTTCACTGTAAAAATGAACTGATAAAATCGTGATCGTGATTTTACCATTAAAAAACCGTGATGTGATATTTTTGCCATATCACCCACCCCTAATTTCTCCTAAAGACAGATCACATCTCTCTGATCACATCATGTTGAAAAGAATTCAACCTTATTGGTTTGTTAATTGTGTTTGTGCTCCATCAGTTTTGTGTTGACGACAAATCATTATTCAGTCGTCTGCCACGCTCGTCTAAATATTTCATCCTTTCATATTTAAATATGTGCAGCTCTGATATTGTCAGTCCTTTAGTTTCATTTGTACCTTTTGGTAAAAGTCAGCCCATGTTGCAGCTAATGGACGTGAAGCTAACAGCAGCAGGTAGCTCACAGAGAGAGATCATCTTTAGCAGCTGTCACTGTTCACTGAGCTCAACTGGAGAAAAATATCCTGGAGTCAGAGAAAAATCCTGGACAGTAAAAATGTTTTTCTAATGGAGACGGCCTCATGATAACTTAGTGGAGTCAGATCAGAGTTCTCACTTATTCCAAATGGTTTTCCTTATGGCTCCAAATAAAAGTCAAAGACTTGAGCAGGGTTTATTTAAAGGGCGACAGGAGCAGAGTCATGATGGGGACATGTTGGACAGGACAGTTTTTCAGCTTCCAGAGGTTGATGTTGTGGTCCATCAGTCAGTGAAGGTGAGGCTGTACAGTGTGTGAGGGACATGAATTCTTCTGGAGCTTCTGGAGAGGAGAAAGGACTCTCTGTTGTAATGACTACAAAAAGAAGGCAGCTGAGACCAGTCACAGTGTTTGGGATTTAGAGCAGGTACACACTGGATATAGATGTGAAAAAGCTGCTGTTTCCTAACAAATCCCACTTTATTTAACAATCATCTGACTGTTGAATCTCTGAGAAATGAAACATGAAGTGAATGAAGAGATCTTTGTATGAAAGAGTTTAGGAAAGTTTTCAAAGCTCTGTTATGAATGAAAACCGCTTTGTGCTCAGTCTCTGTTGAGTTGAATGAATGTTTTCGTTGTGGATCCAGGAAATAGACTCTACACTTGAGAGACATGATAGAATGTGTTGAACTGCTCCTTCCTCCACCAGCCTATGATACCAAACTGCAGTGAGGACAAGCTCAGCGGGAGTCTGTTCTCTGAGCAACTAATTCCAGTAAGAGCAGTTTCCAATGAGCAGATCTCACACACTGACAAACTACAGTCTCCATGACTGGAGCGTCTGGGGTCAAAGGTCAGAACCACCCTCAGGACTTATTACAGAAGACAGTGCAACAGTGATTCATCAGTGTACAGATACATGTCAGTAAATGTTTACCACACTCCATGAAGATCAAACTGCAGCAAAAGCTCAGATCTTCTGCTACAGCTGCTCATTTCTACCTGTCAACAGGTGCAGAGCTCTTCAACAAACAGGTTTTACACCTGGTTAAAGTCATAGAGGTGATGATGATGAACGACACCATCAGATCTGATGTTTGTAAAAAGGCTGGAAGCTGTTTCCAAACAGAGCTGTGAAGCTGAGAGTTGAAGGACGACACCAACAACTGCTTTAATCTGCATCTGACATCTGACTGTTGTTTTCAGATCCAGCTGTGAACATGTGGACTTCTCATTTTAACTGCACAAACCTACTGAGCTACTAAATATATTGATCCTCTAATGACAGACCTGACTGATATGAATGTGTTGACATGAACAGGTGTGTGAATGTTGTGGTGACATGTGGATGATGTGTGTAGAAGGCTGACATGATGATGATCCACAGCAACAGAAGGACACAGTCACTCTGCTCATGTTAGAGAGAAGCTCATTGATTAGGACATATCTGATTGGATTATCAATGATTTTCATCTTCATCTGTTATCCTTTATTCAGATTGAGGGGCTGCAGGTTGTCAGAGATCAGCTGTGCTTCTCTGGCCTCAGCTCTGAAGTCCAACCCCTCCCATCTGAGACACCTGGACCTGAGTGAAAACTACCTGCAGGATTCAGGAGTGAATCATCTGTGTGGTTTTCTGCAGAGTCCAGACTGTGGACTGGAGACTCTGAGGTCAGACTCCATTGTTTACTTGTGTGCTGAGATGAATATGATGTGAAAGTTGTGCTTTATTCAGTATTTATTAGGTCAAATCTCCTTCAGAATTTCTAACATTCAAAGTGTGAAATGGTTGAAAGGAAGTTGTGAAAGTGCTGACTCTGATTTTCAAAGTGATTTTTAAAGCTTTGAAAATGATTTGGATTCTGACTCTTACAGTCCACATTGACAGTGTCAGCAGTTTGACTGAGTTGAGCTTGTGTTATTCACAAAGTCTCATTGAGATCAGGATGTTTGACAAGAACTGATCTGTACAACACGTGTGAGCAGGTCTGAAGGCACAAGTGTTCATAGCTGCTCCCAATGGCCTCACTCACAGGCACAGTGAAAAGCCTGCTGTCACAGAGAGGACACGTCACCATGGTTTAAATACGGAGAGGACATTTTCACACAGTGTCTCCTGAAGACATTCATAGAGCTACACTCAGCTGCTGAGCTGAACAGGGACACAGATATTTGTGGAACCAATGAAAACAGAGCAGAGAGAGAAGTTCAAACCCTGGCTCCTTTCTCAGCTCCACACAGCCGACCAATCACTGAGCCCACTGGGTGTCAACGTCCCACTGTGTCTTTGTCACACCGACACAAACTGTGGGACACAGACCCCCCCTAAGCTGACAGCCACCAGGAAGGTGGGGCCAGGAATCCCAGAATGCAATGCTGGAACAGCAGATTCAAATGTGTGAGCAGAGAGTGTTGGTTGAAGCTGAACTTGCTTTGGACCAAAGACACATGACTGGAATGTGATGAAATGTCTCATTCAACACACTGCACATGTGCTGAATGTCTGCAGCTTCTCAAACTCTCAACACAAACTTCAGTCACACTCAAAACATCAAAGGCTCAAACTATGATTTCACACAATATGAAAGATTTCATTTGAAACCTTAGTGAACACTTTGAAAACTTTCTTCCAAACTGTTAAACCTGAGTGTGAATGTGGGACTTTTTGAAGGAGATTTGAGCTCAGAGATTTGATGCTGATCCACACTGAGCATCTTGTTCAGCTTCATATTTCAAACTCATTGAATGAAGATTCAAAATCCAACACTTGCTAATTGACTCTTTGCTTTGGAACAATTTCATCTTTACCTTCAGTTGACTTTTATATTTCTTCACATACAAAGCAAATATTCCACATTAAGACAGAAAGAAATGTTTCTTCACTCTTTGCTTTATGATCTGTGATGTTTATAGTGACTGAAGTTAATGAGAGCTGTGTTTGACTTTTAGTATCTGACTGTTTTTAAGCTGCATCCTGTTGGTTCAGGTGTTTGGAGTTTCCATTTTCCAAACTTGTACATTCTCAACCTTCTTCAGCTCTGAACAGATGATGAAACACTCAACGCTTTCAAGCAGGAACTTTGTCCCCTAAACTCACATCTTTTATTCTTTATTCAGGTTGAGTTCCTGCAGGTTGTCAAAGATCAGCTGTGCTTCTCTGGCCTCAGCTCTGAAGTCCAACCCCTCCCATCTGAGACACCTGGACCTGAGAGGAAACAACCTGCAGGATTCAGGACTGAAGCATCTGTGTGGTTTTCTGCAGAGTCCAGACTGTGGACTGGAGACTCTGAGGTCAGACTCCATTGTTTACTTGTGTGCTGAGATGATTATGATGTGAAAGTTGTGCTGACAGTAAAGTGCAGACATCACACTGATATTATACTGATCCACACTGAGGATCTTCATGGTAAAGTCTGTTTTCTTCTTCTGTGGTTTAGTCCACTGACTGTGGCAGAGCAATGATGAGCTACAGATTTCAAAGCTTCATTTAACAAGAAAAAAGCTTCACTCTTTAAATCACATCCAAGTTTTTTCCACACTCACATCAACAAATATATATTCAGTATTTTCTTCTTCCAACACGACTAGAAAGTGATGAGACTAAAGTCAAAGTGACTCAGATATTCAGAACAAACTCAGCATGTTTGTTAAATGTCGTCACCGTTACATGAAGTGAAAATCTTTTCCATTTTGTCTCAATCATTTGTTGACTTTCCTCCAAACTTCAGCCTGACATGTTTGTTCTCTGTCAAAACTTTAGGATCTTTAGTAGAATCTGAAACAAATGTCAACAACATGAGTTTGTATAGATGGAGCCACTGGTGGAGCTGGAAGAGTTTAAGAGCTGAAGTCCCTATGTCTTTATTGAAGCAGCAGCATGTTGTCATTAATATTAATGAGAGCTGTGTTTGACTTTTAGTATCTGACTGTTTTTAAGCTGCATCCTGTTGGTTCAGGTGTTTGGAGTTTCCATTTTCCAAACTTGTACATTCTCAACCTTCTTCAGCTCTGAACAGATGATGAAACACTCAACGCTTTCAAGCAGGAACTTTGTCTCCTAAACTCACATCTTTTATTCTTTATTCAGGTTGAGTTTCTGCAGGTTGTCAGAGATCAGCTGTGCTTCTCTGGCCTCAGCTCTGAAGTCCAACCCCTCCCATCTGAGACACCTGGACCTGAGTTACAACAAGCTGCAGGATTCAGGAGTGAAGGATCTGTGTGGTTTTCTGCAGAGTCCAGACTGTGGACTGGAGACTCTGAGGTCAGACTCCATTGTTTACTTGTGTGCTGAGATGAATATGATGTGAAAGTTGTGCTTTATTCAGTATTTATTAGGTCAAATCTCCTTCAGAATTTCTAACATTCAAAGTGAAATGGTTGAAAGGAAGTTGTGAAAGTGCTGACTCTGATTTTCAAAGTGATTTTTAAAGCTTTGAAAATGATTTGGATTCTGACTCTTACAGTCCACATTGACAGTGTCAGCAGTTTGACTGAGTTGAGCTTGTGTTATTCACAAAGTCTCATTGAGATCAGGATGTTTGACAAGAACTGATCTGTACAACACGTGTGAGCAGGTCTGAAGGCACAAGTGTTCATAGCTGCTCCCAATGGCCTCACTCACAGGCACAGTGAAAAGCCTGCTGTCACAGAGAGGACATTTTCACACAGTGTCTCCTGAAGACATTCATAGAGCTACACTCAGCTGCTGAGCTGAACAGGGACACAAATATTTGTGGAACCAATGAAAACAGAGCAGAGAGAGAAGTTCAAACCCTGGCTCCTTTCTCAGCTCCACACAGCCGACCAATCACTGAGCCCACTGGGTGTCAACGTCCCACTGTGTCTTTGTCACACCGACACAGACCCCCCCTAAGCTGACAGCCACCAGGAAGGTGGGGCCAGGAATCCCAGAATGCAATGCTGGAACAGCAGATTCAAATGTGTGAGCAGAGAGTGTTGGATGAAGCTGAACTTGCTTTGGACCAAAGACACATGACTGGAATGTGATGAAATGTCTCATTCAACACACTGCACATGTGCTGAATGTCTGCAGCTTCTCAAACTCTCAACACAAACTTCAGTCACACTCAAAACATCAAAGGCTCAAACTATTATTTCACACAATATGAAAGATTTCATTTGAAACCTTAGTGAACACTTTGAAAACTTTCTTCCAAACTGTTAAACCTGAGTGTGAATGTGGGACTTTTTGAAGGAGATTTGAGCTCAGAGATTTGATGCTGATCCACACTGAGCATCTTGTTCAGCTTCATATTTCAAACTCATTGAATGAAGATTCAAAATCCAACACTTGCTAACTGACTCTTTACTTTGGAACAATTTCATCTTCACCTTCAGTTGATTTTTATATTTCTTCACATACAAAGCAAATATTCCACATTAAGACAGAAAGAAATGTTTCTTCACTCTTTGCTTTATGATCTGTGATGTTTATAGTGACTGAAGTTAATGAGAGCTGTGTTTGACTTTTAGTATCTGACTGTTTTTAAGCTGCATCCTGTTGGTTCAGGTGTTTGGAGTTTCCATTTTCCAAACTTGTACATTCTCAACCTTCTTCAGCTCTGAACAGATGATGAAACACTCAACGCTTTCAAGCAGGAACTTTGTCTCCTAAACTCACATCTTTTATTCTTTATTCAGGTTGAGTTACTGCAGTTTGTCAGAGATCAGCTGTGCTTCTCTGGCCTCAGCTCTGAAGTCCAACCCCTCCCATCTGAGACACCTGGACCTGAGTGAAAACAACCTGCAGAATTCAGACCTGAAGGATCTGTGTGGTTTTCTGCAGAGTCCAGACTGTGGACTGGAGACTCTGAGGTCAGACTCCATTGTTTACTTGTGTGCTGAGATGAATATGATGTGAAAGTTGTGCTGACAGTAAAGTGCAGACATCACACTGATATTATACTGATCCACACAGAGGATCTTCATGGTAAAGTCTGTTTTCTTCTTCTGTGGTTTAGTCCACTGACTGTGGCAGAGCAATGTTGAGCTACAGATTTCAACGCTTCATTTAACAAGAAAAAAGCTTCACTCTTTAAATCACATCCAAGTTTTTTCCACACTCACATCAACCAATATATATTCAGTATTTTCTTCTTCCAACACGACTAGAAAGTGATGAGACTAAAGTCAAAGTGACTCAGATACAGCTCTGGAAAAAACTGAGAGACCACTGCAAATTCTTCTGAAATCAATATCTCTACAGGTATGACAGCCATTCCATTCCTGTGTATGTTGAATTCCAACACAAGCACATCTCAGTCTACTTAATGAGGTACTGATTAGGTGATCACCTGAACCAAATCCTATTTAATGAGGAAAAGTATAAAAACCACTGCTGTGGTCATCACTATGCTCTTGCAATAGGACTGGATGGATGGCACAAACAGTGCTGGTAGTACCTCAAAAGTAATAGCAATCAAAAAAAATAACTATTGACCATGCTAAAACAGTTGAAAAGAAAAGTTTTGTTTGAGGAAAAGAGAGAAAAAAGAGGAACATTCTGGCTTTACTGGCAGAGGGATACTAAAGTCAAACTGTCTCAGATATTCAGAGCAAACTCAGCATGTTTGTTAAATGTCGTCACCGTTACATGAAGTGAAAATCTTTTCCATTTTGTCTCAATCATTTGTTGACTTTCCTCCAAACTTCAGCCTGACATGTTTGTTCTCTGTCAAAACTTTAGGATCTTTAGTAGAATCTGAAACAAATGTCAACAACATGAGTTTGTATAGATGGAGCCACTGGTGGAGCTGGAAGAGTTTAAGAGCTGAAGTCACTACGTCTTTATTGAAGCAGCAGCATGTTGTCATTAATATTAATGAGAGCTGTGTTTGACTTTTAGTATCTGACTGTTTTTAAGCTGCATCCTGTTGGTTCAGGTGTTTGGAGTTTCCATTTTCCAAACTTGTACATTCTCAACCTTCTTCAGCTCTGAACAGATGATGAAACACTCAACGCTTTCAAGCAGGAACTTTGTCTCCTAAACTCACATCTTTTATTCTTTATTCAGGTTGAGTTACTGCAGTTTGTCAGAGATCAGCTGTGCTTCTCTGGCCTCAGCTCTGAAGTCCAACCCCTCCCATCTGAGACACCTGGAGCTGAGTGACAACAACCTGCAGGATTCAGGAGTGAAGCATCTGTGTGGTTTTCTGCAGAGTCCAGACTGTGGACTGGAGACTCTGAGGTCAGACTCCATTGTTTACTTGTGTGCTGAGATGAATATGATGTGAAAGTTGTGCTGACAGTAAAGTGCAGACATCACACTGATATTATACTGATCCACACTGAGGATCTTCATGGTAAAGTCTGTTTTCTTCTTCTGTGGTTTAGTCCACTGACTGTGGCAGAGCAATGTTGAGCTACAGATTTCAAAGCTTCATTTAACAAGAAAAAAGCTTCACTCTTTAAATCACATCCAAGTTTTTTCCACACTCACATCAACAAATATATATTCAGTATTTTCTTCTTCCAACACGACTAGAAAGTGATGAGACTAAAGTCAAAGTGACTCAGATATTCAGAGCAAACTCAGCATGTTTGTTAAATGTCGTCACCGTTACATGAAGTGAAAATCTTTTCCATTTTGTCTCAATCATTTGTTGACTTTCCTCCAAACTTCAGCCTGACATGTTTGTTCTCTGTCAAAACTTTAGGATCTTTAGTAGAATCTGAAACAAATGTCAACAACATGAGTTTGTATAGATGGAGCCACTGGTGGAGCTGGAAGAGTTTAAGAGCTGAAGTCCCTATGTCTTTATTGAAGCAGCAGCATGTTTTCATTAATATTAATGAGAGCTGTGTTTGACTTTTAGTATCTGACTGTTTTTAAGCTGCATCCTGTTGGTTCAGGTGTTTGGAGTTTCCATTTTCCAAACTTGTACATTCTCAACCTTCTTCAGCTCTGAACAGATGATGAAACACTCAACGCTTTCAAGCAGGAACTTTGTCTCCTAAACTCACATCTTTTATTCTTTATTCAGGTTGAGTTCCTGCAGTTTGTCAAAGATCAGCTGTGCTTCTCTGGCCTCAGCTCTGAAGTCCAACCCCTCCCATCTGAGACACCTGGACCTGAGTAAAAACAACCTGCAGGATTCAGGACTGAAGCATCTGTGTGGTTTTCTGCAGAGTCCAGACTGTGGACTGGAGACTCTGAGGTCAGACTCCATTGTTTACTTGTGTGCTGAGATGAATATGATGTGAAAGTTGTGCTTTATTCAGTATTTATTAGGTCAAATCTCCTTCAGAATTTCTAACATTCAAAGTGTGAAATGGTTGAAAGGAAGTTGTGAAAGTGCTGACTCTGATTTTCAAAGTGATTTTTAAAGCTTTGAAAATGATTTGGATTCTGACTCTTACAGTCCACATTGACAGTGTCAGCAGTTTGACTGAGTTGAGCTTGTGTTATTCACAAAGTCTCATTGAGATCAGGATGTTTGACAAGAACTGATCTGTACAACACGTGTGAGCAGGTCTGAAGGCACAAGTGTTCATAGCTGCTCCCAATGGCCTCACTCACAGGCACAGTGAAAAGCCTGCTGTCACAGAGAGGACACGTGACCATGGTTTAAATACGGAGAGGACATTTTCACACAGTGTCTCCTGAAGACATTCATAGAGCTACACTCAGCTGCTGAGCTGAACAGGGACACAAATATTTGTGGAACCAATGAAAACAGAGCAGAGAGAGAAGTTCAAACCCTGGCTCCTTTCTCAGCTCCACACAGCCGACCAATCACTGAGCCCACTGGGTGTCAACGTCCCACTGTGTCTTTGTAACATCGACACAAACTGTGGGACACAGACCCCCCCGAAGCTGACAGCCACCAGGAAGGTGGGGCCAGGAATCCCAGAATGCAATGCTGGAACAGCAGATTCAAATGTGTGAGCAGAGAGTGTTGGATGAAGCTGAACTTGCTTTGGACCAAAGACACATGACTGGAATGTGATGAAATGTCTCATTCAACACACTGCACATGTGCTGAATGTCTGCAGCTTCTCAAACTCTCAACACAAACTTCAGTCACACTCAAAACATCAAAGGCTCAAACTATTATTTCACACAATATGAAAGATTTCATTTGAAACCTTAGTGAACACTTTGAAAACTTTCTTCCAAACTGTTAAACCTGAGTGTGAATGTGGGACTTTTTGAAGGAGATTTGAGCTCAGAGATTTGATGCTGATCCACACTGAGCATCTTGTTCAGCTTCATATTTCAAACTCATTGAATGAAGATTCAAAATCCAACACTTGCTAATTGACTCTTTACTTTGGAACAATTTCATCTTCACCTTCAGTTGACTTTTATATTTCTTCACATACAAAGCAAATATTCCACATTAAGACAGAAAGAAATGTTTCTTCACTCTTTGCTTTATGATCTGTGATGTTTATAGTGACTGAAGTTAATGAGAGCTGTGTTTGACTTTTAGTATCTGACTGTTTTTAAGCTGCATCCTGTTGGTTCAGGTGTTTGGAGTTTCCATTTTCCAAACTTGTACATTCTCAACCTTCTTCAGCTCTGAACAGATGATGAAACACTCAACGCTTTCAAGCAGGAACTTTGTCTCCTAAACTCACATCTTTTATTCTTTATTCAGGTTGAGTTACTGCAGTTTGTCAAAGATCAGCTGTGCTTCTCTGGCCTCAGCTCTGAAGTCCAACCCCTCCCATCTGAGACACCTGGACCTGGGTGAAAACAACCTGCAGGATTTAGACCTGAATCATCTGTGTGGTTTTCTGCAGAGTCCAGACTGTGGACTGGAGACTCTGAGGTCAGACTCCATTGTTTACTTGTGTGCTGAGATGAATATGATGTCAAAGTTGTGCTTTATTCAGTATTTATTAGGTCAAATCTCCTTCAGAATTTCTAACATTCAAAGTGTGAAATGGTTGAAAGGAAGTTGTGAAAGTGCTGACTCTGATTTTCAAAGTGATTTTTAAAGCTTTGAAAATGATTTGGATTCTGACTCTTACAGTCCACATTGACAGTGTCAGCAGTTTGACTGAGTTGAGCTTGTGTTATTCACAAAGTCTCATTGAGATCAGGATGTTTGACAAGAACTGATCTGTACAACACGTGTGAGCAGGTCTGAAGGCACAAGTGTTCATAGCTGCTCCCAATGGCCTCACTCACAGGCACAGTGAAAAGCCTGCTGTCACAGAGAGGACATTTTCACACAGTGTCTCCTGAAGACATTCATAGAGCTACACTCAGCTGCTGAGCTGAACAGGGACACAAATATTTGTGGAACCAATGAAAACAGAGCAGAGAGAGAAGTTCAAACCCTGGCTCCTTTCTCAGCTCCACACAGCCGACCAATCACTGAGCCCACTGGGTGTCAACGTCCCACTGTGTCTTTGTCACACCGACACAAACTGTGGGACACAGACCCCCCCCTAAGCTGACAGCCACCAGGAAGGTGGGGCCAGGAATCCCAGAATGCAATGCTGGAACAGCAGATTCAAATGTGTGAGCAGAGAGTGTTGGATGAAGCTGAACTTGCTTTGGACCAAAGACACATGACTGGAATGTGATGAAATGTCTCATTCAACACACTGCACATGTGCTGAATGTCTGCAGCTTCTCAAACTCTCAACACAAACTTCAGTCACACTCAAAACATCAAAGCCTCAAACTATTATTTCACACAATATGAAAGATTTCATTTGAAACCTTAGTGAACACTTTGAAAACTTTCTTCCAAACTGTTAAACCTGAGTGTGAATGTGGGACTTTTTGAAGGAGATTTGAGCTCAGAGATTTGATGCTGATCCACACTGAGCATCTTGTTCAGCTTCATATTTTAAAGTCATTGAATGAAGATTCAAAATCCAACACTTGCTAATTGACTCTTTACTTTGGAACAATTTCATCTTCACCTTCAGTTGACTTTTATATTTCTTCACATACAAAGCAAATATTCCACATTAAGACAGAAAGAAATGTTTCTTCACTCTTTGCTTTATGATCTGTGATGTTTATAGTGACTGAAGTTAATGAGAGCTGTGTTTGACTTTTAGTATCTGACTGTTTTTAAGCTGCATCCTGTTGGTTCAGGTGTTTGGAGTTTCCATTTTCCAAACTTGTACATTCTCAACCTTCTTCAGCTCTGAACAGATGATGAAACACTCAACGCTTTCAAGCAGGAACTTTGTCTCCTAAACTCACATCTTTTATTCTTTATTCAGATTGAGTTCCTGCAGGTTGTCAGAGATCAGCTGTGCTTCTCTGGCCTCAGCTCTGAAGTCCAACCCCTCCCATCTGATACACCTGGACCTGAGTGACAACAACCTGCAGGATTCAGGACTGAAGGATCTGTGTGGTTTTCTGCAGAGTCCAGACTGTGGACTGGAGACTCTGAGGTCAGACTCCATTGTTTACTTGTGCGCTGAGATGAATATGATGTGAAAGTTGTGCTTTATTCAGTATTTATTAGGTCAAATCTCCTTCAGAATTTCTAACATTCAGAGTGTGAAATGGTTGAAAGGAAGTTGTGAAAGTGCTGACTCTGATTTTCAAAGTGATTTTTAAAGCTTTGAAAATGATTTGGATTCTGACTCTTACAGTCCACATTGACAGTGTCAGCAGTTTGACTGAGTTGAGCTTGTGTTATTCACAAAGTCTCATTGAGATCAGGATGTTTGACAAGAACTGATCTGTACAACACGTGCTCGATCAGTTTTGTGTTAACGACAAATCATTATTCAGTCGTCTGCCACACTCGTCTAAATATTTCATCCTTTCATATTTAAATATGTGCTGCTCTGATATTGTCAGTCCATTAGTTTCATTTGTACCTTTTGGTAAAAGTCAGCCCATGTTGCAGCTAATGGACGTGAAGCTAACAGCAGCAGGTAGCTCACAGAGAGAGATCATCTTTAGCAGCTGTCACTGTTCACTGAGCTCAACTGGAGAAAAATATCCTGGAGTCAGAGAAAAATCCTGGACAGTAAAAATGTTTTTCTAATGGAGACGGCCTCATGATAACTTAGTGGAGTCAGATCAGAGTTCTCACTTATTCCAAATGGTTTTCCTTATGGCTCCAAATAAAAGTCAAAGACTTGAGCAGGGTTTATTTAAAGGGAGACAGGAGCAGAGTCATGATGGGGACATGTTGGACAGGACAGTTTTTCAGCTTCCAGAGGTTGATGTTGTGGTCCATCAGTCAGTGAAGGTGAGGCTGTAGAGTGTGTGAGGGACATGAATTCTTCTGGAGCTTCTGGAGAGGAGAAAGGACTCTCTGTTGTCATGACTACAAAAAGAAGGCACAAGCCTCTTCCACAGACTAAGGCCCTCTCCCTTCAAAACAATGTAAGCATGGCGAAGCGGCTGCCTACGGCTCTGCCTTCGTCGGTGAAAAAACTGCGAAACTCGACGCGAACTGCTCGGCTCTGTACTGAGGGGTTAGCGTCGAGTGTTGCATATTCTGTCAACTCTCCGTTGACTGGAAACGTAAGAATACACGCAGTGACCACACAGTGTCCAAAATCCATATGAGAAACAATCTGGCTGACATGCACATACAGTAAGATTTAAAAGGATTATTTTCTGGACATGTAAATCAAGATATCAGATTGTAATAGAAGTGGAAATATTGTCAATTTCCTTTCCCTGTTTTTTCTTTTCTTTTTTAACAGATATTTTTTTTTAAATTTACATGTTCATAATAAAATAATCAAATCAGAATCATGTCAGTACAGCCACACAATATATATTTTTTAGTATTATTATTATTGTTTTTAATCTACATCAATAAATGAAACAGACATTTAGAACAACATGTGCGAGCTAATTTTTTTTTCTTCTATCAGGAGTTGAAAACTAATACTTTCTTGTGGTTGTTGTCTTCATTGATAGATGCAACTACTCAACAGTTAAATTCTATTTAATTTGTGTACATTTTAGTCATTGACATTAAAATGGATGGATGAATGGATATTTAAAAATATACATTATTTTACAAGTAACTACAGAGTGAGAAAAGAAACATTCTATGTGTGGAAAAAAAAGATTAATTGAGATGCATCAATAATCGTCGAATCGTAGCACTGTGAATCGTAATCGAATCGTGAGGCGACTTAGATGGCACACCCCTACTGACAAACTACAGTCTCCATGACTGGAGCGTCTGGGGTCAAAGGTCAGAACCACCCTCAGGACTTATTACACAGGTTTAACTTTAACCAGGTTTTACACCTGGTTAAAGTCACAGAGGTGATGATGATGAACGACACCATCAGATCTGATGTTTGTAAAAAGGCTGGAAGCTGTTTCCAAACATAGCTGTGAAGCTGAGAGTTGAAGGACGACACCAACAACTGCTTTAATCTGCTTCTGACATCTGACTGTTGTTTTCAGATCCAGCTGTGAACATGTGGACTTCTCATTTTAACTGCACAAACCTACTGAGCTACTAAATATACTGATCCTCTAATGACAGACCTGACTGATATGAATCTGTGTTGACATGAACAGGTGTGTGAATGTTGTGGTGACATGTGGATGATGTGTGTAGAAGGCTGACATGATGATAATCCACAGCAACAGAAGGACACAGTCACTCTGTTCATGTTAGAGAGAAGCTCATTGATTAGGACATATCTGATTGGATTATCACTGATTTTCATCTTCATCTGTTATCCTTTATTCAGGTTGAGGGGCTGCAGTTTGTCAGAGATCAGCTGTGCTTCTCTGGCCTCAGCTCTGAAGTCCAACCCCTCCCATCTGAGACACCTGGACCTGAGTGACAACAACCTGCAGGATTCAGGAGTGAAGCATCTGTGTGGTTTTCTGCAGAGTCCAGACTGTGGACTGGAGACTCTGAGGTCAGACTCCATTGTTTACTTGTGTGCTGAGATGAATATGATGTGAAAGTTGTGCTGACAGTAAAGTGCAGACATCACACTGATATTATACTGATCCACACTGAGGATCTTCATGGTAAAGTCTGTTTTCTTCTTCTGTGGTTTAGTCCACTGACTGTGGCAGAGCAATGTTGAGCTACAGATTTCAAAGCTTCATTTAACAAGAAAAAAGCTTCACTCTTTAAATCACATCCAAGTTTTTTCCACACTCACATCAACAAATATATATTCAGTATTTTCTTCTTCCAACACGACTAGAAAGTGATGAGACTAAAGTCAAAGTGACTCAGATATTCAGAGCAAACTCAGCATGTTTGTTAAATGTCGTCACCGTTACATGAAGTGAAAATCTTTTCCATTTTGTCTCAATCATTTGTTGACTTTCCTCCAAACTTCAGCCTGACATGTTTGTTCTCTGTCAAAACTTTAGGATCTTTAGTAGAATCTGAAACAAATGTCAACAACATGAGTTTGTATAGATGGAGCCACTGGTGGAGCTGGAAGAGTTTAAGAGCTGAAGTCCCTATGTCTTTATTGAAGCAGCAGCATGTTGTCATTAATATTAATGAGAGCTGTGTTTGACTTTTAGTATCTGACTGTTTTTAAGCTGCATCCTGTTGGTTCAGGTGTTTGGAGTTTCCATTTTCCAAACTTGTACATTCTCAACCTTCTTCAGCTCTGAACAGATGATGAAACACTCAACGCTTTCAAGCAGGAACTTTGTCTCCTAAACTCACATCTTTTATTCTTTATTCAGGTTGAGTTCCTGCAGTTTGTCAAAGATCAGCTGTGCTTCTCTGGCCTCAGCTCTGAAGTCCAACCCCTCCCATCTGAGACACCTGGACCTGAGTAAAAACAACCTGCAGGATTCAGGACTGAAGCATCTGTGTGGTTTTCTGCAGAGTCCAGACTGTGGACTGGAGACTCTGAGGTCAGACTCCATTGTTTACTTGTGTGCTGAGATGAATATGATGTGAAAGTTGTGCTTTATTCAGTATTTATTAGGTCAAATCTCCTTCAGAATTTCTAACATTCAAAGTGTGAAATGGTTGAAAGGAAGTTGTGAAAGTGCTGACTCTGATTTTCAAAGTGATTTTTAAAGCTTTGAAAATGATTTGGATTCTGACTCTTACAGTCCACATTGACAGTGTCAGCAGTTTGACTGAGTTGAGCTTGTGTTATTCACAAAGTCTCATTGAGATCAGGATGTTTGACAAGAACTGATCTGTACAACACGTGTGAGCAGGTCTGAAGGCACAAGTGTTCATAGCTGCTCCCAATGGCCTCACTCACAGGCACAGTGAAAAGCCTGCTGTCACAGAGAGGACACGTCACCATGGTTTAAATACGGAGAGGACATTTTCACACAGTGTCTCCTGAAGACATTCATAGAGCTACACTCAGCTGCTGAGCTGAACAGGGACACAAATATTTGTGGAACCAATGAAAACAGAGCAGAGAGAGAAGTTCAAACCCTGGCTCCTTTCTCAGCTCCACACAGCCGACCAATCACTGAGCCCACTGGGTGTCAACGTCCCACTGTGTCTTTGTAACATCGACACAAACTGTGGGACACAGACCCCCCCGAAGCTGACAGCCACCAGGAAGGTGGGGCCAGGAATCCCAGAATGCAATGCTGGAACAGCAGATTCAAATGTGTGAGCAGAGAGTGTTGGATGAAGCTGAACTTGCTTTGGACCAAAGACACATGACTGGAATGTGATGAAATGTCTCATTCAACACACTGCACATGTGCTGAATGTCTGCAGCTTCTCAAACTCTCAACACAAACTTCAGTCACACTCAAAACATCAAAGGCTCAAACTATTATTTCACACAATATGAAAGATTTCATTTGAAACCTTAGTGAACACTTTGAAAACTTTCTTCCAAACTGTTAAACCTGAGTGTGAATGTGGGACTTTTTGAAGGAGATTTGAGCTCAGAGATTTGATGCTGATCCACACTGAGCATCTTGTTCAGCTTCATATTTCAAACTCATTGAATGAAGATTCAAAATCCAACACTTGCTAATTGACTCTTTACTTTGGAACAATTTCATCTTCACCTTCAGTTGACGTTTATATTTCTTCACATACAAAGCAAATATTCCACATTAAGACAGAAAGAAATGTTTCTTCACTCTTTGCTTTATGATCTGTGATGTTTATAGTGACTGAAGTTAATGAGAGCTGTGTTTGACTTTTAGTATCTGACTGTTTTTAAGCTGCATCCTGTTGGTTCAGGTGTTTGGAGTTTCCATTTTCCAAACTTGTACATTCTCAACCTTCTTCAGCTCTGAACAGATGATGAAACACTCAACGCTTTCAAGCAGGAACTTTGTCTCCTAAACTCACATCTTTTATTCTTTATTCAGGTTGAGTTACTGCAGGTTGTCAGAGATCAGCTGTGCTTCTCTGGCCTCAGCTCTGAAGTCCAACCCCTCCCATCTGAGAGACCTGGACCTGAGTGGAAACTGGAAACTGCAGGATTCAGGAGTGAAGGATCTGTGTGGTTTTCTGCAGAGTCCAGACTGTGGACTGGAGACTCTGAGGTCAGACTCCATTGTTTACTTGTGTGCTGAGATGAATATGATGTGAAAGTTGTGCTGACAGTAAAGTGCAGACATCACACTGATATTATACTGATCCACACTGAGGATCTTCATGGTAAAGTCTGTTTTCTTCTTCTGTGGTTTAGTCCACTGACTGTGGCAGAGCAATGTTGAGCTACAGATTTCAAAGCTTCATTTAACAAGAAAAAAGCTTCACTCTTTAAATCACATCCAAGTTTTTTCCACACTCACATCAACAAATATATATTCAGTATTTTCTTCTTCCAACACGACTAGAAAGTGATGAGACTAAAGTCAAAGTGACTCAGATATTCAGAGCAAACTCAGCATGTTTGTTAAATGTCGTCACCGTTACATGAAGTGAAAATCTTTTCCATTTTGTCTCAATCATTTGTTGACTTTCCTCCAAACTTCAGCCTGACATGTTTGTTCTCTGTCAAAACTTTAGGATCTTTAGTAGAATCTGAAACAAATGTCAACAACATGAGTTTGTATAGATGGAGCCACTGGTGGAGCTGGAAGAGTTTAAGAGCTGAAGTCACTATGTCTTTATTGAAGCAGCAGCATGTTGTCATTAATATTAATGAGAGCTGTGTTTGACTTTTAGTATCTGACTGTTTTTAAGCTGCATCCTGTTGGTTCAGGTGTTTGGAGTTTCCATTTTCCAAACTTGTACATTCTCAACCTTCTTCAGCTCTGAACAGATGATGAAACACTCAACGCTTTCAAGCAGGAACTTTGTCTCCTAAACTCACATCTTTTATCCTTTATTCAGATTGAGTCGCTGCAGTTTGTCAGAGATCAGCTGTGCTTCTCTGGCCTCAGCTCTGAAGTCCAACCCCTCCCATCTGAGACACCTGGACCTGAGTAAAAACAACCTGCAGGATTCAGACCTGAAGGATCTGCCTGATCTTGTGCAGAGTCCAGACTGTGGACTGGAGACTCTGAGGTCAGACTCCATTGTTTACTTGTGTGCTGAGATGAATATGATGTGAAAGTTGTGCTTTATTCAGTATTTATTAGGTCAAATCTCCTTCAGAATTTCTAACATTCAAAGTGTGAAATGGTTGAAAGGAAGTTGTGAAAGTGCTGACTCTGATTTTCAAAGTGATTTTTAAAGCTTTGAAAATGATTTGGATTCTGACTCTTACAGTCCACATTGACAGTGTCAGCAGTTTGACTGAGTTGAGCTTGTGTTATTCACAAAGTCTCATTGAGATCAGGATGTTTGACAAGAACTGATCTGTACAACACGTGTGAGCAGGTCTGAAGGCACAAGTGTTCATAGCTGCTCCCAATGGCCTCACTCACAGGCACAGTGAAAAGCCTGCTGTCACAGAGAGGACACGTGACCATGGTTTAAATACGGAGAGGACATTTTCACACAGTGTCTCCTGAAGACATTCATAGAGCTACACTCAGCTGCTGAGCTGAACAGGGACACAAATATTTGTGGAACCAATGAAAACAGAGCAGAGAGAGAAGTTCAAACCCTGGCTCCTTTCTCAGCTCCACACAGCCGACCAATCACTGAGCCCACTGGGTGTCAACGTCCCACTGTGTCTTTGTCACAGGGACACAAACTGTGGGACGCTGACAGCCACCAGGAAGGTGGGGCCAGGAATCCCAGAATGCAATGCTGGAACAGCAGATTCAAATGTGTGAGCAGAGAGTGTTGGATGAAGCTGAACTTGCTTTGGACCAAAGACACATGACTGGAATGTGATGAAATGTCTCATTCAACACACTGCACATGTGCTGAATGTCTGCAGCTTCTCAAACTCTCAACACAAACTTCAGTCACACTCAAAACATCAAAGGCTCAAACTATTATTTCACACAATATGAAAGATTTCATTTGAAACCTTAGTGAACACTTTGAAAACTTTCTTCCAAACTGTTAAACCTGAGTGTGAATGTGGGACTTTTTGAAGGAGATTTGAGCTCAGAGATTTGATGCTGATCCACACTGAGCATCTTGTTCAGCTTCATATTTCAAAGTCATTGAATGAAGATTCAAAATCCAACACTTGCTAATTGACTCTTTACTTTGGAACAATTTCATCTTCACCTTCAGTTGACTTTTATATTTCTTCACATACAAAGCAAATATTCCACATTAAGACAGAAAGAAATGTTTCTTCACTCTTTGCTTTATGATCTGTGATGTTTATAGTGACTGAAGTTAATGAGAGCTGTGTTTGACTTTTAGTATCTGACTGTTTTTAAGCTGCATCCTGTTGGTTCAGGTGTTTGGAGTTTCCATTTTCCAAACTTGTACATTCTCAACCTTCTTCAGCTCTGAACAGATGATGAAACACTCAACGCTTTCAAGCAGGAACTTTGTCTCCTAAACTCACATCTTTTATTCTTTATTCAGGTTGAGGGGCTGCAGGTTGTCAGAGATCAGCTGTGCTTCTCTGGCCTCAGCTCTGAAGTCCAACCCCTCCCATCTGAGACACCTGGAGCTGTGGGGAAACAACCTGCAGGATTCAGGAGTGAAGAATCTGTCTGATCTTGTGAAGAGTCCAGACTGTGGACTGGAGACTCTGAGGTCAGTAGAGGGTTGGAGTCAGTCCATGCTGCTTTCAGCTGTATTGTCCTAAACACAGTTCGTATCAAAGCAAAGATCCAGTGTCTCCTGTAAACCTCCAACCTTCTCAGTGGCTGCTTTCCTCATTGAAGCTGTGAGAGGAGAACGGGGACAGGCCTCAGGATGGGACAGAAAGACAGAGATGCAGAGGACAGCCAATCACAGCAGCCACAAGCTAATTGTGATCTGTTGTTGTTGTTGTTGTTGTGTTCATGTCAACAGGAAATAAAGCTGGATCACAGCTGACAGCCTCACAGGATGTGTAGAGACAGTGGTCCTCATTGGTCCAACTGTCCTACCATCACATCTAATCTGAGACGGTTTGTTGTCTCATTTCAACAGTAAAGAATTGATGAGTTTGATCTTTGTCACAGCTCTGAGATCAGTCTGACTGCAGCCTGCAAATCACTGGCTCTGATTTCAGAGAAGCATCATGACATTTTGGAAGCATGTGGTCTGATACAGAGCAGAACCTCTGCTGAAGTCCAGTGATCACATCTGTATATCTGTCCATCTGTCAGATACTTTCAGTGACAGCCTCCATGTTTATTTGTCAGCTGATATTTCAGAAGCAGATCAGATGTTCATCAACACACAGAGACTCTTTCTTTAAATGGAACATGAGTTGACATGTAACAGCAGTGAATCCATCACTAAACTGTTTGTGCAGTAATGAAGCTTCATGACTCAGCAGTTTATTTCCACTGTGGACTTGAGTGAAATGTTCAGAGTAAACAGACTTGATGCTAAAAGTCTCTGCAGGTGTGTGAGCTTCCAGCTCAGTGTCTTCACTCCAATACGTTAACATGAGAGCTGAGAGGAAGCTGCTACACTACACAGCTGCTCCACTTCTGCTCTGGACAGGACTGAAGTCCCTGCTGCTCTTTGTACTGGATGTGCTGCATCAGTGACTGACAGCTGATGAAGTGAGTCTCTGTAAACACTGATTTATCACCTCTGTTGTCTGTCTTCTTCTCTCAACAGCTGGAGGTAGTGATCTTTCTAAAGGAGAGAGTGAAGAGGACGGTGTGTGTGTTGAGAGAGGACGAGCTGTGTCCTGATGATCCAGAGAGGTTGAAGCAGCAGCAGCTTGTGTGTAGAGAGGCTCTGATTGGTCCATGTTACTGGGAGGTAGAGTGGAGAGGAGAGCTTCATCCAGCAGTGACTGACAGAGGAACCAGAAGAAGTGGAGAAGACTCTCAGTGCTGCAGTCTGAACTGCTCTGAGAACAGCTCCACTGTCAAGTCCACCATCATCCCTGTGTGTTCCTCTGGATCTGAAAGAGAATCATCAGTGTATCTGGACTGCTCTGCTGCTGCTCTGTCCTTCTACACAGTCTCTGCAGACACACTGAGACTCCTCCACCTCCTCCACCTCCTCCACCTGGACTTTGTCTTTTTTTATTTATTCACAGATGCTGAACCCAAAGTGATAAATCAGATTAATCAGCTCCATCATGTGGTGTGATGGAGAATTGCAGCTAATTTCCACATTATTTTTCTGTCTTGCAGATCTTGGAGGTTCAGAGTTATGCAGTAATTGAACTATTGAACACACTCTGGTACTGCAGATAACATTTAATCCAATTTTCTGATTGGCTGAGGCTGGTGAATTTTGTGATTGGCCATTTCATTCATGTGAGAACATGACTGGAGCTTGTACAGGAACAAATTCACAAACTGAGGCAGGCAGAACATTTAAACTGGAAAAAACAATGGAGCCTTTCCTTAAATATAATATTTTAATTATACTACAAACAGCATTATAGTATAACATGTTATTAGAATGACATAAACAGTAAACAAAGCTAAATCAGTTACTCTGATGCAATTACTTTCACTACTACTGCAAGTAGAATAGATATTACTACTGCTACTACTGCTACAACCACTACAACCAGTACGAGCTACTTCTAAAAATAACCAATTAGAATTCCTATTAATCTTATAGTTCCTGAGAAATGTAAATATTATACTATTATACTATTAACATCTACTTTTACACTGTCTCATTAATACAATTATTTAAAATGTTCTAAATCTATTACACCCATTCTCAGTACTACATGAAACACTACAAACACCACTCCTGAAATACTGTGACTGTGTATTTGGGGTTTCACCTTTGCATTCAGGAGCTGAACAGAAGATTTTCTCTTCTCATTAAGACTGTAGCCAGGATTTTAGAAATACTGAGGTCATGAGGTCAAGCTTCCTTTAGACAATGTTTTTTTTTTCTGTTTATCTGGATTTTTTAAACCATATAACTCATCTATCTGTCTCAAGTTATTTAAATGCAGCAGTGTGTCCCAGAGTTTTAATGAACCTCTGAATTTCTGTATTGTTTCCTGTATGTATTGAATTGAATGGTTTAAAGGCTGTTTCCTAACACTAATAATAAATCCAATAATTATTCTGACAACATGCTGGAAAGTTCTTTGAATTCTAACATAATTCAGCACTACCAGAGCTAATGTCTACAAACAACAACTTCCAGAGCTGCTGCCCTCCCCCATGTTGGTAACTCTGACCATCCAGCTGTGATGCTCACACCGGCTTAGAAACCCAGAGTGAAACAGGTCAAGCCAGAGGTCAGACAGGTTAGAATGAGACCAGTCAGTGGGACATTTTCAAAGAGGCAGCAACATATGACAATGTTTCTGACCTCCAGGAATATACTGTGTCTGTCACTGACTACATTAATAGATGTATAGATGATGTGACAGTGGTCAAAACCATCAAGAGGCGAGCCAACCACAAACACAAAAACATTTGCTCTCTGCTGAGAACCTGGAACTCTGCATATAAATCTGGGGATGCTGCAGCAAATAGGAAAAACCTGTCACAGGGATCAGAGAGGGGACGAGACTGTACACACAAAAACTGAACAGCTGCTTCATGTGTGATAAAGATCCACGTCGACTGTGGAAGGGTTTTCAGAACATCACTGACTACAGCGATCCAGCCAGAATGACTTTTACCCAGTGGCCCTCACACCAGCTGTGACCAAATGTCTTGAGCAGCTGGTTTTGAAACATATTAAGAACAATCTCCCAATAAACCTGGACCCCCTTCAATCAAACCAATCCACAGAGGACACCATTTCCACCATACTCCACCTCACACTGTCACACCTGGAGACTCCTACAGAGTCATTTTCATCGACTTCAGCTCAGCTTTTAATACAATCTGTCCGCTTACAGACTGGAGGTGGAGCAGCTTGAAGCGTGGTGCAGATCCCACAACCTCACAATCAATGTGGACAAAACAAAGGAAATGGTGATTGATTTCAGGAAATCTGGCAAATATCAGCACACATATGTCACCATAAATGGTGCTGCTGTGGAGAGGGTCGGCAGGGTTAAGTTCCTGGGTATGCACGTAGCTGATGACCTGTCCTTCTCCATCAACACCACAGCAGTCATCAAAAAAGGGTTAGGGTTAGACAAAAACGTCTCCACCCCCTCCGGAGACTCAGAAAGGCAGGACTCCCCACACCTCACCTCATCACATTTTACAGGGGCACCATCGAAAACATCCTGAGGCTCAGCGTCACGTCCTGGTTTGGCAGCTGCAGGGTGCACAAGCAACGACAGTGAGACATTTAAGACTGCCATCAGAATTGTTGGTGCCCCGCTCCCGTTCCTGAAGGAGATCTACCAGCAGAGCTGCATTCACAGAGCAATCTCCATCATCAGTGACTTTCAACCACCCCTCTCATAGCCTGTTCTCCCCGCTTTTTGTCTGGCAAGAGGTACAGGAGCATCAGCTGCAGATCCAGCAGGAAGCTGAACAGCAAGTGATGAAACTGATGAATGGACTGTGCCCCCTCCCCATCCATCCACACATCCACGCAGCCACACTGCTGTGAGACAGAGAATGTCACAGTCACTTTAGTCAGTTCCACAATCAGTTTAGTTTAGTTACTGTGTGTTTAGTTTTTAAATGCTTCAGAGTTTCTTAGTTTCTAGTTTAACAATTTCTTTCTCTATCCACCATTTATTTTAATGTCAGAAGCTGGTGAATCTTGAATCTAAATTTTAAAAACTCAAAGTAGAAAAAATGTATTTTTGTACAGTGATAACATTTTGAAAACACACACTTTACACTGTGCATTCAAGGACCTGCCATTTATGTGATCTGGCTCTTTATCTATATTAAGTTTGATCTTTTAGTGGACATGAGGAAATATCACAGCATGCACAGTGAACAAGAGGATAAAGTTTAATTACTGTTGGTTTCTGACAAAATAACTGTCAATTCCATTAAATCACAAGATATAATTAAATTTATCCTGTGGGTGTTAAGAATAAACCACTGATCATCCACCCAAAAATAACTTTTCAACACTTCTGAAAGCATCTTAAATAAAAAAACAAAAAAAGTATTCAGTATATTAGGTGTCTGGAGGTTCCTCAACAGGTCGCCTTGCTTCCTTGTCACCTGCAGCATGAACAGTATAGCTCAGTATAAATGATCATCACCTGGACCTGTATTGTAATGACTATCTTTGACCTGTCACAGAGGGAAAGGCTCAGATGAACATATTAATGACTGAATGATTGCTATACCAAATGATGCAATAAATCATACAATGTTACTGATCTTATAGCTTTATGTTCTTGTTATGGCCACAGCTGTGTTGGAGAATTGGTAAGCTGTCCTTTGCCTCGTCAGTGTGAATGAAGTTTGTGTTATGTGTATCAGGAGTGTGTGTGTGTGTGTGTGTGTGTGTACATATGTTATTAGGTGTGTGCAGCTGCATGGAGGCAGTTCTCTCAGCTTAAGGCTAAGCTAAGTCAGAAATCTCTGTGGTAGAATGGCCTTTGTGATGACAGTCACAAAAGTCATTTTAAGATTTCCTGGTTATTTGAGACAAAAAGATAAGGTTGTGCTTGATTTAAGATTATAGTGTAAAGTTGAACACTTAAAATAAGAACATCTAATGAGGGACATCTTGTTGGCTGCTGAACTGTTGCCATACCATACGAGGATCCCGTGGGTCAGCACACTTTCAATGGTGCTCCGGTAAAAGGACACAAGAGCTGTTGAGGTAGTTTCACCTTCCTGAGAGTCCTCAGGAAGTAGAGTCTTTGTTGTGCCCTTTGACCAGAGAGTGTGTATTTGTTTCCCAGGTCAGATCCTCACTTGTGTGCATGCCTAAAAATGTGAAGCTGCTGACTCTCTCCACCACTTCCCCGTTCAAACAGAGTGGGTGGTGCTCATCCTGCTTCCTCCTGAAATCAATGATTCGTTCTTTTGTTTTCTTTGTGTTCAGAGTTAAGTTGTTGTTACTGCACCAATTTGTTAGTCTCTCCACCTCTTCTGTGTAAGCGGACTCATCTCTGGTTATCAGTCCCAACACTGTATGTTTAGTATTGCTTTTCATACACAGAGGTCAAAGGTCACCTCCCCAGGTCACACCCAGCGATGTTCAGTGTGTATGAGATGATGGGCTGTGGAGGTTAAACAGCTCCTTGCTTCTGTCCCTGTAATGATCACACAGACATGTACACCTGAGCTGCTCTGAGCAACAAAGAGCAGCATGAACTCTGTTTCTGTCCCAAACTCTGTCACACCACAATATTTCCTCTGCTGCAGCTCTATTCTCTCTTCTCTCTTCTCTACTGTGTGTTGGTCTGTTTGATGACACAGTGTCCATGTGAAATGTGTGGAAGACTCCAGGGTGTGGACATGTTAGTGTACAGCTGTTGGAGTGAGTGGAATAATTGGTCCCACAGAAGTTGAACATTATGAAGCAGTAATAAATCACAACCTGTCATGTTATTTATTTGCTGAGTTGTTCATCACATACAGAAGAGTACCTGTACCTGACACAGTGATACAGCAGTGATATAAAAGAGTTCTGCTACACACTTAACACAACAACGTACACTGGCATCCAGCGTAAGTCCAGACTTGCAAACTCAGGACTCACTCCCAACTTATTTGACAAATCTTTTACCAGGCAAATGTCTTCTGATGCTGTAACATGTTTGTTTACATCAGTTACTTTTCATCCAAACTTTCACTCACGGACTTATTGAAACATTCCAGTAAAATTATAGTTTTTACAGTTTTTTGATATGTTTCAACTGAATCTGTGCAACATTTAATAAGTGAGGATTTTGTTCTGCTTGTAATTCATCTGTGAGAGGTCACTCTCTGCTCTGCTTGTTAGAGGTGGACACTTTGACTCCACTTTGTCTCACAGCAGTGGTCAGCATGATGACAGTGCATTCAGCCTGCTGTAGCTTCACTATATCTCCAAACAGCACTGGACAGAGAGTAGGGAAAAAAAGAGGAGTGATTAAATCAATATATGAAGCAAAGATGAAAACATTCATTCAGAACAGGACACAATCAATGACAGTGTAAAATACTGCAGTGAATAAAGCAGCTGTCTCCAACTACCTCTGTCCAAACTGCTGACTGAGAGCAATGATCAACTAACTGTATGTTACAAATCAAATGATTTAACATGTTTTAACAACAACTGACTTAAAAATAAACTATTCAACCCGACACATAATCTCACTCAGTAAGCACAATTCTGTTATTTCCATGTTTCCTCTTAGAGATTCAGAAAAAAACAAAGCTACTCCACTGACGTTCATGGATTTAAATGAGGTGATGCACTTGAGATCAACATGAACTTGATTTCTGCTGCATCTGTCAGAAATAATAAATACAGTGGGTGAAATAATTATTTGATCACCTGCTGATTTTGTAAGTTTACCCCCTTACTAAGACATTAACAGTCCATTATTTTTATGGTAGGCTTATTTGAAAAGAGAGAGACAGAATAACAACAAAAAAATAAAAGGTTTTGATCCTCAAGCAAAATGCAACTTAGTACTTGGTGAAGAAAACCTTGTTAGCAAGCACAGAGATCAGACGTGAACTTCTCCTCCATCAGGACAAGCCAGGGACACATATGTCCACAGTCACCTCTCACCCATCAATAGATCATGCTAATGTTTGTGTAGCTTTTTTAGCTGGAGTGACAGAAGACACTGCTGTGGAGAAAGAGTTTGAAGAAAGTATTTGCTCAGGGTTTTGGTTTCATGGACACTGTGCATTTGAATTCATTTCTCAGTTTGGTGCTCATGCTGATTTCCTGAGGGTTTGGCTGCCATTTGTTCTACAAGCCTGACACATTTTGTAGATGGATATTCATACATACGCAATTTCTGTGCTATAGAAAACATTTTGAATTGTTGTCTTATTATGGCAAAACAGAAGTTTCATTATTTTAATCAGATTTGTTGCCATAATTTATTGCTGTTGTTTTAAAGCTGCTGTATGTTATATATTATTTTCTTGAAGTGTGTGTGAGGTGAAGCTGATTCATCCATGTTGAGTCTGAGTCTGTGTCTGACCACATGTTATAAAACTATAAGACTCTCTCTCTTCCTGTGTCCCTCAGTGACTCAGTCTTCAGTACTCAGTTCAGGAGAATCCACTCTCCAGTGAAAACACACTGTTGTATTACTGTTTTGAAATGTAATGTAATGCAATGAGCCTCTATTGATCAGTTGATGAGTCAGGTCTTTGGCATGATTGAGTTCAGCCTCAGAAAGGTTTAAGAAATTCAGTTTAAAGTCTTCAGTATGTTTCAGGTGTTGGTGACTGATACACAGCTGTAATAACCTGCAGACACAGTAAACAAAGCTTCTGTATGGCTCTAATACTTTGTGATGATTTTAGTTCCTAAAAGTTAAAAATGACTTTACAGTATATTGTAGTGATCACTTATGATTTAATAAATGAAGTGATTCAGACCACATGTGTAAATGTAAAAGACTATATTAGTTATAAGGTTATTGTGTTTGTCCTCATCCCAGTTCAATCTCATGACTGGATTTAAAATTTCATCTGGAAATTTACTGGTTTGATGTAAAATAACTTCAGTGTCTCACTATGAGAGACTCCCACTCACTCATTCACTCACTGTCACCACTGAGACAGCAGATAGATACACTGTGTGTGTGTGTGTGTGTGTCTGCTTGCTAGCTAATGTGCTAAATGCTGTTACTGCTGTGACATTTTAAAAGCTCAACTACGGGGTTTATATTTTACTGTTAACATGAATGTGAACTGTAGCTGTGTTGCTTATTGTTGTAATTCATTTGGTATTTTTGAGAAGATTGAATATCATTAGTATGGGTTATGGTTGGGGTTAAGGGTTATGGGTGAATTTTTTGTGCACTGGCCTACTGATCTGTAAATCCAAAATAAGAAAAAGAGAGGTGGTGGAGGAAAAAGAGGGAGAGAATAAAAAAACAGAGAAAAAAAATAGTTGTGGAGAAACCTGGGGATTGAACCTTGCTCTGGTGAGTGATAGACCAGGGTTTTACCAGTGGACCGGTTGTGTCAACAGGAGACAGGTGATGGTGAGTAAATGGCAAAGGAGAAAAACGATTAAAACTATAATTAAACAAATAAAAAATAAAATGATTAAAAGGTAAAGAAAATTAAAGAAAATAAAAAATAATAAAAAATAATAGGCAGGGGGGAATTTGAACCCTGGTCTGCTGGGTGGCAGACAGGGGGTAATAGCCATTAGGCTATAGGAGGAATGAGAAAGGATTGGTGCAAGGAGGGAAGGAGACTGAAAAAAAGGAAAATTAGAAAGAAAAATTAGGGTTAGGCTTTCAGTTCTTATGGTTAAGGGTCAAGTGTGTGTGTGTGTGTGTGTGTTTGTTCTTTGATGCCTTTGATGTATCAACATTCTACAGCCTGATGTCACAGGCTGCAGTAAGTGGACACACAGCCAGAGACAAGTTCAGAAGTCAAACAGGAGCAGAAACAGTTGGACTGGACAGGACTTGCTCATGATTTAGGAAGAAAGAAGCACTCAGATATTTCTGCACAATTATTGACAAGGAAGGGAGGAGCTACTGCTGTTACAAGGACAAGAGGAAACTACAGGAAAGTCCAGATCACCTCCAAGGTTTTCAGTAAGTCAAAACCTTTTTTAGTTGATGTCAGTGTTTCAGTTCAGTGGGATGTTTGTTAAATTGGCCTGATGTCTAATCACACAAGAACTTCAGCCCAAAGGTTTCAGTACATGTTCAGTTTATTTATGCTGATTGTATCTGTGAGATTTTTCTATTGTCAACTTAGGTTTCTATTTTTTTGCTTCAGAGCATTATGGTTTGTGTTAAAGGAAAGGTGCCTATTTTTTCAAGTTTATCTTTTAAACTTCAAATGTTCAAAAACATTCACATGCTTTTATGTAAATTGAAATCTTTTGTGGTTGTTGCTTTGGATCCTCCTAAATGATGGAGCATAAAATCCACAGTCCATGTCCTGTGTAAAAGGGACTTCCAAAGTTCAAAAGAAGCAAACATGAGGCTTCAGCAGTCTGACTGAATGTGAATGAATGTGTACAGATGGAGAGGGAGAGAAATCAGTGCATCATGTGAAGTCTTCCAGCAGTGTAGACCTATAGCAGCATAACTAGTGGCTCATTGAGGAAAGCCTTACTCAGCTCTGACTATAAGGTTCATCACAAGGGAAAGTTTGAAGCCTCCTCTTAAACATGGAGAGGGCGTCTGCCTCCAAGAGCCAAACTAGTAGATGGTTCCACAGTAGAGGAGCCTGATATCTGAGGGCTCTGCCTCCCATTCTCTCTATTGGAGACTTTAGGAACCACAAATAAACCTGCATTCTGGGAACACAATGTTCCAGGGTAGTAGGGGATGGCTGCACTGCTGCTGTGACCCGGCTTGGTAACACAGCCGGCCATTGCCAACTCTTAACATTCTCCTCTCCTTAGCTGTGTCTTCAGTAGCTAAACTTGTGTATCTATGCTGAAGATTAGAGAGAAAGCTCTGTTCTAAAACGTCTCTCTGTTTTCAGCTCTCAGGACTTTTGCAGCTTCTACCTCAGTCTCTACAGTTTGGAGTTTAGTCTCACTCCTGTGCTCTTGTTTGTACTTTGGGATATCAGCCTTATGTCACTGTTTACTGATCAGCTACAGCCATATCAGAGCTGTGTTATGTTACTGATAATGCAAACCAAACTTTTCCTGCTTAACTATGAAAAGGTTAATTCAAAGATGACTGCAATATCACATTCAGTGTGCAACTCACACTGTTGGTGTCTTCAGACTCCATGAAAGCTGACATACAGTATTAGTTGAAGAAGGTAGTATTTTTTATTTTGTGACTGCAGCCCCACACCATGAGCTGATCTCTTAGGTCAGGACTTTCTAAATGTACCTCGGACATGTTTTAAGACTCAGGAAGATTGTGCTTTCCAGTTTACAGCCTCTAAACTTTGGAATAATCTCCCAGTAAGTCTGAGGTGTGTGGACTCTGTGGACTCTATCACAAAGCAGATACAAATCCATCTGTTCAGACAGGTTTTTAGGTAACGTAGTATTTTATGTTTACACTTGTGTTCTATATCTGATCCTCTCTTGTATTTAATCTTTTTTTCTAATTGTTTTATTTATTTGTTTCTCTCTCTTTGACTGAAGCAGTGTGTGACTAGATTAGAGCCTTTATGGAGGCAGAGTGATGAGTCTGGGAGCCTGTGGTTTGGCTGCAGCTCATGTGATTGTGTTTTAACTGAAGATATTATCAGAAAATGAGTTAACATCCTCATTAGTTTAACAGCAGAAGCTGTGAAAGAAGTCTCTTATCAAGCTCACACTGTAAAGTGGGTTAAAACACTCACACAACATTAATCCTGATGAATTTTCTACATTTAAAAGTCACTTTTTGCCTTCAGTTGTTTGATGGCAAATCTGTGCTTGACAAAATCCTTTCAGCAATGTTTTTCCTCAGCTGAGAGATTGGAGGTGTGGACAGGAACTTGTTTGTGTCTCTTGATGAAAACACACATTTGATGTGTGGAATGAAGGTTTTCCTCCAACAGAATGGATTTATTGTAGTGGACAAAGAGGAGGGTCAGTTCAGTTCTCCGTCACAGTTCAGCAGGTTTAACAGCTCCCTCCTTTCTGTCACCTCTCAGCTGGAAGAGTCTCTGTTTGTCTGCTGGAGAAAGCAGTGCAGTGGATTAGACTGTGCTGTGCAGCAGAGTGTGTTTCTGTGACACACTGTTGTAGTAAAGACTGAGTTCTTTGGAAAAAGGCAGATATCGATGTTCATGGCTCTTGTTTTCATTGTCACACTGAAATATTTCTTCAGGATGTTGTAATCTCTGGTTATTAGTCAGTCACTTAGTTTTATAGCCAGTTTATCACTCTGCAGTTTAATCAACACTGAGCTTTATCCACCTGCACACATCAAACATTATCATTAACAGGACTATTAACACTACTGTGAACTGACAACATGGTGTGGAGAGAAGAAGTGGTGTTAATACACTGCAGGCTGAGGGTGTGGCTGATGAGGTGATTGCAGACAGGTGAGCAGGAGCTCTGGAGGGAAACCCAAAGTAAGTCAACCACACCCAGGCCTACACACACACAGACAAGAACACAGACAAACAGGGGACAAACAAGAAACACTAGGGAGGTTCTCCCAGAAACACGAGGAAGGAGGGAGAGACTGTCGGCTCCTAACATGACTTTGTACCACGCTCTCCACTAAAAGATGGTGAGGAGAGAAGTTTCTGTGCTGTATTTTTTCATCCTATTGTTAAGTGACAAAAGCAAATAAATTTCAAATAGATAATTAACCAAATGTGAATCAGGCCCATTTTCACTCTATACTGACTGATTAACAAAATGCTGATTTTATCTATTTAAAATTAAATCTACAACAGTGAAGTCTGCAAAAACTGAAGGGGTCTGAATTCTTCCTGTAGCCACTGTATGTCACTCGCCTTAAGAGCAGTGTTTCATCTGCTGCTTCCTCTTCACATCCCACTGGCTGAAGCTCACAGCTGTTTAATGTCAGTGTAACTGAATCACTTCATTTAACAAGTGGAGAGTTTGTCAGGCAGCTACACTGAACCAGACATAAAGTCTAGTTTACTGAGTCCTGCTCATGGCCAGAAATCTGATTTCCAGCTTCATGACCTAAGTATGTGTGATGTGTTTCTTTGGTGAATTACCATAGAAATAACTGCCACTGCTTATCAAGCTTTATTTAAGAGGCCAGAACAGAGAGAGAGAAGGAGTGTGTGAGAGAGAACAACTCACTTACTTTGGAAAGTGTCACTAAAATATATAATTTCTTATCTAAATGGATTAATACTTTTCTTCTTCTTTTTTCTGTTAAATGTTTGTCATTGTGTAGCTGTTGATTTAAAGTGCAGGTGTTTCACCTGCTTGGAAATTAAATTAAATTCCCTTTGATTCAATGTTGTACAACAACATAACATTGAATCAAAGGGAATTTGATTTAATTTAATTTCTTTTAACACTCGCAAACAGAAAAAAGTCCCTTTAATGAAAAAGTTAAACAGATCTCAATAATGTGATCTGAATTCATTATTAATATAAAACACAAAACACTCAGGACACATCTAAATCATCAGTGGTGAAGCCAGCTGGTTTGAAAAGTCCCATAATTAGATAAATGGAGATCACCTGTGTGCAGCCAAGGGCTTTCAGGTGATTGTAGTATAAATACACCTGCATCTGGAGGATCCAGCTTTTGGTGAGTGATCAGAGAAACTCTCCACCATGAAGACAGAACAACACTGAGTGTCTCTGAGAAAATGGGATTGAAAAGCAGACATCAGTGGCTGGATACAGGAGAATTTCCAAGTCACTGAACTTCCTTTGAAGAACAGTTAAACCAATCACTATGAAATGGAAGGAGTTTGACATGGTGAATGATGTGTGTCTGTCTGGAGCAGGCTGTTCTAAAAAACTGACGTGTCAGAGAAGAAAACACAAGCAGCTCCAAACAGTTTCACACCATGTTTGTACTTTCACACTCTGATATTAGCTTTGGTTTTTCTCTCTCTGTCTCGTCCTTTTAACAACCTCCTGCAGCAGAAGTCACATTGAACCTGTCACATCTGATGACTCTTCACTTGTTCATAGACACCAGAAAATAATGAAGGTAATGTGGTTCAGTGCTGAGCATGATAAACTAAAAGGGTTGCATTCCAGAATAAAGCAGTTCAATATTATTTGGAGGTTAAAGCATCAGAGGTTGAATGAGGTTTGGTACAAAAAAAAAAAATCTGAATCTCTCCTGACTGATAGCAGCAGGTCTGACATATGGAGGAGAGATGATCTCAGGCAGAGATTTTATTGATAAGGGAGATAAAAATGAACAGGTGCATTAACCAGAGGATCTCACAGTCTTCTCTGTGTATCAGATCATCTATGGTGTCATGTACTTCAGGAAATGATTTAGTGTTTCAGAGAGTTGTTCCTTTGGAAACATGGAGTCAAGAAAATCAGTTCTGAATCTGACCCTCTGAAGTACAGAGATAAATCTCTGTCAAGTGGAGTTAACCAAGCCTTCAAGCCTTTGTCCTCAGGATGCTGACCGCTGTCATTATCTCCTTTCTGTTCTGACTTTATTACTTTTTTTCTTAAAATAAAATCCTAACCATCCAAAAATATGAAAGGAAACAAATCAATATAGATCTGCCACATATACTTTTAGCATAAGTAAAGCTGATTCCAACAAAGCTCTTCAGATTCAGAAAGATCATCATTCCTGATACAGACAAACATCCAACATGGAGACTGAAAAGATTTACAATATACTTCACATAACTATAAATGTTTGAAATATTATCAATTTCTTGAGATTTATTTTGTCAATAACTTTAAAAAGACTTGTTTAAAAAGACTTGTACTGAATATGAGATTTAAAAACCATTCTGAAAGTTAAAATAAATAATCTCATGATTCAAACTAATATTCACTGAGATACTTTAGCATTTGGTCAGATTATTAGGAGGTGGTGATGCCTGGAGGAGGGGCTTCTTCTAATCTCCCTGCCACACTTTGCCCTCTAATGAACATTAATCCAAAAGAGTAAAAGCAGCTCAGAACCAAATGAAGCATTTAGTTTGGCTCATTTCAAATTTTCTGTGAGACAAGAAAGTTCATAACATTAAAGTCTTTACATGTGGAATAATAACCTCAGCTCATCGTTATGAAATATGGTTTGTTCACATACAGTGACTTCAGAAAGTAGACCAGTTTTTTTTTTTTTTAAACACATTTTCAAATGAACCTTTTGTAATTTCTCATTACGTCTCACCCTCCACCTCTGCCTCACCTGCAGTCTCTCTCTCTCTCTCTCTCTCTCTCTCTCTCTCTCTCTCTCTCTCTCTCTCTCTCTCTCTCTCTCTCTCTCTCTCTCTCTCTCTCCATAGTGGATTCCTGTTAAATCAGAGCATCAGCCTCATATTCTGGACTCCACTTTCCATGTAACTGAAACCCAGAGTAGTAAAAGTAGAGAGGAGAGATGTGTGTGTGTGTGTGTGTGTGTGTGTGTCAGAAAATCTTGATCTTGTGCGCTTAAATATCACATCAAGTTAACAAACATCATCTGAACAAAACATTTCACTAAATGAACTAAACACTGACATCAACTACTAACATGTACTGACTTACTGAAAACCTTGGAGGTGATCTGGACTTTCCTGTAGTTTCCTCTTGTCCTTGTAACAGCAGTAGCTCCTCCCTTCCTTGTCAATAATTGTGCAGAAATATCTGAGTGCTTCTTTCTTCCTAAATCATGAGCAAGTCCTGTCCAGTCCAACTGTTTCTGCTCCTGTTTGACTTCTGAACTTGTCTCTGGCTGTGTGTCCACTTACTGCAGCCTCTGACATCAGACTGTAGAATGTTGATACATCAAAGGCATCAAAGGACAAACACACACACACACACCTGCAGACAGATAGATATATACATACATACATACATAGATGGATACATAGACAGACACTGCTCACTCTGAGACTCACACTCACAGCGAATTAGTTACCTCATGTGCTAAAAATGCAGAGTGTTGTTCCACCAGGGCTGAAGTGAAATCAAGTTTCCTCAGAGTCAATCTCATGTATGAGCTCATGTATCAATGATCTTCAACAAGGTTTAACTGACACTTCATCAATGTCATGAAGCGGCTCAGAGTTCACAGCTAAAAGAAGAGAGATCACACAAACAGAATGGTGGATAATCTATTACATTTATTTAAAGTAGAGAAAAACATATTGCAAAGTATTGGAAGCTTTGGCATGATGCCCTTCTAATAGCTTCAGTTCTTTTGTCATTAACATAGTCTCTCGCCTCTACAACAACATATTCTGGGCAGGACTTCAACAACTGTTGATTATTATGCTCATTTAATTCTTGATTTGTAGCAAAAATATGTGAGGCAGAGCTGACCTCACCAGTTTCACAACTAACAACTGCACGTCACTGTCCAGCATCACTGTTCCCTTTGAACACGTTCTAACCCGATTTAACAGCTGTGCAAAAACACAATCTCTTTGCTGCATTATTTCCTTTAATTCTACCACCTTAAATACATTTGTCCATAATGTATTTCTAACATCATCTACATTCAGTGGCTTCCCTTTAACAGGAGGCGGTTAGAAAAAATCAGCAACCACACTAACATTTCCAAAGGGTGACAAGTCACCACTTTGTTTAATTCGCCACAACCTCCCGTGAATATATGCTAACAAACTGTGATCTACCATAGAAATTTAATCTATAATCACAAGCTGTAGATCACGATATCTGGCACGAAGAGAATTTAACTTCTCTTCACCCAAAGGAGCAAACGGCAGCTTAACATTCCTCCATATACTAAAGGTGGTGTGAATGGTTGTTTCAAATTATAAGCAGGAATCCCTGTAGGAGCAGTCAGTAAGACACAGAGTCAGGATGGGTACATGTCACTGACAACAATCTCATTCATTCATACTGAATCGCCCTTATCAAATGACTTTTACCAGTACCTGCACCACCAGTAATAAAAACATGCAACGGTGCAGGATTTTTACCATTAACCTTGTCTAAACACATCTGTCTAATTTGGTAGAAAACAGAAACTGTGCCTCATTAAGAGACCTAACAAGAGCTAAACACAGACGGTGTTCTTTCCTTTAACTCATCTATGCTCTCTAAACGCTCGAATTCCTGCTGTGGACAGAGCTCACACCATAAATCTTCTACAACACCATCACAATCTATGCTACTCTGAATGTTTTCTAAATTCTCTGTCTCCCTCTCAAACATGCTCCTATTCAGATCAACTACAGACTTAACAGAATATAGTGATCCATCCCTAAACCTGACCTGGTGTGACTCATAGACCTCCTGAGATTCACAGTTGAAATGGATTAACCGTATATCAACTGTGTGTGGCAGAAACAACTGCAGAATACTCTGGTAAAACTTCTCAGGTAAAACTTCTCAGAACTTCTCTTTGTGAGTGAAAAGTGAGCCTAACGGACAACTGCTGGCTGTGTTTGTGTTCTTTTAGCTATAAATCCACAACCATTACTTAATTCTATCCATGATACATTTCTCACTCTTAGACAGGACACAATATTCAGAGGCAAAAGACGCCAGAGACATATCATCAAAAGTGCTGTCACTTGGCCTGTTCTTATTTCTATCAACAAAACCTGTCATCCACATCTCATCTGTAGTAACAGCACCTTCTTCCTCAACACACTCAAAGGCAAACTCATCTTAACTACTTATTGTCCCCTTCAGAGTCTCCTTCAGGTGCATGTTACTCAACCTATAAACTGCCTCCTGAGCACTGACATCCCTGTTGTGTAAATACACACTGCCAAGGCTTTTTAAAGCTTCTTACATTGGCGTCTTTTTGTGCCTCTTTCTGGGCACAACAACAACTTTCCTAACAACAAACCCATCTCTTTCTCTGCCTTAGAGATGTAAGAAATGATATAAACAACACACGCATAAGTGTCCACAACAGACTGGATATCTAAATTTGCGTTCCAACACTTTAACAAAGGCCTACTATACTGATTAATCTAAGCTTCAGTAACTTGCTGCTTCAACACAACATTGTAACAGCGTATTCCTACACACCCGTTGGTGCAGAGTCTCATATAACTCCTGACTCACACCTACACTATAAAACAACTGTGCTACACTATCAAATGAGCAATTCTCATCTGAGAGTGCAGTCTTACTGGCAGATAAAATCTCAAATGCTCGTTCTTTCTTCATGATGTTTTGCTTAACAGCACATGCACAAAGAGTTATATGTGGTGGACAAGTACACTCAACTTCAACAACGTCAGGTTTGTGACTGATAACAGTTCACTCTGACACTGGCCTAGGGAAGCTGAAATGACACACTGTCTTATTTTTCTTACATGTTTTTGAGTGTTGTTTCGAGTGCTGCTGAACAGATGTGACAGTGTCCAATAATACATCATCATCTGTCCACACTAGTCCACACGTTACATATTTATCAATAAACTGAACTACCTCTCCATCACTATCCCTATCTATCACAGACGCACTCTCAACTCAAAACAAACAGTGAACATGTGGGGAACCATGCTGCTGAAACTCTATCCTATCAAAATAATCTAATCTTACCAATAGGATGCAATGGAGACATCAAGACTTCCTTCAAAAAAACCACCAGAAATCAAACATTCTAGCTGCAGTGACAGGATTCTGATGTAACAATTCACACCTATCAGCCCACTGTCCCTGTTCTACCCTCCTGCTTTAAAATACTTGTCAAAAGATTCTGCCAACGCAAAGAAAACAGGCAAAACCAAGTGGGAACACCAAGCTGACACACACAGGCCAGTAGGTCACACTGTGCTCCCTGCCAAAAAGCAGGAGTACCTCTAATAGGTTTAAGGAAACGATAAACATCATCAAACTCTAACAATTTCGTCAGAGCTTCTTCATCCTGCAAAAAATTTACTCTCTCTGAAGCACAGCCTGTTTCCTTTCTGCAGAGCTATGGACACATTGGACACAACCAGCTTAACCTCTGACATATATTGGTATGATCAGACAGCAGCCTAACAGGACTATTTCCCTCTCCTGGTGCTACATTCAACACATCATCAAAATACTGATCTAAAACATCCTGACCAATGTCCACAGGCATAAGACAAGTATCCTGGAACATACAGTGCTGCTGTGTATCATGGAGAAGCTCATCCTGACCATCCTCAGCAACATTATCACAGTGTGCCACCACTGGAACCTCACTATCTTCCTCCCTACAAAATGCATTAACCCGTGCATCATTAAATTCAACATCTTTATAATGAATGTTATTCACCTTCAAATACTGCAACGCTTGCCTAACACACATAGTATCAACAAACCGATACTCATAGTGGCCTTTGTATGTCAGCGCTTTAATTTAACATGCAACAAAGACCCTTCCATGTTAGAACGAGGCAGCAGATTGGTTGTGTCTACAATGTTGGCAGGAACACAGGTCACTGGTCCATGTACTCCACTCCATCTTCATAAAAGGAATATGTAACACAACCAAATGTTGCTCTAAACTATTCAAATATGCCACTTCAGCAGGAATAGGAGGAACCATCAAATAGTTCCCTACATATTCACCTTTACTAATTTTAGAATGGCATGTATGACAAATCCATAGCTGACCTCTAAGTAAACCAATCCACTGACATGGCAATATGCAGTCATGATTACATGTGTGCAGGTATTGGTCAGTAATACACTGCTCTGCAGTTGTACGTATTCCCACCTTGCTATCATACTGTTCTCTCTTACAATGTAAAACCTGGTGCCTGAACAACAACCTGTGAAAAACACAACATACAAAATCAGGCCCATCTTTAACTTTGTCTAAAAACTGATCCATGACTACATTAAACTGCTCTGACAGTTTTTTATTCTGCTGTCTCTTTAAGTTCACAGCAGCCACAACACACCGCCTATGTTGTGGATTTACTTGATTTCCTAATGCTGGTAGCTTTGACTTTCTGTTGATGCAACTTACTAACTAACCTGTACTTGTCTCTACTTGCAGCTTTAACACGATCCCTACGCACCTTATTTAACATTTACTCAGTGGGAAAAAAAGAATAATATACAAATAAAATATGAAAAAATATTCTGAATCAGAATCAGAAAAACTTTATTAATCCCCCAAGGGAAATTCTTTGGAAAGAGGCCAACTCCGATTAAAAATGAAGAAAAAAATTTGAAAATTGCACAGAGAAAGTGTGCACACAGAGAAAAGATGTATAAATATTAAATTAAATAAAGTTTATTGTGAAAAAATAAAAATATAAAAATATGATGAAAATAAAAATAAAACATAGGAAGTTGAATAAAAGTAAAAAATACTGCAATACCCCTCTATACATACACTTCAATATCAGAGAAACAATAAAATAAAAATAATAATCAAAATATTGATAAAATTAAATATAGAATAGCACAAATCCTTCATCACACAAATTAAAACACACCAAAGGAAATCTAATTATAACACTATTGCACTAAGAGCAGCAAAGCAACAACTAAGCAAACTAAACCTAAAACTAAAACCTGACCTTTCTGGCCTGCCTTGTTGCAAAATCATCAATAATATCATCATACGAAATCTGCTCCCCTATTGAGTGATTGATACTGATGACTGTAGCTCTGGAGACCCTGCTCTGTCTTCTTCAAAAGACTCACAGCTAGATCCACTCCATGAGTTTGCTGACATGCTGTATTGCAGATAGTATGTCATATCAAACAACAGTGCAGATGCTGAAGCGGCTTGATTAAAGCCTCTCTCACTGAAGCCCCCTGGTACCTCATGGGCTCGACACTCTTGAGCTTGCTCTCCCACCTTGTTTCTGCCCACATCTTTAAGATGACGCTGACATGGTCCTTCGGTATGGCCCATCTTTGAGTGGAGGCTGAAAATAATGTGTAAAGCTTTTGCAGGACACCAAAGTAGCTCATAGCATCAACAGATCCCTTAGCAGCATCACACACAACTAAATTCAATGTGTGTGCCCCACATGGCTTTTCTAAGAGCCTGGCTTGTGTGCTTGTGTGAGCAACATTTCTGTGTGTCCCCTTAGAGCCAAATTTCGAACTGCCGGTGACTGCACAATAGCAGTGAGACGTGTCAGCACTGCTCTCCATCTCACCCTCTCAGCCTCCAGAAGTGCCATCTCCTGCTTATCAATAGTTTGTTATGTGAAGTCCTGAACACAGGCCAGAACTCAAAAGCAGACAGGTTAGCAGTGTTAAACAGTTGATTCCAAAAAGTGAATGACAAAAGTGATAAAATGGCAGCAGGTGGATTCCAGGGAGGTGAAACAGCATCAGCGGTGGCGGGGAGTGAGCATGAGGGAAAAAAAACAGGTTTCTGCAGATGAAGAGAGAGCATGAAGGTTAATGGGAGTCAGGAGGAGAAGGCACAAAAAGGTAAGTAATCCACAAAACGAGTAGGAAAGCTCAGAGGTTAGTCACCACGGGAGATGATGGAACGATCTGGCGAGGGTTGACAGGAAAGCCGAGCCTCTTATAGTCTGGAGGGAAGACTGATTACGCCCAGATTGCACAATCAGCCTGAAGGAGAGGAGGAGCTGCCCTGGAATCCTCACCTGTGAGACATACACCAAAGACACACACGCACACATACACACAGAAGAAAGAAAAGAAAAGAGAAAACCCCAGAGGCAGCCGAGCTGCCTCATGACAAGTTTCCCCACTTCTTAACCTCACTGTCAGTTCCTTCCATGCTTTCATGCAATTGGGGTGTTGTGGACTGCTACATGTGATGTGAGGTAAGCACTCGCATGTTTCCAATCTGTCATTCCTGAACTTGTTAAATTAATTTTCCTCTTGGAAAACAATTTGCAGCAGAAGGCTAAAAAGGCAAAAAAAAAGGCTGTTGTTCTCCATGGAATATGTCAGCCAAGTTCTTGTCATCTTTTCACCACTAACTAATGTCTTCTTAAAATATTGGTGGTGGCAACTTCTCCCATCACTCTCATGGCAACTTACTTGGTCCTCTGCGGACCAGCTCAGTCCGAATCTTGTCAGTCGAGGTGAGGGTCAGTTAGCAGGGTTGACTGACAGAGGCTCATCCTCAGCAGCAGGGCAGAGTGAGGGTTCAGCTCCAGGCATTTCTATCAGACAACATATTGGCACATTACTCATAGCCTCTCTCACTAGCCCCTAACCCTAACCCCCTAACCCCTAACACTAACCCTACACAGATACACACACAAATACACAAACACACACACACACACACACACACACACACACACACACACACACACACATGTGGGCAGCGAAAAAAAACTTTCCAAATACCTTCACTGCTTCAAAGTGTATCTATCTGCTTCTCAGTGGTGACAGTGAGTGAATGAGTGAGTGGGAGTCTCTCATAGTGAGACACTGAAGTTATTTTACATCAAAACAGTAAATTTCCAAATGAAATTTTAAATCCAGTCATGAGATTGAACTGGGATGAGGACAGACACAATAACCTTATAAGTAATATAGTCTTTTACATTTACACATGTGGTCTGAGTCACTTCATTTATTAAATCATAAGTAATCACTACAATATACTGTAAAGTCATTTTTAACTTTTAGGAACTAAACATGATTCTGATAAAGATTCTGTGAGTTTAAAATAAATGCAGCAAGAATCCAAATAATTGCACCTGATCATGTCATATCCAATGATATTTTTACATTGTTGTATTGGTATGATGACTTAAATCAGGGATCAGAAACAGTGGTCAGCCATCACTGACTACTGTTCTTTAAACATTTATTATATAGCCATCTAAACATCATGTTGACATTGTAGTAAATAAACAAACAGAAGAGTCACATTAAAATGATCATCTTTCAAGTGGCCTCATCCTGAGGTATAGGTGAGTGATGTCTGTCACGTTCAACAACATGATACTAGGAAGTCAAAGTGGAAGCACTGGGATCTAAAAATGGTTCTATGCAGCTGAATAAAATATTTAAATGCTGCCTTCAGATTACCTACTTTTACTTTGATAGTTAAAGAACATTTTGCTGACAATGCTACAGACTTTTACTGAAGTAACATCAGCTAATAGTCAGAGGCAGTTTACATGACATTTGTTCATCACAGTTCCAACATGATGCCTGTCAGTCAGAGCAAGGTAAAGAGACTGAAACATATTTAATTAGAAACATGGCAAAGCACATGTTAAGAACTGTGTCTGGAAACTTGCTTCACTAAGTTGCTATTTATATTCTTTTCACTCGATTTTCACTCGACCTCTCTCCTTTCAACTCGGTGACAGATGACAATTCATTTGTTGACTGACTTTAATAATATTAACCACATTCATGTGTCAGGTTCTTCTCCAGCAACGTTATCAAAGCTTAAACTGACCTAAAATGATTTCATAGTCTTGCTTATAAAGAATATGTCAATACAAAGTGTGCACATTGGGTCAATATATTAATAATATATGCATTAATATATTTGTAGCACTCTAGTAGTAGTTGTATGTTGCTTTAATCAAACTGTAAAATGGACAAACAGCGGCATTATCAATGACGCGCTCCTGTCTACGCGTCATTGGAGCAAAACAATCACGTGGGGGCGTCTTAACTTTCTCCAACTTACATCAAACTGTGGCACAAACAACAAAACGACACAAAAATATCGATATTGTGGCTTCCGCTCACTGGCTACATTGTCCACAGGCTTAAGGTAAACAAATAAAACGTACTACTGCAGCGTCCTCTTGGTAAATGTTAGCAATTAGCTGCCAGCGCGGTAAATCTAACAACTAGAGCTAAACATTAACACAACGCACAAAGGAGCAAATGGCCAAATCTCTTTGTACTCTAACCCCAAGAGACGCTGAGTTACCCTTCATTATGCGCGTTGTGTGGCATACAGCGGAATTATCAATGATGAGCTCCTGTCTATGCGTCATTGGAGCAACACAATCACGTGTCGACGTCCGCTGACCAGGAGCGACTCCAAACCACCAACTCCCTCTTTTGGTGAAACTACAACATTACAATGACTGTATTATGTATATTGGGCCACACTACTTAGTTATAAATAAATGAACAGCTGAGTAAACTAAACAATTAACAAGCAGTAAATATGAAGATAAGGGTTCAGGAAGCAGACACACTGTAATTTTAAAATTAGGCTTAAAAAACCTTTTTGGTTGACAAAGCTTCTAATTAGTTGTAGTTACAGCTTTAGTTATTATGACTAAACCTATAGTTAGTCACAATTATTTCTATAGACACTGTTACAGTTAAAGATAAAGCCCATAGTAGGGCTGGCTCAGGCAATTGAACCATCCCTTAGTTATGCTGCTATAGGCCTAGGCTGCTGGGGGACTTCCCATGACCCTCTGCACACCTCGTCTTTTCTCTCTTTCTCTCCTCAGACCCACTCTCACATTTATTAGCCTTTATTACATATCATTAACTCTGTGTCCTCTCTGTCCTGTAGTCCTGTGCTTGTTTCTCTCTGGTCTCTCTGTCTCTGTACCTTTCTGCAGGTATCTCTGGCTCTGGAGCTGCATGTTCTCTGTCTGTGGTCCTGGCTCCACCGGCCTGCCGCTGTTTATTGTCTACAATGATCCATTTCTAACACATTACTATGCTTAATGTTCCACTCTGCTACAGATACATGTTGGATTAATATTCTATACAGACTGTAATGTAAATAATTACCATTCATGACAGCTTCTTGCTTCTGTGCTCTGTTTCCTATCATAACTGTAATCTGCTGAGCACACAGTATCCTCTAACTGTTCTGTAATCTGAATGCTGGCCCTCTAACATTGTTCACTGCCAACCCTGTTTAAATGCTACATGTCCTTCTCCTCCTCTCCTCCATTCCTAGCTGTCCTGTCTTCCTCCTTTTCCTCCTTTCACCCAGCCCGGCCATCAGCAGGAGGGTCCCCCATATGAGCCAGGTTCTGCTCAAGGTTTCTTCCTGTTAAAAGGGAGTTTTTTCTTGCCACTGTCGCCTTAAGTTGTAGCAAACCCCGGCCAGACAATGGTTTCGCGTACAGATGCTTTAGAGGATTTTATTTAAGTTCACAATTTAGCCTTTTGTACAGAACAAAAATAAATTTCCTTCCTTTTTCCTTTCCTTTTCCTCTGTGAACACCGTAAGAGCTAAAGGACAGACAAATAACAAAAATGAGCTCTTACAAACACAAACAAGCACAAAATAATAATACGCTGCATTAATCATACTAATAAAAACCAATTTCAGAACCGTTAACATAAACCGCTTAGCAGAGACGCGCCGAAAAATGCTAAAGCTAGCTTGAGACGAAACTAACGAATAAAATAAACAAACAAATAAACAACATTGCAAAAGAAAATTACCTTGTTCCCATATCCAGCCAAGGAGCTAAAATTACCGAAGGAGGTATACAAGGTTAAGTGTCCGTAGGTCGGTAAAAGATGGTTAAACCGGAAGTACCTTCAAAATAAAAATCTTCAAACAAAATAGGATTTACAAGAATAAAAGCATACAAAAAAAACGGAGTTAAAAAACAGAATCATTTACATAAGTGCTGATCTGGGGTCAGACTCTGGGTCTCTGTAAAGCAATTTAATTTATGTATATAAATTTTGAATGTGGAAGGTGCTATATAAATAAGGAGGATGCTAAGCTGACATCCATTATGGACAACACCTCTCACCCCCTGCACCAGACTGTGGAGTCACTGAGCAGCTTCTTCAGCAGCAGACTTGGACATCCACAGTGTAGGAAGGAATGCTACCGCAGGTCCTTTGCATGCACACTTCTTGTTTTTCTGCACTTTATCCTTTTTTTTCAGTTTTTCTTGTGGGCTGCCTAAAAGGTGAATTTCCCGACTGTGGGATCAATAAAGTCTTATCTTAAAATTGAATTGACTTGAAAAATACTCACTGATTGTATCAAATTTAACTGTCATGTCTCCAACTTGTTGAGAGTAAAACAGAAAGGATTTGAATCAGAGCCAATGAAAGATGATCATCAATGTAGAAACTCCTCATTGGTTAGCAGGTGGATAAAGAGCTGATATTTCTGCTTCACTCAACAAATCTGTGTTTGATGTTTGGCCCAGTTTTCAAATGCAGGTCTGTTAGTTTGCTGTGAGCTGCAGAGCAAACAGAGTTTTGTTCCTTTGATTGTCCTTTCAACACAAATGTTATTTGACTTTTTCTTCATTGTTTCCTCTTCAGACTGAGCAGCTGTAACCTCTCAGAGAGAAGCTGTGAAGCTCTGTCCTCAGTTCTCAGCTCCCAGTCCTCTAGTCTGAGACACCTGGACCTTAGTAATTATGACCTGCAGGATTCAGGGGTGAAGCTTCTGTTTGCTTTGATGCCTTTGATGCTTGTGGTCCACACTGTACCCTGGAGACTCTCAGGTCAGGATCAGGAAGTTCAGCAGAACTTTCTAGACTCAGACAATTATTCATCATTTTCTCTTCAATCCTACAGATGATGTTTAAGGAACTTGTCTTAAATACATTGAACTTGGACCAAAATGGACCAGAACCAAAAACAAAACAACAATGAACAAAAAAGTACAATAAAACAGACCATCAGGTGTTGACAGAGGGTTCCTGTGTGATGTGTGTGTCTGCAGGCTGTCAGGATGTCTGATCACAGAGGAAGGCTGAGCTTCTCTGGCCTCAGTGTAGAGTGTAGCAGAGAGAGTCTCCTCCTGTTAGAGAAACTCTCTCACTGTTGAACAGATAGTTCAGTCTGTACATGTCTGTCTCTTTCACTAACACACACCTTTTCAGATTCATGTATTAAAGCAGTTAATTTGTTAAACTCTTCTAAATGATTCCTTGTAAACTTCTTCCTCTTCCAGTCCTTTAAAGATGGAAGCTACGATTATTACAGGAGAAAAATGTTGCTGACTTTTACTTTTTAAGATTCTAATCATGATCTTGTCCTTTCACATTAAAAGCATCATTGTGAACATCAGTGTTTTGTCTTTCTCTGAATCTTGGGACAACTGAGCTGACTGAGTTCAAACTCAAATGCTGCCACAGTTTATCTGAAAGATCTGAGAAAAAACTAAGATAGAAACTTTTTAGCTTCATCTGTCATTTTTACAGTGTATACCTGGTGTTCACCCTGTTTTTCATGTTTTACAGAGAATCCTCTGGCTGCTGATAATACTTGTGTACTTTTACTGCTGATGTTTTCATTGGTCGTTTTCATTTTCACAGTGCATCACATATTTCTGACAGTCCTTTCCCTTGTGATGTTTTCCACATTGTCACCCTGGTTGTTGTGTTTTTAACAGTGCAGCCTAACTTCCACTTTACAATACATCTGCTGCTTTTTATTTTTTACAAGTTCATTACACTGTTGTAATATTTTACAGTGCATCCCCTGGTTGTAAGTTCGTCCAGAGCTCATCTATGACCTGTGTCACCTTTGTTGCCATTTTACACAGTGCACAGCCTCCATTAAATTCTTTTACAGCATATTTCCTATAATAATCAATGTTTAGCCAAGCCATATAAATAATAAACATGTTTTGCACATTGGTAATTCATTTTACACAGTATTTAACATACGTTATTTTAGTAATAAAATAATTTAAGCAACAAATAAATCTGGTGAGTCACTTGGGAGCCGAACGAGCTGCTCTTCTTTGTGAGCCGAGCCATAAGAACCGGCTCTTTTAAAAGAGTCGGAAGTCCCGTCACTGTACTCCACGGTTGCTAAAAGTTTACTTTCACTTTGACAGAAGTTTGTGGCGCGGATGATTTTCTCTTTCCGAAGGTAAATGTCCGCACTTTTAATGTTTTACTCGTCAACACTTCCTGTAGTAACCTGAATTATCTGATGTTCGAGTTTTTTGGATGTTGTTGTGTTTTTGTAGTTTTGTTTTTTTAAACTGCGTTGAGGTGTTTAGCTGTGTAGACTCTGAGTTGTCACTGTAAATTGGCAGGAAGAGGTCCGTTATTTCACATGGCGGCACGAAGAGACGCAGCGATTTGTGGCTCTTCATTCATTCATTATCCGCTATGTTGTGTGGATATTCACAGTAGAAGCGGTGGAGTCAGAGTAGAAGCAGAGTGAGCTGATGGTCAGTAGCTGAACACGGAGCCTTTGTTAGTCTGTGGCTCCACTTACTGCTGACTGAAGGCAGCTTTTCCTGCCTGAATCAGCCTGTGGAGGAGGCGGACCTGAGCCGCTGCTCTCCCGCAGTCTGAGCCGCTAAATGCGGTCTGAGCTCGGCCGGACAGCGGCTGGAGAACAGCTCTGACTTTCTCTGTCATTAGATGAACTCTACGGGACTGAGCTCAGAGGGACTGACAGGGTTTTTCAGGCTCTATGTGATTTTCAGAGAGACAGTTAACACTCCATCCACAGAGTCAGAGGCCTCCTGGTCCTATCAGGACAAACTCTACCTGATGAATTAGATGATAAAGACCCAAATCCATAAATACTCTCACAATAAAGCATCTCAGTGGCTCTGATAGGTGATTATATCTCTGTGGCTGGTCACAGTACAAACAGAAAAACTGTCTGTCAGGACATATTTGCTGTTTTTATTGATGTCTATCTGTGTCTCTGCTGTTTGGTTTTGGTTTGTTGTTGCTGCTTCATATAGTTCAGACTTTACTGTTAGAAAAGGCAGGAAAGTGCCAGGGACCCCAACTCAAAGGGCCCCTGGAATAATATTGAGGAGAAATGAACTGAGTCTCAGTTGTTTTGTGTGGAATAATCACCTGCAGCTTGTTTCATCAAGTCATTTTCTACAGAAACACTGCAGACAAACAGATTGTCAGATAAAATCAGTGGATCCATCTGTGTGTCAGTGAATGGAAATGGTCGTCTCTGAATCATTTGTGAAAGATATGAAAGAGGAAAGAAGAGCCAATCAGTGGAGGAGCAGCTGATATTTCTACAGGACAAATGATGGAGAGGAGGATTTCAGTTGATGTGCAGATGAATGATGTGTGTTTTCTCTCCACATGAAGGTAGAAAGTGTGTGTGAGCTGATGTGGATGTGAATTCAGCATCATGAATCAGTGTGAGGACAGAGAGGAGGAAGCCCCTCCCCCTAAAAGCAGTCTGTGTGGGGACCATGAGATCCAGACCAAAGCTCAGAGGTGAGATGAGGATCTCTAACTGTCCATGACTCTTCTCCATGTCAGAGCTCAGCACTCACATCACTGCACCATCATTATTCACACTCAAAGCTCTGTGTGTGTTGTGTTGAAGGCCAGAGCAGCAGCACACACCAGACTCTGCTGGACCTGGATCTGAACATGGACCTGAGCCCAGCTGTGTGTCCATGAAGAGTGACAGGTCAAAGCGTCACCCCATTAATTTCAAAGGACAGCCTCCCTCTGCTGCAAAGAAGTGAGCTGCAGCTGACTACATGTTTTCTTCTTTACTATGCGAACACTGTACAGTATAAATAATAGATATGTTGTCCCTGTTTCCATGTCCCTGATGGTCCTAATATCTGTGTCCACCAGGATCCACCAGAGACCAGATTTCCCTGTACCTGAGCCCAGCTGTGTGTCCATGAAGAGTGACTGGTCAAAGAATGAGCCCATTAATTTCAAAGGACAGCCTCCCTCTGCTGCAAAGAAGTGAGCTGCAGCTGAGTTTAAAATGTATCAGACAGCTGTCCTGTATAACTGGTCTTCTATGAAAGATGAAGTGATTGTGTTTTGTCTCCAGGCTTCATGAATGACACAGTATATGAACATGATCAGGCTGAAACACAGGCTTTAGTGGCAAAGTTGATGTTTCTCTTTTCAAGAAAAGCACTTCTTATGTTCTTATATGTGTCATTCAGATCAGAACTAAAACTCCCTGTAACTCAGCACCTATCCAGTTCCAGTGTTTGTGTTAGTGTCCTGTAGCAGAGGTGAGACTTCTGTCAAACCCAGAGTGAGTCCTTAAAACTCATCATTTAAAAGGTGGACTTGTGATGACTCTAGGTCATGAGGTACAGAACTGATTGCTTGTTTCCTCTCATTGAGTGTATTTATTATAGAGTGTATTTATTGTCTCCTGTGACTGCTGCTACAAACGAATTTCCCCACGGGGATTAATAAAGTATCTCTATCTATCTATCTATCTTGAGAATGTCACAGCACAGTAGTGTTTGCTTTAATCAGGACAGTCACCACAGAACATAAAAGCAGCTGTTGTTTGTGTACAAAGCATAAAACACTCACAGATGCTGCAAACATAATGTGAGCTAATTCTTCATGATTCCTCCACAGAGTGGACCAGGAGAGCTCAGAGGTTCCCAGTGCTCAGTCTGTCCAGCAGCATCAAACACACCTGGACTCCATATTTATGGTCTGTACATGGACAACAACTACTTTGACATCTGTTGTGTTGACAATAATCTCCATGCTGCACTTTTTAGAGCAGTGGATTGTCAGTGTGTCCAACATGGATCTGATGTTTGGCTCCATGGTTTTACTTTGATTGTGTCATTCATATAGTTTTCTGTTCCAGCTGCTGGAGGAGAACATTGTCACTTTTGTGAAGAAGGAGCTGAAGAAGATCCAGAAGGTTGTGAGTCCAGATTATCCAGAATGCTCAGAGAGTCAGAGGGAGGATGAGGAGGTGTTGGATGGTGAGGATGAAGAGCAGAGGAGGAGCAGCAGAGAGGCTTTTGTGAAGATCACAGTGAACTTCCTGAGGAGAATGAAGCAGAAGGAGCTAGCTGACTGTCTGCACAGCAGTAAGAGGATTTCTCTAAAGATTAAACATGATGGACAAATGAAACATTTACTAACGTCTCAAGACATGGAGGGAAATATGTTAATGTGTGTTCTTTAGGGGGATGAACATGTCATGTTTTCTTTATGAATCAGTCATTGATGTTGTTTCTTGTTTGTTCATTCAGGACATGTTGCTGCAGTTTGTCCACATATACTTAAATCTACTCTGAAGAAGAAGTTCCAGTGTGTGTTTGAGGGGATCTCTAAAGCAGGAAACCCAACCCTTCTGAATCAGATCTACACAGAGCTCTACATCACAGAGGGAGGGACTGGAGAGGTCAATGATGAACATGAGGTCAGACAGATTGAAACAGCATCCAGGAAACCAGCCAGACCAGAAACAAGCATCAGACAAGAAGACATCTTTAAAGCCTCACCTGGAAGAGATGGACCAATCAGAACAGTGATGACAAAGGGAGTGGCTGGCATTGGGAAAACAGTCTTAACACAGAAGTTGACTCTGGACTGGGCTGAAGACAAAGCCAACCAGGACATACACTTCACATTTCCATTCACGTTCAGAGAGTTGAATGTGCTGAAAGAGAAAAAGTTCAGCTTGGTGGAACTTGTTCATCACTTCTTTCCTGAAACCAAAGAAGCAGGACTCTGCAGGTTTGAAGAGGTCCAGGTTCTGTTCGTCTTTGACGGTCTGGATGAGTGTCGACTTCCTCTGGACTTCCACAACACTGAGATCCTGACTGATGTTACAGAGTCCACCTCAGTGGATGTGCTGCTGACAAACCTCATCAGGGGGAAACTGCTTCCCTCTGCTCGCCTCTGGATAACCACACGACCTGCAGCAGCCAATCAGATCCCTCCTGAGTGTGTTGACATGGTGACAGAGGTCAGAGGGTTCACTGACCCACAGAAGGAGGAGTACTTCAGGAAGAGGTTCAGAGAGGAGGAGCAGGCCAGAAGGATCATCTCCCACATCAAGACTTCACGAAGCCTCCACATCATGTGCCACATCCCGGTCTTCTGCTGGATCACTGCTACAGTTCTGGAGGATGTGTTGAAAACCAGAGAGGGAGGAGGGCTGCCCAAGACCCTGACTGAGATGTACATCCACTTCCTGGTGGTTCAGTCCAAACTGAAGAATGTTAAGTATGATGGAGGAGCTGAGACAGATCCACACTGGAGTCCAGAGACCAGGAAGATGATTGAGTCTCTGGGAAAACTGGCTTTTGAGCAGCTGCAGAAAGGAAATCTGATCTTCTATGAATCAGACCTGACAGAGTGTGGTATCGATATCAGAGCAGCCTCAGTGTACTCAGGAGTGTTCACACAGGTCTTTAAAGAGGAGAGAGGACTGTACCAGGACAAGGTGTTCTGCTTCGTCCATCTGAGTCTTCAGGAGTTTCTGGCTGCTCTTCATGTCCATCTGACCTTCATCAAGTCTGGAGTCATTCTGCTGTCAGAAGAACAATCAACCTCCAACTGGTCTAAACTGTCCACAGACAAACCTGATCCAACACAGCTCTACCAGAGGGCTGTGGACAAGGCCTTACAGAGTCCAAATGGACACCTGGACTTGTTCCTCCGCTTCCTCCTGGGTCTTTCACTGCAGACCAATCAGACTCTCCTACGAGGTCTGCTGACACAGACAGGAAGTGGCTCACAGACCAATCAGCAAACAGTCCAGTACATCAAGAAGAAGATTGAAGAGACTCCCTCTGCAGAGCAAAGCATCAACCTGTTCCACTGTCTGAATGAACTGAATGATCGTTCTCTAGTGGAGCAGATCCAACAGTCCCTGAGTTCAGGACGTCTCTCCACAGATGAACTGTCTCCTGCTCAGTGGTCAGCTCTGGTCTTCATCTTACTGTCATCAGAAAAAGATCTGGACGTGTTTGACCTGAAGAAATACTCTGCTTCAGAGGAGGCTCTTCTGAAGCTGCTGCCAGTTGTCAAAGCCTCTAACAAAGCTCTGTAAGTGTATAGATAGTTGGATTTATTCATCATTATATAAAGACTCTGCTATTTTATTCAGCAGGAGGGAAAATAAATTCCTCTCTTCTTTAATTCCTTATCATCATCTCTGAGCTCTGATCTTCATCACATTGAATCTGAATTAAAATAATGGATCCTACATTAAAGAGCCAGGTCTTTTCCTCTTCATTTTCAACTGGGAGTTAAGTAACAGTAAGAATTTCCCTACGGGGATCAATAGAGTTATTCTGATTCTGATTCTGATTCTGAATTTGAGCAGGTTGACATCAGTATAGAAACAACTGTGTGGGAGATTCAGCCCTTTTAGTGGTTCAAAAGTAACTGGACAAATACACATGAAACAAACTCATCAGATTTAATATTTAGTGTAAAATCCTTTGCAGTCATTGACTGTAGTATCCATTATTATATTTTAAAGTGAATGTGCTGAGATCCCAAATAACATATCATGTCTAACTGTCCAAATACTTACGGCCTTGACTGTACATGTCTGTTTATTACTGATTGTATCAAATTTAACTGTCATGTCTCCAACTTGTTGAGAATAAAACAGAAAGGATTTGAATCAGAGCCAATGAAAGATGATCATCAATGTAGAAACTCCTCATTGGTTAGCAGGTGGATAAAGAGCTGATATTTCTGCTTCACTCAACAAATCTGTGTTTGATGTTTGGCCCAGTTTTCAAATGCAGGTCTGTTAGTTTGCTGTGAGCTGCAGAGCAAACTGAGAGTTTTGTTCCTTTGATTGTCCTTTCAACACAAATGTTATTTGACTTTTTCTTCATTGTTTCCTCTTCAGACTGAGCAGCTGTAACCTCTCAGAGAGAAGCTGTGAAGCTCTGTCCTCAGTTCTCAGCTCCCAGCCCTCTAGTCTGAGACACCTGGACCTGAGTAACAACAAGCTGCGGGATTCAGAGGTAAAGCTTCTGTCTGCTGGATTGAAGAGTCCACACTGTAGACTGGAGACTCTGAGGTCAGTTCACTGTCTGTTACTGTTGTAGATCTTATATCTTTAATCCACAACTGAACCTGGTTTGTCTTCATCCAGAACTTGAATCCATTCATCTTGAATGAATGAGATTTGAAATAGTTGTTGTTCCATATTGTGACTTTTTCTTATCTCAGACTAAGAATTATTCCTTCAGTTTCACTTCATTTCAGTCTGTTGTCATGAATAATGTCTGTTGACTTCAATGAAACCTTCAGAACTCACACACTCGTATTTGTCACAGTCAGCAGACTAATGTTTTCTAAATGAAGTGTAGAAAATGTCCAGTGTGAGTTGTTCAAAGTCATTTTTATCACAACAATATACAGAAGATCCTCACAACTAATATTTGTGCCAATCAATTGAAAAACACTTGAAGTTGAGTTGAATTGACTTGTTAAACGTGTTAAGGAGCAAAGACTTAAAGGACCACACTGTTGGTTTATAGATAGATAGATAGATAGATAGATAGATAGATAGATAGATAGATAGATAGATAGATAGATAGATAGACTTTATTCATCCCTCAGGGGGAAATTGTTATGTTACAGCAGCAAGTAAAACAGTCACAAAAAGAAAGGAAAGGACAAGTTGACAGCTAACTGGCAGCACTTAGCAACTCTACAAAATACAGTGTAACAAAGTATAAAGACATAAAGAGTGAATGTATATATAAATATATATGACAAGAAAGATAACAATAATATTAATATTAATAGTAAGATAAAATAAAAAAAAAAACGGAAGGGAATAATATGTACAATAATATATACAATGTTGTAAAAATATAACCTGTCAGGTGTGCAGTGTGTACATTTATAATAGAAAAATAGAGCCATGGTTCTCTAATGGTGGTATGTACAGTTGTGCAGCAGTGTATAGTTATGTACACATAATATACATATACTAGGGGTGTGCGATATGACGATATTAGATCGTGAAGGATTAGAAAGTGTTGACGATCTGCCAGAGGAGAGAGATCGTATTATCGTCTATAGGGCACATTCTATTAATTGCAGCTCTATGCTTGCACACAGACGCACGAGAAGGTTTTTTTTTTCCTTGGGTAACTAACAGCCCGCTTCACGTGAACATGACCAACCAATCATGGCGAAATATAAGCAGTGCTGATTTTTTTTTTACTAGCCTCGCTGTTTCAGTCTGTAGCGGTTAGTCTTGGCCGACTACGAAAGTGAAAGCTTGGAGTTGGTCCCCAACTTGTTTTCGTGGAGCTGGGGCTTCTGGGAAATGCATCGGGTTGCCTTCGTTCATTTAGAGAATAAATATAAACTCGTGAAACAGAGAACTATTGTCACGTAATCCATTGATTACATCCATACTGTCTATTTAAACTGTAACTGTAATGGAATACAGTTACTCAGAATGTGTATTCTGAATATGTAAGGTCGTTACATGTATTCCGTTACTCCCCAACACTGCGTATGGAACTGGTTTGGGTTTTCTCCAAACGACAAAGCGCAAACAACTGTCATTTGTAAAGTTTGCACAGAGAAGGTTCGAGCTTCGGATGGAAACACAACGAACCTCTTTAACCACCTGAAGAGGCAGCATCCGAAACAATTAGCTGAGAACCAAGCAGCGAGGCCAACCACACATCAGCCAGTGGTAACAGCTAAAGACATTACACAGAAACAACCAACTATAACACAAGCCTTTGATAAAAGCACGCTGTGTGAGAGAAGTAGCAAACGGTGGAAAGAGGTGACTCTTTTATCTTTAGGGCTAAGTTTTTACATAGAGAATAGTTTGGTTCTAAATGAACTTCACTGTAAAAATGAACTGATAAAATCGTGATCGTGATTTTACCATTAAAAAACCGTGATGTGATATTTTTGCCATATCACCCACCCCTAATTTCTCCTAAAGACAGATCACATCTCTCTGATCACATCATGTTGAAAAGAATTCAACCTTATTGGTTTGTTAATTGTGTTTGTGCTCGATCAGTTTTGTGTTGACGACAAATCATTATTCAGTCGTCTGCCACGCTCGTTTAAATATTTCATCCTTTCATATTCAAATATGTGCAGCTCTGATATTGTCAGTCCATTAGTTTCATTTGTACCTTTTGGTAAAAGTCAGCCCATGTTGCAGCTAATGGACGTGAAGCTAACAGCAGCAGGTAGCTCACAGAGAGAGATCATCTTTAGCAGCTGTCACTGTTCACTGAGCTCAACTGGAGAAAAATATCCTGGAGTCAGAGAAAAATCCTGGACAGTAAAAATGTTTTTCTAATGGAGACGGCCTCATGATAACTTAGTGGAGTCAGATCAGATCAGATCACACTGACACACTGTGGACATTATGGAAGACTTACTGTGAGCACATGTTCTCTCTCTTCTTCTGCAACATTAAAGTCAAACAATGAAAACTGTGCAGGTCTGAGAGACAGTGATGAGAATCAATATTTCATGTCAAACACACACAGATAAGATTTGCTGAACCAGTGATGTGAAGAGCAAATATTTATCAAAACAGCTCCAAGTCTTTTCTCATAAAATGCTTCAAGTAAACAGAAAGTTTCCTCTTTCATAATAACATGTTTTATTATTAATGTGTCATTACAGACTTTCTGACTGTCGACTCTCAGAGACTCACTGTGAAGTCGTGGCCTCAGCTCTGATGTCCAACCCCTCCCACCTCACAGATCTGGACCTGAGTGGAAACAACCTGCAGGATTCAGGAGCGAAGCTGTTGTCTGCTGGACTGGAGAGTCCAAACTGTAGACTGGAGACTCTGAGGTCAGTCCACTGACTGGAGCTGTTGTAGTTTCCTGTAGATTCTTCATTGGTATCATTGACTGTAGTTTTAAATGGTCAGTGTCTTGAGAAGTTCTCAGTTATTCCAAATGGTTTTCCTTATGGCTCCAAATAAAAGTCAAAGACTTGAGCAGGGTTTATTTAAAAGGCAACAGGAGCAGAGTCATGATGGGGACATGTTGGACAGGACAGTTTTTCAGCTTCCAGAGGTTGATGTTGTGGTCCATCAGTCAGTGAAGGTGAGGCTATAGAGTGTGTGAGGGACATGAATTCTTCTGGAGCTTCTGGAGAGGAGAAAGGACTCTCTGTTGTAATGACTACAAAAAGAAGGCAGCTGAGACCAGTCACAGTGTTTGGGATTTAGAGCAGGTACACACTGGATATAGATGTGAAAAAGCTGCTGTTTCCTAACAAATCCCACTTTATTTAACAATCATCTGACTGTTGAATCTCTGAGAAATCAAACATGGAGTGAATGAAGAGATCTTTGGATGACAGAGTTTAGGAAAGTTTTCAAAGCTCTGTTATGAATGAAAACCACTTTGTGCTCAGTCTCTGTTGAGTTGCTCTTCAACAAACAGGTTTTACACCTGGTTAAAGTCATAGAGGTGATGATGATGAACGACACCATCAAATCTGATCTTTGTAAAAAGGCTGGAAGCTGTTTCCAAACAGAGCTGTGAAGCTGAGAGTTGAAGGACAACACCAACAACTCCTTTAATCTGCATCTGACTGTTGTTTTCAGATCCAGCTGTGAACATGTGGACTTCTCATTTTAACTGCACAAACCTACTGAGCTACTAAATATATTGATCCTCTAATGACAGACCTGACTGATATGAATCTGTGTTGACATGAACAGGTGTGTGAATGTTGTGGTGACGTGGATGATGTGTGTAGAAGGCTGACATGATGATGATCCACAGCAACAGAAGGACACAGTCACTCTGCTCATGTTAGAGAGAAGCTCATTGATTAGGACATATCTGATTGGATTATCAATGATTTTCATCTTCATCTGTTATCCTTTATTCAGGTTGAGGGGCTGCACGTTGTCCAAGATCAGCTGTGCTTCTCTGGCCTCAGCTCTGAAGTCCAACCCCTCCCATCTGAGACACCTGGACCTGAGTGACAACAAGCTGCAGGATTCAGGACTGAATCATCTGTGTGGTTTCCTGCAGAGTCCAGACTGTGGACTGGAGACTCTGAGGTCAGACTCCATTGTTTACTTGTGTGCTGAGATGAACAAGATGTGAAAGTTGTGCTTTATTCAGTATTTATTAGGTCAAATCTCCTTCAGAATTTCTAACATTCAAAGTGTGAAATGGTTGAAAGGAAGTTGTGAAAGTGCTGACTCTGATTTTCAAAGTGATTTTTAAAGCTTTGAAAATGATTTGGATTCTGACTCTTACAGTCCACATTGACAGTGTCAGCAGTTTGACTGAGTTGAGCTTGTGTTATTCACAAAGTCTCATTGAGATCAGGATGTTTGACAAGAACTGATCTGTACAACACGTGTGAGCAGGTCTGAAGGCACAAGTGTTCATAGCTGCTCCCAATGGCCTCACTCACAGGCACAGTGAAAAGCCTGCTGTCACAGAGAGGACACGTCACCATGGTTTAAATACGGAGAGGACATTTTCACACAGTGTCTCCTGAAGACATTCATAGAGCTACACTCAGCTGCTGAGCTGAACAGGGACACAGATATTTGTGGAACCAATGAAAACAGAGCAGAGAGAGAAGTTCAAACCCTGGCTCCTTTCTCAGCTCCACACAGCCGACCAATCACTGAGCCCACTGGGTGTCAACGTCCCACTGTGTCTTTGTCACAGGGACACAAACTGTGGGACACAGACCCCCCCTAAGCTGACAGCCACCAGGAAGGTGGGGCCAGGAATCCCAGAATGCAATGCTGGAACAGCAGATTCAAATGTGTGAGCAGAGAGTGTTGGATGAAGCTGAACTTGCTTTGGACCAAAGACACATGACTGGAATGTGATGAAATGTCTCATTCAACACACTGCACATGTGCTGAATGTCTGCAGCTTCTCAAACTCTCAACACAAACTTCAGTCACACTCAAAACATCAAAGGCTCAAACTATTATTTCACACAATATGAAAGATTTCATTTGAAACCTTAGTGAACACTTTGAAAACTTTCTTCCAAACTGTTAAACCTGAGTGTGAATGTGGGACTTTTTGAAGGAGATTTGAGCTCAGAGATTTGATGCTGATCCACACTGAGCATCTTGTTCAGCTTCATATTTCAAACTCATTGAATGAAGATTCAAAATCCAACACTTGCTAATTGACTCTTTACTTTGGAACAATTTCATCTTCACCTTCAGTTGACTTTTATATTTCTTCACATACAAAGCAAATATTCCACATTAAGACAGAAAGAAATGTTTCTTCACTCTTTGCTTTATGATCTGTGATGTTTATAGTGACTGAAGTTAATGAGAGCTGTGTTTGACTTTTAGTATCTGACTGTTTTTAAGCTGCATCCTGTTGGTTCAGGTGTTTGGAGTTTCCATTTTCCAAACTTGTACATTCTCAACCTTCTTCAGCTCTGAACAGATGATGAAACACTCAACGCTTTCAAGCAGGAACTTTGTCTCCTAAACTCACATCTTTTATTCTTTATTCAGGTTGAGTTCCTGCAGTTTGTCAGAGATCAGCTGTGCTTCTCTGGCCTCAGCTCTGAAGTCCAACCCCTCCCATCTGAGACACCTGGACCTGAGCTACAACTGGAACCTGCAGGATTCAGGAGTGAAGCATCTGTGTGGTTTTCTGCAGAGTCCAGACTGTGGACTGGAGACTCTGAGGTCAGACTCCATTGTTTACTTGTGTGCTGAGATGAATATGATGTGAAAGTTGTGCTGACAGTAAAGTGCAGACATCACACTGATATTATACTGATCCACACTGAGGATCTTCATAGTAAAGTCTGTTTTCTTCTTCTGTGGTTTAGTCCACTGACTGTGGCAGAGCAATGTTGAGCTACAGATTTCAAAGCTTCATTTAACAAGAAAAAAGCTTCACTCTTTAAATCACATCCAAGTTTTTTCCACACTCACATCAACAAATATATATTCAGTATTTTCTTCTTCCAACACGACTAGAAAGTGATGAGACTAAAGTCAAAGTGACTCAGATATTCAGAGCAAACTCAGCATGTTTGTTAAATGTCGTCACCGTTACATGAAGTGAAAATCTTTTCCATTTTGTCTCCATCATTTGTTGCCTTTCCTCCAAACTTCAGCCTGACATGTTTGTTCTCTGTCAAAACTTTAGGATCTTTAGTAGAATCTGAAACAAATGTCAACAACATGAGTTTGTATAGATGGAGCCACTGGTGGAGCTGGAAGAGTTTAAGAGCTGAAGTCACTATGTCTTTATTGAAGCAGCAGCATGTTGTCATTAATATTAATGAGAGCTGTGTTTGACTTTTAGTATCTGACTGTTTTTAAGCTGCATCCTGTTGGTTCAGGTGTTTGGAGTTTCCATTTTCCAAACTTGTACATTCTCAACCTTCTTCAGCTCTGAACAGATGATGAAACACTCAACGCTTTCAAGCAGGAACTTTGTCTCCTAAACTCACATCTTTTATTCTTTATTCAGGTTGATCAACTGCAGGTTGTCAAAGATCAGCTGTGCTTCTCTGGCCTCAGCTCTGAAGTCCAACCCCTCCCATCTGAGACACCTGGACCTGAGTGGAAACAACCTGCAGGATTCAGGAGTGAAGGATCTGTGTGGTTTTCTGCAGAGTCCAGACTGTGGACTGGAGACTCTGAGGTCAGACTCCATTGTTTACTTGTGTGCTGAGATGAATATGATGTGAAAGTTGTGCTGACAGTAAAGTGCAGACATCACACTGATATTATACTGATCCACACTGAGGATCTTCATGGTAAAGTCTGTTTTCTTCTTCTGTGGTTTAGTCCACTGACTGTGGCAGAGCAATGTTGAGCTACAGATTTCAAAGCTTCATTTAACAAGAAAAAAGCTTCACTCTTTAAATCACATCCAAGTTTTTTCCACACTCACATCAACAAATATATATTCAGTATTTTCTTCTTCCAACACGACTAGAAAGTGATGAGACTAAAGTCAAAGTGACTCAGAAACAGCTCTGGAAAAAATTGAGAGACCACTGCAAATTCTTCTGAAATCAATATCTCTACAGGTATGACAGCCATTCCATTCCTGTGTATGTTGAATTCCAACACAAGCACACCTCAGTCTACTTAATGAGCTACTGATTAGGTGATCACCTGAACCAAATCCTATTTAATGAGGAAAAGTATAAAAACCACTGCTGTGGTCATCACTATTCTCTTGCAATAGGACTGGATGGATGGCACAAACAGTGCTGGTAGTACCTCAAAAGTAATAGCAATCAAAAAAATAACTATTGACCATGCCAAAACAGTTGAAAAGAAAAGTTTTGTTTGAGGAAAAGAGAGAAAAAAGAGGAAAATTCTGGCTTTACTGGCAGAGGGATACAGTGAGCGTCAGGTTGCTTCCATCCTTTAAATTTCTAAGATGGCTGTTCATAAGGACAAGGTCAAGCAGCAGACACTGGGGACAACAAAGCTGGCAGACTGGCAGAGGGTGAAACGACTCTCCACTGACCAGGATGACCGTCAACTCATGCGAATGTCACTCAGCAACCGTAGGATGACATCAAGTAACCTACAAAAAGAATGACAAATGGCAGCTAGGGTGAAGTGCACGGTGAGAACGGCTCGAAACAAGCTTCTAGGGGCAGGGCTCAAGTCGTGTGAAGCTAGAAATAAGCCCTTCATCAATGAGAAGCAAAGAAGAGCCAGGCTGAGGTTTGCAGAGAGACCATAAGGATTGGACCATAGAGGACTGGAGTAAGGTCATCTTCTCTGATGAGTCCAATTTTCAGCTTTGCCCAATACCTGGTCATCTAATGGTTAGACAGAGACCTGGAGAGGCCTACAAGCCACAGTGTCTCGCACCCACTGTGAAATTTGGTGGAGGATGGGTGATGTGCTTCAGCAAGGCTGTAATCAGGCAGATTCGTCTTTGTGAAGGACGCATGAATCAAGCTACGTACAAGGTTATCTTGGAAGAAAACTTGCTTCCTTCTGCTCTGACAATGTTCCCCAACTCTGAGGATTGTTTTTTTTCCAGCTGGACAATGCTCCATGCCACACAGCTTGGTCAATCAAGGTGTGGATGAAGGACCACCAAATCAAGACCATGTCATGGCCAGCCCAATCTCCAGACCTGAACCCAATTGAAAATCTCTGGAATGTGATCAAGAGGAGGATGGATGGTCACAAGCCATCAAATATACCTGAGCTGCTTGAATTTTTGCATCAGGAGTGGCATAAAGTCACACAACAGCAATGTGAAAGACTGGTGGAGAGCATGGCAAGATGCTTGAAAGATGTGATTGAAAATCGGGATTATTCCACCAAATATTGATTTCTGAACTCTTCCTAACTTAAAACATTAGTATTGTGTTGTTTTAAAATGAATATGAACTTGTTTTCTTTGCATTATGTGAGGTTTGAGAACACTGCATCTTTTTTGTTATTTTGACCATTTGTCATTTTCTGCAAATAAATGCTCTAAATGATAATATTTTTATTTGGAATTTGGGAGAAATGTTGTCAGTAGTTTATAGAATAAAACAAAAATGTTCTTTTTACTCAAACACATACCTATAAATAGTAACAACAGAGAAACTGATCATTTTGCAGTGGTCTCTTCATTTTTTCCAGAGCTGTATTCAGAGCAAACTCAGCATGTTTGTTAAATGTCGTCACCGTTACATGAAGTGAAAATCTTTTCCATTTTGTCTCAATCATTTGTTGCCTTTCCTCCAAACTTCAGCCTGACATGTTTGTTCTCTGTCAAAACTTTAGGATCTTTAGTAGAATCTGAAACAAATGTCAACAACATGAGTTTGTATAGATGGAGCCACTGGTGGAGCTGGAAGAGTTTAAGAGCTGAAGTCACTATGTCTTTATTGAAGCAGCAGCATGTTGTCATTCATATTAATGAGAGCTGTGTTTGACTTTTAGTATCTGACTGTTTTTAAGCTGCATCCTGTTGGTTCAGGTGTTTGGAGTTTCCATTTTCCAAACTTGTACATTCTCAACCTTCTTCAGCTCTGAACAGATGATGAAACACTCAACGCCTTCAAGCAGGAACTTTGTCTCCTAAACTCACATCTTTTATTCTTTATTCAGGTTGAGTTACTGCAGGTTGTCAGAGATCAGCTGTGCTTCTCTGGCCTCAGCTCTGAAGTCCAACCCCTCCCATCTGAGACACCTGGACCTGAGTGAAAACAACCTGCAGGATTCAGGACTGAAGGATCTGTCTGATCTTGTGAAGAGTCCAGACTGTGGACTGGAGACTCTGAGGTCAGTAGAGGGTTGGAGTCAGTCCATGCTGCTTTTAGCTGTATTGTACTAAACACAGTTTGTATCAAAGCAAGGATCCAGTGTCTCCTGTAAACCTCCAACCTTCTCAGTGGCTGCTTTCCTCATTGAAGCTGTGAGAGGAGAACGGGGACAGGCTTCAGGATTGGACAGAAAAACAGAGACGAAGAGGACAGTCAGCCAATCACAGCAGCCACAAGCTAATTGTGATCTGTTGTTGTTGTGTTCATGTCAACAGGAAATAAAGCTGGATCACAGCTGACAGCCTCACAGGATGTGTAGAGACAGTTGTCCTCATTGGTCCAACTGTCCTACCATCACATCTAATCTGAGACTGTTTGTTGTCTCATTTCAACAGTAAAGAATTGATGAGTTTCATCTTTGTCACAGCTCTGAGATCAGTCTGACTGCAGCCTGCAAATCACTGGCTCTGATTTCAGAGAAGCATCATGACATTTTGGAAGCATGTGGTCTGATACAGAGCAGAACCTCTGCTGAAGTCCAGTGATCACATCTGTATATCTGTCCATCTGTCAGATACTTTCAGTGACAGCCTCCATGTTTATTTGTCAGCTGATATTTCAGAAGCAGATCAGATGTTCATCAACACACAGAGACTCTTTCTTTAAATGGAACATGAGTTGACATGTAACAGCAGTGAATCCATCACTAAACTGTTTGTGCAGTAATGAAGCTTCATGACTCAGCAGTTTATTTCCACTGTGGACTTGAGTGAAATGTTCAGAGTAAACAGACTTGATGCTAAAAGTCTCTGCAGGTGTGTGAGCTTCCAGCTCAGTGTGCTGCTCTTTATACTGGATGTGCTGCATCAGTGACTGACAGCTGATGAAGTGAGTCTCTGTAAACACTGATTTATCACCTCTGTTGTCTGTCTTCTTCTCTCAACAGCTGGTGGCCGTGATCTTTCTAAAGGAGAGAGTGAAGAGGACGGTGTGTGTGTTGAGAGAGGACGAGCTGTGTCCTGATGATCCAGAGAGGTTGAAGCAGCAGCAGCTTGTGTGTAGAGATTACATTAAAAAATGTAATCACTGCTGTAACACATCAATATTTACAATATTCTACTGTTAATTTGAGATTATATGAAGTATAATGTGAGGGGTTTGTATGTCTTTTTTTACTTAAAATCTCACAAATGTAATGGATATGTAATCTGAAAATGTTAAATGTTTACTGTTTCAGAAGGACCCAAAATGCAGAACTCAATCCTCAAAGACCAGGAAATAAAGTATTTCTTGTCTGAGTTTGAAATCCTGATTCTAGTCTACCTGTTCTGGTTGGTTTTGTTAGTATTTCCTATTTTATTTTGAAGCCCTGTTCCTTCCTGTTTTTGGTTTCCTGGACTCCGACTCCATACCAGTGATCTTGAGTAAAGTAAAGGGACATTATCACTGTCCATCTGCCTGGTGTGTCTGCGTTTGTGTCCTTCCCTCATGTTCTTGGCTTCAGCCGTTACAACAGTAATAAGGAACTTGCTTTCTTTTTGTCCCTTCATCACAAACAATGTGTCTCAGGCTCTTACGACAAACAAAAAAGAAACTTCATTATAAATAGTTTGAAATGACTAAGTGCATTGACAAATAACTACTGAAGCTGAACTGTATAAATCTGTGTCTAATTTTTGTGTATTTACCTCAAAATGAACTAGACTCCACACATTCAAAGTAAGAAACATGTCAGCTATTGCAACAGTGAGGCTCACTGATGTGTTTTAATAGTCTCTGGACAACAACTGAGCTCAATGACACAGAGGAATAAGTCATATCAGGCTTTGGCTTCACAGGAAATGTGTTAGTGAGATCAGTTCATTGTTGGTTTTGGTCTTTTCATGGAAAAAGCACATCATCATCAGCCTTATCCTTTACAGCAAAGCACAGCAGTGGATTTTGCTGAGTAATAAAATGTTGATGTGTAATGATCAGCTGGGCTCTGATGACCAAATAGTTTCATATATTCTGTTTGCATCATTTCACAGTGGTGTTTTAAGGCTGGTTTGACTCTTTATTCCTTATTGAACAACAGGATATTGGATCAAAGCGTTTCCTTGGTGACCTTCTGGAATGTGTGACATGAGTTCTGTTCTAGAATGTTCAGTCTGTGACTCAACACTCTGAACTCTTCTTCAGACCTCACTCACTCTTCACCTTGAACTCAGTGTGTTCAGTTGTGCAGAGAGGATTACCCGTGTTTTAGTTCTCAGGTCGATCATCAAACTCTTACTGGAGTTAAACAAACTAACAGAAACTAATGAATAACATTGTCTTCTTTTGTTCAAAGGTGCTGTTTGAAACATCCATCTATAATGGAGCTCTGCAGATCTGCTGGCAGATACAGAGCTACAAGACTCAGATAAGAGCTTCTATCCTCCCAAGCCCACACTAATACAAAACACCAGCTAAATTATTTGACGTACGGTCAAGCCCAAAATTATTCATACCCCTGGCAAATTTTGACTTAAAATTACTTTTAAATGTAAATAAAAGCTGAGAAATATTTTTTTCCACGATGATGCCTCTTGTACATCGTCTTATTATCTTCTGGGAGACACCTGTGTCATTTCCAAACAAGAAAACACTTGTTGGTTGAATAAAAGTAACTTTAAGTCAAAATTTGCCAATGGTATGAATAATTTCAGGCTTTACTGTATCTCCTTCATGTTTTTTTTAGATGGCAGTGGTGATGCAGCTCCTAAACCTTCAGCAGAAGAACCAGATCCCAGCTCAGGTCACTGCTGAAGACATGATCAAGCTCATTTTGGAGGAGAGCAAATGTTGGCTGAGAGAGCGCTGAGTTACTGAGACTCAGACAGTCCACCACTACACCTTGAACTCTGCTCATGTCACACCGATCTGTCTGTAGTGAAATAAAGTGCAAGAGTAAAGATGAAGCTTCTGTTGTGTTTCTGTTTGACCACTTTGGGAGTTTGAACTGGAGGATTTTGATGAGGAGGTTTCCAAACCTCTTCTGATGCTGGTGAGACTAGAATCCCAACAACACTTCCAACAGTTTGGAGTGAATTGTTACATTAGGCTGATTTTAATGTCTAAACATGTAAAAACTGCACTTCATATCTAATTTCTTGTTTCAGGTGTGGACAGTGAACGTCAGCAATAAAATGAGGGACGTTGAGATTGAAGCCTGAATGCTCCTCACGTCCCCAGAGGCCTTAGCTCCTAATTTTCAGTGAGTCACATTTCACACACATTCTTTATTAACAGTGGATCTACAGTGGTTCTAATATCTCTGATATATTCTGAAAGGTTGTGAATTAGAATTTTATTGACTGTAACCCACAGACATCCTAAAGTCATCAGCACAGCTGGAAACTATGATCCTGAGGGAGAGGCAGTAGGAGGCACCCAGCCCCAAAATGGTCTGTCCACAAGAGGTGGTGATGGAGGTGGATCCCAGAGTCCTGCAGGGATTCTGGGTGCTTCCTCTTCGTCCCCTCTTCAGACCTTCCCAGGCCCTCAGAAAACTGTCTGTTGGGGTCACAAAGGCCACTTTGGATCATGTCTGTGTGGAACAGCAGGCCACCTTCTCCCGCTCCATCAGGGATGACATGGTCCTGTCCATCCTGACAGAGATCAGACACACCTACCCACACCATATCCTGGTGGACTGGATATGGACTCTCTCCACCAGCAGAGAGGGATCAAACATCCCACAGCCTTCATTCTCTATAACATGTGACTGACACCAAGGCGACCCTGAGATCCTCCCTGCTGCATGAACATGAACATTTCATGGTGGACATTATGAAACTGTGATGAGGCTTCAGTGAGTGGTTCACCTCTGTGATAGAACATGGATCAGGAGGAAACCTCAGACCACACAAGGACTGAACGACAGGGAGCTTCTCATTCAGTGGAGTCAAGTTCATTCATTATTTCTAAACAGCAGAAATGCACCTGCCCTTTGATTTATAACATAACATCATCCAACATGGAGGATGAAAAGATTTACAATATACTTCAGACAACTATAAATCTTTGAACCATATATTTTCTTGTGACATTTATTTTGTCAATAACTTTTAAAAGACTTGTTTAAAAAGACTTGTACTGAATATGAAAACCATTCTGAAAGTTAAAATAAATAAATAAACAAACTCATGATTCAAACCAATATTCACTGAGATACATTTGGTCAGATTATTAGGAGGTGGTGATGCCTGGAGGAGGGGCTTCTTCTAATCTCCCTGCCACACTTCATTTGCCCTCTAATGAACATTAATCCAAAAGAGTAAAAGGAGCTCAGAACCAAATGAAGCATTTAGTTTGGCTCATTTCAAATTTTCTGTGAGACAAGAAAGTTCATAACATTAAAGTCTTTACATGTGGAATAATAACCTCAGCTCATCGTTCTCAAATATGGTTTGTTTACATACAGAAAGTAGATCAGTTTTTACAACTTTGGTCCTGAGCATATCAGCACATGCTCCTGGTGTGGACATGATGCCAAAGGACAGGAAACCCCCTGGCATGTTCACAATACCATCTGCAATGGATCGCAAATGGGAGTCCCCTACAAGAAGAACAAACTGCAACAAAGGGAGAAACAACATTTAGACTGAGAACAAAAAAACCCTAACCCAAATCATTAGCATGTTTTTGGTAACATTTACCTTCTTGTCTGGACACTCGGCTGGAATGACCAACTTGTGACCTTATGACCTTGGGCGGTACATACATTACTTTACACATTCAGTTGCCTTCCAAACGTGTTATAGAGTGAAATATAGGACACGGTTTACCGCTAAACGACTCTGTAAACAAATGACTCGTGTGTGTTTCTCTGACACACACACACCCCACTCACTCGCGCTACTATGAAAACATTGGAGGTAACAATATGTTCTAACAAACAGGAACATGCGTTGGAATGAATTTGGTCAGAACAAACAATAATTCCTACACACAGACATATCCACGTTACGTTTCACAAACACTACTTAACATTTATAAAAATGACCATAACACAAGCAAACTCCGACCACAGAGCTTAGTACTCACCATGAACGAAGTTCACGTCTGCAACGAAACCATGAAAAAATGTGTGTAAAATGGTGTGTGTGTTGAGTGTAATGTGACTGTGATATGTGAGTGTATGTGTGTAAAAGAATCCAAAGGAATCCTCAGTGAAAATTTCAGCAAAAAGCCTTGATCGATGTTTGTCTCTCACTTGTTGCTAATCCAGCCAGTGTGAAACAACCAACGCCAGCAATCCAAAGTGAAGAGTATTTATAGGGCGTGTTTAGGTGAAGACCCGCCCAACCAATTAGAGCATTGTGGAGGCGGGGACTAAACCGGACACATGCAAACAATGAAATAAAGTTTCCAATTGAAAATACGCTATCATTGGGAAAAAAAGCAAATTATATACCACAGTAAAACTTGTACATTATATCCTGCTGCAGCCCGTAAATTTCATTTCAAAACAAGTTATGGATTATTAACACCAGGAAAGATTCTTATAGTAAAATCCCAAACGTTTACATTCAAAACAATTCTGATTTGATTTTATATCTTCAACATTTCTCCTCTCATGTAAAAACCTTCCTCGTTTAATATTTATATGTGCATACAGAGAAATAAATGATAAATAAATCCTGGTCACTCATTAGGCACAGTGTGAATCCTTAGAATCACAACAAGAACTAAACTATTAAATGAAAACATGGTGAGAGAAAAGCATGTCTGCATGCACTGTACTGCAGTCCTGTTCTAACAGTATATGCTCAAACCTCACTTTTATACATTGTAATCGTGCATAACTTAATAAAATAATAAAAAATAACATCTTCATAGATAAATGATGTATAAATCCATGTCACTACTTTTCATATAAAATACACATAAATATACACAATACAGGAATGTGCTCTTTCCTCACACTCTGGTTTTCCTGTGACTTTGCAGTAGACATTATTTTCTGTCTTCACCTCTTTATTGAAAGTGAGGAGTGATATTCACTATCTCTCCATTGCCACAGACAGTTTTAGTTGTTGTTTCTGCAACAGATCAGCTGCTGCACAGAGAATCATTTTGACTCATGTTTCTTTTAGATCTCGTTCAACTTATCTTGTGCTGTTAGACCTTAAATCCACAGAGTCCTGCTGTATGTTGGTCTCTTCTCTGCATCACACTGAGATAACAGTTACACCTGTCACCTGAATCAGGTAGGAAGCTGATGGTGAAAGTTAAAGCTGACACTATATCATCATGTTCTGGGAGTAGAAGCTGTAAAATAACCAGGCTGGATGGAAGGAGGAAGCATTTTTTTCCTCCAACATTATTTCATCATTATTTTCAGTTACTGGTATTTTCTCAGTCTGGGTCCAGAAACAAAACTTTCTTTGTTTACTACAATGACTTTAAGGTGATTCTTCATCTGTTTGTAAGTTTGTGTTTTAATTGTATTTCTTTTATTTCTCTCTCTTCTGTTGTGGGGCTCCTGTCTCCTGATCTCCTTCATCCTGGATCTTCTTCTTCAGATCCTAAAACAATGATTTATTTTTATGCTGGTGTGAGAGTTTACATGCAAGTGTGTTTGTTAACTGTGAAGCACATTGTGGTTAAGTTTGTGTTTGGGTGATTTCCTCTATGTGTTTATATATACAGATGTATACAGATATATATATATATATATATATATATATATATATATATATATATATATATATATATATATATATATATATATATATATATATACACAGATGAAGGTATCAGGTCATTCCATTAGCTGATGATCTCTACCTGTTAAACCATCCAAAGCAGCTCTGCAGTGTTTCCATCTGTGTTCATGTTGCTGTTTGAGGGTTAAGACTTGGTTTCAGGGTTAGAATTGGGTTTTGGTTAGAGTTAGGGTAAGGGCTAGGAAATGCATTATGTCAGCAAGTGTCCTCACAAAGATATAAGTACCAGTCTGTGTGTGTATGTATGTGTTTGTCCTTTGATGCCTTTGATGTATCAACATTCTACAGTCTGATGTCACAGGCTGCAGTAAGTGCACACACAGCCAGAGACAAGTTCAGAAGTCAAACAGGAGCAGAAACAGTTGGACTGGACAGGACTTGCTCATGATTTAGGAAGAAAGAAGCACTCAGATATTTCTGCACAATTATTGACAAGGAAGGGAGAAGCTACTGCTGTTACAAGGACAAGAGGAAACCACAGGAAAGTCCAGATCAGCTCCAAGGTTTTCAGTAAGTCAGTACATGTTAGTAGTTCATGTCAGTGTCTAGTTTAGAAGTTAATTTTTTGAAATGTTTTGTCCAAATGATATTTGTGAAATTGGGACAAGTAATCATATCCATAAGCCCAGTGGTTTGATTGTGTGCTTATCATTCATGTCTTTTTTTAATGCTGATCATGGAAAATATTCCCATTCATAATGTCATTCCCCCGCAGTATAAGGCTGTCTGCAGTCCTTTTCACAGTACCTCCTATGCCATCTGGTGCTCCCTTCCCATGTGAGGTGGGGAAGAAGTTCCAGGTTGTTCTCTGAAACCTAGAGTTGGAGGGACACTGCACAGGAGAGAAAAGTTATTCTTGTTTTTGTATTGTTTGCTGGGGCCATCTGACCAAAAGTGAATTGTATCAACTTTTGGAAACTTTCAACAAATATCTTTCAGGACTGGTTCCATGTGAGTCCAAATGGCAGATGCATCTTGTCGCTTGGATTCTGATTCTGTGCAAAAGCCTGTCTTCTGTTCTTTTGTCTGGTCTGGTTCTGAACTAAGCACACGTCTGTTGTTGTTTCTGTCTTTAGTTTGTCTTCATATTGTTTTAGAAGCTCTCCCAGCATGCCACTGTGTATCGCAAGTCTTGTGTTGAAGTGCATGGTTCACCTCTGTGATAGAACATGGATCAGGAGAAAACCTCAGACCACACAAGGACTGAACAACAGTGAGCTTCTCATTCAGTGGAGTCAAATTCATTCATTCTTTCTAAACAGCAGAAATTCACCTGCCCTTTGATTTATAACAGGTTAAATTGATTTGCATCAGGGAAACTAATGGACGGCATCATTATCTCTGAGAGGACACAATGTGGTGGGATAGAACAGGGGTCGATTTCACGAAGCAGGTTATGTGGAAACTCTGAGTATGTTAAGCCTGAAATGAGGGAAACCCAGAGTTAACCGTTTCAATAAGGGAGGTAAATTAACCCCGAGATAGGGGTAAGTCAAGGAGTAAGTTAAGCCCATTTCATAAAGCGAGGTAACTCGTACTCGGAGTCTGTTACCATGGTAACTTAGTCTGTGAACATAACCTGGTCGGGAGCAGGTTTTATTCCAGAAACCCAGAGTTTGTTTCTGACTCCTCCCCTGGAGTACATAAAAGCTGAACCGTTTCCTTATAATTGAGTCTCCATAGAACCTGCTTAAAATGGCATGTCCCTTTCTGGAAGACCCGATTGATGAAGAAGCAAGACTGATTCGCAGAGAACTGCGATTGCGTCGGGCGAGGATTTTCCGTCCACGTTTGGATACGTTTTCATATCCTCCCGACTTTTTATTTGAACGTTATCATTTTTCGTTACAGTCACTGCAATACATTCACAACCTCATCCGCCCTCTCATCACTCACATCACCCACCGTGGACGTGCACTCACCACTGAACAAATACTTTGCATTGCTCTACGTTTTCTTTATAATATCGGCGATGCAGAACACATAAGCAAAGCAACCGTTTGCAGGGCTATAAGAAAGGTGTGCCTCGCTCTGAAGCGGTTTTTATCAGTTTTTGTTGTTTTTCCCGGACACAAACCTGTGAGAGCCATCAAAGAAGAGTTCCATGGGATTGCAGGTAAATAATTTTAAATGATTAATAACTTTTCTGTCAATAACATGTTGCTGTGACCTCTGGGAGCAATAATTTGAATGTCTTTTAGGATTTCCCAATGTGATTGGCTGCATTGATGGCACCCACATTCCTATCACTGCTCCTTCAGAAAATGAAGGAGATTATGTGAATAGGAAGTCCTTCTATAGCATCAAGGTACATACATTGACTACTACTTTTAAATGTCAGAACACAAATATTGCAACTAACTTGTCTCATTTTCTGTACTGTCAAGATCATTTGTGATGCAGCACACATTATCACAAATGTGGAAGCCAAGTGGCCCGGGTCTGTGCATGACTCCCGCATATATAGAGAGTCTACAATAAGCAATAGACTGGAACGTGGTAAGTGGTCTGAAACATTGCTGTTTGTCACCGCAAAGATCTTTGTCTAATTTTTCTGAGAAAAATATCAGAAGTAAAAAATGTGACTTCACTTGCAGGAGAGATGCATGGCTTCCTTCTGGGTGACAGGGGTTACCCCTGCCAACGAAATCTTATAACCCCTTACCCAGACCCTCAACCAGGAGCCCAGCAGCACTTCAATGTGGCACACTGCAGGACGAGAGCCAGGGTAGAGATGACTATAGGCCTGTTGAAAGCCCGTTTCCAGTGCTTACGTCATCTCAGAGTAACCCCTGAGAGAGCCTGTGACATAATTGTGGCATGTGTTATTCTCCATAATATTGCAACTATTAGAGGAGAGCAACACCCTGCCCTACAAATAGAAGACCCTGAGGAGGACCCCATCCAGCTCCCAGAAAATCAGGATGGAAGGGCAATCAGAGATCTGATCTGCAACAACCATTTTCCATGTTAAATTACAGCCACACAGAATACCACACTGTCACACGTTCATTTTATTTAGTCTTCCTTATATCCTACAGACAGACAGAGACAAAGAGAACATTTTTCTGTTAGTTTTTCATATTGTTCTAATAATACATTAAATTTACCTCTGACTACACACACACCTCCAGCTTGTGTTTAAGTATCTCGATTTCCAGATCTGCCTTTTGGATCTGGCGGTCCAGGTATAACATTTCCTTGTCCGTTTTTTCGATTTGTTTAAGTAGATGAATTTTGTATAACTCCTTGACTGGTAACTGGAAATCCACAAGAATATTGTTCAACACAGTCAATTATACAGAATTAAACTCTGTTGTTCACTGAAACTCTCACTGTATTCATTTGTTCTGCAGAAGTTGATGGACCCTCTTCATGCTGTCCAGTTATGCTCTGTTAAAAAAGGATGAATATGTTAGCTTCCATGTCAATATAAATCCATACAATGTAATGCTGATCTAATATGATACCTCTGAGGGCCTGTCTGTGACAGCAGACACAGTGTCCTCATCTTCATGTTCGTCATCCTTTGAAGTCAAGCATTTCATTTTGTGAACTTTATACCACTATTGGTTATGGGGTTATGGTGTGTTGAGGTACTTACAACAGGCTGGAGTTGGGCCACATGAGGCTCCAATAGGTGGAGACTTCCCTCAGAATCTATTGGATTCAGGAACAAACAGCTTTTGCATCTAAAAGAGGCTTCATAAAAAAAACAATATAGAAGTGTGGACTTGTTACATGTTATGAAGGCACTTGTGTCCTCAGGGCTGACTGGTTCAGATGAGCTGCCCCCTGGGATTCCCTCAGCCATGGGCCTTCCTGTTGTTTGGCTAAGGGCCCTCTCCTCTGCCTCTGTTAGAGGTGGTGGTGCAGGTCCTCCACCTGTTTTACGGGCCTCTGCCCTCTTTCTGTTGGCTAGGCAGGAGTCAAATGTTAACTTCACCACATTAATTAATGAAACATTACAGGGGGCAGAATGTGTGAAAACATCATGCAGGACTGAAAGAGCTGTTACAGTATTCAATAAATAAATTAAAAATATAAATAAAAATTGAAAATTGAATTACAATTAAATTGAAATAGACATATCAAATGTTACCAAAGTGAGATACAACCAGGCATGTTATATTTCCAACTCACCTGATTGAATTATATTTTTATATTTCATTTTCAACTGCCTCCAAGTCCGTTTTTCGCCCCCTGGGTTGCACCTGCATGAACAGGGGGCCAACAGCATTTTTTGCATGTAATATTGCAATATTTTATGAGTGATTAAAAACAAAACTTACGCATTAACTCGAGCAGTGATTTTTTCCCATGCGTTTTCTCTATCTTTTGCCGCTGCCACTGTGTTGCTTTTTTTCGGAAAATATGCTCATATTCACCGTATGCCTCCATCAAAATTTCAAGCTCCAGGGGTGAAAAAAATGTTGAGCGCTTTCTTTTTGATCCCGCTTCCATGGTGAATCAAGGAATCGGGGCTCTATTGATGATGGCTTATTTATAGTCGTGGTGCACGCGCTTGACTCGGAGTCAACATACTCAGAGTTGACAAAACTAATGTGAATCAGCTGTGTTGAAACAGGAAACTCAGAGTTTTTCATCTCAGGGTTTGTCAACTCAGGGTTAACACTCATACTCAGAGTTTGTTGAACCTCCTTCATGAAATCGGCCCCTGCTCATTTAGTAGTGTAGCATAGTTGTTTTGTAGTGTAGGTGTGAGTCAGGAGTTATATGAGACTGCGTACTAATGGGTGTGTAGAAATATGCTGTTACAATGTTGTGTTGAAGTGGCAGTTTAATGTTAATGAAGCTTGGATTAATCAGTATAGTAGGCCTTTGTTAAAGTGTTGGAATGTGAATTTAGATATCCAGTCTCTTGTGGACACTTGCGTGTGTTGTTTATATCATTTCTTACATCTCTAAGGCAGAGAGAGAGATGGGTTTGTTGTTAGGAAAGTTGTTGTTGTGCCCAGAAAGAGGCACAAAACGACGCACAAAACGACGCCAATGTAAGATCCTTTAAAAAGCCTTGGCAGTGTGTATTTACACAACAGGGATGTCAGTGCTCAGGAGGCAGTTTATAGGTTGAGTAACATGCACCTGAAGGAGTGCTCTAGGAAGGTTGTGTTTGTGCCCACAGGGGGACAATAAGTAGTTAAGATGAGTTTGCCTTTGAGTGTGTTGAGGCAGAAGGTGCTGTTACTACAGATGAGATGTGGATGACAGGTTTTGTTGATAGATATAAGAACAGGCCAAATGACAGCACTTTTGATGATGTGTCTCTGGCGTCTTTTGCCTCTGAATATTGTGTCCTGTCTAAGAGTGAGAAATATGTGTCATGAATAGTTATGTTTGCTTTTCACTCACAAAGACTCCTGAAAAGTTTTACCGGAGTATTCTGCAGTTGTTTCTGCCACACACAGTTGATATACGGTTAATCCATTTCAACTGTGAATCTCAGGAGGTCTATGAGTCACACCAGGTCAGGTTTAGGGATGGATCACTACATTCTGTTTAGTCTGTAGCTGATCTGAATAGGATCATGTTTGAGAGGGAGACAGAGGATTTAGAAAACATTCAGAGTAGCATAGATTCTGATGATGTTGTAGAAGATTTGTAGTGTGAGCTCTGTCCACAGCAGGAATTAGAGCATTTAGAGAGCATAGATGAGTTAAAGGAAAGAACACAGTCTGTGTTCAGCTCTTGTTCGGTCTCTTAATGAGGCACAGTTGTTTGTTTTCTACCAAATTAAACAGTGGTGTTTAGAGAAGGTTAATGGTAAAAATCCTGCACCGCTGCATGTTTTTATTACTGGTGGTGCAGGTACTGGTAAAAGTCATTTGATAAGGATGATTCAGTATGAGTCAATGTGTGTGTTGACTGCTCGTACAGGGATTCCTGCTTATAATTTGAAAGCAACAACCATTCACACCACCTTTAGTATAGGGAGGAATGTTAAGCTGCCGTATGCTCCTTTGGGCGAAGAGAAGTTCAATTCTCTTCTCAGCGAATTAAACAAAGTGGTGACTTATCACCCTTTGGAAATGTTAGTGTGGTTGCTGATTTTTTCTGACTGCCTCCTGTTAAAGGGAAGCCACTGTATGTAGATGATGTTAGAAATACATTATGGACAAATGTATTTAAGGTGGTAGAATTAAAGGAAATAATGCAGCAAAAAGATAGTGTTTTTGCACAGCTGTTAAATCGGGTTAGAACGTGTTCAAAGGGAACAGTGATGCTGGACAGTGACGTGCAGTTGTTAAAGAGTTGTGAAACTGGTGAGGTCAGGTAAATGAGCATAATAATCAACAGTTGTTGAAGTCCTGTCCAGAATATGTTGTTGTAGAGGCGAGAGACTATGTTAATGACAAACTGAAGCTATTAGAAGGGCATCATGCCAAAGCTTCCAATACTTATTTGTCAGAGGAATTATTTTTAGGCAAGAGTGCACGTGTCATGTTGTGTAAGAATGTAGATGTTTTAGACGGTCTTGTTAATGGGGTTTGCGGTACAGTGACTCACATTGTTTTCTTAGAAAACAAGAGGTTTCCTCACAAGGACTTTGTGAAGTTTGATGATGTTAATTTATTTTTTTTTAATTTAGGAAAGATTTCTGCAGCAAGACAAGTACATGTGGCTTTAAGCCATGTTAGGAGTCTGTCAGAGTTAATTATTGAGAACTTGGAACAGAAGAAGATTTATTGTAAAGAGCATTTTGGCTGTCATTAATAACATGTGCCAGTTTCTTACAGAGGATGTTCCAAGGAGCACATCAAGTCCACATATTTTTAGAGTGTTTTGTATGAATGTGCAAAGTTTAACTCAGCATGTTGCAGATGTGGTGATGTGTACACAGCATTTGCAGCCTAACTGTGTTACTGTAACAGAAACATGGCTTACTGCAGAATCCTTGCTAGATATGATCCAGATGCTGGTTACAGTTTCAACCACTGTAGGTCACAGGTCAATTTAGTGTGCACAGTGTGTAGAATCTTTATGTACAACATAGTGTTAGTGATTATTTATCGTCCACCATCATGTCCTCTGCCATTGTTTAAAGAGAATTTAAGGAAGTTGTTCCACCAGGGAGAGGCTGGCGCTCTCTCTCTCTCTCGATCTCTCTCTCATGTAGATTTTGGTTGGTAAGGTTTGGTTATTTTATTTTCGGTTAGTGTATTTTTACATCCAACATTTTCACACATGCAGACATTCCCTACACCACTGAAATACATATTCCTATATTAAGTTTTCAATTGATTATCCACCATTCTGTTTGTGTGATCTCTCTTCTTTTTGCTGTGAACTCTGAGCCGGTTCATGACATTGATGAAGTGTCAGTCAAACCTGAGCTGATACATGAGTTTGACTCTGAGGAAACTTGATTTCACTTCAGCCCTGGTGGAACAACACTCTGCATTTTTAGCATATGAGGTAACTAATTTGCTGTGAGTGTGAGACTCAGAGTGAGCAGTGTTGCAATATCTATGTATCTATCTATGTCTATCTATCTATGTCTATCTATCTATCTATCTATCTATCCATCCATCTATCTGCAGGTGTGTGTGTGTGTGTGTGTGTGTTTGTCCTTTGATGCCTTTGATGTATCAACATTCTACAGCCTGATGTCACAGGCTGCAGTAAGTGGACACACAGCCAGAGACAAGTTCAGAAGTCAAACAGGAGCAGAAACAGTTGGACTGGACAGGACTTGCTCATGATTTAGGAAGAAAGAAGCACTCAGATATTTCTGCACAATTATTGACAAGGAAGGGAGGAGCTACTGCTGTTACAAGGACAAGAGGAAACTACAGGAAAGTCCAGATCAGCTCCAAGGTTTTCAGTAAGTCAGTACATGTTAGTAGTTCATGTCAGTGTCTAGTTTAGTTCATATTGTGGAATGTTTTGTTCAGATGATATGTTTGTTAACTTGATGTGATATTTAAGCACACAAGATCAAGATGTTCAGACACACACATCTCTCCTCTCTACTTTTACTACTCTGGGTTTCAGTTACATGGAAAGTGGAGTCCAGAATATGAGGATGATGCTCTGATTTAACAGGAATCTACTATGGCTGCTAAATGAATTTGCCATGGTCACTTGTTTTAATGAAATGTTCGACTGATAACTGAGGAAATATATGACACACATTGGTAAGAAATATTTTCAGCAGTCAGTGTGTGTCTGTTAGAGTATTTGTATCTAACACATGACTGTGAAAGAGAGAGAGAGAGAGACTGCAGGTGCGGCAGAGGTGGAGGGTGAGACATAATGAGAAATTACAAAGGTTTATTTGAAAATGTCATGTCATCATGTCATCATCTGCCGCTTATCTGGGTCCAGGCCCAGGTCACGGGGGCAGCCCGCCCAATTCACAATGCACCGAAGACCTATGGCACCTCCACAGGTGGTGAGCCCATGGAAGGTGGTGCCACCCGGAGTGGGATTCAAACCCACGACCCTGAGAGGTTGAATCTCATGCTCTACCAACTGAGCCAACCAGGCAGCTCATTTGAAAATGTGTTAAAAAAAAAAACGGTCTACTTTCTGAAGTCACTGTATGTGAACAAACCATATTTGAGAACGATGAGCTGAGATTATTATTCCACATGTAAAGACTTTAATGTCATGAACTTTCTTGTCTCACAGAAAATTTTTAATGAGACAAACTAAATGCTTCATTTGGTTCTGAGCTGCTTTTACTCTTTTGGATTGATGTTCATTAGAAGGCAAATGAAGTGTGGCAGGGAGATTAGAAGAAGCCCCTCCTCCAGGCATCACCACCTCCTAATAATCTGACCAAATGCTAAAGTATCTCATTAGTAAAGTGTTTACACTGATAATTATAGCTGAAACAATTAATCCGTCCATGGATTAGTCCAGGGGAGAGCCAACAGAGGATTGGTTCTAGCTGAACTCAGGCACAGGGAAAGATCTCAGGAGAGCTCGTCAGACTGCACACTGCTGGCTCATAGTTGGACACAATTAATCAACAACAATTAATCAGTTATTTCAATTTACAGGTTATTTCTCAAGAGAACATGTTTTCACAAAATACAAAAACATTTGCTGCTTCCAACTTGACATGAACTGCGTTGGATTGTCCAGGTGTACCTAATAAAGTGAGCACTGAGTGTAGTTCTCATGAATGTGCAGTGAAGTGTATGAAATCCACTGTTCCAGCAGTGAGCAGCAGCTGGCAGCTGTTTAGTATGAACAGGTCCAACGTAGGTCAAACGTGCTGAGTAGACCTGCATCAGACATGTGTCTGATGTGTTTGAAGGAGTTTTTTGAGTCTCCACAGACAAGTGAAACACATTTCTGTGAAGACGTGTTAGTGTGCTACACCTTAATCTTTGTTTCCATGACAAAATCATCAACAACCAACTAAATCCAAAAACAACCATTCATAACACAAACCATAGAAAATGTTCCAGCTTCCTCACACATGTACAATGATGACCTTGATGAATAGTTTATTTCTCAGAAACAATATTCAGCACTACAGTTTGTTATGAAGCTTGTTCCATTAGGTAGAATCGGGTTCAAAAACTGGACTGATATGATCCAAACACTTCATGAACCTACAGATGACTCTGTCCCATCAGGAGTATGAGAGGTATTCACCCATCTGATCATATGATACTGGAGTGTGTCTATGGGACCTGCTGAAGAAGGAAGAAAAAGTGACTTTATAACCTCTTCACTGAACAGGAGTCTTCTGCCCTCCAGTGGTCACTGTCAGTAACTACAACTCTGCACACAGCACTGACTGATACTGATGTTCACACTGACATTATTCCACATTTACTGACTTATTTTAGCTCTAATGTTCATCAGTCTGATAATGACTCTCTGTATGTGAACACACATATTACACTGCTTAAATACTGATGTCTGACTGATGGACAAATAATCAGAGAGGTTACTGCCCTCCAGTGGTCACACTGACAAGTGTCCAACAGGACTCACACTGATTATTAGGATCAATATGTACCAATCAGTATTGATGACATCAGCAGGAAGATGAGGACTGGTCATAGTTTGAATAATGTTCCATGTATTATTCCATCCATGTTTTCAGTACATGCAGATACACTGTAAAAAAATGTGACAACTAAAAGGATCACTGTAAAATGATAAATAGGAGATGAACTGTAAAAAATTCTAGCATTGATTATCAGGAAATACACTGTAAAAGAATTTAATGGAGACTGTGCACTGTGTAAAATGGCAACAAAGGTGACACAGGATATATCCAAAAAACAATGATGGTCATAGATGAGCTCTGGACTAACTTACAACCAGAGGATGCACTGTAAAATATTACATCAATTCAATTCAATTTTATTCTAATAGCTCCTTCCACAATCAAAATTATCTCAAAGCGCTTTACAGAGACCCAGAGTCTGACCCCAGAGCAAGCACTTAAGGCGACAGTGGCAAGAAAAAACTCCCTTTTAACAGGAAGAAACCTTGAGCAGAACCTGGATCAGATGAGGGACCCTCCTGCTGATGGCCGGGCTGGGTGAAAGGAGGAAAAGGAGGAAGATAGGACAGCTAGGAATGGAGGAGAGGAGGAGAAGGACATGCAGCATATAAAACATGATACAAACAGGGTTGGCAGTGAACAATGTTAGAGGGCCAGCATTCAGATTACAGAACAGTTAGTGGATACTGTGTGCTCAGCAGATTACAGTTATGATAGGAAACAGAGCACAGAGGCAAAAAGCTGTCATGATTGGTAATTATTTACATTACAGTCTGTATAGAATATTAATCCAAAATGTATCTGTAGCAGAGTGGAACCCCTGTCTTCATATTTTCTGCTTATTAATTGTTTAGTTTGCTCAGCTGTTCATTTATTTATAACTAAGTAGTGTGGCCCAATATAAATAGTACAGGCATTGTAATGTTGTAGTTTCACCACAAGAGGGAGTGGGTGTTTTGGAGTCGCTCCTGGTCAGTGGACGTCGACACATCAATGAGTTGCTCCAATGACGCATAGACAGGAGCGCGTCATGACACGACGGTTGCTGAAAGTTTACTTTCACTTTTACTTTCACCGAAGTTTGTGGTGCAGATGATTTTCTCTGTCTGAAGGTAAATGTCAGCACTTCTAATGTTTTTCTCGTCAACACTTCCTGTAGTTACCTGGATTATCTGATGTACGGATTTGGATGTTGTAGTGTTTTTTTATACTGCGTTGTGGTGTTTAGTTGTATAGACTCTGAGTTGTCAATCTAAAGTCGAGGTGAGGCAGGAAGAGGTCCGTCATTATCCGCCATGTTGTGTGGATATCTGCAGTAGAAGCGGTGGAGTCAGAGTAGAAGCAGAGTGAGCTGATGGTCAGTAGCTGAACACGGAGCCTTTGTTAGTCTGTGGCTCCACTTACTGCTGACTGAAGGCAGCTTTTCCTGCCTGAATCAACCTGTGGAGGAGGCGGACCTGAGCCGCTGCTCTCCCGCAGTCTGAGCCGCTAAATGCGGTCTGAGCTCGGCCGGACAGCGGCTGGAGAACAGCTCTGACTTTCTCTGTCATTAGATGAACTCTACGGGACTGAGCTCAGAGGGACTGACAGGGTTTTTCAGACTCTATGTGATTTTCAGAGAGACAGTTAACACTCCATCCACAGAGTCAGAGGCCTCCTGGTCCTATCAGGACAAACTCTACCTGATGAATTAGATGATAAAGACCCAAATCCATAAATACTCTCACAATAAAGCATCTCAGCAGCTCTGATAGGTGATTATATCTCTGTGGCTGGTCACAGTACAAACAGAAAAACTGTCTGTCAGGACATATTTGCTGTTTTTATTGATGTCTATCTGTGTCTCTGCTGTTTGGTTTGGTTTTGGTTTGTTGTTGCTGCTTCATATAGTTCAGACTTTACTATTAGAAAAGGCAGGAAAGTGCCAGGGGCCCCAACTAAACAGGCCCCTGGAATAATATTGAGGAGAAATGAACTGAGTCTCAGTTGTTTTGTGTGGAATAATCACCTGCAGCTTGTTTCATCAAGTCATTTTCTACAGAAACACTGCAGACAAACAGATTGTCAGATAAAATCAGTGGATCTCAGTCCATCTGTGTGTCAGTGAATGGAAATGGTCGTCTCTGAATCGTGTGTGAAAGATATGAAAGAGGAAAGAAGAGCCAATCAGTGGAGGAGCAGCTGATATTTCTACAGGACAAATAATGGAGAAAAGAGCAGGGCCATAAAGGTCTGGACAGATGAGTCGGTGCTCTGTCTCCAGGGATGTTTTAACTGCACAGACTGGGATGTTTTCACACAGTCCTGTGGGGATGATTTGGACTCATTGGTGGATACAACAAACCATGATTTACCAAATCAGTCAAAGCAGGATTACAAATCAAAACTGGAAAACAAGATGGCAGCAAACAAACTTGGTTCAGCCTGGGCAAGCATGAAAACTACTGCAGGCCTTCAGACCACAGAGCTCAGTACTCGTGTCTTTTTAGATGGTTGGAACTCGGACTCAGAGCTGGATAATGCTCTGAATTGTTTTTATTGTCATTTTGATTCCTTTGGTTTTAGCACAGAAACTCAGGAACTGAAACATAAACTTAAAGACACTATGCACTTTAACATTGAGCTGTGTGATTCTGTGCAGTAAAAGTGAACAAAGGTCACGGCCCCGATAATATATGTGGATGTTTAGTGAAGTCCTGTGCACATGAGCTGAGTCCTGTTTTTCAATATATTTTTAATAAGTCTTTACAGACACAACATGTCCCTAAGCTCTGGAAAGATCCTGTGGTTGCTGTCCCAAAACACTGAATGATGTTAGAGCAGTCGCTCTGACTTCAATTTGAATGAAAACCATTGAGAAACTGGTCAGATCTGAGGTCCTGAAGCAAACTGAACATGCACTGGATCCTCTGCAGTTTGCATACAGACCTCACAGAGGAGTGGAGGATGCTACAGTGACTCTGCTCAACATGCTTTTTAAACATCTGGATTTTAATGGGACACACGCCAGGCTTTTATTTGAGGACTTGTCTTCTGCTTTTAATACAATCCAACCTCACATTTGAATTGAAGGGCTCCTACAACAGTTTGATTTAAATAATAATCTGGTGGGTTGGATTCTGGATGTTTTAACCAACAGGACACAGAGAGTGAGGGTCAACAGTACATTGTCTGACCAAAGGTGTTCTTCCACTGTTTCTCCTCAAGGGTGTGTGTTGTCACCACTATTGTTCATTTTATACACAAACATGTGTCAGAGCAGACATGACAGCAGAAGCATCATAAAGTGCTGATGACGCAGTTATTGTTAGTCTCCTCCAGGACGGTGAGAGCAGCCATGGACCAGTCATTGATGATTTAGTTCAGTGGTGTGAGGAATCCTACCTGCAGCTAAATGCTACAACAACCAAAGATATGCTCATTGATTTTAGGAGGAAACCCCACAGGCACCAAGTCACTTTAATTAAAGGTCAGACCACTGAGTATGTGCAGTCTTACAAATATCTTGGGACTATCATTGACAGCAAATTGACTTTTTGAAAAAAATTGTGAAGTGGTTTGTAAAAAGGCTCAGAAACGTTTACACTGTTTAAGGAAACTTGCAGATTTTCACATTGACTGAACCATAATGAGCATGTTTATCTCTTTTATAGAATCCATTTTATCATTTTCTTTAGTGTCATGGTTCAGTCAGACAACTTTAAAACAGAGGAACAAATCTACCTACAGATACAAATAAAGTAACATGAACCTGAGGATGATTTCAGTTGATGTGCAGATGAATGATTTGTGTTTTCTCTCCAGATGAAGGTAGAAAGTGTGTGTGAGCTGATGTGGATGTGAATTCAGCATCATGAATCAGTGTGAGGACAGAGAGGAGGGAGCCCCTCCCCCTAAAAGCAGTCTGTGTGGGGACCATGAGATCCAGACCAAAGCTCAGAGGTGAGATGAGGATCTCTAACTGTCCATGACTCTTCTCCATGTCAGAGCTCAGCACTCACATCACTGCACCATCATTATTCACACTCAAAGCTCTGTGTGTGTTGTGTTGAAGGCCAGAGCAGCAGCACACACCAGACTCTGCTGGACCTGGACCTGAACATGGACCTGAGTCCAGCTGTGTGTCCATGAAGAGTGACTGGTCAAAGGATGAGCCCATTAAATTCAAAGGACAGCCTCCCTCTGCTGCAAAGAAGTGAGCTGCAGCTGAGTTTAAAATGTATCAGACAGCTGTCCTGTATAACTGGTCTTCTATGAAAGATGAAGTGATTGTGTTTTGTCTCCAGACTTCATGAATGACACAGTATATGAACATGATCAGGCTGAAACACAGGCTTTAGTGGCAAAGTTGATGTTTCTCTTTTCAAGAAAAGCACTTCTTATGTTCTTATATGTGTCATTCAGATCAGAACTAAAACTCCCTGTAACTCAGCACCTATCCAGTTCCAGTGTTTGTGTTAGTGTCCTGTAGCAGAGGTGAGACTTCTGTCAAACCCAGTGTGAGTCCTTGAAACTCATCATTTAAAAGGTGGACTTGTTGTGATGACTCTAGGTCATGAGGTACAGAACTGATTGCTTGTTTCCTCTCATTGAGAATGTCACAGCACAGTAGTGTTTGCTTTAATCAGGACAGTCACCACAGAACATAAAAGCAGCTGTTGTTTGTGTACAAAGCATAAAACGCTCACAGATGCTGCAAACATAATGTGAGCTAATTCTTCATGATTCCTCCACAGAGTGGACCAGGAGAGCTCAGAGGTTCCCAGTGCTCAGTCTGCCCAGCAGCATCAAACACACCTGGACTCCATATTTATGGTCTGTACATGGACAACAACTACTTTGACATCTGTTGTGTTGGCAATAATCTCCATGCTGCACTTTTTAGAGCAGTGGATTGTCAGTGTGTCCAACATGGATCTGATGTTTGGCTCCATGGTTTTACTTTGATTGCGTCATTCATATAGTTTTCTGTTCCAGCTGCTGGAGGAGAACATTGTGACTTTTGTGAAGAAGGAGCTGAAGAAGATCCAGAAGGTTGTGAGTCCAGATTACCCAGAATGCTCAGAGAGTCAGAGGAAGGATGAGGAGGTGTTGGACGGTGAGGATGAAGAGCAGAGGAGGAGCAGCAGAGAGGCTTTTGTGAAGATCACAGTGAACTTCCTGAGGAGAATGAAGCAGGAGGAGCTGGCTGACTGTCTGCACAGCAGTAAGAGGATTTCTCTAAAGATTCTACATGATGGACAAATGGCACATTTACTAACATCTCAGGACATGAAATATGTTCATGTGTGTTCTTTAGGGGGATGAACATGTCATGTTTTCTTTATGAATCAGTCATTGATGTTGTTTCTTGTTTGTTCATTCAGGACATGTTGCTCCAGTTTGTCAACGTAAACTTAAATCTACTCTGAAGAAGAAGTTCCAGTGTGTGTTTGAGGGGATCTCTAAAGCAGGAAACCCAACCCTTCTGAATCAGATCTACACAGAGCTCTACATCACAGAGGGAGGGACTGGAGAGGTCAATGATGAACATGAGGTCAGACAGATTGAAACAGCATCCAGGAAACCAGCCAGACCAGAAACAAGCATCAGACTAGAAGACATCTTTAAAGCCTCACCTGGAAGAGATGGACCAATCAGAACAGTGATGACAAAGGGAGTGGCTGGCATTGGGAAAACAGTCTTAACACAGAAGTTGACTCTGGACTGGGCTGAAGACAAAACCAACCAGGACATACACTTCACATTTCCATTCACGTTCAGAGAGCTGAATGTGCTGAAAGAGAAAAAGTTCAGCTTGGTGGAACTTGTTCATCAGTTCTTTACTGAAACCAAAGAAGCAGGACTCTGCAGGTTTGAAGAGGTCCAGGTTCTGTTCATCTTTGACGGTCTGGATGAGTGTCGACTTCCTCTGGACTTCCACAACACTGAGATCCTGACTGATGTTACAGAGTCCACCTCAGTGGATGTGCTGCTGACAAACCTCATCAGGGGGAAACTGCTTCCCTCTGCTCGCCTCTGGATAACCACACGACCTGCAGCAGCCAATCAGATCCCTCCTGAGTGTGTTGACATGGTGACAGAGGTCAGAGGGTTCACTGACCCACAGAAGGAGGAGTACTTCAGGAAGAGGTTCAGAGAGGAGGAGCAGGTCAGAAGGATCATCTCCCACATCAAGACTTCACGAAGCCTCCACATCATGTGCCACATCCCGGTCTTCTGCTGGATCACTGCTACAGTTCTGGAGGATGTGTTGGAAACCAGAGAGGGAGGAGGGCTGCCCAAGACCCTGACTGAGATGTACATCCACTTCCTGGTGGTTCAGTCCAAACTGAAGAATGTTAAGTATGATGGAGGAGCTGAGACAGATCCACACTGGAGTCCAGAGACCAGGAAGATGATTAAGTCTCTGGGAAAACTGGCTTTTGAGCAGCTGCAGAAAGGAAACCTGATCTTCTATGAATCAGACCTGACAGAGTGTGGCATCGATATCAGAGCAGCCTCAGTGTACTCAGGAGTGTTCACACAGGTCTTTAAAGAGGAGAGAGGACTGTACCAGGACAAGGTATTCTGCTTCGTCCATCTGAGTCTTCAGGAGTTTCTGGCTGCTCTTCATGTCCATCTGACCTTCATCAAGTCTGGAGTCAATCTGCTGTCAGAAGAACAATCAACCTCCAACAGGTCTAAACTGTTCAGATACAAACCTGATCCAACACGGCTCTACCAGAGGGCTTTGGACAAGGCCTTACAGAGTCCAAATGGACACCTGGACTTGTTCCTCCGCTTCCTCCTGGGTCTTTCACTGCAGACCAATCAGACTCTCCTACGAGGTCTGCTGACACAGACAGAAAGTGGCTCACAGACCAATCAGCAAACAGTCCAGTACATCAAGAAGAAGATTGAAGAGACTCCCTCTGCAGAGCAAAGCATCAACCTGTTCCACTGTCTGAATGAACTGAATGATCGTTCTCTAGTGGAGCAGATCCAACAGTCCCTGAGTTCAGGACGTCTCTCCACAGATGAACTGTCTCCTGCTCAATGGTCAGCTCTGGTCTTCATCTTACTGTCATCAGAAAAAGATCTGGACGTGTTTGACCTGAAGAAATACTCTGCTTCAGAGGAGGCTCTTCTGAAGCTGCTGCCAGTTGTCAAAGCCTCTAACAAAGCTCTGTAAGTGTATAGATAGTTGGATTTATTCATCATTATATAAAGACTCTGCTATTTTATTCAGCAGGAGGGAAAATAAATTCCTCTGTTCTTTAATTTCTTATCATCATCTCTGAGCTCTGAGCTTCATCACATTGAATCTGAATTAAAATAATGGATCCTACATTAAAGAGCCAAGTCTCAGCTTTAATTTGAGCAGGTTGACATCAGTATAGAAAGAACTGTGTGGGAGATTCAGCCCTTTTAGTGGTTCAAAAGTAACTGGACAAATACACATGAAACAAACTCATCAGATTTAATATTTAGAGTAAAATCCTTTGCAGTCATTGACTGTAGTATCCATTATTATATTTTAAAGTGAATGTGCTGAGAGCCTGAAGAACAAAGCATGTCTAACTGTCCAAATACTTACGGCCTTGACTGTACATGTCTGTTTATTACTGATTGTATCATATTTAACTGTCATGTCTCCAACTTGTTGAGAATAAAACAGAAAGGATTTGAATCAGAGCCAATGAAAGATGATCATCAATGTAGAAACTCCTCATTGGTTAGCAGGTGGATAAAGAGCTGATATTTCTGCTTCACTCAACAAATCTGTGTTTGATGTTTGGCCCAGTTTTCAAATGCAGGTCTGTTAGTTTGCTGTGAGCTGCAGAGCAAACTGAGAGTTTTGTTCCTTTGATTGTCCTTTCAACACAAATGTTATTTGACTTTTTCTTCATTGTTTCCTCTTCAGACTGAGCAGCTGTAACCTCTCAGAGAGAAGCTGTGAAGCTCTGTCCTCAGTTCTCAGCTCCCAGTCCTCTAGTCTGAGACACCTGGACCTGAGTAACAACAAGCTGCAGGATTCAGGAGTGAAGCTGCTGTGTGGTTCTCTGGAGAGTCCACACTGTAGACTGGAGACTCTGAGGTCAGTTCACTGTCTGTTACTGTTGTAGATCTTAGATCTTTAATCCACAACTGAACCTGGTTTATCTTCATCCAGAACTTGAATCCATTCATCTTGAATGAATGAGATTTGAAATAGTTGTTGTTCCATATTGTGACTTTTTCTTCTCTCAGACTAAGAATTATTCCTTCAGTTTCACTTCATTTCAGTCAGTTGTCATGAATAATGTCTGTTGACTTCAATGAAACCTTCAGAACTCACACACTCGTATTTGTCACAGTCAGCAGACTAATGTTTTCTAAATGAAGTGTAGAAAATGTCCAGTGTGAGTTGTTCAAAGTCCATTTTTATCACAACAATATACAGAACTAATATTTGTGCCAATCAATTGAAAAACACTTGAAGTTCATTCAGTGATTCAGTGTGTGTGTGTGTGTGTGTGCACGCGTTTTGATATTTAACACAAGTGTGGTAAATTGTGGTCTTTTCTCATTGAGTTGAATTGACTTGTTAAATGTGTTAAGGAGCAAAGACTTAAAGTACCACACTGTTGGTTTATAGATAGATAGATAGATAGATAGACTTTATTCATCCCTCAGGGGGAAATTGTTATGTTACAGCAGCAAGTAAAACAGTCACAAAAAGAAAGGAAAGGACAAGTTGACAGCTAACTGGCAGCACTTAGCAACTCTACAATTTAAAGTGTGACAAAGTATAAACACATAAAGAGTGAATGTGTATATATATATATATATATATATATATATATATGACAAGAAAAATAACAATAATATTAATAATAAGATTTAAAAAAATAACAGGGAGGAGAATAATATGTGCAATAATATATACAATGTAAAAATATAACCTGTCAGGTGTGCAGTGTGTACATTTATAATAGAAAAATAGAGCCATGGTTCTCTAATGGTGGTATGTACAGTCGTGCAGCAGTGTATAGTTATGTACACATAATATACATATACTAGGGGTGTGCGATATGACAATATTAGATCGTGAAGGATTAGAAAGTGTTGACGATCTGCCAGAGGAGAGAGATCGTATTATCGTCTATAGGACACATTCTATTAATTGCAGCTCTATGCTTGCGCACAGACGCACGAGAAGGTTTTTTTTTCCTTGGGCAACTGACAGCCCGCTTCACGTGAACATGACCAACCAATCATGGCGAAGTACGAGCAGTGCTGATTTTTTTAAACTAGCCTCGCTGTTTCAGTCAGGGTGTAGCGGGTAGCCATGGCCGACAACGAAAGTGAAAGCTTGGAATTGGTCCCCAAAAAGAAGTCCACTTCAGTCGTATGGACAGTGTTGGGGAGTAACGGAGTTCATGTAACGCCGTTTCTGTCTTCGCCAACACATTCCTGTCCCGGCTCTGTTTTGCCGGCTGCGGCTCAAGTTCTCACTCCTGCTGCTCCTCGTCCGACTCCATTCTGACCGACTGATCAGGCGAATAGCTCGTTTATTTACGTTTGTTTTCGTGGAGCTGGGGCTTCTGGGAAACGCATCGGGTTGCCTTCGTTCATTTAGAGAATAAATATAAACTCGTGAAACAGAGAAGTATCGTCACGTAATCCATTGATTTCAACAATGTAACTGTATTCTGAATACTGTCTATTTAAACTGTAACTGTAATGGAATACAGTTACTCAGAATGTGTATTCTGAATACGTAACGCCGTTACATGTATTCCGTTACTCCCCAACACTGCGTATGGAACTGGTTTGGGTTTTCTCCAAACGACAAAGCACAGAGAAGGTTCGAGCTTGGGATGGAAACACAACGAACCTGTTTAACCACCTGAAGAGGCAGCATCCGAAACAATTAGCTGAGAGCCAAGCAGCGAGGCCAACCACACATCAGCCACTGGTAACGGCTAAAGACATTACACAGAAACAACCAACTATAACACAAACCTTTGATAAAAGCACGCTGTGTGAGAGAAGTAGCAAACGGTGGAAAGAGGTGACTCTTTTATCTTTAGGGCTAAGTTTTTACATAGAGAATAGTTTGGTTCTAAATTAACTTCACTGTAAAAATGAACTGATAAAATTGTGATCGTGATTTTACCATTAACAAACCGTGATGTGATATTTTTGCCATATCACCCACCCCTAATTTCTCCTAAAGACAGATCACATCTCTCTGATCACATCATGTTGAAAAGAATTCAACCTTATTGGTTTGTTAATTGTGTTTGTGCTCGATCAGTTTTGTGTTGACAACAAATCATTATTCAGTCGTCTGCCACGCTCGTCTAAATATTTCATCCTTTATATTTAAATATGTGCAGCTCTGATATTGTCAGTCCATTAGTTTCATTTGTACCTTTTGGTAAAAGTCAGCCCATGTTGCAGCTAATGGACGTGAAGCTAACAGCAGCAGGTAGCTCACAGACAGAGATCATCTTTAGCAGCTGTCACTGTTCACTGAGCTCAACTGGAGGAAAATATCCTGGAGTCAGAGAAAAATCCTGGACAGTAAAAATGTTTTTCTAATGGAGACGGCCTCATGATAACTTAGTGGAGTCAGATCAGAGTTCTCAGTTATTCCAAATGGTTTATTTAAAGGGCGACAGGAGCAGAGTCATGATGGGGACATGTTGGACAGGACAGTTTTTCAGCTTCCAGAGGTTGATGTTGTGGTCCATCAGTCAGTGAAGGTGAGGCTGTAGAGTGTGTGAGGGACATTAATTATTCTGGAGCTTCTGGAGAGGAGAAAGGACTCTCTGTTGTAATGACTACAAAAAGAAGGCAGCTGAGACCAGTCACAGTGTTTGGGATTTAGAGCAGGTACACACTGGATATAGATGTGAAAAAGCTGCTGTTTCCTAACAAATCCCACTTTATTTAACAATCATCTGACTGTTCAATCTCTGAGAAATGAAACATGGAGTGAATGAAGAGATCTTTGGATGACAGAGTTTAGGAAAGTTTTCAAAGCTCTGTTATGAATGAAAACCACTTTGTGCTCAGTCTCTGTTGAGTTGAATGAATGTTTTCCTTGTGGATCCAGGAAATAGACTCTACACATGAGAGACATGATAGAATGTGTTGAACTGCTCCTTCCTCCACCAGCCTATGATACCAAACTGCAGTGAGGACAAGCACAGCGGGAGTCTGTTCTCTGAGCAACTAATTCCAGTAAGAGCAGTTTCCAATGAGCAGATCTCACACACTGACAAACTACAGTCTCCATGACTGGAGCGTCTGGGGTCAAAGGTCAGAACCACCCTCAGGACTTATTACAGAAGACAGTGTAACAGTGATTCATCAGTGTACAGATACATGTCAGTAAATGTTTACCACACTCCATGAAGATCAAACTGCAGCAAAAGCTCAGATCTTCTGCTACAGCTGCTCATTTCTACCTGTCAACAGGTGCAGAGCTCTTCAACAAACAGGTTTTACACCTGGTTAAAGTCATAGAGGTGATGATGATGAATGACACCATCAGATCTGATGTTTGGAAAAAGGCTGGAAGCTGTTTCCAAACAGAGCTGTGAAGCTGAGAGTTGAAGGATGACACCAACAACTCCTTTAATCTGCATCTGACATCTGACTGTTGTTTTCAGATCCAGCTGTGAACATGTGGACTTCTCATTTTAACTGCACAAACCTACTGAGCTACTAAATATATTGATCCTCTAATGACAGACCTGACTGATATGAATCTGTGTTGACATGAACAGGTGTGTGAATGTTGTGGTGACATGTGGATGATGTGTGTAGAAGGCTGACATGATGATAATCCACAGCAACAGAAGGACACAGTCACTCTGCTCATGTTAGAGAGAAGCTCATTGATTAGGACATATCTGATTGGATTATCAATGATTTTCATCTTCATCTGTTATCCTTTATTCAGGTTGAGGGGCTGCAGGTTGTCGGAGATCAGCTGTGCTTCTCTGGCCTCAGCTCTGAAGTCCAACCCCTCCCATCTGAGACACCTGGACCTGAGAGGAAACAACCTGCAGGATTCAGGACTGAAGCATCTGTGTGGTTTTCTGCAGAGTCCAGACTGTGGACTGGAGACTCTGAGGTCAGACTCCATTGTTTCCTTGTGTGCTGAGATGAATATGATGTGAAAGTTGTGCTGACAGTAAAGTGCAGACATCACACTGATATTATACTGATCCACACTGAGGATCTTCATGGTAAAGTCTGTTTTCTTCTTCTGTGGTTTAGTCCACTGACTGTGGCAGAGCAATGTTGAGCTACAGATTTCAAAGCTTCATTTAACAAGAAAAAAGCTTCACTCTTTAAATCACATCCAAGTTTTTTCCACACTCACATCAACAAATATATATTCAGTATTTTCTTCTTCCAACACGACTAGAAAGTGATGAGACTAAAGTCAAAGTGACTCAGATATTCAGAGCAAACTCAGCATGTTTGTTAAATGTCGTCACCGTTACATGAAGTGAAAATCTTTTCCATTTTGTCTCAATCATTTGTTGACTTTCCTCCAAACTTCAGCCTGACATGTTTGTTCTCTGTCAAAACTTTAGGATCTTTAGTAGAATCTGAAACAAATGTCAACAACATGAGTTTGTATAGATGGAGCCACTGGTGGAGCTGGAAGAGTTTAAGAGCTGAAGTCACTATGTCTTTATTGAAGCAGCAGCATGTTTTCATTAATATTAATGAGAGCTGTGTTTGACTTTTCTCAACCTTCTTCAGCTCTGAACAGATGATGAAACACTCAACGCTTTCAAGCAGGAACTTTGTCTCCTAAACTCACATCTTTTATTCTTTATTCAGGTTGAACAGCTGCAGGTTGTCAGAGATCAGCTGTGCTTCTCTGGCCTCAGCTCTGAAGTCCAACCCCTCCCATCTGAGACACCTGGACCTGAGTGAAAACAACCTGCGGGATTCAGACCTGAAGGATCTGTGTGGTTTTCTGCAGAGTCCAGACTGTGGACTGGAGACTTTGAGGTCAGACTCCATTGTTTCCTTGTGTGCTGAGATGAATATGATGTGAAAGTTGTGCTTTATTCAGTATTTATTAGGTCAAATCTCCTTCAGAATTTCTAACATTCAAAGTGTGAAATGGTTGAAAGGAAGTTGTGAAAGTGCTGACTCTGATTTTCAAAGTGATTTTTAAAGCTTTGAAAATGATTTGGATTCTGACTCTTACAGTCCACATTGACAGTGTCAGCAGTTTGACTGAGTTGAGCTTGTGTTATTCACAAAGTCTCATTGAGATCAGGATGTTTGACAAGAACTGATCTGTACAACACGTGTGAGCAGGTCTTAAGGCACAAGTGTTCATAGCTGCTCCCAATGGCCTCACTCACAGGCACAGTGAAAAGCCTGCTGTCACAGAGAGGACACGTCACCATGGTTTAAATATGGAGAGGACATTTTCACACAGTGTCTCCTGAAGACATTCATAGAGCTACACTCAGCTGCTGAGCTGAACAGGGACACAAATATTTGTGGAACCAATGAAAACAGAGCAGAGAGAGAAGTTCAAACCCTGGCTCCTTTCTCAGCTCCACACAGCCGACCAATCACTGAGCCCACTGGGTGTCAACGTCCCACTGTGTCTTTGTCACAGGGACACAAACTGTGGGACACAGACCCCCCCTAAGCTGATAGCCACCAGGAAGGTGGGGCCAGGAATCCCAGAATGCAATGCTGGAACAGCAGATTCAAATGTGTGAGCAGAGAGTGTTGGATGAAGCTGAACTTGCTTTGGACCAAAGACACATGACTGGAATGTGATGAAATGTCTCATTCAACACACTGCACATGTGCTGAATGTCTGCAGCTTCTCAAACTCTCAACACAAACTTCAGTCACACTCAAAACATCAAAGGCTCAAACTATTATTTCACACAATATGAAAGATTTCATTTGAAACCTTAGTGAACACTTTGAAAACTTTCTTCCAAACTGTTAAACCTGAGTGTGAATGTGGGACTTTTTGAAGGAGATTTGAGCTCAGAGATTTGATGCTGATCCACACTGAGCATCTTGTTCAGCTTCATATTTCAAACTCATTGAATGAAGATTCAAAATCCAACACTTGCTAATTGACTCTTTACTTTGGAACAATTTCATCTTCACCTTCAGTTGACTTTTATATTTCTTCACATACAAAGCAAATATTCCACATTAAGACAGAAAGAAATGTGTCTTCACTCTTTGCTTTATGATCTGTGATGTTTATAGTGACTGAAGTTAATGAGAGCTGTGTTTGACTTTTAGTATCTGACTGTTTTTAAGCTGCATCCTGTTGGTTCAGGTGTTTGGAGTTTCCATTTTCCAAACTTGTACATTCTCAACCTTCTTCAGCTCTGAACAGATGATGAAACACTCAACGCTTTCAAGCAGGAACTTTGTCTCCTAAACTCACATCTTTTATTCTTTATTCAGGTTGAGTTCCTGCAGTTTGTCAGAGATCAGCTGTGCTTCTCTGGCCTCAGCTCTGAAGTCCAACCCCTCCCATCTGAGACACCTGGACCTGAGTGAAAACAACCTGCAGGATTCAGGAGTGAAGCATCTGTGTGGTTTTCTGCAGAGTCCAGACTGTGGACTGGAGACTCTGAGGTCAGACTCCATTGTTTACTTGTGTGCTGAGATGAATATGATGTGAAAGTTGTGCTGACAGTAAAGTGCAGACATCACACTGATATTATACTGATCCACACTGAGGATCTTCATGGTAAAGTCTGTTTTCTTCTTCTGTGGTTTGGTCCACTGACTGTGGCAGAGCAACGTTGAGCTACAGATTTCAAAGCTTCATTTAACAAGAAAAAAGCTTCACTCTTTAAATCACATCCAAGTTTTTTCCACACTCACATCAACAAATATATATTCAGTATTTTCTTCTTCCAACACGACTAGAAAGTGATGAGACTAAAGTCAAAGTGACTCAGATACAGCTCTGGAAAAAATTGAGAGACCACTGCAAATTCTTCTGAAATCAATATCTCTACAGGTATGACAGCCATTCCATTCCTGTGTATGTTGAATTCCAACACAAGCACACCTCAGTCTACTTAATGAGGTACTGATTAGGTGATCACCTGAACCAAATCCTATTTAATGAGGAAAAGTATAAAAACCACTGCTGAGGTCATCACTATGCTCTTGCAATAGGACTGGATGGATGGAACAAACAGTGCTGGTAGTACCTCAAAAGTAATAGCAATCAAAAAAATAACTATTGACCATGCCAAAACAGTTGAAAAGAAAAGATTTGTTTGAGGAAAAGAGAAAAAAAGAGGAAAATTCTGGCTTTACTGGCAGAGGGATACAGTGAGCGTCAGGTTGTTTCCATCCTTTAAATTTCTAAGATGGCTGTTCATAAGAACAAGGTCAAGCAGCAGACACTGGGGACAACAAAGCTACAGGCTGGCAGAGGGCGAAACGACTCTCCACTGACCAGGATGACCGTCAACTCATTCCAATGTCACTCAGCAACCGTAGGACGACATCAAGTAACCTACAAAAAGAATGGCAAATGGCAGCTGGGGTGAAGTGCACAGTGAGAACGGCTCGAAACAAGCTTCTAGGGGCAGAGCTCAAGTCGTGTAAAGCTAGAAATAAGCTCTTCATCAATGAGAAGCAAAGAAGAGCCAGGCTGAGGTTTGCAAAAGACCATAAGGATTGGACCATAGAGGACTGGAGTAAGGTCATCTTCTCTGATGAGTCCAATTTTCAGCTTTGCCCAATACCTGGTCATCTAATGGTTAGACGGAGACCTGGAGAGGCCTACAAGCCACAGTGTCTCGCACCCACTGTGAAATTTGGTGGAGGATGGGTGATGTGCTTCAGCAAGGCTGTAATCGGACAGAATTGTCTTTGCGAAGGACGCATGAATCAAGCTACGTACAAGGTTATCTTGGAAGAAAATTTGCTTCCTTCTGCTCTGACAATGTTCCCCAACTCTGAGGATAGTTTTTTTCAGCTGGACAATGCTCCATGCCACACAGCTTGGTCAATCAAGGTGTGGATGAAGGACCAGCCCAATCTCCAGACCTGAACCCAATTGAAAACCTCTGGAATGTGATAAAGAGGAGGATGGATGATCACAAGCCATCAAATATACCTGAGCTGCTTGAATTTTTGCATCAGGAGTGGCATAAAGTCACACAACAGCAACGTGAAAGACTGGTGGAGAGCATGGCAAGATGCTTGAAAGATGTGATTGAAAATCGGGATTATTCCACCGAATATTGATTTCTGAACTCTTCCTAACTTAAAACATTAGTATTTTGTTGTTTAAAAATGAATATGAACTTGTTTTCTTTGCATTATGTGAGGTTTGAGAACACTGCATCTTTTTTGTTATTTTGACCATTTGTCATTTTCTGCAAATAAATGCTCTAAATGATAATATTTTTATTTGGAATTTGGGAGAAATGTTGTCAGTAGTTTATAGAATAAAACAAAAATGTTCTTTTTACTCAAACACATACCTATAAATAGTAACAACGGAGAAACTGATCATTTTGCAGTGGTCTCTTAATTTTTTCCAGAGCTGTATTCAGAGCAAACTCAGCATGTTTGTTAAATGTCGTCACCGTTACATGAAGTGAAAATCTTTTCCATTTTGTCTCAATCATTTGTTGACTTTCCTCCAAACTTCAGCCTGACATGTTTGTTCTCTGTCAAAACTTTAGGATCTTTAGTAGAATCTGAAACAAATGTCAACAACATGACTTTGTATAGATGGAGCCACTGGTGGAGCTGGAAGAGTTTAAGAGCTGAAGTCACTACGTCTTTATTGAAGCAGCAGCATGTTGTCATTAATATTAATGAGAGCTGTGTTTGACTTTTAGTATCTGACTGTTTTTAAGCTGCATCCTGTTGGTTCAGGTGTTTGGAGTTTCCATTTTCCAAACTTGTACATTCTCAACCTTCTTCAGCTCTGAACAGATGATGAAACACTCAACGCTTTCAAGCAGGAACTTTGTCTCCTAAACTCACATCTGTTATCCTTTATTCAGGTTGAGTTCCTGCAGTTTGTCAGAGATCAGCTGTGCTTCTCTGGCCTCAGCTCTGAAGTCCAACCCCTCCCATCTGAGACACCTGGACCTGAGTGGAAACAACCTGCAGGATTCAGGAGTGAAGCATCTGTGTGGTTTTCTGCAGAGTCCAGACTGTGGACTGGAGACTCTGAGGTCAGACTCCATTGTTTACTTGTGTGCTGAGATGAATATGATGTGAAAGTTTTGCTTTATTCAGTATTTATTAGGTCAAATCTCCTTCAGAATTTCTAACATTCAAAGTGTGAAATGGTTGAAAGGAAGTTGTGAAAGTGTTGACTCTGATTTTCAAAGTGATTTTTAAAGCTTTGAAAATGATTTGGATTCTGACTCTTACAGTCCACATTGACAGTGTCAGCAGTTTGACTGAGTTGAGCTTGTGTTATTCACAAAGTCTCATTGAGATCAGGATGTTTGACAAGAACTGATCTGTACAACACGTGTGAGCAGGTCTGAAGGTACAAGTGTTCATAGCTGCTCCCAATGGCCTCACTCACAGGCACAGTGAAAAGCCTGCTGTCACAGAGAGGACACGTCACCATGGTTTAAATATGGAGAGGACATTTTCACACAGTGTCTCCTGAAGACATTCATAGAGCTACACTCAGCTGCTGAGCTGAACAGGGACACAAATATTTGTGGAACCAATGAAAACAGAGCAGAGAGAGAAGTTCAAACCCTGGCTCCTTTCTCAGCTCCACACAGCCGACCAATCACTGAGCCCACTGGGTGTCAACGTCCCACTGTGTCTTTGTCACAGGGACACAAACTGTGGGACACAGACCCCCCCTAAGCTGACAGCCACCAGGAAGGTGGGGCCAGGAATCCCAGAATGCATTGCTGGAACAGCAGATTCAGATGTGTGAGCAGAGAGTGTTGGATGAAGCTGAACTTGCTTTGGACCAAAGACACATGACTGGAATGTGATGAAATGTCTCATTCAACACACTGCACATGTGCTGAATGTCTGCAGCTTCTCAAACTCTCAACACAAACTTCAGTCACACTCAAAACATCAAAGGCTCAAACTATTATTTCACACAATATGAAAGATTTCATTTGAAACCTTAGTGAACACTTTGAAAACTTTCTTCCAAACTGTTAAACCTGAGTGTGAATGTGGGACTTTTTGAAGGAGATTTGAGCTCAGAGATTTGATGCTGATCCACACTGAGCATCTTGTTCAGCTTCATATTTCAAACTCATTGAATGAAGATTCAAAATCCAACACTTGCTAATTGACTCTTTACTTTGGAACAATTTCATCTTCACCTTCAGTTGACTTTTATATTTCTTCACATACAAAGCAAATATTTCACATTAAGACAGAAAGAAATGTTTCTTCACTCTTTGCTTTATGATCTGTGATGTTTATAGTGACTGAAGTTAATGAGAGCTGTGTTTGACTTTTAGTATCTGACTGTTTTTAAGCTGCATCCTGTTGGTTCAGGTGTTTGGAGTTTCCATTTTCCAAACTTGTACATTCTCAACCTTCTTCAGCTCTGAACAGATGATGAAACACTCAACGCTTTCAAGCAGGAACTTTGTCTCCTAAACTCACATCTTTTATTCTTTATTCAGTTTGAGTTGCTGCTGGTTGTCAGAGATCAGCTGTGCTTCTCTGGCCTCAGCTCTGAAGTCCAACCCCTCCCATCTGAGACACCTGGACCTGAGTGGAAACAACCTGCAGGATTCAGGAGTGAAGGATCTGTCTGATCTTGTGGAGAGTCCAGACTGTGGACTGGAGACTCTGAGGTCAGTAGAGGGTTGGAGTCAGTCCATGCTGCTTTCAGTTGTATTGTCCTAAACACAGTTCGTATCAAAGCAAAGATCCAGTGTCTCCTGTGAACCTCCAACCTTCTCAGTGGCTGCTTTACTCATTGAAGCTGTGAGAGGAGAACGGGGACAGGCCTCAGGATGGGACAGAAAAACAGACGCAGAGGACAGTCAGCCAATCACAGCAGCCACAAGCTAATTGTGATCTGTTGTTGTTGTTGTTGTTGTGTTCATGTCAACAGGATGTGTAGAGAGAGTTGTCCTCATTGGTCCAACTGTCCTACCATCACATCTAATCTGAGACTGTTTGTTGTCTCATTTCAACACTAAAGAATTGATGAGTTTGATCTTTGTCACAGCTCTGAGATCAGTCTGACTGCAGCCTGCAAATCACTGGCTCTGATTTCAGAGAAGCATCATGACATTTTGTCAGCATGTGGTCTGATACAGAGCAGAACCTCTGCTGAAGTCCAGTGATCACATCTGTATATCTGTCCATCTGTCAGATACTTTCAGTGACAGCCTCCATGTTTATTTGTCAGCTGATATTTCAGAAGCAGATCAGATGTTCATCAACACACAGAGACTCTTTCTTTAAATGGAACATGAGTTGACATGTAACAGCAGTGAATCCATCACTAAACTGTTTGTGCAGTAATGAAGCTTCATGACTCAGCAGTTTATTTCCACTGTGGACTTGAGTGAAATGTTCAGAGTAAACAGACTTGATGCTAAACGTCTCTGCAGGTGTGTGAGCTTCCAGCTCAGTGTCTTCACTCCAATACGTTAACATGAGAGCTGAGAGGAAGCTGCTACACTACACAGCTGCTCCACTTCTGCTCTGAACAGGACTGAAGTCCCTGCTGCTCTTTATACTGGATGTGCTGCATCAGTGACTGACAGCTGATGAAGTGAGTCTCTGTAAACACTGATTTATCACCTCTGTTGTCTGTCTTCTTCTCTCAACAGATGGAGGTAGTGATCTTTCTAAAGGAGAGAGTGAAGAGGACGGTGTGTGTGTTGAGAGAGGACGAGCTGTGTCCTGATGATCCAGAGAGGTTGAAGCAGCAGCAGCTTGTGTGTAGAGAGGCTCTGATTGGTCCATGTTACTGGGAGGTAGAGTGGAGAGGAGAGCTTCATCCAGCAGTGACTGACAGAGGAACCAGAAGAAGTGGAGAAGACTCTCAGTGCTGCAGTCTGAACTGCTCTGAGAACAGCTCCACTGTCAAGTCCACCATCATCCCTGTGTGTTCCTCTGGATCTGAAAGAGAATCATCAGTGTATCTGGACTGCTCTGCTGCTGCTCTGTCCTTCTACACAGTCTCTGCAGACACACTGAGACTCCTCCACCTCCTCCACCCTCCACCTGGACTCTGTCTTTTTTTATTTCTTTATTTATTCACAGAAGCTGAACCCAAAGTGATAAATCAGATTAATCAGCTCCATCATGTGGTGTGATGGAGAATTGCAGCTAATTTCCACATAATTTTTTTGATCTTGCAGATCTTGGAGGTTCAGGGTTATGCAGTAAGTTGAGGCATCATTATGTGTCTGCTGTACAAAGTACACAAGACATATATTATTATTCACCATACTTCTTCTTTAGTCCCAATGAACGATCTGTAAATGTTTCAGACAATGTCCACATTAAACTGCATTATAGACCTTTAGACAATGTTTTTTTTAACTTCCATTTTCTGTTTATCTGGATTTTTTTAAACCATATAACTCATCTATCTAACAGCTCTGAACTCTCTGTGATGTGTTATTTAAATGCAGCAGTGTGTCCCTGAGTTTTAATGAACCTCTGAATTTCTGTATTGTTTCCTGTATGTATTGAATTGAATGGTTTAAAGGCTGTTTCCTAACTGATAATAAATCCAATAATTATTCTGACAACATGCTGGAAAGTTCTTTAAATTCAACATAATTCAGCACCACTATCAATGACAGTTAGTTAATGCAGTTAAATCAATACCTGTCTCACTCAATACAAGGAAACAATTATGTGGACATTGCAACCAGGGGAAAGGACACACTGGACCTAATGTCTACAAACAACAAGGACTCTTCCAGAGCTGCTGCCCTCCCCTATGTTGGTAACTCTGACCATTCAGCTGTGACGCTCACACCAGCTTACAAACCCAGAGTGAAACAGGTCAAGCCAGAGGTCAGACAGGTTAGAGTGAGACCACTGCTTTGAGACCAGTCAGTGGGACATTTTCAAAGAGGCAGCAACATATGACAATGTTTCTGACCTCCAGGAATATACTGTCTGTCACTGACATTAATAAATGCATAGATGATGTGACAGTGGTCAAAACCATCAAGAGGCGAGCCAACCACAAACACAAAAATGTTTGCTCTCTGGAACATATAAATCTGGGGAGGCTGCAGCAAATAGTCTGACAAGGAAGAACCTGTCACAGGGATCAGAGAGGGATTAATACTTTTCTTCTTCTTTTTTCCTGTTAAATGTTTATGTCATTGTGTAGCTGTTGATTTAAAGTGCAGGTGTTTCACCTGCTTGGAAATTAAATTCCCTTTTATTCAGTTTTGTACAACAACATAACATTGAATCAATGGGAATTTAATTTCTTTTGACACTCGCAAACAGAAAAAAGTCCATTTAATGACAAAGTTAAACAGATCTCAATAATGTGATCTGAATTCATTATTAATGTAAAACACAAACACTCAGGACACATCTAAATCATCAGTGGTGAAGCCAGCTGGTTTGAAAAGTCACATAATTAGATAAATGGAGATCACCTGTGTGCAGCCAAGGGCTTTCAGGTGATTGTAGTATAAATACACCTGCATCTGGAGGATCCAGCTTTTGGTGAGTGAGCAGAGAAACTCTCCACCATGAAGACAGAACAACACTGAGTGTCTCTGAGAAAATGGGATTGAAAAGCAGAAATCAGTGGCTGGATACAAGAGAATTTCCAAGTCACTGAACTTCCTTTGAAGAACAGTTAAACCAATCACTATGAAATGGAAGGAGTGTGACATGGTGAATGATGTATGTCTGTCTGGAGCAGGCTGTTCTAAAAAAAACTGACATGTCAGAGAAGAAAACACGAGCAGCTCCAAACAGTTTCACACCATGTTTGTACTTTCACACTCTGATATTAGCTTTGGTTTTTCTCTCTCTGTCTCGTCCTTTTAACAACCTCCTGCAGCAGGAGTCACATTGAACCTGTCACATCTGATGACTCTTCACTTTTTCATAGAAACCAGAAAGAAAATGAAGATAATGTGGTTCAGTGCTGAGCCTGATAAACTAAAAGGGTTGCATTCCAGAATAAAGCAGTTCAATATCATTTGGAGGTTAAAGCACATGATGTGTTTTAAAATGTAGTGATAGTTATTAAAAGAATAAATTGTTTTTGAGATGTCATCTCCAAAGAAAAAGAGAAAGCATCGGAGGTTGAATGAGGTTTGGCACAAACAAATATCAGAATCTCTCCTGAATGACAGCAGCAGGTCTGACATATGGAGGAGAGATGATCTCAGGCAGAGATTTTATTGATAAGGGAGATAAAAATGTGCACAGGTGGATTAACCAGAGGATCTCACAGTCTTCTCTGTGTATCAGATCATCTATGGTGTCATGTACTTCAGGAAATGATTTAGTATTTCAGAGAGTTGTTCCTTTGGAAACATGGAGTCAAGAAAATCAGTTCTGAATCTGATCCTCTGAAGCACAGAGATAAATCTCTGTCAAATGGAGTTAACCAAGCCTTCAAGCCTTTGTCCTCAGGATGCTGACCACTGTCATTATCTCCTTTCTGTTCTAACTTTATTACTTTTTTTCTTAAAATAAAATCCTAACCATCCAAAAATATGAAAGGAAAAAAATCAATATAGATCTGCCACATATACTTTCAGCATAAGCTGATTCCAACAAAGCTCTTCAGATTCAAAAAGATCATCATTCCTGATACAGACAAACATCCAACATGGAGACTGAAAAGATTTACAAAATACTTCACACAACTATAAATGTTTGAAATATTATCAATTTCTTGAGATTTATTTTGTCAATAACTTTAAAAAGCCTTGTTTAAAAAGACTTGTACTGAATATGAGATTTAAAAACCATTATGAAAATTAAAATAAATAAATAAACAAACTCATGATTCAAACCAATATTCACTGAGATACTTTAGCATTTGGTCAGATTATTAGGAGGTGGTGATGCCTGGAGGAGGGGCTTCTTCTAATCTGAACATTAATCCAAAAGAGTAAAAGCAGCTCAGAACCAAATGAAGCATTTAGTTTGGCTCATTTCAAATTTTCTGTGAGACAAGAAAGTTCATAACATTAAAGTCTTTACATGTGGAATAATAACCTCAGCTCATCGTTATCAAATAAGGTTTGTTCACATACAGTGACTTCAGAAAGTAGATCAGTTTTTTTTAAAATACATTTTCAAATGAACCTTTTGTAATTTCTCATTACGTCTCACCCTCCACCTCTGCCTCACCTGCAGTCTCTCTCTCTCTCTCTTTCACAGTCATGTGTTAGACACAAATACTTAAACAGACACACACTGACTGCTGAAAATATTTCTTATCACTTACTGATGTCAACATCCATCAGAGAGACTCGTGTGTCATATATTTCCTCAGTTATCAGTCGAGCATGTCATTAAAACAACAAGTGACCATGGCAAATTCATTCAGCAGCCATAGTGGATTCCTGTTAAATCAGCCTCATATTCTGGACTCCACTTTCCATGTAACTGAAACCCAGAGTAGTAAAAGTAGAGAGGAGAGATGTGTGTGTGTGTGTGTCTGAAAATCTTGATCTTGTGCGCTTAAATATCACATCAAGTTAACAAACATCATCTGAACAAAACATCCCACAAAATGAACTAAACACTGACATGAACTACTAACATGTACTGACTTACTGAAAACCTTGGAGCTGATCTGGACTTTCCTGTAGTTTCCTCTTGTCCTTGTAACAGCAGTAGCTCCTCCCTTCCTTGTCAATAATTGTGCAGAAATATCTGAGTGCTTCTTTCTTCCTAAATCATGAGCAAGTCCTGTCCAGTCCAACTGTTTCTGCTCCTGTTTGACTTCTGAACTTGTCTCTGGCTGTGTGTCCACTTACTGCAGCCTGTGACATCAGGCTGTAGAATGTTGATACATCAAAGGCATCAAAGGACAAACACACACACACACACCTGCAGATAGATATATACATACATAGATAGATAGATACATAGACAGACACTGCTCACTCTGAGACTCACACTCACAGCAAATTAGTTACCTCATGTGCTAAAAATGCAGAGTGTTGTTCCACCAGGGCTGAAGTGAAATCAAGTTTTCTCAGAGTCAAACTCATGTATGAGCTCATGTATCAATGATCTTCAACAAGGTTTAACTGACACTTCATCAATATCATGAACCGGCTCAGAGTTCACAGCAAAAAGAAGAGAGATCACACAAACAGAATGGTGGATAATCAATTACATTTATTTAAAGTAGAGAAAAACATATTGCAAAGTATTGGAAGCTTTGGCATGATGCCCTTCTAATAGCTTCAGTTCTTTTGTCATTAACATAGTCTCTCGCCTCTACAACAACATATTGTGGGCAGGACTTCAACAACTGTTGATTATTATGCTCATTTAATTCTTGATTTGTAGCAAAAATATGTGAGGCAGAGCTGACCTCACCAGTTTCACAACTCTTTAACAACTGCACGTCACTGACCAGCATCACTGTTCCCTTTGAACGCGTTCTAACCCTATTTAACAGCTGTGCAAAAACACAATCTTTTTGCTGCATTATTTCCTTTAATTCTACCACCTTAAATACATTTGTCCATAATGTCTTTCTAACATCATCTACATACAGTGGCTTCCCTTTAACAGGAGGCGGTTAGAAAAAATCAGCAACCACACTAACATTTCCAAAGGGTGACAGGTCACCACTTTGTTTAATTCGCCGCAACCTCCCGTGAATATATGCTAACAAACTGTGATCTATCATAGAAATTTCATCTATAATCACAAGCTGTAGATCACGATATTTGGCACGAAGAGAATTTAACTTCTCTTCACCCAAAGGAGCAAACGGCAGCTTAACATTCCTCCATATACTAAAGGTGGTGTGAATGGTTGTTTCAAATTATAAGCAGGAATCCCTGTAGGAGCAGTCAGTAAGACACAAACAGAGTCAGGATGAGTACATGTCCTGACAACAATCTCACTGACTCATACTGAATCGCCTTTATCAAATGACTTTTACCAGTACCTGCACCACCAGTAATAAAAACATGCCACGGCGCAGGATTTTTACCATTAACCTTCTCTAAACACCGCTGTCTAATTTGGTAGAAAACAGAAACTGTGTCTCATTAAGAGACCTAACAAGAGCTAAACAGACTGTGTTCTTTCCTTTAACTCATCTATGCTCTCTAAACGATCTAATTCCTGCTGTGGACAGAGCTCACACCATAAATCTTCTACAACACCATCACAATCTATGCGACTCTGAATGTTTTCTAAATCCCCTGAGAGTCACAGTTGAAATGGATTAACCGTATATCAGCTGTGTGTGGCAGAAACAACTGCAGAATACTCTGGTAAAACTTCTCAGGTAAAACTTCTCTTTGTGAGTGTAAAGCGAGCCTAACTGACAACTGCAGGCTGTATTCTTGTTCTTTTAGCTATAAATCCACAACCATTACTTAATTCTATCCATGACACATTTCTCACTCTTAGACAGGACACAATATTCAGAGGCAAAAGACGCCAGAGACATATCATCAAAAGTGCTGTCACTTGGCCTGTTCTTATTTCTATCAACAAAACCTGTCATCCACATCTCATCTGTAGTAACAGCACCTTCTTCCTCAACACACTCAAAGGCAAACTCATCTTAACTACTTATTGTCCCCCTGTGGGCACAAACACAACCTTCCTAGAGTCTCCTTCAGGTGCATGTTACTCAACCTATAAACTGCCTCCTGAGCACTGACATCCCTGTTGTGTAAATACACACTGCCAAGGCTTTTTAAAGCTTCTTACATTGGCGTCTTTTTGTGCCTCTTTCTGGGCACAACAACAACTTTCCTAACAACAAACCCATCTCTTTCTCTGGCTTAGAGATGTAAGAAATGATATAAACAACACACGCATAAGTGTCCACAACAGACTGGATATCTAAATTTGCGTTCCAACACTTTAACAAAGGCCTACTATACTGATTAATCTAAGCTTCAGTAACATTAACCTGCCGCTTCAACACAACATTGTAACAGCGTATTCCTACACACCCGTTGGTGCGGAGTCTCATATAACTCCTGACTCACACCTACACTATAAAACAACTGTGCTACAATATCAAATGAGCAATTCTCATCTGAGAGTGCAGTCTTAATGGCAGATAAAATCTCAAATGCTCGTTCTTTGTTCATGATGTTTTGCTTAACAGCACATGCACAAAGAGTTATGTGTGGTGGACAAGTACACTCAACTTCAACCATGTCAGGTTTGTGACTGATAACAGTACGCCCTGACACTGGCCTAGGGAAGCTGAAATGACACACTGTCTTATTTTTCTTACATGTTTTTGAGTGTTGTTTCGGGTGCTGCTGAACAGATGTGACAGTGTCCAATAATACATCATCATCTGTCCACACTAGTCCACACGTTACATATTTATCAATAAACTGAACTACCTCTTCATCACTATCCCTATCTATCACAGACGCACTCTCAACTCAAAACAAACAGTGAACATGTGGGGAACCATGCTGCTGAAACTCTATCCTATCAAAATAATCTAATATTACCAATAGGATGCAATGGAGACATCAAGACTTCCTTCAAAAAAACCACCAGAAATCAAACATTCTAGCTGCAGTGACAGGATTCTGATGTAACAATTCACACCTATCAGCCCACTCCAAACCATCCACTGTCCCTGTTCTACCCTCCTGCTTTAAAATACTCATCAAAAAATTCTGCCAGCGCAAATCAGCAGAAGAAAACGAGCAAAACCAAGTGGGAACACCAAGCTGATGCACACAGGCCAGTAGGTCACACTGTGCTCCCTGCCAAAAAGCAGGAGTACCTCTAATAGGTTTAAGGAAACGATAAACATCATCAAACGCTAACAATTTCTTCAGAGCTTCTTCATCCTGCAAAAGATTTACTCGTGTTACTTTAATTTAACACGCAACAGAGACCCTTCCATGTTAGAACGAGGCAGCAGATTGGTTGTGTTTACAACATTGGCAGGAACACAGGTCACTGGTCCATGTACTCCATTTTGCCCCCCTTTGGGCAATGCTAATGGCCTTACTAACAGCCCTGAAAAAAAAAAAAACTGTTCCCATCACCCACAATCTTCTCTGTCTTACAAGGAGTCCCTAAAGGACCAACAGCAGAAGATGCAGCATCATTGCACAACTGTCCATTCAGGAGGGGGTGGTTGTGGAGCAGGAACCTTTCCCTTCACAACTATGCAGGGAACAACCCTTGGCTTAGGAGACCCCGGACGCTGCATCTGTGCTGCAGGTGGTGGTGTCTCTAGTTGAAGGTAGGCTGCAGTCCACATCAACTGCACAAGAACTGGCATCCTCATATCATCACTGAGGTGGACCTGCAAAAACAATGAGAAAATAACTGATTATTACCTTCATTGTTACCTATAATTAAGCACTTCCCATATAAATATAAATATAAACATATTGTACTTACACCATCAGCCCACCACAGCTCAGGACAGTCCAGAGGGAAGTGGTTTGCTTGGTGGTAATACTCGACTCCTGAACAAAAACAAATCACAGAAAGTTAGACCACTTCAATAGTTATTACAATAATAAAATACATTTCAAATAAACACATTCTCTCATTAAGACATATACGTTATATAAATATAAAACAATTGCACACAGTGGTATAATAATTCATACCAAGACGTGCTGCCACACATTGGAATTCCTGTCGGAGCAACTCCTGATAGTCAGCTTGGATTGTCAAGCGCGGCACAAAATCAACCACAAATACCTGCAGAAAACAATCGGCCATCATTACAAAAGTATATTACACCTACAGATGTTGCTTATATTGAAATAAATAAATAAATGAATAGCTACCTTTGGCCATTTACTTCAAACAGTTGTCAGGTACTGTGCAAAAGCTGCTCCTGCCTCATTAACTGTCCTACTGGCTGTCAGGTTGTTCCCAGGAGCTATGACAGACAGCATCAGGAATCAGAAGACTCACAGAAAGCACAACTTTGGTCCTGAGCATATCAGCACATGCTCCTGGTGTGGACATGATGCCAAAGGACAGGCAACCCCCTGGCATGTTCACAATACCATCTGCAATGGATCGCAAATGGGAGTCCCCTACAAGAAGAACAAACTGCAACAAAGAGAGAAACAACATTTCTGTTAGACTGAGAACAAAAAACCCTAACCCAAATGCCCAAAAGCCATTGCTCCGGTTTGTGGCGCCAGCCACTGCCATGACCTGTTTTTTGTTTCACAAAATTCTAGCTCTAAAAAAAAAAAAATAAAAAAAAAAAATAAAAAAACATCCTGACTGTACTGAGGTGTAACAACAACAAGTCTGTTGTTGCTCCATCCTCCTCTTCCCTGCCTGGGAGCGACGGTAACCCTTACCACGTGGCATCCAGATGTGTGTAAACACAAACATTAAAAACATTACATGGGTAGGAAGAATCTCTTTACTGACAATGCATGTATAATAAAACAATGACTTCTGTACTCTGTATTACACGATGTATGTTTCTTTCAGGTGTAGAAAACACACTAGCTTGTTAACTCTCATAATACATAAAGGCTACAGGCTAACTCAACTAGCAAGACAAAGCCAAACAACAATGGAGGTAGGATACACTCAGTGTGACATCACACAATAAACAAATGCTACATGGAAAACTCCTAAAAGCAAAGCCGTGTATATTTATTTGTTTGTATTCCAGTTTAATGGGTGGTACGTACATTGCTTTACACATTCAGTTGCCTTCCAAAAGCGTTATCAACTGAAATATACCACTTTTTTTTTATATACTGCTAAATGACTTTGTGTGTGTTCCTCTCTCTCTCACACACACACACACACACACACACACACACACACACACACACACACACCGCATTCACTCGAGCTACTATGAAAACATTGGAGGTAACACACACTACTAACATGTTCTAACAAACAGGAACATGTGTTAGAATGAATTTGGTCAGAACAAACAATAATTCCTACACATAGACATATCCACGTTACGTTTCACAAACACTACTTAACATTAATAAAAATGACCATAACACAAGCGAGCTCTGATCACAGAGCTTAGTACTCACCATGAGCGAAGTTCACGTCTGCAAGAAACCATGAAAAAATGTGTGTAAAATGGTGTGTGTGTGGAGTGTAATGTGATATGTGAGTGTATGTGTGTAAAAAAAAAAAAAAATCCAAAGGAATCCTTCAGTAAAAATCTCAGCAAAAAGCCTCGATCAGTGTTTGTCAGAGACAACCACGCCAGCAATCGAAAGTGAAGAGTATTTATAGGGCATGTTTGGACAAAGACCCGCCCAACCAATTAGAGGGTTGCGGAGGCGGGGACTAAACCGGACACATGCAAACAATTAAATAAAGTTTCCAACTGAAAATATGCTATCATTTTAAAAAAAAAAAAAGCAAATTAAAAACCGTAAATTTAGCCGGTAAATTTCATTTAAAGACAATTAAAAAAAGATATAGATTATTAACACCAGGAAAGACTCTCACAGTAAAATCCCAAATGTTTACATTCAAAACAATTCTAATTTTATTTCATATCTTCAACATTTCTCCTCTCATGTAAAAATCTTCCTTGTTTTATATTTACATGTGCATACAGAGAAATAAATGATAAATAAATCCTGGTCACTCATTAGGCACAGTGTGAATCCTTAGAATCACAACAAGAACTAAACTATTAAATGAAAACATGGTGAAAAGAAATGCGGTAACCTAAACTCAAGGCAAAAGTCAAAAACAAAAGGTCAAACTAAATCTACCAGCCAAAACTACATGTAAAAGATAAATCTAAACAAGTACACAAAGGTTAAACTAAGGTCCAACAAAGTTCACCAAGGGCAAGACAGGTGAACTAAGGGCAAAATCAACAATAGTGCCGGTGAGCCTAAAAAGAAGGGGGAGAAACACCATTAACAGAGTTCACACTGAACAGTCACAGGCCAACTCACCACAGGATGTTAAAAACTAGTATCAAAACCCCTAACAAGCAACGCAGCACCTGGACAGCCACAGCAAGGACAGAGCAGGAGGCAAAGAGAGAGAGACAAAACATCACAGGTGTCTTAGATAACTTGTTCCTGATTAAGAGGAGTTAGGAGGGACTAGCTCAACGCTGCACTCAGCAGCTCCACCTAGGGTAGGGGAGGATTCCCCACCACAGAAGGAAAGAAAAAAGAAAAACACAACACGAAACAACAAGTCACACTAACACTTTGCAGGCTCCGTCCACTCACTCACCCACTCAGAGAGAGAGAGAGGGCACATTATGTTTACTCTAAGAGTATCATTATATATGTCTATGTTGAGACTGTTATCATTAGTAGTAGTAACAGTAATAGTAGTAACAATAATAGTAGTAACAGTAATAGTAGTATTACCTGCATTAGATGCATCACATGACATGTTCAGACTGTGATAGTTTGTTAAATCATCAGACAGATGAAAAAAGGCTCCAGCTTTGCTGCTGTCAGGTGGTGAAATGCTTCAAGGTAACTCAGCCTTCCCACAAAATTGGTTTCACTTTGCAGAGAGATTCTTATTAAACCAATGTTCAACAATCAACACATAATATTGACACCAGCAGCCCTTTGATAAACAGCTATTATGTCCAATGGAGCCTCCATATTCAATCTGTTCTTCACCAGAAAGAAAATAATTCTTCATCAATCTTCAATAAAAACACTGTGGAGCTGAAATATGAATTTGATCATTTTGTCCCAGCAACATAGATGCAAAGTAGATGTTATTCATTTATCATTCTGCTTTTAGGTGTATAACCACAGATGGTTATTATACAAACAATCAGCTGGCTTTCTCTTCAGAGATCACCATTGGTTTTTCTTTGTTCAGACTGTTATAACACTTCTAATTGTTTCAGCCGCAGTTATCACATCTGCTTTCACAATTATTTCTTATATCAGGCTGAGAGAGAAACTAAGAATCTTGTAAAAGCTGCAGGCACAAGAAGTGAATAAAACAAACCTCACTGATCCTCTCTGAGGGAGCTACTGCTTTGTTTTTCCTCCACACACTCTCCACAGTGTATTCCTCTATAATCATAGCTGTGAAACTGTGTGTGTGTGTGTGTGTGTGTGTGTGTGTGTGTGTGTGTGTGTGTGTGTGTGTGTGTGTGTGTGTGTGTGTGTGTGTGTGTGTGTGAGTGCGTGTGCGTGTGTGCATGTGTGTGTGTGTGTGTGAAGAATGTGTATTAGCATATGATGATATGGAAATAATACTATGTAGATGTAATCCTCAGTGTTTGCTGCAGGGACCCAGAAAACTCCTCCAGCTTTTACACTGACATGGAAAGTTACCAACCACATCAAGAATAATAACACAGTTAATCCAGTGGACATTGTACTGTTCATGAAAGCAATGACTGTAGGTCAACTGAGACTGAATGAGGCAGATCACTTGATAAGTGGACATGAAGCAACTCAGGGATCCACAAAGCAACTTTTCCATTTTCATTCTTTCACTCACTTTTCCTTTAATACTTTTATTGATTGATAAATTCAATTTCAATTCAATTCAATTTTATTTATATAGCGCCTTCCACAATCAAAATTGTCTCAAAGCGCTTTACAGAGACCCAGAGCCTGACCCCAGGGCAAGCACTTAAGGCGACAGTGGCAAGGAAAACTCCCTTTTAACAGGAAGAAACCTTGAGCAGAACCTGGCTCAGATGGGGGACCCTCCTGCTGATGGCCGGGCTGGGTGAAAGGAGGAAAAGGAGGAAGATAGGACAGCTAGGAATGGAGGAGAGGGGGAGAAAGACATGCAGCATAATACAGACAATGTGGGTCAGTATTTACATTACAGTTAGTGAACAGTTATTGGATAATGTGTGCTCAGCAGATTAGAATTATGAAACAGAGCACGGAGGCAAGAGCAACAGTTTGCAAAGAATATTAATCAAATATTTATCTGTAGCAGAATGGAACATTAAACATGTTAGAAATAGATCATTGTAAACAATAAACAGCAGCAGGTGGGTGGAGCCAGGACCATAGGACATGCAGCTCCGGAGCCAGAGACACCTGCAGAAAGGTACAGAGAAAGAGAGACCAGAGAGAAACAAACACAGGACTACGGGACAGAGAGGACACAGAGTTAATGACATGTAATAAAGGCTAATAAATGTGAGAGTGGGACTGAGGAGAGAAAGAGAAAGAAGAAGAAGTGTGCAGTACATCAAGGGATGTCCCCCAGCAGCCTAGGCCTATAGCAGCATAACTAGGGGATGATTCAGTTGCCTGAGCCAGCCCTACTAAGGGCTATATCCTTAACTGTAACAGTGTCTATAGAGATAATTGTGACTAACTATAAGTTTAATAAATAACTAGGACTGTAACTACAACTAATTATAAGCTTTATCAAACAAGAAGGTTTTAAGCTTCGTTTTAAAATTAGAGAGGGTGTCTGCTTCCCGAACCCAAACTGGCAGTTGGTTCCATAGGAGAGGGGCCTGATAGCTAAAGGCTCGGCCTCCCATTCTACTTTTAGAGATTTTGGGAACCATAAGCAAACCTGCATTCTGGGAACGAAGCAATCTGTTAGGATGATATGGTACTATCAGCTCTTTGAGGTGGATATGATGTCAGACTTAAATTGTCTGAGACTGGAGATAATGTTTGTCGTCACAACACTGTAGACTTATTTAAATAGAAATGATTTGTGGCTGAGACAGAATGAAATCCCCTGTAACACTTTAGAAACATACATCAGAGAAGAAGGAAGGAAGGTTTGTGCTTTTACCTTCAGGCAGACAAAAGTTTAGGTTGACTCTTTTCTCTCTTTCAGTTTTTCTCTGTGTCTTTCTCTCTCTTTCACTGTGCATGCTCTTTGATTCTCTCTCCATTTCTCCTTAAATGTGGAAGTAAATGAAATGATTAGGACAGAGCCTGTTGCTGGTCACAGACCAATAACACCTGTAGATGGAGGAAACCATTTCCCTGCAGCAGATCAGCAATTTCTCCTGAAACAGGCAGAAAATGAAAGACAGAAAACAGCATTTCCTTTCTCTTTCTGTGAGACTTGAAGCACCAGGTGATCATTTCATTTTCAGCTCAATACAAACTGCAAAGATTTACCAGGAAGGGAGCAACTTTGAGGAGGAACTCAAGGAAAATCAAGAAAGAGAAAGAAACATTCCCACAGAAAACAGCAGAGCTGAGTGTCTCATAATCCATCAGTCTGTAATGATGAAATATGTCCTCACAGAAAGATGAAGTACATGAAGGATGTACAGTATTTCAGAAATCATGGATCTCCAAGATTTGAGAACCTCTGCTATGCTCTTACTCCTAACAATCACCATCAAAGCCATAAAGACAAGATGTCCCAAAGGTAAAAAGTGAAGCATGAAAACAAAACCTGAGCAGCTCATTAGTTACACTTCACTCACACTGGAGATCCTGCATCAGAGCATGGAGCATCTCTAAGTGAAGAGAACAAACTGTCCATACAGAAACAGATACATGTATTAAACCAATATATTCTAAGACACGTTCAGATGGACTGAAGTGGTCCAACATGTCTGAATCTGGTTCATGTCCATGACTCATTTCTCATAGCTGTGTTCTTCTCCAGATGTGCCAGTTGTGTTGATGAGCTGACAGGTGTTTCTTTGATAAACATCATTGCATCCTGAACATATTTGGTGTTGTACAAACCTAATGACCAAACCTGGAATTTACATCTTAATGTGTAAAGTCTGCTCGTTGGCTCAGTAGAACTGAAGGTGTTTTAGAAAAGTGGAAATAAGATGCAGTTCTGCAGCTAAACAGAGGTTTAGCAAAGATCATAGTCTGGTTTAATACAGAAAGAGTTCACAGTGACTTCAGACACAGCAGCTGTCTGACTACATTACAAGGTGAATGGAAATGATAACAGAAGCCCAGAAGTTCAATTCAATTCAATTCAATTCAATTTTATTTATATAGCGCCTTCCACAATCAAAATTGTCTCAAAGCGCTTTACAGAGACCCAGAGCCTGACCCCAGAGCAAGCACTTAAGGCGACAGTGGCAAGGAAAACTCCCTTTTAACAGGAAGAAACCTTGAGCAGAACCTGGCTCAGATGGGGGACCCTCCTGCCGATGGCCGGGCTGGGTGAAAGGAGGAAAAGGAGGAAGATAGGACAGCTAGGAATGGAGGAGAGGGGGAGAAAGACATGCAGCATAATACAGACAATGTGGGTCAGTATTTGCATTACAGTTAGTGAACAGTTATTTGATAATGTCTGCTCAGCAGATTAGAATTATGAAACAGAGCACGGAGGCAAAAAGCTGTCATGACTGGTAATTATTTACATTGCAGTTTGCAAAGAATATTAATCAAATATTTATCTGTAGCAGAATGGAACATTAAAACATGTTAGAAATAGATCATTGTAAACAATAAACAGCAGCAGGTGGGTGGAGCCAGGACCATAGGACATGCAGCTCCGGAGCCAGAGGTACCTGCAGAAAGGTACAGAGAAAGAGAAGTGTGAACTCTGGGAACAAACAAAGATCCTGGAGCCACTTTAACACTTGAGCTGTATGTGGATTTGTTCAGTTACTCAAATCAACACATAAGGATAAAGTAAGAATAACAGAATAAATGGCTCATGAATTTGAAAAATTTGCTTCACATTAATCAGTCACAGATTTTCAATCTCCTCAGTTCAACATCCAGTGAACAGCAGATGTGTGGTGCCTTCTGTTTATGAACTAGAGTACAACTATGACACATGCTCATGTTCACACACAGTTTCAAAGGTTATGTATGTAACCACTGTTCATACACACATTAGTCAACTATAACTGACACATGATCAAATGTTAGATTGACTTTATGAGTAGTTTCATCATGTTGAGAATATTACAGTCAGTCAAACATCTGGCTAAGTGGGATTAGATGATACCATGGATGTAGCAGGTTGGAATTAGACTGGTGTTAAACAATATGAGCCAATGAACACAAGTGGTTTGTGTTTTGAATGATTTCATTATTTCCTTGTGCCGAGCAAATGAGGACTGATTGGAAACATCCACTCTGAGGAAACGTTTCAGTGCAGGCAGAGGTCAAGTTCATCTGATAGGCAGTGAAAACGGAGCTCAGTGAGGTTTGATCTCCAGCAGCTGTGGATGCAGCACAAGCTGAACAAGTTTAATAGACTGGCTTTGTAATGTTTCTGTGCAAATGCATCACAAATGAAGAAACAGTCAGAAGAGTGAATGATGAATGAAGGGATGTTACGCTGCCTTTTCATCGTTACCAGTTACAATAACTAGGTAGAAAAAAATCATTGAACTCACTGTGCTGCTCAAAGGCTACTGACAATTACCAGCAACTATTAAGGTGGAATGTTTTCTTGCATGTTACTCAATGCATGAGTTGACGTTGTGAACCAATCAATACACCTTAAATGTTGATATGACAAATATGAGCATTGGATTTATTGGCTCTCTCAGACTTTAGTAATGATTGTATAATAAATATACAGTAATGAACATAATGTATGTAACTTTCAACTGGATCATGCAAACTGCAGATGTTGTGTGTTTTCACTTGGGAAACACCTTTGGTAAACAGGTAAACCTGACTGATGATGTGTCCTTTTCCCAAAGCTCATTACAGCTCCACTGAATCATCTGCAGATGAACTGTGTTTGATTTAAAAGCAGAGAAGAAAACTCAGACAGCACAAGTACAAAGCAGGAAATTGGATGATTTCTTCATTTATCTTTTTTCAGTTACCTTGTAAATGTGGAGATACTGAAGCCTCCGTAATGTTTGATGCCTGAACAGAGGATATTTTCTTTTTATTTCCCCTCCTGGGTTGACTTTCATGAAGCCTCTCAGCTGGCCTTGTTAGAGGATGACAGAGTGGGTGGAACGCTGAGTTACTGTACCTGTGTGATTACAATGACACTCAGCAGGTGATGATCACTCACAGAGTCAAATAAGTAGCAGGGTGAATGATCCACACAGCAGAGACTTGGTCTGAGCTCAGTTCAGGTCTCAGAGGCAAATGCTGGCTCTGGATCCACAGGAATAATCACTAAATATAACTTTGTCACTGTGTTTAAGACGTCACAGGTAAATCTTTGTTTCTTTAAATATTTGGCTTTGACCCAGAGTATTTCTGGCCTTCAAATAAATTTTGGATGTAAGTGGGAAAATGTTCAGCTCATGTTGTGACAGTTGGTCTGTAAAGCTCTGATGATCCAGTGTTTACACTGTGATAAAAGCAGATTTCATTTGGGGCAGTTCATTTCTCTCTGTCTCTGACGATGCTGGGTTTGAAAACAACACTTTGCTTATTCTTGGATCAAAGACAAAATAATTGAGGGAGAAGATGAAGAAACAATGTAACTACAGAAAGTAAGAGTTCAACAAAACAGCATCAGCAAACGAAGGTGAGAAACAGGAAACACATCTGTAACCTACACATCTGTCCTCAATGACTCTGCATCAGTTTGTCTCAGGATGGACAATCCTGAGACACCACTCCTCCTGCCATCAGGCGTCTCATCTTAAAACAACCGGCTACAGTCAATGTCAGTCTGTTTATATTGAACTGTTTTTATCCCAAAGCTTAACTGAGGCAGCAGAGGCTCATTTTGTGTTGAGACGTCCACACACGTTCATTCATTCATCATTCATCAGGCTGGTGAAGTTGTGCCAATGACAGCAACAATCAAATAAATATCTACTGAAGTGAGCTGCAGATAGATGGAGACATACTTGTCCTTCAGCTTTACATCGGTCTGTGGACAGTAAACAGGCGTCTTTTGGATGTGGATCAGCTCCTTGGACAGAGACAGTGCAGCACCAGAGCACAGACATGGTTCCACTCTGATGGTTTCACTAAAGACACTGTTTTAATCACACGAGTGAAACCACAAGAACAAAGTGGTTGTATCTCCAAACACAGCTGATATTTTGGTTCATGTATGTGCAGCAGAAAAAGAGCAGAGTAAACAGCTAAAGACAGAGTTAGAACTGAGCAGGCTGATGTGTGTAGAGTTGTGTGTTCAACTTGCTGCAACATTCACATTTCTACATTCAAGACTCATAAAAGCTATTTGCTAAAAGTACAAAGTAAAGGAAAAGTGATGGGAAATAATGTCACACACCTGTTTAACAGTGTTTAACAGCTTTCTTCAGATGCTCGGTTTGAAATAAATGAGACAGGAAACACTGAGTGTCTGAGGTTTTCTAGAAAGCAGTAAACTGACAGATGACAAACAGTAATGCTGAGGTTGACTCAGTCTGTTGCTCCTCTCCTTCCTTGCAGTCACTTCAGACGTGAACACAAAGCAGAATCATTTCACGTCTCAGACCTGATCACACTCTCATCTTATTAACAAGCTCTGTTTGCCTCCTTCACCCTTTTCTATATTTCCCAGAGGCAGGATGATATGTTGGTAATATTCTAAAGAGCTGATGGAAATAAAAACCACAGTAAATACAGTGAATCAAACACTTTGTCTTTAAAAGTGTCTCTAAGTGTTGAGCATTGTTTTAGTGTCCTTTTGTTTTATCTGCACCAACGTTACAAAATGAATGATGAGACTAAAGCAGCCAATAGAATTTACAGCACAGAGAAACAACAGGACACAGGCCAATAAAAAGACAATAGAAGTTTAAACAGGTGAATAAATAACACAATATGACATATTACTACTACTATTACTACTACTACTACTACTACTATTACAACAACAACAACTACTACTACTACTACTACTACTACTACTACTACAAATAATAATAATAATAATAATAACAATCAAAACACTGTTGCTGTTATTACAACTCCAGCTCCAGGAGCTTTAAGTCCACATCTGCCTGAAGGTGGTGATTTAACTCAAACAGCCACATCAGCACAAATTAATGAACATTATTCTGTAAAAACACCAAACAGTTCTTCACTTCAAGAAAACAATGGAATCAAATCAAAAGAGTGAACAACATGTATGTGAGAAAGTGAACACATCGTCTAATTTCTTTACACTGAGCCATGGATGGTTTCACTTCACCTCTCTAACATCTGATCTGGTAGAAGGAGCAGAGAGCAGCAGCCTTGTGGTCTTCAGCCTGCTCTAATGTTTGAGATGCTCATTACTACACTTTATCCATGTGAAAGCAACAACACACTGATTAACAGCTAAGAACATGTCTGTCACTTTTTACTTAGAGAAAAGGAGCAAGAAATGAAGGAGCAGGTGTTAGAAGAAGAGAAACATAAGAGGGAGACGATGAACAATCACTGTTACTGACATTAATTGTTTTCTGTTTTAGCTCAATATAAATGAGACATTTATGATTACAAATTAATTCAGGATCATCTTTAGGAGAACATGGGGAGATATGAGAGGACAGGACCAAGGTCTGGACACTGAGGGGACACACATTGTCCCTCTGACTGACCAAGAGAACAAACACTGATCTCACAGTGTCACAAAGTTCACATCATGTGAGGATGTGGTCTAAGCTGCAGGATACTGGTCTGCGTTTGATTCAGTTAATTTTTTTAGGGTTAGGGTTAAGGTTTTCTCATTCTGCAAAACTCAGAGGAAAACATGAGTCCAAACAGCAAATACACTCCCCCAGGGACAGAGTGAGAGGTAAACGTCAATCTCATTTCTATTATCAGGTGATTTAATGATCATTTTCTCCATTATGAGCAGTCATCAGTTCAACATCTGCTGGGCTACAGTGTTGATCAGCTCAGCAGATGTGTTGTGATCTAATAGAATCAGACAGGTGGAGACATGAAGGATGAAAAAAGAGGCTGCTCCATGATGGAGGAGCAGCAGAATAAAGGCAGCTTGTGAATTTGGTCCTGTTGTGTCATGATGTACCTGTGGTGTCAAACCTTCAGAGTGTGAGATCTCTCTGTCTCCTGAGACGTTTTCTGTCTCCTGTAAAGTGAGAGCTCAGCTGGTTAGCTCTGAGGTCTAATGTGATTTCATTTCATCTGTCACAGACTAACAAATGCTTGACAAAGAGGATATTTGTGTTTCCCAACTTTAAGGCTGCAACAACACACTCACACAACCGAACATGTCTTGAAATGCAGTTCCCAACATTTCTGAATTTTCAGTAACAGTGTCCTTATTCTGTAAAGTTCCACATTAATATCTGTTCTTGAAGAACTTGTATTTGGAGGTGTGTCCACTTACTGCAGCCTGTGACATCAGGCTGTAGAATGTTGATACATCAAAGGCATTAAAGGACAAACACACACAAACCCACACACAGGTAAATGTAGAGGGGAGGAGCAAGTAAAACTGAAACTGTTCAGTCAGTTAGTTCAGACATTTGAACTAAACAGAGCAGGAGGAGGAAAACTGAAGGCTGAGGCAGGGTGAGTGTTAATACAACATTATTATTATTTTACTGTCAAAGTCTCTGAGTCAGTTTTCAGACTCAGAGTTAAAATAAACTGAGCAGGTGGAGAGCTGCCTGTTTTTATTTAACTGTGGACTCTGTTAGTCTGTGTGTGTGTGTGTGTGTGTGTGCGTGTGTGCGTGTGTGTGCGTGTGTGGGCATGCGTGCTTGAGAGTGTTATTCCTGTTCTCTCAGTCTTGCATGTGACTCTTGATCAGACCTGTTTGTCCTGATTCTTTGTGTCTGAGCTCACAGTCTGTTTTACTGGTTTCCTTTTCAGATTGACTGAAGTCCAGAAGATGAGTGTTTGTGTGGAGGAAGAAGAGGACAGAGCAGAGTCTCCAGGATCCATCTGTCTGTCTATGAATAGTGACAGGTCCAAAGAGAGAAATCCTCCAGACCTCAGTAATGAACCTGGACCCTCAGACACAAAGTAAGAGAACTGCTACAAACCTGTGAACCTCCAAACTTTGGGCTATAACAGTGTTTAGTGTGTTCAGGTCCTGCAGTTGTCGTCTCTGTCTGTAACAGCTGCCGTAGTGTCGACAGAAAATCAGTTCTTCCTGGTTCTTCTGGCTCATCAGTGTATTAATACTGACTGCTGAGGCTGCTTGTTTCTTTTGAAATGATCTTACTAAAGAACATTTTTACTTTCACTGATTTTCCATATTTTTCTTATTACCAATAAATCCCATGTGCAGAGTCAAACCCACACAGAATGTGTATCACAGCCTGATAGATCTGATTCCTCTGAGCCAGAAAATATGAGAACACATCAGTGAACCACACTGTTACACTGGATGACATGATCCTTCATGTTCATGAACACACACACACACACACCTACACACCTACACACACACACACACACCGACACCTACACCTACACATACACATACACATGGATGCTGGTGTGTTGCCTCCATCCTTTAGTAAAGTATTCAGTGCTACATGGTGACGTTGCTGCAGGACGTCAGCTGAGAGTTCCCAGAATGAATTTGTCCTCAGACAATTTATCAGTGATTGATGTGATATGAATAAAAATGTGTTTGTGTTTTCAGAGGTCAGGACCACAGACTGAGAGCAGAGTCTCCAGGATCCAGCTGTCCGTCAATGAAGAGAGCAAGGTACAAAGAGTTTAATCCTCCAGACTCCAGTCATGAACCTGGACCCTCAGACACAAAGTAAGAGACTGTTTCTAGTGTAAACTGACTTGAGGATGATTCAGTTCTCAGACATATTTGAAGGAAACAGGGAGACACTGGGGGCCACATCCATAAAACTCTGTGTCCACACAAAGACAGAAATATGCACACACACTCTTTTCAGAGATTTATAAAGCAGAGCTTTCTCATGTTACTGTTTTATCAGTCTCAGTCATTGTGAGAGTTGGTGTATGAACACGAGCCTGAGCCACTTCCAGAGTCTGTAGACCTGTCAATGAAAAGAAGGACAAAGAAGAAACACAGTGTCTCCATGTTGGAGGTTACACTTTAATGATTTACACGTCTGAGCCTTTAACAGCTTCTAGACATTGTGAACCAAATCTGGATATTTGTTCACAACAATCAACAAAACATTTAGTCTCAGCACAGGTCATGCTGCTAAAATCATTTGTTGTCAGGTTTCTGGGATTTAATGACTGTTGGAAAGGAGCAGAATGTCCTCACACTGGATTGTAGCTCCCAAAAAAATTTGATCAGACTGAAAAAGGAAACGCTTTGACCCTACAGGGTCTTCATGAGTTAAATGGCCAACATGACAACGAGCTGATAGGACTCAATACATCATCAAGATAAAATACATTATCAGAGCCTGAAAGAATCCCAACAATCTTACAGTAATCCACCCAGAACATCCAAGAGAATCTCAGTAAGTTCAAATGTTTGTTGGAAAATGTATAAGAGATAAAATCTGAGAGAAAGATCCAGAACAAGAGCTGGACTGCAGACAGTCAGTCAGAGCAGCACTGTACAAAGTAAGACTGTACATCTGTCTGCTCATGTCATTATCTCTGAAAACAGGAGCTGTGGTTTGATACAGAGTCATTTGTTCTATCATACACTTTTGGCATTTAAGATGATTAGAAATACCACAAAATGAAAAAGCTTTTCCTTACTTGTCTTTAGTTTTTATGCAGCTGATGAAAGAAATGAGCAGATTCTCAGATTCTCTTTCTTTAGTCTGACATTGTTTCTTCTGTGTCAGCAGATTTTCAGCAGATAGTGGTCTGCAGGAGGTTTTAGATGAACATAAGATCAGTCTGAGGAGGAGATGTGAACGTGTGACTGAAGGAACTGATGGAACAGGAAGTGAAACCCTCCTCAACAGGATCTACACTGAGCTCTACATCACAGAGGGACAGAGTGAAGAGGTTAATACCCAACATGAGGTGAGGCAGCTGGAGACAGCTTCCAAGATAAAGACCCTCCATGACACTCCAATCAAGTGCCACGACATCTTTAAAGTCTTACCTGACCAACAGAGACACATCAGAGTTGTTCTGACGAACGGCGTCGCTGGTGTTGGAAAAACCTTCTCAGTGCAGAAGTTCACTCTGGACTGGGCAGAGGGCTCTGAAAACCAAGACGTCAGTCTGCTGGTTCTGCTTTCGTTCAGGGAGCTGAACCTGATCAAAGATGAGCAGTACAGTCTTCTCATGCTGCTCCACGTTTTCCATCCAACATTACAGAAGGTCACAGCAGAGAAGCTTGCTGTCTGTAAAGTGTTGTTCATCTTTGACGGCCTGGATGAAAGCAGACTTTCACTGGATTTCAGCAACAGGGACATCATGTCTGATGTCTCACAGAAGTCATCTGTCAACGTGCTGCTGACAAACCTCATCCAGGGGAATCTGCTTCCCTCGGCTCTGGTCTGGATAACTTCCCGACCTGCGGCAGCCAATCAGATCCCTCCTGCATGTGTTGACAGGGTAACAGAAGTACGAGGCTTCACTGATGCCCAGAAGGAGGAGTACTTCAGGAGGAGATCCAGTGATGAAGAGCTGTCCAGAAGAATCATCTCACACATCAAGACATCCAGGAGCCTCCACATCATGTGTCAGATCCCAGTCTTCTGCTGGATCTCTGCTACAGTTCTGGAGCACATGTTGACCACAGAGCAGAGAGGAGAGCTGCCCAAGACCCTGACTGACCTGTACTCACACTTCCTGCTGGTTCAGACAAAGAGGAAGAAGCACAAGTATGATGAGGAACATGAGACAAGTCCACAGGAGCTGACGAAGGCTGACAGGGAAGTTCTTCTGAAGCTGGGGAGGCTGGCGTTTGAACATCTGGAGAAAGGAAACATCATGTTCTACCAAGAAGACCTGGAGCAGTGTGGTCTTGATGTCACAGAGGCCTTGGTTTACTCAGGAGTTTGTACAGAGATCTTTAAAAGAGAGAGTGTGATCTTCCAGAAAACAGTCTACTGCTTTGTTCATCTGAGCATTCAGGAGTTTCTGGCTGCAGTCTACATGTTCCACTGTTACACCGAGAGGAAGACAAGAGAGCTGAGGACTTTCCTGGGAAAAGACTACAAACACTGGGACTCAAACCCTTTCATCAGGAACACTTATAAGTATTTTGGAAACAATGATAGCAGCTACCCATCACTCGATGTCCTCCTGTGGGATGCCATGAAGAAATCCCTCCAAAATAAAAATGGCCACCTGGACTTGTTTGTTCGCTTCCTTCATGGCCTGTCTCTGGAGTCCAACCAAAGACTCTTAGGAGGCCTTCTGGGTCAGACAGAGAACAGACCAGAAATCATCCAGAGAGCCATCGAAAACCTGAAGAAGATGAACACAGAAGATATCTCTCCTGACAGAAGCATCAACATCTTCCTCTGTCTGATGGAGATGAAGGACCGCTCAGTACATCAGGAGATCCAAGAGTTCCTGAAGTCAGAGAACAGATCAGAGAAGAGACTCTCTGAGATCCACTGTTCAGCTCTGGCCTACGTTCTGCAGATGTCAGAGGAGGTTCTGGATGAGTTGGACCTGAAGAAGTACAACACATCAGAGGAGGGACGACAGAGACTGATCCCAGCTATGTGGAACTGCAGAAAGGCTGTGTAAGTCCAGATATGATCTTTAACATTATCAGTCAGTGTAGATTCTCATCATAGTTTTATAATCTTTAGGTCAGCTGTATGTTTTTTAAATGTTGTGTTTGTCAAATGTTGATTTTTCAGTTGTTTCAGGTGTTCAGTGCTCTAACAGCTTGTGGTAGGAAGCTGTTGATGAGTCTGGAGGTTCTACCTTTTATGCTCCGAGACATAAGTCAGAAGCAGGTGTTTTCTCTCCTGCTGTAGATGAGAGTAGAATCAGGAAAGACACACCTTCGGCCAAGAACAGAGGTCTGAATATATCAGAGCAGAATGGGAGAATTCAGTATTCTTCTACACATTTGTATGAGTCAGACTGCTTCATTCAGCTACAGCTGAACTCATGAAGTCATTTCTTACAGTGTAGTTGTGTTAGGAGACCACTTCACAGTCAGTGTGGACCACAGGAAGGACAACTGCCACCAAAGACTCTTTAAATCAACGTGTGACATTTGACTGTTGGTTGAAGTCAAGAAATGTGAATTTGTCCTTTGATGTTGTTTATTACGCAAAGTTCAGGAAGAAGAAGGTCATGTAAAAACTTCAATGATGAAGAGGATTTGAGTCCAACATGTCTGATTTGATCTTTATCTTCTAATTCCAGACTTGACTGAGCTCAGCAGCATGTTATGAATCTGTGTTGACATGAATAGTTGTATAAATGTTGTGGTGACATTTGGATGATGTGTGTAGAAGGCTGACATTATGATGATCCACAATAAGAGAATGACAAAGTCCCTCTACTCATGTTAGTGAAAGCTCATTGATTAGGACATATCTGATTGGATTAGAAATGATTTTTATCCACATGATTTATTCTTTATTCAGATTGAGTTACTGCAGGTTGTCAGAGATCAGCTGTGCTTCTCTGGCCTCAGCTCTGAAGTCCAACTCCTCCCATCTGAGACACCTGGAGCTGAGCTACAACGAGCTGCAGGATTCAGGAGTGAAGCTGCTGTGTGGTTTTCTGGAGAGTCCACACTGTAGACTGGAGACTCTGAGGTCAGTTCACTGTCTGTTACTGTTGTAGATCTTATATCTTTAATCCACAACTGAACCTTGTTTATCTTCATCCAGAACTTGAATCCATTCATCTTGAATGAATGAATGAATAAATGAGATTTGAAATAGTTGCTGTTCAATATTGTGACTTTTTCTTCTCTCAGACTAAGAATTATTTCATTTTCACTTCATTTCAGTCAGTTGTCATGAATAATGTCTGTTATGTCTGTTGGATGATGACATTGTGAAGGCTGACATTATGATGATCCACAATAAGAGAAGGACAAAGTGTGTAAATTGTGGTCTTTTCTCACTCACATTTCAAACATATTTTCCCCAATCAGCGACACACCCACTGAGGAAAAAACTCATTGGCAGCTCCATTTTGCGAAATGTGAAGTTAGAGACTCCAGCGACCATAGTTAAATGCATTCCTGGGGCCAGAGCGGGCGATGTTGAATCGTATATAAAACTGCTGGCTAATGATAAACGTTGATTTGGTAAGATTGTTATTCACATCGGCGGTAATGACACCTGATTACACCAACGTTTTGGGGAAAACCTGGTCTGATTAGGAGAGACGGCATCCATCCCACTTTGGATGGTGCAGCTCTCATATCTAGAAATATGGCAGATTTTATTAGACAACCAAAGTCATGACAACCCACCAATTTATACTGTCAAACTGTCTGAACATAAAAACACCACAATAAGATGTGGGCTATTAAACATTAGATCTCTCTTGTCTAAATCTCTGTTAGTGAATGATTTGATAACGGATCATCAGATTGATTTATTCTGTCTTACTGAGACTTGGCTGCAGGAGGAAGAGTATGTCAGTCTAAATGAGTCAACCCCTGCAAGTCATATTCATTCCTTGGGGCACAGGTCGAGGAGGAGGCAGTGGCGGTTCTGCATTGAATTACTCCCTGGGTGAGACCCCCTCCGAGGCCCCCCCCCAACCCTAATCCCTAACCCACAAACAGCCATGTTTTATTATAACAATATTTATAACAATCTCCAACTCCAACATTGCCAAAACAATTTAGAAATTAAAATTATCAGAAATTAAATAAATATACTCTATATACATAAAAGTGGCAAAAATATACACTGTCACACATAACAACAGCAGAGAATAATAATATATATAAAAAAACAATATAATTTTATTATTTTAGAATAATAAAAAAAATAATAAAAGAATTATATGAGGGATGCACCGAATATTCGGCCACCGAAAGACTTTTATCACTGAAACAACATGGCCAAAACAGGATATTCTGATGACTTAAGCGAAAACCGCAGCCAGTACGAGCTTGTCTGGAAGGTCCAACATGTCTGTGGTGTGGACGTATTTCAGTAAATCTGACACATAGTTAGCGATTTTCAAAACATGTATTGTTGAAATTTCAAGAGGGGGTGCACATGCAAAGAATTTCTCCACGTCGGGTTTAATTTATCACCTGAAATCCAACCATGTCGATCGCTATGCTGAATATGAGAGGAACGCAGCACAGAAAAGAAAAATCCCTCCGAGCATGCACACTCCGTCTGTGGTGGACATTTTTGAAAAGGCAAGGAAGTTTAACGCTTAACTTAAATACTGAATTATTTCTTTCGGTGTTTTGGTTTTCGGCCTTGGTTTCCTCATTTTCCGTTTCAGTCAAGAAATTCCATTTCGGTGCATCCCTAAATTATATACAAATAAAATATAGAATGAATATTCTGAATAGCACAAATCCTTCATGACACAAGGGAAAACACACTATACAATCATCTATAATGTCATCATACGAAATCTGCTCCCCTATTGAGTCATTGATACTGATGACAGCAAGGCCAGTGAGCCGTTCCTGAGACATGGTTGACCTCAGATACGACTTGATCAACTTTAGCTTTGAAAAGCTCCTCTATACAGTGGATGCCCCCTCGTCTTGTCCGTTCCATCTGGGACAGACCCAGAGGTGAACTGCCCCCCACCCCCCTTTCCCCTCATCACACAGCTTCTGAACACGGCACTTTCTCAGCAAGCAGGGGCGCCTGCAGCTGCAGGGGGCACCAATTTGCTCATTCCCCACACAGTAATTTGATAGATAATAGAAAACCGCTTAGCCGTGCAGATGATTTTTTTTTTCACGTGGTTGTGCCGCTCCTCCCATATGATGCCGCTCTGGGTGGCTGCCCGGTTCGCCCGTGCCAAAAACCACCACTTGGAGGAGGAGTGCCAGCAATCTACCACTCAAGTTTATTAATTAATCCCAGACCTAAGCCTAGTTATAACACATTTGAAAGCCTTATCCTCAGCCTCTTACATCCAAACTGGAAGACAGAAAAACCAGTCCTGTTTGCTGTGGTGTATCATCCACCTGCTGCTTACTCAGAGTTTTTGTCTGAATTCACAGAATTTTGATCTGATTTAGTCCTTAGTACAGATAAAGCAATTATAGTGGGTGACTTTAATATTCATGTAGATACCAACAATGACAGCCTTAAGACTGCATTCAATTGGCTTCTTGGCTTCTTTCAAAATGTTAACAAACCAGCTCACTGTTTTAATCACACCCTTGATCTTGTACTGACTTATGACATAGAAGCTGAATATTTGACAGTATTCCCTCAGAACCCTGTTTTATCTGATCATTCTTTAGTAACATTTAAATTTACGATAATGAACTGCACAGCATCTGGGAAAAAAATTAACTACTGTAGATATTTGTCTGATAATGCTGTTACCAAATATAAGGAAGTTATTCCATCTTTATTAACTCCGATGCCATGTACCAGTTTTTCAGAGGGAAATGACCTAAACTTTACTCCAGCAGATATAAACTAATCTTGTTGATAGTACTGCTGCTTCATTACATACAACCCTTGACTCTGTTGCCCCTCTGAAAAAGAAGGTCATTAATCAGAGGAAGCTAGCTCCATGGTACGATTCACAAATTCGTACTTTAAAGCAGATATCACGAAAGCTGGAAGTGGCTTTCTACTAATCTAGAGGAATTACACCTAGCCTGGAAAGACAGCTTCATAACATATAAAAAGCCATTTGTAAGGCAAGAACTGCCTATTATTCATCATTAATAGAGGAAAACAAGAACAACCCTAGGTTTCTTTTCAGCACTGTAGCCAGGCTAACAAAGAGCCATTGCTCTGTTGAACCATGCATTCCCCTTGCTCTCACTAGTGATGACTTTATGAGTTTCTTTACCAATAAAATAGTAGATATTAGAGGTAGAATCCATTCATCCTTCCAACAACTATTAATGATGTGTGTCACGAACAGCAACTTTGGAAATGTCTGCAAGTCCTGATTTGTCATTAGACTGTTTCTCTCCCATAGACCTCGCTGAGGTGACTTCAATAGGTACTAAATCTAAACCATCAACATGTCTTTTGGATCCTATCCCAACCAGACTTCTCAAAGATGTTTTGCCTTTGATTGGCACTAACATATTAAATCAGATAAATCTCTCTTTGGTAACAGGATATGTTCCACAGGCTTTTAAGGTTGCAGTTATCAAACCTCTTCCTAAAAAGCCTTCTCTTGACCCTGGCACTTTAGCAAACTACAGACCTATATCCAATCTCCCCTTTACTTCTAAAATTCTTTTAAAAGGCTGTTGCAACTCAGTTGTGTGACCATCTACATCGGTACAATTTAAATTCTGACAGTTCTTCTGTCAGAATTTAGAGTACATTATAGCACAGAAACAGCACTGGTAAAAGTTATCAACGACCTTCTCATAGCATCAGACAATGGACTCGTCTCTTTACTTGTTTTTCTACCAGATCTTAGCGCTGCATTTGACACTATTGATCATAGTATCCTATTGGAAATATTGGAACACATCAATGGGATTAAAGGAACAGCACTAGTTTGGTTTAAATCATATCTATCAGATACATACCAGTTTGTTCATGTCAATGATGATTCCTCCATTTAGACCCTGTGGAACTTCAGTTAGTCATGAAGTTCCACAGGGTTCTGTGCTTGGACCGATATTGTTCACCTTATACATTTCCATTGCTATGCAGATCCAGCTAAATTTATCTATGAAGCCTGACGAAACAGATCAGTTAGCCATACTTCAGGCATGTCTTAAAGACATCAAGGCCTGGATGACCTGTAATTTTCTTCTAAATTCTGACAAAACTGAGGTTATTTTGTTTGGTCCTAAACACCTCAGAAACACATTATCTAACCATATAGTTACTCTGGATGGCATTAATTTAGACTCCAGTACTACTGTGAGGAACCTTGGAGTTATTTTTGATCAGGATTTGTCCTTTAACTCACATATAAAACAGGTCTCTAGGACCGCCTTCTTTCACCTGCGTAATATCAGTAAGATTAGGAACATTCTGTCGCAGTGTGATGCTGAAAAATTAGTCCGTGCATTTGTTACTTCTAGATCTGATCCAAAATGCTGCAGCCAGAATACTGACTGGAATTAGCAAGAGAGATCTCTTTTCTCTTTCTCTATTCAGCCCCACTCTCACATGTATTAACCTTTATTCCATGTCATTAACTCTGTGTCCTCTCTCTCCCGTAGTCCTGTGCTTGCTTCTCTCTGGTCTCTTTTTCTCTGTACCTTTCTGCAGGTATCTCTAGCTCCGGAGCTGCATGTTCTCTGTCTGTGGTCCTGGCTCCACCGACCTGCCACTATTTATTATCTACAATTACCCATTTCTAACACATTACTATGTTTAATGTTCCACTCTGCTACAGATACATTTTGGATTAATATTCTGTGCCAGTTGGAATGTAAATAATTACCAATCATGACAGCTTCTTGTTTCTGTGCTCTGTTTCATATCATAACTGTAATCTGCTGAGCACACAGCATCCACTAACAGGTGGATAAAGAGCTGATATTTCTGCTTCACTCAACAAATCTGTGTTTGATGTTTGGCCCAGTTTTCAAATGCAGGTCTGTTAGTTTGCTGTGAGCTGCAGAGTAAACTGAGAGTTTTGTGCCTTTGATTGTCCTTTCAACACAAATGTTATTTGACTTTTTCTTCATTGTTTCCTCTTCAGACTGAGCAGCCGTAACCTCTCAGAGAGAAGCTGTGAAGCTCTGTCCTCAGTTCTCAGCTCCCAGTCTTCTAGTGTGAGACACCTGGACCTGAGTAACAATGACCTGCAGGATTCATGGGTGAAGCTTCTGTCTGCTGGACTGGAGAGTCCACACTGTACCCTGGAGACTCTCAGGTCAGATCAAATTCCAGTTTGTTTGAAATGACTGTAGATATTTCTTGAGTCCATCAATGCTGACTTTAAAGAGGTGAAAATGAAATTTTCATAGTTTATAAAATCTTTTTATAAAATTTTTTTTTGGGGGGGGGGGGGGGGGGGTTCGGCCTATTTTGGGAGGGTTTTTTTTTCAGCTTCATATTTCAGGGCTGGAGGAAACAGGCTTGAGCAGAGAGACGTGGAAAGTTGGGTGGATACGAAGGGAGCGGGGAAGCTTCAGGCGTAAAGACACAGGGTTAACGATTTTCTCTACCTCGAAGGGGCCTATGAACTTGGGAGAGAGCTTTTTGGATTCGGTCTTGAGGGGAATGGCCTTGGTGGAGAGCCAAACCTTTTGGCCTGGGGTGTATACAGGGGCAGGGTTTCGGTGACGATCAGCCTGTCTTTTGTAGGTGGAGGTGGTTTTGAGGAGGGCCCTACGGGCCTCAGTCCAGACCCATTTGCAGCGGGTAATGTGGGCCTGGACTGAGGGAACAGCTAGATCTTGTTCATCCTCGGGGAAGAGGGGCGGCTGATAGCCCAGCGAGCACTCAAAGGGGGAGAGACCGGTTGCGGAGGAGACTAGTGAATTGTGGGCACATTCAATCCAAGGAAGGTGAGATGACCAGGATGAGGGATTATGGGAGGAGAGACAGCGGAGTGTTGCCTCAAGGTCTTGGTTAGTGCGTTCTGTCTGTCCGTTGGACTGGGGATGAAACCCGGAGGAAAGGCTGACTGTAGCACCGAGAGAGCTGCAAAAGGCTTTCCACACCTGTGACGTGAACTGTGGGCCTCTGTCGGAAACAATATCTGAGGGAATGCCATGGAGCCGGAAAACCTGTGAAACTAGGGCGTCGGCTGTCTCTCGAGCAAATGGTAGTTTTGGTAAAGGGATGAAATGAGCAGTTTTGGAGAATCGGTCAACGACAGTGAGTATGGTGGTGTGTCCGTTGGAGGGGGGTAAACCAGTAACAAAGTCTATGGCTATGTGGGACCAGGGACGGTGTGGAATGGGCAGGGGAAGAAGCTCTCCAGCCGGGGACCGATGAGAGGATTTGTTACGGGAGCAGGTCAAGCAGGCTGCAATGTAGGAGCGGGTGTCTGAGTCCAGGGATGGCCACCAAAAATAGGTTTGGAGAAGGGAGAGAGTCCTTTTAATTCCAGGGTGACAGGAGATTTTGGAACCATGGGCCCACTGGAGGACAGTGGAGCGAACTGCCTGAGGAACATAGTGCTTATCCGGGGGACCGGAACCAGGGTCAGGCTCCTCCAGCAGGGCAGCACGCAACTCAGTCATGAAAGGCCAGGTCAGGGCTCCTATCACGCAGGAAGTTGGCAAGATGGTGTCGAGGGTGGGAGGAGAGGGCTCAGAGTCGAAAGAGCATCAGAGAGCGTCGGGTTTGATGTTTTTGGACCCTGGCCGGTAAACTTGAACCGACCAAAAAAGAGCGCCCAGCGAACCTGACAAGAATTTAATCTCTTTACAGACTGAAGGTACGCCAAATTCTTATGGTCGGTCCACACCACAAATGGCTGCTCGGCACCTTCCAACCAGTGTCTCCACTCCTCTAATGCCAACTTCACTGCCAGGAGTTCTCTGTTTCCAACATCATAGTTGCGTTCTGCTGGGGAGAGACGTCTGGAGAAGTAAGCACAGGGGTGGAGTTTTTGATCAGCCTGGGAGCGTTGTGAAAGGACGGCCCCCACGCCCACGTCTGAGGCGTCCACCTCGACCACAAACTGCCGAGCTGGATCCGGTTCGGTCAGGACTGGTGCAGAGGTGAAAGTTAAACGAGTGAGTGGTGCTGCGATGGTACTAAAATTACGGACGAACCGTCTGTAAAAGTTAGCAAACCCCAAGAACCTCTGCAGCTGTTTCCTGGTTGAGGGAGAGGGCCAATTTACCACTTATTGAATTTTGCTCAGGTCAGCCTGTACCTGGCCCTGCTTGATGATGAAGCCGAGGAACGAGACCGTGTCAGAATGAAACTCGCACTTCTCCGCCTTGACATACAATCTGTTTTCCAATAACCTCTGGAGTACAAGGCGAACATGCTGCCGGTGCTGATGTGGGTCCTGGGAAAAGATCAGAATGTCATCCAGGTACACGAATACAATGCGGTTCAAAAGGTCTCTGAGCACATCATTGACCATGGCCTGGAAAACAGCAGGGGCGTTAGTTAGACCGAATGGCATTACCAAATACTCAAAGTGACGAGAGGGGTGTTGAACGCAGTTTTCCATTTGTCCCCCTCTCTGATTCTTACCAGGTGGTAGGCATTTCTGAGGTCCAACTTTGTGAAAATGGTGGAACCATGGAGTGAATCTAGGGCTGTGGAGATGAGGGAAAGTGGGTATTTGTTTTTGACCGTGATGTTATTTAGTTCCTTATAGTCTATACAGGGCCGGAGGGTCTTATCTTTCTTTTCCACGAAAAAAAAACCTGCCCCAAGAGGAGAGGAGGAAGGACGGATGATTCCTGATTTCAGAGCGTCATTAATGTATGTTTCCATGGCCTCCCTTTCTGGCTTGGACATGTTATAAAGACGACCAGTGGGGAGAGGGGAACCAGGTAGCAAGTCTATGGCGCAGTCATAAGGCCTATGTGGTGGGAGAGACAAGGCTTTACTCTTACTGAAAACCTCTCCCAGGTCATGGTATTCGGTGGGGATTGAGGATAAGTCTGGAGTCTGGAGCATGGAATCCGGTTCAGGATTCTTCCCTGAGGGAGGCAGAGCAGAAAGTAAGCAGGATTGATGGCACTGAATCGACCAGTTTATTATTTTACCAGAGGCCCAATCAATGTGGGGGTTGTGGATCTTAAGCCAGGGGAATCCAAGTACCAGGGGTGTTTTGGGAGCAGAAAAAATCAAAAAGGAAATGTGTTCATGGTGATTTCCAGAGAGGATGAGGTGAAGAGGTTCGGTCAGGTGAGTTACCTTAGCCAGGTGTTTGCCGATCAGGGCACAGACAGGGATTGACCCAGTGAGAGGACGTACCTTGATTCCCGCTTGTTTAACCAATTCAGAAACCAGAAAGTTCTGCTCAGCCCCCGAGTCGATGAGAGCGGAGAGGAAGAGAGGTTCTTCGAGTTGGAGAGAAGGTTGGATCTGAAGTCTAGGGAGATTTGATGTAGGGGGATTGTTGCCCACCAGACTCCCTATTTGTACTGGTGGGCCGCCGAGTTTGGGCGTGAGGGACAGGAATTGATCAAGTGACCGGTTTTGCCACAGTACAGGCACTCACCCGCTCTCAGTCCGCGGCTGCGCTCCTCTGGCGAGAGTCGGGCTCGGCCTAGTTGCATGGGTTCCTCTGAACTCGTGGCTGGAGTCTGAGCAGGTGTCACGACGCAGGTAGGCGAAACCCCCCTGTCCGACAGGCATCGTTCGGGGATCCGGCGGGAAGGTGGAGAGAGCTGGACTGCGTGCTCGCGTCTCCTTTCTCTCCTCCGGGAGTCTAGACGGATCATAAGGGATATTAGTTCATTCAAAGAATTCGGTTCATCTCTAGCCGCGAGCTCATCCTTAAGTTCCTCACGCAAACCGTTGATGAATCCTGCACGAAGAGCTGCTTCATTCCAGCCAGCTTCCGCTGCCAGTGTTCTGAAATCAATGGCGTAGTCGGCCATGCTCCGGGAACCCTGTCTGATGTTTAAGAGTCTTTTTGATGCGTTAGCAGGGGCATCGGGGTGACAGATGACAGTATTCATGTTAATGTGTTTAAAAGACATTTAAATTTGTGGGTAAAAAAATGAAGGAAAAATAAAAAATACATATATAAAAACTTGCCAAATCAACCAAAAATTTTCACGACCCCCTTGCAGTACCCCCACTAAGGATCACGGACTGTTGTAGACCTCTGTTGTAATGTTTTCCAGGTTGGATGAGAAAACCTAAGAACAAGGCTTTCAAATGAGACATAATTGATCAACTGAAACTATGGCAAGTGCACTCAAAGATGATGGAGACAGCCTGAGTGTAAGAATGCTCTGAGTCAAAAATCATGATTCAAATTTCACAAAACCTAAAAACTGGGAAATGGCTGCGTTTATATAGAACTTTTACCCACAGCTCTTTATATACTGCCTCTCATTCACCCATTCACATACACTGATGGCAGCCAGCTACCATACAAGGTGCTGGTCTGGCCATCAGGGCTGGTTTGAAGTTGAGGTTTTTAGCCTAAGGACATTTGATGTTGACAGGAGGAGAACTGTGATTAACGGACAAACCTCTCCACCGGCTGAGACACAGCTGCCCTGTACTTACAAATAATAAACAGTTTTATCAGAGGATTTAAACTAAATCAAATCAAGTACCAACATTAACACAGTTACAGTCAAGACCTGAAGTATTTGGACAGTTATTGTTCTTCAGAGCTTCATCACATTGAATCTGAATTAAAATAATGGATCCTACATTAAAGAGCCAAGTCTCAGCTTTAATTTGAACAGGTTGACATCAGTATAGAAAGAACTGTGTGGGAGATTCAGCCCTTTTAGTGGTTCAAAAGTAACTGGACAAATACACATGAAGTGAAACAAACTCATCAGATTTAATATTTATATATCCTTTGCAGACATTGACTGTAGTATCCATTATTATGTTTGAAAGTGAATGTGCTGAGAGCCCGAAGAACAAAACATGTCCAATGCCCAAATACTACGGCCTTGTCGGAACATATCTATTTATTACTCATAGTGTCATATTTAACTGTCATGTCTCCAACTTGTTGAGAATAAAACAGAAAGGATTTGAATCAGAGCCAGTGAAAGATGATCATCAATGTAGAAACTCCTCATTGGTTAGCAGGTGGATAAAGAGCTGATATTTCTGCTTCACCGAACAAATCTGTGTTTGATGTTTGGCCCAGTTTTCAAATGCAGGTCTATTAGTTTGCTGTGAGCTGCAGAGCAAACTGAGAGTTTTGTTCCTTTGATTATCCTTTTAACACAAATGTTATTTGACTTTTTCTTCATTGTTTCCTCTTCAGACTGAGCAGCTGTAACCTCTCAGAGAGAAGCTGTGAAGCTCTGTCCTCAGTTCTCAGCTCCCAGTCCTCTAGTCTGAGAGACCTGGACCTGAGTAACAATGACCTGCAGGATTCAGGGGTGAAACTTCTGTCTGCTGGACTGAAGAGTCCACACTGTGCCCTGGAGGCTCTCAGGTCAGTTCCAGTTTGTTTAAAATGACAGCAGATATTTTTTGAGACCAATAATATTGACTTTAGAGAGACCCATATCTAATGATTTTCACAAAGATCAACAAAACAGACCAGCAGGTGTTGACAGAGGGTTCCTGTGTGATGTTGTGTGTGTCTGCAGGCTGTCAGGATGTCTGATCACAGAGGAAGGCTGTGCTTCTCTGGCCTCAGCTCTGAGCTCCAACCCCTCCCATCTGAGAGAGCTGGACCTGAGCTACAATCATCCAGGAGACTCAGGAGTGAAGCTGCTGTCTGCTGGACTGAAGGATCCACACTGGAGACTGGACACCCTCAGGTATGGAGAGGCCTGCTGCAGCCACAGACAGTGTGTGATAGAGGAGGAAGAGCTGGAAACATTTAGTGTGTCACAGCTGATGACTGTTCAGTGCTGACACACTAATAATAACATCCCAACAATAATAAGAGCATCTACACTGCTCAGAGACATTCATCTGCCAGTGTCTCAAACCAAGGAGCAAATGAAATCAGGTCTGTGATAATGTCTCTGTCTTCTAAAATATCCATGATCAGTAATCAGCTGAACCTCTCTGAGATCCTGATTTTGTCACACAGATCTTTTGTTGTGTCTGACACCGAAAGTGATATCAAATGGAGAAGACAAATGATGAAATCTTTCCTCCATATCACCTCCCTGCTCCGTATAATTCCAAGACAAGGACTCCAAGTCCTTTGTCTCTTTGCTGAATGAACAGAATAATCAAACCATCTGTGTATGAGAGCCATGTAATGTCCATGTTTGCATGCTGAAAGAGAACGTGCTGGTCTGATCCCCCTCCTCCTTTCAGGGTGGAGCCTGGTGGAGTCCGATGGTTGAGACCAGGTCTGAGGAAGTGTAAGTGTGCTTTTCATTTGATTCCTGAAAACAAAGCAGCTCACATTCAACCATCTTCAAAGTATCAATCAATGATCAGGTGATAGATCAATAACTACAGCTATGTTGTGTCTTCTTCTCTCCATCAGATTTCTGTGAACTCACCATTGACACAAACACAGTAAACAGAAAGATCAAACTGTCTGACAACAACAGGAAGGTGACACATGTGGTGGAGGATCAGTCATATCCTGATCATCCAGACAAATTTGACCAGTGTCCTCAGCTGCTGTGTAGTAATGGTCTGACTGGTCGCTGTTACTGGGAGGTCGAGTGGACAGGTAGGGTTGATATATCAGTGAGCTACAGAGGAATCAGAAGGAAAAGAGGCAGAGAAAACTGTGTGCTTGGAAGGAACGATCAGTCCTGGAGTCTGTACTGTTTTGATGGTCGTTACTCTGTTTTGCACAATAACATTGAGACACCTGTCTCCTCCTCCTCTTCATCATCTTCCTCTGTCTCTCACAGAGTAGCAGTGTATGTGGACTGTCCTGCTGGCTCTCTGTCCTTCTACAGAGTCTCCTCTGATTCACTGATCCACCTCTACACCTTCAACACCACATTCACTGAACATCTGTATCCTGGGTTTGGAGTCTGGTTCTATTGGTCTGGTTCCTCAGTGTCTCTGTGTAGAGTGTAGCAGAGAGTCTCCTCCTGTTAGAGAAACACTCTCACTGTTGAACAGATAGTTCAGTCTGTACATGTCTGTCTCTTTCACTCACACACACCTTTTCACATTCATGTATTAAAGCAGTTTATTTGTTAAACTCTTCTAAATGATTCCTTGTAAACTGCTTCCTCCTCCGGTCCTTTAAAGATGGAAGCTACGATTATTACAGGAGAAAGAGACTTTTACTTTTTTAAGATTCTAACCATGATCTTGTCCTTTCACATTAAAAGCATCATTGTGAACATCAGTGTTTTGTCTTTCTCTCGGACAACTGCGCTGATTCAGTTCAAACTAAAATGCTGCCACAGTTTATCTGAAAGATCCGAGAAAAAACAAAGATAGAAACTTGTAAAACTGTCAGAGGTTCACAGAGTTAGAAAGCTCCTGATTAAAGAATTTGAGCCTCAATTCTAAGTCAACTTTAAAAAAAGACTCAGAAAAGATGAGAGTGAAAACCAGCAGCTGAAATTTGACTAAAAAAAGAAGCTGTGAAGTTTATTTGAAAAATGTTTGAAGAGTTTTTCAGCTTCATCTGTCATTTTCACAGTATATACCTGGTTTTCACCCTGTTTTTCATGTTTTACAGTGAATCCTCTGGCTGCTGATAATACTTGTGTACTTTTACTGCTGATGTTGTCATTTGTCGTTGTGCAGCCTAACTTCCACTTTACAATACATCTGCTGCTTTTTATTTTTCACATCATTTCTTACATGTTCATCACACTGTTGTAATATTTTGCAGTGCATCCCCTGGTTATAAGTTAGTCCAGAGCTCATCTATGACCATCATTTTTATTGGATATATCCTGTGTCACCTTTGTTGCCATTTTACACAGTGCACAGCCTCCATTAAATTCTTTTACAGCGTATTTCCTGATAATCCATGTTGGAATTTTTTACAGTGCATCTCCTATTTATCATTTTACAGTGATTCTTTTAGTGTCACATTTTTACAGTGCATCTGCTTGTAATGAAAACATGGATGGAATAATACATGGAACATTATTCAAACTATGACCAGTCCTCATCTTCCTGCTGATGTCATCATACTGATTGGTACATATTGATCCTAATAATCAGTGTGAGTCCTGTTGGACACTTGTCAGTGTGACCACTGGAGGGCAGTAAACTCTCTGATTATTCGAATAAAGAAGAAAATGAGATCCATTAACAGTCTGTGTGTTCACTGCAGAATGTGAAAAACCTTCAGAAGCACTGAGGAAAGTTTTCACTGTTTGTTGATGCACGTCAGACACAGCTGCTCCTCAGCCTGAGCAGAGGCCAAAAGTAGAGGTGGTGAGGCTGCAGCTACCCCTCCTCCAGGTGGCTGAGGTGTATTATTGTCACACAAACGTGGGTTTTCTTTTTAGTTTAGGAAATAAAAAAATGATGTCTGGAGTTGCAAATTTGAGCAGTTAATTTACAGGCAAAAAAAAAAAAATCTACCAGAAAGCAAAGCAAAATTAATGAAAATCAAATCCACAATTTACTGGGTGCTGCATCCCTCACTCTCTCCTCGAGTGCTTTGTTGGTCGGAGCATTATAAACCCTAAGCTCCTCCCAAGACCAACCAATTTACAATCAATGCATTAAATGAGATCTCTGGTCACCACATCTTCATAATCAGGTCCCACATTAAACCCACAACAAAACACAAATCATCATTTCAATAATTCACACATACATGAAGCTGCTTCATCATATTATCCATTATATTAATGACAAACCAAAATCCCCCCTCCCACTCAGTGGGACCTGGTATGGCAATGAAGCAGCTGTACAGGTTCCTCCTACCACTATATAAGGCAGCCTTCTTCAGCTGCTCTGGTTCAGCCCCCAGGCAAAGAGAAGGAGAGGACCAAGATGGCAGCAGCACTGGTAAAAGCATATGAGTGAATAAACCATCTTGAAATAACAGAGCTGGTGTGTAGTGTGTTTCTTATGTTTTACTGTGAGGGTTGGGTATGTGGTGTATGAACATTTGTCCAATGTGGTGCGTTCACTCACCAGGAAAACAATGGGGGATTATTTGTTATGAACCATGAATGGGTACAGGGCTGAGTGTCTGTCCTACCATGTGCTACCACTGAGCAGTGGTGTGGTCTTCATCACAGAGGGAACAAGGAAAAAGACAAGAAGTAGACAGAGGACAGATACACAAGGGCTAGGGTTTCAAAATAAAACGGGAAAAGCAAAAACTCAAGAGACCAAAACAAGAGTAACAGGTTTTAACAAAAACAGGAAACTAACAAAACCCAAGAGTCCTCAAGAGTCCAAAAGGCGCTATATAGACTTTTGATATAAACTCTTCTCCAGTGTTGACACCTAACACTCAAAATGCATTTTATTTACACTTTTTAGAATTAAAATGTATTCATTATTATATTATTTAGTTTTATGGGAAAATAACGACCAAACACCATTATGTTGATTGTTTTTGCTTTTATTCGTGCAAATACATTTAAAAATTCAATACATGACACCGATGTGGATTTTTCAGGCCAGGCTGTAGACCCAGTCAAGGGCCAGTTGAAGCTGGGTCCAGGTCTGGCTGAGTCCCTGATCCGTTGCGTGTGTGTGTGTGTATGTGGGAGAGCAGCATGGGGAACGGTGCAGAGGAGTGTGCATGTGGCAGAGTAGAGGTGTAGGTGTGTGTGTGTGTGTGTGTGTGTGTGTGTGACATGGTGGAGCTGTGTCAGCGTGTGAGAGATAGAGTTGGGAGGGGGTGAGTGAGATGCAGAAGTAAACAGAGAAAGTCTAGGATAAGCAGAACACAAAACCAGAACATAATTGGATTTGCACACTTAGAAAAAATATACAAACATATTGCACAAAATCTGACACTACAACACTTTGAATTAATTGCTGCCTTAAAACTGTAAAAATTTAACAGCACACAGGCAGGAAATAATGCCAATGAAAAACATTAGTGAAGTTGTACAAAACACTGTAAACAACACATTACTGCATAATAAAATGTCTGCAAATGTATAAAAAACTGACACATTTCTCTGTGGTGCATTGTGTAACTTGAGGTAGACGACTACTCACTTTACAGTTCAAGTATAAAACAGTAAGAGAACTGATTAAATTGAGATTAGAAATCATTTATGCAACTCTCTGATACAACATAACATTATGAATCACAACCATATGACATCTGAGCATCAAACCATTTGAAATATCTTAATCTCTCCCTTTCTAGAATCAGTTCACTCTGTGTAGTGTCACTCACTTGGAAAGCATGGAAGTGATCATGGAAACAAGTTTCATGCTCAATCAAAACAAAAAACACTTTGTGCAAAATGATTGATGTTATTTTGCTGAACAATGGTTCATGTTTTCATCAGTACCAGTGCACACAAAGAGTCCAACACCATACTCAGCTCCACAGCATTTCACCCACTGTGTGACACAGACGATGGCTTCACAATCAAGGTGAAGAGATGCTGTTATATCTTCAGAAAAATCCAGTGTTTCAACTGAACACATTTTAACTGGACCAGACTCAACTGTTTTTAAGGACAGGCATTCCCAGTGATAGCTGCTTGATAACCTGCTTGACAAATTCCTCTAAATTTTCAGTTGTAGAAAGAACTACAGTATTTGGTTCACCACTCCCCAAAAGCTTGGCTATAACTGAACAGCTTTGCTCTGAGCTCTTTTACTCTGGGAGTTTCTTCAGTTGTATCAATATTGTACAGAGCTGTCTGCAAAAATGTGTACAGGCTGGAGAGAGCGTCATCATACTTCACTCTGAAAACAAAATGTGACTTGAACAGCTCATCAAAAGCACCAAAGGATGTACATGACAGAAGCTTTTTGTCCAAGACAATATAAAAGGTGAAAACCTGGGTCTTTGAAGTTTCTGTGGAAAGAAGATATGGCTGATGGGTTCCTTCAGTGGTCAGGAGATGATCCTCAAGGCTTTGGGATGACTGAAACAAGAGAAATATGTTTACAACAATGTGTTTATAAAACTCAGCAACATCTACAGTATTTGGAAGTTTTGACAAACCTTCTGAAATTTTACCAGATGATCCGTTGTCTCTCCGACGCTGATCTTTGTGGGACGCTTTCTTCCAGCTGGTTGTGGAGTGAGAAGATGAAGCAGCACCAGAAGAGAAGCCATGTTGCTGTCCCACTCTGAGGACAGAGTGAAAAGTACTTTTACACTCATTATATATATTAAGTAGTGTGTTTATGATATTGCTCTGTGCATTGTTCTAATGGTTTTACTATGATCTTAAACATATACACATATAACAACTATTAATGGCCCAGTCATTATAAATCTGTGCTGCAGAGCAAAGCAATGTTCAGCCCTCACACTGAATCTTAACTGCAGACTTAAGTGGCCTATTTAGACTCAGAGATGCTTTTGTAAAATAAATCAATAAAAACACAATAAACTGATGACTGTTGGACGACTCACATAACTGCATTACTAGTCTGATGATAACTGTACCTGCTTCATCAGCAGTGTCAGATCCTTCATTCAGGGCAGCTTTCAGTTGTTGTTTTAAGAGAGACGTCTCTTTCAGGTTCCTGCCTCCTTGATAACTTTATCTTTAAACCTGCTGTTCCATTTTTCAAGGAACCTTGAAGCAACATCTGCTCCAAACAGCAGTGAGAAGTCTGGCAAAATCTAAATAAAAAGAGAAAAACAACATTTTTTACTTAAAAACATATATTTAATACTAACCAGTCCCTTGACATCCAAGAAACGTGGAAACATGTAATACATCAGCTGACCACTGTGGGTCAAGAAGAATCTGCTGATGGTAGTAGAAGGTTTCTCTCATCCTCTGTAACACTAAGTCAGGATCAGCTGTGTGGTGAAGGAGAGATATGGCTTCCATGCATTCATCTCTCTGATTGGCTGATCATCATATGTTCTGGATGATGTGGGACGTCCTTTTAGCTCCACTCTACTCTGGGATGAAGAGGTGCTTTTGGATTTGTCTTCATGTGCCACTCAAGAAAGGGTTAGAGCCTTTGTTGCTTTGAATATCACAGAAGTTCCTGAAAGAAAAAAAGCTGTCTCAAGGAATTAGGCATTATGTCTAATAAATAATGATTAAAATCTCGTTGTATACAAGTTGGAAAACAATTACATTTTTTGCAAGCACACTGTCCATCAAAGGCTGGCATCCAGAATCACTTGTGTCTCTGCTTAAAGTGCTTGAGACTGACAGTGTATCTGTCAGACTTGGAGAGGAGGAGCCTTCACACCTTTGCTGCAGGACACTTAGATCTGAAGATCACACACACACACAAGTATAAGGCAAATAAAATCTAAAGTCCAGCACATTAAAACTATATCACATACCTGGCTGGATATTACCTGTCTCAAGACAAAACATTACCATTACCTATAACTCTGCTTACCACAAGTAGTGAGGGTCACATATTCTGTCAGGTCTGAACGATCAGCCAGGTTCATAGATGCTTCAGTAGATGGGAGGTCTGAAATGCAGACAACACATACAGCTTAATATGAACTGATTAAATACTGTACTTTGGAATTCTTATCATCCACTTCTCACAATCACATATTTTTGTCTGTGTCAAGATACAAATCTCTCAAAATATAAGTGCTGCAAAATATGAATTTTTAAACACATCCTCATCCACCTCTGCTCCCTGTTGATCTGTGACTTTCAGTGTTGTAGTCTCTGGGATAAGAAACTTCTGCTGGACTATACCATAACAACTCCACGTTACAACATGTTTACATCTTTATTCATTTAATACTAAACATCTGACTGACCTGCACTGAGAAAATCTGAGAAGCAAGCCTCTTCCAGTTTAATGTCCTTCTTCTTCCCTCCATGTTGTACTTTGATCAACATGTTGGTTTGACATAAAGGAAGAAAATGTCATATGTCTGAGAATAACATGTTGAAGTTAAAGTTTATCCCAACTACATACTGTTAAAATACACGTTTCTCACCGCTGTTCAAAACAGCAAGGCTACAGTTTATAAGCTCAACTGTTAGCATGCTAGCCAAAACTGACTTTTCAGCTGCGTCTGCGCCGTTGAGCTGGAAATTATTCTCTTAAAACATCGACATGCGGTTGCATTGTTGGATGGTTATTTCCAAAACAGTATTAATTACCTTCAAGATGCGCGTCGTCATTAATTTGTGAAGCTTATCAAACAGTTTGTCATTACCGTCATACAGACACATCACACGCCACAGACAGTATGGCCGACATTAACGTTTGAGTGAAAGCTAACAGCTCCACAATGGCAGCTAAGGACAGTTAGCTAACTAATGCTGCGGGAGCTACTTGCTCTAAATAATGGAGTAAAAGCAATGGGGTTACGTTCAACATCAAGTTCGCAGTCATTAGCGGTACTATGTAAGTAGATAAAGTGAGAACAATGACAAAATATCACGCATTTAAAGTACTTTCTGATAAAAATCATGCTCTTACCAGCCTTGTGACGACGTTCCTTGTGCTGCTCATGCCGCGATAAAATGCGTCGTGAACTCCAGGGACAGAGTTAAAACCAGATCCTGAACACCAGGGAATAAACTCCAAAATTCAACTGGGCCTGGGTGTACACCTTAACACAAACTGTAGTCAGAGTTATAAAATAAACTCCAGAAATGTAACTCTTTCACACTTTTTTGCCTGACTCCAGATTTTAGTACTTTGTGAATTTGCTGTGTGTTAGTACATGTAGTTGTGTACAGTTCAGCTGCTGCTGTCCTTGGTGCTGAATTCACCAACCCAGCTGAATGGTCCTGAGTGCTTATTGTTGTAATTCATTTGGTATTTTTGAGAAGGTTCAATATCATTAGTATGGGTTATGTTTTGGTTAATGTTAGGCTTTCAGTTATGATGGTTAAGGTTAGGTTAAGGGGCAAGGGAATGACTTATGGCAACATGTATCCTCACAACTATATTAAGACGAGAATGTGTGTGTGTGTGTGTGTGTTTGTCCTTTGATGCCTTTGATGTATCAACATTCTACAGTCTGATGTCACAGGCTGCAGTAAGTGGACACACAGCCAGAGACAAGTTCAGAAGTCAAACAGGAGCAGAAACAGTTGGACTGGACAGGACTTGCTCATGATTTAGGAAGAAAGAAGCACTCAGATATTTCTGCACAATTATTGACAAGGAAGGGAGGAGCTACTGCACACACTGTTTCCACTTCTACAATCAGCTACTTATTATTGTGCTTTAAAGTTTCAGCCTTCTTACATTTACCTATCACTGAGTCCACTTGTGTCTTATACTGAACACTAGGTTCAAATCTCCTTTTGGCTTTGAGCCTTGATTTTTAGTTCATTTCCAGTTCAATACAATTATGTCCTGTAGTAAATCTGCAGAATGAGTCGTAGGACTTAAAGCTGGATCAGCTGTTGCATGAAGCGTTTCAGGCTGTGTTCATGTTCACCCTCTTTGGTTAAGGGACAGTAAAACAATCAGTGATTTCCTCACTGTGGAGGAAATTTAGGCTGCTGAGAATTCTTCCTGCCATGAAAACCTTAGTCCTGAAACTGGAATCTAAAATATGTTGATGTGTTTGAGGTGGCATGTGATGCATTTGGATGAGTGTTCATTTGCTGTATTTTGAGTGTAGGAGGAAAACTGTTGATGAGTGTGAGGACAGAATAAGTTTGGAAGTTTAACTCTGCCACTTTAGACTCTCAGCTCTGATTCTTGTTCAATTTAATTGTGTGTCTGCTCCAAATGCTATGCTAGGTCTATGTGGAGCAGCTTGAGTGAGACATTATGTTTCTGTTTGTTTTCTATGAGACTGTGAATATTATTAGCTGACTGGATGAATAGAACACAAGAGAGATTTGTTTGTGCAGATAGATGAGACCTTAATGTGTCGACTAACCCTTATTTTAAGATGCACACACACACAATCATCTTGACATCTTGATGAGAAAAGAAGGATGAAGGAAAAGTTCTCACTGCAGCAGCTGTAGAATTTTATTATTATGACCACAATTACACCACAAGAGCCAGTTTGACTCTGTCATTTACAGACTCTGTGTTTCCAGTTCACTATTAAACACAATGATGTACTTTATTTCTTCATGATGACTCTTGAAAGTTTTTGAAGAGAGAGGAGAAAATTTCTTCTGTCATTTTTCCCTTTTTTTCTCACAGAACTCGTTTTAAAGATTTTCATGATCCGAAGAAAAACACATTTTCTTTGTGGTCGGAGAAAATGAGGAACTGTTCCATCATTTATCCAGAAGTTTCTATAGTAATGTGATCATTATTCTGTGACTGTGACAGGAGGAGTTCAGTGAATTGATGTGACTCGTCTGTGCTCTTTCACTGCTCATTTTAATGAAGTATATATTCCCTCTCTGTATTATGATATTGGATTGTAACTCAGCTTTACCACAACACTGTCATTGTACACCTGTATGTTTTGTTCACCGTGTTGATCCATCTGTCTTCCTGTATTCATTCTCTCACTCCCTCGCTCACTACAACCACATACACTAAATACACTAAACTGTAGTAAATCCATTATGTGTGAAACATAATGTGGCTGGATGATGTTCAGAGGAAACAGATTTTCTGAATGAATGAGGTAATGAAGTTTATTAACAGCAGTGGAGGTGGGAGACTGGGGTTTGTATCCAGAGTCCACTCTGTGGTTAGGTTTGGTATTTACAGCTATTTAACAATACACACAAGCTAACTTGCATACGGCCTAATACAAATGTCCCACACACACATTTCATCAGAGAGACCAGCTCTCAGAAATAAGTCCAGCAGTGGAGACAGTCCAACAGGCTCCACATGTTTCTGTGCTGAGAGGAGACTGTACTGAAGCTGTCAGCTGTACCATCAGCCTCTGTGTCACACACTGCTACTGTACATGAAGACTGCTGTCAGCTCGGCTCAGCTCCACTCATCACTAACTTCATTTAGAGCAAACAGAGCTCTGCTGTAACAGGAAGCAGCAGAAAGTCAGAGGCTTCGCCGTGAGGAGCGCAGACCTCTCTGTCATGTCAGGTGTTTTCAGGAAGGGACGTCACTTCACAGACCTTCACAACTCGAGTCAGCATCAGACGGACACACGCACAATAAACATCCACGGTAGCTGGAATTTCCCTCTCAGCTCCGGTGTTTCCTAGTGGAAAACGCCAGGACATGAGATGAAAAGAGTGAAACGATCCGTTGCCTTGAAATCCAAAGAGGAAAGCGACGGCGGGGATCCACACGGTGTGTATCCAGAAGTAAAGCATGGTGTCCTTTAATCAGCTGCAAAAGCTCCGCGCTCTTCCCGACGAAGCTCCGTGTCCAGCGGTTCATTTCCAGAAGAGAAAGCGCTGCAGATGAAGCCGAGCGGAGGAAGAAATCCCAGTGTGAACGCTGCTGATGAACACAAGAGCTGGAGACTCTGTCGCTGCTTCTTCTGCTGCTTTCACACGGACATTAGCGACACCTACCGGAACTGTTATCCAGAGAGGAAGAGACTGTGTCTGTGTGTGAGTCCTCTGTCTGTGTGTGTGTGTGTGTGTGTGTGTGTGTGCTCAGTATGTTGCTACTAAAGCCGCGTTTCATGGTTCAGGACTTACAGCAGGACTAATGTGGACAAGTCCAACTCATTTCATTCAGCTTCACAACCATGATTTGTCTCAAGGAGTGAAGTGAAGACAGTGAAGAGGAGGGGAGAGAAGCTCCTGACCTCTAAGAGCCTTGTTTCATAATTCATTTCCAGCCCACAGTGTTTCTGTCCTCCAGCAAACCTTTGGATGTCAGTGTGTAAAGCTGATGTTGGTGAATCTGAGGCTGTGTTGACTGAGAGAAGAAGCTGTGAGATCTTTTAGACCCTGAGGACTCACTCTGGACTGATTTGATAGATGCTCCACAAATAAAAGTGCTTCTCCACTCAACTAACTACTACTCCTCATAGGGACTGTCTGCAGGAACTGAAGCTGCTTTTGGTCAAAGAGATATTCATGTGTTCACTGTTCACTCCATTCAGCTGGGTTGGTGAATTCAGCACCAAGGACAGTAGCAGCTGAACTGTACACAACTACTAACAGATAGATGGAGTGTGTACAACATTCATGTTAATGTATCTGCTGAAATCCTGTTGGAAGTAGCATAAAGTGGCCTCCAGGCTGATGGCAGTAACCTGCTGCAATTAGCCAATAATGAGCCCATTAGCCTCTATAATGAAGTTCATACATATTATTATTTGCAACACAGGATGAAGACAATTAGTTTTAAAAAATAATCATTTGAATGTTTATGAGAGTTGCTACTTTATTTTTAATCCTGTTGCTGTAGATTTTCCTCAACTCCAAACAATGTGGACTGTGAAGTGAAGCATTAACAAGCTCTCAGTCAGCACCATGGAAAGAGGCAGAGACGACTGCTGTTCTCTCTACAGTACAAAACAATTCTCACTGTTTACACTCTTTATTTTTCTCATATGGTTCCATTTTTTCAGTGTTACTTCAAATTGATGAAATCACAGTTGTACAGTCATCTCTCTATCATCTCTTATTTCCATCCTATCCTTTTTTTCCCAGATCCCAAGTCCAGTTCTCCTGCACTGCAGCCTCGTCTCCACTGACTCTACTGTTGCAGGGTGTAGACAGATATATTCCTCCTTCTGTCCACATGCTGCAGGTCAGCTGCTACTTTTCACCTGCTAGAGTGGAGCTTCAGTGTGATGGTGTAATGCATTCACACATGGTTCACACTGTAAATGTGTGAACCCTGGTCCATTAGTGAATTTGCTGTTGGGATGATCAGAGGGTTTGTAGAGTTCTTATGCTTCTTCCTCTTTGCATCATGATTTTCCACAGACTCTTGTCAGTTACAAAACAAGTAGAAAGTCTGAAAGTGCCAACGTGACTTTCCATCCATCCAGTATCAGGATACAGTTGAGAAAAGATGTGTATTGATTTAAGCTCTGAATCTGACAGCACATTACACAGCTCTCTCTCCACTCTGAGCTGTGACCTCCAGCAGTGGATGATTCACAGTAAAGTTGCAGACACTCTGTGATACTTGTTCTCTGATGCTAATGACTCTTGGAGCTCTACTTTCCTCTGCTGTTGGTCTCTGTCCTGAATAAAGAGCTCCTCCGCCTATTTCTGCTGACTCCATCCCAGTGGTTTTCATTGTTTCATCATGTAACACCTGTGAAAGTTTCCCTCATTTACCTGGTTTTAATAACACGTTGCCTCTGACCGAGAGCCAAGCGACTGTAGAGCAGAGCATCACTTTCTGGTTCAGATCCACTTTAAAGTGTGTTGGTCTCTGTCGCTGGCCCTTTACTCCACAGAGAGAACTGGATCTCATCATTAATGGAAACAATCCTAAATATCCTGGCAGAGAGAGAAGTGAGTCTCCATCTTCTCTTTCCACTTCACTTATTCTCCTTTACAGGAGTTCACTCTGCTGTGAACAGAGACACCAGCTGCAGTGTCTGTTCATAGAAGAGTTAAAGGAGGAAGAAAGATGATCCACAGCCAGTCAACACAGAATAATGGGATCTTTGTAGGGACTGTTGGTGTCAGTGTTCAACCATCTGGAACAACAACAACAAATCAGAAAATTGATTGGTGAGATCTGAAAAGACAAAATGAATATCACTGTACTGTCAACTTTCAAACATGCTGTTTCATTAGCCAGCTGGAAATCAATAAATAATTATTTATCAGTACAAAACAAGATCTGAACACAGAGCCAGTTTCACTTGATAGCCAACATGCTGAAGCTGAGGAAAACTTCAGATGCCTTGGTACAGTTCTGGACTCCCTGGTGAGCTTCTCTGAAAATACAGAAGATGCTCACAGCAACTTTATTTTCAGAGAAAACTCTGTGGCCTCGGTGTTAGTCTGCAGATTTTAGAACTGATGTTGAAAACTATTGTTGAAAGTGTTTTAACTTTTCAACACTGAAAATTATTCACAACCTCACTGACAAGAAAAACTCTATATACTGAAACACTGACATTGATACAATTGACAGTTTTATTGTTTTATGATGCATCTGCTTCATTGATCTGATGTATTTCTCTGTGAGTCACATTGTACTATAATCTGTGCAGAGGTTCCAACTAACATTCAGTATCTTTATCCACAGAAACTCCTCCACTGGCTCACAGAAGACACAGAGACAAAAAGGTGAAGCTCCCATTTACCTGGACACTGAGACACTGATTCACTTCTTCTCCTCAGAGCTGCTGAACTGTACATGGTGTTTCAATCAACTGTCAAACAGCTTTATTTAGCAGACTAATCAGAGCCATAGAGGAGCCGTCTGTAGCAGTGAAGTGACCCTTCAATATCAGTTTGTTAAATCATCAGACAGATGAAAAAAGGCTCCAGCTTTGCTGCTGTCAGGTGGTGAAATGCTTCAAGGTAACTCAGCCTTCCCACAAAATTGGTTTCACATTGCAGAGAGATTCTTATTAAACCAATGTTTAGAAAAATCAACACATAATATTGACACCAGCAGCCCTTTGATAAACAGCTATTATGTCCAATGGAGCCTCCATATTCAATCTGTTCTTCACCAGAAAGAAAATAATTCTTCATCATTCTTTCATCATCTTTTGTCCCAGCAGCATAGGTGCAAAGTAGATGTCATTCATTTATCTTTCTGCTCTCAGGTGTATAACCACAGATGGTTATTATACAAACAATCAGTTGGCCTCATTCATTGATCCTCTCTGAGGGAGCTACTGCTTTGTTTTTCCTCCACACACCCTCCACAGTGTATTCCTCTCAAATCAGGAAATGTAAACTGTGTAACAAGAAACAGCTGTGAGCGAGGTTACCAGTCCACTGTACATGATGACAATAAAAAAAGAAATAACTACTGAATGAACTTATTTCTTCAATATGACAGATGATGCTTGAAAAATATACAGTTGTAAGAAGCAAAGGAAACAAGAGAAGCTTTTACAAAAACAAGGTTCATGCAGCATTTTCACTTTGCACTCATCAAACACACATTCACAGATGACTACATGAATACATGACTTTATGTGTGTACAGGTCTAGTGTTTTTTTTTTTTTTTGTATTCTTTGACAGAGGCACTGCTACTGACATAGGTCTGAGATGCTAAGAGAGAGAGAGGTTAGGGCGAGGGAATGCATGATGCCAGAGAGTGTCCTCACAAAGATATAAGTACCGGTATGTGTGAGTGTGTGTGTGTGTTTGTCCTTTGATGCCTTTGATGTATCAACATTCTACAGTCTGATGTCAGAGGCTGCAGTAAGTGGACACACAGCCAGAGACAAGTTCAGAAGTCAAACAGGAGCAGAGACAGTTGGACTGGACAGGACTTGCTCATGATTTAGGAAGAAAGAAGCACTCAGATATTTCTGCACAATTATTGACAAGGAAGGGAGGAGCTACTGCTGTTACAAGGACAAGAGGAAACTACAGGAAAGTCCAGATCACCTCCAAGGTTTTCAGTGAGTCAATACATGTTTGTAGTTCATGTCAGTGTTTAGTTCATTTAGTCAAATGTTTTGAAAAGTGTCCCACGTGGGCCTTTGCTTTCTTTCCCAAGAGACAGCTTGACTTGTGGCTTTGTGGACAGACTGTAAAAGCTGACATATACAACTGCAGCTCATACTTAACCGGCTGTGTTGCTTTGCTGACCCCTGCAAATTTGAATGCGAATGTGAATGTGGCCTGTTAAAAGCTCCAGCTTCAGTAAATAGATTTTTAACCTCCAACACTTTGCTCTGAAGAGTCAGTGACAGGCAGCTGAGTGGAACCAAGCAGAGAGGAGAAGTCAGTCATTGTGACGTTCGCCTCCACACTTCACACACTCCTCACACAACCACAAAGCAGGTGGAGAATGTGTAACAGTGTGTGTATATGTGTCCTTTCACAGACACAAATATTATCACTGTTATATTTGGAGGAACAAAGTGGTGACGAGTGATCTCACAGACACAGAGAGCAGCAGTGTGGACAGTCTGTAGGAGGGTGTGCATGTGTTTGCCTGAGAAACAACAAGAGAATTTTGCTGTTTGAGTGTGTTTCTGACTTTAGGAGCATGTAGAAAGTTTGTGTTTTATCTTTGATGTGTTCGTCTTTGCTAAATGACCCATTTGCTTCTATCGTCTCTGTATGTGGATGATACTGACATGAAAAGTAAAGCTGAAGGTGAAATGAAGGAGATGCAGAGAGACAGTACAGGAAGGAGTGAGTCTACATAGAGACAGATGAAAGGAGGGAGAGAAACAGGTGGAGGAAGGAGAAGCTTGAAGTGGTGAGTTTTCAACAGTTTTCCCTCATACTTTATATTTTTAAATGCACATCAAAACATTTGAGATTTTTAAATCAGCTCATGAGTCATTTTAAAATTCATTCCCAATGTCAGGAGTACTAGCTTTTTCTGGGGCTTTTATTTTCCATGGTCCAGAATAAACTTTAAAGATTAAACTAAGATGCATGAATGAAAGTTCACTCCATCTCTGTGTTTCTCTGTTAGTGTTGATGAAATCAGTACAGCAGGTGTCTCTGCCTGTTTCTAGTTCTGCTTCCTTCATTGGAGCAGAGCTGTTTTCATCCTTCATGTCTCCACCTGTCTGATCCTATTAGATCACAACACGTCTGCTGAGCTGATCAGCTCTGTAGCCCAGCAGATGGTGAGCTGAGAAAATGAACATTTAATCAGCTGATAATAGAAATGAGATTGGTTTTTACTTCTGTCAAGGGAATTTATAGAATCTGTTTTGTTTGTGATCAAACTGAGATTTTATTTATTTTAAAATTCCAATAACTGTAAACAGCTTCTGAAGAAATGAAGTTTATACTTTTCCTGTAGTCCTCAGTTTAAATGAAGGAAACATCCTCACCTGATATGAAGTCAGAGTTTGTTCTATGGGACAGCCAGAGCGATGGTGTGTGTCCCGTCAGTGTCCAGTAGCTGATCCATAGCTGGACAGCTGTCCTCCCTCCCAGCCTGTCTTCTGTCAGAGGGCTGGAGCTTTTCTCTTGTGTCCTGTCAGAGTTTAGACCTCAGTCTCTTCTCCACCAGACTCCCCAGACAGAGCAGCCCCACACACACTGTCCTCCGTCTTCTGTCCTTCAAACCAGGACAAAGCTCCATGTCTCCTTCAGTCTTCTCACTGTCATTGTCCTGCTGTCTGCTGTGACAGAGTAACAGAGCTTTAAATAAGATCTGTGATATTTTACTGATACCATTCTGAACCTTCACTGATTTATTACATTTATTTCATGCATCCAGGTAAAGAGAGATGTTTTCTTCATCTTGAGTCAAATCATGAATGATTTATTTTCATCTGGTTTACTTTACTTTTCAAAAACTGTGTGAGCATCTGGAACATGAAGATGAGGCTAGTTGCTTTAATCTCTGCCTTTCTTGATAAGAATCATTTCTTTGGCACTGACAGGCGTCTGTTGATGTTGCAGGTTCAGTAATTATTCATCTTTTTCTCACCCTCCTCCGTTTCCTCCTCTCATCAGTTTTTCTTCTACCACCTGCTTCTTCTTTGCTCTTCTAACTGAACAGTGACAGACGTTATTCTCTCAGGTGTGAACCAGTGTGCAGCTGCTTGTGCAGTGAATAATGTAGTGATGAGTCTGATTATGCAGCAGGTAGTCGTTCATTCATCAGCCCAAAGGTTAAATTAGCTGAAACCAGACATTTACTGGTTTGAGTCACATGAACAGAGTTTTGCTTTGGGAAATTTCCAAAAGTCACAAGTTTGTAGTTGATAAAGATTCTCTCCATATTCTGATACATCCACTGATTCATTTTATCTGTTTTTCAAAAACCTCTGAAAAGAAGAAAAAGGAAAATGTTCTTCACAGCTGATTTTAGTCTTCAAATATACAAACATTGTTTCTCCTCTTTCAAACAGTAACACAACAGAAACATTAAACTCTTTTTTTGCATAAATCATGATGAATTATCATTGATGTTTATTCCTCAGTGCTGGTGCAGCTGTTTGAGAAAATGATTTACATTCTGCATCTACATGCTGCATGACTGTGTTTGAACTGGTTTGAAGTCCAGACTTAACTGGCTGTGTCATAAACCACAGTGTTTGAAGAAGGATGTGTGCAGAGCTACAAAGCTAAATGACTTCGATTTGTTGGGTATTTGGTTGATTGTCGACTGTCGGACATGACACAAACCTAACATTTCCTTCAGCATATGAAATGTATTCATTTTTTTCTGAAGCTTATGTTTTAGACTGTGTGATCAGTGCCTTCATTTCTATAAGTATAGTTGTTTTGAACACACTGCAGTGACTCAGTAACTCAAAGAACTTACTGCTTTTCTCAGATGAATAATCAAGTGATCCAAAAAAAAATCCCTTAGTCATTCATGATAAATGTAAAATGAAGAATCAGCTTTGTTTTCATGGTTTCTTTCACTGACTGAACACTCAGGACAAGTATCAGGTAGTTTTCACAAACTATGATGAATCACTGTTGGACTTTAAAGTTTCTCTCCTCCATTGCTCTCTCAGCTCCTTCTTTTCTCTTTGTCCACCCACTTTCTCTTCCTCTCGTTCCTCTCTTTGTTATTCAGGGACACTTGTATTTTCTGTGTGAAGTTTTCAGCTCCTGTCTGTTAGAAGTGTCAGGTAATATTCTGCATTTTTCCACGTTGGAGTAGAACTGCAGTGGAAACAGTTTTCAGCAGCTGGACTGAAGTAGAACCATCATCTCTGTCTCTTCCTCCACATTCAATCGTGCTCTCACATGTTTGACTTTCTGTCTTTTTGTAATCGTTGCTGCTTTGCTCTGATTTTAACATGATGCAGTTCATGTCTGGTGTCTGATTGTTTGTTGTCTCGTGTTTTGCACCATCCTGAACCAACTCGTTGATCTTGAATTGCAGGTAGAACATGATGCTAATGAGCTGTGACAGTGTTTAACAGTGTGTGCAGCTCGGCAGTGTGTGAGCACATATCTGTCCATGTCCATTAATGCTGTCAGGTGGTCCTCTGTCTCTTATTGCTGTTATATTATTTAATCCACTTTCACCATCAGAACAACTTGTTATCACATTAAACAGCAACAACTTGACATTATGTCCAGATCTCACTGAGGCTCATGGTGTCACACAGGCTGTTTTTACAGTGAAAGCACTGAGGGACAGTCATTTATGATGGTTGGATTATTGACAAGCAGAAAGTCTTACAGGATGTGGATGAGACAGACAGGATGGATCAGGGAAGATGATTCCACTGTCCTCTGCTGCTGAGTGTGTCTGACTCCGTCCTGTTACACGACTGAATAATGAGACTCTATACTGATGGAGTAACTGCTGCTTGGAGGTAAATGTTCTGTTAGTCTCTGAGAGTCAGTCACATTAATTACAAGAAAAAAAGTGAAGTAATTAGTTCATAGAAGTGTGAGAACAATTAGTGTGTAAGCAGCATGGAACAAATCTGTGGCTGCTGCGTCTCCTTTAGCTGCTTCTCTGCTGCCATAGTGAGGTGAGAAGGACTCTGAAGCTGCTGCACTTCACACTGTAACAGCTGCTGCTGTCCTTGGTGCTGAATTCACCAACCCAGCTGAATGGTCCTGAATGAACAGTGAATACATGAATATCTCTTTGAGCAAAAGCAGCTTCAGTTCCTGCAGACAGTCCCTATGAGGAGTAGTAGTTAGTTGAGTGGAGAAGCACTTTTATTTGTGGAGCATCTATCAAATCAGTCCAGAGTGACTCCTCAGGGTCTAAAAGATCTCACAGCTTCTTCTCTCAGTCAACACAGCCTCAGATTCACCAACATCAGCTTGACACACTGACATCCAAAGGTTTGCTGGAGGACAGAAACACTGTGGGCTGGAAATGAATTATGAAACAAGGCTCTTAGAGGTCAGGAGCTTTAAACTCAGCAGTAGACATGAGTGGACTGAACTCTGTAAAATGAATCTGAATTTTTTCTCTCTAATGAGAAAATACAATGTGGAGGACATGTTCTGACAGAGGAGGTTTCTCAGGTTAAAGTCTGTTTCTAGACTTTGAAGAAACCAAAAAATATAACGATAATTGTGTCACAACACACACACACATCTGGTATCATGTGGACAGTAATAATGTATGAAAGCTTTCAGTGTGAGTGCAGAAATCATTTCCATTTCCTCCACCTGACCAGTTTGACCAACATGAAACAGACCTGACTTGTCTCTGAGAATCAGCTGTCTCACTTCTCTACAGAGCCCCTAGAGTGACATGGGGGAAAAAAATGAAATGTTTCTAGTGAGCATGAAATACTTTCTGGTGCACACAACAAAGTATCTTGTGCATACGAGAAACCTTAGGTTAAGCACAGGCAGTTGTGCTTCCTGTGCGTCTGCCTCTAGGCTCATTAAGATCATTAACCTCAAAGAATGGCTGCAGAAGTGGACTTATACTCTTTGCTGAAAACGTGAAATATACCTGATAGTGTCATCAACCAACTAAAAGATGATAAGGTAAAGATAAATGTTAACTTTAGAGACATAAAATAAGCAATACATGTCCAGCCTAATGATGCTGGCTTTCTCTACCTGCTATGTTAATGTCATTTTCCAAACATTTTTGACGTGTGCTTTGCTTATTACAGATCGATATCAACATCATAGGTGTTATGACAGATGAGGAGTTAGGACAGTATATCAGACATGGGGACAGACTTGCAGTCAGAGCATTTTGTCCTTAAAGAACTGTGACAAATGAAAAGTCAGGAGGAGTGGAGACAGTGAAGTCTGCTCTCATGCAGAGAGTTAGAGACAGGCTCAGGGAACAATGGAAAACTCCTGTCAACAGAGACGCACAGGGCTCTGGTATTGTTGGCAATAAACATGCAGTCAAAGCCTCCCGGCAGGTTGAAATGGGATGGCTCCACTTTGATAACGGCACTTATCACCAGATCAAAAGAAGAAATGGAGGTGGAACACGACACCTGTCAGTCCAGAAATCAGTAACTATGGGTGAACTGCTGAAGACGGGCAAGGGCTTGTTTTTTCTAAATGGATTTTCATCCAAAGGACCAGTGGAAGACTTTGAGTTTGATATTCGTGATTACAGTCACAATGCAGTATCCCCTGAAGTCACAGTGAGCCAGCACAACCTCCAAGGTTAAAGACGTAATACTTCTCTCTGATGCATCATCAGACTTTGAACCCACAGATGAGAGGCCACTTATCTTCTGTCATATTTCTGTTATATTACATACTGTACATACTGAATATGACTGATGAAGGATGAAGTCTGGGGGGGGGGGGGGGGGGGTGTCAAGTGGGATCGGGACTAACATGTATTTCAGATTTTAAAATAAAAATAAGTTAAACTCCCCTCAGGTCAAGTTCTTTTGGAATTAATCGTTTCTCTTCTTTCTTGACATGTAATCCATTATTCTTGCATTTTGTGTACATCCACCTACCCATCCACAGAGTTGGCCAGATGTTTGTAATTTTTCATGAATGAAATTAACCACGTGATCCAAAGTGATGTATCCCTTGCGCTGAAACAGACTACAAGACTTCAAAATTCGTTTTAAATATCTTTCAGACACAATACGACTGTGACGACTTGCAAGTAAAGCAGCAAAGCAAAAAACAAAATGCAGTGGATGATCTCCCAGAGACCATGCGCGCATGCAATACTTTCTGGTGAGAAACGTTTCATTTTCTTTTTTCCCCATGTCCCTTTAGGGGCTCCGTACTTCTCTGACTCTGACACCAAACTATATTTCCCATCATTATGGAAACAGCAGGTGGGCAAACGTGCAGTTTTGTATCTGTGAAGTTCTTTGTTCTTTCTATCCTGTGACAGTGGAAATAAAAAGTTGTGTTGAGTAAATGTCCATCATTTACACTTTACTGTGTTGGACAGTAAATAATAATAATAATGTTTCTTCTGTAGATGTTCTCACTGCAGCTGGAGGGAAGAATAAAAAGTAAAGAAACAGCTTCAGTGGCTCTGACAGAACTAAGTGGAATAAATCTGCTGTCACGCTTGTTTGCACACAGATAACTGGCTTTATCCAATGAGACCAACTAGACTGTCTTCACTTTGACCTCTGACATATACTGGAACACCACTGTATATATGGGACTAATCAGCTCCTGTAGATACACTAGAAGGATTTTAGACTGAAAAGACATATATATTTTTATAATACCATCATATATCAAAAGTGGAAAATATGCACTAATGTTATTCACACAAAAATATATGTTTTCTTAATGTGCCAATTTTCCATATGAGCTGTCGCCTTCACCTTTTGTCCTCAGCTCATTTAGAATTATAAAGGCAGATACTTGAGTCTGACTCATGTTGTTTCCTGCATTAATCAGTTCATCTTCTGTCTTAAGGAAAATAAACTTGCACACATGTATTTAAACTACACATGGTCAGTGTCAGTGAACATCACACAGCTTTAATATGAGATAAAAGAACTTTTTTTTTCCTCTGGACATTAGACAGTGTCCACTGTGACTGTCCACCTGAGTATGAATGTTTAACGGTGCAGAGACAGAATAACACAGAGACAAACTGCTGGCTAAGATCCCATCAGAGACCAGCAAACACTTTGTGTTGCTTCCTCCTCCCATTCTCCTCCTCTTCACTGGCTTCACTTCACTCCATGTGACAAATCATGGACTTGTCCACATTAGTCCTGCTGTCAGTCCTGAACCATGAAACGCTGCTTTAGTAGCAACATACTGAGCACACACACAGACAGAGACAGAGGACTCGCACACAGAGACAGTCTCTTCCTCTCTGGATAACAGTTCCGGTAGGGGTCGCTAATGTCCGTGTGAAAGCAGCAGAAGAAGCAGCGACAGAGTCTCCAGCTCTTGTGTTCATCAGCAGCGTTCACACTGGGATTTCTTCCTCCGCTCGGCTTCATCTGCAGCGCTTTCTCTTCTGGAAATGAACCGCTGGACACGGAGCTTCGTCGGGAAGAGCGCGGAGCTTTTGCAGCTGATTAAAGGACACCATGCTTTACTTCTGGATACACACCGTGTGGATCCCCGCTGTCGCTTTCCTCTTTGGATTTCAAGGCAAGGGATCGTTTCATTCTTTTCATTTCATGTCCTGGCGTTTTCCACTAGGAAACACCGGAGCTGAGAGGGAAATTCCAGCTACCGTGGATGTTTATTGTGCGTGTGTCCGTCTGATGCTGACTCGAGTTGTGAAGGTATGTGAAGTGACGTCCCTTCCTGAAAACACCTGACATGACAGAGAGGTCTGCGCTCCTCACGGCGAAGCCTCTGACTTTCTGCTGCTTCCTGTTACAGCAGAGCTCTGTTTGCTCTAAATGAAGTTAGTGATGAGTGGAGCTGAGCCGAGCTGACAGCAGTCTTCATGTACAGTAGCAGTGTGTGACACAGAGAGCAGAGCAGCCTCAGAGGCTGATGGTACAGCTGACAGCTTCAGTACAGTCTCCTCTCAGCACAGAAACATGTGGAGCCTGTTGGACTGTCTCCACTGCTGGATTTATTTCTGAGAGCTGGTCTCTCTGATGAAATGTGTGTGTGGGACATTTGTATTAGGCCGTATGCAAGTTAGCTCGTGTGTATTGTTAAATAGCTGTAAATACCAAACCTAACCACAGAGTGGACTCTGGATACAAACCCCAGTCTCCCACCTCCACTGCTGTTAATAAACTTCATTACCTCATTCATTCAGAAAATTTGTTTCCTCTGAACATCATCCAGACACATTATGTTTCACACATAATGGATTTACTACAGTTTAGTGTATTTAGTGTATGTGGTTGTAGTGAGCGAGGGAGTGAGAGAATGAATACAGGAAGACAGATGGATCAACACGGTGAACAAAACATACAGGTGTACAATGACAGTGTTGTGGTAAAGCTGAGTTACAATCCAATATCATAATACAGAGAGGGAATATATACTTCATTAAAATGAGCAGTGAAAGAGCACAGACGAGTCACATCAATTCACTGAACTCCTCCTGTCACAGTCACAGAATAATGATCACATTACTATAGAAACTTCTGGATAAATGATGGAACAGTTCCTCATTTTCTCCGACCACAAAGAAAATGTGTTTTTTCTCCTCTCTCTTCAAAAACTTTCAAGAGTCATCATGAAGAAATAAAGTACATCATTGTGTTTAACAGTGAACTGGAAACACAGAGCCTGTAAATGACAGAGTCAAACTGGCTCTTGTGGTGTAATTGTGCTCATAATAAAATTCTACAGCTGCTGCAGTGAGAACTTTTCCTTCATCCTTCTTTTCCCATCAAGATGTCAAGATGATTTTGTCACTTCACCAAACACCTCACACACACACGCACACACACACACACACACGCACACGCACGCACACACACACACACACACACACACCCCATCATGGAAAATATAGGGGGCTGAATTCTGAACAGATACAAGATTTGGAGCTTAGTGACCATCATCAAAAGACAAGGAAACAGAAGAAAGGAAACATTTCAAAGAATGAATGCACCATTTCCTCATATGAAATAGTTTCACTGCTTAATAATTAAGATCCTTCAACAACTAGGACTTAATACAGTCCTGTAGATGAGCTGCATGGAGCAGAAAACAAGAATCAGAGCTGAGAGTCTAAAGTGGCAGAGTTAAACTTCCAAACTTATTCTGCCCTCACACTCATCAACAGTTTTCCTCCTACACTCAAAACACAGCAAATGAACACTCATCCAAATGCATCACATGCCACCTCAAACACATCAACATATTTTAGATTCCAGTTTCAGGACTAAGGTTTTCAAGGCAGGAAGAATTCTCAGCAGCCTAAATTTCCTCCACAGGGAGGAAATCACAGATTTGAACCTAGTGTTCAGTATAAGACACAAGTGGACTCAGTGATAGGTAAATGTAAGAAGGCTGGAACTTTAAAGCACAATAATAAGTAGATGATTGTAGAAGTGGAAACAGTGTGTGCTGGTTAGTTTGCATTGGACTGGGAGATTATTTCTCCTGAGTCTTAAACTCTGCTTCTTTGTTTTTGGGCTAAATCTTGAGAGATGATGAAAGTGATTCACACACTGGAAATAAGAAGATTTTACCAACACATCAAACTGTTTCCTGTTCACAGCATTTAAAACAGTTTGTCTGTGAGAAGCAATGAATATTGTGTTTTCTATATGGAGCTAAATGTATAAACATGTCACCCACTGCTGATTGTCTATGGAAATTAAGTGAGATGTGTTTGTGCTGTGTATAAATTTCACTCCCTGTTGAAGCTGGTGGAGAAGAACTGCCTCTCTGTGTCTTATCTGGATTCTACTCTTGACTTTTTCACTGAGGTGATGCTTCTCCTCTCTCCATCTTTAATTCAATGGAGAATGCTGCTTGCCACAAGAGACAAGAAGGCATGGCTTCCAAAACCACAGTGCAAGCTTTCCAAACAAATACACCAGCTTCCTTATACTAAACTGGGAAGGTGAGTGGGCTGGAAATGTGACATCTAAAATCAATATACTCCTTGTTCTAACAAATAGCGTCTTCCATTGTGGAGGTGTACTCACATTAAGCCATGCTGTGAACAGCCACTATCACTAAAGCTGTGCTGGAACGCTGTTTCTTCCACTTTACTGCACAGCAAACTGATTTGTTCATCTGAACCACTAATAAAGTGATGCTAACTCACTGAGAAACACATTTCATTTTCTTACAACCTTTTCCTAGTTTAAAAGAAACAGCAAAAAGTTTGCTTTGCATTAGTAGTAACATAACAGCTGTGATGTGGCTGAAAATGATCAGTAAACAGTGAAATAAGGCTGATATCTGAAAGTACAAACTGGAACAGAGGAGTGAAAGTAAACCCCAGATCACAGAGGTTCAGGTAGAAGCTGCAAAAGTCTTGAGAGCTGAAAACAGAGAGAATTAAGAATAGAGCTTTCTCTCTAGTCTACAGCATAGACACACAGGAGGGTAGCGACTGAAGACACAGCTAAAGGGAGGAGTATGTCATAGGTTGGCAATGGTCAGCTCTGCTACCAAGCAGGACCAACACAGTGCAATGTGGCACAGCTTCAGTTTCCACTGGAAACATTGATGCCTCTGCCTCCACCTGATTTCCTGTCATCTCTCTACTGTCCATAATAAAGGCATAAAAAACCCAAATCACTTAAAGATATACTCACATTCCCATTTCCACATTCAAAGCACTGGTGTTTGATCTAATTCTTCCTGCTGTCCACACTGGCTGCCAGGAGATCCCTTCTTTAAACAATTTCTGTGGAAATGATAGGCCACAAAATCCACAGTCCTATTTCTGTGAAAATAGTAATTCCAAAATTCATCAGCATTGTTAAACAAAATCAAGTGGGTATCTTCAAATGTTTGTCTTTTAGTGCAGAATGTCCTCTCTGTGTTTCCATCTCTCCACCACAGCTTTGCAAGGAAACATTAGGTGTAGAAACACAAAGAGGGGAATTTTGGACTAAAAATACCTGGAAGATAGAAACTTGATCAACTCAGACTGTTGAAGCCTCATGTTTGCTTCTTTTCAACTCTGGAAGTCAACTTCTCCACAGGACAGGGACTGTGGATTTTGTGCTCCATCATTTACATTCGAATTTCTTTAGAAAGGATCTTGTTGCAGACAGTACAGACTTTCTAGAAATCCTTCCCTACAAAAGCATCTGAACCTAAAAACACCACAATCAGATGTGGGCTATTAAACATTAGATCTCTCTTGTCTAAATCTCTGTTAGTAAATGATCTGATAATGGGTCAGCAGATTGATTTATTCTGTCTGACTGAGACCTGGCTGCAGGAGGAAGAGTATGTCAGTCTAAATGAGTCAACCCCTGCTAGTCATATTAACTATCACATTCCTCGAGGCACAGGCCGAGGAGGAGGAGTGGCAGCAATCTACCACTCAAGTTTATTAATTAATCCTAGACCTAAGCCGAAATATAGTACATTTGAAAGCCTTATCCTCAGCCTCTCACATCCAAATTGGAAGACAGAAAAAACAGTACTATTTGCTGTGGTGTATCGTCCACCTGCTGCTTACTCAGAGTTTTTGTCTGAATTCACTGAATTTTTATCTGATTTAGTGCTTAGTACGGATAAAGCAATTATAGTGGGCGACTTTAATATTCATGTAGATACCCACAATGACAGCCTTAAGACTGCTTTCTATTCAGTATTAGACTTGATTGGCTTTTTACAAAATGTTAACAAACCAACTCACTGTTTTAATCACACCCTTGATCTTGTACTGACCTATGGCATAGAAGCTGAATATTTGACAGTATTCCCTCAGAACCCTGTTTTATCTGATCATTCTTTAGTAAAATTTGAATTTACAATAATGAACTGCACAGCATCTGAGAAAAAAATTAACTACTGTAGATTTCTGTCTGATAATGCTGTTATCAAATATAAGGAAGCTATTCCATCTTTATTATCTTTATTATGCCATGTGCCAGTTTTACAGAGGGCAATGGCCTAAACGTTACTCTAGCAGATATAGACTTTCTAGTTGATAGTACTGCTGCTTCATTACGCTTAACCCTTGACTCTGTTGCCCCTTTGAAAAAGAAGGTCATTAACCAGAAGCTAGCTCCATGGTATGATTCACAAATACGTACTTTAAAGCAGATATCACAAAAGCTGGAAAGGAAGTGGTTATCCACTAATTTAGAGGAATTCCGCCTAGGCTGGAAAGACAGCTTTATAATGTATAAAAAAGCCCTTCGTAAGGCAAGAACTGCCTATTACTCATCATTAATAGAGGAAAACAAGAACAACCCTCGGTTTCTTTTCAGCACTGTAGCCAGGCTGACAAAGAGCCATAGCTCTGTTGAACCATGCATCCCTCTAGCTCTCACTAGTAATGACTTTATGAGCTTCTTTAGCAACAAAATAGTAGACATTAGAGACAGAATCCATCTTATCCTGCCTACAACTGTTAATGATGTAGGTATGTCGAGAACAGCATCTTTAGAAATGTCTGTCCTGATTTGTCGTTGGACTATTTCTCTCCCATAGATCTCGCTGAATTGACTTCAATAGTTTCTAAATCTAAATCATCAACATGTCTTTTGGATCCTACCCCGACCAGACTTCTTAAAGATGTGTTGCCTTTGATTGGCACTCACATAATAGATCAGATAAATCTCTCTTTGGTAACAGGATATGTTCCACAGGCTTTTAAGGTTGCAGTTATCAAACCTTTACTTATAAAACCTTCTCTCTCTCTGACATTTTGGCAAATCATAGACCTATATCCAATCTCCCCTTTAATTCTAAAATTCTTGAAAAGGCTGTTGCAACTCAGTTGTGTGACCATCTACATAGGAACGGTTTGTTTGAAGTTTTTCAGTCAGGATTTAGAGTTCATCATAGCACAGAAACAGCACTGGTGAAAGTTACCAACGACCTTCTCATAGCATCAGACAATGGACTCGTCTCTATACTTGTCTTACTAGATCTTAGTGCTGCATTTGACACCATTGATCATAATATCCTATTGGAAAGATTGGAACATGTTATTGGGATTAAAGGAACAGCACTAGGCTGGTTTAAATCATATCTATCAGATAGATACCAGTTTGTTCATGTTAATGATGATCCCTCCATATATACCAGAGTAGGTCATGGAGTTCCACAGGGTTCTGTGCTTGGACTGATATTGTTCACCTTATACATGCTTCCCCTAGGCAATATTATCAGTAATCATGGAATTAATTTCCATTGCTATGCGGATGATACCCAGCTATATCTATCTATGAAGCCAGACGAAACAGAGCAGTTAGCCATACTTCAGGCATGTCTTAAAGACATAAAGGCCTGGATGACCTGTAACTTTCTTCTTCTGAATTCAGACAAAACTGAGGTTATTTTGTTTGGTCCCAAACACCTCAGAAACAGTTTATCTAATCATATAGTTACTCTGGATGGCATTCATTTAGCCTCCAGTACAACTGTGAGGAACCTTGGAGTTATTTTTGATCAGGATTTGTCCTTTAACTCACATATAAAACAAGTCTCTAGGACCGCCTTCTTTCACCTGCGCAATATCAGTAAGATCAGGAACATTCTGTGGCAGAGTGATGCTGAAAAATCACTCCATGCTTTTGTTACTTCTAGGCTGGACTACTGTAATTCCCTATTGCTATTTGCGACTCCAGCCCCCCCGATAATGACTCTCTGTGAACACATATTATTACACTGCTATAAATACTGATGTCTGACCAGTGGACAAATAATCAGAGAGTTTGTGACAACGTGGAAAACATCACAAGGGAAAGGACTGTCAGAAATATGTAATGCAGTGTGAAAATGAAAATGACGAATGACAACATCAGCAGTAAAAGTACACAAGTATTATCAGCAGCCAGAGGATTCACTGTAAAACATGAAAAACAGGGTGAACACCAGGTATACACTGTAAAAATGACAGATGAAGCCAAAAAACTAATTTTTCAAGTAAACTTCACAGCTTCTTGTTTTAGTCAACAGCTGGTTTTCACTCTCATCTTTTCTGAGACTTTTTTTTAAAGTTGACTTTTAAAATTCATAAAATCGAGGCTCAAACTCTTCAGAGTAGTCAGGAGCTTTCTAACTCTGCGAACCTCTGAAACACATTTTGACAAGTTTCTATCTTTGTTTTTTCTCAGATCATTCAGATAAACTGTGGCAGCATTTTAGTTTGAACTGAATCAGCTCAGTTGTCTCAAGATTCAGAGAAAGACAAAACACTGCTGTTCAAAATAATACTTTTAATGTGAAAGGACAAGATCATGATTAGAATCTTAAAAAAGTAAAAGTCAGCAACATTTTTCTCCTGTAATAATCGTAGCTTCCATCTTTAAAGGACTGGAAGAGGAAGAAGTTTACAAGGAATCGTTTAGAAGAGTTTAACAAATAAACTGCTTTAATACATGAATCTGAAAAGGTGTGTGTGAGTGAAAGAGACAGACATGTACAGACTGAACTATCTGTTCAACAGTGAGAGAGTTTCTCTAACAGGAGGAGACTCTCTCTGCTACACTCTACACAGAGACACTGAGGAACCAAACCACCAGAACCCAAACCCAGGATACAGAGGTTCAGTGAATATGGTGTTGAAGGTGTAGAGGTGGATCAGTGAGTCAGAGGAGACTCTGTAGAAGGACAGAGAGCCAGCAGGACAGTCCACATACACTGCTACTCTGTCAGAGACAGAGGGAGATGATACAGAGGAGGAGGAGGAGACAGGTGTTATTCTGTTATTGTGCCAAACAGAGTAACCATCATCAGAGCAGCTAAGACTCCAGGACTGATCGTTCCTTCCAAACACAGAGTTTTCTCTGACTCCTTTCCTTCTGATTCCTCTGTAACTCACTGATATATCAACTCCTCCTCTCCACTCGACCTCCCAGTAACAGCGACCAATCAGACCATTACTACACAGCAGCTGAGGACACTGATGAAATCTGCCTGGATGATCAGGGTATGCCTGATCCTTCCTGACATGTGTCACCTTCCTGTTGTTGTCAGACAGTTTGATCTCTCTGTTTATTGTGTTTGTGTCGATGGTGAGTTCGTAGAAATCTGATGGAGAGAAGAAGACACAACACAGCTGCAGTTATTGATCTATCACCTGATCATTGATTGACACTTTGAAGATGGTTGAATGTGAGCTGCTTTGTTTTCAGGAATCAAATGAAAACCACACTTACACTTCCTCACACCTGGTCTCAACCATCGGACTCCACCAGGCTCCACCCTGAAAGGAGGAGGGGGGTCAGACCAGCACATTCTCTTTCAGCATGCAAACATGGACATTACATGGCTCTCATACACAGATGGTTTGATTATTCTGTTCATTCAGCAAAGAGACAAAGGACCTGGAGTCCTTATCTTGGAATTATACGGAGCAGGGAGGTGACATGGAGGAAAGATTTCATCATTTGTCTTCTCCATTTGATATGACTTTTGATGTCAGACACAACAAAAGATCTCAGAGTGACAAGATCAGGATCTCAGAGAGGTTCAGCTTATTATTGATCATGGATATTTTAGAAGACAGAGACATGATCAGAGACCTGATTTCATTTCCTCCTTGGTTTGAGACACTGGCAGAGGAATGTCTCTGAGCAGCATAGATGGTCTTATTATTGTTGGGATGTTATTATTAGTGTGTCAGCACTGAACAGGTATCTAAAGTCTTTGGGGTGGTGGTGGTGAAAGTACTCTGAGTGTTCAAAGTGGTTCTGTTGGTTCAGGAGCAGTTCAACCAGCTGCAGGCCTCTCCATACCTGACGGTGTCCAGTCTCCAGTGTGGATCCTTCAGTCCAGCAGACAGCAGCTTCACTCCTGAGTCTCCTGGATGATTGTAGCTCAGGTCCAGCTCTCTCAGATGGGAAGGGTTGGAGCTCAGCGCTGAGGCCAGAGAAGCACAGCCTTCCTCTGTGATCAGACATCCTGACAGCCTGCACACACACACAACATCACACAGGAACACTCTGTCAACACCTGCTCGTCTGTTTTCTTTTCTTTGTTGTTCATATTTTTATTTTTGTTTTTGGTTCTGGTCCATTTTGGTCCAGGTTCAATAAATCTAAGGCAAATTCCTTAAACATCATCTGTAGGATTAAAAAATCAACAACTGAAGCAAAAACAAGAGAAAATGATGAATAATTGTCTGAGTCTAGAAAGTTCTGCTGAACTTTAGTAGAATTTACTTTGAACAGTCCTACACAAATTGGCTGTTTATCCACTGATGTGAATCTGATATGAGTAAATCATCAGCTAAACAGATTGATGGATCCTGACCTGAGAGTCTCCAAGGTACAGTGTGGACTCTTCAGTCCAGCAGACAGCAGCTTCACCCCTGAATCCTGCAGGTCATTGTTACTCAGGTCCAGTTCTCTCAGACTAGAGGACTGGGAGCTGAGAACTGAGGACAGAGCTTCACAGCTTCTCTCTGAGAGGTTACAGCTGCTCAGTCTGAAGAGGAAACAATGAAGAAAAGGTCAAATAACAATTGTGTTGAAAGGACAATCAAAGGAACAAAACTCTCAGTTTGCTCTGCAGCTCACAGCAAACTAACAGACCTGCATTTGAAAACTGGGTGTGGAAGTTTTTTTTCAATGTATCTGTCCTTAGTGAAAGTGAAGTCTAGGATTGTTAATTTAGAACTAAGCTGTGCCCAAAACCATCCTTTGTACAAGTTTTCACACATTCTGCATGTACAGAGCTGTGGGTAAAAGTTCTATATAAATGCAGCAATTTACCAGTTTTTATGTTTAGTGAAATTTGAATCATGATTTTATAGTCAGAACATTCTTATACTCAGGCTGTCTCCATCATCTTTGACTGCATTTGCCATACACGTTAGAGTTGATCAATTCTAACTCATTTGAAAGCCTTGTTCTTAGTTTTTCTCATCCAACCTGGAAAACATTACAGCCAGTTCAATTTGTTATGGTGTATGACCCTACAGGGCCGAACTCTGAGGTCCTGTCTGAATTCTCTGAGTTTTTATCAAGTTTAGTTAGTTCTCAGTACAGATGAAGTTATTATTGTAGGTGATTTCGATATTGATGTTAACAATGATAGCCTTTATCAAATCTAATCTAATCAGATCAGGCTTTATTGTCCCTTTGCTGTACATACAACTTCAGTGCAGACAAAATGAGATAGCGTTTCCTGGGATCAGGAGAGTGAAGGTCAAACACAAGAAATAAAAACTGTAATAATATATACTAAGTACGAAGAAAAAGAAAAACAAAAAACACACTAAAACCCCTACAGAAACACCAATAATCTTATCTTCCCCCCTGACTATTCTCTGTAAGGCTTTTCTGTCCGCCATACTGCAGCTGGAGTACCAAGTGGACAGCTAAGTTGTTATAGCTGAGGTGTTGTTCTTCAATCACAGGTTCTGTGAGATCTGCACCCCGAGGAACCTGATGTTTTCCACTCTCTCCATGGGGTTTATCTCATGATTAGACTCAATTGGTTTCTCTCAAAGTGTAAATAAACCCACTCATTGTCTTAACCACACCCTCGACCTTGTTCTGTCATATGACATTGAGATTGAACATTTAACAATCTTCCCACAGAATTCTCTTCTATCAGATCACTGTTTAGTTGCATTTGAATCTGTATTATTGGACTACACACCATTAGACAAAAATATCTTTACTAGATGTCTATCTGATGGAGCTGTAGCTAAATTTAAGGAAATGATTCCATCAGTACTTAACTCAGTGTCATGCCTAATATAACAAAAGACTCCTGCGCTGACTTCAGTCCCTCTCAAACTGACCATAATGTCGACAATGACACTTGACTTTATCGCTCCTCTAAGAGGTTTGCTCCGTGGTTTAGCTCACAAGCTCACAAATTAAAGCAAACATGAAAACTTGAAAGGATTTGGTGCTCCACCAAATTGGAAGAATCCTGTTTGGCCTAGTAAGATAAACTTAAAGCACACAGGAAGTCCCTCTGTAATGCTAGAGCAGCCTACTACTCTTCATTAATAGAAGACAATAAAGCCCCAGATTTCTCTTCAGCACTGTAGCCAGGTTGACAGAGATTCATAGCTCTATTGATCCATGTATTCCTATAGCTCTCAGCAGTAACGATTTCATGGGCTTCTTTAATAATAACATTCTGACTATCAGAGACAAAATTGATCACCTCCCTAACCCCAATAAGCACTGTAAAATCCTGTAAACTCTAAACTCTATATCTAACCTTCCCTTTCTCTCTAAGATTCATGAGAACGTTTAACAGTCCTCCCACAGAATCCTCTTCTATCAGATCATTATGTGATGGTGCTGTAGCTAAAAAAGAAGCAATTCCGTCAGTACTTAACTCAGTGTGGAGCCAAGCCTCTACTTCCTTCAGCCTTGCCTCCAATGCTATAAAAATGCTACATATATTACACATACCATTATCGCTAAAGGAGGCAGAGGAGTAACTAAACATCTCACAAAACGAGCAGCAGCGGGAGAGAGAGAAGCCATTGCTAACAGCTAAGCTAGCGGACCAGAGATAGAGCGATTAGATTTAGTGTAGTGTTAAATCCAGAGGGACCCGTGCACAACAGATGTTTAACTAAAGCGTTATAGGTGTGCAAGAATTCAGAAATTAACCACAGAAAACTTAATGTTGATTGATAAGCTAGGATAACTCCAAACACTCAATTTTAGGTTTTTAGGTGGGATAGTGAGCCTCCCCTGAGAGAACCCCCTTTTAACATCTGTATGTTTTTAACATATTTTTTAAAACACATTTTAAAACCTGTAGCAGCTTCGCCCATTAGTGCTGAACACATCTTTAGCAGCAGGGAGGAGCAATGTCTCACCAATGTTGTGGGCTTTCCCCGCCTTCGCAATGCCTAACGCTACGCGGTACGATGCTTCGGTTGCCTTTGTAGTCACACTGTCAAACACCTCGATAACTTTCTTCTGTGACTGCAATTCATTAAGTTTCCGATCAAAAAACTCCTGCGGCTTGGTCGTTAAACTTTGGTGCTTGGTTTCAATATGACGCCGGAGTTTACATGGTCGCATACTGTCGTTAGCTAGCACAGATAACACTGTGGCAGCGGAGCATCGTCAAGACCGATACACGAAAAGCCAAACTTTAAATAATCAGGGTCATACTTCCTCTGTTTTCACTCTGTGCCCTCTCTCACTTTCACTTGATGATACTAAAGATACTCTTGAGATACTAAAAATCGATCCATTTTGCCGCTCGATGTTTTCACTCTTTTTCTGTCTTTTCAGGTTTATTTTTTTTCTTGCCGCGCCTCCCCTGAATCCCTCTGGCGCCCCCCAGGGGAGGCGCGCCTCACACTTTGAAAATCGCTGTCCTACACTTTTTAACCTTTACATGCTGCCAATTGGAAATGTCATCAGGAGGCACTGCATCAGCTTCCATAGCTATGCTGATGATACACAGCTTTACATTGCTGTGTCTCCTGATGACCCAGGCCCAATCGAGACTCTATTTAACTGTATTTTAGATATCAAGTTATGGATGGCAGAAAACTTTCTACAACTCAATCAGGACAAACAAACTCTGGCACTAAACGCCTGTAAATAAGTGAAAAACCAAGGAGTCATCTTTGACTCAGATCTTAGTTTTGAGCTTCACATTAAAAATGTAATTAAAACTGCTTTTTATCATCTGAAGAACATTGCCAGAGTGCAACCATTTCTCTCTCAAGCCAATGCAGAGACATTGCTGCAGGCTCTTCTCACCTGCAGAATTGATTACTGCAACACTCTGCTTTCTGGTCTCCCTAAGAAGAACATATCTCAGCTACAGCTGCTTCAAAATTCAGCAGCACGTGTACTGACAAAGGCCAGACAGAGAGCACAAATTACACTGATTTTAAAGTCTCTGCACTGGCTTCCTGTCTGCTTCAGAACTGATTTTAAGATTCCTTTATTGGTTTATAAAGCTCTTAATGGTCTTGGTCCAACCTATTTATCAGATTTGCTTTTAACCTATGAGCCTTCTAGAACCCTCTGGTCTTCTTTTAATTAAACCTAAAGTCAGAACAAAAACTATGGAGAAATTTCCTTTTATTAATATGGTCCACGTCTCTGGAACAGCCTCCCTGAAGACCTGAGGGCAGCAGAGAACTCTGATACTTTTAGAAGCAAACTCAAGACCTACCTCTTTAATCTGGCTTTTTATTGAAGTTTATTTGTTTATTTATTTGTCTGTTTATCCACACATTTTAGTCTGTTTTATTACTCTTTTATTTATTGTTTGTTTGTTTGTTTGTTTCCTGAGATTTCGGTATTTACTCTGTCAAACTTTCTCTTTTAACATTTTTCTGATCATTTTCAAACCATTCTATTATCATTTTGATTGTTCATGTTATTTATGTTTTTTATATTATTTTGCTATTTTGATTATTTATCCTGCCTCCAGTGTTTTCTCATTGCAAAGCCTTGAGATTTATGATAGTGTTTCCTCAGTTCCTGTTTTTATTGGAAACTTTACTTAACTGTGGTTATTGATGGATTTTGGGTGTGTGCCTGTGTGGGGTTGAGGGACTAAAACTGTGTACAGCACTTTGTGTTACAATGTATTTGTATGAAAAGTGCTATAAAAATAACATCTGATTGATTGAACTGATTGAAATAAAGTGAAACTGAAGGAATAATTCTTAGTCTGAGATAAGTCACAATATGGAACAAGAACTGTTTGAAATCTCCTTCATTCATTCAAGATGAATTGTGGATTAAAGAAAGACAGTGAACTGACCTCAGAGTCTCCAGTCTACAGTGTGGACTCTCCAGAAAACCACACAGCAGCTTCACTCCTGAATCCTGCAGCTTGTTGTCCCTCAGGTCCAGGTGTCTCAGATGGGAGGGGTTGGACTTCAGAGCTGAGGCCAGAGAAGCACAGCTGATCTCTGACAAACTGCAGCAACTCAATCTGAATAAGGAATAAATCATATGGATAAAAATCATTTCTAATCCAATCAGATATGTCCTAATCAATGAGCTTTCACTAACATGAGTAGAGGGACTTTGTCCTTCTCTTATTGTGGATCATCATAATGTCAGCCTTCTACACACATCATCCACATGTCACCACAACATTCATACAACTATTCATGTCAACACAGATTCATAACATGCTGCTGAGCTCAGTCAAGTCTGGAATTAGAAGATAAAGATCAAATCAGACATGTTGGACTAAAAACTGACTTTGATTCACCACTGAAATGGATCAAACTTCATATGTTCAGTCCTGATCCAGGAAAATGTCTTCCTTGGTGATCACACGACCCAAATAGAAAAGAAAAGCTAGAAATAATTTACAATTGATCATATCAGACCAAGGATATAATAAGTACAATAATTATTTTAAAGTTTCTTACTTAGCAACAAATTATTATGAGAGTGTGATGCATGTTAAAAATCATCATCATCATCAATATCTGCCGCTTATCCGGGGCCGGGTCGCGGGGGCAGCAGTCTAAGCAGGGATGCCCAGACTTCCCTCTCCCTTGCCACTTCCTCCAGCATTTCCGGGGGAACCCCGAGGCGTTCCCAGGCCAGCCGAGAGACACAGTCCCTCCAGCGTGTCCTAGATCTTCCCCGGGGCCTCCTCCCGGCGAGACATGCCCGGAACACCTCCCTAGGGAGGCATCCAAGGGGCATCCTGAATAGATGCCCGAGCCACCTCTACTGGCCCCTCTCGATGTGGAGGAGCAGCGGCCGCACTCCAAGCTCCTCCCGGATGACCGAGCTCCTCACCCTATCTCTAAGGGTGCGCCCAGCCACCCTGCGGAGGAAACTCATCTCGGCCGCTTGTATCCGAGATCTTGTCCTTTCGGTCATGACCCAAAGCTCATGTCCATATGTGAGAGTAGGAACGTAGATTGACTGGTAAATTGAGAGCTTTGCCTTTCGGCTCAGCTCCTTCTTCACCACGAAGGACCGGTACATCGACCGCATTACTGCGGAAGCTGCACCGATCCGCCTGTCAATCTCACGCTCCGTCCTTCCCCTACTCGTGAACAAGACCCCAAGATACTTAAACTCCTCCACTTGAGGAAGGAACTCTCCTCCCAACCCGGAGAGGGCAAGCCACCCTTTTCTGGTTGAGAACCATGGCCTCGGACTTGGAGGTGCTGATTCTCATCCCAGCTGCTTCACACTCGGCTGCAAACCGCCCCAGTACATGCTGAAGGTCTTGGTTTGACGGAGCCAACAGGACAACATCATCCGCAAAAAGCAGGGATGAAATCCTGTGGTCCCCAAACCGGACTCCCTCCGGCCCCTGGCTGCGCCTAGAAATCCTGTCCATAAAAATTATGAACAGAACCGGTGACAAAGGGCAGCCCTGCCGGAGTCCAACATGCACTGGAAACAGGTCTGACTTACTGCCAGCAATGCGAACCGAGGTCCTGCTCCGGTCGTACAGAGACCTGACAGCCCTTAGCAGAGGGCCCCGGACTCCATACTCCCAGAGCACCCTCCAAGGTACACGGTCGAACGCTTTCTCCAGATCCACAAAACACATGTAGACTGGTTGGGCGAACTCCCATGAACCCTCGAGCACCCTATAGAGAGTATAGAGCTAGTCCAGTGTTCCACGACCAGGACGAAAACCGCATTGTTCCTCCTGGATCCGACGTTCGACTATTGGCCGAATTCTCCTCTCCAGCACCCTGGCATAGACTTTCCCAGGGAGGCTGAGAAGTGTGATCCCCCTATAGTTGGAGCACACTCTCTGGTCCCTCTTCTTGAAAAGAGGGACCACCATCCCTATCTGCCACTCCAGGAGTACTGTCCCTGACTGCCACGCAATGTTACAGAGGCGTGTCAGCCAAGACAGCCCTGCAACATCCAGAGACTTGAGGTACTCGGGACGGACCTCATCCACCCCCGGTGCCTTGCCACCAAGGAGGTTTTTGACCACCTCAGTGACTTCAGCTTGGGTGATGGATGAGTCCACCCCTGAACCCCCATCCCCTGTTTCCTCAACGGAAATCGTAACAGCGGGATTGAGGAGATCCTCAAAGTATTCTTTCCACCATCCAATAATGTCCCCAGTCAAGGTCAACAGCTCTCCGCCTCCACTATAAATAGTGTTGGTAGAGTACTGCTTCCCTCTCCTGAGGCGCCGGACGGTTTGCCAGAATCTCCTTGAGGCCGACCGATAGTTCTCCTCCATGGCCTCACCGAACCTCTCCCAGATCCGAGTTTTTGCCTCTACAACCGCCCGAGCTGCAGCACTCTTGGCCTGTCGGTCAGCTGCCTTGGGAGCCCCACAAGCCAACCAGGCCCGATAGGACTCCTTCTTCAGCTTGATGGCATCCCTTACTTCCGATGTCCACCACCGGGTTCTGGGATTACCGCCACAACAGGCACCAGAGACCTTATGACCACAGCTCCGGACGGCCGCATCAACAATAGAGGCAGAGAACATGGTCCACTCAGACTCAATGTCCCCAGCCTCCCTCAGTAACTGGTTGAAACTCTTCCAGAGGTGGGAGTTGAAGACCCCTCTGACAGAGGGCTCAGCCAGACGTTCCCAACAGACCCTCACATGTTAAAATGTAACAGTGAATTAACTCTTTCATCTTCCAAAGCAGGAAGGAGAAAAGATCATATGAAATCTTTAAGTGTATGGACAGTTTTTTAACAGGCATCAGAGGGTTTAGTTTTAATCAACAATTCTTATCACAAAGTCTCTGTCAGGGTTCACCCTGGGGAGCCAGGGTGCTCTTATTTTGTAATGTTTATTTAGGGTTTCCTGTTTTATTCTGACATTATCTTAGTTTCCGGTTGTTCACTGTTCTCCCTCTCGTTTCAGGTGTCTCGACCTTCCCCTCCCTGTGTGCTCATCCCACTTCCTGATTACCCTTCCTCTCCTAATGTGTTTCACCTGTTTGTAATTGTCTCACCTCCCCCTGATGTATTTAGTCCCCGTCTTCCCTGCACTCGTCGCCAGATTGTCTTGTGTGTTGTTGACCAAGCTTTCCAGCGTTCTTTACCCATTCGTGTTCTAGTGTGTTCCTATTGTTAGTGTATGACCCCTGCCTGGATTTCTGGATTTTGAGCTAGCTTTTCCCCTTTGATACCTTTGCTTCTTTGGACTGATTTCCTGTGTAACGAACCTGGACTAATTAAACAGTTCTTTGATTCCCCACACTCTGACTCTGCGCCTGTGTCCTCGTCACTTCTCCCCCGTGCCTGACAGTCTCCTCATGTTATTCTGAGCTGCAGTGATGCAATAAGAGTAAAAGCATCAACAGTGTCAGGAATTCTGTCAGATTAACTTGACAGAATGAAACTAGAATATTTATTATGTTGTTATTTAGTGATAAACTCTCCTGTTTGTTTTAAAACCAGAGTGAACACATGGAAAACCTCCAACAGAAAAATGATTCAACTCATCTAGAAAAAAAATATCTGTTGCTAAACACTTTTTTTCCCATTTGAGATCCCGTAGGAATGATGATTCCATTTTTTCCATTGATCTGATCCTCTGCTCCAGAATAAAATCGAATAAAATCCTCTTCATTGTTGAAGTTTTTACATGACCTTCTGCTTTATGAACTTTGTAGCTGAATAGGTTTTTGTAATTAAATGTGAGGGTTGAGTTAGGCTTAGAGGCCTGGCTGGTTTAGGTTTGTAACTCCACCCACTAATGCGTAGGAATAGATATGCCCGTCTTTAAAAGCCCAGGTGAGGGTGCAGCACTTCCTCTTTGTCTGAGGCCTCCTGTGAGCAATGCTTTGGTGTGTGCAGGTGAGGGAAAGTTTGATTTGGAGAGAGAGACAAAGGGAAAAGCTTATTTGTTTTGTTAATAGAGGTATTTTCCAATTCCACAGATCTGTGCAGTCCTGTGATCGGGGGCAGGCTGGGGCTGAAATTCAGCCTGGGAGCTTGATTTGGAGAAGCCTTTTATCTGATCGCACAACAGACGCAAGTGGAACTGTGATTTTAACATGAATACTTTATTTGCAATATAAAAACAATCTAATGATATACATCAGCGGTTTTCAAAGTGTGAGGCGCGCCTCCCCTGGGGGGCGCCAGAGGGATTCAGGGGAGGCGCAGCGAGAGAAAACATAAACCTGACAAGACAGAAAAAGAGTGTAAACATCGAGGGGCAAAATGGATCGATTTTTAGTATCTCAAGTGAAAGTGAGAGAGGGCACAAAGTCTGGGGCGAGCAGAAAACGGAGGAAGTATGTCCCTGAATATTTAAAGTTTGGCTTTTCGTGTTTTGGTCCTGACGATGCTCCGCTGCCACAGTGTGTTATCTGCAAAGAGGTGCTAGCTAACGACAGTATGCGACCATGTAAACTCCGGCGTCATGTTGAAACCAAGCACCAAAGTTTAACGACCAAGCCGCAGGAGTTTTTTGATCGGAAACTTAATGAATTGCGGTCACAGAAGAAAGTCATAGAGGCGTTTGGCACTGTGACTACCAAGGCAACCGAAGCATCGTACCGTGTAGCATTACGCATTGCGAAGGCGGGGAAAGCCCACAACATTGGTGAGACATTGCTCCTCCCTGCTGCTAAAGATACTACAGTTGTTAAAATGTGTTTTAAAAATGTGTTAAAAACATACAGGTGTTAAAATGTGTCTAAAAAATGTGTTGAAAACATACAGATGTTAAAAGGGGGGGCGGCGGCATGCTTTTGAGTTCTCTCAGGGGAGGCTCACTATCCCACACTTTGAAAACCCCTGATATACATGATATACAGTCAAGAGTGTACTATAGAAGCTACATATGCTCACACATACCATGCATACTCAAACACTATGTTTATTTAAAAATTAAAACTACTGTGTGTGTGTGTGTGTGTGTGGCTTCTTTCTTAATTAACCCCGCTCTTCTTTCTTGTTTTCTTTTGACAGTTTGATGACTAACTGAGCAGCTCAGCCAATCACATTTCAGTAGAAACAGGGATCAGCTCAAATTAGGAGGGGCCGCTTGTATCCCCCCTTAATACGCAAAATATTACTTTGACACTGAAGCTGCATTTTATGGGGTAAAAAAACCACCAGCCAGGAACAGACATGTCCACATGACCACTTGTCCTCAAGTATGAAACTTATTTAAAGGCAGTGTCGTGGGGCTGTATCCCCTGAAGTATTAATACACATTTTTAATAGTTGTTGTCACCTCTCTCAGGCCCAGATCCAGACTGCTGCTTTGCCTGAGGGGGTCTTTTATTGGCTGCCTTTATTTACATCACATGTTGTTTTTACAGGGACTGATGTAATGATTCTGCTGCACTGACATTAGTTCCTGTGAACTCATTATTGAGTTTTTAATTATCTGTCCATATAAGTCCTTTCTTGTTCATTTTATCTGAACCAACTTATTCTAATTGTTTTTATTTTTAGGTAGAGGTCCAGTCTGTGAGGAGTAGTTTACAGGGTACACACTCTGCATGCTGTGTGGTAATATAAATGGTGGCGGTCACATGCTCGTGTCTTGAATTTTCTCCTGTGCAATGCAGTGTTTGTAGACTTGCAGTGTTTGAAGTGTCTTCTAGTGGGAGCAGCACCAGGTGAGCACATGGTGTGAGTATAAGCAGGTTGTGATAGAATCTCCCCACAGTAAGGACTCTACCCTTGTTTTAAACTTTTTTAAATTTTTTAAAACTTTTTTAAATTTTTACTGAGTTGGGTCACACAAATTAAGTGAAACTGAAGGAATAATTCTTAGTCTGAGATTTAAAAAAAAGTCACAATATGGAACAACAACTATTTCAAATCTCATTCATTCATTCAAGATGAATGGATTCAAGTTCTGGGTGAAGATAAATCAGGTTCAGTTGTGGATTAAAGATCTAAGATCTACAACAGTAACAGCCAGTGAACTGACCTCAGAGTCTCCAGTCTACAGTGTGGACTCTCCAGAAAACCACACAGCAGCTTCACTCCTGAATCCTGCAGCTTGTAGTTGTAGCTCAGGTCCAGGTGTCTCAGATGGGAGGGGTTGGACTTCAGAGCTGAGGCCAGAGAAGCACAGCTGATCTCTATCAAACTGCAGGAACTCAATCTGAATAAAGAATAAATCATGTGGATAAAAATCATTTCTAATCCAATCAGATATGTCCTAATCAATGAGCTTTCACTAACATGAGTAGAGGGACTTTGTCCTTCTCTTATTGTGGATCATCATAATGTCAGCCTTCTACACACATCATCCAAATGTCACCACAACATTCAAACAACTATTCATGTCAACACAGATTCATAACATGCTGCTGACCTCAGTCAAGTCTGGAATTAGAAGATAAAGATCAAATCAGACATGTTGGACTAAAAACTGACTTTGATTCACCACTGAAATGGATCAAACTTCAAATGTTCAGTCCTGATCCAGGAAAAATGTCTTGCTTGGTCCTGGTCTCTATCCTGCAGATCAGCTCAGGAAATCCACAACTAAACACATATTCAACTGAACAACAACTATTTGATCCCAAATTACAGATGGATTTAATGGAAAACTTTGGAAAATGCTCAGCAGCAAAGTCACATACACACAATTTAACACTACTACTGATAATAACAACAACAACAACAATATTCGTATTTGTATTTGTATTTATTTGTATTTTTTTTTGCACATGCTAACTTTGGCCTCCTTACCTTATCTATTTTTATCTTATTTAATTGCTAGTTGTTAAATTTCACAATGTTTATATTCTCTGTTTATATTTCTCTAATGTTTATGGCTTAAAACTGGGACCTGAGTACCAATTTCGTACCATAACATGCAAATGTCCTGGTATGACAATAAAGTTCCTTGATCCTTGATCCAATAATAATAATACATGTTTTTCAATTGATTTGTACAAATATTAGTTCTGAGGATGTCCTGTATATTGTTGTGATAAAAATGGACTTTGAACAACTCACACTGGACATTTTCTACACTTCATTTAGAAAACATTAGTCTGCTGACTGTGACAACTGGAGGTTGTCTGCTGAGGATCCTCCTAAAGTACATCAAGGACACCATCCCTGCTGGCCTGGACAGCCTCCAGTTTGCCTACAGGGAGAACCGTTCTATGGAGGATGCTGTCTCATTAGCACTTCACACGGCCCTGACTCACCTGCAGCATCCTAACACCTATGTTAGGATGCTATTTGTGGACTTCAGCTCAGCCTTTAACACTGTTCCCCCGGACATGCTGGCCGTGAAGCTCCACAACCTGGGTTTGTCAACACCATTCTGCTCCTGGATCAGTGACTTCCTCACCAACAGGCCCCAGGTGGTGAGGATAGGAGAGTCTACATCTGCCCCACTGATCCTCAACACTGGCACGCCGCAAGGTTGTGTGCTCAGCCCTGCCCTCTTCACACTCTTCACACATGAACATGGTTGTGAAGTTGTGAAGTTTGTGGACGGCACCACCGTGGTGGGTCTCATATCCAACAATGATGAGACCCACTACAGAGAAGAGGTCCAGAATCTGAACATCAGCAAGACCAAGGAGGTCATAGTGGACTATAGGAGGTCCAGGAAGACTGAACACGCTCCTCTCTGCATACATGGGGAGGCGGTGGAGCGTGTGGACAGCATAAAGTTCCTGGGCATCCACATTTCCTCTGACCTCTCCTGGTCTGTGAACACTTCACACCTGGTGAAAAAGGCCCAACAACGGCTCTTCTTTCTCAGGAGGTTGAAGAGGACTGGACTCTCTTCTCAGCTGCTCACAAACTTTTACAGGGCCATGATTGAAAGCATCCTGTGTCTCAGTGTGACAGTGTGGTATGGCAGCTGCACAGCACAGGACAGGAAAGACTTAGCCCGGGTGGTGAGGACAGCACAGGGGATTGTAGGCTGTCGTCTACCAGATCTGGACTCAGTGTACACTGCCCGAGTCCAGAAAAGGGCCAGAAGCATTGCGACCGATCCCACCCACCCAGGCAACTCACTGTTTGTACCGCTTCCATCAGGAAAGCGGTACAGGAACATTAAAACAAGCACAAACAGACTCAGGGACAGCTTCTTCCCCAGAGCTGTTAAAACAATAGCCCCCCCGCAGTGAAACACTCAACCCCCCTACAGAACCCTCACACAGGCACCCTCCCCCCTCCAGCCACATACACCCACCTTCTCACACACACACTCACACACAGACAGACAGACACACGCACACACACACACACACACACACACATCCCTGGTGACAACCACACAGAAGACAATCAACACTGACAGCACTCCATACACTGGACCGCACTAAGCTGCACTTTATTACTTTACTTAATTTACTTACTTTGTGTTTATATTTTCATAAGTGTTCTTTTTTAAGTATTTGTGTTATTTATATATGTGCCTTTAAGCCGAGATTGTCTGAAAAATTTCGTTATGCTCACATAATGACAATAAAGACTCTTGAATCTTAAATTAAAACACAAATACAAGTGTGTGAGTTCTGAAGGTTTCATTGAAGTCAACAGACATTATTCATAACAACTGGATCTGGTGGTTTTGAGTCTTTGGAAGGAGTTATGCGACTAATCAATATTTCTATCTAGTTTTAAACCACTTTTTATTCCTCAGGTTTTAGACATGTTTTTAAAAATCTGTTTATTGGTTTATGAAGCTCTTAATAATCTTGGTGCAACCTATTTATCAGATTTGCTTTTAACCTATGAGCCCTCTGGAACCCTCTGGTCTTCTGGTAGTGGCCTTTTAATTAAACCTAAAGTCAGAACAAAAACTTATGCAGAAGCCTCCTTTTATTACTATGGTCCAAGTCTCTGGAACAGCCTTCCTGAAGACCTGAGGGCAGCAGAGAACTCTGATACTTTTAGAAGCAAACTCAAGACCTACCTCTTTATTCTGGCTTTTAACTGAAGTTTATTTGTTTATTTTTCTGTTTATCTACACATTGCTACAATGCATTTGTATGAAAAGTGCTATGAAAATTAAACCTGATTGATTGAGCTGACTGAAATAAAGTGAAACTGAAGGAATAATTCTTAGTCTGAGATAAGAAAAAGTCACAATATGGAACAACTATTTCAAATCTCATTCATTCATTCATTCAAGATGAATGGATTCAAGTTCTGGATGAAGATAAACCAGGTTCCGTTGTGGATTAAAGATCTAAGATCTACAACAGTAACAGACAGTGAACTGACCTCAGAGTCTCCAGTCTACAGTGTGGACTCTCCAGAAACCCACACAGCAGCTTCACTCCTGAATCCTGCAGCTTGTTGTCCCTCAGGTCCAGGTGTCTCAGATGGGAGGGGTTGGACTTCAGAGCTGAGGCCAGAGAAGCACAGCTGATCTCTGACAAACTGCAGCAACTCAATCTGAATAAGGAATAAATCATGTGGATAAAAATCATTTCTAATCCAATCAGATATGTCCTAATCAATGAGCTTTCACTAACATGAGTAGAGGGACTTTGTCCTTCTCTTATTGTGGATCATCATAATGTCAGTCTTCTACACACATCATCCAAATGTCACCACAACATTCATGCAACTATTCATGTCAACACAGATTCATAACATGCTGCTGAGCTCAGTCAAGCCTGTGATTAGAAGATAAAGATCAAATCAGACATGTTGGACTAAAAACTGACTTTGATTCACCACTGAAATGGATCAAACTTCAAATGTTCAGTCCTGATCCAGGAAAAATGTCTTGCTTGGTCCTGGTCTCTATCCTGCAGATCAGCTCAGGAAATCCACAACTAAACACATATTCAACTGAACAACAACTATTTGATCCCAAATTACAGATGGATTTAATGGAAAACTTTGGAAAATGGTCAGAAGCAAAGTCACATACACACAATGTAATATCACTACTACTGATAATAATAATAACAGTAAAAACAACAATAATATATTACATGTTTTTTTAATTAATTAGTACAAATATTAGTTCTGAGGATCTTCTGTATATTGTTGTGATAAAAATGGACTTTGAACAACTCACACTGGACATTTTCTACACTTCATTTAGAAAACATTAGTTTGTGTTAGTGTGTGAATTCTGAAGGTTTCACTGAAGTCAACAGACATTATTCATGACAACTGATCTCTGAGAAATGAGAACTGAGAAGAACTGTTGGTTTTGAGTCTTTGGAAGGAGTTCTGTGACTAATCAATTTTTTTATCCAGTTTTAAAACACTTTTTATTCCTCAGGTTTTAGACTCATGTTTTTAAAAATCTGTTTATTGGTTTATGAAGCTCTTAATAATCTTGGTGCAACCTATTTATCAGATTTGCTTTTAACCTATGAGCCCTCTAGAACCTGGTTAACCACAATATGGAACAACAACTATTTCAAATCTCATTCATTCATTCATTCATTCAAGATGAATGGATTCAAGTTCTGGGTGAAGATAAATCAGGTTCAGTTGTGGATTAAAGATCTAAGATCTACAACAGTAACAGCCAGTGAACTGACCTCAGAGTCTCCAGTCTACAGTGTGGACTCTCCAGAAAACCACACAGCAGCTTCCCTCCTGAATCCTGCAGCTTGTTGACACTCAGGTCCAGGTGTCTCAGATGGGAAGGGTTGGACTTCAGAGCTGAGGCCAGAGAAGCACAGCTGATCTCTGAAATACTGCAGGAAAATCTGAATAAAGAATAAATCATATGGATAAAAATCATTTCTAATCCAATCAGATATAAAAATGGACTTTGAACAACTCACACTGGACATTTTCTACACTTCGGACTCTGGTGGTATTACAATCTGTTTAAATTAGGTCAAAAGATTTTGGTCAGCTGCTTTTTAATTTTCAAATTTGCTTTACTGTATGAATTTTATTCAACATGTTTCACGGCCTGCCCATAACAAAGGCCACATTTAGATCTATGTATTACCCACAGCCTGTCTGCTAATATTTCTTCATGACATATTTCTTCTTGTGGATGCAGGCTTATCTGATCTGTTTTACTTTTTGTAATTGATAACTGACAACAGGAACAACCCCAAAATCCTCTTCTCAACCATGGATCATCTAATTAATCCTGCCTTTATGAAGGCTGGCAGTCTAACACCTTTGAATGTGAAGATTTAGAGTCCACTAAAGTCACACTGCTGTGTCTCCTGATGACCCAGGGCCAATCCAGGCTCTTTTTAACTGTATTTTAGATATCAAGTTATGGATGTCAGAAAAATTTCTACAGCCCAGCGAGGAAAAAGCTGAAATATTGGTCATTGGTGCTGAAGCTGAGAGAGAGAAACTCCAAAACTTCAAACTCAGTGAAAAACCAAGGAGTCATCTTCAACTCAGATCTTAGTTTTAAGCCTCACATTAAAAATGTAATTCAAACTGCTTTTTATCATCTGAAGAACATTGCCAGAGTGCAACCATTTCTCTCTCAAGCCAATGCAGAGACATTGCTGCAGAATCTTGTCACCTGCAGAACTGTTTACTGCAATGCTCTGCTTTCTGGTCTCCCTAAGAAGAACATATCTCAGCTACAGCTGCTTCAAAATTCAGCAGCACGTGTACTGACAAAGACCGGACAGAGAGCACAAATTACACTGATTTTAAAGTCTCTGCACTGGCTTCCTGTCTGCTTCAGAACTGATTTTAAGATTCCTGTATTGGTTTATAAAGCTCTTAATAGTCTTGGTCCAACCTATTTATCAGATTTGCTTTTAACCTATGAGCCCTCTAGAACCATCTGGTCTTCTGGTAGTGGCCTTTTAATTAAACCTAAAGTCAGAACAAAAGCTTATGGAGAAGCCTCCTTTTATTACTGTGGGCCAAGTCTCTGGAACAGCCTCCCTGAACACCTGAAGGCAGCAAAGAACTCTGATACGTTTAGAAGCAAACTCAAGACCTACCTCTTTAATCAGGCTTTTTATTGAAGTTTACTTGATCATTTATTTGTCTATTTATCCACACAGTTTGGTCTGTTTTATTACTCTTTTTTAAATTTATTTACAAATGTATTGTTTTTTGTTTGTTTGTTTGTTTCACTGGATTTATGGCTTTGCTCCATCAGATTTTCCCTTTTAGCATTTTTATGATCATTTTTCAAACTTTACTTTGACTATTTTTTCTATTATTCACTTTATTCTATTTATTCTAGCGCAGTCGTTAAGGCGTGAGTCTCAATCTATTCATTCATTCATTCAAGATGAATGGATTCAAGTTCTGGATGAACATAAACCAGGTTCAGTTGTGGATTAAAGATCTAAGATCTACAACAGTAACAGACAGTGAACTGACCTCAGAGTCTCCAGTCTACAGTGTGGACTCTCCAGAAAACCACACAGCAGCTTCACTCCTGAATCCTGCAGCTTGTTGTCACTCAGGTCCAGGTCTGTCAGATGGGAGGGGTTGGATTTCAGAGCTGAGACCAGAGAAGCACAGCTGATCTCTGACAAACTGCAGGAACTCAATCTGAATAAAGAATAAATCATGTGGATAAAAATCATTTCTAATCCAATCAGATATGTCCTAATCAATGAGCTTTCACTAACATGAGTAGAGGGACTTTGTCCTTCTCTTATTGTGGATCATCATAATGTCAGCCTTCTACACACATCATCCAAATGTCACCACAACATTCAAATAACTATTCATGTCAACACAGATTCATAACATGCTGCTGAGCTCAGTCAAGTCTGGAATTAGAAGATAAAGATCAAATCAGACATGTTGGACTAAAAACTGACTTTGATTCACCACTGAAATGGATCAAACTTCAAATGTTCAGTCCTGATCCAGGAAAAATGTCTTGCTTGGTCCTGGTCTCTATCCTGCAGATCAGCTCAGGAAATCCACAACTAAACACATATTCAACTGAACAACAACTATTTGATCTCAAATTACAGATGGATTTAATGGAAACTTTGGAAAATGGTCAGAAGCAAAGTCACATACACACAATGTAATATCACTACTACTGATAACAATAATAACAACATGAAAAACAACAATAATATATTACATGTTTTTTTAATTGATTAGTACAAATATTAGTTCTGAGGATCTTCTGTATATTGTTGTGATAAAAATGGACTTTGAACAACTCACACCGGATATTTTCTACACTTCATTTTTCACTGAAGTCAACAGACATTATCAGAATCAGAATCAGAATCAGATTTATTGGCCAAGTTTGTACATACAAGTTTGTACATACAAACAAGGAATTTGACTCCGTTTTTTCTTGCTCTCATGCGGTACAACAACAACGCACAACCGATGGAACAACAATTTTTTTTTTTTTTTTTTTTTTTCAGTTACTGATGGTGCAATGGGACAGTCTGAATGTGGGTAGTGCAATTTTTTTTTCCAGAAGATAACTATATAACTATTTACATGTATATAAATATATATTCAGACTATTATACATATATATTCAGACTATTATAAATATATATTCAGACTATTGAGAAAAATAGTGCAGGTTATAGTGCAAACATAAAAAAAGAGATGGTGAAATGAGGTAGTGGAAAAATGTTGTGCAAACGAAAGATGCTGAAGGAGGTAGTGGGGGAAAACAGTCACATATTCATCAGAGCCACAGCCTGGGGAAAGAAACTGTCCTTGTATCGGCTGGTTTTGGCGAGCAATGTTCTGAAGCGCCTGGCGGAGGGGAGGAGTTTAAACAGTTTGTGACCAGGATGTGAGGGGTCTGCAGAGATTTTTTTAGCACGGTTCCTAACTCTGACCTGGTATAGGTCTCGTATGGAGGGCAGGTCGGTGCCGATAATCCTCTCTGCAGCCGGATTGTCCGTTGCAGTCCAGTCTTATCCCGTTTGGTGGCTGATCCAAACCAGACGGTGATGGAAGTGCAGAGGACAGACTGGATGATGGCGCTGTAAAAAATGATCAGCAGCTCCTTAGGCAGGTTAAACTTCCTGAGCTGACGTAGGAAGTATAACCTCTGCTGAGCCTTCTTTCTTAAACAGTCAATGTGGAGGGTCCACTTCAGGTCCCGGGAGATGGTGGTACCCAGAAACCTGAAGGATTCCATGGTGGACACTGTATTGTTCATGATGGTGAGGGGGAGGGAAGTGGGGGGGTTTCTCCTGAAGTCCACTGTCATCTCCACTGTTTTGAGCAGGTTCAGCTCCAGGTGGTTCTGACCACACCACAGGACCAGCTGTTTCACCTCCTGTCTGTAAGCAGACTTGTCGCTGTCCTGGATCAGTCCAATGACAGTGGTGTCGTCTGCGAACTTTTCACAGATGGATCACTTGAGGTGCAGTCATTAGCATAGAGGGAGAAGAGCAGTGGGGAGAGGACACACCCCTGGGGGGCACCAGTGCTGATGGATCACAGGTCTTGGATGTGATTCTCCCAAGCCTTACCTGCTGCTGCCTCTCTGTCAGGAAGCTGGTGATCCACTGACAGGTGGAGGCGGGCACTGTGAGCTGGGAGAGCTTCTGATGGAGGAGTTCAGGGATGATGGTGTTGAACGCTGAACTGAAGTCCATGAACGGGATCCTTGCATATGTCCCTGGGGAGTCAAGGTGGTGCAGGATGTGTTGCAGTCCCATGTTGACTGCATCATCCGCCGACCTGTTTGCCCGGTAGGCAAACTGCAGGGGGTCCAGCAGGGGGCCAGCTATGTCCCTCAGGTGGTTCAACGCCAGTCTCTCAAATGTTTTCATGACCACAGACGTCAGGGCGACGGGTCTGTAGTCATTAAGTCCAGTGATAGTGGGCTTCTTGGGCACTGGGATGATGGTGGAGCGTTTGAGGCAGGAGGGCACTGTCATACCTTGTGAAATTATGTTAAGTTATGCCTTTGTCTCGTGTCTATGTTGTCTCGTGGTTTCCTGTTTTATTTTGAAATCATTGTCCTTATGTTCTTTGTCCCACTTTACTTCCTGCCTTTGTCTGGTTTCCTGCCTTTGTGATTGTCTTCCCCGCCCTAATTGTTTCCACCTGTTTCCCCTTACCTGTTGTGTATATATAGTCTGCGCCTCCCCCTGTTCCGTGCCAGTTCGTCTTGTCTTATGTCAAATGAAACAGCGCTTACTTCGCGTTACTCATCTCCATGTCAGGTTGTTTGTGTTCTTTTGTACTTTGATCATTCTTATTATTGCCTTGCCTTGTTTTGAGTTTGTTGTTTTCTCCTCGACCGAGTGATTTTGAGTTTCCTCGTAAGAGTGATTTTGTGTTCTTTTTTGATACTTTGTTTCCTTGCCTTTTTCCCCTATTGGGTGATTATCATTTGTTACTTTGTAAAATAAAGACATTAGTTTTGATCTACCCGTTCGAGTTGTGCTTTTGGGTTCAACACTGTTCAGTTGTGACAGAACGAACTGGCCAGCATGAACCCAGCCAACTCTGATCAGTTAGCGGCGGCTATTCGCTCCCAGGGAGCTCGTCTTAATCAGCAGGAGGACCACATGTCTTCTATAGAGCAGGGCATGAAAACCATCACGGCCGGTCAGGAGGAGTTTAAGGCAGCCCTGACCTCTCAGATGAACCAGCTCTCCGACCAGGTTTAACATGCCTTCTCCATGCTACTCCGCGGAGCTTCCTCCACGAATGCGGAAGTGGATCCCCTGCCCGCCGCCGCTCCAACACCACCGGCTTCGGAGATACCTGCTCTGGCTCCACGACTTGCCCCGCCAGAAAAATTTTCTGGTGAGTCTGGAGATTGTCGATTATTTATTGTGGATTGCGAACTGCATTTCGAACTCTTGCCCTCAGCATATCCAACTGAATGAGCCAAGGTGGGGTTCATGATCTCTCACCTCACTGGGAAGGCTAAGGCGTGGGCTACCGTTGAGTGGTCTCGCAACTCACCGGTCTGCCAGTCCCGGGGAGCCTTTGTGGAGGCCCTCAGGAGGACATTTAATCCCATCTCATTGGACAGAGATAAGGCGAGAGAGCTGTGTCACATCAAGCAAGGTATGGACTCTGTCAGTGACTATGCCATTTGGTTCTGTACTCTTGCCTCAGACAGTGGCTGGAATGCCTCAGCGTTGTTTGACACTTTCCTCAAGGGGCTATCTGGCCACATCCAAGATCTTTTAATTCCCCTTGACCTGCCTGACGATCTTGACTCCCTAATCTCCCTAGCTATTAGAACCGATCATCGGCTGCAGGAGCGCAAAAAAAGCTCCAAAATGGCACCTACCCTCCGCCATTCAAACCAGACTGTCACTCCCAGATTCGGCTGGCGGAGACCCCACCAATCTACGCCTGCAGGTCAGTGTGAGCAGCCCTCCTCTGAGAAGGAGGAGGAACCCATGCAGCTGGGCAGGGCCAAGCTGTCACCAGAGGAGCGTCGACGGCGGCTACAGGAAGGAAGGTGCTTCTACTGTGGGAAATCGGGCCATGTTCTTTCTGGGTGTCCGTTAAAAGGGAAGGCTCACCAGTAAAGGAGAGGGTCCTGGTGAGCCGGCTCTCTTCGTCCAAATCCCCTCTCCGTGCTCTCACAGAGGTTGAACTCAAGCACCAGGACATCTCGCTGTCTCTTGGGGGGTTTATTGACTCTGGGGCCGACGAAAGCCTCATGGACTGGGGCTTAGTTATGAGACTTCAGCTTAAAACCAATCGACTGCCTCAGCCCTTGGAGGCTAGTGCTCTCGATGGGAGCTCTATTTTCAGGGTGACACACAAGACTGAGCCGCTGGAGGTCTCGATTGGGGAACACACTTAAATTATGGACTTTCATGTATTCAGTTCCAGCCAGCATCCCCTCATTTTAGGGTTCCCTTGGTTACTGAAACACAACCCAAGTATTGAGTGGAGTACGGGGAGGGTTTTGAACTGGTCCCGAGTGTGTCAAACTGCTTGTAACATTGTCAATAAAAATGTGGTCTTGACTTGCGTAATGCCTATCATCTGGTACGAATTAGGGAGGGGGATGAATGGAAGACAGGGTTTAATACCCCTCATGGTCATTATGAGTATTTAGTGATGCCGTTTGGACTGACGAATGCTCCCGCTGTCTTTCAAAGCATGGTCAATGATGTGTTAAGAGACTTTCTGGGTCATTTTGTTTTCGTGTACATTGATGACATTTTGATCTTCTCTCCTGATGGTGAAACCCATGTCTGTCATGTCCGCCAGGTCCTCCAGCGCCTGCTGGAGAACAAACTTTATGTCAAGGCCGAAAAGAGTGAATTTCATGCCGACACTGTGTCTTCCCTGGGCTTCATTGTAGCCCCTGGGAAGATACAAATGGATCCGGCTAAAGTTAGCGCTGTAGATCAGTGGCCCACACCTGATAGCCGTAAGAAGGTGCAGCAATTCTTGGGATTTGCTAACTTCTACAGACGGTTTATCAGAAACTTCAGCGCCATAGCTGCTCCCCTCCATGCTCTCACGTCCCCGCAGGCCCCCTTCCAGTGGTCCTCCCAGGCTGAGGAAGCATTCCAGCGGCTCAAGACCCTCTTCACATCTGCTCCCATCCTCACAGTTCCTGACCCCACCCGACAGTTCGTAGTGGAAGTGGACGCCTCCAATGAAGGAGTGGGCGCGGTCCTCTCACAGCGGTCCACCAAAGACAACAAGTTGCATCCCTGTGCCTTCTTATCACAAAGGTTATCACCCGCGGAGAGGAACTATGATGTTGGGAACCGTGAGTTGTTGGCAGTCAAAATCGCTCTTGAAGAGTGGAGGCACTGGCTAGAGGGGGCTCAGCACCCGTTTGTTGTCTGGACTGATCATAAGAACTTAGAGTATATTCGCTCTGCTAAGAGACTTAACTCACGCCAAGCCAGATGGGCCCTGTTTTTTAACCGCTTCAACTTTGTATTGTCTTACAGGCCGGGGTCCAGGAATGCCAAACTGGATGCCTTGTCCCGTCTATTTGACCCCGAGCCCACTGCCAAAGACCCTGAACCAATCCTTCCACTGAACCGTGTGGTAGGAGGAGTGTCATGGCAAATAGAAACTGAGGTGAAGCGTGCCATTGGTGAGGGCCCGACACCTAGTGGATGCCCAGAGAATCGTTTGTTTGTTCCGGTTGCCATGCATCCACAGGTAATCCACTGGGCTCACACCTCTTTGCTCACCTACCACCCGGGAGTCAAAAGGACTATGCATGTTATCTCACAGAGGTTCTGGTGGCCTTCCATGGAGCGGGAGGTTCGAGAGTACGTGGAGGCTTGCACTATCTGTGCCCGCAACAAGACGTCCTCCAGGGCGCGGATGGGGTTATTGCAGTCACTTCCTGTTCCCTCTCGTCCTTGGTCGGATATCTCCTTGGACTTTGTCACGGGGCTCCCGGTCTCGGAAGGTAATACCACCATTCTCACAGTGGTGGACCGCTTCTCTAAAATGTGTCATTTCATTGCCTTGCCTAAACTGCCGTCTGCTAAGGAAACGGCAGAGGTTATGATGAAACATGTTTTCCGTGTCCATGGCTTTCCAAAAGACATTGTTTCAGACCGGGGGCCCCAGTTCGTGTCCTGCTTCTGGAAGGAGTTCTGCAAACTTATTGGCGCCACGGTCAGCCTAACGTCTGGCTACCATCCTGAGGCCAACGGGCAGTCCGAACGTCTGAACCAGGAGCTGGAGACGTGTCTTCACTGCTTGGTGTCCCAGAACCCTGCTTCCTGGAGCAAACATCTAGTGTGGGTGGAATACGCCCACAACGCACTCCCTACTTCAGCCACTGGTATGTCCCCGTTCCAGTGCGTCTTTGGGTATCAGCCTCCTGTGTTTACTGAGGCTGAGAAGGAGGTCGTGGTGCCGTCAGCTCATGCCATGGTCCGGCGTTGCCGGCGCATATTGTCAGCTGCCCATAAGGTCCTCGTCAGGAGTGTGGACCGTATGAAGAGGGCGGCTGATCGACGGCGCCGACCAGCTCCAGAGTATCAGCCGGGCCAGAAGGTCTGGCTCTCCACCCGTGACTTACCTCTACACGTGGAGTCCAGAAAGCTGGCTCCTCGGTTTGTGGGCCCTTTCCCTGTCTCCAAGGTCATTGGACCGTCTTCTGTCCGGTTAAGACTGCCCCGGTCACTCAGGGTCCATCCCACGTTCCACGTCAGCCGGGTCAAGCTGGTCAAGGAGAGCCCCATGGTTCCCGCAGCCAAGCCCCCCCCGCCCCCCCAGCTGATCGACGGAGGACCTGTTTACTCCGTCAAGTCCCTCCTGGCTGTTCGCAACAGGGGCCGGGGTAGACAGTTTTTGGTGAGGAGCCGTCCCTTGAGGGGGGGGGGGGGGGGGGGTACTGTCATACCTTGTGAAATTATGTTAAGTTATGCCTTTGTCTCGTGTCTATGTTGTCTCGTGGTTTCCTGTTTTATTTTAAAATCATTGTCCTTATGTTCTTTGTCCCACTTTACTTCCTGCCTTTGTCTGGTTTCCCGCCTTTGTGATTGTCTTCCCCGCCCTAATTGTTTCCACCTGTTTCCCCTTACCTGTTGTGTATATATAGTCCGCGCTTACTTCGCGTTACTCATCTCCATGTCAGGTTGTTTGTGTTCTTTTGTACTTTGATCATTCTTATTATTGCCTTGCCTTGTTTTTTGAGTTTGTTGTTTTCTCCTCGACTGAGTGATTTTGAGTTTCCTCGTAAGAGTGATTTTGTGTTCTTTTTTGATACTTTGTTTCCTTGCCTTTTTCCCCTATCGGGTGATTATCATTTGTTACTTTGTAAAATAAAGACGTTAGTTTTGATCTACCCGTTCGAGTTGTGCTTTTGGGTTCAACACTGTTCAGTTGTGACAGGCACTTCACACAGCTCCAGGGATTGGTTGAAGATCCAGGTGAAGATGGGTGTCAGCTGCTCAGAACAGACTCTCAGGCAGGAGGGGGACACTCCATCAGGTCCCAGGACCTGATGGAGTGTCCTTCCTGGTCTTCCTGGTCTTTTGTCTCTGAAGGAGCCGACACACATCCTCTTCACGGATCGTCAGGGCAGGTGGGAGAGGCTGGGGCAGTGGGGGAGGTGTTGCAGGTGGGTTCTTTGTGTGGCCGTGAGGTGTGAGAAAGTCCTTATCAAACCTGCAGTAGAAGGTGTTAAGTCCCTCAGCCAGTCTGGGATCTTCTGCAGGGTGGGGGGATGGTCTCCTGTAGTTGGTGATGTGATTTAGACCTCTCCAAACTGATGCAGAGTCATTTGTTGAGAGGCTGTTTTTTAGCCTCTCACTGTAGCTTCTCTTTGCCACTCTGATCTCCTTGGTCAGTTTGTTCCTGGTCTGTTTAAACAGGGCCTGGTCCCCACTCCTGTAGGCCTCCTCCCTGGTGCAGCTTCCTCAGATTGGGAGTAAACCATGGCTTGTTGTTGTTATATGTGCAGAAGGTCTTGGTCTGCACATACATGTCCTCACAAAAACTGATATACGATGTCACAGTGTCAGCAAGTTCGTTGATGTTAGTGGCTGCAGCTTCAAAAACACTCCAGTCAGTGCAGTCAAAGCAGGACTGTAACTCCAACTTTGACTCCTCTGTCCATTTCTTCACAGTCCTAACCACAGGCTTAGAAGATTTTAGTTTCTGCTTGTAGGTTGGGATGAGATGAAGCAGACAGTGATCAGAGAGCCCTAGTGCTGCATGGGGGACAGCGCGGTAGACATCTTTCAAAATCGTGTAGCAATGGTCCCGTGTGTTTGAGTCTCTGGTGGGACATTTGATGTGCTGCCTATATTTAGGAAGCTCACGTGTGAGGTTTGCGCTGTTAAAATCCCCGAGAATGATAATGAGGGAGTCCGGGTGTTTTCTCTCAGTGTCTGATATCTGGTCGGCCAGCTGTTGTAACGCATGTGTTACGCAAGCTGGGGGGGGAGGAGAACTCCCGCGGAGAATAAAAAGGTTTGCAATTTATGAAAAGTGTCTCTAGGTGAGGGCTGCACGACTTTCCTAATACCGTGACATCTGTACACCAACCTTCGTTTATATAGAAGCAGATTCCACCACCTTTCGTTTTCCCTGAGAGCTCAGTGCAACGGTCCGCACGGAAAAGTTGGAAGCCCGGCAGCCGTAGTGCGCTGTCCGGGATGCGCTCACAGAGCCAGGATTCAGTGAAACACAAGGCGGCGGATCTACGAAAGTCCGAGTTGATTTGGTTGAGCAGCAGCAGTTCATCTATTTTGTTCGCCAGGGAGCGGACGTTGGCCAGGTGAATAGACGCAATAAACACGCAAAGTGCAAGAGAGCGAAGTACCGAGGTCGCCATCCACGGCGCCATCTTATGCATATTATTCATGACAACTGACGGAAATTAAGTGAAACTGAAGGAATAATTCTTAGTCTGAGATAAAAAAAAGTGACAGTATGGAACAACAACTATTTCAAATCTCATTCATTCATTCATTCATTCATTCATTCAAGATGAATGGATTCAAGTTCTGGATGAAGATAAACCAGGTTCAGTTGTGGATTAAAGATCTAAGATCTACAACAGTAACAGACAGTGAACTGACCTCAGAGTCTCCAGTCTACAGTGTGGACTCTCCAGAAAACCACACAGCTTCACTCCTGAATCCTGCACCTTGTTGTTGTCCCTCAGGTCCAGGTGTCTCAGATGGGAGGAGTTGGACTTCAGAGCTGAGGCCAGAGAAGCACAGCTGATCTCTGACAAACTGCAGGAACTCAATCTGAATAAAGAATAAATCATGTGGATAAAAATCATTTCTAATCCAATCAGATATATCCTAATCAATGAGCTTTCACTAACATGAGTAGAGGGACTTTGTCCTTCTCTTATTGTGGATCATCATAATGTCAGCCTTCTACACACATCATCCAAATGTCACCACAACATTCATACAACTATTCATGTCAACACAGATTCATAACATGCTGCTGAGCTCAGTCAAGTCTGGAATTAGAAGATAAAGATCAAATCAGACATGTTGGACTAAAAACTGACTGATTCACCACTGAAATGGATCAAACTTCAAAAAGTCACATACATACAATTTAACACTACTACTACAACTAATAATAATAATAATAATAACAATACATTTTATTTGTTGGTGTCTTTTCAAACACCCAGCGACACTTTACAATACAACAAGATTTGCAGTTAATGGACTGAAACATGTCAAACCAACAGTGTAGTCCTTAAAGTCTTTGCTCCTTAACATATTTAACAAGTCAATTCAACTCAATGAGAAAAGACCACAATTTACACACTTGTGTTGAAGATCAAAACACACACACACACAAAACACTGAAGAACTGACGTTAGTCCTGACACTTCATTGAAATGAACTTCAAGTGTTTTTCAATTGATAAGATAAGATAAGATAAGAGAATCCTTTATTAGTCCCTCAGTGGGGAAATTGCATTTAGCAACTGCAGGGGTACAGTACAGTAAGTGAAAGTAAGATATAAGTAAGAGACCAATATGGCCAGAACAAGATTAAATAAGCACTATTCCAAAAGTAGAATAACTAAGAGACTAAACTAAGAAAATAGAAAATAGCTGCTGTAAAAGATAAAATATACATACATACATACATACATACATACAAAAATATGAGATGGAGATTGTTGAGTGACTATAGTACACAAATATTACACACTAATAATTGAGTTATTGCACATTGATGTTACACTGATAGTTGCATGGAACTGTAATCAGTATGTGACTTAACAATGCTCATTATGGAGTCTGATAACAGCAGGAAGAAAAGATCTTCTAAATCTCTCTTTCGCACACCGAGGGTGGAGCAGTCTGTCACTGAAGCTGCTCTGCAGAGCTGACAGGACATCCTGCAGGGGGTGGGACTCATGGTCCAGCATAGATGACAGTTTTGCTAGGACACTTCTGTCTCCTACCTCTCGCACTGAGTCCAGAGGACAGCCCAGGACAGAGCTGGACTTCCTGATGACTTTGTCCAGCTTCTTCCTCTCCTTCTCAGTTATGCTGCTGCTCCAGCAGACTACACCGTACAAGATGGCTGAAGCCACCACAGAGTCATAAAAGGTGTTTAGGGGTGTCCCCTGCACACCAAAAGACAGCAGTCTCCTTAGGAGGTAGAGCCTGCTCTGCCCCTTCCTGTACAGTGCGTCTGTGTTGTCAGTCTAGTCCAGTTTGTGATTTAGGTGAACACCCAGGTACTTGTAAGAGTCCACTCTCTCAATGTTCATTCCCTGGATGTTCACCGGTGAGGGGGCGGAAATCCACCACCATCTCCTTGGTCTTCCCTGCGTTGATGAGGAGGTGGTTTGGCCGACACCAGTCCACAAAGTCCTGCGTCACTCCTCTGTACTCTGTATCATCATCATCGCTGATCAGGCCGACGTGCGAGAGTCGTCCGAGAACTTGAGCAGAACACAGCCGTGTTGTGTCTGAAGTCTGCAGTGTAGAGGGTGAAGAGGAAGAGCGCAAGCACCGTGCCCTGAGGAACCCCCACACTGCAGGTCAGGGGGTCAGACACACAGTCCCGAGCTCTCACAAACTGGGGCCTGTTTGTGTGGTAGTCCAGGACCCACTCTGCCAGCTGTGAGTCCACTCCAGACTGCACCAGCTTGTCCCTCAGAAGCACAGGCTGAATGGTGTTGAATGCACTGGAGAAATCAAACAACAGAATCCTCACAGCGCTGCCAGGCTTCTCCAGATGAGTCAGAGCACGGTGCAGCAGGAAGATCACAGCGTCCTCCACTCCGATCCCGGGTCAGTAGGCGAACTGCAGTGGGTCCATCGCGGAGCTCACCTCAGCCCGGAGGTCGCCCAGGACCAGTCTCTCCAGTGTCTTCATTAGGTGTGATGTGAGAGCCACCGGCCTGAAGCTGCTAAGATCCCTAGCATGTGGTGTTTTGGGCACTGGTACCACACAGGAGGTCTTCCATAGCTGTGGTACCATCCTCAGCTTCAGGCTCAGGTTGAAGACTCGCCCCATAATCCCACACAGTTCCTCTGCACAGGATTTCAGGAGCCTGGAGCTGATGCCGTCTGGTCCAGCTGCCTTCTGTGCTTTGATCCTCCTCAGCTCTCTCCTCACCTGGGCAGGTGTGAAGGACAGGGGTGGGCTGGGGGGGTTACTGAGTCCATGGGGCGGTGGGGAAATAGTGAGGTGTGAGTGAGAGGTGTGAAGGGCTGTAGGAGTAGGGTATTGTCCAGTTGAGCTGGAGGTGTGAAGGGCTGCGGGTGTGGGGCATTGTCCAGTTGACAAGGTGTGAGGCAGCTGCGTGGGGGGAGTAGTGGGTGGCTGGTCAAACCGGTTGAAGTGATGGTTCAAGTCGTTCACCCACTGCAGGCCCCCCTCAGCCTGGGAGTGGGGTGTTTTGAAGCCTGAGATGGTCTTTAGGCTCCTCCACACCCCACTGATGTTTTGCTGCTTCAGCTACTCCTCCATCTTCCTCCATCTTGTACCTGGCCTTGCCCTCCCTGATCTTCCTTCTCAGCTCTTTCTGTGTAGCCTTGAGCTCCTCCTTGTTCCCTGACCTGAAAGCTCTCTTCTTCTCCTTCAGGAGAGCTTTAATGTCAGGGGTAATCCATGGCTTGTTGTTTGTAAAACATCGTACCCTTTTGGAGGGCACTGTGTTTTCAAAACAAAAGTTTATATAGTCCATTATGGTGTCTGTAATGGCGTTGACAAATATTAGTTCTGAGGATCTTCTGTATATTGTTGTGATAAAAATGGACTTTGAACAACTCACACTGGACATTTTCTACACTTCATTTAGAAAACATTAGTTTGCTGACTGTGACAAATACGAGTGTGTGAGTTCTGAAGGTTTCATTGAAGTCAACAGACATTATTCATGACAACTGACTGAAATGAAGTGAAACTGAAGGAATAGTTCTTAGTCTGAGATAAGAAAAAGTCACGATATGGAACAACTGTTTGAAATCTCATTCATTCATTCATTCATTCAAGATGAATGGATTCAAGTTCTGGATGAAGATAAACCAGGTTCAGTTGTGGATTAAAGATATAAGATCTACAACAGTAACAGACAGTGAACTGACCTCAGAGTCTCCAGTCTACAGTGTGGACTCTCCAGAAAACCACACAGCAGCTTCACTCCTGAATCCTGCAGCTCGTTGTAGCTCAGGTCCAGGTGTCTCAGATGGGAGGGGTTGGACTTCAGAGCTGAGGCCAGAGAAGCACTGCTGATCTCTGACAAACTGCAGTGACTCAACCTGAATAAAGAATAAATCATTATCTCTAATCCAATCAGATATGTCCTAATCAATGAGCTTTCACTAACATGAGTAGAGGGACTTTGTCCTTCTCTTATTGTGGATCATCATAATGTCAGTCTTCTACACTCATCATCCAAATGTCACCACAACATTCATACAACTACTGCTACTGAAAATAATAATAATAATAATAATAATAAATGTTTTTCAATTGATGTGTACAAATATTAGTTCTGAGGATCTTTTGTATATTGTTGTGATAAAAATGGACTTTGAACAACTCACACATTTTCTACACTTCATTTAGAAAACAGTGCTGACTGTGACAAATACGAGTGTGTGAGTTCTGAAGGTTTCATTAAAGTCAACAAATATTATTCATGACAACTGACTGAAATGAAGTTAAACTGAAGGAAAAATTCTTAGTCTGAGATAAGAAAAAGTCACAATATGGAACAACAACTATTTCAAATCTCATTCATTCATTCAAGATGAATGGATTCAAGTTCTGGATGAACATAAACCAGGTTCCGTTGTGGATTAAAGATCTAAGATCTATAACAGTAACAGACAGTGAACTGACCTCAGAGTCTCCAGTCTACAGTGTGGACTCTCCAGAAAACCACACAGCAGCTTCACTCCTGAATCCTGCAGGTTGTTTCCACTCAGGTCCAGGTGTCTCAGATGGGAGGGGTTGGACTTCAGAGCTGAGTCCAGAGACGCACAGCTGTTCTCTGACAAACTGCAGGAACTCAACCTGAATAAAGAAGAAATCATGTGGATAAAAATCATTTCTAATCCAATCACCTGGGCAGGTGACTAAAAACTGACTTTGATTCACCACTGAAATGGATCAAACTTCAAATGTTCAGTCCTGATCCAGGAAAAATGTCTTGCTTGGTCCTGGTCTCTATCCTGCAGATGAGCTCAGGAAATCCACAACTAAACACATATTCAACTGAACAACAACTATTTGATCCCAAATTGCAGATGGATTTAATGGAAAACTTTGGAAGATGGTCAGAAGCAAAGTCACATACACACAATTTAACACGACTACTACTCATAATAATGCATTTTATTTGTTGGTGTCTTTCCAAAAACCCAGATTGTGGCCCTGTAAAAGTTTGTGAGCAGCTGAGAAGACAGTCCAGTCCGCTTCAACTTCCTGAGAAAGAAGAGCCGTTGTTGGACCTTTTTCACCAGGTGTGTTCACAGACCAGGAGAGGTCAGAGGAAATGTGGATGCCCAGGAACTTTATACTGTCCACATGCTCCACTGTCTCCCCATGTATGCAGAGAGGAGCGTGTTCAGTCTTCCTGGACCTCCTATAGTCCACTATGACCTCCTTGGTCTTGCTGATGTTCAGGATGAGGTTATTCCTTTTACACCACTGTGTCAGATTCTGGACTTCTTCTCTGTAGTGGGTCTCATCATTGTTGGATATGAGACCCACCACGGTGGTGTCGTCCACAAACTTCACAACCATGTTTGTGGGGTGGATGGCAGAGCAGTCATGTGTGAAGAGTGTGAAGAGGGCAGGGCTGAGCACACAACCTTGCGGCGTGCCAGTGTTGTGGATCAGTGGGGCAGATGTAGACTCTCCTATACTCACCACCTGGGGCCTGTTGGTGAGGAAGTCACTGATCCAGGAGTAGAACAGTGTTGATAATACGCTGCAGTCTTCCTTTGTCCTTGGCAGTGGCAGCAGCATACCAGATGGTGATGGAGGAGGTGAGGATGGACTCGATGATGGAGGTGTAGAAGTGCACCATCATTGCCCTCGGCAGGTTGAACTTCTTCAGCTGCCGGAGGAAGTACATCCTCTGGTGGGCTTTTTTGGTGAGGGAGCTGATGTTCAGTTCCCACTTGAGGTCCTGGGTGATGAGGGTTCCAAGGAAGGTGCAGGACTCCACCCTGTTGACTGAGGAGTCACTCAGGAGGATGGGGGCAGGAGGGGCTGGGTTCTTCCTAACATCTACCACCATCTCCACTGTCTTTGCTGTGTTCTTCTCCAGGTTGTTTTTGGAGCACCAGGACACCAGATGGTCAATCTCCCACCTGTATGCAGACTCATCCCCGTCAGAGAGGAGACCAATGAGGGTGGTGTCATCTGCAAACTTCAGCAGTTTGACAGACTGGTGACTGGAGGTACAGCTGTTGGTGTACAGGGAGAAGAGTAAAATAGAAAGAACGCAGCCTTGAGAGGAACCGGTGTTGATGGTCCGGGAATCAGAAATGTGCTTTCCCAGCTTCATGTGCTGCCTCCTGTCCGACAGGAAGTCTGTGATCCACCTGCAGGTGGAGTCAGGCACGTTCAGCTGAGAAAGCTTGTCCTGCAGCAGAGTCGTAATGATGGTGTTGAAAGTGGAACTGAAGTCCACAAACAGGATCCTGGCATAGGTTCCTGCAGAGTCCAGGTGCTGGAGGATGAAGTGGAGGGCCAGGTTTACTGCATCGTCCACAGACCTGTTGGCTCTGCAGGCGAACTGCAGGGGGTCCAGGAGTGGGTCGGTGATGGCCTTGAAGTGGGTCAGGACAAGGCGCTCAAAAGTCTTCATGACTACAGAGGTCAGGGCGACGGGTCTGTAGTCATTAAGTTGAAGCAGACTGGCACGTGGCATGTCTCCAGTGAGGAGTTGAAGATGTCATTGAACACCGGAGACAGTTGATCGGCGCAGTGCTTCAGGGTGGATGGAGAGATGGAGTCAGGACCGACTGCCTTGCGGGGGGGTTGTTGGGTTGTTGGGTTGAAGCTGGTAGGTGGTGGCATGGGGGATGGTGTCAGGACTGTTCCATTGTCTTTCAAAGCGGCAGTAAAACTCAGTCTGTTGGTGAGGTGTGAGTCGTTGGCAGAGTGGGGGGCTTTAGGCTTGAAGTTGGTGATCTGCCTGAGCCCTTTCCAGACAGAGGCAATGTCATTGGCTGAGAACTGGTGTTGAAGCTTCTCACAGTACAGTCGTCTAGCTTCTCTCACCTCCTTGCTTTTCTCACCTCCTTTACATATTTTTTTTGTATTCCAGTTTTACAAAAAAGATCTCAATTAAAGCATCAAAACTTACCTGAAGATTACCTGCGATGTTTTACTGAGAAACTGTTTAGCTATCTGCCATGTTTGGAATTCAACCTCATTCTTACAAGGGCAGAACATTTCTATTAGATTAGGTTATTTGGTTTATTAAATATTCTGTTTAACCAGGTTCTGTGCTGGTTTATTTATTGTTTTCTTTTTTCTTTTTCTTTCTTGTTTAGTTTTTGATATTCTGTTACTCAATTAGCCCTGGTATTCAGTTGGATTTTGGTTTTTTTTTGTTTTCAGACTGTTTCTTTTGTCTGTGATGACAATTTTACGTTATGTTTAGTTATTGATATTCTTAGTTGCTTTGGTTAATTTGTAAGCATTGGTTAATTAATTTTTTGTTAGTATTTCTATATTGGTTATTTGTTTTCCTGTGTTGGGAGTGACCTTGCTAATTTTATTTCCTTGTCCCCTTTTCAGTGGCTGAAAGCCAAAGGTGGTACCGGGTGGTGGTTTCCCCCTTTTTAATATTTGGGACCCCCCCCCCCCCCCGAGCTGGTCCCCCAGTCAGCCTCAACCCTGATAAGGCCCCCTTTTCCCTCACGTCCCCTGTGTATGAATGGTGTTTTATAGTGTTTTAATACAATTTTGAAATAAAATACATGTTGATTATTGCCTTGGAACCACGTCTCTGCCCATTGTAAAACAGACCTGGGTGCCTTGGAGTTGGTACAGTTGGTTATAACCATTTCCTTGGGCTTAATTCCCAAGGTGGCGTCTGGCTTCTTAGGTTGCTCTTAGTTGGGTGTTGTAGTGACCTACACCATCCGCTATCTGCTACCAAACCCCCCCATCTTCAGCTCTCGCCACAAGTACAGGCCCGAAACCCTTAGCTTTCACCAACTAAGGTTCTAACAGTGGTCCTTTAAGTCTTTGCTGCTTAACAAATTTAACAGGTCAAATCAACTCAATGAGAAAGGACCACAATTTACACACTTGTGTTAAAGATCAAAACACACACACACACACAAACAAAACACTGAAGAACTGACATTAGTCCTGACACTTCATTGAAATGAACTCTGTTTCTCAATTGATTTGTACAAATATTAGTTCTGAAGATCTGTATATTTTTGTGATAAAAATGGACTTCTGAAGAACTTCTGAGTTCTGAAGGTTTCATTGAAGTCAACAAACAAATGATGTGAAACTGAAGGAATAATTCTTAGTCTGAGATAAGAAAAAGTCACAATATGGAACAACTGTTTGAAATCTCATTCATGCATTCATTCAAGATGAATGGATTCAAGTTCTGGATGACGATAAGCCAAGTTCAGTTGTGGATTAAAGATCTAAGATCTACAACAGTAACAGACAGTGAACTGACCTCAGAGTCTCCAGTCTACAGTGTGGACTCTCCAGAGAACCACACAGCAACTTCACTCCTGAATCCTGCAGCTTGTTGTCCCTCAGGTCCAGGTGTCTCAGATGGGAGGGGTTGGACTTCAGAGCTGAGGCCAGAGAAGCACAGCTGATCTCTGACAACCTGCAGGAACTCAATCTGAATAAAGAATAAATCATGTGGATAAAAATCATTTCTAATCCAATCAGATATGTCCTAATAAATGAACTTTCACTAACATGAGTAGAGGGACTTTGTCCTTCTCTTATTGTGGATCATCATAATGTCAGCCTTCTACACACATCATCCAAATGTCACCACAACATTCATGCAACTATTCATGTCAACACAGATTCATAACGTGCTGCTGAGCTCAGTCAAGTCTGGAATTAGAAGATAAAGATCAAATCAGACATGTTGGACTCAAATCCTCTTCATCATTGAAGGTTTTCTTCTTGTTGAACTTTGTGTCATTAAACAACATTAAAGCACAAATTCACATTTCTTGACTTCAACCAACAGTCAGATGTCATACGTTGATTTAAAGAGTCTTTGGTGGCAGTCATCCTTCCTGTGGTGTCATGAGGCAGCTTGGCTGCCTCTGGGGTTTTTCCTGTTGCTTTTGTTTTTTCTCTCTTTCTCTCTGTGTGAATGTGGCTGTTGTGTGTGTGGGTGTGTGCCTTAGGTGTGGGTGTGTTTCAGGTTGTGGATTCCGGGGCGGCTCCTCCCTACTCCCTCCTCTCGGCTCAGGCGGACTGAGTACACCTGTGCACAATCTGGGCACAATCAGTCTACTCTCCAGTATAAGAGGCTCGGCGTTCCTGTCCACCCTTGCCAGATCGTTCTGTCATCGTCTGTGGTGACTAGTTCTCTGTGCTCCTTTTTGCAATTAACTTTGAGAAATTACTTACGAGACTTTTTGGGATTTACTCGCCTTGTCTCAACTAACCACCGTGTCTCCCTCTCCTGCAGTCTCAATTGGTCTTTGTTCTGCTGCTTCACCCCACCACATCAGCCAACTCTGCCACGTCGCTCCAGAATCCCTCCTCTCTCCTATCCTTCCTTTTTTGTACTTCGTCAATAAACCTTTTGAACACTCCCTCTCTGTCTGCTCTTGGGTCCTGGCCTGTAACTTAGACTCTGACTGTGAAGTGGTCTCCTCCTAACACAACTACACTGCAAGAAATGACTTCATGAGTTCAGCTCTAGCTGAATGAAGCTTCAGCAGTCTGACTCAGACAAATGTGTAGAAGAATACTGAACTCTCCCATTCTGCTCTGATATATTCAGACCTCTGTTCTTGGCTGAAGGTGTGTGTTTCCTGATTCGACTCTCCTCTACACCAGGAGAGAAAACAGCTGGCTCTGACTTATTTAACACAAAACATGGAAAGACTTTAAAGGAGCAGTGTGGAGGATTTAGGGGAATCTTTGGCAGAAATGGAAGATAATATTTATAATTATGTTTTCAGTAGAGTTGAATCACCTGAAATGTGAATTTGATTTATCAGGTTTACATGCAAACAAAAAGACTGATGAAAATAACATGAATCAATTAACAAATGAATATAAAATGTAACAGTTAATAATAAAGAAACAGAAAAACTTAACAGCAAAAATCACAACCAACTGAAAAATCTACATTTGACAAACACAACATTTAAAACATCTCCAGAACAACACACAGCTGACCTAAAGATTATAAAACTATTATCAGAAGAATGAGAATAATTTGATACTGTGTATATTTGAAAAACAAAACTACTATTTTACACTGACTGATAATGTTAAAGATCATGTCTGGACTTACACAGCCTTTCTGCAGTTCCACACAGCTGGGATCAGTCTCCGTCGTCCCTCCTCTGATGTTTTGTACTTCTTCAGGTCCAACTCATCCAGAACCTCCTCTGACATCTGCAGAACATAGGCCAGAGCTGAACAGTGGATCTCAGAGAGTCTCTTCTCTGATCCGTTCTCTGACTTCAGGAACTCTTGGATCTCCTGATGTACTGAGCGGTCGTTCATCTCCATCAGACAGTGGAAGATGTTGATGCTTCTGTCAGGAGAGATATTATATCTGTTCATCTCCTTCAGGTTGTTGATGGCTCTCTGGAATATTTCTGGTCTGTTCGTTTTCCTACCCAGAAGGCCTCCTAAGAGTCTCTGGTTGGACTCAAGAGACAGGCCATGAAGGAAGCGAACAAACAGGTCCAGGTGGCCATTTTTACTTTGGAGGGATTTCTCCATGGAATCCCTTAGGAGGACATCGGCTGATGGGTAGCTGCTATTGTTATTTCCAAAATACTTAAAAATCTTCCTGATAAAAGACTCTGGCTTTGAGTCCCAGTGTTTGTAGTCTTGTCCCAGGAAAGTCCTCAGCTCTCTTGTCTTCCTCTCCGTGTAACAGTGGAACATGTAGACTGCAGCCAGAAACTCCTGAATGCTCAGATGAACAAAGCAGTAGACTGTTTTCTGGAAGATCACACTCTCTCTTTTAAAGATCTCTGTACAAACTCCTGAGTAAACCAAGGCCTCTGTGACATCAAGACCACACTGCTCCAGGTCTTCTTGGTAGAACATGATGTTTCCTTTCTCCAGATGTTCAAACGCCAGCCTCCCCAGCTTCAGAAGAACTTCCCCGTCAGCCTTCATCAGCTCCTGTGGACTTGTCTCATGTCCCTCATCATATTTGTGCTTCTTCCTCTTTGTCTGAACCAGCAGGAAGTGTGAGTACAGGTCAGTCAGGGTCTTGGGCAGCTCTCCTCTCTGCTCTGTGGTCAACATATGCTCCAGAACTGTAGCAGAGATCCAGCAGAAGACTGGGATCTGACACATGATGTGGAGGCTCCTGGATGTCTTGATGTGAGAGATGATTCTTCTGGACAGTTCTTCATCACTGGATCTCCTCCTGAAGTACTCCTTCTTCTGGGCGTCAGTGAAGCCTCGTACTTCTGTTACCCTGTCAACACATGTAGGAGGGATCTGATTGGCTGCCGTAGGTCGGGAAGTTATCCAGACCAGAGCCGAGGGAAGCAGATTCCCCTGGATGAGGTTTGTCAGCAGCATGTTGACAGATGACTTCTGTGAGACATCAGACACAACCTCCCTGTTGCTGAAATCCAGTGAAAGTCTGCTTTCATCCAGGCCGTCAAAGATGAACAACACTTTACAGACAGCCAGCTTCTCTGCTGTGACCTTCTTTAATGTTGGATGGAAAACATGGAGCAGCCTGAGAAGACTGTACTGCTCATCTTTGATCAGGTTCAGCTCCCTGAACGAAAGCAGAACCAGCAGACTGACGTCTTGGTTTTCAGAGCCCTCTGCCCAGTCCAGAGTGAACTTCTGCACTGAGAAGGTTTTTCCAACACCAGCAACACCGTTCGTCAGAACGACTCTGATGCGTCTCTGTTGGTCAGGTAAGGCTTTAAAGATGTCATGGCACTTGATTGGAGTGTCATGGAGGGTCTCCATCTTGGAAGCTGTCTCCAGCTGCCTCACCTCATGTTGGGTATTAACCTCTTCACTCTGTCCCTCTGTGATGTAGAGCTCAGTGTAGATCCTGTTGAGGAGGGTTTCACTTCCTGTTCCATCAGTTCCTTCAGTCACATGTTCACATCTCCTCCTCAGACTGATCTTATGTTCATCTAAAACCTCCTGCAGATCACTATCTGCTGAAAATCTGCTGACACAGAAGAAATAATGTCAGACTAAAGAAAGAGAATCTGAGAAGACCAAGAAAAGCTTTTTCATTTTGTGTTATTTCTAATCATCTTAAATGTCAAAGCCGTATGATAGAACAAATGACTCTGTATCAAACCATGGGTCCTGTTTTCAGAGATGATGACATGAGCAGATGGATGTACAGTTTTACTTTGTACAGTGCTGCTCTGACTGATTGTCTGCAGTCCAGCTCTTGTTCTGGATCTTTCTCTCAGATTTTCCAACAAATATTTGAACTTACTGAGATTCTCTTGGATTTTTTTGGGTGGATTACTGTGAGATTGTTGAGATTTTTTCAGGCTCTGATAATGTATTTGATCTTGATGATGTATTGAGTCCTATCAGCTCGTTGTCATGTTGGCCATGTAACTCATGAAGACCCTGTAGGGTCAAAGCATTTCCTTTTTCAGCATGATCAAACTTTTTTGGGAGCTACAATCCAATGTGAGGACATTCTGCTCCTTTCCAACAGTCATTAAATCCCAGAAACCTGACAACAAATGATTTTAGCAGCACGATCTGTGCTGAGACTAAATGTTTTGTTGAATGTTGTGAACAAATATCCAGATTTGGTTCATAATGTCTAGAAGCTGTTAAAGGCTCAGATGCGTAAATCATTAAAGTGGAACCTCCAACATGGAGACACTGTGTTTCTTCTTTGTCCTTCTTTTCATTGACAGGTCTACAGACTCTGGAAGTGGCAATCAGGCTCGTGTTCATACACTAACTCTCACAATGACTGAGACTGATAAAACAGCAACATGAGAAAGCTCTGCTTTATAAATCTGCTGAAAAGAGTGTGTGTGCATATTTCTGTCTTTGTGTGGACACAGAGTTTTATGGATCTGCCCCCTGGTGTCTCCCTTTCCTTCAAATATGTCTGAGAACTGAATCGTCCTCAGGTCTGTCTCTTACTTTGTGTCTGAGGGTCCAGGTTCATTACTGAAGTCTGGAGGACTAAACTCTTTGGACCTTGCTCTCTTCATAGCCAGCTGGATCCTGGAGACTCTACTCACCAGCACCAGCATCCATAAGCAACACGGTTGTGTCAGTTAATCATTAAATATGTTTCCACGTGTTGATGACCTGACTCACATTAGCTGTAAAAACTGTAATGAGGACTATTCTGATCTGTGGATTTATCTGCATTTGGTGCTGTATGTGTGTGTGTGTTGATGGAGATGAAGGAACATGTCGCCCAGTGTAACAGTGTGGTTCATTGATGTGTTTTAATAGTTTCTGGCTCAGATCTATCAGGCTGTGGTACACATTCTGTGTGGGTTTGACTCTGCACATGGGATTTATTGGTAATAAGAAAAATGTGGAAAATTAGTGAAAGTAATTTATATAGCACCTTCCACAATCAAAATTGTCTCAAAGTGCTTTACAGAGACCCAGAGCCTGACCCCAGAGCAAGCACTTAAGGCGACAGTGGCAAGAAAAAACTCCCTTTTAACAGGAAGAAACCTTGAGCAGAACCTGGCTCGGATGGGGGACCCTCCTGCTGATGGCCAGGCTGAGTGAAAGGAGGAAAAGGAGGAAGATAGGACAGCTAGGAATGGAGGAGAGGAGGAGAAGGACATGCAGCATAATACAGACAATGGACAATATTAGTGGGTCAGCATTTACATTACAGTTAGTGAACAGTTAGTTACAGTTATTGGATAATGTATGCTCAGCAGATTACAGTTATAATAGGAAACAGAGCACAGAGGCAAAAAGCTGTCATGACTGGTAATTATTTACATTACAGTTTGCAAAGAACATTAATCCAATATTTATCTGTAGCAGAATGGAACATTAAACATGTGTTAGAAATGGATCATTGTAGACAATAAACAGCAGCAGGTGGGTGGAGCCAGGACCACAGAACATGCAGCTCCGGAGCCAGAGATACCTGCAGAAAGGTACAGAGACAGAGAGACCAGAGAGAAACAAACAAACACAGGACTACGGGACACAGAGGACACAGAGTTAATGACATGTAATAAAGGCTAATAAATGTGAGAGTGGGTCTGAGGGGAGAAAGAGAAAGAAGAAGAAGTGCGCAGTAGATCATGGGAAGTTCCCCAGCAGCCTAGACCTATAGCAGCATAACTAAGGGGATGATTCAGTTGCCTGAGCTAACTAATTATAAGCTTTGTAAAACAAGAAGGTTTTAAGCTTCGTTTTAAAATTAGAGAGGGTGCTTCCCGAACCCAAACTGCCAGTTGGTTCCACAGGAGAGGGGCCTGATAGCTAAAGGCTCGGCCTCCCATTCTACTTTTAGAGATTTTGGGAACCATAAGCAAACCTGCATTCTGGGAACAAAGCAATCTGTTGGGATAATATGGTACTATCAGCTCTTTGAGATATGAAGGAGCCTGGCCATTGAGGGCCTTATATGTAAGGAGAAGGATTTTAAAATCAATTCTGGATTTTACAGGAAGGCAATGAAGAGAAGTTAGTACAGGAGTAATCTATCTATCTAATCTATCTCATGATCTCGCTTGCTAATTCCTAGGATACTATGATCAATAGTGTCAAATGCAGCACTAAGATCTAGCAGGACAAGTTTCGAGACGAGTCCATTATCTGAAACTATGAGGTCGTTGGTAACTTTCACCAGTGCTGTTTCTGTGCTATGATGAACTCTAAATCCTGACTGAAAAACTTCAAACAAACCATTCCTATGTAGATGGTCACACAACTGAGTTGCAACAGCCTTTTCAAGAATTTTAGAATTAAAGGGGAGATTGGATATAGGTCTATAATTTGCCAAAATGTCAGAGTCCAGAGAAGGTTTTATAAGTAAAGGTTTGATAACTGCAACCTTAAAAGCCTGTGGAACATATCCTGTTATCAAAGAGAGATTTATCTGCTCTAATAAGTTAGTGCCAATCAAAGGCAAAACATCGTAAAGAAGTCTGGTTGGGATAGGATCCAAAAGACATGTTGATGATTTAGATTTAGAAACTATTGAAGTCAATTCAGCGAGATCTATGGGAGAGGAACAGTCTAACGACAAATCAGGACTGGAAGATGTTTCTAAAGATGCTATTCTAGACATACCTACATAATTAACAGTTGTAGGCAGGATAAGATGGATTCTGTCTCTAATGTCTACTATTTTGTTGCTAAAGAAGCTCATAAAGTCATTACTAGTGAGAGCTAGAGGGTTGCATGGTTCAACAGTTTTTCAGTCAGGATTTAGAGTTCATCATAGCACAGAGACAGCACTGGTGAAAGTTACCAACAACCTTCTTATAGCATCAGATAATGGACTCGTCTCTATACTTGTCCTGCTAGATCTTAGTGCTGCATTTGACACCATTGATCATAATATCCTATTGGATAGACTGGAACATGTTATTGGGATTAAATTTCCATGGCTATGCGGATGATACCCAGCTATATTTATCTATGAAACCAGACGAAACAGATCAGTTAACCATACTTCAGGCATGTCTTAAAGACATAAAGGCCTGGATGACCTGTAACTTTCTTCTTCTGAATTCAGACAAAACTGAGGTTATTTTGTTTGGTCCCAAACACCTCAGAAACAGTTTATCTAATCATATAGTTACTCTGGATGGCATTAATTTAGCCTCCAGTACGACTGTGAGGAACCTTGGAGTTATTTTTGATCAGGATCTGTCCTTTAACTCACATATAAAACAAGTCTCTAGGACCGCCTTCTTTCACCTGCGCAATATCAGTAAGATTAGGAACATTCTGTCGCAGAGTGATGCTGAAAAATTAGTCCATGCTTTTGTTACTTCTAGGCTGGACTACTGTAATTCCCTATTATCAGGATGTCCAGTTAACTCTCTAAAAAGCATCCAGCTGATCCAAAATGCTGCAGCGAGAGTACTGACTGGAATTAGCAAGAGAGATCACATTACTCCTGTACTAACTTCTCTTCATTGGCTTCCGGTAAAATCCAGAATTGATTTTAAAATCCTTCTCCTTACATATAAGGCCCTCAATGGCCAGGCTCCTTCATATCTCAAAGAGCTGATAGTACCATATCATCCTAACAGATTGCTTCGTTCCCAGAATGCAGGTTTGCTTATGGTTCCCAAAATCTCTAAAAGTAGAATGGGAGGCCGAGCCTTTAGCTATCAGGCCCCTCTCCTATGGAACCAACTGCCAGTTTGGGTTCGGGAAGCAGACACCCTCTCTAATTTTAAAACCAAGCTTAAAACCTTCTTGTTTGATAAAGCTTATAATTAGTTGTAGTTACAGTCCTAGTTATTTATTAAACTTATAGTTAGTCACAATTATCTCTATAGACACTGTTACATCTAAGGATATAGCCCTTAGTAGGGCTGGCTCAGGCAACTGAATCATCCCCTAGTTATGCTGCTATAGGCCTAGGCTGCTGGGGGACATCCCATGATTTACTGCACACTTCTTCTTCTTTCTCTTTCTCTCCTCAGACCCACTCTCAAATTTATTAGCCTTTATTACATGTCATTAACTCTGTGTCCTCTCTGTCCCGTAGTCCTGTGCTTGTTTCTCTCTGGTCTCTCTTTCTCTGTACCTTTCTGTAGGTACCTCTGGCTCCGGAGCTGCATGTCCTATGGTCCTGGCTCCACCCACCTGCTGCTGTTTATTGTTTACAATGATCTATTTCTAACATGTTTAATGTTCCGTTCTGCTACAGATAAATATTTGATTAATATTCTTTGCAAACTGTAATGTAAATAATTACCAGTCATGACAGCTTTTTGCCTCCGTGCTCTGTTTCATAATTCTAATCTGCTGAGCACACATTATCCAATAACTGTTCACTAACTGTAATGTAAATACTGACCCACATTGTCTGTATTATGCTGCATGTCTTTCTCCCCCTCTCCTCCATTCCTAGTTGTCCTGTCTTCCTCCTTTTCCTCCTTTCACCCAGCCCGGCCATCGGCAGGAGGGTCCCCCATCTGAGCCAGGTTCTGCTCAAGGTTTCTTCCTGTTAAAAGGGAGTTTTCCTTGCCACTGTCACCTTAAGTGCTTGCTCTGGGGTCAGGCTCTGGGCCTCTGTAAAGCGCTTTGAGACAATTTTGATTGTGGAAGGCGCTATATAAATAAAATTGAATTGAATTGAATTGAACAGAGCTATGGCTCTCTGTCAGCCTGGCTACAGTGCTGAAAAGAAACCTAGGGTTGTTCTTGTTTTCCTCTATTAATGATGAATAATAGGCAGTTCTTGCCTTACGAAGGGCTTTTTTATACATCGTTCACTCTGCTTTGTTAACAATGAACTTCGGCTACCTTAATTGTTTCGGTATCTTCTGCCGTTATTTAGCTCACCAATACTGTGATTGTAGATGTGAGAGGGTCCCTTCGTGGTCGCCAGTGTTAACCATTTCTGTTCAGCTCCCCGACCGTGGTCCGAGAGCACAGAGGAACAGTAAAAGTTCCAGGGACGAGTGGTGCCTGCTCGTGGTTAACTCCCCCTCCTTGTCACTCACACTACGGCAGAACTCCAACAGAAACGAGCCGGGAGTCTTGTTCACCTGGTAGGCTTCAACTTTATTGATAACTCCTATGCTTACTGTACTAAACTTCTGCCGCTAATGCATAACTTGCTCATCTTAACTCTCCAGCATACCTCATTTTCTCGCGCACACTTCTGCACGCTCATCCACAGAACAGGCATGCGCACTTACACATGCAGGCTCACAAACAACAGGTATGCGCACACACACACAGAACATATACACTGCCCAGCTTCTTAAGACATGCCACTCTTATAACACTGTTATAGCCCAAAGTTTGGAGGTTCAGAGGTTTGTAGCAGTTCTCTTACTTTGTGTCTGAGGGTCCAGGTTCATGACTGAAGCCTGGAGGATTTAACTCTCTGGAACTGTCACTCTTCATAGACAGACAGCTGGATCCTGGAGACTCTACTCTCATTCTGTGGTCCTGACCTCTGAAAACACAAACACATTTTTATTCATATCACATCAATCACTGTTAAATTGTGTGTGAGGACAAAGTCATTCTGGGAACTCTAAGTGTGTGTAGGTGTCAGCTTCAATGGTCTTAGATTTCACTGTAAAGTGTTAAAGGGTTACACTGTTTTATTTTAAATGCATCACAAAAAAACAAAACAAAAAAAAAACAAACGGACTATGCTTAATTTTTTGTTACTAAAATACTGGTCTGACTACATTTCACAATCACAGGATTTTTTTTAAAACTTTGTCTGCTCAGTATAGACTGAGATGGAATTCAAGGAGTTTAAAGACATTTTAAAATAGTAACCAGGATACAAAGACATAAAATGAAAAAGACAGTGTTAAGATTAGTTATTTTAAGTTCATCTGATTTTTACTAGACCTAAAAAAAAATATACTGTTTCAATCAGTTTATTTATGTAATTGTATCCCCAACATTCTCAAAAAATGTCCACACTTGCACTGTTCCGAATGACATTGGTCCCCTGTTACATGGCTCATGATGACACAAGTGCATCATGGAGCAACATTCAAACTCATGCATGAAAAAGGGGAAATAAATATTTCTTTTATATTCATATTTTTTTGAAAAACTAAATTGATAACAGACTATGCTTAATTTTTTGTTCCCAAAATACTGACTACATTTCACAATAGCAGGATTTTTTTTTTAATCTTTGTGTACTCAGTCTAAACTGAGATGGAATTCAAGGAATTTAAAGAAATTTTAAAATGGTCAAATTAACATAAATTGACATAAAATGAAAAAGACAGTGTTAAGATTAGTTATTTTAAGTTTGTCTGATTTTTACTAGACCTAAAAAAAATATACTGTTTCAATCAGTTTATTTATGTAATTGTATCCCCAACATTCTCAAAAAATGTCCACACTTGCACTGTTCCGAATGACATTGGTCCCCTGTTACATGGCTCATGATGACACAAGTGCATCATGGAGCAACATTCAAACTCATGCATGAAAAAGGGGAAATTAATATTTCTTTTATATTCATATTTTTTTGAAAAACTAAATTGATAACAGACTATGCTTAATTTTTTGTTCCCAAAATACTGACTACATTTCACAATAGCAGGATTTTTTTTTTTAATCTTTGTGTACTCAGTCTAAACTGAGATGGAATTCAAGGAATTTAAAGAAATTTTAAAATGGTCAAATTAACATAAATTGACATAAAATGAAAAAGACAGTGTTAAGATTAGTTATTTTAAGTTTGTCTGATTTTTACTAGGCCTAAAAAAATAGTTTCAATTTATTTATGTAATTGTATCCCCAAGGTTCTCAAAAAGGTCCACACTTGCACTGTACCGAATGACATTGGTCCCCTGTTTAAAAGTCCTTTACACTGAAGTAGTGACATGACCAGACCCCATGTGCTTCGCAGATCCCAACTCTGAGGTAACTCAAAGTGTTGTCTTTGAGAAGTGAGAGACTTGGAGTGGGTGAGGGGTGCAAAACAGATCCAGGCAATCTATTACAACCTAAGTCTGTCCCTGTCTGTCTGCAGAGCGGGGGATGGTTTCCAGTAAGCTGACGATGGTCGTTTGGTCACAATGGGCTTCAAGCTTGCTAAACAAGTTGCAAAGATGTTCAAGTGAAGGAATCTGTAACACACTTGAAGACTGATAACGAACATGTCAATTTTGATAGATTGAGTGGTATGGTTGTTTGCATGAAGAATAACACAATTCCTATAAACAGTAATTTTTCATTTGGATAATTTGGGCTTATCCTATTCAAAGCCAAGTGTACTTGTAATTCTACTTGGAAACAGTGGAATACTCTCTAAAGGCACTATAGTTTCTGCATAGACATAACAGGAATCACTATCACTGCAAAAGCAAAACCAACCAAAAATTCACAATTCACGCATTTCTGTGACAGTGACCACGTCTTTTCCTGTCCTAATGTATACATACATGCAGGAATGTGAGTGTCGTTTCACACCATTTAACTGGGGACCTGTATCATTTTGTTCTTTACAATACAAGTGGGGACTAACTTTTTTGTTCAGTTCCATAAAAATGTTTGACACACCTGAAGACTAATAATAAATATGTCCATTTTGATTGATTTGGTGGTATGGGTGTTTGCATGAAGAATAACACAATTCCTATATGAAAAAACATTCACTTTTCATTTGGATAATTTGGGCTTATCCTATTCAAAGCCAAGTGTACTTGTAATTCTACTTGCAAACAGTGGAATACTCTCTAAAGCCACTATAGTCTCTGCATAGACATAACAGGAATCACTATCACTGCAAAAGCAAAACCAACCAAAAATTCACAATTCACACATTTCTGTGACAGTGACCACGTCTTTTCCTGTCCTAATGCAGGAATGTGAGTGTCGTTTCTTACCATTTAACTGGGGACCTGTATCATTTTGCTCTTTACAATGCAAGTGGGGACTAACTCTTTTGTTCAGTTCCATAAAAATGTTTGACACACCTGATGATTGATAATGAACATGTCCATTTTGATAGATTCCATTTTGATAGATATGGGTGTTTGCATGAAGGATAACACAATTCCTATACACATTAATTTTTCATTTGGATAATTTGGGCTTATCCTATTCAAAGCCAGTTGTACTTGTATTTCTAGTTACAAACAATGGAATATGCTCTAAAGGTACTGTAGTCTCTGCAGAGACAGAACAGGAACCACTATCACTGAAAAAGCAAAACCAACCAAACATTAACAATTGTTGCATTAGACACCACTTACAGTGAGCTCTCGCTCACTGTTATTGTTACTGTATGTCTCTCAAACCAAAGCACTCTCTCTCTCTCTATAGTCATTTAACTTCTTTGTGTCACTATTTTGAAGCGTAAATTGCGAGTCAGACTCAGATTTAGAAGCTGTTACATGAAATAAACAAAGTGAGAACACACACAGGTAATTATCAGAGTTTAGTCTGTGAATCCACCTGGATAGTCTCAGTTTCAGAGACATTTCAGGCTGTCTGTGGAGGTTTGACTGATCTATTGTCTGATTTGCATGACGTGGGACTTTTTTCCCAGAACGCCTGATCCTGTGTGAATCTGTGCTTACTTTATATACTGACACTGAATAGGCCTTCATATCCGCAATGACATGGCTGTTGAAATGGCAGGTAGCAGTTCACATCTAACCAACATCATTCATATGACCAAGTTGGACTCTACGATATTCACGAATATTCACTGAACTCTGGGTAGCCCTTATTATACATACAGTGTCAAGCTTGAAAATGGTTAAAGTCTTTATATTTTGTTACTGTAATTTGTAGAGATGATTTATTTCAATTGAATATTATGAAATATATTGGATATATAGGAATACATTTAGATTATTTCTTGTTTTTATACAGAGTAGAGTTTGAATGTCGCTCCATCCTATTCAAGAGGGAACTTGTGTGTCATTACATGAAGGGACTAGAAAATTCATTTATGGTGTTTTGAACTTTGTCCCGTAAAAAAAAAAAAAACAGTTGCTGGTATATTTGCAAATCAGACTTGATCTTTAGAAAGTCAGTATCTATTTTAAAATGTACATGTTGAAAGAAACAAAGAAAGTCTTTGCAGTAAGCCAACACTCATCAAGTGAATGAATAGATACAGTCACACTGTAGTCTATGGAGGTCCACTCTTTGATAGGTCGACATCGCCAAGTCCCCTCTTAGCTTTTTCTTTAAAAAAAATAAAAATTCACATTTGAAGTAATATTATGGTAAAAGACCTTAAAACTAAGTGTAGCATTTTAGTTTTGTATTTTTAAAATGACCAGAAACACCAATCACCATTTAGTAAGTGTTCAACGACAGACCCCTGTTCACCAGGTTCACGTGTATGTGTGTGTGTGTGTGTTGATGGAGATGAAGGACCATCTATCATCTATCTATCAGGCTGTGATACACATTCTGTGTGGGTTTGACTCTGCACATGGGATTTATTGGTAATGTATGGAAAATCAGTGAAAGTAAAACTTTTCTTTAGTCACAAACAAAGAAAACAAAGAAACAGGCAGCCTCAGCAGTCAGTATTAATACACTGATGAACCCAGTCCCATTAACCTAATGTTTAGGCCTTAGTCTGATCTCAACCCCAGAAGGTATCAAAATTCACAGACTATCCAATCTGGGACCAAATTTTTCACACTCCTTTGTCTACCACACCCTAAACTCCAAACTGAGCTTGTTACAGAAGCTAGGAAGACAGTGTCAACAGCTGCAACAGATTTCATGACACCAGAGGACCTGCATTGCACCTCTCATGTGTCACCAGGATCTGATGAGCCATATGAGGAATGTTGGTTGAGGGAGAGATTTGATAAACTCACATTGGCACACATCTATTGGACAAAACGCAAATGTGCTATCTCTCTCACACCAGCTCAACGTGGCATATATACCATGGACCATTCGGTTCCACACATCACACTTGCAAAACACACATCAGATAACTGGGAGGATTTGGGTCCATTTGTGAAATCATGTCAGCGCGCAGCCGATTTGCAAGAAACATCAGATCGATCCATTTTATTTTCACCAACACTGCAGTGCTATTTTAAAAGTTTAACATCTGTTGTGCACACTCAAAGAACAATCCAGCTGGTATCTGAAATCACTTCTAAATCTTTTTCTTTTTTGTCCAAAGAACAAGCTACAACTATTACAGCCCTACAGGAGGTCCCCAAGACACTGTGGGCTGTCAGTAAGTATGATGTTGGCCTCATCAGAGACTGTGAACCTGTTGTCATCACTCCAAAACCAGGAAAAAGTTGTTTTCTTGGGTGCAATTCAGAATCTTCCAAAACCCATCACAAAGAACAGATGATGTCATTTCTTGGCATGTGCTCTTATTGTAAACAACTCATTTCAAACTATGCCATTCTTGAAGCTTCACTTGCCTCCCTCATTCATGGAAAAAGTCTACAATCACAGGATAAGGTCACATGAACTCCTGAAGCGGAACAATCCTTCACTGAACTAAAGCTTGCCTTACAGACCGCTCCAACTTTGGGTCTACCTGACCCTACCAGGCAGCTCTTCTGGATGCCATTTTGCTCCCAAACTCAGTTGCTGTTTGTAAATGCCTTGCTCACACTAACAACTCAGATTCTATTTCTCTAGGAAACGCAAGAGCTGATGATGCTGCAAAGAGAGCTGCACTCCAACCCACTATGCTTAATCCTCTCTTTGTTTCAACTCCAGTCTCTATTCCCAGCTCCCTTACAGCAATACAGTCCTTTGCCACACCACAAGAAAAGGCACTGTGGAGACGCTGCGGTGCCACACAGAAAGAAGCAGTGTGGCAAAGACCTGACAACAAACCTTGCCTGCCCAAACATTTCTTTCCTCACTTTGCAAAATTGACACATGAGTTGGACCATGTGTCAAAAGGGGGGAATGTTGGATGTCATAACTCAACACTGGTTTACCGAAGGGTTTTCAGTTCATGCACAGAAGTTTTATATTGATTTCATAGAACTGTTACCAGTACTACTAATACTAATACTTATGATAATAATACTGCTTGGTGATGGTTTACATGTGGTCAAAATGAGTTAAAACATTTCCAGCAAAACACCAAAATAGCCAAGTGGTAGCTTTGTTAACGGAAATCATTCCCAGATGGGGAATACCAACTAAACTGAGCAGCGATAATGGCTCACACTTTGCCAATTCTGCAATAACCAAAATCAGTGAATTTCTTGCCATTGACCTCAGACAACATTGCAGTGGAGATGCTGTCAGATGAGAAAATGGTACTTGGAAATTAAAATTGGCCAAGTGTTGTGAGACTGAGAAAAAGGTCCAGAATGAACATGAGTCCCTTTGAAATTCTTTTTGACGGACCTCCATCCTTAGGGGTGGAACCTGTAACCAGGCCACTCCTCTCCACTGGCCTATGTGAGAATGACATGTTGCCCCTTCCACCACCAGCTTCCACATCATTCCATGATTTCCAACCTGGCAACTGGATGGTGATAAAAGACCTGAGAAGGAAACACTGGCACTCCAAACTCTGGCGAGGTCCATTCCAGGTGCTCCTGACAACGCATACTGCTGTGAAGATTGTTGAGAGAGCTACATGGGTTCATACCAGCCACTGCAGGAAGGTCCCTGAGCCAGTGAAGGAACTCAGCTGTCAACGCGTGGACGAACAACGCAAGGACAGACAACACGAGGACGGACGAGCGCAAGAGAGGACGACACAAGGAATAATTCCGTGAATTCAACAGACACCAACTAGACGTGTTTTTTTCACCAAACTACACCATGCACTGCCTAATCCTGACCCTATCATGTTCGATGATGCTGATAGAGACCTATACCTACAAACCTGCCAAGACCATGACTCTGACAGAAAGACAAAGTGTAACATTCACCTGTATCATTTATTTATTTTGGCAGTCAGATCAAATTTGTGCACATTATGACAAATATGACAATAATGACTTGTAATGCCAATTTATCATATAGCCATATATTCTCTTATACACTCTGGAAGGCATATAGCATGTGGAGAGAAGCAGCAGAAGAGAGGGAAAGGCGTAGATTAAGAGCACAGACACAAAAAGAGGACAAAAACAATCTGGACACACTAACACAGTGTATCCTTCTTTGACCGAGGTACGAAAATCACAAAATCCATTCTGGCTGGACTCCGCCCACCCTCCTTACGCCCCTGTCCCAGGAGACGGCATCGGAGAGGCAGCTGGGGAAGAAGGTCCTGACAGCAAGATATCGACTCCATCTCTGCCTACACCCATAAGACAATCAGACAGGCTGAAGGGAAAAGCATTGGGGGCCCAAGAAGGAGGAGTGGGGGCTTTCCCAATGCTGGAGGCGGCTGGAGCCTCAGGTCCAATACTGGTATTCAGATCTTGGACTGATGGAGACGTTGCAGAAGCCATGGCCCATGTCTGCAGCCCAGCTGACAATTTGACTCAGTTCGAGAGACAATTGTTGCAGTTTGTTAAAGAATACAGACCAACAATGACAGACGGCTGATGAGCAAAATGTTGAAACATGACTTTCACAAGATCTCTGACTTCTTCACAGATGCCAGAATGGCTCTACGACTGAGCGACCCTGACTGGCAAGCTGAAAGAAATGCGCATTTCAAAACTGCAGTGACTGAACTGATCAATGCATGTAAAACAGCTTTTCCTATGAGAATGAATCTGTCAAACATCACCTCCCTGTTACAGGGATCCACTGAGTAGCTGAGGACCTGCATCTCGTGGAAAACAGCATGTCTACAGGACATACTGCAATATGCTGAACATGCAGAAGATCAACTGCATGAAAAAGAGCAGAACAACAAAGGAGCTCGTCAGAAGAAACTGGAAGAAGCTCAGCTGACTATGTATCAAACCATGACAGGGCTGACAGACAGAGGCAGGAGCAGATGATGTGGCAGAAGACGACGACGAGGTGCTCCGGGCAGCCAGAGACAACCATATGATCCATATGTTTGTCATTTGTGTGGCCAGCAAGGACACTGGTGCAAAGACTGTCCCAAAGCCCAAAAGGGGAATGATAAGCCGTCTTTTCCTCCATCAGACTGAGGGCGGGAGGCGGGGGAGTGGACGCCAGTGACGGACCGGTCAACACACACACACACACGCAACACAACATGGGGTGAGTCTCAGTATTTAAATGATCATGAAAAAGTACTGTTTGCTATCAAATATATTGAAGCTAAGGTTAATGCATGCAGAGCTGGTTGTCTCTCTTTCACTATGTATTGTGAGAATGAACCAGGATACAAAAAGTTACCAGAATTAACGCTGACTATAGCTGGACAATCAGTTACATTCCTGGTGGATTCAGGCGCAACGTTGTCTGTTCTGAAATTAACAGCCTTACTAAAACCTCCAAAGAAAAGTGGTAGGACATGCAGGACTGTGGGTACTGGGGGAAAATCCCATTACGGAGGGGGGGAAATCCCATTACGGAGCCCTACACCAAGCCATTGTCATGTACTTTAGATGATTCCACTATTTTTTTTACCAGTTTCACTTGCCTAGACACCTATTTTATTAACAATGTGTGTCGGAGTCGGAGCGCGTCTTGTTTACAGCAGAGAACAGCTGATCGCGCTGCGGAGCGCCTCGGGGGACAAACACATGATCCCAGCGGAGCTGCTTCGTAAGACTCGACGAGGACGCCGTTCAGGAAGGAAACTCCGGGAAAAGAAAAGACGCTACAGGCCTGTTCTCCCCTCCGTCATCATGGGAAATGTGAGATCTCTCCCCAATAAGATGGACGAACTGGCGGCTCTGACCCGGCACCAGCGGGAGTTCAGAGAGTGTAGCGTCATGGTTTTCACGGAGACCTGGTTAACCCCTCATACCCCGGACTCCATCATTGCATTGGAGTCTTTTCATCTGCTGCGGGCGGACAGGACGAAGGACAGTGGTAAGAGGAAGGGAGGAGGCCTTGCTGTGTTTGTGAACGAGAGATGGTGCAAACCAGGACATTGTGTGGTGAAAATGGAACTGTGCAACAGAGACATTGAACTGTTAGCTGTTAGCATGAGGCCATTCTATCTGCCACGGGAGTTCACACATGCTATCGTGATAGCTGCGTACGTGCCCCCCTCTGCTAACTCTGACATCGCCTGTGACACACTTCTCTCAGTTACCAGCAAACTGCAGACACAGCATCCACAGGCCCTCTTCCTCATCTCAGGTGACTTTAACCACGCTCCACCCTCCTCTGTGTTACCAACATTTACACAGTATGTCAACTGCCCGACCCGAGACAACAAGACTCTAGATTTATTTTATGCCAACACAAAGGATGCATATTCTGCAACCCCCCTCCCCCCCCTTGGCAGGGCTGACCACAACATTGTTCACCTACAGACTGTGTACAAACCCATAGTACACAGACTGCCTGTGGAGCCCCGTGTGGTGAAGAGGTGGACCACTGAGAGCGAGGAGGCTCTGAGGGACTGCTTCAACACCACTGTGTGGGCTGAGCTTGTTGACCCCCACGGGGAGGACCTCAACGCCATTACTGACACCATAACAGACTATATAAACTTCTGCTGTGAAAACACTGTGCCCTCCAAAAGGGTACGATGTTTCACAAACAACAAACCGTGGATTACCCCTGACATTAAAGCTCTACTGAAGGAGAAGAAGAGAGCCTTCAGGTCAGGGGACAAGGAGGAGCTCAAGGCTGCACAGAAAGAGCTGAGAAGGAAGATCAGGGAGGGCAAGGCCAGGTACAAGAGGAAGATGGAGGAGCAGCTGAAGCAGCAAAACATCAGTGGGGTGTGGAGGAGCCTAAAGACCATCTCAGGCTTCAAAACACCCCACTCCCAGGCTGAGGGGGGCCTGCAGTGGGTGAACGACTTGAACCAACACTTCAATCGGTTTGACCAGCCACCCACTACTCCCCCCACACAGCTGCCCCACACCTTGTCAATTGGACAGTACCCCACACCCGCAGCCCTTCACACCTCCAGCTCAACTGAACAATGCCCCACTCCTACAGCCCCCCACACCTCTTGCTCACACCTCACTATTTCCCCACCACCCCATGGACTCAGTAACCCCCCCAGCCCACCCCTGTCCTTCACACCTGCCCAGGTGAGGAGAGAGCTGAGGAGGATCAAGGCACGGAAGGCAGCTGGACCAGACGGCATCAGCTCCAGGCTCCTGAAATCCTGTGCAGAGGAACTGTGTGGGATCATGGGGCGAGTCTTCAACCTGAGCCTAAAGCTGAGGATGGTACCACAGCTATGGAAGACCTCCTGTGTGGTACCAGTACCCAAAACACCACATGCTAGGGATCCTAGCAGCTTCAGGCCGGTGGCTCTCACATCACATCTGATGAAGACACTGGAGAGACTGGTCCTGGGCCACCTCCGGGCTGAGGTGAGCTCAGCGATGGATCCACTGCAGTTCGCCTACCGACCCGGGATCGGAGCGGAGGACGCTGTGATCTTCCTGCTGCACCGTGCTCTGACTCATCTGGAGAAGCCTGGCAGCGCTGTGAGGATTCTACTCTTTGATTTCTCCAGCGCATTCAACACCATTCAGCCTGTGCTTCTGAGAGACAAGCTGGTGCGGTCTGGAGTGGACTCACAGCTGGCAGAGTGGGTCCTGGACTACCTCACAAACAGGCCTCAGTTTGTGAGAGCTCGGGACTGTGTGTCTGACCCCCTGACCTGCAGTGTGGGTGTTCCCCAGGGCACGGTGCTTGCGCCCTTCCTCTTCACCCTCTACACTGCAGACTTCAGACACAACACAGACGGCTGTGTCCTGCTCAAGTTCTCTGACGACTCTGCTATCGTCGGCCTGATCAGCGACGACGATGATGCAGAGTACAGAGGAGTGACGCAGGACTTTGTGGACTGGTGTCGGCCAAACCACCTCCTCATCAACGCAGGGAAAACCAAGGAGATGGTGGTGGATTTCCGCAGACACTGGTCTGCCCCCTCACCGGTGAACATCCAGGGAATGGACATTGAGAGAGTTGACTCTTACAAGTACCTGGGTGTTCACTTAAACCACAAACTGGACTGGACTAACAACACAGATGCACTGTACAGGAAGGGGCAGAGCAGGCTCTACCTCCTGAGGAGACTGCGGTCTTTTGGTGTGCAGGGGACACTCCTAAAGACCTTCTACGACTCTGTGGTGGCTTCAGCCATCCTGTACGGTGTAGTCTGCTGGAGCAGCAGCATAACCGAGAAGGAGAGGAAGAAGCTGGACAAAGTCATCAGGAGGTCCAGCTCTGTCCTGGGCTGTCCTCTGGACTCAGTGCGAGAGGTAGGAGACAGAAGGGTCCTAGCAAAACTGTCATCTATGCTGGACCATGAGTCCCACCCCCTGCAGGACGTCCTGTCAGCTCTGCAGAGCAGCTTCAGTGACAGACTGCTCCACCCTCGGTGTGCGAAGGAGAGATTTAGAAGATCTTTCCTTCCTGCTGCTGTCAGACTCTATAATGACCATTGTTAACACACATACTGATTCCAACTCCATGCAACTCTAAGTGCAATACCTATGTGCAATAACTCAATTATTAGTGTGCAATATTATTGTGTATGGAAGTCACTAAACAACCTCCAGCCCATATTTATTTTACTTATTTATCTATGTATGTATACTTTACTTTTTACAGCAGCTGTTCTCTTAGTTTAGTATCTTGTTTTGGCCATATTGGTCTTACTTATATTTTACTTTCACTTACTGGACTGTAATCTTGCTGTTGCTAAATGCAATTTCCCCACTGAGGGACTAATAAAGGATTTCTTATTCTTATTCTTATTCTTATTAAACATTCATATTTGCTGCTATCACTGTCCAATCAATTTAATGGGCAGAGATTTTATGTGTCATTTTGGCATAATCCTAACTTCAAGTCCAGATGGCATAATGGTCTCAAAAGCGCCCCAGACTCTCTGTTGTATGTTTATGAGTGGTTTCTGCTGGGTGTAGGTTCAGTCTCATCACAACTCACTTCATTTGCACACACACATTGCACAGAAGCAACTGATTACATGTCACCTGATTCACTACACTGCACAGCACATGTTTCAGAAGGGCTAGATGAAAGGTTTGAGAAAGTTTGGAACAGAAAGCCACTAGAAGTGAAGAAATTGAATATGACATGTATTTGTTGGACAAAGAAGGCTGCTGCTGTCTCTGTATCTCTCTCTCATTCACAAGATGAGCTGTTTGATGGTATGTCTCCACACGTGTTGTTGGCGAAACCTGCCCATTGGACATGGCAGGAAATGGGACCATGGCTCCGCAGACAACAGACCCTCTCTGATTTCAGGCCCAGAAATGGGGATCCCAGAACACTGTACAACGAAAGGGGTGATGTATATAAAACATAAGTTACATCTACTGCCTTTGTCGACAGAACAATTTGTTTGATTCCTAATACACACACCACACCTTGCATGCTTTCACACGACACATCAGTTGACATGGCTGAGGTGCCGCCCTGTTTGTGGGCGCATCACAAATATGAGGTGGGGCTTATTGAGGGAGCCACACCTCTTGTAGTTCACCCAAAATCAGATTACAGACCATGCATGAAACAATATCCATTGAAACCAGAAGTGCTAAATGGTATCAGGCCTGTTTTTGATTCACTTTTAAAGGCTGGAGTTATAGTTCCGTGTGATGACTCCCCTGTCAGAACACCAATTTTTCCAATTAAGAAAATCCAAGGTGCAGATCAACCCACTGAGTGGTGATTTGTGCAAGATTTGCAAGCAGTAGATGCTGCAATACATCCGCAGGCGCCCCAAGTTTCAAATCCACATACAATTCTGTTGTTAATTCCACCTAATGCGACTCATTTTTCTGTCATTGATCTCAAAAATGCTTTTTTCTACGTTCCTGTTCATCCAGTCAGTTCTGGTTTGCATTTTCTTTCTATGGAAAAGGCTACACTTGGACTCGCTGTCCACAGGGATATTCAGAAAGTCCTGGAGTATTCCACAGTGCACTGCGTGACAATTTACAGAGCCTCCTAGGCTCTGTTTTGTTACAGTATGTTGATGATTTGATAATTTGTAGTCCATCACAGGCACCATGCAAAACAGATGCTAAAACATCTAGCAAACAATGGTCATAAAGCTAGCTTGTCAAAACTGCAGTTTGCTCAAACTTGTGTTACATATTTGGGACATGTGATCACAGCAGAGGGCAAATCCCTCTCTCCCAAACGTATTGAAGCAGTTCAATCTGTACCAAAACCAATCACCAAAAGCAAATGATGAGTTTCTTAGGCATGACGTCATATTGCAGACAGTGGATCCCAAATTATTCAGAGAGAGAGAGGCACCTCTCTCTTCCATGATTCAGGGTAATAATCTTGGTGCACATGACAAACTGACTTGGACTGACCCAACTGACAAAGCCTTCACTGACTTAAAGGCTTCTTTGCAGGCTGCTCCCACACTGGGACTGCCAAACCCTGGCCTTCCCTTTACTCAGTTTGTTGACCAGAAGGACGGATACATGACCTCTGTTTTGACACAGGAACATGGGGGTAGACTGAGACCTGTAGCTTATTTTTCCACCAAGCTTGATCCTGTTGCTGCTGGTCTCCCTCTTTGTCTGCGTGCTGTAGCTGCGGCAGAGAAGGCTGTGGTTGCATCACATGATATTGTGGATTATGGAGATTTTACTCTTATGGTTCCTCATGCTGTTGCTCACATTCTGCACACACAGAAGACCTTTCATCTCCCTGCACAGCGTTGGTTAAGATATAACACTACTTTGCTTGATATGCCTAACATTACTGTTAAAAGATACAGTGTACTTAATCCAGCAACTCTCCTGCCAACTGCAGCAGATGGAGAACCACATAACTGTCTTCAGATTCTTGATGAAGTTTGCACACCCAGACCAGATCTTTCTATGCAGCCCATACCAAATGCAGACATAGAGCTGTTTGTGGATGGTTCGGCGTCTCGCAACGTGGACACAGGTGCTGCTCAAGTGGGTTTTGCAATAGTGACACCACATGACATTTTGCTCAGTGGCAAACTGCCACCACACTTTTCAGCACAAGCTGCAGAACTTGTAGCTCTTACTGAAGCCTGTAAACTGGCTTCAGGTAAAACTGTGAATATTTACACAGACTTGCGTTATGCGTTTGGAGTGGTGCATGATTTTGGGGCCCTCTGGCGACATAGAGGATTTCTTACATCTTCTGGCAAGCCCATCTCACACCATAAACTTGTGAATGCTTTGCTAGATGCCATCCTCCTTCCAGCATCCATCTCTGCGATGTAAAGCTCACACTAACAATTCTGACTCTATTTCTACAGGAAATGCTGCAGCAGATGCAGCCGCTAAAGTTGCTGCATTGTCTGGTTCACCTTTCAATGTTAACTGTTTGGTGTTGTCTGTTACTCCTGACACTTGCTCATCTGCTGATGTTTCTGTTCTGCAGTCTCTTTCCACTCCTCAAGAGCGCACCATGTGGTCAGAATCAGGTGCCGCATTTAAAGACTCAGTGTGGACTGATTATGCTAAACTGTCCCATGGAAGAGACCACGTGGGCAAAGGGTGAATGTGTGCTGCTGTGAATTCATCATGGTATACACGTGGTTTTTCAACTTTTGCACAGGACTTTTGCAGGAAATGCATAATTTTTGCAGCCAACAATGCATCAGGGGCTATTCATATGCCACCTGCTGGTCATCCACCGCCTGACAAACCTTTTGATCATTTAATGATGGATTTCATTGAACTAACACCAAGGGAAGGGAAAAGATACTGTCTTGTAATTGTTGACATGTTCAACAAATGGGTTGAAGTTTTCCCCTCTTCCAAACAGGATGCTGGAGCTGTGGCTAAAGCACTGCTAACTGAAATTATTCCTAGGTGCGGAATTCCTTCAGTCATCAGCAGTGACAATGGACCAGGTTTTGTCAACCAAGCCCTGAAAGAAGTGTCAGACTATCTTGGGTTTGACATACGTCATCATTGTTCATATCATCCACAGAGTGCAGGTGCTGTTGAAAGAGAAAATAGCACCATTAAAGCAAAACTTGCTAAATGCTGTGATGAAACTGGTCTTTTGTGGGTTAAAGCACTTCCACTGGTGCTTTTCCGCATGTGCACGAGAATCAGAAATAAACATGGTTTGAGTCCATTTGAAATCTTGTTTGGCAGACCCCCTCAGACAGGTGTAGGTCCAGTTAGGCATCCTCCCCTTGCCACAGGTGCATGTGATGATGCTATGTTGAGATACTGTGCCAACTTGTCTACAACCTTGTCAGCATTGCATTCACAGGTGAAAAGTGGCCTGCCATCTGCAGCCACAGCAGTCCTCCACAACTTACAGCCTGGAGATTGGGTTCTCATCAAAGATCACAGACGCCGTCACTGGAAACAAAGGCGATTCCTGCTGACCACTGAGACAGCTGTAAAGGTTGCGGAGAAGGCCGCATGGGTACATGCCAGCCACAGCAAACGGGTTCCTGAACCCACAGCCAACATCTAGACACCAGAGGAGCAAAGCAAGGGTGACACAAATTCACCTCTAGTCCCAGAATAATGGCCTAAAAAAAATTGACTCATTTACACATTGAGGAAGACAACTGGGGTGTTAGGGGTGCCCTTAACCTACAGCTGCGTTGGAACCATCTGCAATATAAGAGTGAGGGGTGAAATAGCGCGCTTCTCCACCAGTAGCGTGCCAAGCTCCAACGAAGCGACTACAGATTAAAGCTCTATGTCACCAACGAGAGCAACAATGGAGCCCAGACCTTGGCATCCCTTCAGGGGGCCAGGATAGTGCGGTCTCAGAGGTTCAACAGCTTTACTTATACTTTTAGCTGTATTTGTTATTGTTTTCAGACATCATACACCACCACCAGGTAAGCAAACCTATCCAGTTCCTGATGTTTTCTGGGTTTGTGGAGATAATAAATTGCGTTCTGTCCTGCCTTTCAATTGGACAGGTTTGTGTGGTCATGTAATGCTGGTACAGGAAATTGTTGTCATTCCTGAACAAAGGTTCCTTGCAGTTACTGACCGTCACTGGCAGACGCGAGATGTATTTGGAATGGACCCTAACATATACATTGATGAGATTGGCGTTCCCCGTGGTGTGCCTAATGAATTTAAGGCTAGAAATCAAATAGCTGCAGGGTTTGAATCCATTTTTATCTGGATAACGATGAACAAAAATGTCGACTGGATCAATTATATCTATTACAATCAACAGCGTTTTTTCAATTACACTAGAGACTCCTTTAAAGCCCTAGGAGAACAACTACATGCCATGTCCCTAATAGCTTGGCAAAATCGTATAGCACTGGACATGTTGCTGTCTGAAAGAGGTGGCATTTGCGTTATGTTTGGAGAATCCTGTTGTACATTCATTCCCAACAATACTGCCCCCAATGGTAGCTTTACACGGGCACTGACCAAATTAGAAGCCCTTACAGTAGAGTTAAAAAAAACAATGCAGGTACTGACACATGGATGATGGACTGGTTTGACAGTAAGTTTGGTAAATGGAAATCAATTATCGTATCTGCTATCACTAGTATACTTATTGGTGCAAGTGTGTTCAGTCTGGTTGGATGTTGTATTATTCCCTGCAGAAGTCTCATTGTAAGGTCTATTGATAGGTCAATCACACACCAGATGGCCTCTCTGGATGAGACCCATCTCCTGTCAGATGTTGAAAACCCCACTGATTGGATTCCTCCTTTTTATGATGATGTTGATGTTTAGGTTTTAAGTTTTTGTATATTCCCCCAGCTTGCTATCAACCTAAGGATGTCTATGTCCTACAAAAACAGCTAAAAGCATATTTTAACATCTAATGATGTGTCTACTTAAACCTAAAGGAATGTAGTCACTGATATGATAAATTTGTATATACTTTGGTGTGGCCATTTTATGGCCAAAGGGGGAATTGTAATGCCAATTTATCATATAGCCATATATTCTTTTATCATACACGTATATTCTCATAAACTTGTATATTTAATTCTGTGCGAACAAAGTGGACAACGACTGTCTATTCTTTATCTTTGTTGCTGTCCAGTTTCTCTGAGTATAACTTACATTTTATTTCAGTTGCTCATTAATTTTATCCCTTGACTTCCAGCTTGTTTTCTTTCCCTGCCATCCCTGCAATCCTGGTATGTGAGAAAGAGACATCAAAAGCCCTGGGAACATGTAGCTCGGGGTCAGACCTCTGTAGCATGGCATGCTGTGTGAGTTCTGTCCTTTCTGCAGAAATTGATTACTCTGAAGATTTTATTTTGTAATAAAACCTCAAAAGACAATGATTGTCTAAGGAATTTTATTTCACTTCTCATCAGGTGGAAGGTGTTTTTCCACCACACACCTCATGTTTTTTCACAGTGATTACCCCAGCTGTAGTTATTTTAATCCACATATGTTCATGTGAACATTAACAATGCCGATCAAGATTCAGCCTCGTTTCACATTGCTGATCCCCATCATTACCCCAGCTCAGACTCCGACTCTGATGATGATCCCCTGTAAACAATGTTTTGTCTTTTTTTTGTTTTGTTTTTCTTTCTTTTTCTTTTCTCCTCAAAACAACTACCATGATGATACATTTTAAAATCCATATGAATAAATGTCGGATAATTAAGTTATGACCATTTTATTGTATTTTATTATTTTTTTCCTCTGTGTTTAGTGATTAATGAATAATCAAAAGGAGGGAATTGTAATCGCAATTTGGCTCTCTTCATGATGTACACCACTTCCTTCTTTTTCACCAAAATACCAGATCTTTTGTTTATTAGCTTGTGAGCTTGCCTAGACCTCTTGACACCTATCGCCTGGATGCAAATTCCTGCAGGATACCCCAGGTGTGAAACATACTCCAGGGAGTCCATGCCAAATGTCTGCGGCAGACAAAAGGATGTGAAACACACCTTAGGGGGCGTTCCTCAGGCACAAATGCTTAGGTCTCCCCATGTTCAGGGTCTGTCTTTACTCTGACCTCTTTGTGTGCTGATTGACCTTTTCTTTGCAGAGAAAATAAAACCTTGTCGGCTGGCAGAAATCTCTATTTCATTCTTCACCAGCAGCAGCAGGAAAAACTTCCACAACAGTAGCAATTCTCTTACTTTGTGTCTGAGGGTCCAGGTTCATGACTGAAGTCTGTAGGATTTTTCTCTTTGGACCAGTCACTCTTCATTGACAGACAGCTGGATCCTGGACACTCTGCTCTGTCCTCTTCTTCCTCCACACAAACACTCATCTTCTGGACTTCAGTCAGTCTGAGAAGGAAACCAGTAAAACAGACTGTGAGATCAGACACAAAGAATCAGGACAAACAGGTCTGATCAAGAGTCACATGCAAGACTGAGAGAACAGGAGGTAACACACACACACACGCTAACAGTCCACAGTGAAATAAAAACAGGCAGCTCTCCACTGGCTCAGTTTATTTTAACTGTCAGTCTGAAAACTGACTCAGAGACTTTGACAGTAAAATAATAATAATGTTGTATTAACACTCACCCTGCCTCAGCCTTCGGTTTTCCTCCTCCTGCTCTGTTGAGTTCAAATGGAGTCTGAACTGACTGACTGAACACTTTCAGTTTTACCTGCTCCTCCCCTCTCCATTTACAGGAAGTCACACAGTTTATGTGTGTGTGTGTGTGTGTGTGTGTGTGTGTTTGTTAGAAAAATTCCAACATATTCAGCCAAGACTCAGAGACGATCAGAGCTTTTAGAATTTATTCTTGCAAGAAGGAGTATACATCAACCATGAATCAAGAATGGTATCTTTGTAATACTCAAAGGAGAGAAGTCTCTATGTCTTCTTTATACACACAGGAGCTCACCTCCCCTTTGAGCTGATAATCAAAGTCATAGTCTAAACATGCATACATGCAGCCGGTCTCCTTGAGTGTCTGTCTCTGTATCTGTGTAAGAAGAACAATATGCACTGGACAGGCTTCCATATCTGTCTCAAAGGAACAATGTGTGCCCCTTGCTGTAGTTCAAGGCATTGTAGGTCAGGCTGCACAAAAGTATAGTGGTAAGGTATATCCATCCCATTATTTTTCCATCATTTCCCCCCTGTTTATACAAAGTATAACAAATATAAAATAGGAAAAATAATCATTAAAAAAAATCAATATAATCATTATGGAAAATGATCATAATCATTAAAAGATAATGAAAACAAAGTTACTTATGTCTAGTAGATCAAATTCAATTAAGTAAGTATATGTATCAAATCAATCTGATTGCAGTACCTAAGAATGAATCATTGCAGAATTTAAAATAGACCATTATAATATGTTGACATAAAGTAAAATATATATAAAAAGTAAATGCAAAAAGGAAAAACATAAATGGACAAGTGAAACTGTCTTTATTTGCCTGAAAGGGACATTATTTTCGCGATTTTCGATATGCGATTCATTGTGGCAATACAGTTCATTTTCTAAAAACAGTGCTAGGTCATATTCTGTCATCAGCCTGGATGTCATTGTCGTCATAATCAAGTAGTGATGTAAATTCTCCCTCCGTGTAGCGGTCGGCTTCCTGCAGCTCCTGCTTAGTACCTGCTTAGTACCTGCTTAAACACAAACTGATTCCTTGTTAGAGCAATGCCAATCAGTCTTAGCAACAGGCCTCGTAAGCATGGAATGAAACAACAACCACAGAGAGCTAATAGAGATATCATGAAACAGAATGATGTAAAAATCGACAGTACCACATCCTTCCACCGACCGAACCATTTTCCCAAGAGATCTGTAAATGGATTATCTAAACCTGCATTTTCAGCCAGTTCTTCACTTAAAGTGGCCAAACCTTGAAGGGTCCTCGTAACAGAGCCATCAGGTGCTGTATTATTTGGAATGAATGTGCAACAGGTAGCCCCAAACATTTTACAAACACCTCCTCTCTCTGCAAAGAGCATGTCTAGGCCCATACGATTTTGCCAGGTCATCAGACTTGTCTTGTCTAATTGCTCACTGAGTCCTCTTATCCCATCCCAAGTGTGATTTATGTATCGCTGTTGGTTATAGTAAATGTAGTTAATCCAATCAACATTCTTGTTAACCATTGCCCACCAGAAAAATACAGACTCAAAACCTGCTGCTATTTGATTTCTGGCCTTGTACTCATCAGGAACACCTCTGGGGACCCAAATAGCATCTATGTACACAGAAGGATTGTGACTGCCAGGAATCACCTCTCGTATAGAAGAAACCTTAGGCATCACTCAAAGCCATAGCCTCAATAGGAAGTACATAGAAAGGCATCACTAGTTGCACAGGTGCACAGGTACCGGTCCAGGTATTTGGAAGTATGGACAGCAGGCGTCTCCCGCCACAATACCACTACACATCCGCCCTGGCCGTGGTCTGGCTGTTAAACCAGATAGGATTAAAGCTCGTGCCTTTTCCTGTGATATTGTAAGTGGAGTTACACCACGAGAGGTGACCTACGGAAAGGCCATTGTGCATGTATCTAAGAAAACACGTAATTTGCTTTGTAAGGTGTGAAATGTGGTGGAAGTCGGCGAGCAGGCACTGGTGGCAACATGTAGTGTAAATCTTCGCAATTAGTGGGTGGTTTAGGGGAGAGGAACAGTTGCAATAGACAGGCGAAGCCTTCTGGGTCATTAACAGGATCCAATCTAACTGGGGTCGTACCAAGAGTAGGTCTGGAAACAGTACAAATCATACAGTTAGAAACATGAAGCTGCTTTGCAGAATAATAAATCCAATCAATCCATGCATTATTATCAGAGAAACCAGTCTCAATGGCAAGAGTGTCTTTCAGACTCAGACTAGTCACATACTTAACTATTGAATGGTCGGCAGGTGGTGTAGGTAGGGCAACTGGTGTCTCAGGTGTAACAGGATTGATAGATGGCTGACATCGCACTACTGTGATGATGAGCTTTATCTGTGTGTCTTAACTGCACAGATATATGATTTGGGTAATAGTTGTGGTTTCAATGTATATAATTCATATTACCTAAGCCCCTGGACAGTGCTGCAGTACACTCCTCCCAACACAGTACCACCTCTAATTCCTCCGGGTAGTGAGATGTATGTCTTCACCGGGTTGAGACGGGTGCCCCTATTGGATTCATCCCCCTTTGCAGCGGCTCTACCACAGAGAAGTAGGTTTCCTGTTTAGGACGCAATGTCTGCACGCTCTGGCCCAGGCAGCTCCAAAACCATATGTAGTAAATACCTTGTCTATCATAGATTATCTTAGATAACATCCCCCCTGTTGAGACATGATTAATACCATGGCTCAAAATAACTGCGTATCTATGTAAACTTTGTGGTAAAATTGGTTTATTTGCCGGTCAGATATATGTGTCATTCGTATTCAGTGTTGTACCATGTTTAAACCAAATGTCTTTCTCATGTTATGGAGAGTTGTGTTGTGCATTCCTCAGGATGTCAATATCTAAGTGTTCTGCTTTATAAGTAAACTGACCAATTACTTAGCTGTACTGCATCTAACAAAGATAAAATAAGACTTTTATGTGTTATTTCTTTCCCTGTAGATGTAATCATGCCCCTATTTTTCCATTGTTGAGCAAAAACATGTATACAAGAAAATTCATACTGGCTGTCAGTATAGATATTTGCTACTTTCCCTTTTGCTAATTTACAAGCTTCTGTTAAAGCTATCAGTTCAATGTTGATGGATTTAAGGTAGTACATCGCTCTATGGTAAGGTGTAGCTGTGATAGTAATACTGTCATACAAGAAAGGTGTCGTGCTGGTGATAAATAGGAAAGTTTATTTTGTAGCAAAATTACTGACACAGCGTGTGGTACCTTAAGTATTAATGGATATTAATGGATGAATGGATGGAACAACACTACAGAAGCTGAGGCCTGTACTGCCATGGATGCTGCAATCACAGCTTGAACACACGCAGGTAGAGTTTGTGAGACAGTATCTAATTTAGAAGAGTAAAAAGCTAAAGGTCTATCTTTACCTACGTATTTTTGAGTCAACACTGATGTCATATATCCATTTTTATAATCAACAGTTTGTTCAAATAGTTTTAAATAATTTGGTAATCCTAACACAGATTTCCCTACCATTAATTGTTTAATTCTTTCAAATGCTTTGTTGGCTTCTGGAGTCCAAGTAACAAATTCATGCGCTGCCATAGGTGTGCTATAAATTAATTCAGATAATGATGCTGTTTCTTCAGCATAATGTGGAATCCAGGCTCTACAGAAATTAGTTTAGTTTAGTTTAGTTTATTCATTTTTCTCGATCAGCAGTTGCAATAACCCAAAATAGTAATACAAAAAATGAAATAAAATATATTCCAAAATAAATATGCAAAATACAGTGATTCTTGACCAAAAGGTAATAAACCTTCCTCACCAACAGGAAGAACAAAAGACAGAAAAAAATGACACAAACAAAAAGAACAGAAGGACAAGAAAAGCAAAAAAAAAAAAATACAAAATCAAAATCAAAATTCACCATACCAAGAAAAGACATCATTTGTCGCTTGGTTTTAGGTTTAGAAGCTTTTAAAATGACTGTTTTTCTTGTCTCATCTAATGACCTGTCTTCACCTGATAAGTCATATCCTAAGTATTTCACCCCCAGTTTCCATAACTGTAATTTATTTTTACTCACTTTGTGTCCTTGCTCTGTAAAGAATGTCAGCAGTGCTAGGGTATCTTGTTTACATTGTTCTTGAGTCTCAGAACACAACAAAATATCCACATACAAAAGAATTTGACTACTGTATGGTGGAGTAAATTTAGAAAGATTAGCTGACATAGCTTGTGAAAAAATTGTTGGACTTTCCCAATAACCCTGTGGTATTCAGGTATAAGTGTATTTTTTCTTTAAAGGTGAAGGCAAACCAGAATTGATGTTCTTGTGCCACAGGTACTAAAAAAAAAAATACATTTGCTAAATCAATCAGAGAAATATTTCTGTTCTGGATTCACATAATAACACATATAGACATCATTTAACAATGAATTAAGTATTGATATCTTTTCTTCAGCTTCAGGTTTTAATGGATATTGTCTCTAATGCGGCCCAAAAGTTAATTTCCGGGAATAAAATTATCAAATAGGGTTACATAAATAGCTCACATTCCTCTCTCTATAGGGTTTATGGCTATACCCAAAATAATCATCAAATCTCTCCCTAACAGGTTTACAGGGCAACATTCAGATAACACAAAAGAATGTGTCACCCTGACGCCTGTATGGGGATCCAATACAGGCAGTCCAACTGATAATGCCTCCTCTTTTACCTTGCCATAAGCTGCTCCAGAATCACACAAAAATTTCAAATCTTCTCCTGCCACGTTCAAAACAACCTCTGGTCTCTCCTCCATCTCAAAATATTTATCTATATTTTGCAAATTCAATATTTCAAATCCCACTCTCTCAACATCATTGGTTAAGTGATCACAATGTGTGTGTGTGTCACTATGTGTGTGTGTGTGTGTCCTCACTACGAGGTCAATGTCATCCTCGATAAAATTAACATCAAGACGCATGTTTCTTTGTTTTGCTTTTCTTTTTCTTTCCTCTCCTGTGCCTCACGTCTCTCTCTTTCCCTCATCATTCCCTGTCTCCTTCTTTCAGCTTCCTCCAACCACTCCTTTGCTGCTTCATATCCTTCCTTTTTCAGCTTTCCTTTACTTCCCCTGCACTTCCTCTCTATGTCCTCAACAAGGGTTTTACATGCTTCAACTTGCAATCTCCCCATAAACCCATATTTTGTTCTCCACTTTTTAAGATATTTTACATTGTGGTCATTGCGTTGTTGCATACGTTTAGCATCGCCTTCTGATTCTTCTTTCCCACAAACACTGTAATTCTGCCCCATTTAATTTATTATTTATTTATTTTTATTATTTCTTTCTTTCTTTCTTTATTTTACACACATAAATATATATTCTTTTAGACATTTTGTGATTTTTATACCTATTTTATTCTATTTTATTGTGCTTATTTATTCTTATTTTATCGGAATGTCCGTCAGCCAACCAGTTTGTATGGCATAACACCCGAGCAACTGGTCCTTATGATACACCTTCGCAGTGAGCTTGTGTTGACACCGTCAGGTTTCCACTCACTGGTCAGAATATATCAGAGACACTTCAGAACACTCCAATCTTTACTCTATTTCTCTAGAACTTTACTTCTCAGTATTTATGCCCTTTTTATTTTTATTTTTTTTTATTTTATCTTTTAGAGATTTTTATTTTTATTTTTTATTTTTACAGGTTTTCTCTTTAACTCTTCTTGAACTTTATTTTTATAAGTCCCTGACTTCTCTTAGCTCCTCTTGAGCTTTTCTTTATTTTTATAAGTCCCTGACTTATTCTTAGCTCCTCTTGAGCTTTTCTTTATTTTTAGATCCTTGACTCATTCTTAGCTCCTCTTGAGCTTTTTCTTTTATTTCTAACGCGCGAGGTAGTTTTTGGTCTTCCTACAGACTCTTTCAAGCTTCTCTGTAAGCTTTTCAACTTTTTCTCACTTTTTCTCTTTCTTTAACTTTACTTAAATCAATACTGCACCTGAATCGTCCTGGTCCTGCTCAATTTCCCTGAATCTCGTCACCCCTCACCTCTCCAGCAGGCCCCGGCCTCCCTATATCCAAACTGCTCCTGGTAACCGGTGCAGGGTGGAGGGCTTTTCCAAATGTGCACAGAGTCGGGTCCAAATCCAGAGAAAAGAGGAGATATTGAGATCCGGCTCGAAGGACCAATTTATGTTAGAAAAATTCTAACATATTCAGCCAAGACTCAGAGACGATCAGAGCTTTTAGAATTTATTCTTGCAAGAAGGAGTCTACATCAACCATGAATCAAGAATGGTGTCTTTGTAATACTCAAAGGAGAGAAGTCTCTATGTCTTCTTTATACACACACAAGCTCACCTCCCCTTCGAGCTGATAATCAAAGTCATAGTCTAAACATGCATACATGCAGCCGGTCTCCTTGAGTGTCTGTCTCTGTATCTGTGTAAGAAGAACAATATGCACTGGACAGGCTTCCATATCTGTCTCAAAGGAACAATGTGTGCCCCTTGCTGTAGTTCAAGGCATTGTAGGTCAGGCTGCACATTATTTTTCCATCAGCAACTAATTCCAGTAAGAGCAGTTTCCAATGAGCAGATCTCACACACTGACAAACTACAGTCCCCATGACTGGAGCGTCTGGGGTCAAAGGTCAGAACCACCCTCAGGACTTATTACAGAAGACAGTGCAACAGTGATTCATCAGTGTACAGATACATGTCAGTAAATGTTTACCACACTCCATGAAGATCAAACTGCAGCAAAAGCTCAGATCTTCTGCTACAGCTGCTCATTTCTACCTGTCAACAGGTGCAGAGCTCTTCAACAAACAGGTTTTACACCTGGTTAAAGTCATAGAGGTGATGATGATGAACGACACCATCAAATCTGATGTTTGTAAAAAGTCTGGAAGCTGTTTCCAAACAGAACTGTGAAGCTGAGAGTTGAAGGACGACACCAACAACTCCTTTAATCTGCATCTGACATCTGACTGTTGTTTTCAGATCCAGCTGTGAACATGTGGACTTCTCATTTTAACTACACAAACCTACTGAGCTACTAAATATATTGATCCTCTAATGACAGACCTGACTGATATGAATGTGTTGACATGAACAGGTGTGTGAATGTTGTGATGACATGTGGATGATGTGTGTAGAAGGCTGACATGATGATAATCCACAGCAACAGAAGGACACAGTCACTCTGCTCATGTTAGAGAGAAGCTCATTGATTAGGACATATCTGATTGGATTATCAATGATTTTCATCTTCATCTGTTATCCTTTATTCAGGTTGAGGGGCTGCAGGTTGTCAGAGATCAGCTGTGCTTCTCTGGCCTCAGCTCTGAAGTCCAACCCCTCCCACCTGAGACACCTGGACCTGAGGGACAACAGCAAGCTGCAGGATTCAGGAGTGAAGCTGCTGTGTGGTTTTCTGCAGAGTCCAGACTGTGGACTGGAGACTCTGAGGTCAGACTGAGAGACAGAAAGAAATGTTTCTTCACTCTTTGCTTTATGATCTGTGATGTTTATAGTGACTGAAGTTAATGAGAGCTGTGTTTGACTTTTAGTATCTGACTGTTTTTAAGCTGCATCCTGTTGGTTCAGGTGTTTGGAGTTTCCATTTTCCAAACTTGTACATTCTCAGCCTTCTTCAGCTCTGAACAGATGATGAAACACTCAACGCTTTCCAGCAGGAACTTTGTCTCCTAAACTCACATCTTTTATTCTTTATTCAGGTTGAGTTACTGCAGGTTGTCAGAGATCAGCTGTGCTTCTCTGACATCAGCTCTGAAGTCCAACCCCTCCCATCTGAGACACCTGGACCTGGGTGAAAACTGGAACCTGCAGGATTCAGACCTGAAGGATCTGTGTGGTTTTCTGCAGAGTCCAGACTGTGGACTGGAGACTCTGAGGTCAGACTCCATTGTTTACTTGTGTGCTGAGATGAATATGATGTGAAAGTTGTGCTTTATTCAGTATTTATTAGGTCAAATCTCCTTCAGAATTTCTAACATTCAAAGTGTGAAATGGTTGAAAGGAAGTTGTGAAAGTGCTGACTCTGATTTTCAAAGTGATTTTTAAAGCTTTGAAAATGATTTGGATTCTGACTCTTACAGTCCACATTGACAGTGTCAGCAGTTTGACTGAGTTGAGCTTGTGTTATTCACAAAGTCTCATTGAGATCAGGATGTTTGACAAGAACTGATCTGTACAACACGTGTGAGCAGGTCTGAAGGTACAAGTGTTCATAGCTGCTCCCAATGGCCTCACTCACAGGCACAGTGAAAAGCCTGCTGTCACAGAGAGGACACGTCACCATGGTTTAAATACGGAGAGGACATTTTCACACAGTGTCTCCTGAAGACATTCATAGAGCTACACTCAGCTGCTGAGCTGAACAGGGACACAAATATTTGTGGAACCAATGAAAACAGAGCAGAGAGAGAAGTTCAAACCCTGGCTCCTTTCTCAGCTCCACACAGCCGACCAATCACTGAGCCCACTGGGTGTCAACGTCCCACTGTGTCTTTGTCACAGGGACACAAACTGTGGGACACAGATCCCCCCTAAGCTGACACCCACCAGGAGGGTGGGGCCAGGAATCCCAGAATGCAATGCTGGAACAGCAGATTCAAATGTGTGAGCAGAGAGTGTTGGTTGAAGCTGAACTTGCTTTGGACCAAAGACACATGACTGGAATGTGATGAAATGTCTCATTCAACACACTGCACATGTGCTGAATGTCTGCAGCTTCTCAAACTCTCAACACAAACTTCAGTCACACTCAAAACATCAAAGGCTCAAACTATTATTTCACACAATATGAAAGATTTCATTTGAAACCTTAGTGAACACTTTGAAAACTTTCTTCCAAACTGTTAAACCTGAGTGTGAATGTGGGACTTTTTGAAGGAGATTTGAGCTCAGAGATTTGATGCTGATCCACACTGAGCATCTTGTTCAGCTTCATATTTCAAACTCATTGAATGAAGATTCAAAATCCAACACTTGCTAATTGACTCTTTACTTTGGAACAATTTCATCTTCACCTTCAGTTGACTTTTATATTTCTTCACATACAAAGCAAATATTCCACATTAAGACAGAAAGAAATGTTTCTTCACTCTTTGCTTTATGATCTGTGATGTTTATAGTGACTGAAGTTAATGAGAGCTGTGTTTGACTTTTAGTATCTGACTGTTTTTAAGCTGCATCCTGTTGGTTCAGGTGTTTGGAGTTTCCATTTTCCAAACTTGTACATTCTCAACCTTCTTCAGCTCTGAACAGATGATGAAACACTCAACGCTTTCAAGCAGGAACTTCGTCTCCTAAACTCACATCTTTTATTCTTTATTCAGGTTGAGGGGCTGCAGGTTGTCAGAGATCAGCTGTGCTTCTCTGGCCTCAGCTCTGAAGTCCAACCCCTCCCATCTGAGACACCTGGACCTGAGTGGAAACAGCCTGCAGGATTCAGGACTGAAGGATCTGTGTGGTTTTCTGCAGAGTCCAGACTGTGGACTGGAGACTCTGAGGTCAGACTCCATTGTTTACTTGTGTGCTGAGATGAATATGATGTGAAAGTTGTGCTTTATTCAGTATTTATTAGGTCAAATCTCCTTCAGAATTTCTAACATTCAAAGTGTGAAATGGTTGAAAGGAAGTTGTGAAAGTGCTGACTCTGATTTTCAAAGTGATTTTTAAAGCTTTGAAAATGATTTGGATTCTGACTCTTACAGTCCACATTGACAGTGTCAGCAGTTTGACTGAGTTGAGCTTGTGTTATTCACAAAGTCTCATTGAGATCAGGATGTTTGACAAGAACTGATCTGTACAACACGTGTGAGCAGGTCTGAAGGTACAAGTGTTCATAGCTGCTCCCAATGGCCTCACTCACAGGCACAGTGAAAAGCCTGCTGTCACAGAGAGGACACGTCACCATGGTTTAAATACGGAGAGGACATTTTCACACAGTGTCTCCTGAAGACATTCATAGAGCTACACTCAGCTGCTGAGCTGAACAGGGACACAAATATTTGTGGAACCAATGAAAACAGAGCAGAGAGAGAAGTTCAAACCCTGGCTCCTTTCTCAGCTCCACACAGCCGACCAATCACTGAGCCCACTGGGTGTCAACGTCCCACTGTGTCTTTGTCACAGGGACACAAACTGTGGGACACAGATCCCCCCTAAGCTGACACCCACCAGGAGGGTGGGGCCAGGAATCCCAGAATGCAATGCTGGAACAGCAGATTCAAATGTGTGAGCAGAGAGTGTTGGTTGAAGCTGAACTTGCTTTGGACCAAAGACACATGACTGGAATGTGATGAAATGTCTCATTCAACACACTGCACATGTGCTGAATGTCTGCAGCTTCTCAAACTCTCAACAAAAACTTCAGTCACACTCAAAACATCAAAGGCTCAAACTATTATTTCACACAATATGAAAGATTTCATTTGAAACCTTAGTGAACACTTTGAAAACTTTCTTCCAAACTGTTAAACCTGAGTGTGAATGTGGGACTTTTTGAAGGAGATTTGAGCTCAGAGATTTGATGCTGATCCACACTGAGCATCTTGTTCAGCTTCATATTTCAAACTCATTGAATGAAGATTCAAAATCCAACACTTGCTAATTGACTCTTTACTTTGGAACAATTTCATCTTCACCTTCAGTTGACTTTTATATTTCTTCACATACAAAGCAAATATTCCACATTAAGAAAGAAAGAAATGTTTCTTCACTCTTTGCTTTATGATCTGTGATGTTTATAGTGACTGAAGTTAATGAGAGCTGTGTTTGACTTTTAGTATCTGACTGTTTTTAAGCTGCATCCTGTTGGTTCAGGTGTTTGGAGTTTCCATTTTCCAAACTTGTACATTCTCAACCTTCTTCAGCTCTGAACAGATGATGAAACACTCAACGCTTTCAAGCAGGAACTTTGTCTCCTAAACTCACATCTTTTATTCTTTATTCAGGTTGAGTTACTGCAGTTTGTCAGAGATCAGCTGTGCTTCTCTGGCCTCAGCTCTGAAGTCCAACCCCTCCCATCTGAGAGACCTGGACCTGAGTGAAAACTGGTACCTGCAGGATTCAGGAGTGAAGGATCTGTGTGGTTTTCTGCAGAGTCCAGACTGTGGACTGGAGACTCTGAGGTCAGACTCCATTGTTTACTTGTGTGCTGAGATGAATATGATGTGAAAGTTGTGCTGACAGTAAAGTGCAGACATCACACTGATATTATACTGATCCACACTGAGGATCTTCATGGTAAAGTCTGTTTTCTTCTTCTGTGGTTTAGTCCACTGACTGTGGCAGAGCAACGTTGAGCTACAGATTTCAAAGCTTCATTTAACAAGAAAAAAGCTTCACTCTTTAAATCACATCCAAGTTTTTTCCACATTCACATCAACAAATATATATTCAGTATTTTCTTCTTCCAACACGACTAGAAAGTGATGAGACTAAAGTCAAAGTGACTCAGATATTCAGAACAAACTCAGCATGTTTGTTAAATGTCGTCACCGTTACATGAAGTGAAAATCTTTTCCATTTTGTCTCAATCATTTGTTGACTTTCCTCCAAACTTCAGCCTGACATGTTTGTTCTCTGTCAAAACTTTAGGATCTTTAGTAGAATCTGAAACAAATGTCAGCAACATGAGTTTGTATAGATGGAGCCACTGGTGGAGCTGGAAGAGTTTAAGAGCTGAAGTCACTATGTCTTTATTGAAGCAGCAGCATGTTGTCATTAATATTAATGAGAGCTGTGTTTGACTTTTAGTATCTGACTGTTTTTAAGCTGCATCCTGTTGGTTCAGGTGTTTGGAGTTTCCATTTTCCAAACTTGTACATTCTCAACCTTCTTCAGCTCTGAACAGATGATGAAACACTCAACGCTTTCAAGCAGGAACTTTGTCTCCTAAACTCACATCTTTTATTCTTTATTCAGGTTGATCGACTGCAGTTTGTCAGAGATCAGCTGTGCTTCTCTGGCCTCAGCTCTGAAGTCCAGCCCCTCCCATCTGAGACACCTGGACCTGAGTGGAAACAACCTGCAGGATTCAGGAGTGAAGGATCTGTGTGGTTTTCTGCAGAGTCCAGACTGTGGACTGGAGACTCTGAGGTCAGACTCCATTGTTTACTTGTGTGCTGAGATGAATATGATGTGAAAGTTGTGCTGACAGTAAAGTGCAGACATCACACTGATATTATACTGGTCCACACTGAGGATCTTCATGGTAAAGTCTGTTTTCTTCTTCTGTGGTTTAGTCCACTGACTGTGGCAGAGCAATGTTGAGCTACAGATTTCAAAGCTTCATTTAACAAGAAAAAAGCTTCACTCTTTAAATCACATCCAAGTTTTTTCCACATTCACATCAACAAATATATATTCAGTATTTTCTTCTTCCAACACGACTAGAAAGTGATGAGACTAAAGTCAAAGTAACTCAGATACAAATCTGGAAAAAATTGAGAGACCACTGCAAATTCTTCTGAAATCAATATCTCTACAGGTATGACAGCCATTCCATTCCTGTGTATGTTGAATTCCAACACAAGCACACCTCAGTCTACTTAATGAGGTACTGATTAGGTGATCACCTGAACCAAATCCTATTTAATGAGGAAAAGTAGAAAAACCACTGCTGTGGTCATCACTATGCTCTTGCAATAGGACTGGATGGATGGCACAAACAGTGCTGGTAGTACCTCAAAAGTAATAGCAATCAAAAAAGTAACTATTGACCATGCCAAAACAGTTGAAAAGAAAAGTTTTGTTTGAGGAAAAGAGAGAAAAAAGAGGAAAATTCTGGCTTTACTGGCAGAGGGATACAGTGAGCGTCAGGTTGCTTCCATCCATTAAATTTCTAAGATGGCTGTTCATAAGAACAAGGTCAAGCAGCAGACACTGGGGACAACAAAGCTACAGGCTGGCAGAGGGTGAAACGACTCTCCACTGACCAGGATGACCATCAACTCATTCCAATGTCACTCAGCAACCGTAGGATGACATCAAGTAACCTACAAAAAGAATGGCAAATGGCAGCTGGGGTGAAGTGCACGGTGAGAACGGCTCGAAACAAGCTTCTAGGGGCAGGGCTCAAGTCGTGTAAAGCTAGAAATAAGACCTTCATCAATGAGAAGCAAAGAAGAGCCAGGCTGAGGTTTGCAAAAGACCATAAGGATTGGACCATAGAGGACTGGAGTAAGGTCATCCTCACTGATGAGTCCAATTTTCAGCTTTGCCCAATACCTGGTCATCTAATGGTTAGACGGAGACCTGGAGAGGCCTACAAGCCACAGTGTCTCGCACCCACTGTGAAATTTGGTGGAGGATGGGTGATGTGCTTCAGCAAGGCTGTAATCAGGCAGATTCGTCTTTGCGAAGGACGCATGAATCAAGCTACGTACAAGGTTATCTTGGAAGAAAACTTGCTTCCTTCTGCTCTGACAATGTTCCCCAACTCGGAGGATTGTGTTTTTTCCAGCTGGACAATGCTCCATGCCACACAGCTTGGTCAATCAAGGTGTGGATGAAGGACCACAAATCAAGACCCTGTCATGGCCAGCCCAATCTCCAGACCTGAACCCAACTGAAAACCTCTGGAATGTGATCAAGAGGAGGATGGATGGTCACAAGCCATCAAATATACCTGAGCTGCTTGAATTTTTGCATCAGGAGTGGCATAAAGTCACACAACAGCAACGTGAAAGACTGGTGGAGAGCATGGCAAGATGCTTGAAAGATGTGATTGAAAATCAGGATTATTCCACCAAATATTGATTTCTGAACTCTTCCTAACTTAAAACATTAGTATTGTGTTGTTTAAAAATGAATATGAACTTGTTTTCTTTGCATTATGTGAGGTTTGAGAACACTGCATCTTTTTTGTTATTTTGACCATTTGTCATTTTCTGCAAATAAATGCTCTAAATGATAATATTTTTATTTGGAATTTGGGAGAAATGTTGTCAGTAGTTTATAGAATAAAACAAAAATGTTCTTTTTACTCAAACACATACCTATAAATAGTAACAACGGAGAAACTGATCATTTTGCAGTGGTCTCTTCATTTTTTCCAGAGCTGTATTCAGAGCAAACTCAGCATGTTTGTTAAATGTCGTCACCGTTACATGAAGTGAAAATCTTTTCCATTTTGTCTCAATCATTTGTTGACTTTCCTCCAAACTTCAGCCTGACATGTTTGTTCTCTGTCAAAACTTTAGGATCTTTAGTAGAATCTGAAACAAATGTCAACAACATGAGTTTGTATAGATGGAGCCACTGGTGGAGCTGGAAGAGTTTAAGAGCTGAAGTCACTATGTCTTTATTGAAGCAGCAGCATGTTGTCATTAATATTAATGAGAGCTGTGTTTGACTTTTAGTATCTGACTGTTTTTAAGCTGCATCCTGTTGGTTCAGGTGTTTGGAGTTTCCATTTTCCAAACTTGTACATTCTCAACCTTCTTCAGCTCTGAACAGATGATGAAACACTCAACGCTTTCAAGCAGGAACTTTGTCTCCTAAACTCACATCTTTTATTCTTTATTCAGGTTGAGTTCCTGCAGGTTGTCAGAGATCAGCTGTGCTTCTCTGGCCTCAGCTCTGAAGTCCAACCCCTCCCATCTGAGACACCTGGACCTGAGTGGAAACAAGCTGCAGGATTCAGGAGTGAAGGATCTGTCTGATCTTGTGCAGAGTCCAGACTGTGGACTGGAGACTCTGAGGTCAGTAGAGGGTTGGAGTCAGTCCATGCTGCTTTCATCAGTATTGTCCTAAACACAGTTTGTATCAAAGCAAAGATCCAGTGTCTCCTGTAAACCTCCGACCTTCTCAGTGGCTGCTTTCCTCATTGAAGCTGTGAGAGGAGAATGGGGACAGGCCTCAGGATGGGACAGAAAGACAGAGACGCAGAGGACAGTCAGCCAATCACAGCAGCCACAAGCTAATTGTGATCTGTTGTTGTGTTCATGTCAACAGGAAATAAAGCTGGATCACAGCTGACAGCCTCACAGGATGTGTAGAGACAGTTGTCCTCATTGGTCCAACTGTCCTACCATCACATCTAATCTGAGACTGTTTGTTGTCTCATTTCAACACTAAAGAATTGATGAGTTTGATCTTTGTCACAGCTCTGAGATCAGTCTGACTGCAGCCTGCAAATCACTGGCTCTGATTTCAGAGAAGCATCATGACATTTTGGAAGCATGTGGTCTGATACAGAGCAGAACCTCTGCTGAAGTCCAGTGATCACATCTGTATATCTGTCCATCTGTCAGATACTTTCAGTGACAGCCTCCATGTTTATTTGTCAGCTGATATTTCAGAAGCAGATCAGATGTTCATCAACACACAGAGACTCTTTCTTTAAATGGAACATGAGTTGACATGTAACAGCAGTGAATCCATCACTAAACTGTTTGTGCAGTAATGAAGCTTCATGACTCAGCAGTTTATTTCCACTGTGGACTTGAGTGAAATGTTCAGAGTAAACAGACTTGATGCTAAAAGTCTCTGCAGGTGTGTGAGCTTCCAGCTCAGTGTCTTCACTCCAATACGTTAACATGAGAGCTGAGAGGAAGCTGCTACACTACACAGCTGCTCCACTTCTGCTCTGAACAGGACTGAAGTCCCTGCTGCTCTTTATACTGGATGTGCTGCATCAGTGACTGACAGCTGATGAAGTGAGTCTCTGTAAACACTGATTTATCACCTCTGTTGTCTGTCGTCTTCTCTCAACAGCTGGATGGTGTGATCTTTCTAAAGGAGAGAGTGAAGAGGACGGTGTGTGTGTTGAGAGAGGACGAGCTGTGTCCTGATGATCCAGAGAGGTTGAAGCAGCAGCGGCTTGTGTGTAGAGAGGCTCTGATTGGTCCATGTTACTGGGAAGTAGAGTGGAGAGGAGAGCTTCATCCAGCAGTGACTGACAGAGGAACCAGAAGAAGTGGAGAAGACTCTCAGTGCTGCAGTCTGAACTGCTCTGAGAACAGCTCCACTGTCAAGTCCACCATCATCCCTGTGTGTTCCTCTGGATCTGAAAGAGAATCATCAGTGTATCTGGACTGCTCTGCTGCTGCTCTGTCCTTCTACACAGTCTCTGCAGACACACTGAGGCTCCTCCACCTCCTCCACCCTTCACCTGGACTCTGTCTTTTTTTATTTCTTTATTTATTCACAGAAGCTGAACCCAAAGTGATAAATCAGATTAATCAGCTCCATCATGTGGTGTGATGGAGCAGATCTTGCAGGTTCAGAGTTATGCAGTAAGTTGAGGCATCATTATGTGTTTGCTGTACAAAGTACACAAGACATATATTAATATTCACCATATGTCTTCTTATTCTTTAGTCCCAAAGAACGATCTGTATATGTTTCAGAAGATGTCCACATTAGTAAACACAGAGCTGTGTGTGTTCCCCCTATTGAACACACTCTGGTACTGCAGATAACATTTAATCCAATTTTCTGATTGGCTGAGGCTGGTAAATTTTGTGACTGGCCATTTCATTCATGTGAGAACATGACTGGAACTTGTACAGGATCAAATTCACAACCTGAAGCAGGCAGAACATTTAAACTGGAAAAAACAATGGAGCCTTTCTTCAGATATAATAATTCAATTATACTACAAACTGCATTATAGTATAACATGTTATTGGAATGACATAAACAATATTAGAGACCAGTAGAGACCAAAAACAAAAAATGTACCAGGCTGTAAATATGTTTTTTTAGGCTGTAAAGTTGGTTATTTTAACATGGGGGTCAATAGAGAACTGCTCACTTCTGGAGCCAGCCCCCAGCAGCAGCCGAGGAACTGCAGCTTTTTGAAGGAGGAAGTGATCCTCACTGCTGAAACCTACAACTCCCCCCTTGGTAAAATGCAGAGAGTAATTTCCCCAGGAGGGATCATTAAAGTAATTAAAAAATATATATATATATGGCACAGCCCCAACACTGAGACAACCCATTGCGTGAGTCCTTTTACTTTAAAAAATACTTTTATATTTGTGCTTTTACTTTAGTACTAAGCTTCAGTACTTCCTCCACCACTGCTCTCTATGATATCACACTTTGTGAATTAGTTCCTCTTCTGCTCTCAGCTTTCTTACCCTGGACTTCATCTGTCAGCCAGTGATGATGTTTAACCCAGCACGTGCTTCATGGTTCACTTCTGTTTATCTGAACATCTCAGCTGCCATCCCTGGTGGGGTGAGTGCAAAGAGGTTTGGAAACAATATAGAGATGACATTTCTGGAAATCACATTCAAAATGATCAACTTTACTCAGTACCCTAAAACAGCTCCTATTGGCCCACATTTTCTCTGCTCCTCCTCTGTTTAGGGGCCAGGAACCATGGTCAAGCCCTAAATGTTACATGGACACTTTTCTTCATCACTACAGAAGTGTTTATTTTTGTACAAGTTCATGTGTAAAGCTGGAAATACTGCAGACACAGCAAATTTTAGCCTCTGGAATAAACTCTGTGTGAGTTAAAATAACTCTGTTCCTGGAGCTGAATTTTTAACTCTGAAACAGAGTTAACTTGAACTCCTCCTGGTGTTAAAATACTCATCCCTCACTGAGTGTAACTCTAAAATTTAGTTAATTTCGATATAAACTCTTCTCCAGTGTTGACACCTCACACTCAAAATGTGTTTCATTTACAGTTTTCAGAATTAAAATGTATTCATTATTACATTATTCAGTTTTATGGGAAAATGACCACCAAACACCATCCTGTTGATTTTTTTTTTTGGCTTTTATTTGTGAAAAATACATTGAAAAATTCAATACATGACACTTTGAAATAACTGCTGTCTTAAAACTGTAAAATTTAACAGCACACAGGCAGCAAATAAGGCCAATGAAAACATTTGTGAAGTTGCACAAAACACTGTAAACAACACATTACTGCATAATAAAATGTCTGTACCCACGGATTACAACGAGCTTTGAGCAAACCAAGGATCGCAACATGGCCAACTGTGGATTATTATGGACTCTGCTTTTGTATTTTTGTGGTTATCAGCGGACATGATAATGGCAAACCACAACCATCACAATCTCCCAGCCGGACAACGAGTCACTACTCCAGAGACTTTCTGCTGCGGCTGGCACTGCCTCCATCGAGCCCACTGACAAAGACACATTCCCTGAGGAAATCCGACGGGACTTTGACTCCACAAACAACACGAAAAAGAAGGTAACCAGGAGGGAGAAGAAAAAGGGCGGAATCCGGATCCGACTCGACCGGGACACAGAACGCACTGGGAAGCTACATGGCGGAGGTGTGTGTTTCTACATAAACACATGCTGGTGCTCCACGGTCGTCGTCAGAGAGAAGCTGTGCAATGCAGACATTGAGCTTCTGGCCGTCTCTCTTCGCTCCTTCTATCTTCCAAGGGAGTTCCCCCAGCTCTTCTTCATCCCGGTTTACATTCATCCCAGAGCAAATGCAACTGCAGCTGCTGAACACATAAAGGACACTGTAAACAGACTAGAACTCATGTCACCAGACTCTCCTAAATTCATACTGGGTGACTTCAATCACTGCACAGTTGACAAATCCCTGAAAGGATTTCAGCAGTACATCACCTGCACGATCCAACTAAAGAAAACACTGGATAAATGTTATGGATCTATCCCCAATGCATATAAGTCTATTGCTCTTCCTCCTCTGGGCTCCACAGACCACCACACCATCCTGTTGGCACCAGCCTACATCCTGGTCATAAGGAGAATAGAGAGGACTGTCAAAAACATCAAGCAATGGACTAATGACAGCATTGCCACTCTGCAGAGATGCTTTGAAACCACAGCCTGGGACAACATCCTGGCATCCACCAGTGACATCAGCGAGCAAGTGGATGCTGTGTCATCATACATTTCTTTCTGTGTGGACAATATCATTCCCTCCAAACAGGTCACCATCTTCCCCAACAACAAACCCTGGATAACCAAAGAGCTCAAGGAAATCCTCAACAAAAAGAATCTTCTTCACTGGTACTGAATCTGAAAAAAGGAGGTGAACAGAGACGTGAAAGCTGCCATCAGAAAAGCCAAGACAGCGTATAAGACCAAGGTGGAGGAAAAATTCACTGAAGGAAATCTACGCTCAGCTTGGCAGGGGATTAAGAACATGGCTGCTGTAAATAATACACACACCACTCACAGGACCATCCAGGTGGAAGGCAGCAGCCCAGCTTCCCTCCCCAACGACCTCAACTCCTTCTTCTCCAGATTTGAAACAGACAACACCTCCAAAACAGAAACCTTTATCTCCTCCCTCACTAATGCTGAAGTGGAATTATCCTTCAGCACAGTGGAGGTGGTAAGAGCTCTGAAGAGGACCAAAACAACCACAACACCTGGTCCTGACAATATCAGTGGACATGTCTTACGGCACTGTGCAGAGCAGCTGGGAGGTGTGCTGCAGCTGCTGTTCCAGATTTCTCCTCTGCATTCAACACCCTGCAGCCACACATCCTTGCAGAGAAACTACACCACCGTTTCCACCTGCCGGAGCAACTAATCCATTGGGTCATAAACTTCCTGACCAACAGATCACAGAGAGAGCTGGTCAGTAACATCCTCTCAGATCTCATCTTCACCTCCACCGGTTCCCCTCAGGGCTGTGTCCTCTCTCCTCTGCTTTTCATTCTATACACCGATGACTGCAGGTCCACCCACCCAGAGTGTCATCTGGTTAAATACGCTGATGACACAGTTCTCCTGTCCCTGCTCTCTGGCTGCTCTCACCACCTGGGCCCAGCACTCCAGCGCAGAGCTGAATGTGGAGAAGACAAAGGAGATGGTGGTGACCTTCTCTAGAAAGCAGAGGGAGCTGGCTACAACATTTGTCAGCACAATCCACGGGAAGCCGAGGGTCAACAGCACCATTCTGAGGACATTCTGTCACTCCTTCATAGAGAGTATCATGATATTCTCTATAACCTGCTGGTTGCACTCCATCTCTCTTCAGAACAGGAACCATCTGCAGAGCACAGACAAGGTCTGCTCTAAAATCATTGGACTTCCACTTAGATCACTGAACAGTGTGTGAGCAGCAGACACTGAGGACAGCACATGCAGGACTCAGAGGAGAAGAACAACCTTCATTCACAGAGCTGTTCTGCTCCTCAACCCCCCCCCCCCCCCCCGCCATGCTATTATTGTGTGGACTGTGTAAACTGTTCATGTGCCTTGAATTGCCCCCCAGGGGACAAATAAAGTTCTTTGATTTGATTTGAGGTAGACGACAACTCACTTTACAGTTCAAGTATAAAACAGTAAGAGAACTAATTCAGATTAGAAATCAGATTATACAACTGTCTGATACAACATAACATTATGAATCACAACCATATGACATCTGAGCATCAAACCATTTGAAATATCTTAATCTCTCCCTTTCTAGAATCCGTTCACTCTGTGTAGTGTCACTCACTTGGAAAGCATGGAAGTGATCATGGAAACAAGTTTCATACTCAATCAAAACAAAAAACACTTTGTGCAAAATGATTGATGTTATTTTGCTGAACAATGGTTCATGTTTTCATCAGTACCAGTGCACACAAAGAGTCCAACACGATACTCAGCTCCACAGCATTTCACCCACTGTGTGACACAGACGATGGCTTCACAATCAAGGTGAAGAGATGCTGTTATATCTTCAGAAAAATCCAGTGTTTCAACTGAACACATTTTAACTGGACCAGACTCAACTGTTTTTAAGGACAGGCATTCCCAGTGATAGCTGCTTGATAACCTGCTTGACAAATTCCTCTAAATTTTCAGTTGTAGAAAGAACTACAGTATTTGGTTCACCACTCCCCAAAAGCTTGGCTATAACTGAAGCACACACGTCTTTGTTGTGAGTAGAACCTGAAGGAGCTGCTTCAGTATTTTGGAAATGAGATGAAGTATTTCATCAGTGACAGACTGAGAATTGTTTACTGTCTCTGTGTCGTTGTTGAAAGGGATCTGGTTAGACACACTTGTGTTATCAATGGAGCTGTGTATCTTAATGAGATGTCTCCTGAATCCAAAATAACTAGAGAGACTTTTACCTGGATACATGGCATGAATTCATTTGAGGTTCCTGAACAAAAGCAACACTGAACCAAAGGATGAATTGCAGAGGAAACATCTCAACATTTTGGCTAAATAAGCTACTTATGGTTTGTTTAACAGCTTTGCTCTGAGCTCTTTTACTCTGGGAGTTTCTTCAGTTGTATCAATATTGTACAGAGTTGTCTGCAAAAATGTGTACAGGCTGGAGAGAGCGTCATCATACTTCACACTGAAAACAAAATGTGACTTGAACAGCTCATCAAAAGCACCAAAGGATGAACATGACTGACATGACAGAAGATTTTTGTCCAAGACAATATAAAAGGTGAAAACCTGGGTCTTTGAAGTTTCTGTGGCAAGAAGATATGGCTGATGGGTTCCTTCAGTGGTCAGGAGATGATCCTCAAGGCTTTGGGATGACTGAAACAAGAGAAATATGTTTACAAAAATGTGTTTCTAAAACTCAGCAACATCTACAGTATTTGGAAGTTTTGACAAACCTTCTGAAATTTTACCAGATGATCCGTTGCCTCTCTGACGCTGATCTTTGTGGGACGCTTTCTTCCAGCTGGTTGTGGAGTGAGAAGATGAAGCAGCACCAGAAGAGAAGCCATGTTGCTGTCCCACTCTGGGGACAGAGTGAAAAGTACTTTTACACTCATTATATATATTAAGTAGTGTGTTTATGATATTGCTCTGTGCATTGTTCTAATGGTTTTACTATGATCTTAAACATATACACATATAACAACTATTAATGGCCCAGTCATTATAAATCTGTGCTGGAGAGCAAAGCAATGTTCAGCCCTCACACTGAATCTTAACTGCAGACTTAAGTGGCCTATTTAGACTCAGAGATGCTTTTGTAAAATAAATCAATAAAAACACAATAAACTGATGACTCACATAACTGCATTACTATTCTGATGATAACTGTACCTGCTTCATCAGCAGTGTCAGATCCTTCATTCAGAGCAGCTTTCAGTTTTTTAAGAATTATTTCTAATAAACAATGATTCAAATCTAGTTGTATACAAGTTGCAAGGACACTGTCCATCAAAGGCTGGCATCCAGAATCACTTGTGTCTCTGCTTAAAGTGCTTGAGACTGACAGTGTATCTGTCAGACTTGGAGAGGAGGAGCCTTCACACCCTTGCTGCAGGACACTTAGATCTGAAGATCACACACACACACAAGTATAAGGCAAATAAAATCTAAAGTCCAGCACATTAAAACTATATCACATACCTGGCTGGATATCACCTGTCTCAAGACAAAACATTACCATTACCTATAACTCTGCTTACCACAAGTAGTGAGGGTCACATATTCTGTCAGGTCTGAACGATCAGCCAGGTTCATAGATGCTTCAGTAGATGGGAGGTCTGAAATGCAGACAACACATACAGCTTAATATGAACTGATTAAATACTGTACTTTGGAATTCTTATCATCCACTTCTCACAATCACATATTTTTGTCTGTGTCAAGATACAAATCTCTCAAAATATAAGTGCAGCAAAATATGAATTTTTAAATGTCCTACCATCATCACTGTAGATGAAAAAACACAGATCTTTGAAACATCCTCATCCACCTCTGCTCCCTGTTGATCTGTGACTTTCAGTGTTGTAGTCTCTGAGATAAGAAACTTCTGCTGGACTATACCATAACAACTCCACGTTACAACATGTTTACATCTTTATTAATTTAATACTAAACATCTGACTGACCTGCACTGAGAAAATCTGAGAAGCAAGCCTCTTCCAGTTTAATGTCCTTCTTCTTCCCTCCATGTTGTACTTTGATCAACATGTTGGTTTGACATAAAGGAAGAAAATGTCATATGTCTGAGAATAACATGTTCAAGTTAAAGTTTATCCCAACTACACACTGTTAAAATACACGTTTCTCACCGCTGTTCAAAACAGCAAGGCTACAGTTTATAAGCTCAACTGTTAGCATGCTAGCCAAAACTGATTTTTCAGCTGCGTCTGCGCCGTTGAGCCGGAAATTATTCTCTTAAAACACCGACATGCGGTTGCATTGTTGGATGGTTATTTCTAAAACAGTATTAATTACCTTCAAGATGCGCGTCGTCATTAATTTGTGAAGCTTATCAAACAGTTTGTCATTACCGTCATACAGACACATCACACGCCACAGACAGTATGGCCGACATTAACGTTTGAGTGAAAGCTAACAGCTCCACAATGGCAGCTAAGGACAGTTAGCTAACTAATGCTGCGGGAGCTACTTGCTCTAAATAATTAAGTAAAAGCAATGGGGTTACGTTCAACATCAAGTTCGCAGTCATTAGCGATACTATGTAAGTAGATAAAGTGAGAACAATGACAAAATATCACGCATTTAAAGTACTTTCTGATAAAAATCATGCTCTTACCAGCCTTGTGACGACGTTCCTTGTGCTGCTCATGCCGCGATAAAATGCGTCGTGAACTCCAGGGGCAGAGTTAAAACTAGATCCTGAACACCAGGGAAGAAACTCCAAAATTCAACTCGGCCTGGGTGTACACCTTAACACAAACTGTAGTCAGAGTTATAAAATAAACTCCAGACATGTAACTCTTTCACACTTTTTTGCCTGACTCCAGATTTTAGTACTTTGTGAATTTGCTGTGTGTTAGTACATGTAGTTGTGTACAGTTCAGCTGCTGCTGTCCTTGGTGCTGAATTCACCAACCCAGCTGGCAACATGTGTCCTTACAACTATAGTAAGACAAGAATGAGTTTGTGTGTGTGTGTGTGTGTGTGTGTGAGAGAGAGAGAGAGAGAGAGAGAGGGAGAGAGAGAGAGTTTGTCCTTTGATGTCTTTGATGTATCAACATTCTACAGCCTGATGTCACAGGCTGCAGTAAGTGGACACACAGCCAGAGACAAGTTCAGAAGTCAAACAGGAGCAGAAACAGTTGGACTGGACAGGACTTGCTCATGATTTAGGAAGAAAGAAGCACTCAGATATTTCTGCACAATTATTGACAAGGAAGGGAGGAGCTACTGCTGTTACAAGGACAAGAGGAAACTACAGGAAAGTCCAGATCACCTCCAAGGTTTTCAGTAAGTCAAAACCTTTTTAGTTGATGTCAGTGTTTCAGTTCAGTGGGATGTGTTTTGTTATTTATGCTGATTGTATCTGTGAGATTTTCGTATTGTCCATTTGAACCATTTTTTGGTTCAAAGCATTATGGTTTGTGTTAAAGGAAGGGTGCCTACTAAGTTTGTTTGCACGGTGGCGCAGTGGTTGTCGCCTCACAGCAAGAGGGTTCCAGGTTCGAACCCTGGTCTGGGCTCTTCTGTGTGGAGTTTGCATGTTCTCCCTGATCCTGCATGGGTTCTCTCCGGGTACTCCAACTTCCTCCCACAATCCCAAAAACATGCATGGGTTAAGTTAATAATAGCTACTCTAAATTGCCCGTTGGTGTGAGTGTGTGTGTGTGTGGGTGTCCAGGGTATACCCCGCCTCATGCCCATAGTCAGCTGGGGTAGGCTCCAGCTCTCCTGCGACCCTGATGGATTATGTGGTAGAAAATGAATAAATGTTCTCAAACATTCACATGCTTTTATGTAAATTGAAATCATTTGTGGTTGTTGCTTTGGATCCTCCTAAATGATGAAGCATAAATTCCACAGTCCATGTCCTGTGTAAAAGGGACTTCCAAAGTTCAAAAGAAGCAAACATGAGGCTTCAGCAGTCTGACTTATATAGTTGAAACAGGCGTCCTCCAAGTCTTTTTATCATTTATATTGAAGATCAACCACCAGTGCTTTGCATGTGGAACAGTAGTTTGTCTGCAGCCACAGATCCAGACTCTGCAGCTCTGGAGGTGGAAGAACCCGCAGAGGCGAGAAAGCACAACACCATGGGAGAGAGAAGAAGCCAAGTTAGTAACATACATTAATGGGATATGAATGTGTACAGATGGAGAGGGAGAGGAGGAGAGATGGCTGCACTGCTGCTGTGACCCAGCTTGGTAACACAGCCGGCCATTGCCAACTCTTAACATTCTCCTCTCCTTAGCTGTGTCTTCAGTAGCTAAACTTGTGTATCTATGCTGAAGATTAGAGAGAAAGCTCTGTTCTAAAACGTCTCTCTGTTTTCAGCTCTCAGGACTTTTGCAGCTTCTACCTCAGTCTCTACAGTTTGGAGTTTAGTCTCACTCCTGTGCTCTTGTTTGTACTTTGGGATATCAGCCTTATGTCACTGTTTACTGATCAATTACAGCCATATCAGAGCTGTGTTATGTTACTGATAATGCAAACCAAACTTTTCCTGCTTAACTGGGAAAAAGTTAATTCAAAGAACAGTGAAATATCACATTCAGTGTGCAGCTCACACTGTTGGTGGTTGGGGTCTTCAGACTCCCTGAAAGCTAACATACAGTATTAGTTGAAGAAGGTAGTATTTTTATTTTGGATGAAACACATCCAGGTGTATCACTGTCCCTGTATAGTGTGTTGACTTTCTAAATGTACCTCGGACATGTTTTAAGACTCAGGAAGATTGTGCTTTCCAGTTTGCAGCCTCTAAACTTTGGAATAATCTCCCAGTAAGTCTGAGGTGTGTGGACTCTGTGGACTCTTTCACAAAGCAGATACAAATCCATCTGTTCAGACAGGTTTTTAGGTAACATAGTATTTTCTGTTTACACTTGTGTTCTATATCTGCTCCTCTCTTGTATTTTATCTGCTGTTCTTATTGTTTTATTTATTTGTTTCTCTCTCTTTGACTGTGAAGCAGTGTGTGACTAGATTAGAGCCTTTGTGGAGGCAGAGTGATGAGTCTGTGCTTTAAATGAAAACTGGGATTGTGGAAAAAATCTTCTTACCTAAAAATACAAACCGTTCATCCTGCTTCATCCTGTGTCCTCGACAGACTTGATCATAACCTCACAAAGAAACTAATCTCACTTAAGGTCTCACTGTTCTGCCAGTTTACTTCTGCAGTTGAGACCAAACCTCATAACTCAAAGTGAATCTCTGAGCACAGACATGTTCAAATATACAGACTGCAGATGAAGTTCAATAAGGAAAACATTTACAGTGACACTGAGGCAATAAATTCAAATCTTATACCAACAGCCTGTAAAAGAAACAGTGTTCTCTTGTTGGCTTTTTAATTAGCTCTTGAATTTAATGTTTTATCAGTGATATGATTGTCAGTTGTTAATGTGAATCATAGTATGTTGTCTCTTAAATACAGTCACAGCAGTGTTTGTCCTTCAGAGCTGTGCAGAGGCTGAACTGGGCTGTGTCTCTTTTGTCAGAGTGAGGTGTAAAGCTGCTCTCATGAGTGTTTGTCTGCTGGTAGAAATGACTGGAAAGTGTCTTTCTGTCTCCTGTCAGTCCATAATAAGTCCTCCTTCAATCATTTTGACTTATGTTTCTTTTAGATCTCGTTCAACTCATCTTGTGTTGTTAGACCTTAAATCCACAGAGTCCTGCTGTATGTTGGTCTCTTCTCTGCATCACACTGAGATAACAGTTACACCTGTCACCTGAATCAAGTAGGAAGCTGATGGTGAAAGTTAAATGAGTTATTTTTATGCTGGTGTGAGAGTTTACATGCAAGTGTGTTTGTTAACTGTGAATCACATTGTGGTTAAGTTTGTGTTTGGGAGATTTCCTCCATGTGTTTATGGAAACAGATGAAGGTATCAGGTCATTCCATTATCTGATGATCTCTACCTGTTAAACCATCCAAAGCAGCTCTGCAGTGTTTCCATCTGTGTTCATGTTGCTGTTTGAGGGTTAAGACTTGGTTTCAGGGTTAGAATTGGGTTTTGGTTAGAGTTAGGGTAAGGGCTAGGGAATGCATTATGTCAGCAAGTGTCCTCACAAAGAGATAAGTACCAGTATGTGTGCATGAGTGTGTGTGTGTGTGTGTGTGTGTGTGTGTGTGTGTGTGTGTGTGTGTGTGTGTGTTTGTCCTTTGATGCCTTTGATGTTTCCATCTCTGCTCATGTTGATGGTGTGGAGTGTCATGAATTGATGTAGTGTCAGTTAAACCTTGCTGAAAATCGTGCTGAGTTTAACATTGAGGAAACTTGATTTCACTTCAGCCCTGGTGGTACAACACTCTGCATTTTCAGCATATGAGGTAACTCCTAATAATAATAAGCAATATATATCTATCTATGTATATGTATATGTATATGTGTGTGTGTGTTTGTCCTTTGATGCCTTTGATGTATCATCATTCTACAGCCTGATGTCACAGGCTGCAGTAAGTGGACACACAGCCAGAGACAAGTTCAGAAGTCAAACAGGAGCAGAAACAGTTGGACTGGACAGGACTTGCTCATGATTTAGGAAGAAAGAAGCACTCAGATATTTCTGCACAATTATTGACAAGGAAGGGAGGAGCTACTGCTGTTACAAGGACAAGAGGAAACTACAGGAAAGTCCAGATCACCTCCAAGGTTTTCAGTAAGTCAGTACATGTTAGTAGTTCATGTCAGTGTCTAGTTTAGAAGTTAATGTTTTGAAATGTTTTGTCCAAATGATATGTTTGTGAAACTGTGACGGCAAGTAATCATACCCATAAGCCCGGTGGTTTGATTGTGTGCTTATCATTCATGGACAAAATTGTTTTTTTTTAATGCTGATCATGACTGTGAGATATTCTCATGGTTGCTCAACTTCTTAACTTTTTTTGGTGTGATGCACTGTAGTTTGTGTTAAAGGAAAGGATTTCTAGGAAGTCTGTACTGTCTGCAACAAGATCCTTTCTAAAGAAATTCTAATGGAAATGATGGAGTTGGATGTCACAGCACAAAGTGGAGAGTGCTGTGTGTTATTTTAGGAAGTTACGTCAATGTACTGTAGGTCAGGTCTGTGATGTATTATGATACTTGATGGAGGACTTCACTTTAAGTGCTGTGAACAGGAAACAGTTTGATGTGTTGGTAAAATCTTCTTATTTCCAATGTGTGAATCACTTTCATCATCTCTCAAGATTTGGCCCAAAAACAAAGAAGCACAGTTTAAGACTCAGGAGAAATAATCTCCCAGTCCAATGCAAACTAACCAGCACACACTGTTTCCACTTCTACAATCATCTACTTATTATTGTGCTTTAAAGTTTCAGCCTTCTTACATTTACCTATCACTGAGTCCACTTGTGTCTTATACTGAACACTAGGTTCAAATCTCCTTTTGGCTTTGAGCCTTGATTTTTAGTTCATTTCCAGTGCAATACAATTATGTCCTGTAGTAAATCTGCAGAATGAGTCGTAGGACTTAAAGCTGGATCAGCTGTTGCATGAAGCGTTTCAGGTTGTGTTCATGTTCACCCTCTTTGGTTAAGGGACAGTAAAACAATCAGTGATTTCCCCCCTGTGGAGTAAATTTAGGCTGCTGAGAATTCTTCCTGCCTTGAAAACCTTAGTCCTGAAACTGGAATCTAAAATATGTTGATGTGTTTGAGGTGGCATGTGATGCATTTGGATGAGTGTTCATTTGCAGTGTTTTGAGTGTAGGAGGAAAACTGTTGATGACTGTGAGGACAGAATAAGTTTGGAAGTTTAACTCTGCCACTTTAGACTCTCAGCTCTGATTCTTGTTTTCTGCTCCATGCAGCTCATCTACAGGACTGTATTAAGTCCTAGTTGTTGAAGGATCTTAATTATTAAGCAGTGAAACTATTTCATATGAGGAAATGGTGCATTCATTCTTTGAAATGTTTCCTTTCTTCTGTTTCCTTGTCTTTTGATGATGGTCACTAAGCTCCAAATCTTGTAGCTGTTCAGAATTCAGCCTCAGTCAGTGTGAGAGAGCTGATATGTTTAAAGGTTCATAGACTGAAAAGGTTCTGAGAAGTTGACTGACAAAATTGACAAAATCTGACAAAATCATCTTGATGGAAAAGAAGGATGAAGGAAAAGTTCTCACTGCAGCAGCTGTAGAATTTTATTATTATGACCACAATTACACCACAAGTCAGTCACAAGCCAGTTTGACTCTGTCATTTACAGGCTCTGTGTTTCCAGTTCACCATTCACCACACAATGATGTACTTTATTTCTTCATGATGACTCTTGAAAGTTTCTGAAGAGAGAGGAGAAAATTTCTTCTGTCATTTTTGCCTTTTTTTTTTCCTCAAAACTTGTTTTAAAGATTTTCATGATTCAAAGAAAAATACATTTTCTTGTTGGTCGGAGAAAATGAGGAACTGTTCCATCATTTATCCAGAAGTTTCTATAGTAATGTGATCATTATTCTGTGACTGTGACAGGAGGAGTTCAGTGAATTGATGTGACTCGTCTGTGCTCTTTCACTGCTCATTTTAATGAAGTATATATTCCCTCTCTGTATTATGATATTGGATTGTAACTCAGCTTTACCACAACACTGTCATTGTACACCTGTATGTTTTGTTCACCATGTTGATCCATCTGTCTTCCTGTATTCATTCTCTCACTCCCTCACTCACTACAACCACATACACTAAATACACTAAACTGTAGTAAACTGTGGAAAATGTGGCAAATCCATTATGTGTGAAACATAATGTGGCTGGATGATGTTCAGAGGAAACTGATTTTCTGAATGAATGAGGTAATGAAGTTTATTAACAGCAGTGGAGGTGGGAGACTGGGGTTTGTATCCAGAGTCCACTCTGTGGTTAGGTTTGGTATTTACAGCTATTTAACAATACACACAAGCTAACTTGCATACGGCCTAATACAAATGTCCCACACACACATTTCATCAGAGAGACCAGCTCTCAGAAATAAGTCCAGCAGTGGAGACAGTCCAACAGGCTCCACATGTTTCTGCACTACTCTACTACTGTGCTGAGAGGAGACTGTACTGAAGCTGTCAGCTGTACCATCAGCCTCTGAGGCTGCTCTGCTCTCTGTGTCACACACTGCTACTGTACATGAAGACTGCTGTCAGCTCGGCTCAGCTCCACTCATCACTAACTTCATTTAGAGCAAACAGAGCTCTGCTGTAACAGGAAGCAGCAGAAAGTCAGAGGAGCGCAGACCTCTCTGTCATGTCAGGTGTTTTCAGGAAGGGACGTCACTTCACAGACCTTCACAACTCGAGTCAGCATCAGACGGATAGATGCACAATAAACATCCACGGTAGCTGGAATTTCCCTCTCAGCTCCGGTGTTTCCTAGTGGAAAAGGCCAGGACATGAAATGAAAAGAGTGAAACGATCCTTTGCCTTGAAATCGACCCCTACCGGAACTTTTATCCAGAGAGGAAGAGACTGTCTGTGTGAGAGTCCTCTGTCTCTGTGTGTGCTCAGTATGTTACTACTAAAGCAGCGTTTCATGGTTCAGGACTGACAGCAGGACTAATGTGGACAAGTCCAACTCATTTCATTCAGCACCACAACCATGATTTGTCACATGGAGTGAAGTGAAGCCAGTGAAGAGGAGGGGAATGGGAGGAGGAAGCAACACAAAGTGTTTGCTGGTCTCTGATGGGATCTTAGCCAGCAGTTTGTCTCTGTTATTCTGTCTCTGCACCATTAAACATTCATACTCAGGTGGACAGTCACAGTGGACACTGTCTAATGTCCAGAGGAAAAAAAAAGTTCTTTTATCACATATTAAAGCTGTGTGATGTTCACTGACAGCGTGCAAGTTTATTTTCCTTAAGAGAGAAGATGAGCTGATTAATGCAGGAAACAACATGAGTCCGACTCAGGTATCTCCCTTTATAATTCTAAAAACATGAGCTGAGGACAAAAGGTGGAGACCACAGCTCATTTTAGTTGGTCTTATTGGATAAAGCCAGTTATCTGTGTGCAAACACACCTGCTGTTTCCATAATGTTACTACATGTTGTGGGCTTCACTTGGTTTTTGGATCTTTGTCCTCACACAGAAGAGACACTGCTCGGGCTGTATGTTTAGGGTCGTCCTCCTGCTGAAAGGTAAACCTCTGCCCCAGTCTCAAGTCTTTTGCAGCCTCTAACAGGTTTTCATCCAGGATTCCCCTGTATTATCTCCATCCATCTTCCCATCAACTCTGACCAGCTTCCTGTCCCTGCTGAAGAAAAGCACCCCCATAGCATGATGCTGCCACCACCATGTTTCACGGTGGGGATGGTGTGTTCAGGTTGATGTGCAGTTTTCAGTTTCCGCCACACATAGTGGTTTGCATGTAGGCCAGAAAGTTTAATTTTGGTTTCATCTGACCACAGCACCTTCTTCTACATGTTTCCTGTGTTCTCTTACGTGGCTTGTGGCAAACTTCAAATGGGACTTCTTATTGCTTTCTTTCAACAATGGCTTTCTTCTTGCTACTCTTCCATAAAAGCCAGATTTGTGGAGTGTGGAACTAATTGCCCTGTGGACAGATTCTCCCACCTGGGCTGTGGATTTCTGCAGCTCCTTCAGAGTTACCATCAGCCCTTTGGCTGCTTCTCTGATTAATGCTCTCCTTGCCCTTCTTGTCAGTTTATGTGGACGTCCATGTCTTGGTGAGGTTGCAGTTGTGCCATATGCTTTCCATTTTCAAATGATGGATTAAACAGTGCTTTAAACTTCTCCACAACTTTATCCCTGACCTGTCTGGTGTGTTCCTTAGTCTTCATGATGCTGTTTGTTCACTAAAGTTCTCTAACAAACCTCTGAGGCCTTCACAGAACAGCTGTATTTATACTGAGATTGAAGTACACACAGGTGGACTCTAATTAGGTGACTTCTGAAGGCACTTGGTTGCATTGGATTTTATTTAGGGGTATCAGAGTAAAGGGGGATGAATACATGTGCACACCACACTTTTCAGATTTTTATTTGTATAAAATCTTAAACACAAAGTATTTTTCTTCCACTTCACAGTTGTGCACCACTTTGTGTTGGTCTATCACATAAAATCCCAATAAAATACATTTAAATTTTGTTCTGCTTTATTCTTGAATGCTTTGCTTTAATTTGAAATGATTAAAGCCCAGCTGGCCCAATTTATCACCTTGATGTTAGTAACCTATTTTGACTTGATTGATGTATTTGTGTGTAACTGTAGATGCTACAACAGCATCAGCTTGGCATGTTATCTAAAGACTCTCCAGCTGATTCTAAATGTTGCAGTGTGAGCACTGACAGGAACAAAGAAAAGAGTGTCAGTGTGGTGTCTTCAGAGTTGTAGTTACTGACAGTGACCACTGGAGGGCAGTGATCATGGTAGTTTCTCTGTGAACAGTCCAGTTCCATCCACATGAATGTGAAGCCTGAATGTTTGTGTTGAAGACATCACTGTTGAAATGGAGAATTTAGTTCCATTGGAGCTCAGCTGATTCAACTGATCAATAATCAATAATAATGAAAACATCAAACAGCAGCAGAGTGTGTGTGTGTGTTCACACTGGGAAGTTTCATGTCTTAACATGTGAACTCCAGTCTGACTGAGACCCAGTCCAACCAGTCACACTGCATATTTGGATAATGAAGAGACTACACACACACACACACACACACTCACTCGCTCCCTCATTCACCCCCTCGCTCTTACACTCCTTCATCCACACATACCCACGCATTAAAGGAAGTACAGAATAAATCAACCAACTCAACTGGACGTCTGGTGTGTTCTTTAATCAGGACACCTCCGTACTTTAAACCACTCTATCTCCTCTTCACACACCACCTCCTGACGTCACTGTTGGGCCGAGTGTTCTGCGATCACATCCAATGGTGGGCTGCAGAGTTAGCCACACCTTGATGCTAATTTGAACTCAAATTGTCAGGTTGGAACAGCTGGAAATGACGTTACTTTCTTTGCAGGTTGGAGATTTCCCACACATTTAAACACAATACAACGAGCGAGTTTATGACAACATAATTTAAGACCTATGACATCAAATTTAATACATTTAAAGACTTTTTTAAGGTATTAAATTTAGATTTGTAAATTCAATACTTTTAAGACTTTTTAAGACCCCGCGGGAACCCTATATATCCTGTGTCATCTTTTGATACCATTTTACACAGTGCACAGCCTCCATTAAATTATTTTACAGTGTACTTCCTGATAATCAATGTTAGATTTTATTTTTTTTTTTTACAGTGCATCTCCTATTTATCACTTTACAGTGATCCTTTAAGTTGTCACATTTTTTACAGTGTATCTGCTTGTAACGAAAACATGCCGACTTCCGATCGTTCACGAACAAGATCAGGCTCTTTTTAGTGAGCCGAGCCATAAGAACCGGTTTTCTTAAAAGACCCGGAACTCCCATCACTGTACTCCACGGTTGCTGAAAATTTACTTTCACTTTGACCGAAGTTTGTGGCGCTGATGATTTTCTCTGTCTGAAGGTAAATGTCAGCACTTTTAATGTTTTGCTCGTCAACACTTCCTGTAGTTACCTGAATTATCTGATGTTCGAGTTTGTCGTATGTTGTGTGTTTTTGTAGTGTTTTATTCAGTTTTTTGTTTGTTTTTTTATCCGCCATGTTATGTGAATATTTGCAGTAGAAGCGGTGGAGTCAGAGTAGAAGCAGAGTGAACTGATGGTCAGTAGCTGAACACGGAGCCTTTGTTAGTCTGTGGCTCCACTTACTGCTGACTGAAGGCAGCTTTTCCTGCCTGAATCAGCCTGTGGAGGAGGCGGACCTGAGCCGCTGCTCTCCCGCAGTCTGAGCCGCTAAATGCGGTCTGAGCTCGGCCGGACAGCGGCTGGAGAACAGCTCTGACTTCCTCTGTCATTAGATGAACTCTACGGGACTGAGCTCAGAGGGACTGACAGGGTTTTTCAGAGAGACAGTTAACACTCCATCCACAGAGTCAGAGGCCTCCTGGTCCTATCAGGACAAACTCTACCTGATGAATTAGATGATAAAGACCCAAATCCATAAATACTCTCACAATAAAGCATCTCAGCGGCTCTGATAGGTGATTATATCTCTGTGGCTGGTCACAGTACAAACAGAAAAACTGTCTGTCAGGACATATTTGCTGTTTTTATTGATGTATATCTGTGTCTCTGCTGTTGCTGCTTCATATAGTTCAGACTTTACTATTAGAAAAGGCAGGAAAGTGCTGGGGCCCCAAATAAAAGGGCCCCTGGAATAATATTGAGGAGAAATGAACTGAGTCTCAGTTGTTTTGTGTGGAGTAATCACCTGCAGCTAGTTTCATCAAGTCATTTTCTACAGGGGGCCTATAAATCTCTTCCTCTCCCTCCTTTTGGCTCCTCTGATCACAACTGTGTGCATTTGCTGCCCACATATAATACTGTTGTAAAGAGGGAGACATAACATGCTCATACATGGTCTTTTGCAGGGATATGATCATTCCCTGTAAGTGTGTTAAAATATTTCCCAACAACAAACTTTAAAATTTAACAAATCAGTCAAAACAGGATTACAAGTCAGAACTAGAAAACAAGATTGCAGCAAACAAACTTGGTTCAGCCTGGGCAAGCCTGAAAACTACTGCAGGCCTTCAGAGCACGGAGTGCAGTACTTGTGTCTTTTTAGATGTCCCAAAACACTGAATGATGTTAGAGCAGTCGTCCTGACTTCAATTTGAATGAAAACTTTAGAGAAACTGGTCAGATCTGAGGTCCTGAGGCAAACTGAACATGCACTGGATCCTCTGCAGTTTGCATACAGGCCTCACAGAGGAGTGGAGGATGCTACAGTGACTCTGCTCAACATGCTTTTTAAACATCTGGATTTTAATGGGACACACACCAGGCTTTTATTTGTGGACTTGTCTTCTGCTTTTAATACAATCCAACCTCACATTTGAATTGAAAGGCTCCTACAAGCGTTTGATTTAAATAATAATCTGGTGGGTTTTAACCAACAGGACACAGAGAGTGAGGGTCAACAGTACATTGTCTGACCAAAGGTGTTCTTCCACTGTTTCTCCTCAAGGGTGTGTGTTGTCACCACTATTGTTCATTTTAAACACAAACATGTGTCAGAGCAGACATGACAGCAGAAGCATCATAAAGTGCTGATAACTCAGTTATTGTTAGTCTCCTCCAGGACGGTGAGAGCAGCCATGGACCAGTCATTGATGATTTAGTTCAGTGGTGTGAGGAATCCTACCTGCAGCTAAATGCTACAACAACCAAAGATATGCTCATTGATTTTAGGAGGAAACCCCACAGGCACCAAGTCACTTTAATTAAAGGTCAGACCATTGAGTATGTGCAGTCTTACAAATATCTTGGGACTATCATTGACAGCAAATTGACTATTGAAGAAAATTGTGAAGTGGTTTGTAAAAAGGCTCAGAAACGTTTACACTGTTTAAGGAAACTTGTACATTTTCACATTGACTGAACCATAATGAGCATGTTCTCTCTCTTTTATAGAATCCATTTTATCATTTTCTTTAGTGTCATGGTTCAGTCACACAACTTTAAAACAGAGGAAGTCCTCAGACCAAATAGTTAAGTGATCTAGTCGTCTGCTTGGTGAGTCCCAGCCAAGCCCAGTGTCCCTGTACAGCAGACAGGTACAGAGGACAGCTACCTCCATTTTAAATGATGACTCCACCCTTTGCACTGCCACTTTCAGCTTCTTCCCTCCGGGCGGAGGTTTATCGACCCAAGATGTAAAACCCAGTGATATAAAAACAGCTTTGTTCCTGCTGCTGTCACAGAGTTGAACAAGCTGCAGCGATACATTGCACATACTGACTTATTTATGTATTTATTTCCTATTTATTTATTATGTAGGATTTAAATTTATTTTTTATTAAGTTTTTAACTTCTTTGTCCTTTTCAGCTTCTCTTAACTTTGGTTTTAGTCCAGAGTTTTTTTTATTATTTTACCTTTTACCAGAGTTATTCTTTATTGACCCTTCTCTCTCTTTGACCCTGATTGGTGGAGCCTTAAGCACTTTTAGCACTTTTACGTTTATCATCATGTTTATAGTCAGCTGTGTGGTTTTGTGTTACATTTTTTTGTGTTCTGTGTATATGTGTCAAAAGGACGTCAACAAATCCACCTACAGGTACAAATAAAGTAACATGAACCTGAACCTGAGGGTGATTTCAGTTGATGTGCAGATGAATGATTTGTGTTTTCTCTCCAGATGAAGGTAGAAAGTGTGTGTGAGCTGATGTGGATGTGAATTCAGCATCATGAATCAGTGTGAGGACAGAGAGGAGGGAGCCCCTCCCCCTAAAAGCAGTCTGTGTGGGGACCATGAGATCCAGACCAAAGCTCAGAGGTGAGATGAGGATCTCTAACTGTCCATGACTCTTCTCCATGTCAGAGCTCAGCACTCACATCACTGCACCATCATTATTCACACTCAAAGCTCTGTGTGTGTTGTGTTGAAGGCCAGAGCAGCAGCACACACCAGACTCTGCTGGACCTGGACCTGAACATGGACCTGAGCCCAGCTGTGTGTCCATGAAGAGTGACAGGTCAAAGGATGACATCATTGATTTCAAAGGACAGCCTCCCTCTGCTGCAAAGAAGTGAGTTGCAGCTGAGTTTAAAATGTATCAGACAGCTGTCCTGTATAACTGGTCTTCTATGAAAGATGAAGTGATTGTGTTTTGTCTCCAGGCTTCATGAATGACACAGTATATGAACATGATCAAGCTGAAACACAGGCTTTAGTGGGAAAGTTGATGTTTCTCTTTTCAAGAAAAGCACTTATTATGTTCTTATATGTGTCATTCAGATCAGAACTAAAACTCCCTGTAACTCAGCACCTATCCAGTTCCAGTGTTTGTGTTAGTGTCCTGTAGCAGAGGTGAGACTTCTGTCAAACCCAGTGTGAGTCCTTAAAACTCATCATTTAAAAGGTGGACTTGTTGTGATGACTCTAGGTCATGAGGTACAGAACTGATTGCTTGTTTCCTCTCATTGAGAATGTCACAGCACAGTAGTGTTTGCTTTAATCAGGACAGTCACCACAGAACATAAAAGCAGCTGTTGTTTGTGTACAAAGCATAAAACGCTCACAGATGCTGCAAACATAATGTGAGCTAATTCTTCATGATTCCTCCACAGAGTGGACCAGGAGAGCTCAGAGGTTCCCAGTGCTCAGTCTGCCCAGCAGCATCAAACACACCTGGACTCCATATTTATGGTTTGTACATGGACAACAACTACTTTGACATCTGTTGTGTTGACAATAATCTCCATGCTGCACTTTTTAGAGCAGTGGATTGTCAGTGTGTCCAACATGGATCTGATGTTTGGCTCCATGGTTTTACTTTGATTGTGTCATTCATATAGTTTTCTGTTCCAGCTGCTGGAGGAGAACATTGTCACTTTTGTGAAGAAGGAGCTGAAGAAGATCCAGAAGGTTGTGAGTGCAGATTACCCAGAATGCTCAGAGAGTCAGAGGGAGGATGAGGAGGTGTTGGACGGTGAGGATGAAGAGCAGAGGAGGAGCAGCAGAGAGGCTTTTGTGAAGATCACAGTGAACTTCCTGAGGAGAATGAAGCAGGAGGAGCTGGCTGACCGTCTGCACAGCAGTAAGAGGATTTCTCTAGAGATTCAACATGATGGACAAATGGGACATTTACTAACGTCTCAAGACATGGAGGGAAATATGTTCATGTGTGTTCTTTTGGGGGATGAACATGTCATGTTTTCTTTATGAATCAGTCATTGATGTTGTTTCTTGTTTGTTCATTCAGGACATGATGCTGCAGTTTGTCAACGTAAACTTAAATCTGCTCTGAAGAAGAAGTTCCAGTGTGTGTTTGAGGGGATCTCTAAAGCAGGAAACCCAACCCTTCTGAATCAGATCTACACAGAGCTCTACATCACAGAGGGAGGGACTGGAGAGGTCAATGATGAACATGAGGTCAGACAGATTGAAACAGCATCCAGGAAACCAGCCAGACCAGAAACAAGAATCAGACAAGAAGACATCTTTAAAGCCTCACCTGGAAGAGATGGACCAATCAGAACAGTGATGACAAAGGGAGTGGCTGGCATTGGGAAAACACTCTTAACACAGAAGTTGACTCTGGACTGGGCTGAAGACAAAGCCAACCAGGACATACACTTCACATTTCCATTCACGTTCAGAGAGCTGAATGTGCTGAAAGAGAAAAAGTTCAGCTTGGTGGAACTTGTTCATCACTTCTTTACTGAAACCAAAGAAGCAGGACTCTGCAGGTTTGAAGAGGTCCAGGTTCTGTTCATCTTTGACGGTCTGGATGAGTGTCGACTTCCTCTGGACTTCCACAACACTGAGATCCTGACTGATGTTACAGAGTCCACCTCAGTGGATGTGATCCTGACAAACCTTATCAGGGGGAAACTGCTTCCCTCTGCTCGCGTCTGGATAACCACACGACCTGCAGCAGCCAATCAGATCCCTCCTCAGTGTGTTGACATGGTGACAGAGGTCAGAGGGTTCACTGACCCACAGAAGGAGGAGTACTTCAGGAAGAGGTTCAGAGAGGAGGAGCAGGCCAGAAGGATCATCTCCCACATCAAGACTTCACGAAGCCTCCACATCATGTGCCACATCCCGGTCTTCTGCTGGATCACTGCTACAGTTCTGGAGGATGTGTTGAAAACCAGAGAGGGAGGAGGGCTGCCCAAGACCCTGACTGATATGTACATCCACTTCCTGGTGGCTCAGTCCAAACTGAAGAATGTTAAGTATGATAGAGGAGCTGAGACAGATCCACACTGGAGTAAAAACAACAGGAAGATGATTGAGTCTCTGGGAAAACTGGCTTTTGAGCAGCTGCAGAAAGGAAACCTGATCTTCTATGAATCAGACCTGACAGAGTGTGGCATCGATATCAGAGCAGCCTCAGTGTACTCAGGAGTGTTCACACAGGTCTTTAAAGAGGAGAGAGGACTGTACCAGGACAAGGTGTTCTGCTTCGTCCATCTGAGTCTTCAGGAGTTTCTGGCTGCTCTTCATGTCCATCTGACCTTCATCAACTCTGGAGTCAATCTGCTGTCAAAAAAGAAATCATCTTCCCAAAGACTGAAAATAATAGGTAAATTTGCAGCCTTCTATCAGAGGGCTGTGGACAAGGCCTTACAGAGTCCAAATGGACACCTGGACTTGTTCCTCCGCTTCCTCCTCGGTCTTTCACTGCAGACCAATCAGACTCTCCTACGAGGTCTGCTGACACAGACAGGAAGTGGCTCACAGACCAATCAGCAAACAGTCCAGTACATCAAGAAGAAGATTAAAGAGACTCCCTCTGCAGAGCAAAGCATCAACCTGTTCCACTGTCTGAATGAACTGAATGATCATTCTCTAGTGGAGCAGATCCAACAGTCCCTCACTTCAGGACGTCTCTCCACAGAAAAACTGTCTCCTGCTCAATTGTCAGCTCTGGTCTTCATATTACTGTCATCAGAAAAAGATCTGGACGAGTTTGACCTGAAGAAATACTCTGCTTCAGAGGAGGCTCTTCTGAAGCTGCTGCCAGTTGTCAAAGCCTCTAACAAAGCTCTGTAAGTGTATAGATAGTTGGATTTATTCATCATTATATAAAGACTCTGCTATTTTATTCAGCAGGAGGGAAAATAAATTCCTCTCTTCTTTAATTCCTTATCATCATCTCTGAGCTCTGATCTTCATCACATTGAATCTGAATTAAAATAATGGATCCTACATTAAAGAGCCAAGTCTCAGCTTTAATTTGAGCAGGTTGACATCAGTATAGAAAGAACTGTGTGGGAGATTCAGCCCTTTTAGTGGTTCAAAAGTAACTGGACAAATACACATGAAGTGAAACAAACTCATCAGATTTAATATTTAGAGTAAAATCCTTTGCAGTCATTGACTGTAGTATCCATTATTATATTTTAAAGTGAAAGTGCTGAGATCCCAAATAACATATCATGTCTAACTGTCCAAATACTTACGGCATTGACTGTACATGTCTGTTTATTACTGATTGTGTCATATTTAACTGTCATGTCTCCAACTTGTTGAGAATAAAACAGAAAGGATTTGAATCAGAGCCAATGAAAGATGATCATCAATGTAGAAACTCCTCATTGGTTAGCAGGTGGATAAAGAGATGATATTTCTGCTTCACTCAACAAATCTGTGTTTGATGTTTGGCCCAGTTTTCGAATGCAGGTCTGTTAGTTTGCTGTGAGCTGCAGAGCAAACTGAGACTTTTGTTCCTTTGATTGTTCTTTCAACACAAATGTTATTAGACTTTTTCTTCATTGTTTCCTCTTCAGACTGAGCAGCTGTAACCTCTCAGAGAGAAGCTGTGAAGCTCTTTCCTCAGTTCTCAGCTCCCAGTCCTCTAGTCTGAGACACCTGGACCTGAGTGACAACAAGCTGCAGGATTCAGGGGTAAAGCTTCTGTCTGCTGGATTGAAGAGTCCACACTGTAGACTGGAGACTCTGAGGTCAGTTCACTGTCTGTTACTGTTGTAGATCTTATATCTTTAATCCACAACTGAACCTGGTTTATCTTCATCCAGAACTTGAATCCATTCATCTTGAATGAATGAGATTGTAAATAGTTGTTGTTCCATATCTTGACTTTTTCTTCTCTCAGACTAAGAATTATTCCTTCAGTTTCACTTCATTTCAGTCAGTTGTCATGAATAACGTCTGTTGACTTCAATGAAACCTTCAGAACTCACACACTCGTATTTGTCACAGTCAGCAGACTAATGTTTTCTAAATGAATGAACTTACTGTACTACTACCACAAGTCATATGAAAATGAAAATTTTAACCCTTGCTCAAAGTTCAACACAGATGCATGTTAAATCAATAGTAGGCAGTTTGACAGCTGATTACTCTGAAAGTACACAGTGGCAGTACTTATACCTTTAAATTTTTTATACAGTATATATATATATATCTGGATGACTTGCTCCTATTTTGAAAGGTGAACGTGTTGTTCGTCCCTACGTACCGTAAATGTTAGTTGCAATGCGCATTTGAAATACAGGGGCGGCTGGCTTGACCGCAGTAACACGTTCCTGTCCCGGCTCTGTTTTGCCGGCTGCGGCTCAAGCTCTCACTCCTCGTCCGACTCCATTCTGACCGACTGATCAGGCGAATATCTCGTTTATTTACGTTTGTTTTCGTGGAGCTGGGGCTTCTGGGAAACGCATCGGGTTGCCTTCGTTCATTTAGAGAATAAATATAAAGTCATGAAACAGAGAAGTATCGTCACGTAATCCATTGATTTCAACAATGTAACTGTATTCTGAATACTATCTATTTAAACTGTAACTGTAATGGAATACAGTTACTCAGAATGTGTATTCTGAATACGTAACGCCGTTACATGTATTCCGTTACTCTCCAACACTGCGTATGGAACTGGTTTGGGTTTTCTCCAAACGACAAAGCGCAAACAACTGTCATTTGTAAAGTTTGCACAGAGAAGGTTCGAGCTTCGGATGGAAACACAACGAACCTCTTTAACCACCTGAAGAGGCAGCATCCGAAACAATTAGCTGAGAGCCAAGCAGCGAGGCCAACCACACATCAGCCAGTGGTAACGGCTAAAGACATTACACAGAAACAACCAACTATAACACAAGCCTTTGATAAAAGCACGCTGTGTGAGAGAAGGAGCAAACGGTGGAAAGAGGTGACTCTTTTATCTTTAGGGCTAAGTTTTTACATCGAGAATAGTTTGGTTCTAAATTAACTTCACTGTAAAAATGAACTGTGATAAAATCGTGATCGTGATTTTACCATTAAAAAAACGTGATGTGATATTTTTTCCATATCACCCACCCCTAATTTCTCCTAAAGACAGATCACATCTTTCTGCTCAACTGGAGAAAAATATCCTGGAGTCAGAGAAAAATCCTGGACAGTAAAAATGTTTTTCTAATGGAGACGGCCTCATGATAACTTAGTGGAGTCAGATCAGAGTTCTCACTTATTCCAAATGGTTTTTCCTTATGGCTCCAAATAAAAGTCAAAGACTTGAGCAGGGTTTATTTAAACGGCGACAGGAGCAGAGTCATGATGGGGACATGTTGGACAGGACAGTTTTTCAGCTTCCAGAGGTTGATGTTGTGGTCCATCAGTCAGTGAAGGTGAGGCTGTAGAGTGTGTGAGGGACATGAATTCTTCTGGAGCTTCTGGAGAGGAGAAAGGACTCTCTGTTGTCATGACTACAAAAAGAAGGCAGCTGAGACCAGTCACAGTGTTTGGGATTTAGAGCAGGTACACACTGGATATAGATGTGAAAAAGCTGCTGTTTCCTAACAAATCCCACTTTATTTAACAATCATCTGACTGTTGAATCTCTGAGAAATGAAACATGGAGTGAATGAAGAGATCTTTGGATGACAGAGTTTAGGAAAGTTTTCAAAGCTCTGTTATGAATGAAAACCACTTTGTGCTCAGTCTCTGTTGAGTTGAATGAATGTTTTCGTTGTGGATCCAGGAAATAGACTCTACACATGAGAGACATGATAGAATGTGTTGAACTGCTCCTTCCTCCACCAGCCTATGATACCAAACTGCAGTGAGGACAAGCTCAGCGGGAGTCTGTTCTCTGAGCAACTAATTCCAGTAAGAGCAGTTTCCAATGAGCAGATCTCACACACTGACAAACTACAGTCTCCATGACTCTTCAACAAACAGGTTTTACACCAACAACTCCTTTAATCTGCATCTGACATCTGACTGTTGTTTTCAGATCCAGCTGTGAACATGTGGACTTCTCATTTTAACTGCACAAACCTACTGAGCTACTAAATATATTGATCCTCTAATGACAGACCTGACTGATATGAATGTGTGTTGACATGAACAGGTGTGTGAATGTTGTGGTGACATGTGGATGATGTGTGTAGAAGGCTGACATGATGATAATCCACAGCAACAGAAGGACACAGTCACTCTGTACATGTTAGAGAGAAGCTCATTGATTAGGACATATCTGATTGGATTATCAATGATTTTCATCTTCATCTGTTATCCTTTATTCAGGTTGAGGGGCTGCAGTTTGTCAGAGATCAGCTGTGCTTCTCTGGCCTCAGCTCTGAAGTCCAACCCCTCCCATCTGAGACACCTGGACCTGAGTGAAAACAACCTGCAGGATTCAGACCTGAAGGATCTGTGTGGTTTTCTGCAGAGTCCAGACTGTGGACTGGAGACTCTGAGGTCAGACTCCATTGTTTACTTGTGTGCTGAGATGAATATGATGTGAAAGTTGTGCTTTATTCAGTATTTATTAGGTCAAATCTCCTTCAGAATTTCTAACATTCAAAGTGTGAAATGGTTGAAAGGAAGTTGTGAAAGTGCTGACTCTGATTTTCAAAGTGATTTTTAAAGCTTTGAAAATGATTTGGATTCTGACTCTTACAGTCCACATTGACAGTGTCAGCAGTTTGACTGAGTTGAGCTTGTGTTATTCACAAAGTCTCATTGAGATCAGGATGTTTGACAAGAACTGATCTGTACAACATGTGTGAGCAGGTCTGAAGGCACAAGTGTTCATAGCTGCTCCCAATGGCCTCACTCACAGGCACAGTGAAAAGCCTGCTGTCACAGAGAGGACATGTCACCATGGTTTAAATACGGAGAGGACATTTTCACACAGTGTCTCCTGAAGACATTCATAGAGCTACACTCAGCTGCTGAGCTGAACAGGGACACAAATATTTGTGGAACCAATGAAAACAGAGCAGAGAGAGAAGTTCAAACCCTGGCTCCTTTCTCAGCTCCACACAGCCGACCAATCACTGAGCCCACTGGGTGTCAACGTCCCACTGTGTCTTTGTCACACCGACACAAACTGTGGGACACAGACCCCCCCTAAGCTGACAGCCACCAGGAAGGTGAGGCCAGGAATCCCAGAATGCAATGCTGGAACAGCAGATTCAAATGTGTGAGCAGAGAGTGTTGGATGAAGCTGAACTTGCTTTGGACCAAAGACACATGACTGGAATGTGATGAAATGTCTCATTCAACACACTGCACATGTTCTGAATGTCTGCAGCTTCTCAAACTCTCAACACAAACTTCAGTCACACTCAAAACATCAAAGGCTCAAACTATTATTTCACACAATATGAAAGATTTCATTTGAAACCTTAGTGAACACTTTGAAAACTTTCTTCCAAACTGTTAAACCTGAGTGTGAATGTGGGACTTTTTGAAGGAGATTTGAGCTCAGAGATTTGATGCTGATCCACACTGAGCATCTTGTTCAGCTTCATATTTCAAACTCATTGAATGAAGATTCAAAATCCAACACTTGCTAATTGACTCTTTACTTTGGAACAATTTCATCTTCACCTTCAGTTGACTTTTATATTTCTTCACATACAAAGCAAATATTCCACATTAAGACAGAAAGAAATGTTTCTTCACTCTTTGCTTTATGATCTGTGATGTTTATAGTGACTGAAGTTAATGAGAGCTGTGTTTGACTTTTAGTATCTGACTGTTTTTAAGCTGCATCCTGTTGGTTCAGGTGTTTGGAGTTTCCATTTTCCAAACTTGTACATTCTCAACCTTCTTCAGCTCTGAACAGATGATGAAACACTCAACGCTTTCAAGCAGGAACTTTGTCTCCTAAACTCACATCTTTTATTCTTTATTCAGGTTGAGTCTCTGCAGTTTGTCAGAGATCAGCTGTGCTTCTCTGGCCTCAGCTCTGAAGTCCAACCCCTCCCATCTGAGAGACCTGGACCTGAGTGCAAACTGGAACCTGCAGGATTCAGGAGTGAAGGATCTGTGTGGTTTTCTGCAGAGTCCAGACTGTGGACTGGAGACTCTGAGGTCAGACTCCATTGTTTACTTGTGTGCTGAGATGAATATGATGTGAAAGTTGTGCTGACAGTAAAGTGCAGACATCACACTGATATTATACTGATCCACACTGAGGATCTTCATGGTAAAGTCTGTTTTCTTCTTCTGTGGTTTAGTCCACTGACTGTGGCAGAGCAATGTTGAGCTACAGATTTCAAAGTTTCATTTAACAAGAAAAAAGCTTCACTCTTTAAATCACATCCAAGTTTTTTCCACACTCACATCAACAAATATATATTCAGTATTTTCTTCTTCCAACACGACTAGAAAGTGATGAGACTAAAGTCAAAGTGACTCAGATATTCAGAGCAAACTCAGCATGTTTGTTAAATGTCGTCACCGTTACATGAAGTGAAAATATTTTCCATTTTGTCTCAATCATTTGTTGACTTTCCTCCAAACTTCAGCCTGACATGTTTGTTCTCTGTCAAAACTTTAGAATAGAATAGAATAGAATAGAATGCCTTTATTGTCATTATACGTAAGTACAACGAGATTAAGCCACCACCAGTATCAGTGCAAAAGCAGTGTAAAATAAGATAATAAAAGATCTGAAGTATAAAATAAAATATAAACTAAAATATTTACAAAATAAACAGATGTGCACATGTATTGTTTATGTATTTAAGTATGTGTGATACGTATGTATACTACATATATATATATATATATATATATTGCACATTAGTGTCGCATTCGGTATTGCACATTTTGGTATTACATTCAGTGTCAATTGCACATGTTGCGATAGTTAACAGAAAGTATTGCACATGAGTCCTTAGTGGCCGGAGTATTTCAGAAACTTCCCACTGGAGTTTAGGGCAGTTATAGCTTTTGGGAAGAAGCTATTTTTGAGTCTATTGGTTTTTGTCTTGATACACCTGTAGCGCCTCCCAGGGGGTAGCAGGTCAAACAGGTCAGAGCCAGGGTGGGAGCTGTCCTTGATAATGTTTGTGGCTCTGCTGAGGCAGCGGGTGTTGTAGATGTCCAACAGGGAGGGGAGAGGGCAGCCAATGATCTTCTGTGCTGTTTTCACGACCCTTTGTAGCCTCTCCCTGTCTGCTGCAGTGCAGCTGCCGTACCATACGGTGATGCAGTATGTCAGCAGGCTCTCAATGGATGAGTGGTAGAAGGTCAGCAGCAGATTGGAGTTTAGCTTGTGCTTCCTGAGGACTCTCAGAAAGTGTAGCCGCTGCTGAGCCTTCTTGGTGATTGACGTGATGTTCTCTGACCAGGAGATGTCGGCCGAGATGATGACGCCAAGAAACCTGATGGTGTGGACCCTCTCCACACACTCGCCGTTGATGTAGAGGGGGGCTGGGTCTGTGCGGTGCCTCCTGAAGTCGATAATGATCTCCCTGGTTTTCTTGGTGTTGAGAGCGAGGTTGTTCTCAGTACACCAAGCAGCCAGCTTCAGGATCTCCTCCCTGTAGGCAGCCTCATCACCCCTGGAGATGAGTCCGACCACTGTAGTATCGTCAGCGAACTTGACGATAAGATTGTCATTGTGGGCCGGCCTGCAGTCATGGGTGTAGAGGCAGTAGAGGAGAGGGCTCAGCACACAGCCCTGTGGGGAGCCGATGCTCATCGTGCGGGTGGAGGAGAGGTGGGGACCTAGTCTCACAGTCTGGGGTCGGTCTGTTAGAAAGTCCTTTATCCAGGCACATGTGAGAGGGGGGAGGCCAACAGTGTCCAGTTTTGTGCATAATCTGTCCGGGATTATTGTGTTAAATGCAGAACTATAATCCACAAAGAGCATCCGGACGTAGCTCTGCTGCTGCTCTAGGTGGTTCAGTGCAGAGTGAAGAGCTACAGCTATGGCGTCCTCAGTGGATCTGTTTGCACGGTAAGCAAACTGGTTAGAATCAAAGTCTGGGGGGAGATAGTCCTTGATGTGTTGGAGGACAAGCCTCTCAAAGCACTTCATGATTACCGGAGTGAGGGCCACCGGTCGGTAATCGTTCAGGCTGGTGATGGGAGACCTCTTCGGCACCGGGACTATTATGGATGATTTGAGGAAGTGTGGGATGACTGCTTGATCCAGAGAGAGGTTGAAGATCCTGGTAAAGGTGGGGGCGAGCTGGTGAGCGCACGCTCTGAGCACCTTGCCAGGTACTCCGTCTGGGCCAGTAGCTTTCCTGGTGTTCACTGCCAGGAGCACCCGTCTGACATCATGCTCCTGGATGGTGAGTGGGGTTGCGTTGGAGCCAGAGCCAGATGGGGGTGTGGGTGTGGGTGAGGTTGGGGGTGGGGGCATGGTTGGGGCATGCTGCTGCGATTCAAACCGGGTAAAGAAGCAGTTTAGCTCCTCTGCCAGTGTTTCACTCTGTTCAGCCGTCGACGCATCACAACCTCTGAAGTTGGTGATGTCTTGTATGCCCTGCCACACCTCCCGAGTATTGTTACTGGACAGGTGGGACTCTATACGCATCCTGTGATCCGCCTTAGCTCTTTTTATGCCTCTTTTCAAGTCAGCTCGAGCAGCACTGTACAGTGCACTGTCTCCTGACCTGAAAGCAGCATCACGGGCTCTGAGGAGTGCGTGGACCTGGCTGGTCATCCAGGGTTTCTGGTTGGGAAAAACCCTGATGGTTTTGTCCACAGTCACATTCCCGATGCAAAACTGAATATAGTCCAGCACCGTGCCTGTGAGTGTCTCCAGCTCCTGTTGTTCGAACACGTCCCAGTCTGTCTGTTGGAAGCAATCTTGGAGTTTGAGGAGTGCATCTTCAGGCCAAGTTGTTACAGTTTTTGTGGTGGGCCTGTTCCTGCATCTGAGGGGGGTGTAGGCTGGGGGCAGCAGGACGGAAAGATGGTCTGACTGTCCGAGGTGGGGGAGGGGTACGGCCCTGTATGCATTCTTGATGTTGGTGTAGACATGATCCAGGGTGTTCTCCCCCCTTGTAGTACATTTAACATGCTGGGAGAACTTCGGAAGTACAGTCTTTAAGTTGGCCTTATTAAAATCTCCTGCAATAATGTGAACACCATTTGGGTGGGCCCGCAGTTGTTCATTTATGGTGCTCAGCAGCAGAGAGAGTGCCGTGTTTACACTGGCGTCGGGTGGGATATACACAGCCGTGATGACAACAACAGTTAGCTCTCTCGGCAGAAAAAAAGGCCGACATCTTACGGACATGTACTCTATGTCTGGGCAGCAGTGTTGGTTTATGATTGTCCCATTGTTGCACCAGTTGTCGTGCACATAGATACAGAGACCCCCTCCTCTGCTCTTACCGGAGTCCTTTGTCCTTTAGGATCTTTAGTAGAATCTGAAACAAATGTCAACAACATGAGTTTGTATAGATGGAGCCACTGGTGGAGCTGGAAGAGTTTAAGAGCTGAAGTCACTATGTCTTTATTGAAGCAGCAGCATGTTGTCATTAATATTAATGAGAGCTGTGTTTGACTTTTAGTATCTGACTGTTTTTAAGCTGCATCCTGTTGGTTCAGGTGTTTGGAGTTTCCATTTTCCAAACTTGTACATTCTCAACCTTCTTCAGCTCTGAACAGATGATGAAACACTCAACGCTTTCAAGCAGGAACTTTGTCTCCTAAACTCACATCTTTTATTCTTTATTCAGGTTGAGGGGCTGCAGGTTGTCAGAGATCAGCTGTGCTTCTCTGGCCTCAGCTCTGAAGTCCAACCCCTCCCATCTGAGACACCTGGACCTGAGTAAAAACAACCTGCAGGATTCAGGAGTGAAGCATCTGTGTGGTTTTCTGCAGAGTCCAGACTGTGGACTGGAGACTCTGAGGTCAGACTCCATTGTTTACTTGTGTGCTGAGATGAATATGATGTGAAAGTTGTGCTTTATTCAGTATTTATTAGGTCAAATCTCCTTCAGAATTTCTAACATTCAAAGTGTGAAATGGTTGAAAGGAAGTTGTGAAAGTGCTGACTCTGATTTTCAAAGTGATTTTTAAAGCTTTGAAAATGATTTGGATTCTGACTCTTACAGTCCACATTGACAGTGTCAGCAGTTTGACTGAGTTGAGCTTGTGTTATTCACAAAGTCTCATTGAGATCAGGATGTTTGACAAGAACTGATCTGTACAACACGTGTGAGCAGGTCTGAAGGCACAAGTGTTCATAGCTGCTCCCAATGGCCTCACTCACAGGCACAGTGAAAAGCCTGCTGTCACAGAGAGGACACGTCACCATGGTTTAAATACGGAGAGGACATTTTCACACAGTGTCTCCTGAAGACATTCATAGAGCTACACTCAGCTGCTGAGCTGAACAGGGACACAAATATTTGTGGAACCAATGAAAACAGAGCAGAGAGAGAAGTTCAAACCCTGGCTCCTTTCTCAGCTCCACACAGCCGACCAATCACTGAGCCCACTGGGTGTCAACGTCCCACTGTGTCTTTGTCACACCGACACAAACTGTGGGACACAGACCCCCCCTAAGCTGACAGCCACCAGGAAGGTGGGGCCAGGAATCCCAGAATGCAATGCTGGAACAGCAGATTCAAATGTGTGAGCAGAGAGTGTTGGATGAAGCTGAACTTGCTTTGGACCAAAGACACATGACTGGAATGTGATGAAATGTCTCATTCAACACACTGCACATGTGCTGAATGTCTGCAGCTTCTCAAACTCTCAACACAAACTTCAGTCACACTCAAAACATCAAAGGCTCAAACTATTATTTCACACAATATGAAAGATTTCATTTGAAACCTTAGTGAACACTTTGAAAACTTTCTTCCAAACTGTTAAACCTGAGTGTGAATGTGGGACTTTTTGAAGGAGATTTGAGCTCAGAGATTTGATGCTGATCCACACTGAGCATCTTGTTCAGCTTCATATTTCAAACTCATTGAATGAAGATTCAAAACCCAACACTTGCTAATTGACTCTTTACTTTGGAACAATTTCATCTTCACCTTCAGTTGACTTTTATATTTCTTCACATACAAAGCAAATATTCCACATTAAGACAGAAAGAAATGTTTCTTCACTCTTTGCTTTATGATCTGTGATGTTTATAGTGACTGAAGTTAATGAGAGCTGTGTTTGACTTTTAGTATCTGACTGTTTTTAAGCTGCATCCTGTTGGTTCAGGTGTTTGGAGTTTCCATTTTCCAAACTTGTACATTCTCAACCTTCTTCAGCTCTGAACAGATGATGAAACACTCAACGCTTTCAAGCAGGAACTTTGTCTCCTAAACTCACATCTTTTATTCTTTATTCAGGTTGAGTTCCTGCAGGTTGTCAAAGATCAGCTGTGCTTCTCTGGCCTCAGCTCTGAAGTCCAACTCCTCCCATCTGAGACACCTGGACCTGAGAGTAAACAACCTGCAGGATTCAGGAGTGAAGCTGCTGTGTGGTTTTCTGCAGAGTCCAGACTGTGGACTGGAGACTCTGAGGTCAGTAGAGGGTTGGAGTCAGTCCATGCTGCTTTCAGCTGTATTGTCCTAAACACAGTACATATCAAAGCAAAGACCCAATGTCTCCTGTAAACCTCCAACCTTCTCAGTGGCTGCTTTCCTCATTGAAGCTGTGAGAGGAGAACGGGGACAGGCCTCAGGATGGGACAGAAAGACAGAGACGCAGAGGACAGTCAGCCAATCACAGCAGCCACAAGCTCATTGTGATCTGTTGTTGTTGTTGTTGTCTTGTTCATGTCAACAGGAAATAAAGCTGGATCACAGCTGACAGCCTCACAGAATGTGTAGAGACAGTTGTCCTCATTGGTCCAACTGTCCTACCATCACATTTAATCTGAGACGGTTTGTTGTCTCATTTCAACAGTAAAGAATTGATGAGTTTGATCTTTGTCACAGCTCTGAGATCAGTCTGACTGCAGCCTGCAAATCACTGGCTCTGATTTCAGAGAAGCATCATGACATTTTGTCAGCATGTGGTCTGATACAGAGCAGAACCTCTGCTGAAGTCCAGTGATCACATCTGTATATCTGTCCATCTGTCAGATACTTTCAGTGACAGCCTCCATGTTTATTTGTCAGCTGATATTTCAGAAGCAGATCAGATGTTCATCAACACACAGAGACTCTTTCTTTAAATGGAACATGAGTTGACATGTAACAGCAGTGAATCCATCACTAAACTGTTTGTGCAGTAATGAAGCTTCATGACTCAGCAGTTTATTTCCACTGTGGACTTGAGTGAAATGTTCAGAGTAAACAGACTTGATGCTAAAAGTCTCTGCAGGTGTGTGAGCTTCCAGCTCAGTGTCTTCACTCCAATACGTTAACATGAGAGCTGAGAGGAAGCTGCTACACTACACAGCTGCTCCACTTCTGCTCTGAACAGGACTGAAGTCCCTGCTGCTCTTTATACTGGATGTGCTGCATCAGTGACTGACAGCTGATGAAGTGAGTCTCTGTAAACACTGATTTATCACCTTCTTCTCTCAATAGATGGTGGCTGTGATCTTTCTAAAGGAGAGAGTGAAGAGGACAGTGTGTGTTGAGAGAGGACGAGCTGTGTCCTGATGATCCAGAGAGGTTGAAGCAGCAGCAGCTTGTGTGTAGAGAGGCTCTGATTGGTCCATGTTACTGGGAGGTAGAGTGGAGAGGAGAGCTTCATCCAGCAGTGACTGACAGAGGAACCAGAAGAAGTGGAGAAGACTCTCAGTGCTGCAGTCTGAACTGCTCTGAGAACAGCTCCACTGTCAAGTCCACCATCATCCCTGTGTGTTCCTCTGGATGTGAAAGAGAATCATCAGTGTATCTGGACTGCTCTGCTGCTGCTCTGTCCTTCTACACAGTCTCTGCAGACACACTGAGACTCCTCCACCTCCTCCACCCTCCACCTGGACTTTATTTGATCTTTTTTTCTTCATTCACAGATGCTGAACCCAAAGTGATAAATCAGATTAATCAGCTCCATCATGTGGTGTAATGGAGCAGATCTTGCAGGTTCAGAGTTATGCAGTAAGTTGAGGCATCATTATGTGTCTGCTGTACAAAGTACACAAGACATATATGAATATTCACTATATGTCTTCTTCTTCTTTAGTCCCAAAGAACGATCTGTATATGTTTCAGAAGATGTCCACATTAGTAAACACAGAGCTGTGTGTGTTCCCCCTATTGAACACACTCTGGTACTGCAGATAACATTTAATCCAATTTTCAGATTGGCTGAGGCTGGTGAATTTTGTGATTGGCCATTTCATTTATGTGGGAACATGACTGGAACTTGTACAGGATCAAATTCACAACCTGAAGCAGGCAGAACATTTAAACTGGAAAAAACAATGGAGCCTTTCTTCAGATATAATGATTCAATTATACTACAAACTGCATTATAGTATAACATGTTATTGGAATGACATAAACAATATTAGAGACCAGTAGAGACCAAAAACAAAAAATGTACCAGGCTGTAAATATGTTTTTTTAGGCTGTAAAGTTGGTTATTTTAACATGGGGGTCAATAGAGAACTGCTCACTTCTGGAACCAGCCCCCAGTGGCAGCCGAGGAACTGCAGCTTTTTGAACGAGGAAGTGATCCTCACTGCTGAAACCTACAACTCCCCCCTTGGTAAAATGCAGAGAGTAATTTCCCCAGGAAGGATCAATAAAGTAATTAAAATATATATATATATATATGGCACAGCCCCAACACTGAGACAACCCATTGCGTGAGTCCTTTTACTTTAAAAAATACTTTTATATTTGTGCTTTTACTTTAGTACTAAGCTTCAGTACTTCCTCCACCACTGCTCTCTTTAATATCACACTTTCTGAATTAGTTCCTCTTCTGCTCTCAGCTTTCTTACCCTGGACTTCATCTGTCAGCCAGTGATGATGTTTAACCCAGCACGTGCTTCATGGTTCACTTCTGTTTATCTGAACATCTCAGCTGCCATCCCTGGTGGCGTGAGTGCAAAGAGGTTTGGAAACAATATAGAGATGACATTTCTGGAAATCACATTCAAAATGATCCACTTTACTCAGTACCCTAAAACAGCTCCTATTGGCCCACATTTTCTCTGCTCCTCCTCTGTTTAGGGGCCAGGAACCATGGTCAAGCCCTAAATGTTACATGGACACTTTTCTTCATCACTACAGAAGTGTTTATTTTTGTATAAGTTCATGTGTAAAGCTGGAAATACTGCACACACAGCAAATTTTAGCCTCTGGAATAAACTCTGTGTGAGTTAAAATCAGCTCAGTCTGAGTGAACATGTGTGACCATCGAATAGACTCTGTGGCAGAGTTAAAATAACTCTGTTCCTGGAGCTGAATTTTTAACTCTGAAACAGAGTTAACTTGAACTCCTCCTGGTGTTAAAATACTCATCCTTCACTGAGTGTGACTCTAAAATTTAGTTAATTTCAATATAAACTCTTCTCCAGTGTTGACACCTAACACTCAAAATGTGTTTTAGTTATACGTGTTAGAGTTAAAATTTATTCATTATCATATTATTTAGTTTTATGTGAAAATGACCACCAAACACCATCCTGTTTTAATTTTTTGCTTTTATTTGTGCAAATACATTTAAAAATTCAACATGACACTTTGAATTAATTGCTGCCTTAAAACTGTACAATTTAACAGCACACAGGCAGCAAATAATGCCAATGAACATTAGTGAAGTTGTACAAAACACTGTAAACAACACATTACTGCATAATAAAATGTCTGCAAATGTATAAAAAACTGACACATTTCTCTGTGGTGCATTGCACTTTTTTTTTTTGGTCGCTACTCATGCAGTCGACCTGTAGATCGTGAGGCAGTTTTTTCTAATATTTGCACTTTGTATATAGATTCTTATAAGCTTAGTCCTACAGACTGCTTAATATCATCGCCAATGGTTTCTTCTATTTTTTCGTTGGACGTTGGCTAATACCTTTGTTTTATCCCGCTAACTACAAAGTGAGTAGTGACCATTTTTCTCCCTTGTTTACACATTGCCTGGTTACGCTGCTGGATCCCTGCTCACAGATTACAACGAGCTCTGAGCAAACCAAGGGTCGCAACATGGACAGCTGTGGATTATTATGAACTCTGCTTTTGTATTTTTGTGGTTATCAGCGGACATGATAATGGCAAACCACAGCCATCACAATCTCCCAGCCGGACAACGAGTCACTACTCCAGAGACTTTCTGCTGCGGCTCGCACTGCCTCCATCGAGCCCACTGACAAAGACACATTCCCTGAGGAAATCCGACGGGACTTTGACTCCACAAACAACATGAAAAAGAAGGAAACCAGGAGGAGGAAGAAAAAGGGTGGAGTTAGAGCTAGACTGAAGAGGGAGAAACACAGATGTCGTGCGCTCACATCTGTCATCCTGGTGAATGTGCGCTCTTTGAGCAACAAGGTGGACGAGCTGCAGCCCAATGTTAACTACATGCACGGATATAGAACTGCATCAGTGCTCGCATTCACAGAAACTTGGCTTGGCAATAATGACAGTGATGACACGCTGCACATCGACGGCTTTGCCCCCGGATCCGACTCGACCGGGACACAGAACGCACCGGGAAGCTACATGGCGGAGGTGTGTGTTTCTACGTAAACACATGCTGGTGCTCCACGGTCGTCGTCAGAGAGAAGCTGTGCAATGCAGACATTGAGCTTCTGTCCGTCTCTCTTTGCTCCTTCTATCTTCCAAGGGAATTCCCCCAGCTCTTCTTCATCCTGGTTTACATTCATCCCAGAGCAAATGCAACTGCAGCTGCTGAACACATAAAGGACACTGTAAACAGACTAGAACTCATGTCACCAGACTCTCCTAAATTCATACTGGGTGACTTCAATCACTGCACAGTTGACAAATCCCTGAAAGGATTTCAGCAGTACATCACCTGCACAACCCGACTAAAGAAAACACTGGATAAATGTTATGATCTATCCCCAATGCATATAAGTCTATTGCTCTTCCTCCTCTGGGCTCCGCAGACCACCACACCATCCTGTTGGCACCAGCCTACATCCTGGTCATAAGGAGAATAGAGAGGACAGTCAAAAACATCAAGCAATGGACTAATGACAGCATTACCACTCTGCAGAGATGCTTTGAAACCACAGCCTGGGACAACATCCTGGCATCCACCAGTGACATCAGTGAGCAAGTGGATGCTGTGTCATCATACATTTCTTTCTGTGTGGACAATATCATTCCCTCCAAACAGGTCACCATCTTCCCCAACAACAAACCCTGGATAACCAAAGAGCTCAAGGAAATCCTCAACAAAAAGAAAAGAATCTTCTTCACTGGTACTGCATCTGAAAAAAGGAGGTGAACAGAGAGGTGAAAGCTGCCATCAGAAAAGCCAAGACAGCGTATAAGACTAAGGTGGAGGAAAAATTCACTGAAGGAAATCTACGCTCAGCTTGGCAGGGGATTAAGAACATGGCTGCTGTAAATAATACACACACCACTCACAGGACCATCCAGGTGGAAGGCAGCAGCCCAGCTTCCCTCCCCAATGACCTCAACTCCTTCTTCTCCAGATTTGAAACAGACAACACCTCCAAAACAGAAACCTTTATCTCCTCCCTCACTAATGCTGAAGTGGAATTATCCTTCAGCACAGTGGAGGTGGTAAGAGCTCTGAGGAGGACCAAAACAACCACAACACCTGGTCCTGACAATATCAGTGGACATGTCTTATGGCACTGTGCAGAGCACCTGGGAGGTGTGCTGCAGCTGCTGTTCCAGATTTCTCCTCTGCATTCAACACCCTGCAGCCACACATCCTTGCAGAGAAACTACACCACCGTTTCCACCTGCTGGAGCAACTAATACATTGGGTCATAAACTTTCTGACCAACAGATCACAGAGTGCTGGTCAATAACATCCTCTCAGACCTCATCTTCACCTCCACCGGTTCCCCTCAGGGCTGTGTCCTCTCTCCTCTGCTTTTCATTCTATACACCGATGACTGCAGGTCCACCCACCCAGAGTGTCATCTGGTTAAATACGCTGATGACACAGTTCTCCTGTCCCTGCTCTCTGGCTGCTCTCACCACCTGGGCCCAGCACTCCAGCGCAGTGCTGAACGTGGAGAAGACAAAGCAGATGGTGGTGACCTTCTCTAGAAAGCAGAGGGAGCTGGCTACAACATCTGTCAGCACAGTCCACTCATTCAGATTAGAAATCATTTTATACAACTGTCTGATACAACATAACATTATGAATCACAACCATATGACATCTGAGCATCAAACCATTTGAAATATCTTAATCTCTCCCTTTCTAGAATCAGTTCACTCTGTGTAGTGTCACTCACTTGGAAAACATGGAAGTGATCATGGAAACAAGTTTCATGCTCAATCAAAACAAAAAACACTTTGTGCAAAATGATTGATGTTATTTTGCTGAACAATGGTTCATGTTTTCATCAGTACCAGTGCACACAAAGAGTCCAACACCATACTCAGCTCCACAGCATTTCACCCACTGTGTGACACAGACGATGGCTTCACAATCAAGGTGAAGAGATGCTGTTATATCTTCAGAAAAATCCAGTGTTTCAACTGAACACATTTTAACTGGACCAGACTCAACTGTTTTTAAGGACAGGCATTCCCAGTGATAGCTGCTTGATAACCTGCTTGATAAATTCCTCTACCACAACACAAAACTGAAGGACTGAACAGCTTTGCTCAGAGCTCTTTTACTCTGGGAGATTCTTCAGTTCATATCAATATTGTACAGAGTTGTCTGTAAAAAATGTGTACAGGCTGGAGAGAGCGTCATCATACTTCACACTGAAAACAAAATGTGACTTGAACTTGGGACAGAGAGAAAAGTACTTTTACACTCATTATATATATTAAGTAGTGTGTTTATGATATTGCTCTGTGCATTGTTCTAATGGTTTTACTATGATCTTAAACATATACACATATAACAGCTATTAATGGCCCAGTCATTATAAATCTGTGCTGGAGAGCAAAGCAATGTTCAGCCCTCACACTGAATCTTAACTGCAGACTTAAGTGGCCTATTTAGACTCAGAGATGCTTTTGTAAAATAAATCAATAAAAACACAATAAACTGACGACTGTTGGACGACTCACATAACTGCATTACTATTCTGATGATAACTGTACCTGCTTCATCAGCAGTGTCAGATCCTTCATTCAGGGCAGCTTTCAGTTGTTGTTTTAAGAGAGACGTCTCTTTCAGGTTCCTGCCTCCTTGATAACTTTATCTTTAAAACTGCTGTTCCATTTTTCAAGGAACCTTGAAGCAACCTCTGCTCCAAACATCAGTGAGAAGTCTTGCAAAATCTAAATAAAAAGAGAAAAACAACATTTTCAAATGTTTAACGTAAACCAATATTTTTACTTAAAAAAATATATTTAACACTAACCAGTCCCTTCACATCCAAGAAACGTGGAAACGTGTGTAATACATCAGCTGACCACTGTGGGTCATGAAGAATCTGCTGACGGTAGTAGAAGGTTTCTCTCATCTTCTGTAACACTAAGTCAGGATCAGCTGTGTGGTGAAGGAGAGATATGGCTTCCATGCATTCATCTCTGATTGGCTGATCATCATATGTTCTGGATGATGTGGGACCTGCTTTTAGCTCCACTCTACTCTGGGATGAAGAGGTGGTTCTGGATTTGTCTTCATGCGCCACTCAAGAAAGGATTAGGGCCTTTGTTGCTTTGAATATCATAGAAGTGTTCCTGAAAGAAAAAAGCTGTCTCAAGAACAAATACTGTTTGTTGCTTATATGCAAACAAGGGAGTTAAACTTACATTTTTGGAGTATGGGTCTTTCAAAGATGGGAAAAGAGAAACAATCCAGAGGGCATGGAACTCTTTTCTTGCTTTACTAACAGCTCTCCTGCAAGCAGGAAAAAAATCTCTTACAATTTTTAAAAATATTTTTTATAAAAGGATAAAGGATTAAGTTGAAGCCTCTTACCCTTCTTTTCCATGCATGTGAGCGACAATAATATTAACCAGTAACCGTGTGGTGGAATATTTCAAACTTCCAGTCTCTTCATCCTCTTTAATCACAGTCATCTCTGCTGGTTTTGAAGTAAGAATTTGCTCCACATTCTAAAAAGGAAAAAAACTACTCTTAGATCTATGTTGTAAGCAAATACATTTATCTAATACCTGTACATATTACTTTCATTTTTTAGGAATTATGTCTAATAAATAATGATTAAAATCTAGTTGTATGCAAGTTGGAAAAAAATTACATTTTCTGCAAAGACACTGTCCATCAAAGGCTGGCATCCAGAATCACTTGTGTCTCTGCTTAAAGTGCTTGAGACTGACAGTGTATCTGTCAGACTTGGAGAGGAGGAGCCTTCACACCCTTGCTGCAGGACACTTAGATCTGAAGATCACACACACACAAGTATAAGGCAAATAAAATCTAAAGTCCAGCACATTAAAACTATATCACATACCTGGCTGGATATTACCTGTCTCAAGACAAAACATTACCATTACCTATAACTCTGCTTACCACAAGTAGTGAGGGTCACATATTCTGTCAGGTCTGAACGATCAGCCAGGTTCATAGATGCTTCAGTAGATGGGAGGTCTGAAATGCAGACAACACATTGTTGGGGAAATGCTTTCTCTCTTCACCCCAACTTAATTAATAAAAAGAATCACTGAACCTCAAATTCTCCAATTTAAAAATACACTTTATTCTTACAAAGTATATATGGGTAATTCAGATTCAGATATCTGGAGACCTGTGACACGCACCCTGTACCTTCTGTCACAGATCTAAAGAAACAGTTCAGAAGAAGCCCATTATATATCGTAAGTAACCACCCCATTGCATACCAAGAATTTGACCCCTAAGTTCAATTACTTTACAACTGTTTTACCAGACCCTTTTACAGTTTATGACACTATTTGCAGGTCAACCTTGCATGACCTAACATAACAAGTCAGACAATCAACGACTTAGCCTTCCTATGACCCCACACACATACAGCTTAATATGAACTGATTAAATACTGTACTTTGGAATTCTTATCATCCACTTCTCACAATCACATATTTTTGTCTGTGTCAAGATACAAATCTCTCAAAATATAAGTGCAGCAAAATATGAATTTTTAAATGTCCTACCATCATCACTGTAAATGAAAAAACACAGATCTTTGAAACATCCTCATCCACGTCTACAAGTTAAAATTTATCCCAACTACACACTGTTAAAATACACGCTTCTCACCGCTGTTCAAAACAGCAAGGCTACAGTTTATAAGCTCAACTGTTAGCATGTTAGCCAAAACTGACTTTTCAGCTGCGTCTGCGCCGTTGAGCCGGAAATTATTCTCTTAAAACACCGACATGCGGTTGCATTGTTGGATGGTTATTTCCAAAACAGTATTAATTACCTTCAAGATGCGCGTCGTCATTAATTTGTGAAGCTTATCAAACAGTTTGTCATTACCGTCATACAGACACATCACACGCCACAGACAGTATGGCCGACATTAACGTTTGAGTGAAAGCTAACAGCTCCACAATGGCAGCTAAGGACAGTTAGCTAACTAATGCTGCGGGAGCTACTTGCTCTAAATAATGGAGTAAAAGCAATGGGGTTACGTTCAACATCAAGTTCGCAGTCATTAGCGGTACTATGTAAGTAGATAAAGTGAGAACAATGACAAAATATCACACATTTAAAGTACTTTCTGATAAAAATCATGCTCTTACCAGCCTTGTGACGACGTTCCTTGTGCTGCTCATGCCGCGATAAAATGCGTCGTGAACTCCAGGGGCAGAGTTAAAACCAGATCCTGAACACCAGGGAATAAAGTCCAAAATTCAACACCTTAACACAAACTGTAGTCAGAGTTATAAAATAAACTCCAGAAATGTAACTCTTTCACACTTTTTTGCCTGACTCCAGATTTTAGTACTTTGTGAATTTGCTGTGTGTTAGTACATGTAGTTGTGTACAGTTCAGCTGCCGCTGTCCTTGGTGCTGAATTCACCAACCCAGCTGAATGGTCCTGAGTGCTTATTGTTGTAATTCATTTGGTATTTTTGACAAGATTGAATATCATTAGTATGGGTTATGTTTTGGTTAATGTTAGGCTTTCAGTTATGATGTGTCCTCATACTATATTACATTATGTGTGTGTGTGTGTGTGAGAGAGAGAGAGTTTGTCCTTTGATGCCTTTGATGTATCAACATTCTACAGCCTGATGTCACAGGCTGCAGTAAGTGGACACACAGCCAGAGACAAGTTCAGAAGTCAAACAGGAGCAGAAACAGTTGGACTGGACAGGACTTGCTCATGATTTAGGAAGAAAGAAGCACTCAGATATTTCTGCACAATTATTGACAAGGAAGGGAGGAGCTACTGCTGTTACAAGGACAAGAGGAAACTACAGGAAAGTCCAGATCACCTCCAAGGTTTTCAGTAAGTCAAACTTTTTTTAGTTGATGTCAATGTTTCAGTTCATTGGGATGTGTTTGTTGTGTTCTTTATTTATGCTGATTGTATCTGTGAGATTTTTGTACTGTCAACTTAGGTTTCCCTTTTTGGGTTCAGAGCATTATGTTTTGTGTTAAAGGAAAAGTGCCTATTTTTTCTAGTTTGTCTTTTAAACTTCAAATGTTCAAAAACATTCACATGCTTTTATGTAAATTGAAATCATTTGTGGTTGTTGCTTTGGATCCTCCTAAATGATGGAGCATAAAATCCACAGTCCATGTCCTGTGTAAAAGGGACGTCCAAAGTTCAAAAGAAGCAAACATGAGGCTTCAGCAGTCTGACTTATATAGTTGAAACAGGCGTCCTCCAAGTCTTTTTATCATTTATGTTGAAGATCAACCACCAGTGCTTTGCATGTGGAACAGTAGTTTGCCTGCAGCCACAGATCCAGACTCTGCAGCTCTGGAGGTGGAAGTAACTGCAGAGACGAGAAAGCACAACACCATGGGAGAGAGAAGAAGCCAAGTTAGTAACATACATTAATGGGATATGAATGTGTACAGATGGAGAGGGAGAGGAGGAGAGAGGAAATCAGTGCATCATGGGAAGTCTTCCAGCAGTGTAGACCTATAGCAGCATAACTAGTGGCTCATTCAGGAAAGCCTTACTCAGCTCTGACTATAAGGTTCATCAAAAGGGAAAGTTTGAAGCCTCCTCTGAAACATGGAGAGGGCGTCTGCCTCCAAGACCCAAACTAGTAGATGGTTCCACAGTAGAGGAGCCTGATATCTGAGGGCTCTGCCTCCCATTCTCTCTATTGGAGACTTTAGGAACCACAAGTAAACCTGCATTCTGGGAACACAATGTTCCAGGGTAGTAGGGGATGGCTGCACTGCTGCTGTGACCCGGCTTGGTAACACAGCCGGCCATTGCCAACTCTTAACATTCTCCTCTCCTTAGCTGTGTCTTCAGTAGCTAAACTTGTGTATCTATGCTGAAGATTAGAGAGAAAGCTCTGTTCTAAAACGTCTCTCTGTTTTCAGCTCTCAGGACTTTTGCAGCTTCTACCTCAGTCTCTACAGTTTGGAGTTTAGTCTCACTCCTGTGCTCTTGTTTGTACTTTGGGATATCAGCCTTATGTCACTGTTTACTGATCAGTTACAGCCATATCAGAGCTGTGTTATCTTACTGATAATGCAAACCAAACTTTTCCTGCTTAGCTGGGAAAAAGTTGTAGGAATATTGATTGTAGTTATCAGTGAGTTGGCAGTGCTTTAGTAGAAGCTCAGATCAACAACTTCATTTGCTGTGCAGTAAAGTGGAAAAACCCTTTTTTCACTGTTCCAGCACATTTTGAGTGTTAGTGACCATTCATATCATGACTTGATGTGACTACAACCAACACAATGGAAAATCCTATTTCTATCTCTAACACTGAAATATCACATTCAGTGTGCAGCTCACACTGTTGGTGGCTGGTGTCTTCAGACTCCCTGAAAGCTGACATACAGTATTAGTTGAAGAAGGTAGTATTTTTATTTTGGATGAAACACATCCAGGTGTATCACTGTCCCTGTATAATGTGCTGACTTCAAAAAATTAAATTCCTAAACCATCACTGAAGTTCATTGTGCAGAAGTGACTGTTACATGTCCAGGCTCCACAGTATACCATGGACCTTCTGCAGCCCCACACCATGAGCTGATCTCTTAGGTCAGGACTTTCTAAATGTACATGTGGACAAATGGACATGTTTTAAGACTCAGGAAGATTGTGCTTTCCAGTTTGCAGCCTCTAAACTTTGGAATAATCTCCCAGTAAGTCTGAGGTGTGTGGACTCTGTGGACTCTTTCACAAAGCAGATACAAATCCATCTGTTCAGACAGGTTTTTAGGTAACGTAGTATTTTATGTTTACACTTGTGTTCTATATCTGCTCCTCTCTTGTATTTTATCTGCTGTTCTTATTGTTTTATTTATTTGTTTCTCTCTCTTTGACTGAAGCAGTTTGTGACTAGATTACAGCCCTTTGTGGAGGCAGAGTGATGAGTCTGGGAGCCTGTGGTTTGGCTGCAGCTCATGTGATTGTGTTTTCACTGAAGATATTATCAGAAAATGTTTAACAGCAGAAGCTGTGAAAGAAGTCTCTTATCAAGCTCACACTGTAAAGTGGGTTAAAACACTCACACAACATTAATCCTGATGAATTTTCTACCTTTAAAAGTTACTTTTCTCCTTCAGTTGTTTGATGGCAAATCTGTTTGACAAAATCCTTTCAGCAATGTTTTTCCTCAGCTGAGAGACTGGAGGTGTGGACAGTAACTTGTTTGTGTCTCTTGATGAAAACACACATTTGATGTGTGGAATGAAGGTTTTCCTCCAACAGAATGGATTTATTGTAGTGGACAAAGAGGAGGGTCAGTTCAGTTCTCTGTCACAGTTCAGCAGGTTTAACAGCTCCCTCCTTTCTGTCACCTCTCAGCTGGAAGAGTCTCTGTTTGTCTGCTGGAGAAAGCAGAGCAGTGGATTAGACTGTGCTGTGCAGCAGAGTGTGTTTCTGTGACACACTGTTGTAGTAAAGACTGAGTTCTTTGGAAAAAGGCAGATATTGATGTCTATGGCTCTTGTTTTCACTGTCACACTGAAATATTTCTTCAGGATGTTGTAATCTCTGGTTATTAGTCAGTCACTTAGTTTTATAGCCAGTTTATCACTCTTCAGTTTAAATGCTTCTTTTGGTGACAGTTGAATGTAATTTGATTTTAATTCCATTTTATTCAACATCAATAACCTCAAATATAATTTCCTAATCTGTTCCAGTGTTTTTGTTTCCAGCAGCATCAGTGTGTATTGTTTTCACCTTGTGAGTCTTTGTGTGTTTGTGTGTGTCATGATGGGAAAAAGTGGTCCTGGAAACACCCACTGCAGCAGGATCTACCACAGAGTCTGTCTGTCTGTGTCTGTCTGTGTGTGGACATACTTTGTCAACACAATGGTGTCACAACCGTCCAAGATACAGTCACAAAATGTTACAGGTGTGTAGCTGAGATCCAAACAAAGGCCGAGTTGGAAGATGGGTGTGGTCCAACAAGGGCATCAGAAGTCCTGGTTACTTCTGTAATATTGAAGTCATGAGCGAGTACTCATGGGTCTGAATACAGCGATAGGTGTCAGGCTGCTGTGATCCTATGGAAGATGGTCTCTAGTTTGTTTAGAAAGTGACTGAGGATTGATTTTTTGTGAAGTAGATTTTTTGCACTTTGATAGATAAAATCTCAGTGAGGCCTTTGATGAGAGCTCTGTTTGTGCAGATAGTGCATATTTATATCTTAAACCACTGGATTTTTAACAATCACTTTGTCGACTGAAAACTAAGTTTGTGAAGCTCAAGATGATCAGCATTCAACAGTCTGCAATTCTCTTCCAATGTTTTCAAATGGGAAGCAGGTGTATTCACTTCATTCTTCCGTCTTTTTTATCCCTTTTAAACAGTAAAGGAGAATAAGAGAAATTAAGTTTAGTTTCTTCTTGTTTTTTAAGAGCGATTTTTGCCTGTTTACGAGCCAAATGGATTTTGTTTTTAGACTCGGTGTTAGGAAGATTTAATGGCTTTAATTTGAACTTCAGTGATGTGATTTGTTGCTGTAAACTGCAAAGACACAGTTGAAACACTGTAAGGAGCCATTTAGCTGAACAATTGTCATATAACTATAGTCTTTCTGGGCAGTGGTGACAGAAATGATGGATGAATGACTTTTACTGAAATGATCTGCAGTACAATCCTCAGTGAAGTTACTCAGGTTGGAAACAGCTGGAATATTTGTCAAGTCTCAGTCTATGATGAACCTGTCAAACAGCCTGCAAACCTGTGCAAACTCTTCACTTTATAGAAATTCATTTTCCTTTGTCACTGTCTTGTCATTTTCTGGCTTCATGTTGGTTTGAGATTAGTTCAAATTCAAATAGTTGACTGTCCTCTGATCCCCACTGGTGATGTTACTGTCTCATATCAACTCCTCCAGTGTTCAGTTACTCTTTGAATGTTTTACAGCACAAGGATGAAATAGTCACATTATCATCCTTTATTAAAATCATTTGTTCAGCTGTTAAATTTGACATGTTCTCTGTTAATCATCATGTCACAGTTCTCTGTTCCTTCAGAGGAAAGTCTGGTCTTACCCTGATAATTCTCTGTTTGTCTGACCCTTGACAGACAGTTTTCTTTATGTGGAAGCTGCAGAAAATGAAGTGTTTAAATTCAGATTGTGACATTAATCTGTTTCTCTTCTCCAAATTAATGTTCATATGTGTGTAGGACACAGCAAACAACACAAACCTCATCCAGACATATTTTATTGTGTACTCTACCATCCAGCATCTTTATTTGACTCTTTTTTATCATGTCCAGAGTTTCATTGGCTTTGATCTGAAACTCTGCTGATGTTTCTGAACAATGATGAAGACAGAGATTTCTACAAAGACTGAGGTGACTCTGTGTGTGGTGACAATATCTCCACACTGAAGAAGTCTCTACATCTGAGTTTATTCCTGCTTCACTTGATGTCTGATCTTGGCTTCTCATCTTCCTCCTTCTGGCTTGTCTGAATATCAAAGCCCTGCCTGCTCTCTCACAACTCACACACTCAGTCTTATATTAAAGGGGATTGTAGAGCATCAGTGAAAATACTTTGTTAAACTTGTGTGAAAATTCACTTCAAATTTGTTATTTATTTATTATTTGATTTTAATTTTAATTTGATTTTTTATTTCATTTTCTCTTTTTTTAATTAACTGCAAAAAAGAGGAGAAAACTGGCAGGTTGGCAAAACTAAGCAAACTAATTACAGACCGAGGAAAACATGGACAAGTTTATAAAGCAAAACAATTTGATGTCCTCAGGCTGATTCTGATAAAACACTGAGCTCATGAATATGACAGAGCTGATGTGTTGCACACGCTCAGATTCTCCAACACAACAAAAAAGAGAAACACTGAAAACTGTGACCAACATGAAAACACACTTTGTGATAGAACAGACTCTCATGTCTTTGTTGGACACAGTTACAATGATGAGCTCAAAGGAACTTGAATAGAAAATCAAACATCACTTTGAAGTTTTACTTAACAAATAGATGAGTCTGTTTTACAGGTTAAATTATTTTGTCTTAAGTGTTTCCCGGTTCTCTCTCTCTCTCTCTCTCTCTCTCTCTCTCACACACACACACACACACACACACACACACACACACACACACACACACACACACAATACAACACAGTCTCAAGCCCACACAGAGAATAAGAAGATCTCTCTGACAGCAAACAGCAAATGACTTTAATTTAATGGGTCTCAGCTCTAACAAAGGAAAACAAAATATAATTTAAGTACTAATAAATCAAACTCTCATATCAGGGTGAATATAATGGATTAATATAACCTGACTTTCAACAGCTAAACGTCTGCTCCTCAGTCTACAGGCCAGGAACAATCTCTCCATCAGACAACATCCAATGGAACTGATTGCTGCTGAATAGAAAGGACATGAGATGTGATGAAATGTCTTTGATAGTTTAGTTTGTCCTGTTGAGCGATTTTCAAGTATGAAACAGATTTTAAAAGTTTAAAAAGCTGTCACATTATTGCATTAGCATTTGGATCTAATCACTGAGTCCAAGACAAGACAGCATCCAGGTAGTTTGTTATCTTTCATCTGATTTAATATTTACAAGGAACTGTCTGATTGGAAGGGCCATTTTTATTAAGCTACATTTCAGCAGCAATGTCCTCTGAATCAAAAAAGAGAAGAATTCTTCCTTCACCTTTTTCCTCTTCATTTCATTTCCTCCTGTTGATAGTGGAGATATCTCTTCTTTTTTAAAGGCACATTTCTTTGAAATAATCACCTTGATCATCAAGCAAATGATTCACTACCTGCAGTGTAGAATCTGTTTAGTTCCTGGTTTTGTATTTTAGTTTCCCTCGTTTAATCTTCTTTATTGATGAATTCTTGGCCTCCATATCATCCATTAATGACTCACCTCACTCATCCAGCTTGCCTCAGTATTTCTCTGCATTTTAATCCTGTTCTCCTTCTATTCTTATACCAACAGCCTGTAAAAGAAACAGTGTTCTCCTGTTGGTATATTAATCAGCTGTTGAATTGAATGTTTTATTAGTGATATGATTGTCAGTTGTTAATGTGAATCACAGTATGTTTCCTCTTAAATACAGTCACAGCAGTGTTTGTCCTTCAGAGCTGTGCAGAGGCTGAACTGGGCTGTGTCTCTTCTGTCACAGTGAGGTGTAAAGGTGCTGTCATGGGTATTTGTCTGCTGACTGCTGGTAGAAATGAGTGTAAAGTGTCTTTCTGTCTCCTATCAGTCCATAATAAGTCCTCCTTCAAGGACTCCAGGACTGGTTTCAGAGGGTTCTTCATCTCTCGTAGGTGTGAGTGTGTGGTTCTCTGTTAGTACTTGGATGGGAGACCGCCTGGGAATACCAGGTGCTGTAAGCCTTTTATCTCCATCTTTGATTGAGAATGAACCAAAACGCCATCCCTAGATTACTGTGTGTCTGAGCCAGTGTTGGATAAAAATGCACTTGTAGGTAATCAAAGATCCTGCAGCCTCACCACGCTCTGTGTCCTTCCTGCTCGTCTGGTCACCTGGAGGATTTACACCACACTCATCCTTCCCTGCCTCTCTGCAGCACAGGCCCAGGCCCAACCTGACTCCTGTGATCCTGCCTCTGCCTGCCCTGCTCCGACTAAAGACTCTGATTCACATCAGTCCTGGCTTCAATAAAACCATGTTAATCTTACTCCAACCTCTGTGTCTATAGTCCTGCATGTGGATCCTGAATTAACTGATCTGTCTGTTTATAATACATTCACACAATGTCAGGTTGAGGGCCAAATATTCTGTGTAGGTTTTGTTAGGTATTGATGTTGGTGAACACCGAGGGGTTTAGGATGTAGAGCGTGGTAGAGAAAGAAGCAGCATCAGACAAGCAGAGGGTTTTTCTTCTTGTGTCCATTAACAAAATATACAAGCTCACAATCTTACAGAAAGGTAGCTGAATGTTAGCCACAAACAGTTTTCCTGATGAAGCCAGTCTCAGCAGCAGAGGACTCCATCCTGACCTCTCTCTGTCTAGCCAAACAATTCTGCTCTTACACCTGCAAAATGTCCCCCCCCCCCCCCCCCCCCCCAACATTGAGCCCCCCAGACATTCACACAGTATTTTAAAAACATTTATTCACCTTTACTCTTAGCAAACATTTCTACATACAAACTGTACATGACAATGAGCCAATGCAGGTCAACAAACTACGTAATAATCTAAAGAAATACCAAACTAAAACCAAACTTCAACTTCCCACCTAACCACTCCCCTCTCTCTGCCCTCAACACTTGGTACAACCTAACAGGGTAACTGGCAACTGCTGGAGTCCTGTGGCTGCATCCTCATGTGTACACTCCGTGAAAACAAACACGCCCCCAGAAGCTGACCTGAAAGAGGAAGAGGTTTGAAGGTTTCCAAAGTAAAAGCACACAAAAAACTTCCTGCTTCAGTCCATTTCTTCTCACTTTACACTGCTAATGTTTGTGTGTGTTTTTCCACTGAGTGAGGGGGATGTTTTCCAGATCCCTCAATGAGCGACAGTTTAAAACGTTTTATAAGAAAGTGTTGCTTTTCAAGGTAGATGCAAGTAAATTATGTTTTATAACTAAGTTTAATTTTAGAATTTAATGTTATACTTGAAGTGGTCTTACATTAACAGCTTTTTCTTTTATAATTAGAAACCCAGTCATTTATTTTTAAAGGTAAATCCAAATAGATGTCATTACATCCTTTCTCTGCTCAGATCAGACAGGCTCTGTCCCTCATCCATTGTGCCTCCTCTGTGTCCCCTCCCCTGATCTGTCTCGTTTGTCCCTGTGTGGTGCTCTCCACCTGTTCGTGTGTCTTCTGTGTGTGTGTGTGTTCAGGCCTGAGTGTGGTGACCTGGATTCTCTTCCCACCAACTCACCTACACACCTGACTGTCATCACGTCATCAACCCACGTCCAGACTGTTATGATCAGCCCCTTGGTGGCTGTCTTGAACTCTTTGGACTGCTTTGGACTTTGGTTGAACATTGTTTGGACTGTATGGACTCTTTGTCATGATCAGACCTGTAGCAGCTCCTTTTGTTCTGTTTCTGGAATAATGAAGACTCTTGTTTTGGTTTCTTGAATTTTGTTCAGTATTTCCTGTTTTACTTTGAAGTCCTGCCCCGTGTGTATCCCAGTTTGCTTCTCGTCTTTCTTTCCCACCTTTGTTGATTGTCTGCCATTGTCAGTGTATTTAAGTCTCCTTGCTTCCTCTGTCTCTTTGTCAGTTAGTCAGTTGTCTTGTCTGAGTCTGTTCCAGTATTTGTGCTCTGTGTGGCCCCTGGTTCCTGTGTGGACACTGGGTTTTTCTGAATGTTTCCTGGTCTCACAGACTTTATACCAGTCATTTTTTTGTTATTAAAGCTGCTGTTTGATATTTCCTGCGAGGAGAGCATCTGTCCACTTCTTCCCAGATACTGCCCAGTCATTGGTTGCTATGGTGATTAGACCCCTGGACCAGAATGTAAATACGCAGAGAAACCAGTGTGTCTGCCCAGCAGACAACAGGGTATAGGACAGAACTTGTCATCAATAATATCCTGATAGTTGGAAAAATTTAATTCCTATCATATTTTTTTTAAATTTTCACCATGAGCATCACAAGGCTTCAGTAAAGACACAGATGTATTTTATATGTCCCTGCTGTTTATGGTGTACGAGCTGTCACAGTTTAAATCCTCCCATCATCTCTGTTCATAACCAGAAGTTCAGAGCTCACTTTAACATGGCAGTCTATGGGAGGTTTGGTCAGTATGGAGGGGATTTACTTAAAAACTGTGGGTCATGTCAAAAAGAGAGTAACACTGGGTGAGAGAGGACAACTTTCTATACATTGTCATATATAATTTGTCCCTGAAGGTTGGTAATTGTGAAAATTAAGAAGTTGAAAGAAGCTTTTAGGGAAAATTTTAATAGACGTCAGAGTGTGGGTGATGTCAGTCACTCCAGCTCTGAAGCAATTGTATTGGGGTAATAGACACACCTCATTTTGTGTTTTCCACGTAACGGTCTCACTGTGTACAGTGTGCCTTACTTATTGGGGCCAATACCAAAAAATACTAAAAGACAACCCTTTTCAATGTGGCATCAATTTCAACATTCTGTGGGTATAAAAAGCTGGTATTGTCAGTAAGTCATTCCAAGTTCATCATTCAAACAGCCATGAACACACATCACTTAACAGACGAGCAGCGCCACCTGCCCATAGCACACCTTTGGATCGGTGGCAGGCAGTCAGATGTTGCTCGTGAACTTGGTGTGTCTCAAAGTGTCATCAGCAGACTTACATCAAGACACAGAACTACTGGCAGAGTTTGTGACAGACCCAGGAGTGGAGCCCCACGAGTGACAGACCGCAACAATGACCAGTACCTAAGGACCTATGCACTCAGACATCGTTATGCAACTGCCACACAGCTGCAGGCCCATTTACGAGATGTGAGGGGTACTAGGGTTTCCAGACAAACCATTCGCAACCGACTCCACCGCTTTGGCTTGAATGCCAGACGACCGTTGCAGGTGACTCCACTGACACCAAGACACCGCCATGAACGTTTGCAGTGGGCACAAGACCATGTGACCTGGACAATGCAGCAGTGGTCTACCGTCCTGTCCACTGATGAGTGTCAGGTCACCTTACACAGAAATGATGGTTGTCAGCATTGCTGAGAAGGCGAGGTGAGCGATGTGCTGAGGTCAACATGGTCCCCAGGGTTCGCTTTGGTGGAGGAGGTGCAACAGTCTGGGCAGGCATCACCAGTCAGCGCAAAACAGATTTGGTTATCGTAGATGGCTCAGTCACAGCACGTTCTTACCTCAGAGACATCATAGAACCCATCATCATCCCCCAGTTCCGCCAGCACACCCCCGACTTTCTGTTCATGGATGATAATGCTCCACCACATCGCGCCAGAATTGTCACAGCTCCACTTCAGAAAGTTAGAGTACCTCATATGGTATGACCAGCAATGTCCCCTGACCTGAACCCCATAGAGCACGTCTGGGACCAGCTGAAGCAGAGACTGGATGATCGTACCCCACCCCCACGTCACCTGGCAGAACTGCGTGTAGCACTTTCTACTGACGTTGTCAATTTTTGTTATTTAGGCTATCCTTGTTATTGTCTAAATTTTTGGGGTAATAAATATTAAGCTAATGAAAATGGTGTTTCTTCTCATTCATTATTAGTAATATCAAAGGGAACCTTTACTTATTTCATTAAAATTCAGACCAAATAGGAAAAGCACTCATGTAAATAACAATATCACTAACTTATTGTGAGTAGTGTATATTGATATATTGATATACTGATTTAACTCAATATAATCTGAAGTCTTGTGACTTATTTCAGGTTTCAACCATGTTTTTATGTGAAATGTATATATAACGTATATAAACATGTATAACAAAGCAATCAGGCTGTCAAACTGTACTTTTTGATGTAGTTTGCCTGGTTTTTCTCAAAGTTGCAGGAAGCTGGAATCTGTACAGAAGAAGTGGAATAAGCAGAACAAGACGTATGGTGAATAATAATATATGTCTTGTCAGGCTCTGCACTAAGATAGAAAAAAATAATGTGAAGATTAGCTATAATTCTCCATTATACCACAAGATGGAGCTGATTAATCTGATTTATCACTTTTGGTTCAGCATTTGCGAATGAATAAAAAAAGACAAGACTCACTTCTCAAAAAACAAACAAACTGTCATGGTCTGAGTTAGTCAGGTCCTGGACCCAAAAGCAAACAAAGGCAACTTGGAGCGGGTTCAACAGTTTATTCGCAAAGGAAAAACAAAAGAAAAAGGAATAATTAATATAACTAAGGGCGGCGGGATCTTCCCGGAAAACTAGGAGGTGTCGGCTGAGGCGGAGTGAAGGAGGCACGGAGGGGAGGAATCCGGCGGAATCTGCAGGGAGTGAGAGGGGGAAAAAAAGGTAAGGCGACAAACCACAAGGTAAAAGAATTCGTAGTATCTAAGGTAAAGTTTTTTCGAGGCTCAAAGATCAAGTCACCACTTAGACGACGGTACGATCTGGCGAGGGTTGTCTGGAAAGCCAGGCCTCATATACCCCAGTATGGAAGTAGCTGGCCACCCGATTGGACCCAGGTGGTCAGAATCATCCTGATGAGAAGGAGGAACCAGGGAGGAGCCGGCCAGGCAAACGGCAACCCATACCAACCTATCCTCAGCCGGACCAACAAAAGGAAGGGAAACAGAAAAAGAAACAACAACAACAAACGAGCAGCAAACCCCCCAGAGGCAGCCGAGCTGCCTCATGACACAAACTCAAAACTGCCCTTCTGGCTATGCCCCTGTAGTTTGGGGCAAAAGCAGGAGCAACAATCTGGAGCTGTATCCTGGAGCTGTGACTCTTTCCTCTCTAGCCCCCAGAGACCACAGCCTCCTCACTTTTATACTGGTGGATTACACCTTCTCAAGAAATCAAAATCAATTATGTCTCCCAGCACACTTACAATAATATCAATATCAAATAACATCTTATCAAATATAGGTTCACTTAAATGTACTTTAAAAACACATATTTCTTTTTCAACAAGATATTTACATTGGTTATTTCACAACAAAACAAAACACCCCTCCCAGTCTACCACACTTGGTTTCTTGCCCTGTGAACCCCCCTATTTAACCAAGTGGACCGCCCCAGCTCAGGTTAGGCTGTTCCTGGTCTGACAGAGGAAGAAGTGCAACAAAGGAGACAGGTGAACACAATTTAAATTCAATAAATCAAATACACAGTCACAATGTGTCTTCTCTCCTTCACCCCCTCCTCCAAATGTTCATATCACACACATCCCACCAGCAGTTTCCACCAGGTATTAACATTTTGATAAAATCTACCTGAGAAAGAGTGTGTAGTGCATGTGCCTTACTTTAGGGCACGGGGTCTCCCTGTGACAGACTGTGTAGAAGGACAGAGCAGTCCTTCTGTGTAGAGGGACAGATCTCTTTCAGATCCAGAGGAACACACAGGGATGATGGTGGACTTGACAGTGGAGCTGTTCTCAGAGCAGTTCAGACTGCAGCACTGAGAGTCTTCTCCACTTCTTCTGGTTCCTCTGTCAGTCACTGCTGGATGAAGCTCTCCTCTCCACTCTACCTCCCAGTAACATGGACCAATCAGAGCCTCTCTACACACAAGCTGCTGCTGCTTCAACCTCTCTGGATCATCAGGACACAGCTCGTCCTCTCTCACACACACACACACCGTCCTCTTCACTCTCTCCTTTAGAAAGATCACTTCATCCAACTGTTGATAGAAGAAGACAGACAACAGAGGTGATAAATCAGTGTTTACAGAGACTCACTTCATCAGCTGTCAGTCACTGATGCAGCACATCCAGTATAAAGAGCAGCAGGGACTTCAGTCCTGTTCAGAGCAGAAGTGGAGCAGCTGTGTAGTGTAGCAGCTTCCTCTCAGCTCTCATGTTAACGTATTGGAGTGAAGACACTGAGCTGGAAGCTCACACACCTGCAGAGACTTTTAGCATCAAGTCTGTTTACTCTGAACATTTCACTCAAGTCCACACTGGAAATAAACTGCTGAGTCATGAAGTTTCATTACTGCACAAACAGTTTAGTGATGGATTCACTGCTGTTACATGTCAACTCATGTTCCATTTAAAGAAAGAGTCTCTGTGTGTTGATGAACATCTGATCTGCTTCTGAAATATCAGCTGACAAATAAACATGGAGGCTGTCACTGAAAGTATCTGACAGATGGACACATATACAGATGTGATCACTGGACTTCAGCAGAGGTTCTGCTCTGTATCAGACCACATGCTGACAAAATGTCATGATGCTTCTCTGAAATCAGAGCCAGTGATTTGCAGGCTGCAGTCAGACTGATCTCAGAGCTGTGACAAAGATCAAACTCATCAATTCTTTAGTGTTGAAATGAGACAACAAACAGTCTCAGATTAGATGTGATGGTAGGACAGTCTGACCAATGAGGACAACTGTCTCTACACATCCTGTGAGGCTGTCAGCTGTGATCCAGCTTTATTTCCTGTTGACATGAACACAACAACAACAACAGATCACAATGAGCTTGTGGCTGCTGTGATTGGCTGACTGTCCTCTGCGTCTCTGTCTTTCTGTCCCATCCTGAGGCCTGTCCCCGTTCTCCTCTCACAGCTTCACTGAGGAAGGAACTGAGCAGCCACTGAGAAGGTTGGAGGCTTACAGGAGACACTGGATCTTTGCTTTGATACAAACTGTGTTTAGTACAATACAGCTGAAAGCAGCATGGACTGACTCCAACCCTCTACTGACCTCAGAGTCTCCAGTCCACAGTCTGGACTCTCCACAAGATCAGACAGATCCTTCAGGTCTGAATTCCACAGGTTGTTTCCTCTCAGGTCCAGGTGTCTCAGATGGGAGGGGTTGGACTTCAGAGCTGAGGCCAGAGAAGCACAGCTGATCTCTGACAACCTGCAGCGACTCAACCTGAATAAAGAATAAAAGATGTGAGTTTAGGAGACAAAGTTCCTGCTTGAAAGCGTTGAGTGTTTCATCATCTGTTCAGAGCTGAAGAAGGTTGAGAATGTACAAGTTTGGAAAATGGAAACTCCAAACACCTGAACCAACAGGATGCAGCTTAAAAACAGTCAGATACTAAAAGTCAAACACAGCTCTCATTAACTTCAGTCACTATAAACATCACAGATCATAAAGCAAAGAGTGAAGAAACATTTCTTTCTGTCTTAATGTGGAATATTTGCTTTGTATGTGAAGAAATATAAAAGTCAACTGAAGGTGAAGATGAAATTGTTCCAAAGTAAAGAGTCAATTAGCAAGTGTTGGATTTTGAATCTTCATTCAATGAGTTTGAAATATGAAGCTGAACAAGATGCTCAGTGTGGATCAGCATCAAATCTCTGAGCTCAAATCTCCTTGAAAAAGTCCCACATTCACACTCAGGTTTAACAGTTTGGAAGAAAGTTTTCAAAGTGTTCACTAAGGTTTCAAATGAAATCTTTCATATTGTGTGAAATCATAGTTTGAGCCTTTGATGTTTTGAGTGTGACTGAAGTTTGTGTTGAGAGTTTGAGAAGCTGCAGACATTCAGCACATGTGCAGTGTGTTGAATGAGACATTTCATCACATTCCAGTCATGTGTCTTTGGTCCAAAGCAAGTTCATCTTCATCCAACACTCTCTGCTCACACATTTGAATCTGCTGTTCCAGCATTGCATTCTGGGATTCCTGGCCCCACCTTCCTGGTGGCTGTCAGCGTCCCACAGTTTGTGTCCCTGTGACAAAGACACAGTGGGACATTGACACCCAGTGGGCTCAGTGATTGGTCGGCTGTGTGGAGCTGAGAAAGGAGCCAGGGTTTGAACTTCTCTCTCTGCTCTGTTTTCATTGCTTCCACAGATATCTGTGTCCCTGTTCAGCTCAGCAGCTGAGTGTAGCTCTATGAATGTCTTCAGGAGACACTGTGTGAAAATGTCCTCTCCGTATTTAAACCATGGTCACGTGTCCTCTCTGTGACAGCAGGCTTTTCACTGTGCCTGTGAGTGAGGCCATTGGGAGCAGCTATGGACACTTGTACCTTCAGACCTGCTCACACGTGTTGTACAGATCAGTTCTTGTCAAACATCCTGATCTCAATGAGACTTTGTGAATAACACAAGCTCAACTCAGTCAAACTGCTGACACTGTCAATGTGGACTGTAAGAGTCAGAATCCAAATCATTTTCAAAGCTTTAAAAATCAGAGTCAGCACTTTCACAACTTCCTTTCAACCATTTCACACTTTGAATGTTAGAAATTCTGAAGGAGATTTGACCTAATAAATACTGAATAAAGCACAACTTTCACATCATATTCATCTCAGCACACAAGTAAACAATGGAGTCTGACCTCAGAGTCTCCAGTCCACAGTCTGGACTCTGCAGAAAACCACACAGATGATTCACTCCTGAATCCTGCAGGTCCAAGTTTTCACTCAGGTCCAGGTGTCTCAGATGGGAGGGGTTGGACTTCAGAGCTGAGGCCAGAGAAGCACAGCTGATCTCTGACAAACTGCAGCGACTCAACCTGAATAAAGAATAAAAGATGTGAGTTTAGGAGACAAAGTTCCTGCTTGAAAGCGTTGAGTGTTTCATCATCTGTTCAGAGCTGAAGAAGGTTGAGAATGTACAAGTTTGGAAAATGGAAACTCCAAACACCTGAACCAACAGGATGCAGCTTAAAAACAGTCAGATACTAAAAGTCAAACACAGCTCTCATTAACTTCAGTCACTATAAACATCACAGATCATAAAGCAAAGAGTGAAGAAACATTTCTTTCTGTCTTAATGTGGAATATTTGCTTTGTATGTGAAGAAATATAAAAGTCAACTGAAGGTGAAGATGAAATTGTTCCAAAGTAAAGAGTCAATTAGCAAGTGTTGGATTTTGAATCTTCATTCAATGAGTTTGAAATATGAAGCTGAACAAGATGCTCAGTGTGGATCAGCATCAAATCTCTGAGCTCAAATCTCCTTGAAAAAGTCCCACATTTACACTCAGGTTTAACAGTTTGGAAGAAAGTTTTCAAAGTGTTCACTAAGGTTTCAAATGAAATCTTTCATATTGTGTGAAATAATAGTTTGAGCCTTTGATGTTTTGAGTGTGACTGAAGTTTGTGTTGAGAGTTTGAGAAGCTGCAGACATTCAGCACATGTGCAGTGTGTTGAATGAGACATTTCATCACATTCCAGTCATGTGTCTTTGGTCCAAAGCAAGTTCAGCTTCATCCAACACTCTCTGCTCACACATTTGAATCTGCTGTTCCAGCATTGCATTCTGGGATTCCTGGCCCCACATTCCTGGTGGCTATCAGCTTAGGGGGGGTCTGTGTCCCACAGTTTGTGTCCCTGTGACAAAGACACAGTGGGACGTTGACACCCAGTGGGCTCAGTGATTGGTCAGCTGTGTGGAGCTGAGAAAGGAGCCAGGGTTTGAACTTCTCTCTCTGCTCTGTTTTCATTGGATCCACAAATATTTGTGTCCCTGTTCAGCTCAGCAGCTGAGTGTAGCTCTATGAATGTCTTCAGGAGACACTGTGTGAAAATGTCCTCTCTGTGACAGCAGGCTTTTCACTGTGCCTGTGAGTGAGGCCATTGGGAGCAGCTATGAACACTTGTGCCTTCAGACCTGCTCACACGTGTTGTACAGATCAGTTCTTGTCAACATCCTGATCTCAATGAGACTTTGTGAATAACACAAGCTCAACTCAGTCAAACTGCTGACACTGTCAATGTGGACTGTAAGAGTCAGAATCCAAATCATTTTCAAAGCTTTAAAAATCACTTTGAAAATCAGAGTCAGCACTTTCACAACTTCCTTTCAACCATTTCACACTTTGAATGTTAGAAATTCTGAAGGAGATTTGACCTAATAAATACTGAATAAAGCACAACTTTCACATCATATTCATCTCAGCACACAAGTAAACAATGGAGTCTGACCTCAGAGTCTCCAGTCCACAGTCTGGACTCTGCAGAAAACCACACAGATCCTTCACTCCTGAATCCTGCAGGTCCCTGTTTTCACTCAGGTCCAGGTGTCTCAGATGGGAGGGGTTGGACTTCAGAGTTGAGGCCAGAGAAGCACAGCTGATCTCTGACAAACTGCAGTAACTCAACCTGAATAAAGAATAAAAGATGTGAGTTTAGGAGACAAAGTTCCTGCTTGAAAGCGTTGAGTGTTTCATCATCTGTTCAGAGCTGAAGAAGGTTGAGAATGTACAAGTTTGGAAAATGGAAACTCCAAACACCTGAACCAACAGGATGCAGCTTAAAAACAGTCAGATACTAAAAGTCAAACACAGCTCTCATTAATATTAATGACAACATGCTGCTGCTTCAATAAAGACATAGTGACTTCAGCTCTTAAACTCTTCCAGCTCCACCAGTGGCTCCATCTATACAAACTCATGTTGTTGACATTTGTTTCAGATTCTACTAAAGATCCTAAAGTTTTGACAGAGAACAAACATGTCAGGCTGAAGTTTGGAGGAAAGTCAACAAATGATTGAGACAAAATGGAAAAGATTTTCACTTCATGTAACGGTGACGACATTTAACAAACATGCTGAGTTTGCTCTGAATACAGCTCTGGAAAAAATGAAGAGACCACTGCAAAATGATCAGTTTCTCCGTTGTTACTATTTATAGGTATGTGTTTGAGTAAAAAGAACATTTTTGTTTTATTCTGTAAACTACTGACAACATTTCTCCCAAATTCCAAATAAAAATATTATCATTTAGAGCATTTATTTGCAGAAAATGACAAATGGTCAAAATAACAAAAAAGATGCAGTGTTCTCAAACCTCACATAATGCAAAGAAAACAAGTTCATATTCATTTTTAAACAACACAATACTAATGTTTTAAGTTAGGAAGAGTTCAGAAATCAATATTTGGTGCAATAATCCCGATTTTCAATCACATCTTTCAAGCATCTTGCCATGCTCTCCACCAGTCTTTCACGTTGCTGTTGTGTGACTTTATGCCACTCCTGATGCAAAAATTCAAGCAGCTCAGGTATATTTGATGGCTTGTGACCATCCATCCTCCTCTTGATCACATTCCAGAGGTTTTCAATTGGATTCAGGTCTGGAGATTGGGCTGGCCATGACAGGCTCTTGATCTGGTGGTCCTTCATCCACACCTTGATTGACCAAGCTGTGTGGCATGGAGCATTGTCCACCTGGAAAACAACAATCCTCAGAGTTGGGGAACATTGTCAGAGCAGAAGGAAGCAAGTTTTCTTCCAAGATAACCTTGTACGTAGCTTGATTCATGCGTCCTTCGCAAAGACGAATCTGCCCGATTACAGCCTTGCTGAAGCACATCACCCATCCTCCACCAAATTTCACAGTGGGTGCGAGACACTGTGGCTTGTAGGCCTCTCCAGGTCTCCGTCTAACCATTAGATGACCAGGTATTGGGCAAAGCTGAAAATTGGACTCATCAGAGAAGATGACCTTACTCCAGTCCTCTATGGTCCAATCCTTATGGTCTTTTGCAAACTTCAGCCTGGCTCTTCTTTGCTTCTCATTGATGAAGGGCTTATTTCTAGCTTTACACGACTTGAGCCCTGCCCCTAGAAGCTTGTTTCGAGCCGTTCTCACCGTGCACTTCACCCCAGCTGCCATTTGCCATTCTTTCTGTAGGTCACTTGATGTCATCCTACGGTTGCTGAGTGACATTGGAATGAGTTGACGGTCATCCTGATCAGTGGAGAGTCGTTTCGCCCTCTGCCAGTCTGTAGCTTTGTTGTCCCCAGTGTCTGCTGCTTGACCTTGTTCTTATGAACAGCCATCTTAGAAATTTAAAGGATGGAAGCAACCTGACGCTCACTGTATCCCTCTGCCAGTAAAGCCAGAATTTTCCTCTTTTTTCTCTCTTTTCCTCAAACAAAACTTTTCTTTTCAACTGTTTTGGCATGGTCAATAGTTATTTTTTGATTGCTATTACTTTTGAGGTACTACCAGCACTGTTTGTGCCATCCATCCAGTCCTATTGCAAGAGCATAGTGATGACCACAGCAGTGGTTTTTATACTTTTCCTCATTAAATAGGATTTGGTTCAGGTGATCACCTAATCAGTACCTCATTAAGTAGACTGAGGTGTGCTTGTGTTGGAATTCAACATACACAGGAATGGAATGGCTGTCATACCTGTAGAGATATTGATTTCAGAAGAATTTTCAGTGGTCTCTCGGTTTTTTCCAGAGCTGTATCTGAGTCACTTTGACTTTAGTCTCATCACTTTCTAGTCGTGTTGGAAGAAGAAAATACTGAATATATATTTGTTGATGTGAGTGTGGAAAAAACTTGGATGTGATTTAAAGAGTGAAGCTTTTTTCTTGTTAAATGAAGCTTTGAAATCTGTAGCTCAACATTGCTCTGCCACAGTCAGTGGACTAAACCACAGAAGAAGAAAACAGACTTTACCATGAAGATCCTCAGTGTGGATCAGTATAATATCAGTGTGATGTCTGCACTTTACTGTCAGCACAACTTTCACATCATATTCATCTCAGCACACAAGTAAACAATGGAGTCTGACCTCAGAGTCTCCAGTCCACAGTCTGGACTCTGCAGAAAACCACACAGATCCTTCACTCCTGAATCCTGCAGGTCCCAGTTTCCACTCAGGTCCAGGTCTCTCAGATGGGAGGGGTTGGACTTCAGAGCTGAGGCCAGAGAAGCACAGCTGATCTCTGACAACCTGCAGAGACTGAAACTGAATAAAGAATAAAAGATGTGAGTTTAGGAGACAAAGTTCCTGCTTGAAAGCGTTGAGTGTTTCATCATCTGTTCAGAGCTGAAGAAGGTTGAGAATGTACAAGTTTGGAAAATGGAAACTCCAAACACCTGAACCAACAGGATGCAGCTTAAAAACAGTCAGATACTAAAAGTCAAACACAGCTCTCATTAACTTCAGTCACTATAAACATCACAGATCATAAAGCAAAGAGTGAAGAAACATTTCTTTCTGTCTTAATGTGGAATATTTGCTTTGTATGTGAAGAAATATAAAAGTCAACTGAAGGTGAAGATGAAATTGTTCCAAAGTAAAGAGTCAATTAGCAAGTGTTGGATTTTGAATCTTCATTCAATGAGTTTGAAATATGAAGCTGAACAAGATGCTCAGTGTGGATCAGCATCAAATCTCTGAGCTCAAATCTCCTTCAAAAAGTCCCACATTCACACTCAGGTTTAACAGTTTGGAAGAAAGTTTTCAAAGTGTTCACTAAGGTTTCAAATGAAATCTTTCATATTGTGTGAAATAATAGTTTGAGCCTTTGATGTTTTGAGTGTGACTGAAGTTTGTGTTGAGAGTTTGAGAAGCTGCAGACATTCAGCACATGTGCAGTGTGTTGAATGAGACATTTCATCACATTCCAGTCATGTGTCTTTGGTCCAAAGCAAGTTCAGCTTCATCCAACACTCTCTGCTCACACATTTGAATCTGCTGTTCCAGCATTGCATTCTGGGATTCCTGGCCCCACCTTCCTGGTGGCTGTCAGCGTCCCACAGTTTGTGTCCCTGTGACAAAGACACAGTGGGACGTTGACACCCAGTGGGCTCAGTGATTGGTCGGCTGTGTGGAGCTGAGAAAGGAGCCAGGGTTTGAACTTCTCTCTCTGCTCTGTTTTCATTGGTTCCACAAATATTTGTGTCCCTGTTCAGCTCAGCAGCTGAGTGTAGCTCTATGAATGTCTTCAGGAGACACTGTGTGAAAATGTCCTCTCCGTATTTAAACCATGGTCACGTGTCCTCTCTGTGACAGCAGGCTTTTCACTGTGCCTGTGAGTGAGGCCATTGGGAGCAGCTATGAACACTTGTGCCTTCAGACCTGCTCACACGTGTTGTACAGATCAGTTCTTGTCAAACATCCTGATCTCAATGAGACTTTGTGAATAACACAAGCTCAACTCAGTCAAACTGCTGACACTGTCAATGTGGACTGTAAGAGTCAGAATCCAAATCATTTTCAAAGCTTTAAAAATCACTTTGAAAATCAGAGTCAGCACTTTCACAACTTCCTTTCAACCATTTCACACTTTGAATGTTAGAAATTCTGAAGGAGATTTGACCTAATAAATACTGAATAAAGCACAACTTTCACATCATATTCATCTCAGCACACAAGTAAACAATGGAGTCTGACCTCAGAGTCTCCAGTCCACAGTCTGGACTCTGCAGAAAACCACACAGATCCTTCACTCCTGAATCCTGCAGGTCCAAGTTTTCACTCAGGTCCAGGTGTCTCAGATGGGAGGGGTTGGACTTCAGAGCTGAGGCCAGAGAAGCACAGCTGATCTCTGACAAACTGCAGTAACTCAACCTGAATAAAGAATAAAAGATGTGAGTTTAGGAGACAAAGTTCCTGCTTGAAAGCGTTGAGTGTTTCATCATCTGTTCAGAGCTGAAGAAGGTTGAGAATGTACAAGTTTGGAAAATGGAAACTCCAAACACCTGAACCAACAGGATGCAGCTTAAAAACAGTCAGTTACTAAAAGTCAAACACAGCTCTCATTAATATTAATGACAACATGCTGCTGCTTCAATAAAGACATAGTGACTTCAGCTCTTAAACTCTTCCAGCTCCACCAGTGGCTCCATCTATACAAACTCATGTTGTTGACATTTGTTTCAGATTCTACTAAAGATCCTAAAGTTTTGACAGAGAACAAACATTTCAGGCTGAAGTTTGGAGGAAAGTCAACAAATGATTGAGACAAAATGGAAAAGATTTTCACTTCATGTAACGGTGACGACATTTAACAAACATGCTGAGTTTGCTCTGAATATCTGAGTCACTTTGACTTTAGTCTCATCACTTTCTAGTCGTGTTGGAAGAAGAAAATACTGAATATATATTTGTTGATGTGAGTGTGGAAAAAACTTGGATGTGATTTAAAGAGTGAAGCTTTTTTCTTGCTAAATGAAGCTTTGAAATCTGTAGCTCAACATTGCTCTGCCACAGTCAGTGGATTAAACCACAGAAGAAGAAAACAGACTTTACCATGAAGATCCTCAGTGTGGATCAGTATAATATCAGTGTGATGTCTGCACTTTACTGTCAGCACAACTTTCACATCATATTCATCTCAGCACACAAGGAAACAATGGAGTCTGACCTCAGAGTCTCCAGTCCACAGTCTGGACTCTGCAGAAAACCACACAGATGCTTCAGTCCTGAATCCTGCAGGTCCCTGTTTCCACTCAGGTCCAGGTGTCTCAGATGGGAGGGGTTGGACTTCAGAGCTGAGGCCAGAGAAGCACAGCTGATCTCTGACAAACTGCAGTAACTCAACCTGAATAAAGAATAAAAGATGTGAGTTTAGGAGACAAAGTTCCTGCTTGAAAGCGTTGAGTGTTTCATCATCTGTTCAGAGCTGAAGAAGGTTGAGAATGTACAAGTTTGGAAAATGGAAACTCCAAACACCTGAACCAACAGGATGCAGCTTAAAAACAGTCAGATACTAAAAGTCAAACACAGCTCTCATTAACTTCAGTCACTATAAACATCACAGATCATAAAGCAAAGAGTGAAGAAACATTTCTTTCTGTCTTAATGTGGAATATTTGCTTTGTATGTGAAGAAATATAAAAGTCAACTGAAGGTGAAGATGAAATTGTTCCAAAGTAAAGAGTCAATTAGCAAGTGTTGGATTTTGAATCTTCATTCAATGACTTTGAAATATGAAGCTGAACAAGATGCTCAGTGTGGATCAGCATCAAATCTCTGAGCTCAAATCTCCTTGAAAAAGTCCCACATTCACACTCAGGTTTAACAGTTTGGAAGAAAGTTTTCAAAGTGTTCACTAAGGTTTCAAATGAAATCTTTCATATTGTGTGAAATAATAGTTTGAGCCTTTGATGTTTTGAGTGTGACTGAAGTTTGTGTTGAGAGTTTGAGAAGCTGCAGACATTCAGCACATGTGCAGTGTGTTGAATGAGACATTTCATCACATTCCAGTCATGTGTCTTTGGTCCAAAGCAAGTTGAGCTTCATCCAACACTCTCTGCTCACACATTTGAATCTGCTGTTCCAGCATTGCATTCTGGGATTCCTGGCCCCACCTTCCTGGTGGCTGTCAGCTTAGGGGGGGTCTGTGTCCCACAGTTTGTGTCGGTGTGACAAAGACACAGTGGGACGTTGACACCCAGTGGGCTCAGTGATTGGTCGGCTGTGTGGAGCTGAGAAAGGAGCCAGGGTTTGAACTTCTCTCTCTGCTCTGTTTTCATTGGTTCCACAAATATTTGTGTCCCTGTTCAGCTCAGCAGCTGAGTGTAGCTCTATGAATGTCTTCAGGAGACACTGTGTGAAAATGTCCTCTCTGTGACAGCAGGCTTTTCACTGTGCCTGTGAGTGAGGCCATTGGGAGCAGCTATGAACACTTGTGCCTTCAGACCTGCTCACACATGTTGTACAGATCAGTTCTTGTCAAACATCCTGATCTCAATGAGACTTTGTGAATAACACAAGCTCAACTCAGTCAAACTGCTGACACTGTCAATGTGGACTGTAAGAGTCAGAATCCAAATCATTTTCAAAGCTTTAAAAATCACTTTGAAAATCAGAGTCAGCACTTTCACAACTTCCTTTCAACCATTTCACACTTTGAATGTTAGAAATTCTGAAGGAGATTTGACCTAATAAATACTGAATAAAGCACAACTTTCACATCATATTCATCTCAGCACACAAGTAAACAATGGAGTCTGACCCCAGAGTCTCCAGTCCACAGTCTGGACTCTGCAGAAAACCACACAGATCCTTCACTCCTGAATCCTGCAGGTCCAAGTTTTCACTCAGGTCCAGGTGTCTCAGATGGGAGGGGTTGGACTTCAGAGCTGAGGCCAGAGAAGCACAGCTGATCTCTGACAAACTGCAGGAACTCAACCTGAATAAAGAATAAAAGATGTGAGTTTAGGAGACAAAGTTCCTGCTTGAAAGCGTTGAGTGTTTCATCATCTGTTCAGAGCTGAAGAAGGTTGAGAATGTACAAGTTTGGAAAATGGAAACTCCAAACACCTGAACCAACAGGATGCAGCTTAAAAACAGTCAGATACTAAAAGTCAAACACAGCTCTCATTAACTTCAGTCACTATAAACATCACAGATCATAAAGCAAAGAGTGAAGAAACATTTCTTTCTGTCTTAATGTGGAATATTTGCTTTGTATGTGAAGAAATATAAAAGTCAACTGAAGGTGAAGATGAAATTGTTCCAAAGTAAAGAGTCAATTAGCAAGTGTTGGATTTTGAATCTTCATTCAATGAGTTTGAAATATGAAGCTGAACAAGATGCTCAGTGTGGATCAGCATCAAATCTCTGAGCTCAAATCTCCTTCAAAAAGTCCCACATTCACACTCAGGTTTAACAGTTTGGAAGAAAGTTTTCAAAGTGTTCACTAAGGTTTCAAATGAAATCTTTCATATTGTGTGAAATAATAGTTTGAGCCTTTGATGTTTTGAGTGTGACTGAAGTTTGTGTTGAGAGTTTGAGAAGCTGCAGACATTCAGCACATGTGCAGTGTGTTGAATGAGACATTTCATCACATTCCAGTCATGTGTCTTTGGTCCAAAGCAAGTTCAGCTTCATCCAACACTCTCTGCTCACACATTTGAATCTGCTGTTCCAGCATTGCATTCTGGGATTCCTGGCCCCACCTTCCTGGTGGCTGTCAGCTTAGGGGGGGGTCTGTGTCCCACAGTTTGTGTCGGTGTGACAAAGACACAGTGGGACATTGACACCCAGTGGGCTCAGTGATTGGTCGGCTGTGTGGAGCTGAGAAAGGAGCCAGGGTTTGAACTTCTCTCTCTGCTCTGTTTTCATTGGTTCCACAAATATTTGTGTCCCTCTTCAGCTCAGCAGCTGAGTGTAGCTCTATGAATGTCTTCAGGAGACACTGTGTGAAAATGTCCTCTCCGTATTTAAACCATGGTGACGTGTCCTCTCTGTGACAGCAGGCTTTTCACTGTGCCTGTGAGTGAGGCCATTGGGAGCAGCTATGAACACTTGTACCTTCAGACCTGCTCACACGTGTTGTACAGATCAGTTCTTGTCAAACATCCTGATCTCAATGAGACTTTGTGAATAACACAAGCTCAACTCAGTCAAACTGCTGACACTGTCAATGTGGACTGTAAGAGTCAGAATCCAAATCATTTTCAAAGCTTTAAAAATCACTTTGAAAATCAGAGTCAGCACTTTCACAACTTCCTTTCAACCATTTCACACTTTGAATGTTAGAAATTGTGAAGGAGACTTGACCTAATAAATACTGAATAAAGCACAACTTTCACATCATATTCATCTCAGCACACAAGTAAACAATGGAGTCTGACCTCAGAGTCTCCAGTCCACAGTCTGGACTCTGCAGAAAACCACACAGATCCTTCACTCCTGAATCCTGCAGGTTGTTTCCTCTCAGGTCCAGGTGTCTCAGATGGGAGGGGTTGGACTTCAGAGCTGAGGCCAGAGAAGCACAGCTGATCTCTGACAAACTGCAGCGCCTCAAACTGAATAAAGAATAAAAGATGTGAGTTTAAGAGACAAAGTTCCTGCTTGAAAGTGTTGAGTGTTTCATCATCTGTTCAGAGCTGAAGAAGGTTGAGAATGTACAAGTTTGGAAAATGGAAACTCCAAACACCTGAACCAACAGGATGCAGCTTAAAAACAGTCAGATACTAAAAGTCAAACACAGCTCTCATTAATATTAATGACAACATGCTGCTGCTTCAATAAAGACATAGTGACTTCAGCTCTTAAACTCTTCCAGCTCCACCAGTGGCTCCATCTATACAAACTCATGTTGTTGACATTTGTTTCAGATTCTACTAAAGATCCTAAAGTTTTGACAGAGAACAAACATGTCAGGCTGAAGTTTGGAGGAAAGTCAACAAATGATTGAGACAAATTGGGAAAGATTTTCACTTCATGTAACGGTGACGACATTTAACAAACATGCTGAGTTTGTTCTGAATATCTGAGTCACTTTGACTTTAGTCTCATCACTTTCTAGTCGTGTTGGAAGAAGAAAATACTGAATATATATTTGTTGATGTGAGTGTGGAAAAAACTTGGATGTGATTTAAAGAGTGAAGCTTTTTTCTTGTTAAATGAAGCTTTGAAATCTGTAGCTCAACATTGCTCTGCCACAGTCAGTGGGCTAAACCACAGAAGAAGAAGAAAGACTTTACCATGAAGATCCTCAGTGTGGATCAGTATAATATCAGTGTGATGTCTGCACTTTACTGTCAGCACAACTTTCACATCATATTCATCTCAGCACACAAGTAAACAATGGAGTCTGACCTCAGAGTCTCCAGTCCACAGTCTGGACTCTGCAGAAAACCACACAGATGATTCAGTCCTGAATCCTGCAGGTTCCAGTTTTCACTCAGGTCCAGGTGTCTCAGATGGGAGGGGTTGGACTTCAGAGCTGAGGCCAGAGAAGCACAGCTGATCTTTGACAAACTGCAGGAACTCAACCTGAATAAAGAATAAAAGATGTGAGTTTAGGAGACAAAGTTCCTGCTTGAAAGCGTTGAGTGTTTCATCATCTGTTCAGAGCTGAAGAAGGTTGAGAATGTACAAGTTTGGAAAATGGAAACTCCAAACACCTGAACCAACAGGATGCAGCTTAAAACAGTCAGATACTAAAAGTCAAACACAGCTCTCATTAACTTCAGTCACTATAAACATCACAGATCATAAAGCAAAGAGTGAAGAAACATTTCTTTCTGTCTTAATGTGGAATATTTGCTTTGTATGTGAAGAAATATAAAAGTCAACTGAAGGTGAAGATGAAATTGTTCCAAAGCAAAGAGTCAATTAGCAAGTGTTGGATTTTGAATCTTCATTCAATGAGTTTGAAATATGAAGCTGAACAAGATGCTCAGTGTGGATCAGCATCAAATCTCTGAGCTCAAATCTTCAAAAAGTCCCACATTCACACTCAGGTTTAACAGTTTGGAAGAAAGTTTTCAAAGTGTTCACTAAGGTTTCAAATGAAATCTTTCATATTGTGTGAAATAATAGTTTGAGCCTTTGATGTTTTGAGTGTGACTGAAGTTTGTGTTGAGAGTTTGAGAAGCTGCAGACATTCAGCACATGTGCAGTGTGTTGAATGAGACATTTCATCACATTCCAGTCATGTGTCTTTGGTCCAAAGCAAGTTGAGCTTCATCCAACACTCTCTGCTCACACATTTGAATCTGCTGTTCCAGCATTGCATTCTGGGATTCCTGGCCCCACCTTCCTGGTGGCTGTCAGCGTCCCACAGTTTGTGTCCCTGTGACAAAGACACAGTGGGACGTTGACACCCAGTGGGCTCAGTGATTGGTCGGCTGTGTGGAGCTGAGAAAGGAGCCAGGGTTTGAACTTCTCTCTCTGCTCTGTTTTCATTGGTTCCACAAATATTTGTGTCCCTGTTCAGCTCAGCAGCTGAGTGTAGCTCTATGAATGTCTTCAGGAGACACTGTGTGAAAATGTCCTCTCCATATTTAAACCATGGTGACGTGTCCTCTCTGTGACAGCAGGCTTTTCACTGTGCCTGTGAGTGAGGCCATTGGGAGCAGCTATGAACACTTGTGCCTTCAGACCTGCTCACACGTGTTGTACAGATCAGTTCTTGTCAAACATCCTGATCTCAATGAGACTTTGTGAATAACACAAGCTCAACTCAGTCAAACTGCTGACACTGTCAATGTGGACTGTAAGAGTCAGAATCCAAATCATTTTCAAAGCTTTAAAAATCACTTTGAAAATCAGAGTCAGCACTTTCACAACTTCCTTTCAACCATTTCACACTTTGAATGTTAGAAATTGTGAAGGAGATTTGACCTAATAAATACTGAATAAAGCACAACTTTCACATCATATTCATCTCAGCACACAAGTAAACAATGGAGTCTGACCTCAGAGTCTCCAGTCCACAGTCTGGACTCTGCAGAAAACCACACAGATCCTTCACTCCTGAATCCTGCAGGTTCCCGTTGTCACTCAGGTCCAGGTCTCTCAGATGGGAGGGGTTGGACTTCAGAGCTGAGGCCAGAGAAGCACAGCTGATCTCTGACAACCTGCAGAGACTCAACCTGAATAAAGAATAAAAGATGTGAGTTTAGGAGACAAAGTTCCTGCTTGAAAGCGTTGAGTGTTTCATCATCTGTTCAGAGCTGAAGAAGGTTGAGAATGTACAAGTTTGGAAAATGGAAACTCCAAACACCTGAACCAACAGGATGCAGCTTAAAAACAGTCAGACACTAAAAGTCAAACACAGCTCTCATTAATATTAATGACAACATGCTGCTGCTTCAATAAAGACATAGTGACTTCAGCTCTTAAACTCTTCCAGCTCCACCAGTGGCTCCATCTATACAAACTCATGTTGTTGACATTTGTTTCAGATTCTACTAAAGATCCTAAAGTTTTGACAGAGAACAAACATGTCAGGCTGAAGTTTGGAGGAAAGTCAACAAATGATTGAGACAAAATGGAAAAGATTTTCACTTCATGTAACGGTGACGACATTTAACAAACATGCTGAGTTTGTTCTGAATATCTGAGTCACTTTGACTTTAGTCTCATCACTTTCTAGTCGTGTTGGAAGAAGAAAATACTGAATATATATTTGTTGATGTGAGTGTGGAAAAAACTTGGATGTGATTTAAAGAGTGAAGCTTTTTTCTTGTTAAATGAAGCTTTGAAATCTGTAGCTCAACATTGCTCTGCCACAGTCAGTGGACTAAACCACAGAAGAAGAAAACAGACTTTACCATGAAGATCCTCAGTGTGGATCAGTATAATATCAGTGTGATGTCTGCACTTTACTGTCAGCACAACTTTCACATCATATTCATCTCAGCACACAAGTAAACAATGGAGTCTGACCTCAGAGTCTCCAGTCCACAGTCTGGACTCTGCAGAAAACCACACAGATGCTTCACTTCTGAATCCTGCAGGTCCCAGTTTTCACTCAGGTCCAGGTGTCTCAGATGGGAGGGGTTGGACTTCAGAGCTGAGGCCAGAGAAGCACAGCTGATCTCTGACAAACTGCAGCCCCTCAACCTGAATAAAGAATAAAAGATGTGAGTTTAGGAGACAAAGTTCCTGCTTGGAAGCGTTGAGTGTTTCATCATCTGTTCAGAGCTGAAGAAGGTTGAGAATGTACAAGTTTGGAAAATGGAAACTCCAGGATGCAGCTTAAAAACAGTCAGATACTAAAAGTCAAACACAGCTCTCATTAACTTCAGTCACTATAAACATCACAGATCATAAAGCAAAGAGTGAAGAAACATTTCTTTCTGTCTTAATGTGGAATATTTGCTTTGTATGTGAAGAAATATAAAAGTCAACTGAAGGTGAAGATGAAATTGTTCCAAAGTAAAGAGTCAATTAGCAAGTGTTGGATTTTGAATCTTCATTCAATGACTTTGAAATATGAAGCTGAACAAGATGCTCAGTGTGGATCAGCATCAAATCTCTGAGCTCAAATCTCCTTGAAAAAGTCCCACATTCACACTCAGGTTTAACAGTTTGGAAGAAAGTTTTCAAAGTGTTCACTAAGGTTTCAAATGAAATCTTTCATATTGTGTGAAATAATAGTTTGAGCCTTTGATGTTTTGAGTGTGACTGAAGTTTGTGTTGAGAGTTTGAGAAGCTGCAGACATTCAGCACATGTGCAGTGTGTTGAATGAGACATTTCATCACATTCCAGTCATGTGTCTTTGGTCCAAAGCAAGTTCAGCTTCATCCAACACTCTCTGCTCACACATTTGAATCTGCTGTTCCAGCATTGCATTCTGGGATTCCTGGCCCCACCTTCCTGGTGGCTGTCAGCTTAGGGGGGGTCTGTGTCCCACAGTTTGTGTCCCTGTGACAAAGACACAGTGGGACGTTGACACCCAGTGGGCTCAGTGATTGGTCGACTGTGTGGAGCTGAGAAAGGAGCCAGGGTTTGAACTTCTCTCTCTGCTCTGTTTTCATTGGTTCCACAAATATTTGTGTCCCTGTTCAGCTCAGCAGCTGAGTGTAGCTCTATGAATGTCTTCAGGAGACACTGTGTGAAAATGTCCTCTCCGTATTTAAACCATGGTGACGTGTCCTCTCTGTGACAGCAGGCTTTTCACTGTGCCTGTGAGTGAGGCCATTGGGAGCAGCTATGAACACTTGTGCCTTCAGACCTGCTCACACGTGTTGTACAGATCAGTTCTTGTCAAACATCCTGATCTCAATGAGACTTTGTGAATAACACAAGCTCAACTCAGTCAAACTGCTGACACTGTCAATGTGGACTGTAAGAGTCAGAATCCAAATCATTTTCAAAGCTTTAAAAATCACTTTGAAAATCAGAGTCAGCACTTTCACAACTTCCTTTCAACCATTTCACACTTTGAATGTTAGAAATTCTGAAGGAGATTTGACCTAATAAATACTGAATAAAGCACAACTTTCACATCATATTCATCTCAGCACACAAGTAAACAATGGAGTCTGACCTCAGAGTCTCCAGTCCACAGTCTGGACTCTGCAGAAAACCACACAGATCCTTCACTCCTGAATCCTGCAGGTTGTTGTCACTCAGGTCCAGGTGTCTCAGATGGGAGGGGTTGGACTTCAGAGCTGAGGCCAGAGAAGCACAGCTGATCTCTGACAAACTGCAGTAACTCAACCTGAATAAAGAATAAAAGATGTGAGTTTAGGAGACAAAGTTCCTGCTTGAAAGCGTTGAGTGTTTCATCATCTGTTCAGAGCTGAAGAAGGTTGAGAATGTACAAGTTTGGAAAATGGAAACTCCAAACACCTGAACCAACAGGATGCAGCTTAAAAACAGTCAGATACTAAAAGTCAAACACAGCTCTCATTAATATTAATGACAACATGCTGCTGCTTCAATAAAGACATAGTGACTTCAGCTCTTAAACTCTTCCAGCTCCACCAGTGGCTCCATCTATACAAACTCATGTTGTTGACATTTGTTTCAGATTCTACTGAAGATCCTAAAGTTTTGACAGAGAACAAACATGTCAGGCTGAAGTTTGGAGGAAAGGCAACAAATGATTGAGACAAAATGGAAAAGATTTTCACTTCATGTAACGGTGACGACATTTAACAAACATGCTGAGTTTGCTCTGAATATCTGAGTCACTTTGACTTTAGTCTCATCACTTTCTAGTCGTGTTGGAAGAAGAAAATACTGAATATATATTTGTTGATGTGAGTGTGGAAAAAACTTGGATGTGATTTAAAGAGTGAAGCTTTTTTCTTGTTAAATGAAGCTTTGAAATCTGTAGCTCAACATTGCTCTGCCACAGTCAGTGGACTAAACCACAGAAGAAGAAAACAGACTTTACCATGAAGATCCTCAGTGTGGATCAGTATAATATCAGTGTGATGTCTGCACTTTACTGTCAGCACAACTTTCACATCATATTCATCTCAGCACACAAGTAAACAATGGAGTCTGACCTCAGAGTCTCCAGTCCACAGTCTGGACTCTGCAGAAAACCACACAGATCCTTCAGTCCTGAATCCTGCAGGTTGTTTTCACTCAGGTCCAGGTGTCTCAGATGGGAGGGGTTGGACTTCAGAGCTGAGGCCAGAGAAGCACAGCTGATCTCTGACAAACTGCAGTAACTCAACCTGAATAAAGGATAACAGATGAAGATGAAAATCATTGATAATCCAATCAGATATGTCCTAATCAATGAGCTTCTCTCTAACATGAGCAGAGTGACTGTGTCCTTCTGTTGCTGTGGATCATCATCATGTCAGCCTTCTACACACATCATCCACATGTCACCACAACATTCACACACCTGTTCATGTCAACACAGATTCATATCAGTCAGGTCTGTCATTAGAGGATCAATATATTTAGTAGCTCAGTAGGTTTGTGCAGTTAAAATGAGAAGTCCACATGTTCACAGCTGGATCTGAAAACAACAGTCAGATGTCAGATGCAGATTAAAGGAGTTGTTGGTGTCATCCTTCAACTCTCAGCTTCACAGCTCTGTTTGGAAACAGCTTCCAGCCTTTTTACAAACATCAGATCTGATGGTGTCGTTCATCATCATCACCTCTATGACTTTAACCAGGTGTAAAACCTGTTTGTTGAAGAGCTCTGCACCTGTTGACAGGTAGAAATGAGCAGCTGTAGCAGAAGATCTGAGCTTTTGCTGCAGTTTGATCTTCATGGAGTGTGGTAAACATTTACTGACATGTATCTATACACTGATGAATCACTGTTGCACTGTCTTCTGTAATAAGTCCTGAGGGTGGTTCTGACCTTTGACCCCAGACGCTCCAGTCATGGAGACTGTAGTTTGTCAGTGTGTGAGATCTGCTCATTGGAAACTGCTCTTACTGGAATTAGTTGCTCAGAGAACAGACTCCCGCTGAGCTTGTCCTCACTGCAGTTTGGTATCATAGGCTGGTGGAGGAAGGAGCAGTTCAACACATTCTATCATGTCTCTCGTGTAGAGTCTATTTCCTGGATCCACAACGAAAACATTCATTCAACTCAACAGAGACTGAGCACAAAGTGGTTTTCATTCATAACAGAGCTTTGAAAACTTTCCTAAACTCTGTCATCCAAAGATCTCTTCATTCACTCCATGTTTGATTTCTCAGAGATTCAACAGTCAGATGATTGTTAAATAAAGTGGGATTTGTTAGGAAACAGCAGCTTTTTCACATCTATATCCAGTGTGTACCTGCTCTAAATCCCAAACACTGTGACTGGTCTCAGCTGCCTTCTTTTTGTAGTCATTACAACAGAGAGTCCTTTCTCCTCTCCAGAAGCTCCAGAAGAATTCATGTCCCTCACACACTCTACAGCCTCACCTTCACTGACTGATGGACCACAACCTCTGGAAGCTGAAAAACTGTCCTGTCCAACATGTCCCCATCATGACTCTGCTCCTGTCTCCCTTTAAATAAACCCTGCTCAAGTCTTTGACTTTTATTTGGAGCCATAAGGAAAACCATTTGGAATAAGTGAGAACTCTGATCTGACTCCACTAAGTTATCATGAGGCCGTCTCCATTAGAAAAACATTTTTACTGTCCAGGATTTTTCTCTGACTCCAGGATATTTTTCTCCAGTTGAGCTCAGTGAACAGTGACAGCTGCTAAAGATGATCTCTCTCTGTGAGCTACCTGCTGCTGTTAGCTTCACGTCCATTAGCTGCAACATGGGCTGACTTTTACCAAAAGGTACAAATGAAACTAATGGACTGACAATATCAGAGCTGCACATATTTAAATATGAAAGGATGAAATATTTAGACGAGCGTGGCAGACGACTGAATAATGATTTGTTGTCAACACAAAACTGATCGAGCACAAACACAATTAACAAACCAATAAGGTTGAATTCTTTTCAACATGATGTGATCAGAGAGATGTGATCTGTCTTTAGGAGAAATTAGGGGTGGGTGATATGGCAAAAACATCACATCACGGTTTGTTAATGGTAAAATCACTATCACGATTTTATCAGTTCATTTTTACAGTGAAGTTAATTTAGAACCAAACTATTCTCTATGTAAAAACTTAGCCCTAAAGATAAAAGAGTCACCTCTTTCCACCGTTTGCTACTTCTCTCACACAGCGTGCTTTTATCAAAGGCTTGTGTTATAGTTGGTTGTTTCTGTGTAATGTCTTTAGCCGTTACCACTGGCTGATGTGTGGTTGGCCTCGCTGCTTGGCTCTCAGCTAATTGTTTCGGATGCTGCCTCTTCAGGTGGTTAAAGAGGTTCGTTGTGTTTCCATCCGAAGCTCGAACCTTCTCTGTGCAAACTTTACAAATGACAGTTGTTTGCGCTTTGTCGTTTGGAGAAAACCCAAACCAGTTCCATACGCAGTGTTGGGGAGTAACGGAATACATGTAACGGCGTTACGTATTCAGAATACACATTCTGAGTAACTGTATTCCATTACAGTTACAGTTTAAATAGATAGTATTCAGAATACAGTTACATTGTTGAAATCAATGGATTAAGTGATGATACTTCTCTGTTTCATGAGTTTATATTTATTCTCTAAATGAACGAAGGCAACCCGATGCGTTTCCCAGAAGCCCCAGCTCCACGAAAACAAACGTAAATAAACGAGCTATTTACCTGATCAGTCGGTCAGAATGGAGTCGGACGAGGAGCAGCAGGAGTGAGAGCTTGAGCCGCAGCCGGTAAAACAGAGCTGGGACAGGAATGTGTTACTGCGGTCAAGCCAGCCGCTATTTGCTACTGCTTAGTCAAATCAGCCGCCCCTGTATTTCAAATGCGCGTTGCAACTAACATTTACGGTACGTAGGGACGAACAACACGTTCACCTTTCCAAATAGGAGCAAGCGCGTTGTAGCGAATGTCATATATATATATATTTTTTTTTAAAGGTATAAGTACTACCACTGTGTACTCAGCTGTCAAACTGCCAACTATTGACTTAACATATGCATCTGTTTTCAACTTTGAGGAAGGGTTAAAATTTTTCTGTCCATAAGTAGTCAATGACTTTAATATTTTTAGATGCAGTACTTACTGTACTACTACCACAAGTCATATGAAGTACTGCCACTGTGTACTTTCAGAGTAATCAGCTGTCAAACTGCCAACTATTGATTTAACATGCATCTGTGTTGAACTTTGAGCAAGGGTTAAAATTTTCATTTTCATATGACTTGTGGTAGTAGTACAATAAGTTCATTCATTTAGAAAACATTAGACTGTGACAAATACGAGTGTGTGAGTTCTGAAGGTTTCATTGAAGTCAACAGACATTATTCATGACAACTGACTGAAATGAAGTGAAACTGAAGGAATAATTCTTAGTCTGAGATAAGAAAAAGTCACAATATGGAACAACAACTATTTACAATCTCATTCATTCAATGAATGATAAATGGATTCAAGTTCTGTATGAAGATAAACCAGGTTCAGTTGTGGATTAAAGATATAAGATCTACAACAGTAACAGACAATGAACTGACCTCAGAGTCTCCAGTCTACAGTGTGGACTCTTCAACCCAGCAGACAGAAGCTTTACCCCTGAATCCCGCAGCTTGTTGTTACTCAGGTCCAGGTGTCTCAGACTAGAGGACTGGGAGCTGAGAACTGAGGACAGAGCTTCACAGCTTCTCTCTGAGAGGTTACAGCTGCTCAGTCTGAAGAGGAAACAATGAAGAAAAAGTCAAATAACATTTGTGTTGAAAGGACAATCAAAGGAACAAAACTCTCAGTTTGTTCTGCAGCTCACAGCAAACTAACAGACCTGCATTTGAAAACTGGGCCAAACATCAAACACAGATTTGTTGAGTGAAGCAGAAATATCAGCTCTTTATCCACCTGCTAACCAATGAGGAGTTTCTACATTGATGATCATCTTTCATTGGCTCTGATTCAAATCCTTTCTGTTTTATTCTCAACAAGTTGGAGACATGACAGTTAAATATGACACAATCAGTAATAAACAGACATGTACAGTAAAGTCCGTAAGTATTTGGACAGTTAGACATGATATGTTATTTGGGATCTCAGCACATTGACTTTAAAATATAATAATGGATACTACAGTCAATGACTGCAAAGGATTTTACACTAAATATAATGATGAATAAATCCAACTATCTATACACTTACAGAGCTTTGTTAGAGGCTTTGACAACTGGCAGCAGCTTCAGAAGAGCCTCCTCTGAATCAGAGTATTTCTTCAGGTCAAACACGTCCAGATCTTTTTCTGATGACAGTAAGATGAAGACCAGAGCTGACCACTGAGCAGGAGACAGTTTTTCTGTGGAGAGACGTCCTGAACTGAGGGACTGTTGGATCTGCTCCACTAGAGAACGATCATTCAGTTCATTCAGACAGTGGAACAGGTTGATGCTTTGCTCTGCAGAGGGAGTCTCTTCAATCTTCTTCTTGATGTACTGGACTGTTTGCTGATTGGTCTGTGAGCCACTTCCTGTCTGTGTCAGCAGACCTCGTAGGAGAGTCTGATTGGTTTGCAGTGAAAGACCCAAGAGGAAGCGGAGGAACAAGTCCAGGTGTCCATTTGGACTCTGTAAGGCCTTGTCCACAGCCCTCTGATAGAAGGCTGCAAATTTACCTGTTATTATTTTCAGTCTTTGGGAAGATGATTTCTTTTTTGACAGCAGATTGACTCCAGAGTTGATGAAGGTCAGATGGACATGAAGAGCAGCCAGAAACTCCTGAACACTCAGATGGACGAAGCAGAACACCTTGTCCTGGTACAGTCCTCTCTCCTCTTTAAAGACCTGTGTGAACACTCCTGAGTACACTGAGGCTGCTCTGATATCGATGCCACACTCTGTCAGGTCTGATTCATAGAAGATCAGGTTTCCTTTCTGCAGCTGCTCAAAAGCCAGTTTTCCCAGAGACCCAAACATATTCCTGGTCTCTGGACTCCAGTGTGGATCTGTCTCAGCTCCTCCATCATACTTAACATTCTTCAGTTTGGACTGAACAACCAGGAAGTGGATGTACATCTCAGTCAGGGTCTTGGGCAGCCCTCCTCCCTCTCTGGTTTTCAGCACATCCTCCAGAACTGTAGCAGAGATCCAGCAGAAGACCGGGATGTGGCACATGATGTGGAGGCTTCGTGAAGTCTTGATGTGGGAGATGATCCTTCTGACCTGCTCCTCCTCTCTGAACCTCTTCCTGAAGTACTCCTCCTTCTGTGGGTCAGTGAACCCTCTGACCTCTGTCACCATGTCAACACACTCAGGAGGGATCTGATTGGCTGCTGCAGGTCGTGTGGTTATCCAGAGGCGAGCAGAGGGAAGCAGTTTCCCCCTGATGAGGTTTGTCAGCAGCACATCCACTGAGGTGGACTCTGTAACATCAGTCAGGATCTCAGTGTTGTGGAAGTCCAGAGGAAGTCGACACTCATCCAGACCGTCAAAGATGAACAGAACCTCGACCTCTTCAAACCTGCAGAGTCCTGCTTCTTTGGTTTCAGGAAAGAACTGATGAACAAGTTCCACCAAGCTGAACTTTTTCTCTTTCAGCACATTCAGCTCTCTGAACGTGAATGGAAATGTGAAGTGTATGTCCTGGTTGGCTTTGTCTTCAGCCCAGTCCAGAGTCAACTTCTGTGTTAAGACTGTTTTCCCAATGCCAGCCACTCCCTTTGTCATCACTGTTCTGATTGGTCCATCTCTTCCAGGTGAGGCTTTAAAGATGTCTTCTTGTCTGATGCTTGTTTCTGGTCTGGCTGGTTTCCTGGATGCTGTTTCAATCTGTCTGACCTCATGTTCATCATTGACCTCTCCAGTCCCTCCCTCTGTGATGTAGAGCTCTGTGTAGATCTGATTCAGAAGGGTTGGGTTTCCTGCTTTAGAGATCCCCTCAAACACACACTGGAACTTCTTCTTCAGAGTAGATTTAAGTTTACGTTGACAAACTGCAGCAACATGTCCTGAATGAACAAACAAGAAACAACATCAATGACTGATTCATAAAGAAAACATGACATGTTCGTCCCCCTAAAGAACACACATGAACATATGTCCCTCCATGTCTTGAGACGTTAGTAAATGTCCCATTTGTCCATCATGTTGAATCTTTAGAGAAATCCTCTTACTGCTGTGCAGACAGTCAGCCAGCTCCTCCTGCTTCATTCTCCTCAGGAAGTTCACTGTGATCTTCACAAAAGCCTCTCTGCTGCTCCTCCTCTGCTCTTCATCCTCACCGTCCAACACCTCTTCATCCTCCCTCTGACTCTCTGAGCATTCTGGGTAATCTGGACTCACAACCTTCTGGACCTTCTTCAGCTCCTTCTTCACAAAAGTGACAATGTTCTCCTCCAGCAGCTGGAACAGAAAACTATATGAATGACACAATCAAAGTAAAACCATGGAGCCAAACATCAGATCCATGGTGGACACACTGACAATCTACTGCTCTAAAAAGTGCAGCATGGAGATTATTGTCAACACAACAGATGTCAAAGTAGTTGTTGTCCATGTACAGACCATAAATATGGAGTCCAGGTGTGTTTGATGCTGCTGGGCAGACTGAGCACTGGGAACCTCTGAGCTCTCCTGGTCCACTCTGTGGAGGAATCATGAAGAATTAGCTCACATTATGTTTGCAGCATCTGTGAGTGTTTTATGCTTTGTACACAAACAACAGCTGCTTTTATGTTCTGTGGTGACTGTCCTGATTAAAGCAAACACTACTGTGCTGTGACTTTCTCAATGAGAGGAAACAAGCAATCAGTTCTGTACCTCATGACCTAGAGTCATCACAACAAGTCCACCTTTTAAATGATGAGTTTTAAGGACTCACACTGGGTTTGACAGAAGTCTCACCTCTGCTACAGGACACTAACACAAACACTGGAACTGGATAGGTGCTGAGTTACAGGGAGTTTTAGTTCTGATCTGAATGACACATATAAGAACATAAGAAGTGCTTTTCTTGAAAAGAGAAACATCAACTTTGTCTCTAAAGCCTGTGTTTCAGCCTGATCATGTTCATATACTGTGTCATTCATGAAGCCTGGAGACAAAACACAATTACTTCATCTTTCATAGAAGACCAGTTATACAGGACAGCTGTCTGATACATTTTAAACTCAGCTGCAGCTCACTTCTTTGCAGCAGAGGGAGGCTGTCCTTTGAAATCAATGAGGCCATGCATTGACCCGTCACTCTTCATGGACACACAGCTGGGCTCCGGTACAGGGAAGTCTGGTTTCTGATGGATCCTAGTGAACACAGAGATTAAGACCATCAGGGACATGGGGACAGGGACAACATATCTATTATTCACACAAGGTTCTCACAGTAAAGAAAAAAACATGTAGTCAGTTGCAGCTCACTTCTTTGCAGCAAAGAGAGGCTGTCTTTGAAAATCAATGAGGCCACGCATTGACCCGTCACTCTTCATGGACACACAGCTGGGCTCAGGTTCATGTTCAGGTCCAGGTCCAGCAGAGTCTGGTGTGTGCTGCTGCTCTGGCCTTCAACACAACACACACAGAGCTTTGAGTGTGAATAATGATGGTGCAGTGATGTGAGTGCTGAGCTCTGACATGGAGAAGAGTCATGGACAGTTAGAGATCCTCATCTCACCTCTGAGCTTTGGTCTGGATCTCATGGTCCCCACACAGACTGCTTTTAGGGGGAGGGGCTCCCTCCTCTCTGTCCTCACACTGATTCATGATGCTGAATTCACATCCACATCAGCTCACACACACTTTCTACCTTCATGTGGAGAGAAAACACAAATCATTCATTTGCACATCAACTGAAATCATCTTCTCTATCATTTGTCCTGTAGAAATATCAGCTGCTCCTCCACTGATTGGCTCTTTTTTCCTCTTTCATATCAGTGTCAGTTGAATGCAGTCAGACAGCAGTGTGAGGCAGAGGAAGCTGCCATCAGCTTCTGCACTTCCACTGTCAGTCCACTAGATGGGGTCATGAAGCTGCAGTGAAGTGCAGAGCAGCACACACAGGATCCAGGGACGAGCATTTCCATTCACTGACACACAGACTGAGATCCACTGGTTTTATCTGACACAATCTAAAAATCCTGCTTTCTAATTTCAGTAAAATACTTAATACTGTACTTCAACTGTCAAAAGTCAAAGTGCTCATCATGCAGAACAGACTCATTTGGTTTTTATTTCAAATCTTAATCTGAAAAATAACTGTAGTAAAACAGTAAAATATTTCCCTCTGAAAAGTTGTAAAGTAAAAGTATAAAGAAGCAGAAAATAGAAACACTGGAGTTTCAGCGCAGCACTGCAATAAAAGTACTAAGTTACTTACAAAAGTATTAGATTCCAAACAACTTGTACATGCTTTTCAAAATAAAAGACTGACAGCTTCAACAAAGCCTTTCCAATAATATTAAAACTTTTTTTAAATGAAATCTCTTTCATTTAATCATTGATCACGTTTAAGTACAATTTTACATAAAGAATCTAGTTCCTGTTGGAGGAGGACCAGAGGCCTGAGGCCTGTACTACGAAGCAGGATTTGAGTCAGTGAACATTCTGTATCTCCAAGAGACTAAAACCTTAACTTCAAATGTTTTACATGAATCATCATCTCCATCATTTCTTCTATAGAAATATCAGCTGCTCCTCCTGCTCTGAGAAGGAGGCCCATGAGTCCATGTCTGTTACAGACCATATCCTGTAATTTCACCATGGTTCAATATCGTCTGTAAAGTTCATCAGGACTTTTCACAGTTTCTCGTGTGTTGAAACACACACACACACACACACACACACACACACACACACACGAGTATCATGAACAAACGGCCATCTTTACACGTCTAAAGTTTTCAAGCTGATATTTCAGTTTGAGACGACAACTGTTTCAAACCTCCTCCTGATTTAAACAAACTCGTCGTCACTGTCAACATTTTCCACGAACTAGAGAAAACCATGTCCCTTTAATGAAGACAAATCAAACCAATCAAGAGCTCCACTTACTCAGTTTTTCCATGAACTTCATCCCTCTGCAGCTCTCTCCTGTCAGTGTAGGAAAGACTCTAAGTTCTTAGCGCACTTTTACTGACACAAACACACACAAAAAAGAAAAAAACCCCACAATAAGTCAAAGGTCAGAAATCCAAGGTAACAACAGGTGAGTGTTGACGAATAAAACATTAAAACATTGACATGACATTTACCTTCAGATGGAGAAAATAATCTGCGCCACAAAGTTTGGTCAAAGTGAAAGTAAACTGCAAGGCCTTGCCCAGAGTGGTATGTGTGTGTGTGTGTGTGTGTTGTCTCTTCATTATCCAAATATGCAGTGTGACTGGTTGGACTGGGTCTCAGTCAGACTGAAGTTCACATGCTGAAGTGTTATTAAGACATGAAACCTCCTCATGACTCCCAGTGTGAACACACACACACTCTGCTGCTTTTTGATGTTTTCATTATCATTGATTATTGATCAGTTGAATCAGCTGAGCTCCAATGGAACTAAATTCTCCATTTCAACAGTGATGTCTTCAACACAGATGTTCAGGCTTCACATTCATGTGGATGGAACTGGACTGTTCACAGAGAAACTACCATGATCACTGCCCTCCAGTGGTCACTGTCAGTAACTACAACTCTGAACACACCACACTGACACTCTTTTCCTTGTTCCTGTCAGTGCTCACGCTGCAACATTTAGAATCAGCTTTAGTCTTTAGATAACATGCCAAGCTGACGCTGTTGTAGCATCTACAGTTACACACAAATACATCAATCACGTCAAAATAGGTTACTAACATCAAGGTGATAAATTGGGCCTACTGGGCCTTAATCATTTCAAATTAAAACAAGGAATTCAAGAATAAAGCAGAACAAAAATTAAATGTATTTTATTGTGATTTTATGTGATAGACCAACACAAAGTGGTGCACAACTGTGAAGTGGAAGAAAATGATACTTTGTGTTTAAGATTTTATACAAATAAAAATCTGAAAAGTGTGGTGTGCATATGTATTCATCCCCCTTTACTCTGATACCCCTAAATAAAATCCAATGCAACCAAGTGCCTTCAGAAGTCACCTAATTAGTAAATAGAGTCCACCTGTATGTACTTCAATCTCAGTATAAATACAGCTGTTCTGTGAAGGACTCAGAGGTTTGTTAGAGAACATGAGTGAACAAACAGCTTCATGAAGACTAAGGAACACACCAGACAGGTGAGGGATAAAGTTGTGGAGAAGTTTAAAGCAGGGTTAGGTTATAAAAGAATATCCCAAGTTCTGAACATCTCACAGAGCACTGTTTAATCCATCATTTGAAAATGGAAAGCATATGGCACAACTGCAACCTCACCAAGACATGGACGTCCACATAAACTGACAAGAAGGGCAAGGAGAGTATTAATCAGAGAAGCAGCCAAAGGGCTGATGGTAACTCGGAAGGAGCTGCAGAAATCCACAGCTCAGGTGGGAGAATCTGTCCACAGGACAATTAGTTACACACTCCACAAATCTGGCTTTTATGGAAGAGTGGCAAGAAGAAAGCCATTGTTGAAAGAAAGCAATAAGAAGTCTCATTTGAAGTTTGCCACAAGCCACGTAAGAGAACACAGAAAACATGTAGAAGAAGGTGCTGTGGTCAGATGAAACCAAAATTGAACTTTCTGGCCTACATGCAAACCACTATGTGTGGCGGAAACTGAAAACTGCACATCAACCTGAACACACCATCCCCACCTTGAAACATGGTGGTGGCAGCATCATGCTGTGGGGGTGATTTTCTTCAGCAGGGACAGGAAGCTGGTCAGAGTTGATGGGAAGATGGATGGAGCTAAATACAGGGCAATCCTGGATGAAAACCTGTTAGAGGCTGCAAAAGACTTGAGACTGGGGCAGAGGTTCATCTTTCAGCAGGAGGACCACCCTAAACATACAGTTAAAGCAGTGTCTCTTCTGTGTGAGGACAAAGATCCAAAAACCAAGTGAAGCCCACAACATGTAGAGACATTATGGAAACAGCAGGTGGACAAATGTGCACTTTTGTCACTGTAAAGTTCTTTGTTCTTTCTATCCTGTGACAGTGGAAATAAAAAGTTGTGTTGAGTAAATGTCCATCATTTACACTTTACTGCGTTGGACAGTAAATAATAATAATAATAATAATAATGTTTCTTCTGTAGATGTTCTCACTGCAGCTGGAGGGAAGAATAAAAAGTAAAGAAACAGCTTCAGTGGCTCTGACAGAACTAAGTGCAATAAATCTGCTGTCACGCTTGTTTGCACACAGATAACTGGCTTTATCCAATGAGACCAACTAGACTGTCTTCACTTTGACCTCTGACATATACTGGAACACCACTGTATATATGGGACTAATCAGCTCCTGTAGATACACTAGAAGGATTTTAGACTGAAAAGACATATATATTTTTATAATACCATCATATATCAAAAGTGGAAAATATGCACTAATGTTATTCACACAAATAATTTGTTTTCCTAATGTGCCAATTTTCCATATGAGCTGTTGTCTTCACCTTTTGTCCTCAGCTCATTTAGAATTATAAAGGCAGATACTTGAGTCTGACTCATGTTGTTTCCTGCATTAATCAGCTCATCTTCTGTCTTAAGGAAAATAAACTTGCACACGTGTATTTAAACTACACATGGTCAGTGTCAGTGAACATCACACAGCTTTAATATGTGATAGACCTTTTTTTTTTTTCCTCTGGACATTAGACAGTGTCCACTGTGACTGTCCACCTGAGTATGAATGTTTAACGGTGCAGAGACAGAATAACACAGAGACAAACTGCTGGCTAAGATCCCATCAGAGACCAGCAAACACTTTGTGTTGCTTCCTCCTCCCATTCCCCTCCTCTTCACTGGCTTCACTTCACTCCATGTGACAAATCATGGTTGTGGTGCTGAATGAAATGAGTTGGACAGAGGACTCACACACAGACACAGTCTCTTCCTCTCTGGATAACAGTTCCGGTAGGGGTCGCTAATGTCCGTGTGAAAGCAGCAGAAGAAGCAGCGACAGAGTCTCCAGCTCTTGTGTTCATCAGCAGCGTTCACACTTGGATTTCTTTCTCCGCTCGGCTTCATCTGCAGCGCTTTCTCTTCTGGAAATGAACCGCTGGACACGGAGCTTCGTCGGGAAGAGCGCGGAGCTTTTGCAGCTGATTAAAGGACACCATGCTTTACTTCTGGATACACACCGTGTGGATCCCCGCCGTCGCTTTCCTCTTTGGATTTCAAGGCAACGGATCGTTTCACTCTTTTTCTTCCTGAAAACACCTGACATGACAGAGAGGTCTGCGCTCCTCTGACTTTCTGCTGCTTCCTGTTACAGCAGAGCTCTGTTTGCTCTAAATGAAGTTAGTGATGAGTGGAGCTGAGCCGAGCTGACAGCAGTCTTCATGTACAGTAGCAGTGTGTGACACAGAGAGCAGAGCAGCCTCAGAGGCTGATGGTACAGCTGACAGCTTCAGTACAGTCTCCTCTCAGCACAGTAGTAGAGTAGTGCACAAACATGTGGAGCCTGTTGGACCGTCTCCACTGCTGGACTTATTTCTGAGAGCTGGTCTCTCTGATGAAATGTGTGTGTGGGACATTTGTATTAGGCCGTATGCAAGTTAGCTTGTGTGTATTGTTAAATAGCTGTAAATACCAAACCTAACCACAGAGTGGACTCTGGATACAAACCCCAGTCTCCCACCTCCACTGCTGTTAATAAACTTCATTACCTCATTCATTCAGAAAATCTGTTTCCTCTGAACATCATCCAGACACATTATGTTTCACACATAATGGATTTACTACAGTTTAGTGTATTTAGTGTATGTGGTTGTAGTGAGCGAGGGAGTGAGAGAATGAATACAGGAAGACAGATGGATCAACAAGGTGAACAAAACATACAGGTGTACAATGACAGTGTTGTGGTAAAGCTGAGTTACAATCCAATATCATAATACAGAGAGGGAATATATACTTCATTAAAATGAGCAGTGAAAGAGCACAGACGAGTCACATCAATTCACTGAACTCCTCCTGTCACAGTCACAGAATAATGATCACATTACTATAGAAACTTCTGGATAAATGATGGAACAGTTCCTCATTTTCTCCGACCACCAAGAAAATGTGTTTTTCTTCGAATCATGAAAATCTTTAAAACGAGTTTTGTGAGAAAAAAAAGGGAAAAATGACAGAAGAAATTTTCTCCTCTCTCTTCAAAAACTTTCAAGAGTCATCATGAAGAAATAAAGTACATCATTGTGTTTAATAGTGAACTGGAAACACAGAGCCTGGAAATGACAGAGTCAAACTGGCTCTTGTGGTGTAATTGTGGTCATAATAATAAAATTCTACAGCTGCTGCAGTGAGAACTTTTCCTTCATCCTACTTTTCCTATCAAGATGTCAAGATGATTGTGTGCTTGCATCTTTAAATAAGGGTTAGTAGACACATTAAGGTCTCATCTATCTGCACAAACAAATCTCTCTTGTGTTCTATTCATCCAGTCAGCTAATAATATTCACAGTCTCATAGTAAACAAACAGAAACATAATGTCTCACACAAGCTGCTGCACATAGACCTAGCATAGCATTTGGAGTAGGCACACAATTAAATTCCTCAAAGGCCAAATGTATTTTCTGATTGAGTCATTCTTCAGAATGGCTGTGGGCTCTGTTACATCTAAACAAGATGTGTGTGTGTGTGCGTCTCACTTTACTCCAACACACCAATCAAATATTTCATTAGTGCTTCAGGACTGTGCAGTTTGTTAAAGTTAAATTTAGGATCCATTTTTCAAGAGAACTTCTCAGAACCTTTTCAGTCTATGAACCTTTAAACATATCAGCTCTCTCACACTGACTGAGGCTGAATTCTGAACAGATACAAGATTTGGAGCTTAGTGACCATCATCAAAAGACAAGGAAACAGAAGAAAGGAAACATTTCAAAGAATGAATGCACCATTTCCTCATATGAAATAGTTTCACTGCTTAATAATTAAGATCCTTCAACAACTAGGACTTAATACAGTCCTGTAGATGAGCTGCATGGAGCAGAAAACAAGAATCAGAGCTGAGAGTCTAAAGTGGCAGAGTTAAACTTCCAAACTTATTCTGTCCTCACAGTCATCAACAGTTTTCCTCCTACACTCAAAACACTGCAAATGAACACTCATCCAAATGCATCACATGCCACCTCAAACACATCAACATATTTTAGATTCCAGTTTCAGGACTAAGGTTTTCAAGGCAGGAAGGAAATCACTGATTGTTTTACTGTCCCTTAACCAAAGAGGGTGAACATGAGCACAGCCTGAAACGCTTCATGCAACAGCTGATCTAGCTTTAAGTCCTACGACTCATTCTGCAGATTTACTACAGGACATAATTGTATTGCACTGGAAATGAACTAAAAATCAAGGCTCAAAGCCAAAAGGAGATTTGAACCTAGTGTTCAGTATAAGACACAAGTGGACTCAGTGATAGGTAAATGTAAGAAGGCTGAAACTTTAAAGCACAATAATAAGTAGATGATTGTAGAAGTGGAAACAGTGTGTGCTGGTTAGTTTGCATTGGACTGGGAGATTATTTCTCCTGAGTCTTAAACTGTGCTTCTTTGTTTTTGGGCCAAATCTTGAGAGATGATGAAAATGATTCACACATTGGAAATAAGAAGATTTTACCAACACATCAAACTGTTTCCTGTTCACAGCACTTAAAGTGAAGTCCTCCATCAAGTATCATAATACATCACAGACCTGACCTACAGTACATTGACGTAACTTCCTAAAATAACACACAGCACACTCCACTTTGTGCTATGACATCCAACTCCATCATTTCCATTAGAATTTCTTTAGAAAGGATCTTGTTGCAGACAGTACAGACTTCCTAGAAATCCTTTCCTTTAACACAAACTACAGTGCATCACACCAAAACAAAGTTAAGAAGTTGAGCAACCATGAGAATATCTCACAATCATGATCAGCATTAAAAAAAAAACAATATTGTCCATGAATGATAAGCACACAATCAAACCACCGGGTTTATGAGTATGATTACTTGCCGTCACAGTTTCAGAAACATATCATTTGGACAAAACATTTCAAAACATTAACTTCTAAACTAAACACTGACATGAACTACTAACATGTACTGAAAACCTTGGAGGTGATCTGGACTTTCCTGTAGTTTCCTCTTGTCCTTGTAACAGCAGTAGCTCCTCCCTTCCCTGTCAATAATTGTGCAGAAATATCTGAGTGCTTCTTTCTTCCTAAATCATGAGCAAGTCCTGTCCAGTCCAACTGTTTCTGCTCCTGTTTGACTTCTGAACTTGTCTCTGGCTGTGTGTCCACTTACTGCAGCCTGTGACATCAGACTGTAGAATGTTGATACATCAAAGGCATCAAAGGACAAACACTCTCTCTCTCTCTCTCACACACACATACTTGTACTTATTTATTTGTGAGGACACTTGCTGACATAATGCATTCCCTAGCCCTTACCCTAACTCTAACCAAAACCCAATTCTAACCCTGAAACCAAGTCTTAACCCTCAAACAGCAACATGAACACAGATGGAAACACTGCAGAGCTGCTTTGGATGGTTTAACAGGTAGAGATCATCAGATAATGGAATGACCTGATACCTTCATCTGTTTCCATAAACACATGGAGGAAATCTCCCAAACACAAACTTAACCACAATGTGATTCACAGGTAACAAACACACTTGCATGTAAACTCTCACACCAGCATAAAAATAAGTCATTGTTTTAGGATCTGAAGAAGAAGATCCAGGATGAAGGAGATCAGGAGACAGGAGCCCCACAACAGAAGAGAGAGAAATAAAAGAAATACAATTAAAACACAAACTTACAAACAGATGAAGAATCACCTTAAAGTCATTGTAGTAAACAAAGAAAGTTTTGTTTCTGGACCCAGACTGAGAAAATACCAGTAACTGAAAATAATGATGAAATAATGTTGGAGGAAAAAAAAGCTTCCTCCTTCCATCCAGCCTGGTTATTTTACAGCTTCTACTCCCAGAACATGATGATATAGTGTCAGCTTTAACTTTCACCATCAGCTTCCTACTTGATTCAGGTGACAGGTGTAACTGTTATCTCAGTGTGATGCAGAGAAGAGACCAACATACAGCAGGACTCTGTGGATTTAAGGTCTAACAGCACAAGAGAAGTTGAACGAGATCTAAAAGAAACATGAGTCAAAATGATTCTCTGTGCAGCAGCTGATCTGTTGCAGAAACAACAACTAAAACTGTCTGTGGCAATGGAGAGATAGTGAATATCACTCCTCACTTTCAATAAAGAGGTGAACACAGAAAATAATGTCTACTGCAAAGTCACAGGAAAACCAGAGTGTGGGGAAAGAGCACATTACTGTATTGATGAAAAAACAAAGATCTGATGGACAAAAACTCTTCTCAAAGTTGGAATGTAGGTGGTGCAAAGCACAGAGAGCAGAAAGAGATGAAGAACCCTCTGAAACCAGTCCTGGAGTCCTTGAAGGAGGACTTATTATGGACTGACAGGAGACAGAAAGACACTTTACACTCATTTCTACCAGCAGTCAGCAGACAAACACTCATGAGAGCACCTTTACACCTCACTCTGACAAAAGAGACACAGCCCAGTTCAGCCTCTGCACAGCTCTGAAGGACAAACACTGCTGTGACTGTATTTAAGAGGCAACATACTGTGATTCACATTAACAACTGACAATCATATCACTAATAAAACATTAAATTCAACAGCTAATTAAAAAGCCAACAGGAGAACACTGTTTCTTTTACAGGCTGTTGGTATAAGATTTGAAGGAGAACAATGATTAAGACTTTAAGTGAGATTAGTTTCATTGTGAGCTCATTATCAAGTCTATCAAAGATGAAGCAGTGTTTTGTATTTTTAGGTAAGAAGTTTTTGGCCACAATCCCAGTTGTCATTTAAAGCACAGACTCATCACTCTGCCTCCACAAAGGCTCTAATCTAATCACACACTGCTTCACAGTCAAAGAGAGAGAAACAAATAAAACAATAAGAACAGCAGATAAAATACAAGAGAGGAGAAGATATAGAACACAAGTGTAAACAGAAAATACTACGTTACCTAAAAACCTGTCTGAACAGATGGATTTGTATCTGCTTTGTGAAAGAGTCCACAGAGTCCACACACCTCAGACTTACTGGGAGATTATTCCAAAGTTTAGAGGCTGCAAACTGGAAAGCACAATCTTCCTGAGTCTTAAAACATGTCCGAGGTACATTTAGAAAGTCCTGACCTAAGAGATCAGCTCATGGTGTGGGGGTGCAGAAGGTCCATGGTATACTGTGGAGCCTGGACATGTAACAGTCACTTCTGCTCAATGAACTTCAGTGATGGTTTAGGAATTTAATGTTTTGAAGTCAGCACATTATACAGGGACAGTGATACACCTGGATGTGTTTCATCCAAAATAAAAATACTACCTTCTTAAACTGATACTGTATGTCAGCTTTCAGGGAGTCTGAAGACGCCGACCACCAACAGTGTGAGCTGCACACTGAATGTGATATTTCAGTGTTAGAGATAGAAACAGGATTTTCCATTGTGTTGGTTGTAGTCACATCAAGTCATGATATGAATGGTCACTAACACTCAAACTGTGCTGGAACAGTGAAAAAAGGGGTTTTCCACTTTACTGCACAGCAAATGAAGTTGTTGATCTGAGTGTGGCGAGCGAGAGAGATGAGATAGATGATAATGGGGGTTGTAGCAGATAGCGGATGGTGTTGATCACTACAACACCCAACTAAGAGCAACCTACGAAGCCAGACAACGCCACCTTGGGAATTTCGCCCAAGGAAATAGTTTTAGCCAACTGTACCAACTCCAAGGCACCCAGGTTCATTTTACAACGGGCAGAGACGTGGTTCCAGAGCAATAATCAATATACTTTATTTCAAAATAACTTCAGTATGTCTTTAAACATTACAAAAACACCATTCACACACAGAGTATTAAAATACTATAAAACACCATTCACACACAGGGGACGTGAGGGGAAAGGGGGGAGACCCTATCAGGGCTGAGGCTTACCAGGGGGCCAGCTCGAGGAGAGGGGTGAGGGGGAAACCACCACCCGGCACCACGACCGCCACCACCTTCGGCTCTCAGCCACTGAAAAGGGGACAAGGAAATAAAATTAGTGGAAAACAAAGGAAAACAAATAACCAATATACAAATACTAACAAAAGAAAACAATAAATAAATGCTTACAAACTCAATGCTTAATCAAAGCACTAAGAATATCAGTAACTAAACATAACATAAAATTCTTGTCACAAGCAAAAGAAACAGTCAAGAAACAAAAGAAAGACAAAATCCAACTGAATATCAGGGCTAATTGAATCACAGAACGTCAAAAAAATTAAACAAGAAAAGAAAGAAAAAGAAAAAAACAAACAAACCAGCACAGGACCTAGTTAAACACAATATTTAATAAACCAAATAACCTAACCTAATAGAAATAAAGCTATAATAATAATAATAATAATAATAATAATAATAATAATAATAATAATAAACAATAACCCAAAACCCATTCTAACTAAATGCAACAAAGGAAATGGGGGCATTAAATAAAGAGCAACCCCACCGTGCATTCATTCAATTTTTAAAAGTCCAGGCCCAAGGCGAACGAAACTGTCCATTCAATACTCGCGTAGGTAGGGGGTGATTGCGTTGTCCACCTGCGCAGCCCGACAGCGGCAACACCGGAGCGACCGGCAGAACCGCAGCGGAGAACCGCGGCAGAAACACCCCGGTAAGGTAGAACAAGGCAAAGCAGCAGTATTTCTTCTCCGTGCAGGACAAAGCAGCTGGCAAATAATTCTCGATCAGGCTACGTGTGATCACCTGAGGGAGAGAGAAGCTGAGCGTGTCCACTCAGCAACAGTGGAGGCTAGCAGCAACCTGCGGCTAACACTGGGACGGGCGACCAGGAAGTGGGCCTCGGAGCCAGCAGCAAGAGAGGGTCACAGATTCCTACAACTTTTTCCCAGTTAAGCGGGAAAAGTTTGGTTTGCATTATCAGTAACATAACACAGCTCTGATATGGCTGTAACTGATCAGTAAACAGTGACATAAGGCTGATATCCCAAAGTACAAACAAGAGCACAGGAGTGAGACTAAACTCCAAACTGTAGAGACTGAGGTAGAAGCTGCAAAAGTCCTGAGAGCTGAAAACAGAGAGACGTTTTAGAACAGAGCTTTCTCTCTAATCTTCAGCATAGATACACAAGTTTAGCTACTGAAGACACAGCTAAGGAGAGGAGAATGTTAAGAGTTGGCAATGGCCGGCTGTGTTACCAAGCCGGGTCACAGCAGCAGTGCAGCCATCCCCTACTACCCTGGAACATTGTGTTCCCAGAATGCAGGTTTACTTGTGGTTCCTAAAGTCTCCAATAGAGAGAATGGGAGGCAGAGCCCTCAGATATCAGGCTCCTCTACTGTGGAACCATCTACTAGTTTGGGTCTTGGAGGCAGACGCCCTCTCCATGTTTAAGAGGAGGCTTAAAACTTTCCCTTTTGATGAACCTTATAGTCAGAGCTGAGTAAGGCTTTCCTGAATGAGCCACTAGTTATGCTGCTATAGGTCTACACTGCTGGAAGACTTCCCATGATGCACTGATTTCCTCTCTCCTCCTCTCCCTCTCCATCTGTACACATTCATATCCCATTAATGTATGTTACTAACTTGGCTTCTTCTCTCTCCCATGGTGTTGTGCTTTCTCGTCTCTGCAGTTACTTCCACCTCCAGAGCTGCAGAGTCTGGATCTGTGGCTGCAGACAAACTACTGTTCCACATGCAAAGCACTGGAGGTTGATCTTCAACATAAATAATAAAAAGACTTGGAGGACGCCTGTTTCAACTATATAAGTCAGACTGCTGAAGCCTCATGTTTGCTTCTTTTGAACTTTGGAAGTTCCTTTTACACAGGACATGGACTGTGGATTTTATGCTCCATCATTTAGGAGGATCCAGAGCAACAACCACAAATGATTTCAATTTACATAAAAGCATGTGAATGTTTTTGAACATTTGAAGTTTAAAAGACAAACTTGTAAAAAATAGGCACCTTTCCTTTAACACAAACCACAATGCTTTGAACCAAAAATGGAAACCTAAGTTGACAATATGAAAATCTCACAGATACAATCAGCATAAATAAACTGAACATGTACTGAAACCTTTGGGCTGAAGTTCTTGTGTGATTAGACATCATGTCAATTTAACAAACACATCCCACTGAACTGAAACACTGACATCAACTAAAAAAGGTTTGACTTACTGAAAACCTTGGAGGTGATCTGGACTTTCCTGTAGTTTCCTCTTGTCCTTGTAACAGCAGTAGCTCCTCCCTTCCTTGTCAGTAATTGTGCAGAAATATCTGAGTGCTTCTTTCTTCCTAAATCATGAGCAAGTCCTGTCCAGTCCAACTGTTTCTGCTCCTGTTTGACTTCTGAACTTGTCTCTGGCTGTGTGTCCACTTACTGCAGCCTGTGACATCAGGCTGTAGAATGTTGATACATCAAAGGCATCAAAGGACAAACTCTCTCTCTCTCACACACACACACACACACACACATAATGTAATATAGTTATGAGGACACATCATAACTGAAAGCCTAACACTAACCAAACATAACCCATACTAATGATATTCAATCTTCTCAAAAATACCAAATGAATTACAACAATAATCACTCAGGACCATTCAGCTGGGTTGGTGAATTCAGCACCAAGGACAGCAGCAGCTGTACTAAAGTACTAAAATCTGGAGTCAGGCAAAAAAGTGTGAAAGAGTTACATTTCTGGAGTTTATTGTATAACTCTGACTACAGTTTGTGTTAAGGTGTTCACCCAGGCCGAGTTGAATTTTGGAGTTTATTCCCTGGTGTTCAGGATCTGGTTTTAACTCTGTCCCTGGAGTTCACGACGCATTTTATCGCGGCATGAGCAGCACAAGGAACGTCGTCACAAGGCTGGTAAGAGCATGATTTTTATCAGAAAGTACTTTAAATGCGTGATATTTTGTCATTGTTCTCACTTTATCTACTTACATAGTACCGCTAATGACTGCGAACTTGATGTTGAACGTAACCCCATTGCTTTTACTCCATTATTTAGAGCAAGTAGCTCCCGCAGCATTAGTTAGCTAACTGTTCTTAGCTGCCATTGTGGAGCTGTTAGCTTTCACTCAAACGTTAATGTCGGCCATACTGTCTGTGGCGTGTGATGTGTCTGTATGACGGTAATGACAAACTGTTTGATAAGCTTCACAAATTAATGACGACGCGCATCTTGAAGGTAATTAATACTGTTTTGTAAATAACCATCCAACAATGCAACCGCATGTCGGTGTTTTAAGAGAATAATTTCCGGCTCAACGGCGCAGACGCAGCTGAAAAGTCAGTTTTGGCTAGCATGCTAACAGTTGAGCTTATAAACTGTAGCCTTGCTGTTTTGAACAGCGGTGAGAAACGTGTATTTTAACAGTGTGTAGTTGGGATAAATTTTAACTTGAACATGTTATTCTCAGACATATGACATTTTCTTCCTTTATGTCAAACCAACATGTTGATCAAAGTACAACATGGAGGGAAGAAGAAGGACATTAAACTGGAAGAGGCTTGCTTCTCAGATTTTCTCAGTGCAGGTCAGTCAGATGTTTAGTATTAAATGAATAAAGATGTAAACATTTTGTAACGTGGAGTTGTTATGGTATAGTCCAGCAGAAGTTTCTTATCCCAGAGACTACAACACTGAAAGTCACAGATCAACAGGGAGCAGAGGTGGATGAGGATGTGTTTTAAAATTCCTATTTTGCTGCACTTATATTTTGAGAGATTTGTATCTTGACACAGACCAAAATATGTGATTGTGAGAAGTGGATGATAAGAATTCCAAAGTACAGTATTTAATCAGTTCATATTAAGCTGTATGTGTTGTCTGCATTTCAGACCTCCCATCTACTGAAGCATCTATGAACCTGGCTGATCGTTCAGACCTGACAGAATATGTGACCCTCACTACTTGTGGTAAGCAGAGTTATAGGTAATGGTAATGTTTTGTCTTGAGACAGGTAATATCCAGCCAGGTATGTGATATAGTTTTAATGTGCTGGACTTTAGATTTTATTTGCCTTATACTTGTGTGTGTGTGATCTTCAGATCTAAGTGTCCTGCAGCAAGGGTGTGAAGGCTCCTCCTCTCCAAGTCTGACAGATACACTGTCAGTCTCAAGCACTTTAAGCAGAGACACAAGTGATTCTGGATGCCAGCCTTTGATGGACAGTGTCCTTGCAACTTGTAAACAACTAGATTTTAATCATTATTTATTAGAAATAATTATTAAAAAACTGAAAGCTGCCCTGAATGAAGGATCTGACACTGCTGATGAAGCAGGTACAGTTATCATCAGAATAGTAATGCAGTTATGTGAGTCGTCCAACAGTCGTCAGTTTATTGTGTTTTTATTGATTTATTTTACAAAAGCATCTCTGAGTCTAAATAGGCCACTTAAGTCTGCAGTTAAGATTCAGTGTGAGGGCTGAACATTGCTTTGCTCTCCAGCACAGATTTATAATGACTGGGCCATTAATAGTTGTTATATGTGTATATGTTTAAGATCATAGTAAAACCATTAGAACAATGCACAGAGCAATATCATAAACACACTACTTAATATATATAATGAGTGTAAAAGTACTTTTCACTCTGTCCTCAGAGTGGGACAGCAACATGGCTTCTCTTCTGGTGCTGCTTCATCTTCTCACTCCACAACCAGCTGGAAGAAAGCGTCCCACAAAGATCAGCGTCGGAGAGACAACGGATCATCTGGTAAAATTTCAGAAGGTTTGTCAAAACTTCCAAATACTGTAGATGTTGCTGAGTTTTATAAACACATTTTTGTAAACATATTTCTCTTGTTTCAGTCGTCCCAAAGCCTTGAGGATCATCTCCTGACCACTGAAGGAACCCATCAGCCATATCTTCTTTCCACAGAAACTTCAAAGACCCAGGTTTTCACCTTTTATATTGTCTTGGACAAAAAGCTTCTGTCATGTCAGTCATGTACATCCTTTGGTGCTTTTGATGAGCTGTTCAACTCACATTTTGTTTTCAGTGTGAAGTATGATGACTCTCTCTCCAGCCTGTACACATTTTTGCAGACAGAGTAAAAGAGCTCAGAGCAAAGCTCTTAAACAAACCATAAGTAGCTTATTTAGCCAAAATGTTGAGATGTTTTCTCTGTAATTCATCCTTTGCTTCAGTGTTGCTTTTGTTCAGGAACCTCAAATGAATTCATGCCATGTATCCAGGTAAAAGTCTCTCTAGTTATTGTGGATTCAGGAGACATCTCATTAAGATACACAGCTCCATTGATAACACAAGTGTGTCTAACCAGATCCCTTTCAACAACGACACAGAGACAGTAAACAATTCTCAGTCTGTAACTGATGAAATACTTCATCTCATTTCCAAAATACTGAAGCAGCTCCTTCAGGTTCTACTCACAACAAACACGTGTGTGCTTCAGTTATAGCCAAGCTTTTGGGGAGTGGTGAACCAAATACTGTAGTTCTTTATACAACTGAAAATTTAGAGGATTTTGTCAAGCAGGTTATCAAGCAGCTATCACTGGGAATGCCTGTCCTTAAAAACAGTTGAGTCTGCTCCAGTTAAAATGTGTTCAGTTGAAACACTGGATTTTTCTGAACATATAACAGCATCTCTTCACCTTGATTGTGAAGCCATCGTCTGTCACACAGTGGGTGAAATGCTGTGGAGCTGAGTATGGTGTTGGACTCTTTGTGTGCACTGGTACTGATGAAAACATGAACCATTGTTCAGCAAAATAACATCAATCATTTTGCACAAAGTGTTTTTTGTTTTGATTGAGCATGAAACTTGTTTCCATGATCACTTCCATGCTTTCCAAGTGAGTGACACTACACAGAGTGAACTGATTCTAGAAAGAGAGAGATTAAGATATTTCAAATGGTTTGATGCTCAGATGGTTGTGATTCATAATGTTATATTGTATCAGACAGTTGTATAATCTGATTTCTAATCTGAATTAGTTCTCTTACTGTTTTATACTTGAACTGTAAAGTGAGTAGTCGTCTACCTCAAATCAAATCAAAGAACTTTATTTGTCCCCTGGGGGGCAATTCAAGGCACATGAAGAGTTTACACAGTCAACACAGTAATAGCATAGGGGATGGGGGGGGGTTAGGGTTAGGGTGAAGATGAGGTCTGAGAGGGTGTTACTGACCAGCACTCTGTGATCTGTTGGTCAGGAAGTTTATGACCCAATGGATTAGTTGCTCCGGCAGGTGGAAACGATGGTGTAGTTTCTCTGCCAGGATGTGTGGCTGCAGGATGTTGAATGCAGAGGAGACATCTGGAACAGCAGCTGCACCACACCTCCCAGCTGCTCTGCACAGTGCCGTAAGACATGTCCACTGATATTGTCAGGACCAGGCAATGCTGTCATTAGTCCATTGCTTGATGTTTTTGACAGTCCTCTCTATTCTCCTTATGACCAGGATGTAGGCTGGTGCCAACAGGATGGTGTGGTGGTCTGTGGAGCCCAGAGGAGGAAGAGCAATAGACTTATATGCATTGGGGATAGATCCATAACATTTATCCAGTGTTTTCTTTAGTTGGATCGTGCAGGTGATGTACTGCTGAAATCCTTTCAGGGATTTGTCAACTGTGCAGTGATTGAAGTCACCCAGTATGAATTTAGGAGAGTCTGGTGACATGAGTTCTAGTCTGTTTACAGTGTCCTTTATGTGTTCAGCAGCTGCAGTTGCATTTGCTCTGGGATGAATGTAAACCAGGATGAAGAAGAGCTGGGGGAATTCCCTTGGAAGATAGAAGGGGCGAAGAGAGACGCCCAGAAGCTCAATGTCTGCATTGCACAGCTCCTCTCTGACGACGACCGTGGAGCACCAGCATGTGTTTACGTAGAAACACACACCTCCGCCATGTAGCTTCCCAGTGCGTTCTGTGTCCCGGTCGAGTCGGATCCGGGGGCAAAGCCGTCGATGTGCAGCGTGTCATCACTGTCATTATTGCCAAGCCAAGTTTCTGTGAAAGCGAGCACTGATGCACTTCTATATCCGTGCATGTACATTGGGCTGCAGCTCGTCCACCTTGTTGCTCAAAGAGCGCATATTCACCAGGATGATAGATGTGAGCGCACGACATCTGTGTTTCTCCCTCTTCAGTCTAGCTCTAACTCCGCCCTTTTTTCTTCTCCCTCCTGGTTACCTTCTTTTTCATGTTGTTTGTGGAGTCAATGTTCCGTCGGATTTCCTCAGGGAATGTGTCTTTGTCAGTGGGCTCGATGGAGGAAGTGCGAGCCGCAGCAGAAAGTCTCTGGAGTAAGTGACTCGTTGTCCAGCTGGGAGATTGTGATGGCTGTGGTTTGCCATTATCATGTCCGCTGATAACCACAAAAATACAAAAGCAGAGTCCATAATAATCCACAGTTGGACATGTTGCGATCCTTGGTTTGCTCAAAGCTCGTTGTAATCTGTGAGCAGGGATCCAGCAGCGTAACCAGGCAATGTGTAAACAAGGGAGAAAAATGGTCACTACTCACTTTGTAGTTAGCGGGATAAAACAAAGGTATTAGCCAACGTCCAACGAAAAAAGAGAAGAAACGATTGGCGATGATATTAAGCAGTCTGTAGGACTAAGCTTATAAGAATCTATATACAAAGTGCAAATATTAGAAAAACTGCCTCACGATCTACAGGTCGACCGCACGAGCAGCGACCAAAAAAAAAAAAAAAGTTACACAATGCACTACAGAGAAATGTGTCAGTTTTTTATACATTTGCAGACATTTTATTATGCAGTAATGTGTTGTTTACAGTGTTTTGTGCAACTTCACAAATGTTTTTCATTGACATTATTTGCTGCCTGTGTGCTGTTAAATTTTACAGTTTTAAGACAGCAATTAATTCAAAGTGTCATGTGTTGAATTTTTAAATGTATTTGCACAAATAAAAGCAAAAAAAAAAAAAAAAAAATTCATCAGGTTGGTGTTTGGTGGTCATTTTCCCATAAAACTAAATATAATAATACATTTTAATTCTAAAAACTTTAAATAAAACACATTTTGAGTGTGAGGTGTCAGCACTGGAGAAGAGTTTATATTGAAATTAACTAAATTATAGAGTTACACTCAGTGAGGGATGAGTATTTTAACACCAGGAGGAGTTCAAGTTAACTCAGTTATTCAGTTATTTTAACTCTGCCACAGAGTCTATTTGATGGTCACACATGTTCACTCAGACTGAGCTGATTTTAACTCACACAGAGTTTATTCCAGAGGCTAAAATTAGCTGTGTGTGCAGTATTTCCAGCTTTACACATGAACTTGTACAAAAACAAACACTTCTGTAGTGATGAAGAAAAGTGTCCATGTAACATTTAGGGCTTGACCATGGTTCCTGGCCCCTAAACAGAGGAGGAGCAGAGAAAATGTGGGCCAATAGGAGCTGTTTTAGGGTACTGAGTAAAGTTGATCATTTTGAATGTGATTTCCAGAAATGTCATCTCTATATTGTTTCCAAACCTCTTTGCACTCACCCCACCAGGGATGGCAGCTGAGATGTTCAGATAAACAGAAGTGAACCATGAAGCACGTGCTGGGTTAAACATCATCCCTGGCTGACAGATGAAGTCCAGGGTAAGAAAGCTGAGAGCAGAAGAGGAACTAATTCAGAAAGTGTGATATCATAGAGAGCAGTGGTGGAGGAAGTACTGAAGCTTAGTACTAAAGTAAAAGCACAAATATATGTATATAAGTATTTAAGTATATAAGTAAAAGTACTCACGCAATGGGTTGTCTCAGTGTTGGGGCTGTGCCATATATATATATATATTTTAATTACTTTATTGATCCCTCCTGGGGAAATTACTCTCTGCATTTTACCAAGGGGGGAGTTGTAGGTTTCAGCAGTGAGGATCACTTCCTCGTTCAAACAGCTGCAGTTCCTCGGCTGCCGCTGCGGGCTGGCTCCAGAAGTGAGCAGTTCTCTATTGACCCCCATGTTAAAATAATCAACTTTACAGCCTAAAATAACATATTAACAGCCTGGTACATTTTTTGTTTTTGGTCTCTATTACTGTTTATGTCATTCTAATAACATGTTATACTATAATGCAGTTTGTAGTATAATTGAATTATTATATCTGAAGAAAGGCTCCATTGTTTTTTTCCAGTTTAAATGTTCTGCCTGCTTCAGGTTGTGAATTTGATCCTGTACAAGTTCCAGTCATGTTCTCACATGAATGAAATGGCAAATCACAAAATTCACCAGCCTCAGCCAATCAGAAAATTGGATTAAATGTTATCTGCAGTACCAGAGTGTGTTCAATAGGGGGAACACACACAGCTCTGTGTTTACTAATGTGGACATCTTCTGAAACATATACAGATCGTTCATTGGGACTAAAGAAGAAGAAGACATATGGTGAATATTAAATATGTGTCTTGTGTACTTTGTACAGCAGACACATAATGATGCCTCAACTTACTGCATAACCATGAACCTCCAAGATCTGCTCCATTACACCACATGATGGAACTGATTCATCCAATTTATCACTTTGGGTTCAGCATCTGTGAATGAATAAAGAAAGACAAAGTCCAGGTGGAGGGTGGAGGAGTCTCAGTGTGTCTGCAGAGACTGTGTAGAAGGACAGAGCAGCAGCAGAGCAGTCCAGATACACTGATGATTCTCTTTCAGATCCAGAGGAACACACAGGGATGATGGTGGACTTGACAGTGGAGCTGTTCTCAGAGCAGTTCAGACTGCAGCACTGAGAGTCTTCTCCACTTCTTCTGGTTCCTCTGTCAGTCACTGCTGGATGAAGCTCTCCTCTCCACTCTACCTCCCAGTAACATGGACCAATCAGAGCCTCTCTACACACAAGCTGCTGCTGCTTCAACCTCTCTGGATCATCAGGACACAGCTCGTCCTCTCTCAACACACACACCGTCCTCTTCACTCTCTCCTTTAGAAAAATCGCTCCCTCCATCTGTTGAGAGAAGAAGACAGACAACAGAGGTGATAAATCAGTGTTTACAGAGACTCACTTCATCAGCTGTCAGTCACTGATGCAGCACATCCAGTATAAAGAGCAGCAGGGACTTCAGTCCTGTTCAGAGCAGAAGTGGAGCAGCTGTGTAGTGTAGCAGCTTCCTCTCAGCTCTCATGTTAACGTATTGGAGTGAAGACACTGAGCTGGAAGCTCACACACCTGCAGAGACTTTTAGCATCAAGTCTGTTTACTCTGAACATTTCACTCAAGTCCACAGTGGAAATAAACTGCTGAGTCATGAAGCTTCATTACTGCACAAACAGTTTAGTGATGGATTCACTGCTGTTACATGTCAACTCATGTTCCATTTAAAGAAAGAGTCTCTGTGTGTTGATGAACATCTGATCTGCTTCTGAAATATCAGCTGACAAATAAACATGGAGGCTGTCACTGAAAGTATCTGACAGATGGACACATATACAGATGTGATCACTGGACTTCAGCAGAGGTTCTGCTCTGTATCAGACCACATGCTGACAAAATGTCATGATGCTTCTCTGAAATCAGAGCCAGTGATTTGCAGGCTGCAGTCAGACTGATCTCAGAGCTGTGACAAAGATCAAACTCATCAATTCTTTAGTGTTGAAATGAAACAACAAACAGTCTCAGATTAGATGTGATGGAAGGACAGTTGGACCAATGAGGACAACTGTCTCTACACATCCTGTGAGGCTGTCAGCTGTGATCCAGCTTTATTTCCTGTTGACATGAACAACAACAACAACAACAACAGATCACAATTAGCTTGTGGCTGCTGTGACTGGCTGACTGTCCTCTGCGTCACTGTCTTTCTGTCCCATCCTGAGGCCTGTCCCCATTCTCCTCTCACAGCTTCAATGAGGAAAGCAGCCACTGAGAAGGTTGGAGGTTTACAGGAGACACTGGATCTTTGCTTTGATACAAACTGTGTTTAGTACAATACTGATGAAAGCAGCATGGACTGACTCCAACCCTCTACTGACCTCAGAGTCTCCAGTCCACAGTCTGGACTCTGCACAAGATCAGACAGATCCTTCACTCCTGAATCCTGCAGGTCCCAGTTTCCACTCAGGTCCAGGTGTCTCAGATGGGAGGGGTTGGACTTCAGAGCTGAGGCCAGAGAAGCACAGCTGATCTTTGACAAACTGCAGAAACTCAACCTGAATAAAGAATAAAAGATGTGAGTTTAGGAGACAAAGTTCCTGCTTGAAAGCGTTGAGTGTTTCATCATCTGTTCAGAGCTAAAGAAGGTTGAGAATGTACAAGTTTGGAAAATGGAAACTCCAAACACCTGAACCAACAGGATGTAGCTTAAAAACAGTCAGATACTAAAAGTCAAACACAGCTCTCATTAATATTAATGACAACATGCTGCTGCTTCAATAAAGACATAGTGACTTCAGCTCTTAAACTCTTCCAGCTCCACCAGTGGCTCCATCTATACAAACTCATGTTGTTGACATTTGTTTCAGATTCTACTAAAGATCCTAAAGTTTTGACAGAGAACAAACATGTCAGGCTGAAGTTTGGAGGAAAGTCAACAAATGATTGAGACAAAATGGAAAAGATTTTCACTTCATGTAACGGTGACGACATTTAACAAACATGCTGAGTTTGCTCTGAATATCTGAGTCACTTTGACTTTAGTCTCATCACTTTCTAGTCGTGTTGGAAGAAGAAAATACTGAATATATATTTGTTGATGTGAGTGTGGAAAAAACTTGGATGTGATTTCAAGAGTGAAGCTTTTTTCTTGTTAAATGAAGCTTTGAAATCTGTAGCTCAACATTGCTCTGCCACAGTCAGTGGACTAAACCACAGAAGAAGAAAACAGACTTTACCATGAAGATCCTCAGTGTGGATCAGTATAATATCAGTATGATGTCTGCACTTTACTGTCAGCACAACTTTCACATCATATTCATCTCAGCACACAAGTAAACAATGGAGTCTGACCTCAGAGTCTCCAGTCCACAGTCTGGACTCTGCAGAAAACCACACAGATCCTTCACTCCTGAATCCTGCAGGTTGTTTTTACTCAGGTCCAGGTGTCTCAGATGGGAGGGGTTGGACTTCAGAGCTGAGGCCAGAGAAGCACAGCTGATCTCTGACAACCTGCAGGAACTCAACCTGAATAAAGAATAAAAGATGTGAGTTTAGGAGACAAAGTTCCTGCTTGAAAGCGTTGAGTGTTTCATCATCTGTTCAGAGCTGAAGAAGGTTGAGAATGTACAAGTTTGGAAAATGGAAACTCCAAACACCTGAACCAACAGGATGCAGCTTAAAAACAGTCAGATACTAAAAGTCAAACACAGCTCTCATTAACTTCAGTCACTATAAACATCACAGATCATAAAGCAAAGAGTGAAGAAACATTTCTTTCTGTCTTAATGTGGAATATTTGCTTTGTATGTGAAGAAATATAAAAGTCAACTGAAGGTGAAGATGAAATTGTTCCAAAGTAAAGAGTCAATTAGCAAGTGTTGGATTTTGAATCTTCATTCAATGAGTTTGAAATATGAAGCTGAACAAGATGCTCAGTGTGGATCAGCATCAAATCTCTGAGCTCAAATCTCCTTGAAAAAGTCCCACATTCACACTCAGGTTTAACAGTTTGGAAGAAAGTTTTCAAAGTGTTCACTAAGGTTTCAAATGAAATCTTTCATATTGTGTGAAATAATAGTTTGAGCCTTTGATGTTTTGAGTGTGACTGAAGTTTGTGTTGAGAGTTTGAGAAGCTGCAGACATTCAGCACATGTGCAGTGTGTTGAATGAGACATTTCATCACATTCCAGTCATGTGTCTTTGGTCCAAAGCAAGTTCAGCTTCATCCAACACTCTCTGCTCACACATTTGAATCTGCTGTTCCAGCATTGCATTCTGGGATTCCTGGCCCCACATTCCTGGTGGCTGTCAGCTTAGTGGGGGTCTGTGTCCCACAGTTTGTGTCCCTGTGACAAAGACACAGTGGGACGTTGACACCCAGTGGGCTCAGTGATTGGTCGGCTGTGTGGAGCTGAGAAAGGAGCCAGGGTTTGAACTTCTCTCTCTGCTCTGTTTTCATTGGTTCCACAAATATTTGTGTCCCTGTTCAGCTCAGCAGCTGAGTGTAGCTCTATGAATGTCTTCAGGAGACACTGTGTGAAAATGTCCTGTCTGTTTTTAAACCATGGTGACGTGTCCTCTCTGTGACAGCAGGCTTTTCACTGTGCCTGTGAGTGAGGCCATTGGGAGCAGCTATGAACACTTGTACCTTCAGACCTGCTCACACGTGTTGTACAGATCAGTTCTTGTCAAACATCCTGATCTCAATGAGACTTTGTGAATAACACAAGCTCAACTCAGTCAAACTGCTGACACTGTCAATGTGGACTGTAAGAGTCAGAATCCAAATCATTTTCAAAGCTTTAAAAATCACTTTGAAAATCAGAGTCAGCACTTTCACAACTTCCTTTCAACCATTTCACACTTTGAATGTTAGAAATTCTGAAGGAGATTTGACCTAATAAATACTGAATAAAGCACAACTTTCACATCATATTCATCTCAGCACACAAGTAAACAATGGAGTCTGACCTCAGAGTCTCCAGTCCACAGTCTGGACTCTGCAGAAAACCACGCAGATGATTCACTCCTGAATCCTGCAGGTTCCAGTTTTCACTCAGGTCCAGGTGTCTCAGATGGGAGGGGTTGGACTTCAGAGCTGAGGCCAGAGAAGCACAGCTGATCTCTGACAACCTGCAGCCCCTCAACCTGAATAAAGAATAAAAGATGTGAGTTTAGGAGACAAAGTTCCTGCTTGAAAGCGTTGAGTGTTTCATCATCTGTTCAGAGCTGAAGAAGGTTGAGAATGTACAAGTTTGGAAAATGGAAACTCCAAACACCTGAACCAACAGGATGCAGCTAAAAACAGTCAGATACTAAAAGTCAAACACAGCTCTCATTAATATTAATGACAACATGCTGCTGCTTCAATAAAGACATAGTGACTTCAGCTCTTAAACTCTTCCAGCTCCACCAGTGGCTCCATCTATACAAACTCATGTTGTTGACATTTGTTTCAGATTCTACTAAAGATCCTAAAGTTTTGACAGAGAACAAACATGTCAGGCTGAAGTTTGGAGGAAAGTCAACAAATGATTGAGACAAAATGGAAAAGATTTTCACTTCATGTAACGGTGACGACATTTAACAAACATGCTGAGTTTGCTCTGAATATCTGAGTCACTTTGACTTTAGTCTCATCACTTTCTAGTCGTGTTGGAAGAAGAAAATACTGAATATATATTTGTTGATGTGAGTGTGGAAAAAACTTGGATGTGATTTAAAGAGTGAAGCTTTTTTCTTGTTAAATGAAGCTTTGAAATCTGTAGCTCAACATTGCTCTGCCACAGTCAGTGGACTAAACCACAGAAGAAGAAAACAGACTTTACCATGAAGATCCTCAGTGTGGATCAGTATAATATCAGTGTGATGTCTGCACTTTACTGTCAGCACAACTTTCACATCATATTCATCTCAGCACACAAGTAAACAATGGAGTCTGACCTCAGAGTCTCCAGTCCACAGTCTGGACTCTGCAGAAAACCACACAGATCCTTCACTCCTGAATCCTGCAGGTAGTTTCCACTCAGGTCCAGGTGTCTCAGATGGGAGGGGTTGGACTTCAGAGCTGAGGCCAGAGAAGCACAGCTGATCTCTGACAAACTGCAGGAACTCAAGCTGAATAAAGAATAAAAGATGTGAGTTTAGGAGACAAAGTTCCTGCTTGAAAGCGTTGAGTGTTTCATCATCTGTTCAGAGCTGAAGAAGGTTGAGAATGTACAAGTTTGGAAAATGGAAACTCCAAACACCTGAACCAACAGGATGCAGCTTAAAAACAGTCAGATACTAAAAGTCAAACACAGCTCTCATTAACTTCAGTCACTATAAACATCACAGATCATAAAGCAAAGAGTGAAGAAACATTTCTTTCTGTCTCTCAGTCTGACCTCAGAGTCTCCAGTCTACAGTGTGGACTCTCCAGAAAACCACACAGCAGCTTCACTCCTGAATCCTGCAGCTTGTTGTTGTAACTCAGGTCCAGGTGTCTCAGATGGGAGGGGTTGGACTTCAGAGCTGAGGCCAGAGAAGCACAGCTGATCTCTGACAAACTGCAGGAACTCAATCTGAATAAAGGATAAATCATGTGGATAAAAATCATTTCTAATCCAATCAGATATGTCCTAATCAATGAGCTTTCACTAACATGAGTAGAGGGACTTTGTCTTTCTCTTATTGTGGATCATCATAATGTCAGCCTTCTACACACATCATCCAAATGTCACCACAACATTCATACAACTATTCATGTCAACACAGATTCATAACATGCTGCTGACCTCAGTCAAGTCTGGAATTAGAAGATAAAGATCAAATCAGACATGTTGGACTCAAATCCTCTTCATCATTGAAGGTTTTACATGACCTTCTTCTTCCTGAACTTTGTGTCATTAAACAACATTAAAGGACAAATTCATATTTCTTGACTTCAACCAACAGTTAAATGTCACACATTGATTTAAAGTCTTTGGTGGCAGTCGTCCTTCCTGTGGTCCACACTGACTGTGAAGTGGTCTCCTCCTAACACAACTACACTGTAAGAAATGACTTCATGAGTTCAGCTGTAGCTGAATGAAGCTGAAGGTGTGTGTTTCCTGATTCTACTCTCCTCTACACCAGGAGAGAAAACACCTGATTCTGACTTATGTGAAACATTTTTTTATTGTTAATTTAGAACTACGCTGTACCTAAAACCCATCCTTTGTACAAGTCTGCCCACATTCTTTCAGGTTGTAAAACTCTCCCCAGAGTTGTTGTAAGGGAATAAGGATTATACCTTGTGGTCATTTAAAACAGACGTCCCCTAATAACATCTGTAAATGTTGGTCTGGAAAGACCTTAACCAACCTGGGAGTGAACTCCGGTTAATTGTCCTGAGTGCTTATAGTAGGTGTAAAAACAGGCGCTTCCTAGAGTGAACTGTTTATCTAAGGCTGCTGATCTGGAAATATCTTAGATGGCCTGAGAGTGAACCCCATTTAGTTGTCCTGATTGTTTACATTTGGTGTGACCAGAAGACATCCTTTATTGTCTCTCATGCTACTAGACAACACTCTTCAGACAACACTGCAGAACACACTGTGAACTGTATGTCTTGTCTCCATGCTGCATGACATTAAAAGACTTGATTCACAACACCCGGTCTGAGTTTCCCTTTGCAGGATTAGACCCTCACATTGTTTTCACACTTATTTAACACAAAATATGGAAAGACTTTAAAGGAGAAGTGTGGAGGATTTAGGGGGATCTATTGGCAGAAATGGAAGATAATATTCATAATTATGTTTCAGGTAGAGTTTAATCATCTGAAAAGTGAATGTAAAATGTAACAGTTACTAATAAACAGAAAAACTTAACAGCAATAATCACAACCAACTGAAAAATCTACATTTGACAAACACAACATTTAAAACAGCTCCAGAAAAACACACATCTGACCTAAAGATTATAAAACTATTATGAGAATAATGAGAATAATTTCATACAGTGTATATCTGAAAAAACTAGACTTCTAATCTACACTGACTGATAATGTTAAAGATCATGTCTGGACTTACACAGCCTTTCTGCAGTTCCCCACAGCTGGGATCAGTCTCCGTCGTCCCTCCTCTGATGTGTTGTACTTCTTCAGGTCCAACTCCTCCAGAACCTCCTCCGACATCTGCAGAACGTAGGCCAGAGCTGAACAGTGGATCTCAGAGAGTCTCTTCTCTGATCTGTTCTCTGACTTCAGGAACTCTTGGATCTCCTGATGTACTGAGCGGTCGTTCATTTCCATCAGACAGTGGAAGATGTTGATGCTTCTGTCAGGAGAGATATCATCTGTGTTCATCTTCTTCAGGTTGTTGATGGCTCTCTGGATGATTTCTGGTCTGTTCTCTGTCTGACCCAGAAGGCCTCCTAAGAGTCTCTGGTTGGACTCCAGAGGCAGGCCATGAAGGAAGCGAACAAACAGGTCCAGGTGGCCATTTTTACTTTGGAGGGATTTCTCCATGGCATCACTGAGGAGGACATCGAGTGATGAGTAGCTGCTATTGTTATTTCCAAAATGCTTAAAAGTCTTCCTGATAAAAAACTCTGGTTTTGGGTCCCAGTGTTTGTAGTCTTGTCCCAGGAAAGTCCTCAGCTCACTTGTTTTCCTCTCTGTGTAACAGTGGAACATGTAGACTGCAGCCAGAAACTCCTGAATGCTCAGATGAACAAAGCAGTAGACTGTTTTCTGGAAGATCACACTCTCTCTTTTAAAGATCTCTGTACAAACTCCTGAGTAAACCAAGGCCTCTGTGACATCAAGACCACACTGCTCCAGGTCTTCTTGGTAGAACAAGATGTTTCCTTTCTCCAGATGTTCAAACGCCAGCCTCCCCAGCTTCAGAAGAACTTCCCTGTCAGCCTTCATCAGCTCCTGTGGACTCATCTCATGTCCCTCATCATACTTGTGCTTCTTCCTCTTTGTCTGAACCAGCAGGAAGTTTGAGTACAGGTCAGTCAGGGTCTTGGGCAGTTCTCCTCTCTGCTCTGTGGTCAATATGTGCTCCAGAACTGTAGCAGTGATCCAGCAGAAGACCGGGATGTGGCACATGATGTGGAGGCTCCGTGAAGTCTTGATGTGGGAGATGATCCTTCTGGCCTGCTCCTCCTCTCTGAACCTCTTCCTGAAGTACTCCTCCTTCTGTGGGTCAGTGAACCCTCTGACCTCTGTCACCATGTCAACACACTCAGGAGGGATCTGATTGGCTGCTGCAGGTCGTGTGGTTATCCAGAGGCGAGCAGAGGGAAGCAGTTTCCCCCTGATGAGGTTTGTCAGCAGCACATCCACTGAGGTGGACTCTGTAACATCAGTCAGGATCTCAGTGTTGTGGAAGTCCAGAGGAAGTCGACACTCATCCAGACCGTCAAAGATGAACAGAACCTGGACCTCTTCAAACCTGCAGAGTCCTGCTTCTTTGGTTTCAGTAAAGAAGTGATGAACAAGTTCCACCAAGCTGAACTTTTTCTCTTTCAGCACATTCAGCTCTCTGAACGTGAATGGAAATGTGAAGTGTATGTCCTGGTTGGCTTTGTCTTCAGCCCAGTCCAGAGTCAACTTCTGTGTTAAGACTGTTTTCCCAATGCCAGCCACTCCCTTTGTCATCACTGTTCTGATTGGTCCATCTCTTCCAGGTGAGGCTTTAAAGATGTCTTCTTGTCTGATCCTTGTTTCTGGTCTGGCTGGTTTCCTGGATGCTGTTTCAATCTGTCTGACCTCATGTTCATCATTGACCTCTCCAGTCCCTCCCTCTGTGATGTAGAGCTCTGTGTAGATCTGATTCAGAAGGGTTGGGTTTCCTGCTTTAGAGATCCCCTCAAACACACACTGGAACTTCTTCTTCAGAGCAGATTTAAGTTTACGTTGACAAACTGGAGCAACATGTCCTGAATGAACAAACAAGAAACAACATCAATGACTGATTCATAAAGAAAACATGACATGTTCATCCCCCTAAAGAACACACATGAACATATTTCCATCCATGTCTTGAGACGTTAGTAAATGTCCCATTTGTCCATCATGTTGAATCTTTAGAGAAATCCTCTTACTGCTGTGCAGACAGTCAGCCAGCTCCTCCTGCTTCATTCTCCTCAGGAAGTTCACTGTGATCTTCACAAAAGCCTCTCTGCTGCTCCTCCTCTGCTCTTCATCCTCACCCTCCAACACCTCCTCATCCTCCCTCTGACTCTCTGAGCATTCTGGGTAATCTGGACTCACAACCTTCTGGATCTTCTTCAGCTCCTTCTTCACAAAAGTCACAATGTTCTCCTCCAGCAGCTGGAACAGAAAACTATATGAATGACACAATCAAAGTAAAACCATGGAGCCAAACATCAGATCCATGTTGGACACACTGACAATCCACTGCTCTAAAAAGTGCAGCATGGAGATTATTGTCAACACAACAGATGTCAAAGTAGTTGTTGTCCATGTACAGACCATAAATATGGAGTCCAGGTGTGTTTGATGCTGCTGGGCAGACTGAGCACTGGGAACCTCTGAGCTCTCCTGGTCCACTCTGTGGAGGAATCATGAAGAATTAGCTCACATTATGTTTGCAGCATCTGTGAGTGTTTTATGCTTTGTACACAAACAACAGCTGCTTTTATGTTCTGTGGTGACTGTCCTGATTAAAGCAAACACTACTGTGCTGTGACATTCTCAATGAGAGGAAACAAGCAATCAGTTCTGTACCTCATGACCTAGAGTCATCACAACAAGTCCACCTTTTAAATGATGAGTTTTAAGGACTCACACTGGGTTTGACAGAAGTCTCACCTCTGCTACAGGACACTAACACAAACACTGGAACTGGATAGGTGCTGAGTTACAGGGAGTTTTAGTTCTGATCTGAATGACACATATAAGAACATAAGAAGTGCTTTTCTTGAAAAGAGAAACACCAACTTTGCCACTAAAGCCTGTGTTTCAGCCTGATCATGTTCATATACTGTGTCATTCATGAAGCCTGGAGACAAAACACAATCACTTCATCCTTCATAGAAGACCAGTTATACAGGACAGCTGTCTGATACATTTTAAACTCAGCTGCAGCTCACTTCTTTGCAGCAGAGGGAGGCTGTCCTTTGAAATCAATGATGCGACCCATTGACCAGTCACTCTTCATGGACACACAGCTGGGTTCAGGTCCATGTTCAGGTCCAGGTCCAGCAGAGTCTGGTGTGTGCTGCTGCTCTTGCCTTCAACACAGCACACACACACAGCTTTGAATGTGAATAATGATGGTGCAGTGATGTGAGTGCTGAGCTCTGACATGGAGAAGAGTCATGGACAGTTAGAGATCCTCATCTCACCTCTGAGCTTTGGTCTGGATCTCATGGTCCCCACACAGACTGCTTTTAGGGGGAGGGGCTCCCTCCTCTCTGTCCTCACACTGATTCATGATGCTGAATTCACATCCACATCAGCTCACACACACTTTCTACCTTCATCTGGAGAGAAAACACAAATTATTCATCTGCACATCAACTGAAATCATCCGCAGGTTCAGGTTCAGGTTCCTTTATTTGTACCTGTGGGTACATTTGTTTTGCAGTCAGATGATCAGATGATGACGTCCTTTAGACACATACACAAAACACAAAGAAATGTAACACAAAACCAACACAGCTGACTATAAACATGATGATAAAAGTAAAAGTGCTCAAGGCTCCACCAATCAGGATCAAAGAGAGTCAATAAAGGGTCAATAAAGAATAAGTAAAAGGTAAAATAATAAAAACCTTTAGCTTAATACAAGTTGAAGATATTTCGTCCCAAGATATTTGTAAGACTGCACATACTCAGTGTTCTGACCTTTAATTAAAGTGACTTGGTGCCTGTGGGGTTTCCTCCTAAAATCAATGAGCATATCTTTGGTTGTTGTAGCATTTAGCTGCAGGTAGGATTCCTCACACCACTGAACTAAATCATCAATGACTGGTCCATGGCTGCTCTCACCGTCCTGGAGGAGACTAACAATAACTGAGTGATCAGCACTTTATGATGCTTCTGCTGTCATGTCTGCTCTGACACATGTTTGTGTATAAAATGAACAATAGTGGTGACAACACACACCCTTGAGGAGAAACAGTGGAAGAACACCTTTGGTCAGACAATGTACTGTTGACCCTCACTCTCTGTGTCCTGTTGGTTAAAACATCCAGAATCCAACCCACCAGATTATTATTTAAATCAAACTGTTGTAGGAGCCTTTCAATTCAAATGTGAGGTTGGATTAAAAGCAGAAGACAAGTCCACAAATAAAAGCCTGGTGTGTGTCCCATTAAAATCCAGATGTTTAAAAAGCATGTTGAGCAGAGTCACTGTAGCATCCTCCACTCCTCTGTGAGGCCTGTATGCAAACTGCAGAGGATCCAGTGCATGTTCAGTTTGCTTCAGGACCTCAGATCTGATCAGTTTCTCTAAAGTTTTCATTCAAATTGAAGTCAGGGCGACTGCTCTAACATCATTCAGTGTTTTGGGACAGAAACCACAGCATCTTTCCAGAGCTTAGGGACATGTTGTGTCTGTAAGGACTTTTTAAAAATATATTGAAACACAGGACTCAGTTCATGTGCACAGGACGTCACTAAACGCCCACATATGTTATTGAGGCTGTGACTTTTGTTCACTTTGACCGCACAGAACATCTTTTTGACATCACACAGCTAAATGTTAAAGTGCATAGTGTCTTTAAGTTTATGTTTCAGTTCCTGAGTTTCTGTGCTAAAATCAAAGGAATCAAAACGACAATAAAAACAATTCAGAGCATTATCCAGCTCTGTGTCCGAGTTCCAACCATCTAAAAAGACATGAGTACTGAGCTCTGTGCTCTGAAGGCCTGCAGTAGTTTTCAAGCTTGCCCAGACTGAACCAAGTTTGTTTGCTACCATCTTGTTTTCCAGCAAAAGACCATGTATGAGCATGTTATATCCACCAATGAGTCCAAATCATCCCCACAGGACTGTGTGAAAACATCCCTGGACGCAGAGCACTGACTCATCTGTCCAGACTTTTATGTCCCTGATCTTTTCTCCATCATTTGTCCTGTAGAAATATCAGCTGCTCCTCCACTGATTGGCTCTTCTTTCCTCTTTCATATCTTTCACACACGATTCAGAGACGACCATTTCCATTCACTGACACACAGATGGACTGAGATCCACTGATTTTATCTGACAATCTGTTTGTCTGCAGTGTTTCTGTAGAAAATGACTTGATGAAACAAGCTGCAGGTGATTATTCCACACAAAACAACTGAGGCTCAGTTCACTTCTCCTCAATATTATCCCAGGGGCCCTTTTAGTTGGGGCCCCTGGCACTTTCCTGCCTTTTCTAACAGTAAAGTCTGAACTATATGAAGCAGCAACAACAAACCAAAACCAAAACCAAACAGCAGAGACACAGATAGACATCAATAAAAACAGCAAATATGTCCTGACAGACAGTTTTTCTGTTTGTACTGTGACCAGCCACAGAGATATAATCACCTATCAGAGCTGCTGAGATGCTTTATTGTGAGAGTATTGATGGATTTGGGTCTTTATCATCTAATTCATCAGGTAGAGTTTGTCCTGATAGGACCAGGAGGCCTCTGACTCTGTGGATGGAGTGTTAACTGTCTCTCTGAAAATCACATAGAGCCTGAAAAACCCTGTCAGCCCCTCTGAGTTCAGTCCCATAGAGTTCATCTAATTGTGGCGAGGGACACTAAGAGGAGGACTGAGATTACCGACAATGCCATCTGGGGACTTGCACCCCAAGAAATACCTAGCATAAATACTTAGTGAAAGTACAACACACACAGGTACATCACTGAGGCAGAGACGTGAGTTGAAAGATTTATAAATGTATTTAATAATCAAAAAAAACAAGCAGGGACCTGAACTGCTGAAAAAGAAAGAAAAAGGTTACAAGCAGATGAAAAGAATATTTGCAACTGAATGAAATAGTTAAAATGTACTTTATTATAATTTACATACTAAAAAGATGAAGGCCTCAACATTAAATGAAAAAAGAACAACATATTTAAGGTTTTAAAATTCAAGATAAAACACTAGGCAGAGGCCACATGCAGAGAGGCAGACTACAGGAAGGAGTGCCAGGAGTGCTACCACTACTCACCTTTGGTGCAGCAAAACCAAACTCACAGCAACCTCACAGCAAACGGTGCAGCCTACAGTGTCCCTGTGTATTAACTCACATGCAGTTAAGTGAAGGGCCCTCACCACAGGAGCCTATAGCCTCTCCACAGTAGCACTCTGCCTAGAAAGAAAAGAATCTCAAAACAAAATTAAATCACAATCAAATAAACAATGATAATAGCAATAAACCCAATAAACAATAACCATAATCAACAAAGAAAAGATACAATGCAAGCCAATTGGTTAAAAAAAAAAATCAAACAAAAGAGATTAAAGAAGGATGCAGCTCCACCTAGACTAAGGGAGTATTCCCCACCACATAATGACAGAGGAAGTCAGAGCTGTTCTCCAGCCGCTGTCCGGCCGAGCTCAGACCGCATTTAGCGGCTCAGACTGCGGGAGAGCAGCGGCTCAGGTCCGCCTCCTCCACAGGCTGATTCAGGCAGGAAAAGCTGCCTTCAGTCAGCAGTAAGTGGAGCCACAGACTAACAAAGGCTCCGTGTTCAGCTACTGACCATCAGCTCACTCTGCTTCTACTCTGACTCCACCGCTTCTACTGCAAATATCCACACAACATGGCGGATAATAACGGACCTCTTCCTGCCTCATCCCGACTTTACAGTGGCAACTCAGAGTCTACACAACTAAACAGCACAACACGGTATAAAAAAAACGGAACAACATCCAAAAAACTCGACCATCGGATAATTCAGGTAACTACAGGAAGTGTTGACGAGTAAAACATTAAAAGTGACATTTACCTTCAGACAGTGAAAACCATCTGCGCCTCAAACGTCAGTGAAAGTGAAAGTACTTTCAGCAACCGTGGGATACAGTGATGGGAATACCGCAGGGGCGTAACAAGCTTTTCAAACGTGTGGGGGATGTATCCATCTCACTAAAAAGAGCTCTTTCCTCTCCAAGTGGCTCGCCAGATTTTTTTTTTTTTCGTTCTTAAACGAATTTATTACTAAAATAATGTTAAATTATGTGTCAAATGAATTAATGTACAAAACAGACATTATATCAAAAGTTTATTATTCATATGGCTTATTATACTAAACATGGAACAGAGGGCTACAAAAAATAATTTTTAAGTACAAAAACAAATCCCCATCTCCTGGCATCTCCAGCTCTCAGGCAGGAGTCGGCTCAGCTTGTTCACTTCAAAGATCCTGCTCTAAGAGCCGTTTCATTCGACCAACACATCACTGCTTCCTAACACTCACCTTATGAAGAGCGCTGTCTCATGTTTCTTGTCTGCTGATGTCAAAGTAGATGAGGACTGCATCAGTGTCAGTGTAGGACAGAGGACACACGCTGTCATAGTTCCTTCAATTAACCCTTGTGTGGTGTTTATATTTTTGTTACTCAGCCAGTGTGTGTTCCAAACACTACATTACTTTACCACCAACCTTAGAAGATTCACTGGATTGTTTCATACAGTGTATTTGTAATTTAGCCAATAAAATGACAGCATTAGAGTTACACTTAGTCAGTGCTGCTGATGGTTGAAGGCTGGAGATGAAATTTATTTTGTTGAGGCCATACTGGACAGTGTCCAGCAGGAGGTCAGTGCTCTAAATGTATAGACAAGTATTGGCTTTCACCTGCCTCCTGTCTTTGTGTTGGTCAGAAGCATTTTATCCTGGCTCAGTGGTCACCACACACATTTGTCCCACTCTGCTGCAGCAGTCTAAAGGGTGTATCTGATCCAGTCTGACCTTCCTTCTAAATTGCATCTTAGTAAACAGATGTAGAAAGTTTCAACTCTTTTTAGTATTTAGATACACTTCTACTCTCTTTAGTGTGTAAGATAAGTTTAACTGTTTGTAGTATTTAGATAAGTTTGAACTCTCAATAGTATTTAATAGCACTTTCTTTAAAATCTTTTAAAAGAGAAAAAAGTATTGGTCTTTTTTCCAACTCCTTCCTTCAAACTTTCATTTTCTTCTACACTTTCCTAAAAAAAAAGTTTATTGCATGTTAGTACATAGATGTAGTAGTAAGTTTTAACTTTTTACTCTTTTTACTATTTAGATAAGTTTCTAGTCTGTTTTGTGTGTAAGATACATTTTAACTCTTAATTGTATTTAATAACGCTTAATAAAAAAAAGTCATGGGAAGTTTTCACCCTGACACTTTTTCCAACTCCTTCCTTCAACCTTTTTCTTCTACAGTCAAAAAAAAAAAAGGAAAAAACAAATTCACCTTACTATGTATATAGGTTTAGTGCATCTTAGTACATAAGTCCCAAAGTATTTAGCTCAGTATTTCAACCATTTAAAACATTTCTAAATGTAATAATTCTGTCGATTGAGACCAAATTGGCATAACTTCCATGACAGAGGTAAAAGGCTTTAGGAGGGTCTACAGACAATATTCCATCCCAACATGTTCTTCTCACAGTTCATATGTCAGTATAATGACAGAACATACACAACAGAAAATACCAATCAAAAGTACAATGCTATTTTTTTGGATTATTTTTTTATTTTTTTCTGACCTTCCTTTAAATTCATGTTTAAAATTATAACATACATTTATTAACTGATGAATAAGTTCAAACATCCATTAGAAGGTGTATGTGAGAGCATGTCACACTGACTCCAGCCACTAGAGGTCAGGAGTGCACCGTTTTAAAGTGCTCTAATTATGTCAGTTTCTGAGTCTCACAGTTTGCATTAATGTGAGTGATTTACAACCCAAACTTTCACATCTCCTGAGCTCTGGAGCCTGAAACCAGTGGAACACACATTCATTTAGCTGTCAGATGAATAAACAATGCTACATGTATGAATAGCCACCTGGTTAGTTCAGTTGGTAGAGCATGAGACTCAACTTCTCAGGGTCGTGGGTTTGAATCCCACTCCGGGTGCAGTCACTATCAGACATGAACACAAAACAGAATCATTTCACGTCTCAGACCTGATCACACTCTCATCTTATTAACAAGCTCTGTTTGCCTCCTCACCCTTTTCTATATTTCCCAGAGGCAGAATGATATGTTGGTAATATTCTAAAGAGCTGATGGAAATAAAAACCACAGTTCAATTCAATTCAATTCAATTCAATTTTATTTATATAGCGCCTTCCACAATCAAAATTGTCTCAAAGCGCTTTACAAAGACCCAGAGCCTGACCCCAGAGCAAGCACTTAAGGCGACAGTGGCAAGGAAAACTCCCTTTTAACAGGAAGAAACCTTGAGCAGAACCTGGCTCAGATGGGGGACCCTCCTGCCGATGGCCGGGCTGGGTGAAAGGAGGAAAAGGAGGAAGACAGGACAGCTAGGAATGGAGGAGAGGGGGAGAAAGACATGCAGCATAATACAGACAATGTGGGTCAGTATTTACATTACAGTTAGTGAACAGTTATTGGATAATGTGTGCTCAGCAGATTAGAATTATGAAACAGAGCACGGAGGCAAAAAGCTGTCATGACTGGTAATTATTTACATTGCAGTTTGCAAAGAATATTAATCAAATATTTATCTGTAGCAGAATGGAACATTAAAACATGTTAGAAATAGATCATTGTAAACAATAAACAGCAGCAGGTGGGTGGAGCCAGGACCACAGGACATGCAGCTCCGGAGCCAGAGATACCTGCAGAAAGGTACAGAGAAAGAGAGACCAGAGAGAAACAAACACAGGACTACGGGACAGAGAGGACACAGAGTTAATGACATGTAATAAAGGCTAATAAATTTGAGAGTGGATCTGAGGAGAGAAAGAGAAAGAAGAAGAAGTGCGCAGTACATCAAGGGATGTCCCCCAGCAGCCTAGGCCTATAGCAGCATAACTAGGGGATGAATTCAGTTGCCTGAGCCAGCCCTACTAAGGGCTATATCCTTAACTGTAACATTGTCTATAGAGATAATTGTGACTAACTATAAGTTTAATAAATAACTAGGACTGTAACTACAACTAATTATAAGCTTTATCAAACAAGAAGGTTTTAAGCTTCGTTTTAAAATTAGAGAGGGTGTCTGCTTCCCGAACCCAAACTGGCAGTTGGTTCCATAGGAGAGGGGCCTGATAGCTAAAGGCTCGGCCTCCCATTCTACTTTTAGAGATTTTGGGAACCATAAGCAAACCTGCATTCTGGGAACGAAGCAGTCTGTTAGGATGATCAGCTCTTTGAGATATGAAGGAGCCTGGCCATTGAGGGCCTTATATGTAAGGAGAAGGATTTTAAAATCAATTCTGGATTTTACAGGAAGCCAATGAAGAGAAGTTAGTACAGGAGTAATATGATCTCTCTTGCTAATTCCAGTCAGTACTCTTGCTGCAGCATTTTGGATCAGCTGGATGCTCTTTAGAGAGTTAACTGGACATCCTGATAATAGGGAATTACAGTAGTCCAGCCTAGAAGTAACAAAAGCATGGACTAGTTTTTCAGCATCACTCTGCGACAGAATGTTCCTAATCTTACTGATATTGCGCAGGTGAAAGAAGGCGGTCCTGGAGGCTTGTTTTATATGTGAGTTAAAGGATAGATCCTGATCAAAAATAACTCCGAGGTTCCTCACAGTCGTACTGGAGGCTAAATTAATGCCATCCAGAGTAACTATATGATTAGATAAACTGTTTCTGAGGTGTTTGGGACCAAACAAAATAACCTCAGTTTTGTCTGAATTCAGAAGAAGAAAGTTACAGGTCATCCAGGCCTTTATGTCTTTAAGACATGCCTGAAGTATGGCTAACTGATCTGTTTCGTCTGGTTTCATAGATAAATATAGCTGGGTATCATCCGCATAACAATGGAAATTTATTCCATGCTTCCTGATAATATTGCCTAGGGGAAGCATGTATAAGGTGAACAGTATCGGTCCAAGCACAGAACCCTGTGGAACTCCATGACTTACTCTGGTATATATGGAGGGATCATCATTAACATGAACAAACTGGTATCTATCTGATAGATATGATTTAAACCAGCCTAGTGCTGTTCCTTTAATCCCAATAACATGTTCCAATCTTTCCAATAGGATACCATGATCAATGGTGTCAAATGCAGCACTAAGATCTAGCAGGACAAGTATAGAGACGAGTCCATTATCTGATGCTATAAGAAGGTCGTTGGTAACTTTCACCAGTGCTGTCTCTGTGCTATGATGAACTCTAAATCCTGACTGAAAAACTTCAAACAAACCGTTCCTATGTAGATGATCACACAACTGAGATGCAACAGCCTTTTCAAGAATTTTAGAAGTAAAGGGGAGATTGGATATAGGTCTGTAGTTTGCCAGAATGTCAGAGTCCAGAGAAGGCTTTTTAAGTAAAGGTTTGATAACTGCAACCTTAAAAGCCTGTGGAACATATCCTGTAACCAACGAGAGATTTATTTGATCTAATATGTGAGTGCCAATCAAAGGCATCACCTCTTTAAGAAGCCTGGTCGGGATAGGATCCAAAAGACATGTTGATGATTTAGATTTAGAAACTATTGAAGTCAATTCAGCTAGATCTATGGGAGAGAAACAGTCTAACGGCAAATCAGGACTGGAAGATGTTTCTAAAGATGCTGTTCTGGACATACCTACATCATTAACAGTTGTAGGCAGGATGAGATGGATTCTGTCTCTAATGTCTACTATTTTGTTGCTAAAGAAGCTCATAAAGTCATTACTAGTGAGAGCTAGAGGGATGGATGGTACAACAGAGCTATGGCTCTTTGTCAGCCTGGCTACAGTGCTGAAAAGAAACCTGGGGTTGTTCTTGTTTTCCTCTATTAATGATGAGTAATAGGCAGTTCTTGCCTTACGGAGGGCTTTTTTATACATTATAAAGCTATCTTTCCAGGCTAGGCGGAATTCCTCTAAGTTAGTGGATAACCATTTCCTTTCCAGCTTTCGTGATATCTGCTTTAAAGTACGTATTTGTGAATTGTACCATGGAGCTAGCTTCCTCTGATTACTGACCTTCTTTTTCAAAGGGGCAACAGAGTCGAGGGTTGAACGCAATGAAGCAGCAGTATTATCAACTAGATAGTCTATATCTGCTGGAGTAACGTTTAGGTCATTGCCCTCTGTAAAACTGGCACATGGCAGTGGAGATAATAAAGATGGAATAGCTTCCTTATATTTAATAACAGCATTATCAGACAGAAATCTACAGTAGTTAATTTTTTTCTCAGATGCTGTGCAGTTCATTATTGTAAATTCAAATGTTACTAAAGAATGATCAGATAAAACAGGGTTCTGAGGGAATACTGTCAAATATTCAGCTTCTATGCCATAGGTTAGTACAAGATCAAGGGTGTGATTGAAACAGTGAGTTGGTTTGTTAACATTTTGCAAAAAGCCAATTGAGTCTAATACTGAATAGAAAGCAGTCTTAAGGCTGTCATTGTGGGTATCGACATGAATATTAAAGTCGCCCACTATAATTACTCTATCCGTACTAAGCACTAAATCAGATAAAAATTCAGTGAATTCAGACAAAAACTCAGAGTAAGCAGCAGGTGGACGATACACCACAGCAAATAGTACTGGTTTTTCTGTCTTCCAATTTGGATGTGAGAGGCTGAGGATAAGGCTTTCAAATGTACTATATTTCGGCTTAGGTCTAGGATTAATTAATAAACTTGAGTGGTAGATTGCTGCCACTCCTCCTCCTCGGCCTGTGCCTCGAGGAATGGGATAATTAATATGACTAGCAGGGGTTGACTCATTTAGACTGACATACTCTTCCTCCTGTAGCCAGGTCTCAGTAAGACAGAATAAATCAATCTGCTGATCCATTATCAAATCATTCACTAACAGAGACTTAGACAAGAGAGATCTAATGTTTAATAGCCCACATCTGATTGTGGTGTTTTTAGGTTCAGATGCTTTTGTAGTACAAATTTTTTTGAGGTTTTTATGAATAACACCTCTTGCAATTTTTAATTTATGCACTTTTTGTCGACGGGGAGCAGACACAGTCTCTATAGGATAAAGGGAATCGTTAGAATGGTAGGAATAATAAGAATCATGAGAATCATGAGAATCATGGGAATCATGGGTGGGTGACAGCTCTAGAGAAACTGCAGAGAAGCGTGTAGGACTGCAACTCTGCCTCCTGGTCTCAACTCTGGGTTGTCATGACTTAGGTTTTCTAATGAAATCTGTCATATTTCTAGATATGAGAGCTGCACCATCCAAAGTGGGATGGATGCCGTCTCTCCTAATCAGACCAGGTTTTCCCCAAAAAGTTTTCCAGTTATCAATGAAGGCCACGTCGTTTGCTGGACACCACCTAGACAGCCAGCGACGGAATGAAGACATACGGCTAAACATGTCATCACTGGTCAAATCGGGCAGGGGTCCAGAGAACACTACGGAGTCCGACATTGTTTTGGCAAAGTTACACACCGACTCCACATTAATTTTAGTGACCTCCGATTGGCGTAATCGGGTGTCATTACCGCCGACGTGAATAACGATCTTACCAAATCTACGTTTATCCTTAGCCAGCAGTTTTAAATACGATTCAACGTCGCCCGCTCTGGCCCCAGGAATGCATTTAACTATGGTCGCTGGAGTCTCTAACTTCACATTTCGCAAAATGGAGCTGCCAATAACCAGTTTTTTCCTCAGCGGGTGTGTCGCTGATTGGGGAAAATCTGTTTGAAACATGAAGCGGTTGATGGTTAACCACGGGCCTTTGTTTCATGCTATGTTTCCTTCGGGCTGCCACCCAGCCGCCCTGGCTTCCCGGCTGCTCGGGAGCTGCCGGGGAACGGCTGACAGGAGCTAACGTAGGACGGCTAGCTGTAGCTAATTTAGGCTGGTCCGCATCAGCTACAGGGGACTGACTAGCTAGCGCTGCTGCGGGGCGATTATCTATGGTGCGGAGCCGAGCCTCTACTTCCCTAAGTCTCGCCTCCAATGCTACAAAAATGCTACATTTATTACACATTCCATTATCGCTAAAGGAGGCAGAGGAGTAACTGAACATTTCACACACCGTGCAAGAGAGAGGAGAGACAGCAGGAGAAAGAGAAGCCATTGCTAACAGCTAAGCTAGAGTGAGAGTGATTAGAGTGTTGTGTTAAATCCCGAGGGACACGTGCACCACAGATGTTTAACTGAAGCAATATACGTGTACAGGAATTCAGAGATTGACCACAGAACACGACAAAGTAAGAGTTGATTAGTAAGCTAGGCTAACACTCGTAACACCACAGTGCAGAAGCAGCAAACAGCAAACAGGAAGTGACACAGTACGTTACCACCACGTCATCACGTCTACAGTAAATACAGTGAATCAAACACTTTGTCTCAGGGCTGGACTGGGACAAAAAAACGGCCCTGGCATTTTTGGCTTAGACTGGCCCCTCATAATTAGCGGTGCACAACAGACTAATTTATGTATGTGTTTCTCGAAGCAATGTATTTTACTATTGTTACGTCTTGGCCTAGAGGAGACCATGGTGCAACATTTAAAGGAAAAATCCCAGCTCCCAAAAACCACCAGCAAACTCGCAGTAACTACACATTCAATGGTTTATTTAAAATGCATCTTGCACACAAGGTCAGGAGCATGTTGGCTGGCAGTCCACCAGGAAGTGGAGAGAGGAGAGCCCCCAGTAAATGACAGCTTCAAATATTTGGAATAGATTTCAGAAATATTAAAACACTCTCTCTTCTCTCTCCTCAACTCCTACCTCAACAGCCTGGCTTGACTAGACAGGAAGAGAGGGACAGATTATTACAATTTATTAAGTGATAAATAGAAAACCTAAAAAACAAATTAAAAATAAAAATATTTGGAACTACCTGGAAAAACTGTGCAACTATCTAAACCATCAAAACATTTAGTATCTTTAGGTTACATTTTTATTTTTTGATAATAAAAATCTCATACTAACTGCAGTGATACTGTAGACAAAAACTCGCACGGAACGAAAACAAAACACAATTTAAGGCAACTGCTGTGACAGGAACTAACATTATTCACTGCTCACCATTCTCATGTAATTCTACACGTAGGTCACCTGTTTGGGCTTCAAAACGGTGAATTTCGCCTAAAGGTGAGCGAGTTTCATGCCTGTCCATCACCTAAAAGTCCTGGTATTATCCTAACATTACTACCTGATACCTGCTGTGCCTGTGCTACACTTCCCTGGTCACTCTGTCCCTCGGGTTCCCTGTCAACAGTCTCTGGCTGCTCCTCTCCCTGTTCACCTTCAACCTGGGCTGCAGAGGACGTGGAGGCTACAGCGGCCCCTCCAGAGAAAATGTATTTTAGCACATGTTGCAGCGTCTATAGCGAGATTATTGAATCCTTTAACCCACAACTTCTCCGCACCTCCTTTCTTCCGCTTCTCCATGTTTCCACGCTCAACACTATGAAACTGGCTATGAAAAAAAACAAAACAACAACACAGCATCGGCCCCTAGGACTGTCGGCCCACCGGGAAAGTGCCCGGTATGCCCGATTATCAGTCCAGGCCTGTGAAGAACCCTATGAAACCAGTCCTGGAGTCCTTGAAGGAGACAGAAAGACACTTTACACTCATTTCTACCTACAGTCAGCAAACACTCCCTTTACACCTCAGCACCTTTACACCTCACTCTGACAAAAGAGACACAGCCCAGTTCAGCCTCTGCACAGCTCTGAAGGACAAACACTGCTGTGACTGTATTTAAGAGGCAACATACTGTGATTCACATTAACAACTGACAATCATATCACTAATAAAACATTCAATTCAATACCTAATTAAAAAGCCAACAGGAGGACGCTGTTTCTTTTACAGGCTGTTGGTATAAGATTATCATTATCAAGTCTGTCAAGGATGAAGCAGCGTTTTGTATTTTTAGGTAAGAAGCTTTTGGCCACAATCCCAGTTGTCATTTAAAGCACAGACTCATCACTCTGCCTCCACAAAGGCTCTAATCTAGTCACACACTGCTTCACAGTCAAAGAGAGAGAAACAAATAAATAAAACAATAAGGACAGCAGATACAATACAAGAGAGGAGCAGATATAGAACACAAGTGTAAACATAAAATACTACGTTACCTGAAAACCTGTCTGAACAGATAGATTTGTATCTGCTTTGTGAAAGAGTCCACAGAGTCCACACACCTCAGACTTACTGGGAGATTATTCCAAAGTTTAGAGGCTGCAAACTGGAAAGCACAATCTTCCTGAGTCTTAAAACATGTCCGAGGTACATTTAGAAAGTCCTGACCTAAGAGATCAGCTCATGGTGTGGGGGTGCAGAAGGTCCATGGTATACTGTGGAGCCTGGACATGTAACAGTCACTTCTGCACAATGAACTTCAGTGATGGTTTAGGAATTTAATTTTTTGAAGTCAGCACATTATACAGGGACAGTGATACACCTGGACGTGTTTCATCCAAAATAAAAATACTACCTTCTTCAACTAATACTGTATGTCAGCTTTCAGGGAGTCTGAAGACACCAACCACCAACAGTGTGAGCTGCACACTGAATGTGATATTTCAGTGTTAGAGATAGAAATAGGATTTTCCATTGTGTTGGTTGTAGTCACATCAAGTCATGATATGAATGGTCACTAACACTCAAACTGTGCTGGAACAGTGAAAAAAGTGTTTTTCCACTTTACTGCACAGCAAATGAAGTTGTTGATCTGAGTGTGGCGAGTGAGGGAGATGAGATAGATGATAATGGGGTTGTAGCAGATAGTGGATGGTGTCGATCACTACAACACCCAACTAAGAGCAACCTACGAAGCCAGACAACACCACCTTGGGAATTTTGCCCAAGGAAATAGTTTCAGTCAACTGTACCAACTCCAAGGCACCCAGGTTTGTTTTACAACAGGCAGAGACGTGGTTCCAGAGCAATAATCAATATACTTTATTTCAAAATAACTTCAGTATGTCTTTAAACATTATAAAACACCATTCACACACAGGGGACGTGAGGGGAAAGGGGGGAGACCCTATCAGGGCTGAGGCTTACCAGGGGGCCAGCTCGAGGAGAGGGGTGAGGGATCCCTAATAATATACAAAAATTATCACCCCAGCCACACGTGACAGCCACACACACCCACGCACACGTAGTCAAAGGAACCCAGGACCAGAGGAGGCACATGACACAGGAAAGAGGGGGAAACCACCACCTTCAGCTCTCAGCCACTGAAAAGGGGACAAGGAAATAAAATTAGTGGGGTCACTCCCAACACAGGAAAACAAATAACCAATATACAAATACTAGCAAAAGAAAACAATAAATCAATGCTTACAAATTAATAAAAGCACTAAGAATATCAGTAACTAAAGATAACATAAAATTCTTGTGACAAGCAAAAGAAACAGTCAAAGAACAAAAAAAAAAAATTCAACTGAATATCAGGGCTAACTGAACCACAGAACATAAAAAAATAAGCAAGAAAAGAAAGAAAAAAAAAATAAAAAAAATAAAAATAAACCAGCACAGGACCTAGTTAAACACAATATTTAATAAACCAAATAACCTAACCTAACCTAATAGATATAAAGCTATAAAAACAAAATAATCAAAACAATAACCCAAAACCCATTCTAACTACATGCAACAAAGGAAATGGGGGCATTAAATAAAGAGCAACCCCACCGTGCATTCATTCAATTTTTAAAAGTCCAGGCCCAAGGTAAACGAAACATTCAATACTAGCGTAGGTAGGGGGTGACTGCGTTGTTCACCTGCGCAGCCCGACAGCAGCAACACCGGAGCGCCCGAGCGACCGGCAGAACCGCAGCGGAGAACCGCGGCAAAAACACCCCGGTAAGGTAGAACAAGGCAAAGCAGCAGTATTTCTTCTCCGTGCAGGACAAAGCAGCTGGCAAATAATTCTCGATCAGGCTACGTGTGATCACCTGAGGGAGAGAGAAGCTGAGCGTGTCCACTCAGCAACACTCGGCAGTTCGGCGTCTGCGCCACGGACGAAAAGGCGGAGGGAAGCAGGCGACCAGGAAGTGGGCCTCGGAGCCAGGAGCAAGAGAGGGTCAAGATGGCCACAGCACCCTTTTATAGAGTGCCCTCATGTGGTGATAGGCTAACGAGGACCGAGGCAAGCACTGATAACTACAATCAATATTCCTACAACTTTTCCCAGCTAAGCAGGAAAAGTTTGGTTTGCATTATCAGTAACATAACACAGCTCTGATATGGCTGTAACTGATCAGTAAACAGTGACATAAGGCTGATATCCCAAAGTACAAACAAGAGCACAGGAGTGAGACTAAACTCCAAACTGTAGAGACTGAGGGAGAAGCTGCAAAAGTCCTGAGAGCTGAAAACAGAGAGACGTTTTAGAACAGAGCTTTCTCTCTAATCTTCAGCATAGATACACAAGTTTAGCTACTGAAGACACAGCTAAGGAGAGGAGAATGTTAAGAGTTGGCAATGGCGGCTGTGTTACCAAGCCGGGTCACAGCAGCACTGCAGCCATCCCCTACTACCCTGGAACATTGTGTTCCCAGAATGCAGGTTTACTTGTGGTTCCTAAAGTCTCCAATAGAGAGAATGGGAGGCAGAGCCCTCAGATATCAGGCTCCTCTACTGTGGAACCATCTACTAGTTTCTGCTTGGAGGCAGACGCCCTCTCCATGTTTAAGAGGAGGCTTCAAACCTTCCCTTTTGATGAACCTTATAGTCAGAGCTGAGTAAGGCTTTCTTGAATGAGCCACTAGTTATGCTGCTATAGGTCTACACTGCTGGAAGACTTCCCATGATGCACTGATTTCCTCTCTCCTCCTCTCCCTCTCCATCTGTACACATTCATATCCCATTAATGTATGTTACTAACTTGGCTTCTTCTCTCTCCCATGGTGTTGTGCTTTCTCGTCTCTGCAGTTACTTCCACCTCCAGAGCTGCAGAGCAGATGCAAAGCACTGGTGGTTGATCTTCAACATATATGATAAAAAAGACTTGGAGGACGCCTGTTTCAACTATATAAGTCAGACTGCTGAAGCCTCATGTTTGCTTCTTTTGAACTTTGGATGTCCCTTTTACACAGGACATGGACTGTGGATTTTATGCTCCATCATTTAGGAGGATCCAAAGCAACAACCACAAATGATTTACATTTACATAAAAGCATGTGAATGTTTTTGAACATTTGAAGTTTAAAAGACAAACTTGAAAATAAGGCACCTTTCCTTTAACACAAACCATAATGCTTTGAAACAAAAAAAAAATGGAAACCTAAGTTGACAATATGCAAATCTCACAGATACAATCAGCATAAATAAACTGAACATGTACTGAAACCTTTGGGCTGAAGTTCTTGTGTGATTAGACATCATGCCAATTTAACAAACACATCCCACCGAACTGAAACACTGACATCAACTAAAAAAGGTTTTGACTTACTGAAAACTTTGGAGGTGATCTGGACTTTCCTGTAGTTTCCTCTTGTCCTTATAACAGCAGTAGCTCCTCCCTTCCTTGTCAATAATTGTGCAGAAATATCTGAGTGCTTCTTTCTTCCTAAATCATGAGCAAGTCCTGTCCAGTCCAACTGTCTCTGCTCCTGTTTGACTTCTGAACTTGTCTCTGGCTGTGTGTCCACTTACTGCAGCCTGTGACATCAGACTGTAGAATGTTGATACATCAAAGGCATCAAAGGACAAACTGTCTCTCTCTCTCTCTCTCTCTCACACACACACACACACATTGTTGTCTTAATATAGTTATGAGGACACATCATAACTGAAAGCCTAACTCTAACCAAAACATAACCCATACTAATGATATTCAATCTTCTCCAAAATACCAAATGAATTACAACAATAAGCACTCAGGACCATTCAGCTGGGTTGGTGAATTCAGCACCAAGGACAGCAGCAGCTGAACTGTACACAACTACATGTACTAACACACAGCAAATTCACAAAGTACTAAAATCTGGAGTCAGGCAAAAAAGTGTGAAAGAGTTACATTTCTGGAGTTTATTTTATAACTCTGACTACAGTGTGTGTTAAGGTGTACACCCAGGCCGAGTTGAATTTTGGAGTTTATTCCCTGGTGTTCAGGATCTGGTTTTAACTCTGTCCCTGGAGTTCACGACGCATTTTATCGCGGCATGAGCAGCACAAGGAACGTCGTCACAAGGCTGGTAAGAGCATGATTTTTATCAGAAAGTACTTTAAATGCGTGATATTTTGTCATTGTTCTCACTTTATCTACTTACATAGTACCGCTAATGACTGCGAACTTGATGTTGAACGTAACCCCATTGCTTTTACTCCATTATTTAGAGCAAGTAGCTCCCGCAGCATTAGTTAGCTAACTGTCCTTAGCTGCCATTGTGGAGCTGTTAGCTTTCACTCAAACGTTAATGTCGGCCATACTGTCTGTGGCGTATGATGTGTCTGTATGACGGTAATGACAAACTGTTTGATAAGCTTCACAAATTAATGAAGGTAATTAATACTGTTTTGGAAATAACCATCCAACAATGCAACCGCATGTCGGTGTTTTAAGAGTATAATTTCCGGCTCAACGGCGCAGACGCAGCTGAAAAGTCAGTTTTGGCTAGCATGCTAACAGTTGAGCTTATAAACTGTAGCCTTGCTGTTTTGAATAGCGGTGAGAAACGTGTGTAGTTGGGATAAACTTTAACTTGAACATGTTATTCTCAGACATATGACATTTTCTTCCTTTATGTCAAACCAACATGTTGATCAAAGTACAACATGGAGGGAAGAAGAAGTACATTAAACTCGAAGAGGCTTGCTTCTCAGATTTTCTCAGTGCACGTCAGTCAGATGTTTAGTATTAAATGAATAAAGATGTAAACATTTTGTAACGTGGAGTTGTTATGGTATAGTCCAGCAGAAGTTTCTTATCCCAGAGACTACAACACTGAAAGTCACAGATCAACAGGGAGCAGAGGTGGATGAGGATGTGTTTAAAAATTCAGATTTTGCTGCACTTATATTTTGAGAGATTTGTATCTTGACACAGACAAAAATATGTGATTGTGAGAAGTGGATGATAAGAATTCCAAAGTACAGTATTTAATCAGTTCATATTAAGCTGTATGTGTTGTCTGCATTTCAGACCTCCCATCTACTGAAGCATCTATGAACCTGGCTGATCGTTCAGACCTGACAGAATATGTGACCCTCACTACTTGTGGTAAGCAGAGTTATAGGTAATGGTAATGTTTTGTCTTGAGACAGGTAATATCCAGCCAGGTCTGTGATATAGTTTTAATGTGCTGGACTTTAGATTTTATTTGCCTTATACTTGTGTGTGTGTGTGATCTTCAGATCTAAGTGTCCTGCAGCAAGGGTGTGAAGGCTCCTCCTCTCCAAATCTGACAGATACACTGTCAGTCTCAAGCACTTTAAGCAGAGACACAAGTGATTCTGGATGCCAGCCTTTGATGGACAGTGTGCTTGCAGCTTGTATACAACTAGATTTTAATCATTATTTATGAAACATAATTCCAGAAAAATGCAAGTAATATGTACAGGTATTAGATAAATGTATTTGCTTACAACATAGATCTAAGTGTAGTTATAAATATGTTTATAATGTTTTCTTTTTTAGAATGTGGAGCAAATTCTTACTTCAAAACCAGCAGAGATGACTGTGATTAAAGAGTATGAAGAGACTGGAAGTTTGAAATATTCCACCACACGGTTACTGGTTAATATTATTGTCGCTCACATGCATGGAAAAGAAGGGTAAGAGGCTTCAACTTAATCTTTTATCCTTGTATTTTACAAAAACAGACAGAAATGGTAAGAGATTTTTTCCCGCTTGCAGGAGAGCTGTTAGTAAAGCAACAAAAGAGTTCCTTGCCCTCAGGATTGTTTCACTTTCCCCATCTTTGAAAGACCCATACTCCAAAAATGATATGTAAGTTTAACTCCCTTGTTTGCATATAAGCAACATACAGTATTTGTTCTTGAGACAGCTTTTTTTCTTTCAGGAACTTTTCTATGATATTCAAAGCAACAAAGGCCCTAACACTTTCTTGAGTGGCGCATGAAGACAAATCCAAAAGCACCTCTTCATCCCAGAGTAGAGTGGAGCTAAAAGGAGGTCCCACATCATCCAGAACATATGATGATCAGCCAATCAGAGATGAATGCATGGAAGCCATATCTCTCCTTCACCACACAGCTGATCCTGACTTAGTTTTCCAGAGGATGAGAGAAACCTTCTACTACCATCAGCAGATTCTTCATGACCCACAGTGGTCAGCTGATGTATTACACGTTTCCACGTTTCTTGGATGTGAAGGGACTGGTTAGTATTACATTACATTTTTTTAAGTAAAAATATTGGTTTATTTTAAACGTTTGAAAATGGGTTTTTTTTAGATTTTGCAAGACTTCTCACTGATGTTTGGAGCAGAGGTTGCTTCAAGGTTCCTTGAAAAATGGAACAGCAGTTTTAAAGATAAAGTTATCAAGGAGGCAGGAACCTGAAAGAGACGTCTCTCTTAAAACAACAACTGAAAGCTGCTCTGAATGAAGGATCTGACACTGCTGATGAAGCAGGTACAGTTATCATCAGAATAGTAATGCAGTTATGTGAGTCGTCCAACAGTCATCAGTTTATTGTGTTTTTATTGATTTATTTTACAAAAGCATCTCTGAGTCTAAATAGGCCACTTAAGTCTGCAGTTAAGATACAGTGTGAGGGCTGAACATTGCTTTGCTCTCCAGCACAGATTTATAATAACTGGGCCATTAATAGTTGTTATATGTGTATATGTTTAAGATCATAATAAAAACATTAGAACAATGCACAGAGCAATATCATAAACACACTACTTAATATATATAATGTGTGTAAAAGTACTTTTCACTCTGTCCCCAGAGTGGGACAGCAACATGGCTTCTCTTCTGCTGCTGCTTCATCTTCTCACTCCACAACCAGCTGGAAGAAAGCGTCCCACAAAGATCAGCGTCGGAGAGACAACGGATCATCTGGTAAAATTTCAGAAGGTTTGTCAAAACTTCCAAATACTGTAGATGTTGCTGAGTTTTATAAACACATTTTTGTAAACATATTTCTCTTGTTTCAGTCGTCCCAAAGCCTTGAGGATCATCTCCTGACCACTGAAGGAACCCATCAGCCATATCTTCTTTCCACAGAAACTTCAAAGACCCAGGTTTTCACCTTTTATATTGTCTTGGACAAAAAGCTTCTGTCATGTCAGTCATGTACATCCTTTGGTGCTTTTGATGAGCTGTTCAACTCACATTTTGTTTTCAGTGTGAAGTATGATGACTCTCTCTCCAGCCTGTACACATTTTTGCAGACAGCGTAAAAGAGCTCAGAGCAAAGCTCTTAAACAAACCATAAGTAGCTTATTTAGCCAAAATGTTGAGATGTTTTCTCTGTAATTCATCCTTTGCTTCAGTGTTGCTTTTGTTCAGGAACCTCAAATGAATTCATGCCATGTATCCAGGTAAAAGTCTCTCTAGTTATTGTGGATTCAGGAGACATCTCATTAAGATACACAGCTCCATTGATAACACAAGTGTGTCTAACCAGATCCCTTTCAACAACGACACAGAGACAGTAAACAATTCTCAGTCTGTAACTGATGAAATACTTCATCTCATTTCCAAAATACTGAAGCAGCTCCTTCAGGTTCTACTCACAACAAAGACGTGTGTGCTTCAGTTATAGCCAAGCTTTTGGGGAGTGGTGAACCAAATACTGTAGTTCTTTATACAACTGAAAATTTAGAGGAATTTGTCAAGCAGGTTATCAAGCAGCTATCACTGGGAATGCCTGTCCTTAAAAACAGTTGAGTCTGGTCCAGTTAAAATGTGTTCAGTTGAAACACTGGATTTTTCTGAAGATATAACAGCATCTCTTCACCTTGATTCTGAAGCCATCGTCTGTCACACAGTGGGTGAAATGCTGTGGAGCTGAGTATGGTGTTGGACTCTTTGTGTGCACTGGTACTGATGAAAACATGAACCATTGTTCAGCAAAATAACATCAATCATTTTGCACAAAGTGTTTTTTGTTTTGATTGAGCATGAAACTTGTTTCCATGATCACTTCCATGCTTTCCAAGTGAGTGACACTACACAGAGTGAACTGATTCTAGAAAGAGAGAGATTAAGATATTTCAAATGGTTTGATGCTCAGATGGTTGTGATTCATAATGTTATATTGTATCAGACAGTTGTATAATCTGATTTCTAATCTGAATTAGTTCTCTTACTGTTTTATACTTGAACTGTAAAGTGAGTAGTCGTCTACCTCAAATCAAATCAAAGAACTTTATTTGTCCCCTGGGGGGCAATTCAAGGCACATGAAGAGTTTACACAGTCAACACAGTAATAGCATAGGGGATGGGGGGGGGTTAGGGTTAGGGTGAAGATGAGGTCTGAGAGGGTGTTACTGACCAGCACTCTGTGATCTGTTGGTCAGGAAGTTTATGACCCAATGGATTAGTTGCTCCGGCAGGTGGAAACGATGGTGTAGTTTCTCTGCCAGGATGTGTGGCTGCAGGATGTTGAATGCAGAGGAGACATCTGGAACAGCAGCTGCACCACACCTCCCAGCTGCTCTGCACAGTGCCGTAAGACATGTCCACTGATATTGTCAGGACCAGGCAATGCTGTCATTAGTCCATTGCTTGATGTTTTTGACTGTCCTCTCTATTCTCCTTATGACCAGGATGTAGGCTGGTGCCAACAGGATGGTGTGGTGGTCTGTGGAGCCCAGAGGAGGAAGAGCAATAGACTTATATGCATTGGGGATAGATCCATAACATTTATCCAGTGTTTTCTTTAGTTGGATCGTGCAGTTGATGTACTGCTGAAATCCTTTCAGGGATTTGTCAACTGTGCAGTGATTGAAGTCACCCAGTATGAATTTAGGAGAGTCTGGTGACATGAGTTCTAGTCTGTTTACAGTGTCCTTTATGTGTTCAGCAGCTGCAGTTGCATTTGCTCTGGGATGAATGTAAACCAGGATGAAGAAGAGCTGGGGGAATTCCCTTGGAAGATAGAAGAGGCGAAGAGAGACGCCCAGAAGCTCAATGTCTGCATTGCACAGCTCCTCTCTGACGACGACCGTGGAGCACCAGCATGTGTTTACGTAGAAACACACACCTCCGCCATGTAGCTTCCCAGTGCGTTCTGTGTCCCGGTCGAGTCGGATCCGGGGGCAAAGCCGTCGATGTGCAGCGTGTCATCACTGTCATTATTGCCAAGCCAAGTTTCTGTGAAAGCGAGCACTGATGCAGTTCTATATCTGTGCATGTAGTTAACATTGGCCTGCAGCTCGTCCACCTTGTTGCTCAAAGAGCGCACATTCACCAGGATGACAGATGTGAGCGCACGACACCTGTGTTTCTCCCTCTTCAGTCTAGCTCTAATTCCGACTTTTTTCTTCTCCCTCCTGGTTACCTTCTTTTTCATGTTGTTTGTGGAGTCAATGTTCCGTCGGATTTCCTCAGGGAATGTGTCTTTGTCAGTGGGCTCGATGGAGGAAGTGCGAGCCGCAGCAGAAAGTCTCTGGAGTAAGTGACTCGTTGTCCAGCTGGGAGATTGTGATGGCTGTGGTTTGCCATTATCATGTCCGCTGATAACCACAAAAATACAAAAGCAGAGTCCATAATAATCCACAGTTGGACATGTTGCGATCCTTGGTTTGCTCAAAGCTCGTTGTAATCTGTGAGCAGGGATCCAGCAGCGTAACCAGGCAACGTGTAAACAAGGGAGAAAAATGGTCACTACTCACTTTGTAGTTAGCGGGATAAAACAAAGGTATTAGCCAACGTCCAACGAAAAAAGAGAAGAAACGATTGGCGATGATATTAAGCAGTCTGTAGGACTAAGCTTATAAGAATCTATATACAAAGTGCAAATATTAGAAAAACTGCCTCACGATCTACAGGTCGACCGCACGAGCAGCGACCAAAAAAAAAAAAAAAGTTACACAATGCACCACAGAGAAATGTGTCAGTTTTTTATAGATTTGCAGACATTTTATTATGCAGTAATGTGTTGTTTACAGTGTTTTGTGCAACTTCACAAATGTTTTTCATTGACATTATTTGCTGCCTGTGTGCTGTTAAATTTTACAGTTTTAAGACAGCAATTAATTCAAAGTGTCATGTGTTGAATTTTTAAATGTATTTGCACAAATAAAAGCAAAAAAAAAAAAAAAAAAAAAATCATCAGGTTGGTGTTTGGTGGTCATTTTCCCATAAAACTAAATATAATAATACATTTTAATTCTAAAAACTTTAAATAAAACACATTTTGAGTGTGAGGTGTCAGCACTGGAGAAGAGTTTATATTGAAATTAACTAAATTATAGAGTTACACTCAGTGAGGGATGAGTATTTTAACACCAGGAGGAGTTCAAGTTAACTCAGTTATTCAGTTATTTTAACTCTGCCACAGAGTCTATTTGATGGTCACACATGTTCACTCAGACTGAGCTGATTTTAACTCACACAGAGTTTATTCCAGAGGCTAAAATTAGCTGTGTGTGCAGTATTTCCAGCTTTACACATGAACTTGTACAAAAACAAACACTTCTGTAGTGATGAAGAAAAGTGTCCATGTAACATTTAGGGCTTGACCATGGTTCCTGGCCCCTAAACAGAGGAGGAGCAGAGAAAATGTGGGCCAATAGGAGCTGTTTTAGGGTACTGAGTAAAGTTGATCATTTTGAATGTGATTTCCAGAAATGTCATCTCTATATTGTTTCCAAACCTCTTTGCACTCACCCCACCAGGGATGGCAGCTGAGATGTTCAGATAAACAGAAGTGAACCATGAAGCACGTGCTGGGTTAAACATCATCCCTGGCTGACAGATGAAGTCCAGGGTAAGAAAGCTGAGAGCAGAAGAGGAACTAATTCAGAAAGTGTGATATCATAGAGAGCAGTGGTGGAGGAAGTACTGAAGCTTAGTACTAAAGTAAAAGCACAAATATATGTATATAAGTATTTAAGTATATAAGTAAAAGTACTCACGCAATGGGTTGTCTCAGTGTTGGGGCTGTGCCATATATATATATATATATTTTAATTACTTTATTGATCCCTCCTGGGGAAATTACTCTCTGCATTTTACCAAGGGGGGAGTTGTAGGTTTCAGCAGTGAGGATCACTTCCTCGTTCAAACAGCTGCAGTTCCTCGGCTGCCGCTGCGGGCTGGCTCCAGAAGTGAGCAGTTCTCTATTGACCCCCATGTTAAAATAATCAACTTTACAGCCTAAAATAACATATTAACAGCCTGGTACATTTTTTGTTTTTGGTCTCTATTACTGTTTATGTCATTCTAATAACATGTTATACTATAATGCAGTTTGTAGTATAATTGAATTATTATATCTGAAGAAAGGCTCCATTGTTTTTTTCCAGTTTAAATGTTCTGCCTGCTTCAGGTTGTGAATTTGATCCTGTACAAGTTCCAGTCATGTTCTCACATGAATGAAATGGCAAATCACAAAATTCACCAGCCTCAGCCAATCAGAAAATTGGATTAAATGTTATCTGCAGTACCAGAGTGTGTTCAATAGGGGGAACTCTGGAGCACTGGCTGACACACACAGCTCTGTGTTTACTAATGTGGACATCTTCTGAAACATATACAGATCGTTCATTGGGACTAAAGAAGAAGAAGACATATGGTGAATATTAATATATGTCTTGTGTACTTTGTACAGCAGACACATAATGATGCCTCAACTTACTGCATAACCATGAACCTCCAAGATCTGCTCCATTACACCACATGATGGAACTGATTCATCCAATTTATCACTTTGGGTTCAGCATCTGTGAATGAATAAAGAAAGACAAAGTCCAGGTGGAGGGTGGAGGAGTCTCAGTGTGTCTGCAGAGACTGTGTAGAAGGACAGAGCAGCAGCAGAGCAGTCCAGATACACTGATGATTCTCTTTCAGATCCAGAGGAACACACAGGGATGATGGTGGACTTGACAGTGGAGCTGTTCTCAGAGCAGTTCAGACTGCAGCACTGAGAGTCTTCTCCACTTCTTCTGGTTCCTCTGTCAGTCACTGCTGGATGAAGCTCTCCTCTCCACTCTACCTCCCAGTAACATGGACCAATCAGAGCCTCTCTACACACAAGCTGCTGCTGCTTCAACCTCTCTGGATCATCAGGACACAGCTCGTCCTCTCTCAACACACACACACACCGTCCTCTTCACTCTCTCCTTTAGAAAAATCGCTCCCTCCATCTGTTGAGAGAAGAAGACAGACAACAGAGGTGATAAATCAGTGTTTACAGAGACTCACTTCATCAGCTGTCAGTCACTGATGCAGCACATCCAGTATAAAGAGCAGCAGGGATGTAAGGGACCAAGCTGGCAAGCACGAGGAACACAGGTGAATTTCTTCAAAAAGAGGGTTTTATTTACCCAAAAAAAATACAAAGAAAGATTTTAACCAAGATATAACAAACTTGGATCCATGAAAGAGGTCAACCTAACAGAACTATACTGAAAAAAATATAAACTCAAGTAACTGAACAGACCAACCGGCAAACAAAGACAAACAGACCTACACACTGAACAACAGAGGACACATATATAATGGTTGATCAGGCCATTATCCTAACAAAAGGGGGATTTACAAACAACAAACACAGAAACAAACTCAACAACAGAAAACAAAACCAGACAATCAGCCTGTCAGTAAAGAATATCTTTAACTACTAATTAAACAATCTAAATCAATGACTAACAGTCTAAAGAAATAATTAACTATACAAACTAAATCCCTAATTCCCCCCATGATGTGGCACCCCCTTGGTCCAGCCCAATTTGGCCGCTCCCTCCATATAATGGCTGCACTTCCGGGGGCAGCTCCTTTTGGACCCAGCCTCACAGGACACCACTCTGCAACACCAGCGGCACCAGCAGCAACAGCACTCTCTGCACCGGTAACTCAAACAAACCAAAATTATGAACCATTTAAACAAAGAAAAGAGTTGACTGTACAAAAGTTAACTAAATGTGCGCGCTACAAATAGAACCAATTGTACTGTCAAAAAAAGGATAAATAAAGTGTGTGTATTATGTCAAACAAATCTCATATGTTTTACTGTGTAGGTGCAGAGGGTACCGACATTGCCATGTGTTGTGTGGTCACAGGTGTGGCCATCACACACCCCCCCCCTTCAGAGTCCTTGCTGGGACAGCGGGAGAGATAGTCTGCAGTGATGTTATCCTTGCCAGGGATGTGATGCACTGTGAACCGGAATGGTTGCATTGCCAGATACCACCGGGTGATTCGACCATTTGTGTCCTTCATCCTCTCCAGCCATTGTAATGCCCTATGGTCAGTCTCCACAGTGAACTCTCTCCCCAGGAGGTAATATTTGAAGGAGTCCAGGGCCCACTTAACTGCCAAAGCTTCTTTCTCCACTGTTGAATAATGGACCTCCCTGGGAAACAACTTCCGGCTGATGTAGGCCACAGGATGCTGGTCCCCTTCTGGTCCCTGCAGAAGCACAGCTCCCACACCTCTCTCAGATGCATCAGTCCTCAATATGAAAGGTTTATCAAAATCGGGACTGTGAAGAACTGGATTCTCACTCAGGGATTTCTGGAGATCCTTGAAAGCTGCCACTGCCTCAGCTGTCCACTGGATGTGGTTGGGGCATTTTGAGCCGGTCCGGTCAGTCAGCAAAGCAGCTCTGGCTGAGAAGTTCTCTATGAACCGATGGTAAAAGCCTGCCATCCCAAGGAATGATCTGAGCTGTTTCCTAGTTTGTGGGAGAGGACACGATTCAATTGCATGAACTTTATGCACTTGTGGCTTTATCAACCCACCTCCAATGGTGAAGCCCAGGTATTCCGTTTTCTGTCTGGCGAGGGCACACTTTGCTGGATTGATTGTCAGGCCTGCTGCCCGCAGGCACTCCAGGACTTCCTTCAGGTGTCTCAAGTGCTCCTCCCAGGTGGCGCTGTAGATGACAATATCATCAAGATATGCACAGGCAAAATCAGAAAGCCCACAAAGTACCTGGTCCATCAGTCTTTGAAAAGTTGCAGGGGCCCCATGCAACCCAAATGGCAAGACCGTGAACTGGAAGAGCCCCCAGGGAGTCCGGAAAGCTGTCAACTCCTGAGATCGCTGGGTCAGAGGCACCTGCCAGTAGCCTTTGCAAAGGTCAATTGTGGTCAGGTATTTCGCTTTCCCTAGGCGCTCAATGAGGTCATCAATCCGTGGAGTAGGATATGAATCGAACTTTGAGATGGAGTTCAGGTACCTGAAGTCAATACAGAAACGGATTTCTCCATTCTTCTTGGGGACCAGAACCACCGGATTACACCATTCACTTTTAGAAGGTTGAATTATTCCCAGGGACAACATGAGGTCCACTTCCTTCTTCAGTGACACCAGGAGGCGCTCTGGAATCCTGTAACTCATACGCCTCACAGTTGCATCAGGTTTCAGAACAATATCATGCTCCACCAGATTTGTGCGACCTGGATAATCCTGGAATATTTGTGAATTAATCAAAGTCTTCACCTGAGTCTGCTGGTCTTCAGAAAGGTGGCCCAAATCCAGGTCTGAGGATAGCGGCGCAGGTAGATACTGATCATCCACCTCCTCTTCCTCTCTCACAGCCTGGATCAGCAACACCCTTGCTCCTTCCTCAGCCCTTGGTACCCATTCTTTGAGGAGGTTGACATGAAGCACACGACTGGAGGGCCTGTGCCCTGGGTCAGAGATCTGATAGGTGGTGGGCCCAAGCTTCTTCTGGACCTCAAAAGGCCCCTGCCACTTTGCCAACAGCTTGCTGTCACTAGTTGGCAGCATGACCAGGACCTTTTGACCTGGTTCAAAACTTCTCTGCCGGGCTGACTGGTCATACCAGGCCTTCTGATGTTTCTGGGCCCCTGCCATGTGTGCCTCAGCCAGCTGACTCATCCTTTGGAGCTTCTCTCTCATCTGTACCACATAAGAGATGACATTAACAGGCCCCTCATTCCTGTGATCCCCCTCCCAGGTCTCCCGTAGTAAGGCCAAGGGGCCCCTCACCTCATGACCATAAAGAAGCTCAAAGGGGGAAAAACCTGTGGAAGCTTGGGGTACCTCCCTATAGGCAAAGAGAAGGTAGGGAAGCCATTGATCCCAATCAGATCCAGTCTCATTGACAAACTTGCGAAGCATTTGTTTGAGGGTTTGGTTGAAACGCTCTGTTAGTCCATCTGTCTGTGGGTGGTATGGGGTAGTGCGTATGCCCTTTATGCCCAGAAGCTGGTAAACCTGTTTCAGAAGGTTAGACATAAAGTTAGTGCCTTGGTCTGTTAAAATTTCACGAGGGAAACCCACTCTTGAAAAGAACTGAACCAGGGAAAAAGCCACTGCTTTTGCTTTCACGGATTTCAATGGGAAAACTTCAGGATATTTGGTGCCATAATCTGTGATGACTAGCATGTAGCGGTTTCCTGATTTGCTTTTTTCCACAGGGCCAACAATGTCCATCCCCAGGCGTTCAAAGGGGGTACTAATGATGGGGAGTGACTGGAGTGGAGCTCTGATGGGGCCTCTAAGTGATGTTTTTTGGCACTGAGGACAACTCCTGCAGAACTTGGCCACATCCAACCTCAAGCCTGGCCAGAAAAAGTGGTTCTTAACGCGGGCAGTGGTCTTATGTTTCCCTAGGTGGCCAGCCCAGGGAATCGAGTGGCCCAAGGTTAATACTATATCTCGGGCTGCCTGCGGGACCACTAGTTGCTTAACCTGGCCCTGCTGACGGTAGAGGACACCATTCTGAAGGAAATACTCCTCCCTCACTCCATCCAACTCAGTCTCTGGCTCCCTCTCCTTAGCTCTCTGTAAGACAGTAGACAAAGTTGAATCTTCTTTCTGTAACTGGATTATGTTGCTAGGTATTTGAAAACCTAAGGGCATGTCCGGAGCTGCCTCAGCTGAGGGTTGTACAATAGTGTGCCTGAATTTCTCTTGCCTCCTCTGGCTACGAGGTTTCCGACACTTCCCGGGCTGTGTCTCCAACTCAACGCCATAAAACGGCAAGGCACTGAAGGTTGAGAAATCAGCATCCGCATGCTTAGCTTGTGCCCTGGTGACTGCAATATTACAGCTTTGCACAGGATTCAACAAATCAAAGAGCACCGGCAGGTCATCCCCCAAAACCACTGGAAAAGGCAAGTTATCTGCAACTCCCACATTTAGCAGATAGCTCTGTCCTTGCACTTCCACATAAACATCTGCAGTGGGATAAGACTTCTCATCACCATGTACACAGCAAATGGGGATAGTCTCAAGAGTGCAGATGGTATTAGCTGGCACATATTTTCTGTGTACAAGAGTCTGAGTACTGCCTGTATCAATCAGGGCTCTGAGGTTTTCTCCATTTATCTTTACCTCGGTCGTTTTCATGGATTGGTTACCCTGAGGCTTAATGTCAACACTTTGTCGTGGGACAAAACACATTTGAGTGAGCTTAGCTGGATTCTTTGGGCACATTGGTTTAATATGGCCTTCCTGTCCACACAGATAACAAATGGGCGTTTGGCTAGGAGCTCTTGATAGCACCTGTTGGTTCTCCCTTACCGGAGGCTTACCCACACCTGCTGATGACCTCTGGTGATGTTGAGGGGGTGCAGGCTTACGGCTATCCTTCCCCGCCTTCCAGGTATGGTTACTCCATGGCTGATTCTTTTTCCGAGCGGCCACAAACACATCAGCTAGAGAGGCAGCTTCAGCCGCTGACTTTGGGCCATGCTCTTTTATCCAAACCTGGAGCTCAGGAGACAACATTCGCAAGTACTGTTCCATAATGATTATTTCACTAATTTCTTGGACAGTTTTACCTCGCGGTTGGATCCACTTCCCATACAGCTCTTTCAGCCTCACATACAGCTCCTTGGGGCTCTCATCAGGTCTGACATCTAGAGAGCGGAACCTCTGCCTGTAAGTCTCAGGATTAATATCATACTTTCTCAAAATAGCAGCTTTGACCTCATCATATTCCAGGGAATCATCCACATCCATATTAACATAAGCTCCTCTGGCCTTGCCAGTTAGGAGTGGAATGAGTCGGAAAACCCAGTCAGATTTTGGCCACCGACATGCTGCTGCAATCCTTTCAAAAGCAATGAGAAAATGTTCAACATCATCATTTTCCGTTAACTTTTCTAATCTGGGTTCGTGAGATAATCGAACCTGGCTTGATGGACTGTTGACAAAGTAGTTGGGCTCCGATGAGCCTGCAGCTTGGGCCTGCTGGTAATCGTTACCTGAATCAGTCTCCAAAGGGTGTGACACTGTTGAAGTGAGCTCTGGCACTGGAGTTGTACGAGCCTGTACCTCCTGCTGCAAAAGTCTGAACTGACGCTGAAGTGCTTCAAACCGTTGCTCCTGCCGTGTAACCTCCTCCTTTCGTTCCATCTCCCGGGCCTCCTGTTTCCCCATGAAGGCCTGAATGATGCCCGTGAGGTCTCTTAACGTTGGTTCTCTGCTCTCTTCACCCCCAGTGTCTGATGCTTCCTTTAAAGTTCCCCTTTCCATCTCTTCTTCACTCTCAACCTCGTCCTCAATCCCTATGTGTGTTTTCCTAAGGTCTGCCCGACCTCCTCTTGCAACTCTTCCTCCCCGGTGCATGCCTTCACAAAATGGAGGGGAAGACAAAGAAAGAAAAAAAAATGCCTGTGTCCTCAACTGGCTGATCCCACCGCTGCCACCAAATGTAAGGGACCAAGCTGGCAAGCACGAGGAACACAGGTGAATTTCTTCAAAAAGAGGGTTTTATTTACCCAAAAAAAATACAAAGAAAGATTTTAACCAAGATATAACAAACTTGGATCCATAAAAGAGGTCAACCTAACAGAACTATACTGAAAAAAATATAAACTCAAGTAACTGAACAGACCAACCGGCAAACAAAGACAAACAGACCTACACACTGAACAACAGAGGACACATATATAATGGTTGATCAGGCCATTATCCTAACAAAAGGGGGATTTACAAACAACAAACACAGAAACAAACTCAACAACAGAAAACAAAACCAGACAATCAGCCTGTCAGTAAAGAATATCTTTAACTACTAATTAAACAATCTAAATCAATGACTAACAGTCTAAAGAAATAATTAACTATACAAACTAAATCCCTAATTCCCCCCATGATGTGGCACCCCCTTGGTCCAGCCCAATTTGGCCGCTCCCTCCATATAATGGCTGCACTTCCGGGGGCAGCTCCTTTTGGACCCAGCCTCACAGGACACCACTCTGCAACACCAGCGGCACCAGCAGCAACAGCACTCTCTGCACCGGTAACTCAAACAAACCAAAATTATGAACCATTTAAACAAAGAAAAGAGTTGACTGTACAAAAGTTAACTAAATGTGCGCGCTACAAATAGAACCAATTGTACTGTCAAAAAAAGGATAAATAAAGTGTGTGTATTATGTCAAACAAATCTCATATGTTTTACTGTGTAGGTGCAGAGGGTACCGACATTGCCATGTGTTGTGTGGTCACAGGTGTGGCCATCACAAGGGACTTCAGTCCTGTTCAGAGCAGAAGTGGAGCAGCTGTGTAGTGTAGCAGCTTCCTCTCAGCTCTCATGTTAACGTATTGGAGTGAAGACACTGAGCTGGAAGCTCACACACCTGCAGAGACTTTTAGCATCAAGTCTGTTTACTCTGAACATTTCACTCAAGTCCACAGTGGAAATAAACTGCTGAGTCATGAAGCTTCATTACTGCACAAACAGTTTAGTGATGGATTCACTGCTGTTACATGTCAACTCATGTTCCATTTAAAGAAAGAGTCTCTGTGTGTTGATGAACATCTGATCTGCTTCTGAAATATCAGCTGACAAATAAACATGGAGGCTGTCACTGAAAGTATCTGACAGATGGACAGATATACAGATGTGATCACTGGACTTCAGCAGAGGTTCTGCTCTGTATCAGACCACATGCTGACAAAATGTCATGATGCTTCTCTGAAATCAGAGCCAGTGATTTGCAGGCTGCAGTCAGACTGATCTCAGAGCTGTGACAAAGATCAAACTCATCAATTCTTTAGTGTTGAAATGAAACAACAAACAGTCTCAGATTAGATGTGATGGAAGGACAGTTGGACCAATGAGGACAACTGTCTCTACACATCCTGTGAGGCTGTCAGCTGTGATCCAGCTTTATTTCCTGTTGACATGAACAACAACAACAACAACAACAGATCACAATTAGCTTGTGGCTGCTGTGACTGGCTGACTGTCCTCTGCGTCACTGTCTTTCTGTCCCATCCTGAGGCCTGTCCCCGTTCTCCTCTCACAGCTTCAATGAGGAAAGCAGCCACTGAGAAGGTTGGAGGTTTACAGGAGACACTGGATCTTTGCTTTGATACAAACTGTGTTTAGTACAATACTGATGAAAGCAGCATGGACTGACTCCAACCCTCTACTGACCTCAGAGTCTCCAGTCCACAGTCTGGACTCTGCACAAGATCAGACAGATCCTTCACTCCTGAATCCTGCAGGTCCCAGTTTCCACTCAGGTCCAGGTGTCTCAGATGGGAGGGGTTGGACTTCAGAGCTGAGGCCAGAGAAGCACAGCTGGTCTTTGACAAACTGCAGAAACTCAACCTGAATAAAGAATAAAAGATGTGAGTTTAGGAGACAAAGTTCCTGCTTGAAAGCGTTGAGTGTTTCATCATCTGTTCAGAGCTAAAGAAGGTTGAGAATGTACAAGTTTGGAAAATGGAAACTCCAAACACCTGAACCAACAGGATGTAGCTTAAAAACAGTCAGATACTAAAAGTCAAACACAGCTCTCATTAATATTAATGACAACATGCTGCTGCTTCAATAAAGACATAGTGACTTCAGCTCTTAAACTCTTCCAGCTCCACCAGTGGCTCCATCTATACAAACTCATGTTGTTGACATTTGTTTCAGATTCTACTAAAGATCCTAAAGTTTTGACAGAGAACAAACATGTCAGGCTGAAGTTTGGAGGAAAGTCAACAAATGATTGAGACAAAATGGAAAAGATTTTCACTTCATGTAACGGTGACGACATTTAACAAACATGCTGAGTTTGCTCTGAATATCTGAGTCACTTTGACTTTAGTCTCATCACTTTCTAGTCGTGTTGGAAGAAGAAAATACTGAATATATATTTGTTGATGTGAGTGTGGAAAAAACTTGGATGTGATTTCAAGAGTGAAGCTTTTTTCTTGTTAAATGAAGCTTTGAAATCTGTAGCTCAACATTGCTCTGCCACAGTCAGTGGACTAAACCACAGAAGAAGAAAACAGACTTTACCATGAAGATCCTCAGTGTGGATCAGTATAATATCAGTGTGATGTCTGCACTTTACTGTCAGCACAACGTTCACATCATATTCATCTCAGCACACAAGTAAACAATGGAGTCTGACCTCAGAGTCTCCAGTCCACAGTCTGGACTCTGCAGAAAACCACACAGATCCTTCACTCCTGAATCCTGCAGGTTGTTTTTACTCAGGTCCAGGTGTCTCAGATGGGAGGGGTTGGACTTCAGAGCTGAGGCCAGAGAAGCACAGCTGATCTCTGACAACCTGCAGGAACTCAACCTGAATAAAGAATAAAAGATGTGAGTTTAGGAGACAAAGTTCCTGCTTGAAAGCGTTGAGTGTTTCATCATCTGTTCAGAGCTGAAGAAGGTTGAGAATGTACAAGTTTGGAAAATGGAAACTCCAAACACCTGAACCAACAGGATGCAGCTTCAGTCAGATACTAAAAGTCAAACACAGCTCTCATTAACTTCAGTCACTATAAACATCACAGATCATAAAGCAAAGAGTGAAGAAACATTTCTTTCTGTCTTAATGTGGAATATTTGCTTTGTATGTGAAGAAATATAAAAGTCAACTGAAGGTGAAGATGAAATTGTTCCAAAGTAAAGAGTCAATTAGCAAGTGTTGGATTTTGAATCTTCATTCAATGAGTTTGAAATATGAAGCTGAACAAGATGCTCAGTGTGGATCAGCATCAAATCTCTGAGCTCAAATCTCCTTCAAAAAGTCCCACATTCACACTCAGGTTTAACAGTTTGGAAGAAAGTTTTCAAAGTGTTCACTAAGGTTTCAAATGAAATCTTTCATATTGTGTGAAATAATAGTTTGAGCCTTTGATGTTTTGAGTGTGACTGAAGTTTGTGTTGAGAGTTTGAGAAGCTGCAGACATTCAGCACATGTGCAGTGTGTTGAATGAGACATTTCATCACATTCCAGTCATGTGTCTTTGGTCCAAAGCAAGTTCAGCTTCATCCAACACTCTCTGCTCACACATTTGAATCTGCTGTTCCAGCATTGCATTCTGGGATTCCTGGCCCCACATTCCTGGTGGCTATCAGCTTTGGGGGGGGTCTGTGTCCCACAGTTTGTGTCCCTGTGACAAAGACACAGTGGGACGTTGACACCCAGTGGGCTCAGTGATTGGTCGGCTGTGTGGAGCTGAGAAAGGAGCCAGGGTTTGAACTTCTCTCTCTGCTCTGTTTTCATTAGTTCCACAAATATTTGTGTCCCTGTTCAGCTCAGCAGCTGAGTGTAGCTCTATGAATGTCTTCAGGAGACACTGTGTGAAAATGTCCTCTCCGTATTTAAACCATGGTGACGTGTCCTCTCTGTGACAGCAGGCTTTTCACTGTGCCTGTGAGTGAGGCCATTGGGAGCAGCTATGAACACTTGTGCCTTCAGACCTGCTCACACGTGTTGTACAGATCAGTTCTTGTCAAACATCCTGATCTCAATGAGACTTTGTGAATAACACAAGCTCAACTCAGTCAAACTGCTGACACTGTCAATGTGGACTGTAAGAGTCAGAATCCAAATCATTTTCAAAGCTTTAAAAATCACTTTGAAAATCAGAGTCAGCACTTTCACAACTTCCTTTCAACCATTTCACACTTTGAATGTTAGAAATTCTGAAGGAGATTTGACCTAATAAATACTGAATAAAGCACAACTTTCACATCATATTCATCTCAGCACACAAGGAAACAATGGAGTCTGACCTCAGAGTCTCCAGTCCACAGTCTGGACTCTGCAGAAAACCACACAGATCCTTCAGTCCTGAATCCTGCAGGTCGTTTTCACCCAGGTCCAGGTGTCTCAGATGGGAGGGGTTGGACTTCAGAGCTGAGGCCAGAGAAGCACAGCTGATCTCTGACAAACTGCAGGAACTCAAACTGAATAAAGAATAAAAGATGTGAGTTTAGGAGACAAAGTTCCTGCTTGAAAGCGTTGAGTGTTTCATCATCTGTTCAGAGCTGAAGAAGGTTGAGAATGTACAAGTTTGGAAAATGGAAACTCCAAACACCTGAACCAACAGGATGCAGCTTAAAAACAGTCAGATACTAAAAGTCAAACACAGCTCTCATTAATATTAATGACAACATGCTGCTGCTTCAATAAAGACATAGTGACTTCAGCTCTTAAACTCTTCCAGCTCCACCAGTGGCTCCATCTATACAAACTCATGTTGTTGACATTTGTTTCAGATTCTACTAAAGATCCTAAAGTTTTGACAGAGAACAAACATGTCAGGCTGAAGTTTGGAGGAAAGTCAACAAATGATTGAGACAAAATGGAAAAGATTTTCACTTCATGTAACGGTGACGACATTTAACAAACATGTTGAGTTTGCTCTGAATACAGCTCTGGAAAAAATGAAGAGACCACTGCAAAATGATCAGTTTCTCTGTTGTTACTATTTATAGGTATGTGTTTGAGTAAAAAGAACATTTTTGTTTTATTCTATAAACTACTGACAACATTTCTCCCAAATTCCAAATAAAAATATTATCATTTAGAGCATTTATTTGCAGAAAATGACAAATGGTCAAAATAACAAAAAAGATGCAGTGTTCTCAAACCTCACATAATGCAAAGAAAACAAGTTCATATTCATTTTTAAACAACACAATACTAATGTTTTAAGTTAGGAAGAGTTCAGAAATCAATATTTGGTGGAATAATCCCGATTTTCAATCACATCTTTCAAGCATCTTGCCATGCTCTCCACCAGTCTTTCACGTTGCTGTTGTGTGACTTTATGCCACTCCTGATGCAAAAATTCAAGCAGCTCAGGTATATTTGATGGCTTGTGACCATCCATCCTCCTCTTGATCACATTCCAGAGGTTTTCAATGGTGTTCAGGTCTGGAGATTGGGCTGGTCCTTCATCCACACCTTGATTGACCAAGCTGTGTGGCATGGAGCATTGTCCACCTGGAAAACAACAATCCTCAGAGTTGGGGAACATTGTCAGAGCAGAAGGAAGCAAGTTTTCTTCCAAGATAACCTTGTACGTAGCTTGATTCATGCGTCCTTCGCAAAGACGAATCTGCCCGATTACAGCCTTGCTGAAGCACATCACCCATCCTCCACCAAATTTCACAGTGGGTGCGAGACACTGTGGCTTGTAGGCCTCTCCAGGTCTCCGTCTAACCATTAGATGACCAGGTATTGGGCAAAGCTGAAAATTGGACTCATCAGAGAGGATGACCTTACTCCAGTCCTCTATGGTCCAATCCTTATGGTCTTTTGCAAACCTCAGCCTGGCTCTTCTTTGCTTCTCATTGATGAAGGGCTTATTTCTAGCTTTACACGACTTGAGCCCTGCCCCTAGAAGCTTGTTTCGAGCCGTTCTCACCGTGCACTTCACCCCAGCTGCCATTTGCCATTCTTTTTGTAGGTTACTTGATGTCATCCTACGGTTGCTGAGTGACATTAGAATGAGTTGATGGTCATCCTGGTCAGTGGAGAGTCGTTTCACCCTCTGCCAGTCTGTAGCTTTGTTGTCCCCAGTGTCTGCTGCTTGACCTTGTTCTTATGAACAGCCATCTTAGAAATTTAAAGGATGGAAGCAACCTGACGCTCACTGTATCCCTCTGCCAGTAAAGCCAGAATTTTCCTCTTTTTTCTCTCTTTTCCTCAAACAAAACTTTTCTTTTCAACTGTTTTGGCATGGTCAATAGTTATTTTTTTGATTGCTATTACTTTTGAGGTACTACCAGCACTGTTTGTGCCATCCATCCAGTCCTATTGCAAGAGCATAGTGATGACCACAGCAGTGGGTTTTATACTTTTCCTCATTAAATAGGATTTGGTTCAGGTGATCACCTAATCAGTACCTCATTAAGTAGACTGAGGTGTGCTTGTGTTGGAATTCAACATACACAGGAATGGAATGGCTGTCATACCTGTAGAGATATTGATTTCAGAAGAATTTGCAGTGGTCTCTCATTTTTTTCCAGAGCTGTATCTGAGTCACTTTGACTTTAGTCTCATCACTTTCTAGTCGTGTTGGAAGAAGAAAATACTGAATATATATTTGTTGATGTGAGTGTGGAAAAAACTTGGATGTGATTTAAAGAGTGAAGCTTTTTTCTTGTTAAATGAAGCTTTGAAATCTGTAGCTCAACATTGCTCTGCCACAGTCAGTGGACTAAACCACAGAAGAAGAAAACAGACTTTACCATGAAGATCCTCAGTGTGGATCAGTATAATATCAGTGTGATGTCTGCACTTTACTGTCAGCACAACTTTCACATCATATTCATCTCAGCACACAAGTAAACAATGGAGTCTGACCTCAGAGTCTCCAGTCCACAGTCTGGACTCTGCAGAAAACCACACAGATGATTCACTCCTGAATCCTGCAGGTTGTTTCCACTCAGGTCCAGGTGTCTCAGATGGGAGGGGTTGGACTTCAGAGCTGAGGCCAGAGAAGCACAGCTGATCTCTGACAAACTGCAGAGACTGAAACTGAATAAAGAATAAAAGATGTGAGTTTAGGAGACAAAGTTCCTGCTTGAAAGCGTTGAGTGTTTCATCATCTGTTCAGAGCTGAAGAAGGTTGAGAATGTACAAGTTTGGAAAATGGAAACTCCAAACACCTGAACCAACAGGATGCAGCTTAAAAACAGCCAGATACTAAAAGTCAAACACAGCTCTCATTAACTTCAGTCACTATAAACATCACAGATCATAAAGCAAAGAGTGAAGAAACATTTCTTTCTGTCTTAATGTGGAATATTTGCTTTGTATGTGAAGAAATATAAAAGTCAACTGAAGGTGAAGATGAAATTGTTCCAAAGTAAAGAGTCAATTAGCAAGTGTTGGATTTTGAATCTTCATTCAATGAGTTTGAAATATGAAGCTGAACAAGATGCTCAGTGTGGATCAGCATCAAATCTCTGAGCTCAAATCTCCTTCAAAAAGTCCCACATTCACACTCAGGTTTAACAGTTTGGAAGAAAGTTTTCAAAGTGTTCACTAAGGTTTCAAATGAAATCTTTCATATTGTGTGAAATAATAGTTTGAGCCTTTGATGTTTTGAGTGTGACTGAAGTTTGTGTTGAGAGTTTGAGAAGCTGCAGACATTCAGCACATGTGCAGTGTGTTGAATGAGACATTTCATCACATTCCAGTCATGTGTCTTTGGTCCAAAGCAAGTTTATCTTCATCCAACACTCTCTGCTCACACATTTGAATCTGCTGTTCCAGCATTGCATTCTGGGATTCCTGGCCCCACCTTCCTGGTGGCTGTCAGCTTAGGGGGGGTCTGTGTCCCACAGTTTGTGTCCCTGTGACAAAGACACAGTGGGACGTTGACACCCAGTGGGCTCAGTGATTGGTCGGCTGTGTGGAGCTGAGAAAGGAGCCAGGGTTTGAACTTCTCTCTCTGCTCTGTTTTCATTGCTTCCACAAATATTTGTGTCCCTGTTCAGCTCAGCAGCTGAGTGTAGCTCAATGAATGTCTTCAGGAGACACTGTGTGAAAATGTCCTCTCCATATTTAAACCATGGTGACGTGTCCTCTCTGTGACAGCAGGCTTTTCACTGTGCCTGTGAGTGAGGCCATTGGGAGCAGCTATGAACACTTGTGCCTTCAGACCTGCTCACACGTGTTGTACAGATCAGTTCTTGTCAAACATCCTGATCTCAATGAGACTTTGTGAATAACACAAGCTCAACTCAGTCAAACTGCTGACACTGTCAATGTGGACTGTAAGAGTCAGAATCCAAATCATTTTCAAAGCTTTAAAAATCACTTTGAAAATCAGAGTCAGCACTTTCACAACTTCCTTTCAACCATTTCACACTTTGAATGTTAGAAATTCTGAAGGAGATTTGACCTAATAAATACTGAATAAAGCACAACTTTCACATCATATTCATTTCAGCACACAAGTAAACAATGGAGTCTGACCTCAGAGTCTCCAGTCCACAGTCTGGACTCTGCAGAAAACCACACAGATGATTCACTCCTGAATCCTGCAGGTTGTTTCCACTCAGGTCCAGGTGTCTCAGATGGGAGGGGTTGGACTTCAGAGCTGAGGCCAGAGAAGCACAGCTGATCTCTGACAACCTGAAGAAACTCAAACTGAATAAAGAATAAAAGATGTGAGTTTAGGAGACAAAGTTCCTGCTTGAAAGCGTTGAGTGTTTCATCATCTGTTCAGAGCTGAAGAAGGTTGAGAATGTACAAGTTTGGAAAATGGAAACTCCAAACACCTGAACCAACAGGATGCAGCTTAAAAACAGTCAGATCCTAAAAGTCAAACACAGCTCTCATTAATATTAATGACAACATGCTGCTGCTTCAATAAAGACATAGTGACTTCAGCTCTTAAACTCTTCCAGCTCCACCAGTGGCTCCATCTATACAAACTCATGTTGTTGACATTTGTTTCAGATTCTACTAAAGATCCTAAAGTTTTGACAGAGAACAAACATGTCAGGCTGAAGTTTGGAGGAAAGTCAACAAATGATTGAGACAAAATGGAAAAGATTTTCACTTCATGTAACGGTGACGACATTTAACAAACATGCTGAATTTGCTCTGAATATCTGAGTCACTTTGACTTTAGTCTCATCACTTTCTAGTCGTGTTGGAAGAAGAAAATACTGAATATATATTTGTTGATGTGAGTGTGGAAAAAACTTGGATGTGATTTAAAGAGTGAAGCTTTTTTCTTGTTAAATGAAGCTTTGAAATCTGTAGCTCACATTGCTCTGCCACAGTCAGTGGACTAAACCACAGAAGAAGAAAACAGACTTTACCATGAAGATCCTCAGTGTGGATCAGTATAATATCAGTGTGATGTCTGCACTTTACTGTCAGCACAACTTTCACATCATATTCATCTCAGCACACAAGTAAACAATGGAGTCTGACCTCAGAGTCTCCAGTCCACAGTCTGGACTCTGCAGAAAACCACACAGATCCTTCACTCCTGAATCCTGCAGGTTCCAGTTTCCACTCAGGTCCAGGTGTCTCAGATGGGAGGGGTTGGACTTCAGAGCTGAGACCAGAGAAGTACAGCTGATCTCTGACAAACTGCAGAGACTCAACCTGAATAAAGAATAAAAGATGTGAGTTTAGGAGACAAAGTTCCTGCTTGAAAGCGTTGAGTGTTTCATCATCTGTTCAGAGCTGAAGAAGGTTGAGAATGTACAAGTTTGGAAAATGGAAACTCCAAACACCTGAACCAACAGGATGCAGCTTAAAAACAGTCAGATGCTAAAAGTCAAACACAGCTCTCATTAACTTCAGTCACTATAAACATCACAGATCATAAAGCAAAGAGTGAAGAAACATTTCTTTCTGTCTTAATGTGGAATATTTGCTTTGTATGTGAAGAAATATAAAAGTCAACTGAAGGTGAAGATGAAATTGTTCCAAAGTAAAGAGTCAATTAGCAAGTGTTGGATTTTGAATCTTCATTCAATGAGTTTGAAATATGAAGCTGAACAAGATGCTCAGTGTGGATCAGCATCAAATCTCTGAGCTCAAATCTCCTTCAAAAAGTCCCACATTCACACTCAGGTTTAACAGTTTGGAAGAAAGTTTTCAAAGTGTTCACTAAGGTTTCAAATGAAATCTTTCATATTGTGTGAAATCATAGTTTGAGCCTTTGATGTTTTGAGTGTGACTGAAGTTTGTGTTGAGAGTTTGAGAAGCTGCAGACATTCAGCACATGTGCAGTGTGTTGAATGAGACATTTCATCACATTCCAGTCATGTGTCTTTGGTCCAAAGCAAGTTCAGCTTCATCCAACACTCTCTGCTCACACATTTGAATCTGCTGTTCCAGCACTGCATTCTGGGATTCCTGGCCCCACCTTCCTGGTGGCTGTCAGCTTAGGGGGGGTCTGTGTCCCACAATTTGTGTCGGTGTGACAAAGACACAGTGGGACGTTGACACCCAGTGGGCTCAGTGATTGGTCGGCTGTGTGGAGCTGAGAAAGGAGCCAGGGTTTGAACTTCTCTCTCTGCTCTGTTTTCATTGGTTCCACAAATATTTGTGTCCCTGTTCAGCACAGCAGCTGAGTGTAGCTCTATGAATGTCTTCAGGAGACACTGTGTGAAAATGTCCTCTCCATATTTAAACCATGGTGACGTGTCCTCTCTGTGACAGCAGGCTTTTCACTGTGCCTGTGAGTGAGGCCATTGGGAGCAGCTATGAACACTTGTACCTTCAGATCTGCTCACACGTGTTGTACAGATCAGTTCTTGTCAAACATCCTGATCTCAATGAGACTTTGTGAATAACACAAGCTCAACTCAGTCAAACTGCTGACACTGTCAATGTGGACTGTAAGAGTCAGAATCCAAATCATTTTCAAAGCTTTAAAAATCACTTTGAAAATCAGAGTCAGCACTTTCACAACTTCCTTTCAACCATTTCACACTTTGAATGTTAGAAATCCTGAAGGAGATTTGACCTAATAAATACTGAATAAAGCACAACTTTCACATCATATTCATCTCAGCACACAAGGAAACAATGGAGTCTGACCTCAGAGTCTCCAGTCCACAGTCTGGACTCTGCAGAAAACCACACAGATGATTCACTCCTGAATCCTGCAGGTCGTTTCCTCTCAGGTCCAGGTGTCTCAGATGGGAGGGGTTGGACTTCAGAGCTGAGGCCAGAGAAGCACAGCTGATCTCTGACAATCTGCAGGAACTCAATCTGAATAAAGAATAAATCCTGTGGATAAAAATCATTTCTAATCCAATCAGATATGTCCTAATCAATGAGCTTTCACTAACATGAGTCACCACAACAGACAAAGTTCCTGCTTGAAAGTGTTGAGTGTTTCATCATCTGTTCAGAGCTGAAGAAGGTTGAGAATGTACAAGTTTGGAAAATGGAAACTCCAAACACCTGAACCAACAGGATGCAGCTTAAAAACAGTCAGATACTAAAAGTCAAACACAGCTCTCATTAACTTCAGTCACTATAAACATCACAGATCATAAAGCAAAGAGTGAAGAAACATTTCTTTCTGTCTCTCAGTCTGACCTCAGAGTCTCCAGTCCACAGTGTGGACTCTCCAGAAAACCACACAGCAGCTTCACTCCTGAATCCTGCAGGTTATTGTTCCTCAGGTCCAGGTCTCTCAGATGGGAGGGGTTGGACTTCAGAGCTGAGGCCAGAGAAGCACAGCTGATCTCTGACAATCTGCAGGAACTCAATCTGAATAAAGAATAAATCATGTGGATAAAAATCATTTCTAATCCAATCAGATATGTCCTAATCAATGAGCTTTCACTAACATGAGTCACCACAACATTCATACAACTATTCATGTCAACACAGATTCATAACATGCTGCTGACCTCAGTCAAGTCTGGAATTAGAAGATAAAGATCAAATCAGACATGTTGGACTAAAAACTGACTTTGATTCACCACTGAAATGGATCAAACTTCAAATGTTCAGTCCTGATCCAGGAAAAATGTCTTGCTTGGTGATCACATGACCCAAATACAAAAGAAAAGCTAGAAATAATTTACAATTGATAACATCAGACCAAGGATATAATGTAGATAAGTACAATAATTATTTTTAAGTTTCTGATTAATCACCACATCAGTCACAAATTATTATGACAGTGTGATGCATGTTAAAAAAGTAAGAGTGAATTAACTCTTTCAGCTTCCAAAGCAGGAAGGAGAAAAGCAGTTAACTTCTTATAGGCTCAGTCTGACTGAGATGTTCATTTATAATCATATGAAATCTTTAAGTGTGTGGACAGTTTTTCTAACAGACATCAGAGGGTTTAGTTTTAATCAACAATTCTCATCACAAAGTTATTCTGAGCTGCAGTGAGAGCATGTTGTGATAGAATCTTCCCACAGTGAGGACTCTACCCCTGTTTTAAACTTTTATTGTTGTATTCAGTTGGTGCTATCTAGGTTATTTCAATATTGTAGAATAAAGGCTATCATTTGTACTTACCTGAGTGCTTTTGTTCTTTCAGGCCTGTTAGTTCTCAACACTTCCTGTCTTAATTATCTAGGTTTAAATCAATTTGTTTGAATGCATGTCTGCTGCTCTTCCTTTTTGAACGTTTTAGTTATGTGTGTCACCACTCAGTATCAGTAAGTTATATTACTTTGAGCTTTATAATTTTAACTCCTCACACCTCTCTACACTCTGAGTTGGGTCACATAAAGTGAAATGAAGTGAAACTGAAGGAATAATTCTTAGTCTGAGATAAGAAAAAGTCACAATATGGAACAAAAATTATTTCAAATCTCATTCATTCATTCATTCATTCAAGATATATGGATTCAAGTTCTAGATGAAGACAAACCAGGTTCAGTTGTGGATTAAAGATATAAGATCTACAACAGTAACAGACAGTGAACTGACCTCAGAGTCTCCAGTCTACAGTGTGGACTCTCCAGAAAACCACACAGCAGCTTCACTCCTGAATCCTGCAGCTTGTTGACACTCAGGTCCAGGTGTCTCAGATGGGAGGGGTTGGACTTCAGAGCTGAGGCCAGAGAAGCACAGCTGATCTCTGACAATCTGCAGGAACTCAATCTGAATAAAGAATAAATCATGTGGATAAAAATCATTTCTAATCCAATCAGATATGTCCTAATCAATGAGCTTTCACTAACATGAGTAGAGGGACTTTGTCCTTCTCTTATTGTGGATCATCATAATGTCAGCCTTCTACACACATCATCCAAATGTCACCACAACATTCATACAACTGTTCATGTCAACACAGATTCATAACGTGCTGCTGAGTTCAGTCAAGTCTGGAATTAGAAGATAAAGATCAAATCAGACATGTTGGACTCAAATCCTCTTCATCATTGAAGGTTTTACATGACCTTCTTCTTCCTGAACTTTGTGTCATTAAACAACATTAAAGGACAAATTCACATTTCTTGACTTCAACCAACAGTCAACTGTCACACATTGATTTAAATAGTCTTTGGTGGCAGTCGTCCTTCCTGTGGTCCACACTGACTGTGAAGTGGTCTCCTCCTAACACAACTACACTGTAAGAAATGACTTCATGAGTTCAGCTGTAGCTGAATGAAGCTGAAGGTGTGTGTTTCCTGATTCTACTCTCCTCTACACCAGGAGAGAAAACACCTGGTTCTGACTTATTTAACACAAAATATGGAAAGACTTTAAAGGAGCAGTGTGGAGGATTTATGGGGATCTATTGGCAGAAATGGAAGATAATATTCATAATTATGTTTCAAGTAGAGTTTAATCATCTGAAAAGTGAATTTGTGAAAACAAAAGACTCAATATAACATGAATAAATGAACAAATGAATGTAAAATGTAACAGTTACTAATAAACAGAAAAACTTAACAGCAATAATCACAACCAACTGAAAAATCTACATTTGACAAACGCAACATTTAAAACATCTCCAGAAAAACACACAGCTGACCTAAAGATTATAAAACTATTATGAGAATAATGAGAATCATTTCATACTGTGTATATTTGAAAAAACTAAACTACTAATCTGCACTGACTGATAATGTTAAAGATCATGTCTGGACTTACACAGCCTTTCTGCAGTTCCACACAGCTGGGATCAGTCTCTGTCGTCCCTCCACTGATGTGTTGTACTTCTTCAGGTCCAACTCATCCAGAACCTCCTCTGACATCTGCAGAACGTAGGCCAGAGCTGAACAGTGGATCTCAGAGAGTCTCTTCTCTGATCTGTTCTCTGATTTCAGGAACTCTTGGATCTCCTGATGTACTGAGCGGTCGTTCATCTCCATCAGACAGAGGAAGATGTTGATGTTTCTGTCAGGAGAGATATCATCTGTGTTCATCTCCTTCAGGTTGTTGATGGCTGTCTGGATGATTTCTGGTCTGTTCTCTGTCTGTCCCAGAAGGCCTCCTAAGAGTCTCTGGTTGGACTCCAGAGACAGGCCATGAAGGAAGCGAACAAACAAGTCCAGGTGGCCACTTTTACTTTCGAGGGATTTATCCATGGCTTCACTGAGGAGGACATCGAGTGATGGGTAGCTGCTATTGTTATTTCCAAAATACTCAGTGTTCCAGCTAAAAGGTTGTGAATCCCAGTCTTCGTAGTCTTGTCCCAGGAAAGTCCCCAGCTCTTCCGTCTTCCTCTCTGTGTAACAGTGGAACATGTAGACTGCAGCCAGAAACTCCTGAATGCTCAGATGAACAAAGCAGTAGACTGTTTCCTGGAAGATCACATTCTCTCTTTTAAAGATCTCTGTACAAACTCCTGAGTAAACCAAGGCCTCTGTGACATCAAGGCCACACTGCTCCAGGTCTTCTTGGTAGAACAAGATGTTTCCTTTCTCCAGATGTTCAAACGCCAGCCTCCCCAGCTTCAGAAGAACTTCCCTGTCAGCCTCCGTCAGCTCCTGTGGACTCGTCTCATGTCCCTCATCATACTTGTGCTTCTTCCTCTTTGTCTGAACCAGCAGGAAGTGTGAGTACAGGTCAGTCAGGGTCTTGGGCAGCTCTCCTCTCTGCTCTGTGGTCAACATGTGCTCCAGAACTGTAGCAGAGATCCAGCAGAAGACTGGGATCTGACACATGATGTGGAGGCTCCTGGATGTCTTGATGTGTGAGATGATTCTTCTGGACAGCTCTTCATCACTGGATCTCCTCCTGAAGTACTCCTCCTTCTGGGCGTCAGTGAAGCCTCGTACTTCTGTTACCATGTCAACACATGCAGGGGGGATCTGATTGGCTGCCGCAGGTCGGGAAGTTATCCAGACCAGAGCCGAGGGAAGCAGATTCCCCTGGATGAGGTTTGTCAGCAGCATGTTGACAGATGTCTTCTGTGAGACATCAGACACGACCTCCCTGTTACTGAAATCCAGTGAAAGTCTGCTTTCATCCAGGCCGTCAAAGATGAACAACACTTTACAGACAGCGAGCTTCTCTGCTGTGAGCTTCTTTAATGTTGGATGGAAAACGTGGAGCAGCCTGAGAAGACTGTACTGCTCATCTTTGATCAGGTTCAGCTCCCTGAACGAAAGCAGAACCAGCAGACTCACGTCTTGGTTTTCAGAGCCCTCTGCCCAGTCCAGAGTGAACTTCTGCACTGAGAAGGTTTTTCCAACGCCAGCGACGCCGTTCGTCAGAATGACTCTGATGCGTCTCTGTTGGTCAGGTAAGGCTTTAAAGATGTCGTGGCACTTGATTGGAGTGTCATGGAGGGTCTCCATCTTGGAAGCTGTCTCCAGCTGCCTCACCTCATGTTGGGTATTAACCTCTTCACTCTGTCCCTCTGTGATGTAGAGCTCAGTGTAGATCCTGTTGAGGAGGGTTTCACTTCCTGTTCCACCAGTTCCTTCAGTCACACGTTCACATCTCCTCCTCAGACTGATCTTATGTTCATCTAAAACCTCCTGCAGACCACTATCTGCTGAAAATCTGCTGACACAGAAGAAATAATGTCAGACTAAAGAAAGAGAATCTGAGAATCTGCTCATTTCTTTCATCAGCTGCATAAAAACTAAAGACAAGCAAAGAAAAGCTTTTTCATTTTGTGGTATTTCTAATCATCTTAAATGCCAAAGCTGTATGATTGAACAAATGACTGTGTATTAAATCACAGGTCCTGTTTTCAGAGATGATGACATGAGCAGACAGATGTACAGTCTTACTTTGTACAGTGCTGCTCTGACTGACTGTCTGCAGTCCAGCTCTTGTTCTGGATCTTTGAACTTACTGAGATACTCTTGGATGTTTTGGGTGGATTACTGTGAGATTGTTGGGATTCTTTCAGTCTCTGATAATGTATTTTATCTTGATGATGTATTGAGTCCTGTCAGCTCATTGTCATGTTGGCCATTTAACTCATGAAGACCCTGTAGGGTCAAAGAGTTTCCTTTTTCAGTCTGATCAAACTTTTTTGGGAGCTACAATCCAGTGTGAGGACATTCTGCTCCTTTCCAACACTCATTAAATCCCAGAAACCTGACAACAAATGATTTTAGCAGCACGACCTGTGCTGAGACTAAATGTTCTGTTGATTGTTGTGAACAAATATCCAGATTTGGTTCACAATGTGTAGAAGCTGTTAAAGGCTCAGACATGTAAATCATTAAAGTGGAACCTCCAACATGGAGACACTGTGTTTCTTCTTTGTCCTTCTTTTCATTGACAGGTCTACAGACTCTGGAAGTGGCAATCAGGCTCGTGTTCATACACCAACTCTCACAATGACTGAGACTGATAAAACAGTAACATGAGAAAGCTCTGCTTTATAAATCTGATGAAAAGAGTGTGTGTGCATATTTCTGTCTTTGTGTGGACACAGAGTTTTATGGATCTGGCCCCTGGTGTCTCCCTGTTTCCTTCAAATGTGTCTGAGAACTGAATCATCCTCAGGTCAGTTTACACTAGAAACAGTTTCTTACTTTGTATCTGAGGGTCCAGGTTCATTACTGAAGTCTGGAGGATTAAAGCCTTTGTACCTTGCTCTCTTCATAGGCGGACAGCTGGATCCTGGGGACTCTGCTCTCAGTCTGTGGTCCTGACCTCTGAAAACACAAAGATTTCCTGGCTCAGAGGAATCAGATCTATCAGGCTGTGATACACATTCTGTGTGGGTTTGACTCTGGGATTTATTGGTAATAAGAAAAATATGGAAAATCACTGAAAGTAAAAATGTTCTTTAATCAGATCATTTCAAAAGAAACAAGCAGCCTCAGCAGTCAGTATTAATACACTGATGAGCCAGAAGAACCAGGAAGAACAGATTTTCTGTCGACACTACAGCAGCTGTTACAGGCAGAGACGACAACTGCAGGACCTCAACACACTAAACACTGTTATAGCCCAAAGTTTGGAGGTTCACAGGTTTGTAGCAGTTCTCTTACTTTGTGTCTGAGGGTCCAGGTTCATTACTGAACTTTGGAGGATTTCTCTCTTTGGACCAGTCACTCTTCATAGACAGACAGCTGGATCCTGGACACTCTGCTCTGTCCTCTTCTTCCTCCACACAAACACTCATCTTCTGGACTTCAGTCAGTCTGAGAAGGAAACCAGTAAAACACACTGTGAGCTCAGATACACAAAGAATCAGGACACACAAGTCTGATCAAGAGTCACATGCAAGACTGAGAGAACAGGAGGCAGCATCTCTTATAAAGTTAACTGAACATTTAAATAAATAAATAAATAAATAGCTTCCTGAAGTTTTATAAAGTAAATAAAACAAAGTTAATTAAAATTTGCACAGAAATGTGACTCTCAGATCAATTAGTAGTCCCAGTTGAGCAGCACCAGACTGTGGTGTTAAAAGCAGAGTTGTTCAGCGTGCTGTCTGACGGCTTCTCTTGCTCTCATAAATTGCAGAGACTTCACTGAAGACTTCAGTCTGTCCATCTGCAATAAGAGTTTGATAAAAAGAGAGAGAAAGTGGGGCCACATGCTGACATATGCTCAACTCATCATGCTTAATTTATTACAGCATGTGTGAAGCTTGTAGGAGATTTTATTATGTAAATGTTATATTTTAACAACATGTGATAGCAGGGACCCTGTCAAAACTAGGCTACATTACTAATGATTAATGTTACTATAGGAGAGACTATTGATCCCTGAACACTGTGCAGTTCAATAGGCTTTATGATGCAGTTACATTATGTCTTAAGTCTTGAACAGCAACATCCTGCTCCTCTCTACAAGAAAAGGTCAAACTATCACAGACACTATGACAGAAACTATCACAGAAACTATCACAGACACTATCAAAGAAACTATCACAGAAACTATCACAGAAACTATCACAGACACTATCACAGAAACTATCACAGAAACTATCACAGACACTATCAAAGAAACTATCACAGAAACTATCAAAGAAACTATCACAGAAACTATCACAGACACTATCACAGACACTATCACAGACACTATGACAGAAACTATCACAGACAGCTTCAGAACACACTTCATCTAACAATATGTCATTTTCTGCTGCTTCTCTAATGTCTGCGTAGTGCCGGTGCGTATACAGGTGAACTGTCTGTCTATACCATATATACCAATGCACACACAAACACACACACACACATACACACTATTCTCTAGCCATTTCCTCAACGCTTTTTAGATTGTAAAAAGACACGAGTACTGAGCTCTGTGCTCTGAAGGCCTGCAGTAGTTTTCATACTTGCCCTGAACCAAGTTTGTTTGCCGCCATCTTGTTTTCCAGTTGATTTGTAATCCTGCTTTGACTGATTTGGTAAATCATGGTTTGTTGTTGGGAAATATTTGAACACGCTTACAGGGAATGATCATGTCCCTGCAAAAGACCACGTATGAGCATGTTTTGTCCACCACTGAGTCCAAATCATCCCCACAGAACTGTGTGAAAACATCCCAGTCTGTGCAGTTAAAACATCCCTGGAGACAGAGCACAGACTAATCTGTCCAGACCTTTATGTCCAAGATCTTTTTTTTTTTAATTTTAATGACTTTATTGATCCCTCCTGGGGAAATGACTCTCTGCATGTTACCCACACCAAGTGAACGAAACACACACACAAGTATACATATGCACATACACTAGAGACGCTGGGGCAGGGGGCTGCCCAGTGAGGCACCCGGGGAGCTGGGGTGGCGCCTTGCTCAGGGGCACCACAGTCATGGACGCAGAGGCAGGGGAGGCGCGTCTCCTTTACCACAACCAACGACCCTCCGATCTCAGGCCAGTCCAAATCCAAAGCCGCACTCTTAACTTGCTGCACCACGGCTGCCACCTTTTTCTTCTCCCTCTTTAAAACAGTTTTTTATGTGGGCAGCAAATGCACACAGCTGTGGAAGAGATTTATAAGCCCCCTGTATCGACCCATAGCACAGGTCCAGTGTCTTTTCCCACCTGGTTGGACAGGGGACATACTGATAAATGTTTTTAAATGTCTCCATCATTTGTCCTGTAGAAATATCAGCTGCTCCTCCACTGATTGGCTCTTCTTTCCTCTTTCATATCTTTCACACACGATTCAGAGATGAACATTTCCATTCACTGACACACAGATGGACTGAGATCCACTGATTTTATCTGACAGTCTGTTTGTCTGCAGTGTTTCTGTAGAAAATCATTTCATGAAACAAGCTGCAGGTGATTGTTCCACACAAAACAACTCAGACTCAGCTCATTTCTCCTCAATATTATTCCAGGGGCCCTTTTAGTTGGGGCCCCTGGCACTTTCCTGCCTTTTCTATAGTAAAGTCTGAACTATATGAAGCAGCAACAACAAACCAAACCAAACAGCAGAGACACAGATAGACATCAATAAAAACAGCAAATATGTCCTGACAGACAGTTTTTCTGTTTGTACTGTGACCAGCCACAGAGATATAATCACCTATCAGAGCCACTGAGATGCTTTATTGTGAGAGTATTTATGGATTTGGGTCTTTATCATCTAATTCATCAGGTAGAGTTTGTCCTGATAGGACCAGGAGGCCTCTGACTCTGTGGATGGAGTGTTAACTGTCTCTCTGAAAAACCCTGTCAGTCCCTCTGAGCTCAGTCCCGTAGAGTTCATCTAATGACAGAGAAAGTCAGAGCTGTTCTCCCGCCGCTGTCCGGCCGAGCTCAGACCGCATTTAGCGGCTCAGACTGCGGGAGAGCAGCGGCTCAGGTCCGCCTCCTCCACAGGCTGATTCAGGCAGGAAAAGCTGCCTTCAGTCAGCAGTAAGTGGAGCCACAGACTAACAAAGGCTCCGTGTTCAGCTACTGACCATCAGCTCACTCTGCTTCTACTCTGACTCCACCGCTTCTACTGCAAATATCCACACAACATGGCGGAAAATGAACACGGACCTCTTCCTGCCTCACCTCGACTTTACAGTGACAACTCAGAGTCTACACAACTAAACAGCACAACGCAGTATAAAAACAAACAAACACAACATCCAAATCCGTACATCAGATAATCCAGGTAACTACATGAAGTGTTGACGAGTAAAACATAAAAAGTGCGGACATTTACCTTCAGACAGAGAAAATCATCTGCGCCACAAACGTCAGTGAAAGTGAAAGTAAACTTTCAGTAACCGTCATGTCATGGTGCGCTCCTGTCTATGCGTCATTGGAGCAACACAATCACGTGTCGACATCAGCTGACCAGGAGCGACTCCAAACCACCACCTCCCTCTTGTGGTGAAACTACAACATTACAATGCCTGTACTATTTATATTGAGCCACACTACTTAGTTATAAATAAATGAACAGCTGAACAAACTAAACAATTAACAAGCAGTAAATATGAAGATAAGGGTTCCATTCTGCTACAGATACATGTTGGATTAATATTCTATGCAGACTGTAATGTAAATAATTACCAGTCATGACAGCTTCTTGGTTCTGTGCTCTGTTTCCTATCATAACTGTAATCTGCTGAGCACACAGTATCCACTAACTGTTCTGTAATCTGAATGCTGGCCCTCTAACATTGTCATGTTTATATGCTACATGTCCTTCTCCTCCTCTCCTCCATTCCTAGTTGTCCTGTCTTCCTCCTTTTCCTCCTTTCACCCAGCCCGGCCATCAGCAGGAGGGTCCCCCATCTGAGCCAGGTTCTGCTCAAGGTTTCTTCCTGTTAAAAGGGAGTTTTTTCTTGCCACTGTCGTCTTAAGTGCTGATCTGGGGTCAGACTCTGGGTCTCTGTAAAGAGCTTTGAGACGGTTTTGATTGTGGAAGGAGCTACATAAATAAATTTGAATTGAATTGATGTAATATTTTACAGTCCATCCTCTGGTTGTAAGTTAGTCCAGAGCTCATCCATGACCATCATTTTTTTATTGGATATATCCTGTGTCACATTTGTTGCCATTTTACACAGTGCACAGCCTCCATTAAATTCTTTTACAGCGTATTTCCTGATAATCAATGTTAGAATTTTTTACAGTGCATCTCCTATTTATCATTTTACAGTGATCCTTTTAGTTGTCACATTTTTTACAGTGTATCTGCTTGTACTGAAAACATGGATGGAATAATACATGGAACATTATTCAAACTATGACCAGTCCTCATCTTCCTGCTGATGTCATCAATACTGATTGGTACATATTGATCCTAATAATCAGTGTGAGTCTTGTTGGACACTTGTCAGTGTGACCACTGGAGGGCAGTAAACTCTCTGATTATTTGTCCATCAGTCAGACATCAGTATTTATAGCAGTGTAATAATATGTGTGTTCACATACAGAGAGTCATTATCAGACTGATGAACATTAGAGCTAAAATAAGTCAGTAAATGTGGAATAATGTCAGTGTGAACATCAGTATCATTGTCAGTGCTGTGTGCTCAGAGTTGTAGTTACTGACAGTGACCACTGGAGGGCAGAAGACTCTTGTTCAGTTAACACTAAAGACTGTGAAGGAGTTGAATTCATCTGTGAATCCAAACATTGTGGTTGAAGAGGTTATAAAATCACTTTGAGAGTCTGTCACCAAGTGGGAGCATTGGAGCATTGTGTGCCCCCATTACACCCCTACACCTCCCAAAATGACTTTTCAAGTAAAAGAAGAAAATGAGATCCATTAACAGTCTGTGTGTTCACTGCAGAATGTGAAAAACCTTATATTGCTTGTAATTGAGATGAAGTAAACATCTGCTGAGTATTTTAGCATGAAATTGTTTGTGTTGAATTAAAAACCCAAAAATGCAGCGGGTCCACCAGACCCACAAACACTGGCTGAGTAACACCACACAAGGGTTAATTGAAGGAACTATGACAACTTCCTCTGTCCTACACTTATTACACTGATACGGTCCTCATCTGCTTTGACATCAGCAGAAAAGAGACATGAGACAGTGCTCTTAAGAAGGTGAGTGTTAGGAAGCAGTGATGTGTCGGTGGTGAATGAAACGACTCTTAGAACAGGATCTTTGAAGTGAACGATCGGAGCCGACTCCAGCCTGGAAGCTCAAGCTACCAGGAGATGGGGATTTGTTTTTGTACTTAAAATCTAAAACCTGGAAAACCTTGAAGAGGGGGATCAAGGAGGCAAAGGCAGACTACAAGAGGAAAATAGAGGACCACCTGGTCCTCTATGGGTCAGTTGCCTGAGCCAGCCCTACTATGGGCTTAATCCTTAACTATAACAGTGTCTATAGAAATAATTATGACTAATTATAGGTTTAGTCATAATAACTAGGACTGTAACTACAACTAATTGTAAGCTTTGTCAAACAAAAAGGTTTTCAGCTTAATTTTAAAATTACAGAGGGTGTCTGCTTCCTGAACCCAAACTGGCAGTTGGTTCCACAAGAGAAGGGCCTGATAGCTAAAGGCTCGGTCTCCCATTCTACTTTTAAAGATTCTGTTTCTTCTTAACAATGGGACAGGAAGTAAAGGACTGTGTTTAAGTTCAGGAAGTAGTGGAGCTGTGCATATGCAAGATTATGGTAGAGCTTCAAAGGAAACAGCTTTATTTTTTTAAGGAAAGCAAACTTTTTCAGTTCATGCCTGCTTGTTCTAAGATGCTAAATAAAAGCATAGGTTGGACATCAGTCTGCTATGATTCTAGATAAAACTTGCACAGTCTCTTCATATGATCTGAGTGCATCAGTTACAGAAACTCCTGGAGCTGGCAAAATGGTAACCTCTTCATCTGAGAGCTCACAGGCCAGCTGAACCTCAGGCACTGACACAGTGCCTCCATGAAGACTGAGAGGTCTATTCCAGTCATCCCATAGTCTTCATAAACATGAATGGAGAGCAAGCATGATTAATCTTGTACTTAAAACTAGTCTGACATGTCATATTAGATATTTAAGATGTTACTTTTGGTCACAGAGTCGGTGAGAAATTAAATGTTGCCTATTCAGTTTTGTAAAATACTACAGGTATGCATAGTATGCACCATAGCACAGCTCAGAGGTGGATCTTTGAAAGCTCAGGAGACTTTGAAGAGATTATAACCTATGTTTAATTTATTATTCTCATTTCATGTCATTATTTTCTCCCATAATTCCTTTGGGGAAACAGACAGATTAAAAAATGTTAAAAGTTGATCTTTGTTTAACCTCAGTAGGATCCTCCACAGGGCCTTGCTCTCTGTATGTATTCTCCAGAGTTGCTGTGGTGACTGATTCCTTTCAGTTCTAAGACCATGAAAGTTCCAAGCATTTCTGAAGGAGTCAAGGCTTTGCTGGATTAGTGGAAGGAGGATCCGGTGCAGTGCGAAAAGATGGACTTCATTGTTCAGTGTAGCCTGATCTTCCAATGAAGTAAAAGTCTGATAGAAGAGGTCCAGGGCATGTTCATAAACATCTCTCCACATCCTCTCTATTCTGTGTTTAGGATAAAATTGACAAGGTGTAAATTTATGTGTGACATATGCTAAAGAAGTACAGTCAATTGGTATGTTTGTTGTATAAGCCAAACATATTTACCGCTGATTGTAGACACTTCTGCCTGTGATGTGCGAGTTCCTGTCAGTACCTCTGCTCCTGATCATGAATTCTGCTACGTCTGCATTCTCCCCCACTTTATCAGAGCCCATACTGCTCAACAGCAACGATAAAGCTCTGTAAGACCATACAAGCTCTATTATTGCCAGCCACAGTCAGGTAGACAACTAACTGACTGAATCCATCCACCCCATCAAGGACAACAAATCTCCACCTGTCAGGCAATTGTGAACACACAAAAAAGCACAGTTTTATTGTACAGCAGTTCTAATCACATCTACAGAAAGATGTATAATTTATCTGGTAATATCACTGACCTGATTAGCTTATGGTTGTCATCTATATGCCACAAAGAGTTTGGGACTGGAACAGAATACTGCCGTCATCTTAATACACGCAGCCTTAGACGTCTCATGTAGACTCCTTCTCCATGAGCTCTGTGTAAAGACTCTTGCAGTCTTGAGACTGAGGGGAGGAAAATGACTGATGCATTACAAATGGAAACATACATGAACATTATCTTAAACTTAGCTAGGTTCACTAATTAAGTTCAGCTTTCTTATTTAAATAACTAATACTTTAAAAATAAATGTAAATAATGCCCATATTATTATACTCACTTGGAACATGCAAACCTCTTGCATGCGGATGACCCCCACATTAACTTGTAGCTGTCGTTTGGATGTCTTCTGTGGACTTCACTTATAATAAGGTCCAACTCCTCATCATTCACAGCTGAACAGAGGTCTTTCTTTCTGTACAAACAAAAAACATCAACATCGAGAAATGTTACCGTTATCCATTATGAGTGGATGAGACCAGAAAAACTGAAAACTCATGAATTAAGTTTGGGGGGATAATCCAGATTTAGGGCATAGGTGAGGCCCAGGAGGAGGCAGCAGAATTTACACATGAATTTACACTGAGTTTATTAATGTGTGCGCCTGCAGCGGTAAACCATCTGTATCTGTTTAACATCACTGAACAATGCAAAGAAAATGACGGGCCAGGTTGTTATGTCCGGTTACAAAGATGGAATATTGTCACTTTTATTTTTTTCAGTTTGATGGAAATTAAAGTATTAAGTGGCTAAATCACTGAACACTTTATGTTAATACTCAAACAGTGTGAGTCACTGTACAGCGTTAGACTTTGGACATGGACATGTGTGTGAGATGCTCTAAAGCTGACAGCAACAAAGAATTATGAAATGAAGGTAAGCATTTCTTTCTCTAAAATATCACAGCTCAGCTCATGTGAATGAAACTTCTTCACCATGAGACACCATCCACCACCTTACTAACATCCACAAACTGTTTAAAAGGGTGGTCCATCCATGAGAATCTGTGAGTGGAGCAGCTAGTATAAGAAAATTCCTGCCAACCCCACTGTGGTTTCCCACCACAGTCAGGATGCACGACAGCTCCTTCTTGATGGTGGGAACAGGAAACTGGTCAGTGGCTAACACCTTTGCTCTAACAGGGTGCACCTGACCCTGGTCTTACTGAGGTAAGTAAGTTACCTCAAGTTTGCCTTAGCAAATTACCCTTAGCCAGGTTAGTGATGAGGTGACCCCAGGCCAAATCATCTGACAGGGCCTGGACGTGCTTCAGGTAATCCTCCCATGAATCACTGTAAATTACGAGGAGACACCAATTTGTTCATCAGGCTCTGGAACAGGTACATGTGTTCAAGTAACATAGTCCAATTCAGCTGTTCCTATGGTGCCTATAATGTTCAGAGGTTTTCATTGAATTATATGTCTTAGATTGAACTGGTGGCAATCTACCTCCCTCTCGGAGTATAAGAGGCTCAGCTCTCCAGTCAGTCCTTGCCAGATCGTACCGTCTTCTACTCGATTCCACCGGACTCCCCCCCTCCGTGCTTCGTTCCCTCTGCCTCAGCCGACGCCTCCAAGTTTTTCCGGGAAACCCCGCCGTATAACCAAGCAGTATAACCAAGCACAAACAGCAAACCTGCCTTATAATTTAGCCTATCATAGACCCCTCTGCTGCACACCTGCCCCTGTGACTACATGTGGTCTACAGTGTCCGAGTTGCAGGGTGATCAATACACTGATTGATCAGTACACTGATGTGACACACATCCATACAAAAACTCAACATAAACTCACTACCTAGACAAAACATTTTAGCCCTTATAAGAATACTACCACACTCATATAAACATCATAAAAGCGCCATAGCACATAGCATTCACACCGTAGACTATGATTAAAATGCTGTTATTTTAAAGTCTCTAATGAGACTTAAGATATCCTTATAGGATCATTATAGGAATGCAACAAAGGGCTCTTTGTTACTAGTGACTGTCGGGTGTGGTTTGTAAATACTGCACAACAGGGGTTTGTAATTAATTGTATTGTTACAAATAACAACAATGATTAGTAACATTAGTGAATCCAAGGTGGTCCTAAGAACACTACGCAAGATTGAGAACACTGGAGAAAACCTGAGAACAATACTTTTACACACATGAGATAATGGGCAACATGCGAGACACATTAGGGTGGGGCTGTAACAGGTATAGAGTAAACCCAATTGCAGCACAAATCAGCACAAACAGTCTTTATTCAGCAAGCACACTATAAACCAGAGGATGCAGTGCAGGTGAGTACAACAGGATTCGAACTCGGGTCTCCCGTGTGCTAGGCAAGCACTTAACCACAGGACCAACAGGGCAGACAGGGAGTATGGGAGGATCGTGAGCAGGTAATCAGTCCAACAGTTCTTAACTGGCTCCACGAGTTCAGGGAAGAGAAATGTCTCTAACTCACTGCTGGTGAAGTCTTGCTGGAAGGTGGTTGAGAATAAGGGCTTGGCGTGGATCCGGAGGAGCTGAGGACAGAGGGGATGAGCCGGGGAGGTAAAGCTGGGAGCCGAGCAGCCACAGACAGGTGAAGAATGGAGAACAGGCAGGCAGTACTCGTAGTCGAAGACAGAAGGCTGGTGGGTTACCGGGGCAGAGACGTGAAGCGAGGTCAGGAGCAAAACAGGTCGATAACAGGTAAACAGTCCGGAAACAAGTGCTGGAGAGTCAGGCATGTGAGCGAAGACAATCTGGCAAAGAGTGAGGGGATAAGGCTGCCTATATACTGGGTTGATTGGTGGGCAGGTGGAAGTAGTTGGGCTGATGAGGGGGTGTGGCTGAGCAATGTGGCAGTGATAGCAGCAGGTGGAAGTAGTTGCGCTGATGAGGGGGTGTGGCTGAGCAGCAGGGCAGGAGAGGGCAGAGCAGAATGTGACAGGGGCAGACAATCAACCAAGGAGGGAAACCAGACAGGGCGGCGGTACAGTGGTGCAGTGGTTAGCACTCCAGGTTCGAACCCCGATCTGGGCTCTTCTGTGCTGAGTTTGCATGTTCTCCCAAAAATCCCCAAACCATGCACATTAGGTTAATTGGCAACTCTACATTGCCCCTAGGTATGAGTGTGTGCGTGTGTGGTGGTCTGTCTTTGTGTGGTGACCAGTCAGCTGGGATAGGCTCCAGCTCCCTCACAACCCTGACAGATCAAGGGATATAGAAGATGGATGGATGGAGACCAGACAAAGACAGGAAGTAACTAAGGACAGATACATGAGAGCCAGGGTTTCAAAATAAAAGAGGAGATTTTAAACCAAACTCAAGAGAGCAAAACAAGAGCAACATGAGCAACAGCACTGAAAATGCAAACCCAGGGACAGAAGCAGCCAGGCATACCAGTACTGTGCATGTACATGCTTTGTATAAAAAAATAATAAAACAGAGAGATGCAAATTCTGTAAACTTTATACTTGAAACTGTAAAAATCACCGCGAAAAACAAGTCAGTTCCAAGGTATGGGGATGTATGAAGTAATGACTCTACAGGTTAGAAATGACCTGCCCATTTCCATTTGGCCATTACGTGATTTCCATTTGCAAAAACAAAGGACATAAGAACCCTGTTTTGCATTGCAAAAAGCTAAAGTCTAGAGATCTTTTCTTGAAGCTACATGGTTTAATAGGTAGGTAGGTAGGCAGGTAGGTAAGTAATAGTCAGTCTCTTTCCCAGATGGGATTACAATACATAACAAATGCAACCATGAACACAGGACCAACTTTCTTCAACTTTTTTGACTTAAGAGGTGAGTTTTACATACATACATATTGTCCATACATATTGAATAAGTGTTCAATCAGGTCTCACTGGTATATAGTACTAAGCAGTATATAGGGGCAGCTGTGGATCACTAATCAGAAAGTCGGTGGTTAGATCCTCGACTCCTCCGGTCCGCGTGTCGAAGTATCCTTGGGCAAGATACTGAACCCCAAATTGCTCCTGGTGTGCCCACCCATTTATATTTGTAGGGAATGCCAGTAGTAAAACGTGCTTAATGTTAGTAGTTTTGAATGTGTAGTTTTTTATATAGGGGGAGAATTTCTTTCTTTTCTCCATTAAAATAAGTTTCATAAAATCAAACAATTTTACGTTAAAATACTCAACAGATGTTTACTTCATCCCAATTACAAGCCGTTCGTTTAATTTTTCTTTTGATAAAAAATGAAAATGGGCCCACAGACCCAAACACCATACAAAGGTTGTATTACTTTACTATCAGAGCCAGGGGGGCAGACTCCTTGACCACCACAGAAATGAGGCAGCGGAAGCGATGTCGCATCGAAAGCGACGTCATATCAGAAGCGACGCCAGTCTCAACTCCAGTGAAGCTTTATTCTCATACAGTACAATCAGAGATAATGAGTGAAGATCGCGTAAGTGTTTTCCAAGTTTCACTTTTCAAAATCGAGCAAAGACATGCAAGCATGTGAGCATTCCAGCATTCGAGCACGTTTATACGTGGCCTGCTAGCATGGTAGCATAACGGAGGCTAAAGGGACTATGGTAAATCAAAGAGGTGATTGTTCAATGCATCAGTAAATAACCGACGGTGCTGACGGGAGTCTGTTCTGCCAACATGATTTCCTAAAAGCAACTTCAATGCAGGCAGCAATGCAGGTCATCAGCCTGCTTTGTCCCTGCACTTGGGTAGTCCCTATCTGTGCTATCCACGTGCTGTAGACTTCCATGTGGGTCTTGAACAACTTCTAAGTACTTACTGCTTCTTTACTACCATATGCACAATCTAAAGTAAGTACATTTCCTCGTCTCTTTGAAGAGAGAGTGTGTGAAACATTCATATGAGAGACATTTGATGGCTAAGTTATGGAGTTCCAAATGACAAGGATAGATTTTTATGCCTCTGTTTCAGTGATAGGCTGGAGGCATTATGTTTTTGGGTTGACCGTCCTTCTGTCCATCCATCCTGATCACTACAAAACAACAACATTTAACTAATGTACTTGTTCAAGTATTTGACAAAGTTTGTGGAAGTACTGCAGTGTGGGAAGTTTTTTTGTATCAGGGTGCAGGCTGAGTTGGTTAATTGACAGAATGAGAAGAATTTGAGAGAGATTGTGTGCATGTGTGATCACTTGTTGGCCCTGTTAGCCATGCAAAGTAGTAATTTAGCACACTATGGTTAAATAGATAGCTATATAGATAGATAACTTTATTAATCCCAGAGGGAAAATAGTTTGTCCCAGCAGCACACAACAAACACAATACAGTTATAAATAGAGAGATTAATCTAAGTAAAATTCAGGTAAAATTCAGAGCACAGTTCTGGAGGCTACATGTGTATTATACAGTCTGATGGCCTCATGTAGAAAGGACTTGCTGTAGTGCTCCTTAGAACATCTGGGCTGCAGCAGTCTGTTGCTGTGGCAGCTCCTCAGACTGTCCAAGATTCTGTAAAGGGAGAAGAGACATTGTCCAAAATTGCTCTGATCTTTCCCAGCATTCTGTCTCTCATCACCACCTCTAATGGAGCCAGGCTGGAGCAAACAACTGACTCAGCCTTTTTTATGAGTTTATTTAGTCTGTTTGCGTCCTTTACTCTAATTCCTGCTCCCCAACACACCACTGCAAAGAAGATGGTACTGGCCACTACTGACTGGTAGAACATGTGGAGACATCTTTTGCAGACATTAAAGAACCTGAGTCTTCTAAGGAAATAAAGTCGACTCAGGCACTTTTTATAGAGCACCTCGGTGTTTGTGGAAGTGTTACATTTTAGTATTGCAATAATCATTTTGTGTCAATGTACTATGTAGTATTTTTATGTGTTTTGTTTTCTTCCATGGCTAGGTGGGCGATGGACACAGCCCATCCAGGTAAATGTATTCCAACCCTGTTTGTATCATGTTTTATATGCTGCATGTCCTTCTCCTCCTCTCCTCAATTCCCAACCAGGTTCTGCTCAAGGTTTCTTCCTGTTAAAAGGGAATTTTTTCTTGTCCCTGTCTCCTTAAGTGCTTGCTCTGGGGTCAGGCTCTGGGTCTCTGTAAAGCACTTTGAGACCGTTTTGATTGTGTTTCGGGAACAAGACTACAGTGATGGAGTCCTAATTGCATGCACTGGTTGAGTTAAAGGTGTGACAGGTGGAATAATGTTCGTAAGCAGCATTAATTCAGATCCAGTAGTAGAGTTTAACATTTAACAGTCTCATGTTTTGTATTTTTCACATTATGATATTTAGTCATTCTCCTGTCATATCATATGCAATGGTTCTACTATTACAATGATCTGCCTCTGATGGTGGTCAAGGCCTTTGCAGTTTGGTTTTTGGTCCAGTTATTTGCTCTTAAACTGGCACATGCTGATACCAGTCTGAATCTGCCTTGTCACCTCTTGTCCTGTAGTTTTGGAAGTGGTCCCCAGTTTCCCATGAAGGATGAGGAGACTGCCATGGAGTGTGACCCTCCAGAAACTACACAGGGCAGGTAAAATGACTGTGAAGTTACATACGTGTACGTGTATTTTTCATATTATGTTTAGTGGGCAGCATGGTGGTGCAGTGGTTAGCACTGTTCTGTTCTGCCTCACAGCAAGAGGGTTCCAGGTTCAAACCCCGGTCTGGGCCCTTCTGTGTGGAGTTAGCATGTTCTCCCTGTGCCTGCATGGATTCTCTCCGGGTACTCTGTCTTCCTCCCATAATCCAAAAAACATGCATGGGTTAGATTAATTGGCTACTCTAAATTGCCCGTAGGTGTGAGTGTGTGCCTGTGTGGTTGTCTGTCTTTGTGTGTCAGCCCTGCGATTGACTGGCGACCAGTCCAGGGTGTACCCCGCCTCTCGCCCATAGTCAGCTGGGATACGCGACCCTGATGGATTAAGCGGTAGAAAATGAATGAATGAATGATATTTAGTCATTCTCCTGTCATATCATATTTAATGGTTCTAATAGTTACATACGTGTACATTTTGTTGATGGGCCTTCACACAAATTGTTTTCTTCAGTTTCTGAATCTAATGCGGTTACATTAATGCCTTATTCTGGTTACTGCAGTTTTCGTGTAAAATCTTTTGCTGGGTTATCCTAAACAAATTGAGTCCAACTTGGACTAAGCATAGCTTAATTAAAATAAATGTAATACTTTTCAAACTCGTTTGTTGTTACGTTTCAGGATCAAGGCTACAGTGATGGAGTCATAATATCATGCACTAATGTATTCTAATCTACATGTAGGATAAACTGGGGTAAGACACCCCCTTAGAAACATCGGTTTTCTGTTAAAATATATATTTCTAATTTTACTTTTAATTACTTTTACTTACTCTTAATTATGAATTATGATGAATCACTGTCTGCCTTGTCACCTCTTGTCCTGTAGTTTTGGAAGTGGTCCCCAGTTTCCCATGAAGGATGAGGAGACTGCCATGGAGTGTGACCCTCCAGAAACTACACAGGGCAGGTAAAATGACTGTGAAGTTACATACGTGTACATTTTGTTGATAGGCAGAATAGGTGATATATTGCTGTAGACTACCAACCATACTCTGAAACAGTAACCCAGCTGTCAAACAAATGATAAATGATTGAAGTAGTGCTCTTCGCACAACAACATATTTGTATTTCAAGTAAATTTCCAGGGGAGGCTAAAAGCTGATACACTTCTTCTAGTTTTACTTGCTTGTGTTAGTCTTTTACTATTAACAAGTTCATCAGGTTTTTGTGCCCCCTTAAACTTCTTTTGTGCTGTAACTTCATATTTTGCTCTGTATGACTTGCATTGTATTAGAATTTGTATTTTTGTGTTTGCAGCCCTGTTTTATGCAGCATACGTTTTCAAACTGGCAATTTTTCTGTTTTTACCATTAACTTTCATTTGCTTGGGTTGCAGTGTGTTGAGCTCTCTTGAAATAATGTTGTCATTTATGAATGACTTATCAAAGGCTGATATGTTCTTGCTGCAGGAAAGAGGCACCACCTGAATCCTTCCTGATGGCAGTGTCGTCATAGATATTTATGGAGGATTTGTATTGAGGATTGGAAGTGCCACAATGAAATAAATAAATATACCATTAAATAATTCATTACTTGTGTCATGAATTAAATAAAATTGGAATTAAATAAGGCGGCACGGTGGTGCTTTTCTGTGTGGAGTTTGCATGTTCTCCCTGTGCCTGCATGGGATCTCTCCTGGTACTCCGGTTTCCTCCCACAATTCCAAAAACATGCATGGGTTAGGTTAATTGGCTACTCTAAATTGCCCGTAGGTGTGAGTGTGTGGTCTGGACTGGCGACCAGTCCAGGGTGTACCCCGCCTCTCGCCCATTGTAAGCTGGGATACGCTCCAGTTCCCCCGCATCCCTGACAGAGGATTAAGCGGTAGAAAATGAATGAATGAATGGAATTAAATCAATAAAGGTGTTATGAAAGGTGTAACAAATTAATTTAAATACCATTTTATGTAAAAAATATATAATTATAATTATTTCACTATTTAATTCATTATTTCATGGTCCTGTGTTGCTGTGTTTAATGAATTTATCTGTCAAACTCGCCCATCTAAGTTGAATGGGTGGATCGTAACACCTGATTGGTTACCCTGCCCATCAAGTCAAGTTGATTCCAGATAATGGATCGATGCAGAGCTGGATTGTTTGGGATTTGATTCACCATGCATATTCTTGTTCGACTACACTACGTTTGTATGGTTTCAAGTTGACACAATGAAATACAAATATTGAATATATATATTAAATACAAAAGCTATAATATTTGACAACTAAAACAATGACAGGGTTTCGATACTGAATGAAGCAGTAAAGTGGTTCATACGTCATAAATCACATGATTTTTCCAAACCGAAAGACACACATCTGACTCAGAGTCTGACTATCATGGAGCTTGATAAATAGCACTTTTCTGTTTGACTAGATAATGATAATGTGGTTTCAAGTGGATTAATAATAATAATAATAATAATAATAATAATGATGAAACATTGAAATGGTGCTGGTACATTTATGAGATGTGTTCTACAAATACAGTGTTATACAAATTAAGTCCTGCTGTAATTCATGTACTGCTCAGTGGGGACCCTGAAATGGCAACTGTTGTCACAGAAGACTGTCCTGATCTGCACATCAGGAGTATTATTAAACTGGTATGTAACATAAAGAAAACTTTGCCAAAATTATTGTTTTGGCAAATGTAATAATTGTATGGTCTTGATTTTAGCTTGAACATGAAGAACTTACACCGGAACAGAAGGACATAGTTTCAGATCTTTCCATGTCTTGGGATCTCCCGGCAGTCACCAAACTGCTTCTACTACATGCAGTAAGTTGCAGTGAGGAAAAGACACATCTGAATAGCGACGTACATTATTCTAAAATGTGTAAATGTCTTATTAAGGGCTGATATATTCTGTGCTAGAGTTTAAATTGATTTTATTAAGCACTTCATTGTGCTTTTATGAACATTTTCCCTACTTTCCCTACTTTTTTTTTGTAAATTTGTGTTGAGCCTTTGGGCTGTAATATGGGAGGCGCGCCAAATTAAACAGTTGAGAAAGGGACTGAAAGATGTGATGGTATGGCCCCTGCTGACATCTAGGCCAGATGTTGTCCCACTTCTTTTCCCCAAAATGGCTGAACTGCAGTTCATACCCCAGGTAAGTCAGTAATTTAGTTAGTTATTTGTGACTTTACTTAATGAATTTACATGTATTTTCAATGACTGAGCTGGTTATTTTTCCATTTACCAGGAATGTGATCTGCATATTCCTTCACCAAAATAAGTTCTCCTTTTAATATAATTACATTGATGTGTTCTTTAAGATGCTTCTCTAAAAAAAATCACATGACCATTTGCAGAGAGTGATGATGAAGACTTCGACATGGAGTCCACATGCCGCATCACCGGCTTTCTAAGGATGTTTATTGAAATGGGTATAAACACCTTATTTGGCTAATGTATTACTCTCTTTACAAATGCGTCTATGTCTCATGGATGGATATGATCAGTTAAAGTTGAACTAAATATCATCTTGAATCCATTTTATGACTTTTAGTTTCATCAGGTACACTGGCCCAGCTGCTGACATTCTGGGTAGGCTGGGAGATGCTTCCTCCTGAGCTGAAAGTGGAGATTTCTGGGGGAACCCTTCCTACGTCCTCCACATGCTTTGAAACCCTAAAGCTGCCAGCTCATTTCAAAACCTAAGAGGACTTTCAGAAAGCACTTGTCTCTGCCATAAATAGTGCACAGACTGGATTTAGACTTGATTAATTTTTTTTCAGACAGAAGTCACTGACTGCACTGTTCAGTAGGTCAGGTCAATTGACACAAGTTCAGTGTCTTTTAATACATTTAACATACTATGCAGTAGAAATCGACCGATTATCGGCGCAGATATTCGGCATCGGCCTTCTTTTTAATGAGAGATCAATTTAAAACTGGGTTATTTTGGCTCTGATGCACCTGCGCCTCTCTGTCTGCAGTCACTACTCTGTCTCCAGCATTGTCCCACCCACAGCACCATCTGATTGGTTACAAGCAGAGCTGATTGGCACGGGTAACAGCCAGACTATTTCACACATACATGGTGTCTCCCTACCTGCCAAGCTCACCAATGAGAAGTGGCATGCTGCTCGTGGACAGGTCAGGCTAACCAATCAGCATAACCTGCTTTTTAATTTATGACTTCAGCTGGACCACCAGAAGCGGAACGATGGCATTTAATCCCCAAGAAAAACAGCACGTCGGTCATTTGTGAGTATTTCGGTTTTGTATTTTTTTTAACGTAAGTAAAGTAAGTAAAACACAGTAAAACTGCCTTAACTTTAAGACAGTCAGCTGTGGTTGAACTAAACTCAGCTCTTTCCCTGTGTTCTATAGCAATGTGTGTTTCCATCTGACAGGAAGACTGAGGGTTGCACCTTGTTGAGTCTTATCCACTGAACCAGACAGAGCCAGGGGATTCTGTAGTAGGCCCCCACATGTCCTTAAGTATGAAACTTATTTAAAGGCAGTGTAGTGGGGCTGTATCCCCTAAAGTTTTAATACACATTTTTAATAGTTGTTGTCACCTCTTTTAGGCCCAGATCCAGACTGCTGCTTTGTCTGAGTGGTTCTTTTATTGACTGGCTTTATTTACTTCACATGTTGTTTTTACAGGGACTGATGTAATGATTCTGCTGCACTGACATTAGTTCCTGTGAACTCATTATTGAGTTTTTAATTATCTGTCCATATAAGTCCTTTCTGGTTCATTTTATCTGAACCAACTGATTTTAATTGTTTTTATTTTCAGGTAGAGGTCCAGCCTGTAAAGGAAATCTAATTATAACACTATTGCACTAAGAGCAGCAAGCTAAAACTAAAACCTGACCTTTCTGAACTTCCTTGATGTAAAATCATCACTAATGTCATCATACGAAATCTGCTCCCCTATTGAGTGATTGATACTGATGACAGCAAAGCCAGTGAACCGTTCCTGAGATATGGTTGACCTCAGGTACGACTTGATCAACTTTAGCTTTGAAAAGCTCCTCTATACAGTGGATCCCCCTCCTCCCTTTCCGTCATTTGGGAGAGACCCAGAGGTGAACTGTCCCCTGCGCCCCTCTCCTCTTTCCCCTCCTCACACAGCTTCTGAGCACGGCACCTGCAGCTGCAGGGGGTGCCAATTTGCTCATACCCCACACAGTAATATGATAGATAATAGAAAACCGCTTAGCGGCACAGATGATTTTTTTTTCACATGGTTGTGCCGCCCCCCCCATGTGATGCCTCCACCGGCAGCTGCCCGGTTCACCCACTCCAAAAACCACCACTGGCTGAAGGTGTGTGTTTCCTGATTCTACTCTCCTCTACACCAGGAGAGAAAACACCTGGTTCTGTCTTATTTAACACAAAATATGGAAAGACTTTAAAGGAGAAGTGTGGAGGATTTATGGGGATCTATTGGCAGAAATGGAAGATAATATTCATAATTATGTTTCAAGTAGAGTTTAAGCACCTAAAACGTGAATTTGTGAAAACAAAAAGACTGAAAATAAGTTGAATAAATTAACAAATGAATGTAAAATGTAACAGTTACTAATAAATAAACAGAAAAACCTAACAGCAATAATCACAACCAACTGAAAAATCTACATTTGACAAACACATTTAAAACATCTCCAGAAAAACACACAGCTGACCTAAAGATTATAAAACTATTATGAGAATAATGAGAATAATTTCATTCTGTGTATATTTGAAAAACCTAAACTACTAATCTACACTGACTGATAATGTTAAAGATCATGTCTGGACTTACACAGCCTTTCTGCAGTTCCCCACAGCTGGGATCAGTCTCCGTCGTCCCTCCGCTGATGTGTTGTACTTCTTCAGGTCCAACTCATCCAGAACCTCCTCCGACATCTGCAGAACGTAGGCCAGAGCTGAACAGTGGATCTCAGAGAGTCTCTGCTCTGATCTGTTCTCTGACTTCAGGAACTCTTGGATCTCCTGATGTACTGAGCGGTCGTTCATCTCCATCAGACAGTGGAAGATGTTGATGCTTCTGTCAGGAGAGATATCATCTGTGTTCATCTCCTTCAGGTTGTTGATGGCTCTCTGGATGATTTCTGGTCTGTTCTCTGTCTGACCCAGAAGGCCTCCTAAGAGTCTCTGGTTGGACTCCAGAGACAGGCCATGAAGGAAGCGAACAAACAGGTCCAGGTGGCCATTTTTACTTTGGAGGGATTTCTCCATGGCATCACTGAGGAGGACATTGAGTTATGAGTAGCTGCTATTGTCTTCCTGATAAAAGACTCTGGCTCTGAGTCCCAGTGTTTGTAGTCTTGTCCCAGGAAAGTCCTCAGCTCTCTTATCTCCCCTCTGTGTAACAGTGGAACATGTAGACTGCAGCTTGGTGGTGATTGGCTGCGCGCCCTGATTTGTGTCACCTGTTGTAAATGACTTCCTGTGTATTTAAGTCTTGTTGCTCCCCTGTTCCTTTGTCGGTTAGTCTGTCTCAGCTCATGTTTGCACCTGTGGTCCATCTCCTGGTGTCTCTGTTCTTGTCCTTGAATCTTTTGTTAGTTGTCTTATCTGTTTCCCTGCCTGTGCACTGTCCTGGATTTGCCTGTTATTTTATTCTGTCACAAGTAAGGACTTTTCTCCATTTTGGATGTTTTTTATTTGTTGAAGTTTTGCTTCCTGCCCCTGGACTTTTTCCGGAGAGTTTGAGTTAAATAAAAGGACTTCACTTCACTCATCTGTCCGTCCTGGGGTTTCTGCATTTGGGCCCTCTCCCTCATGTTCCTGGCTGCACAGCAGCGTCACACAACAGTTACAGGCAGTGACGACAACTGCAGGACCTCAACACACTAAACACTGTTATAGCCCAAAGTTTGGTTCACAGGTTTGTAGCAGTTCTCTTACTTTGTGTCTGAGGGTCCAGGTTCATTACTGAACTTTAGAGGATTTAACTCTCTGGACCAGTCACTCTTCATAGACAGACAGCTGGATCCTGGACACTCTGCTCTGTCCTCTTCTTCCTCCACTCAAACACTCATCTTCTGGACTTCAGTCAGTCTGAGAAAGAAACCAGTAAAACAGACTGTGAGCTCAGACACACAAAGAGTCAGGACAAACAAGTCTGAACAAGAGTCACATGCAAGACTGAGAGAACAGGAGGCAACACACACACACACACACACACACACAGACTAACAGAGTCCACAGTGAAATAAAAACTCTCCACCTGCTCAGTTTATTTTAACTGTGAGTCTGAAAACTGACTCAGAGACTTTGACAGTAAAATAATAATAATGTTGTATTAACACTCACCCTGCCTCAGCCTTCAGTTTTCCTTCTCCTGCTCTGTTTAGGTCAAATGGCGTCTGAACTGACTGACTGAACACTTTCAGTTTTACCTGCTCCTCCCCTCTACATTTACAAGTTTAGAACTTGTTTCAATTGTGTTTTGTTTGTTAAAACAAAAAATTGTGTTTTGTTTGTTCTAATTTTTTTTGACTAAATCAGATTTAACTTAGTGTTTTTACAGACGTACTGTAAAATAAACTATATGAATGATGTTCATTATCATTATTATAGGAGAGAAGATCCCAGCTGACTCAGTGGATCTGGATCTGTCTGTGGAACAGGTGACAGTGGATTAAGGTGAACAACCGTTCTTCTCAGCCTCTGACCCTCAGCACATTATTGTTGTTGACAAACTGTGTGTGAAGCTGTTACAGATGATGTGATGCAGCTATCAGGGCTTAAGACTGTGAGCAGACATATTTGTAGTCCTTATTTCCTCAAATTTTCCATCTTCATTTTCCAAAACATTGAGAATTTTTTTGACTCATGAGTCAAAGTTTAGAACTCGTCTCATTCAGACAGAAATTTGTTCTTTTCTAACTTATTTGATTCAAAGACTAAAACAAGCCAATGCTGCCACATCTCGTTTATTCTTTGTACCAGTTTAGTGGAATCATGTTGACAAATTACTCCTATAAATCTTAATCATGGTCTATGTAGTGTTTTGTGTATCTGCTGTTTTGTTCCTTGTGTCAGGAAGCTCCCAATCACCCAGCTCCTCCTATACAACCAGCAGCACATGATCCACCTACAAAAGGTCCTTCCTCCTCCTCCTCCTCCTCCTTCTTTAGTCAGATCATTTCCAAAGAAACAAACAGCCTCAGCAGTCAGTATTAATACACTGATGAGCCAGAAGAACCAGGAAGAACTGATTTTCTGTCCACACTACGGCAGCTGTTACAGGCAGAGACGACAACTGCAGGACCTCAACACACTAAACACTGTTATAGCCCAAAGTTTGGAGGTTCACAGGTTTGTAGCAGTTCTCTTACTTTGTGTCTGAGGGTCCAGGTTCATTACTGAACTCTGGAGGATTATACTCTTTGGACCAGTCACTCTTCATAGACAGACAGCTGGATCCTGGACACTCTGCTCTGTCCTCTTCTTCCTCCACACAAACACTCATCTTCTGGACTTCAGTCAGTCTGAGAAGGAAACCAGTAAAACACACTGTGAGCTCAGACACACAAAGAGTCAGGACACACAAGTCTGATCAAGAGTCACATGCAACACATGCAAGAGTACAGGAAGTAACACACACACACACACACACACACACCAGCAGAGCCCACAGTGAAATAAAAACAGGCAGCTCTTCACCTGTTTAGTTTATTTTAACTGTGAGTCTGAAAACTGACTCAGAGACTTTGACAGTAGAATAATAATAATATTGTATTAACACTCACCCTGCCTCAGCGTTCAGTTTTCCTCCTTCCAGTGCTGCAGTGAAACTCCAGTGTTTCCACTTTCTGCTTCTTTATACTTTTACTTCACAACTTTCACTGTTTTACTACATTTATTTCACAGCTACAGTTACTTTTCAGATTAAGATTTGAAATAAAAACCAAATGAGTTTGTTCTGCATGATCAGCACTTTGACTTTTGACAGTTGAAGTATATTTTACTGATTACACTCGTGTACTTTTACTGAAGTGAAATTAGAAAGCAGGATTTTTAGATTGTGTCAGATAAAACCAGTGGATCTCAGTCTGTCTGTGTGTCAGTGAATGGAAATGCTCGTCCCTGGATCCTGTGTGTGCTGCTCTGCACTTCACTGCAGCTTCATGACCCCATCTAGTGGACTGACAGTGGAAGTACAGCAGCTGATGGCAGCTTCCTCTGCCTCACACTGCTGTCTGACTGCATTCAACTGACACTGATATGAAAGAGGAAAGAAGAGGAGGAGCAGCTGATATTTCTACAGGACAAATGATGGAGAGGAGGATTTCAGTTGATGTGCGGATGAATGATTTGTGTTTTCTCTCCAGATGAAGGTAGAAAGTGTGTGTGAGCTGATGTGGATGTGAATTCAGCTTCATGAATCAGTGTGAGGACAGAGAGGAGGGAGCCCCTCCCCCTAAAAGCAGTCTGTGTGGGGACCATGAGATCCAGACCAAAGCTCAGAGGTGAGATGAGGATCTCTAACTGTCCATGACTCTTCTCCATGTGAGAGCTCAGCACTCACATCACTGCACCATCATTATTCACACTCAAAGCTCTGTGTGTGTTGTGTTGAAGGCCAGAGCAGCAGCACACACCAGACTCTGCTGGACCTGAACCTGAACATGGACCCGAGCCCAGCTGTGTGTCCATGAAGAGTGACATGTCAGGATGAGCCCATTGCTTTCAAAGGACAGCCTCCCTCTGCTGCAAAGAAGTGAGCTGCAGCTGAGTTTAAAATCTATCAGACAGCTGTCCTGTATAACTGGTCTTCTATGAAAGATGAAGTGATTGTGTTTTGTCTCCAGGCTTCATGAATGACACAGTATATGAACATGATCAGGCTGAAACACAGGCTTTAGTGGCAAAGTTGATGTTTCTCTTTTCAAGAAAAGCACTTCTTATGTTCTTATATGTGTCATTCAGATCAGAACTAAAACTCCCTGTAACTCAGCACCTATCCAGTTCCAGTGTTTGTGTTAGTGTCCTGTAGCAGAGGTGAGACTTCTGTCAAACCCAGTGTGAGTCCTTAAAACTCGTCATTTAAAAGGTGGACTTGTTGTGATGACTCTAGGTCATGAGGTACAGAACTGATTGCTTGTTTCCTCTCATTGAGAATGTCACAGCACAGTAGTGTTTGCTTTAATCAGGACAGTCACCACAGAACATAAAAGCAGCTGTTGTTTGTGTACAAAGCATAAAACGCTCACAGATGCTGCAAACATAATGTGAGCTAATTCTTCATGATTCCTCCACAGAGTGGACCAGGAGAGCTCAGAGGTTCCCAGTGCTCAGTCTGCCCAGCAGCATCAAACACACCTGGACTCCATATTTATGGTCTGTACATGGACAACAACTACTTTGACATCTGTTGTGTTGACAATAATCTCCATGCTGCACTTTTTAGAGCAGTGGATTGTCAGTGTGTCCAACATGGATCTGATGTTTGGCTCCATGGTTTTACTTTGATTGTGTCATTCATATAGTTTTCTGTTCCAGCTGCTGGAGGAGAACATTGTCACTTTTGTGAAGAAGGAGCTGAAGAAGATCCAGAGGGTTGTGAGTCCAGATTACCCAGAATGCTCAGAGAGTCAGAGGGAGGATGAAGAGGTGTTGGATGGTGAGGATGAAGAGCAGAGGAGGAGCAGCAGAGAGGCTTTTGTGAAGATCACAGTGAACTTCCTGAGGAGAATGAAGCAGGAGGAGCTGGCTGACTGTCTGCACAGCAGTAAGAGGATTTCTCTAGAGATTCAACATGATGGACAAATGGGACATTTACTAACGTCTCAAGACATGGAGGGAAATATGTTCATGTGTGTTCTTTAGGGGGATGAACATGTCATGTTTTCTTTATGAATCAGTCATTGATGTTGTTTCTTGTTTGTTCATTCAGGACATGATGCTGCAGTTTATCAACATAAACTTAAATCTGCTCTGAAGAAGAAGTTCCAGTGTGTGTTTGAGGGGATCTCTAAAGCAGGAAACCCAACCCTTCTGAATCAGATCTACACAGAGCTCTACATCACAGAGGGAGGGACTGGAGAGGTCAATGATGAACATGAGGTCATACAGATTGAAACAGCATCCAGGAAACCAGCCAGACCAGAAACAAGCATCAGACAAGAAGACATCTTTAAAGCCTCACCTGGAAGAGATGGACCAATCAGAACAGTGATGACAAAGGGAGTGGCTGGCATTGGGAAAACAGTCTTAACACAGAAGTTGACTCTGGACTGGGCTGAAGACAAAGCCAACCAGGACATACACTTCACATTTCCATTCACGTTCAGAGAGCTGAATGTGCTGAAAGAGAAAAAGTTCAGCTTGGTGGAACTTGTTCATCACTTCTTTCCTGAAACCAAAGAAGCAGGACTCTGCAGGTTTGAAGAGGTCCAGGTTCTGTTCATCTTTGACGGTCTGGATGAGTGTCGACTTCCTCTGGACTTCCACAACACTAAGATCCTGACTGATGTTACAGAGTCCACCTCAGTGGATGTGCTGCTGACAAACCTCATCAGGGGGAAACTGCTTCCCTCTGCTCGCCTCTGGATAACCACACGACCTGCAGCAGCCAATCAGATCCCTCCTGAGTGTGTTGACATGGTGACAGAGGTCAGAGGGTTCACTGACCCACAGAAGGAGGAGTACTTCAGGAAGAGGTTCAGAGAGGAGGAGCAGGCCAGAAGGATCACCTCCCACATCAAGACTTCACGAAGCCTCCACATCATGTGCCACATCCCGGTCTTCTGCTGGATCACTGCTACAGTTCTGGAGGATGTGTTGGAAACCAGAGAAGGAGGAGGGCTGCCCAAGACCCTGACTGAGATGTACATCCACTTCCTGGTGGTTCAGTCCAAACTGAAGAACGTTAAGTATGATGGAGGAGCTGAGACAGATCCACACTGGAGTCCAGAGACCAGGAAGATGATTGAGTCTCTGGGAAAACTGGCTTTTGAGCAGCTGCAGAAAGGAAACCTGATCTTCTATGAATCAGACCTGACAGAGTGTGGCATCAATATCAGAGCAGCCTTAGTGTACTCAGGAGTGTTCACACAGGTCTTTAAAGAAGAGAGAGGACTGTACCAGGACAAGGTGTTCTGCTTCGTCCATCTGAGTCTTCAGGAGTTTCTGGCTGCTCTTCATGTCCATCTGAGCTTCATCAAGTCTGGAGTCAATCTGCTGTCAGAAGAACAATCAACCTCCAACTGGTCTAAACTGTTCAGAGAAAAAACCTGATCCAACTCAGCTCTACCAGAGGGCTGTGGACAAGGCCTTACAGAGTCCAAATGGACACCTGGACTTGTTCCTCCGCTTCCTCCTGGGTCTTTCACTGCAGACCAATCAGACTCTCTTACGAGGTCTGCTGACACAGACAGGAAGTGGCTCACAGACCAATCAGCAAACAGTCCAGTACATCAAGAAGAAGATTGAAGAGACTCCCTCTGCAGAGCAAAGCATCAACCTGTTCCACTGTCTGAATGAACTGAATGATCGTTCTCTAGTGGAGCAGATCCAACAGTCCCTGAGTTCAGGACGTCTCTCCACAGAGGAACTGTCTCTTGCTCAATGGTCAGCTCTGGTCTTCATCTTACTGTCATCAGAAAAAGATCTGGACGTGTTTGACCTGAAGAAATACTCTGCTTCAGAGGAGGCTCTTCTGAAGCTGCTGCCAGTTGTCAAAGCCTCTAACAAAGCTCTGTAAGTGTATAGATAGTTGGATTTATTCATCATTATATAAAGACTCTGTTATTTTATTCAGCAGGAGGGAAAATAAATTCCTTTCTTCTTTAATTTCTTATCATCATCTCTGAGCTCTGAGCTTCATCACATTGAATCTGAATTAAAATAATGGATCCTACATTAAAGAGCCAAGTCTCAGCTTTAATTTGAGCAGGTTGACATCAGTATAGAAAGAACTGTGTGGGAGATTCAGCCCTTTTAGTGATTCAAAAGTAACTAGACAAATACACATGAAACAAACTCATCAGATTTAATATTTAGAGTAAAATCCTTTGCAGTCATTGACTGTAGTATCCATTATTATATTTTAAAGTCAATGTGCTGAGATCCCAAATAACATATCATGTCTCACTGTCCAAATACTTACGGCATTGACTGTACATGTCTGTTTATTACTGATTGTGTCATATTTAACTGTCATGTCTCCAACTTGTTGAGAATAAAACAGAAAGGATTTGAATCAGAGCCAATGAAAGATGATCATCAATGTAGAAACTCCTCATTGGTTAGCAGGTGGATAAAGAGCTGATATTTCTGCTTCACTCAACAAATCTGTGTTTGATGTTTGGCCCAGTTTTCAAATGCAGGTCTGTTAGTTTGCTGTGAGCTGCAGAGCAAACTGAGAGTTTTGTTCCTTTGATTGTCCTTTCAACACAAATGTTATTTGACTTTTTCTTCATTGTTTCCTCTTCAGACTGAGCAGCTGTAACCTCTCAGAGAGAAGCTGTGAAGCTCTGTCCTCAGTTCTCAGCTCCCAGTCCTCTAGCCCTGTGAGACCTGAACTATGAAAGAATGGTCAGAAAATTCTAATTTTTCAAATATGAACTCTTTATTTGTCCCTTTGACAAAATGTAAAAAAAAATAGTTAAAATGCAATTTCTGACGATATCATAATAGGCACCGTCAATATCATATTAGGCATTGTGGCACTAGTAGGGAACTGTGCCATCTGTAATTTCAGTGTCTTAATCCCTTTTCTCTTTTAACAGCCATCATTTTCTCCATACTTTCTTCATTTTCACAATGTTATTACTAAGTAGAACATGAAATGAACATAACTGAACTCTGAAATTCTAACAAACTTGGCCAACATCTGCCAACATCTTTTTTTTGTAAAATGTGTAAAGCATCTCAAGACTTTTGAACATTGCCTTGTCAGTCTCTCCTTTCTTTTACTTTGCCAAATGGTAAGCCTGGAAGCAGTTTCGATCCTTGTTCAGACAGAGGTGGACACCACATTTCCCACAATACACATGGGAAAAGTGAGGCGAGCCTTTGCAATGCTTGCACCTTTGCCGTTTGCCCCATGTTGGGAAGTGGTCAACCCCATCTTTCCTCACATCAGCAGGCACACCACGCACTTGCTTCCTCTGTGGTGGGATATGAGATGGTGATGATTGTGGTGAGCTGAGGGGAGAATGTGATGGAGAGGAAAATGTAGAGGACATTGGCCTACCAGGCCTGGGCTTTGGTTTTCCGGCACTGGTCAAGCAGGTACCAACTGAGGCCTGAAATCTTCTCAGTGGCAGGGCTTCTTTCTCCTGACATTTTGCCCGCAGGTCTCTTCTGTACAGTATCCAGGCATTTATCAATGCCACAGTGACACTGTGCCACCAAATCAGCAAGTACCATCTTCTGGTCCTCAGCGTGTATTTGTACAGGGCAGCCAGCATATCCAGAAGATCCACACCACCCATAAATTGATTGTAGGTCTCTACAATGGCTGGTCTGGGAACCATGATGTGCGTCTTTGTCTTCCGATCCCAGCGTTTCACCTGGCCTTGTGGAGTAATTCCAGTATAAGAGGACAACAGGTTGACAGGCTTGTTGTCACACCATCGGACAATCAAGTTGTTTTGGCTCACTCTGTGATCCATGGAACCTCTTCCCTGTGCCTTCAGGGTTTTTTCATCCATCATAATGCAGTTGGGAATCCTCGTCATTCTCACAGTACCAACATAGTAAATCCCTCTCTCACGCAGATGTTCTAGCAGTGGAAGTGATGTAAAGTAGTTGTCAGCGAACACTTTGTGGTTCTTTTTAGCAGGAAGAGTTGATGTCAATTTGAGAACCACATCTCCACTCACACCAACATCAGATTTCTCCTTTTCTGGATCTGCTGGCCCTTGACTGACATCAAAATCATACAGGAAGCCACTTTGTCCTGCACGCCCCCACATTTTGAAGCCCCACTTGTGTGGTTTTCCTGGCATGTAGACTTTCAGCTGTGATTTCCCCTTGAAAGGAATGATTATCTCATCGACAGCATGATTTTCTTCAGGGTGTATTTTCAGGCATTGCTCTCGCAGCTTCTCAAGCCATGGTCTCAGCTTCCACATCTTATCCATCATTACATCATCAGTAACACTTTGGTTGTCTTCAAAGTGGAGCAGTGTCAGCAATTTCTGAAAACGGTCCCGCGTCATCACATCTGCAACTTTAGGGTACCGACTATCCCACTCCCAGTAGGCTTTGACATTGGGCATCTGGACCAAACCCATAAACATGTACATACCAAGAATTTTTTTTTTGATTTCTTTGGCATTTGTGTTGACTGATCTTCCATCCCTCTGCACACTGTATAGGTTTGTTTGGTCTGCAACAAGCTGTAACATTTCATCTGTAACAAAGTGCCTGAAATACATATATGGTGTAAAATCAGACCTTTCCTCGACTGCTTCATCTATGCTGTCAACAAATGGAACATCTGGTGGTTCAAAGTCAGCCTTTCTCCATCTGTACTCCCTACGTCCTGCAGCTTTCTTTTTTCTGATGGTATGTGTTGCTTTTGGCCTCTCTTCATCTGAACTTGAACTATCAGCTTTATTCCTTCTCCTCTTCTTTTTACCTCTTACCGGGCTTCTTCGCTGCCTCTTTGTTGCTTGTCTACCTGTTGAACTCCCTTCTTCTGCTTCTGTTGCCTGCCCAGCTGTTGAACTCCCTTCTCCAGTTTTAGCTATCTGGCCAATGTTTTCAGCCTCCTCACTGCTACTACCAGAGCTGTCATCATCAGCTTCTGCACAGGGAGTCCAATCCTTATCTTCCACTTCGTCATCTGTCTGTACTAGCTCTTCTAGTTCACTCAGATTGCCATCAAGGAAGCGCAGAACATCTTCCGTACTGAACCTCCTCTTAGCCATCTATACATAAGCCAACAAATACTGTATGTGAAATTGTTTGTTATTGATGCCATTTAAATCATTAAAATGTTTAATTGACTCCAAAAAACACAATACGATGCCCTATGGAGGACAACCTACATAAAACCCAGGAACATATAACTATGACCAGTGATCAGCCAATATGGATATTCTAAGTGAAATCCTTGAAGCCATTTCAATCTATAAATTGTGTATTTGACTCATCAAGACACTGCATGATGGCCTGGAAGACATAATCCATGTAAAACACTGTACAGCTATACCCATAACAATTGTTGATTTTATGGCTAAATTCCCAAAGTATCAAATTTGATTCACCGATTTTCTGCTCGATATAACTACTAACTGTAATTATAAAACTGAGTAATACAACGTTTTAAGGACAAACTAACTATTCATTTAAAAAATATTGTAAGTGTTTCAAAGAAATTCTCACCATAAACCATGAAATGATCAACTTTCTTGACCCTGAGAAACACAAATGTGTGCTAGTGCGAGGCAGCCATTTTGAAAGAAAGAAAAAACACATTTCAAAACATTTGGAAAGTGAGGAGTGTCCACCTGGAGTCAGTATACGAGCATAAGAGTTCATCTAAAAGGGTTAAATGCAAAGTTTATGCTTGATGGTGATGCAATGAGTCCCAGAAATGTGGGTATCATATATGATACGTACGGGCTCACAGGGCTAGTCTAAGACACCTGGACCTGAGTAACAACAAGCTGCAGGATTCAGGGGTAAAGCTTCTGTCTGCTGGACTGAAGAGTCCACACTGTAGACTGGAGACTCTGAGGTCAGTTCACTGTCTGTTACTGTTGTAGATCTTATATCTTTAATCCACAACTGAACCTGGTTTATCTTCATCCAGAACTTGAATCCATTCATCTTGAATGAACGAATGAATGAGATTTGAAATAGTTGTTGTTCCATATTGTGACTTTTTCTTATCTCACACTAAGAATTATTCCTTCAGTTTCACTTCATTTCAGTCAGTTGTCATGAATAATGTCTGTTGACTTCAATGAAACCTTCAGAACTCACACACTCGTATTTGTCACAGTCAGCAGACTAATGTTTTCTAAATGAAGTGTAAAAAATGTCCAGTGTGAGTTGTTCAAAGTCAATTTTTATCACATCATGTCAGCTTGTGTGTGTGCGTTTTGATATTTAACACGTGTGGTAAATTGTGGTCTTTTCTCATTGAGTTGAATTGACTTGTTAAATGTGTTAAGGAGCAAAGACTTAAAGGACCACACTGTTGGTTTATAGATAGATAGATAGATAGATAGACTTTATCCATCCCTCAGGGGGAAATTGTTATGTTACAGCAGCAAGTAAAACAGTCACAAAAAGAAAGGAAAGGACAAGTTGACAGCTAACTGGCAGCACTTAGCAACTCTACAAAATACAGTGTAACAAAGTATAAAGACTTAAAGAGTGAATGTATATATATATGACAAGAAAAATAACAATAATATTAATAAGATAAAATAAAAAAATAAAAACGGAGGGGAATGATATGTTCAATAATATATACAATGTTGTAAAAATATAACCTGTCAGGTGTGCAGTGTGTACATTTATAATAGAAAAATAGTTAGAACCATGGTTCTCTAATGGTGGTATGTACAGTTGGGCAGCAGTGTATAGTTATGTACACATAATATACATATACTAGGGTTGTGTGATATGTCTTGTGTGTCGTCTATAGGGCACATTCTATTAATTGCAGCTCTATGCTTGCGCACAGACGCACGAGAAGGTCTTTTTTTTCCTTGGGCAACTAACAGCCCGCGTCACGTAAACATGACCAACCAATCATGGCGAATTATGAGCAGTGCTGATTTTTTTTTTTACTAGCCTCGCTGTTTCAATCAAGGTGTAGCGGGTAGCCATGGCCGACAACAAAAGTGAAAGTGACAGCTTGAAGTTGGTCCCCAAAAAGAACTCCACTTCAGTCGTATGGACAGTGTTGGGGAGTAACGTAATACATGTAACGCCGTTATGTATTCAGAATATGTAACGCTGTTTCTGTCTTGGCCAACGATTTCCTGTCCCGGCTCGGTTTTGCCGGCTGCGGCTCAAGCTCTCGCTCCTGCTGCTCCTCGTCCGACTCCATTCTGACCGACTGATCAGTAGTGGTGGGCGGATTGATCCAAATATCGATAGTATCGATACCAAGTTGGTATTGGTATTGGATTGATACTAGCCTGGTGAGATCGATTCTTTACTTTAAGCTCCGCTCTTGTTTGCAATGCTGAGGTTTCAGCAAAGAGGAAACAGCCAGGTCACCAGACTCGCCACTCCTATGTCAGCGCAGAGCTGTTGTTGCACCGTCACGTGAGTCACCTGACGTGACTTAGATGCGCAAAGCAAAATAGCAAGTTGCCGGCTCAGGTTCATCAGCACAGGGAGAAAAGACAACAGAAGAATGGCAGAGAGGAAGAGGAGCGACGTGTGGCTGTATTTTCAAGCCGAAAACGAGACAACAGCAAAATGTGGGATTTGTAAAAAGCTAGTCAGGTATAGTGGAAACACTATTATTTATATTTTCACCAGCTGTTGTTTTTGTTGTTGAGAATTTTAATTTAATTTTTGTATTATAGTTTCTCAACAGTACTTGTTTTAATTTGTTTACTGGTTTGCGTGCACTTTTTATTTAAGAATTTTCTGATAAAGCATTTTCTATTTAATTAAAAACTTTGTCCTAATTCTGTCCTGGGTTTTAACTATTTAATAAAAAAAAGGAAACATCACAAAAAACACTTAAGGTCATGAAAATTAATTGAGATTTAGCAATTCAATGACGCATCCACCTTATTTATTGAAAAGTATTGGTATCGGTATCAGTATCGGCGATACTGGCCCGCATTTACTTGGTATCGGATCGATACCAAAATATGCAGTATCGCACACCACTACTGATCAGGCGAATAGCTCGTTTATTTACGTTTGTTTTCGTGGAGCTGGGGCTTCTGGGAAACGCATCGGGTTTCCTTCATTCATTTAGAGAATAAATATAAACTCGTGAAACAGAGAAGTATCATCATTTAATCCATTTATTTCAACAATGTAACTGTATTGTGAATACTATCTATTTAAACTGTAACTGTAATGGAATACAGTTGCTCATGATTTGTATTCTGAATATGTAATGTCGTTACATGTATTCCGTTACTCCCCAACACTGCGTATGGAACTGGTTTGGGTTTTCTCCAAACGACAAAGCGCAAACAACTGTCATTTAAAAAATTTGCACAGAGAAGGTTCGAGCTTCGGATGGCAACACAACGGCTAAAGACAATACACAGAAACAATCAACTATAACACAAGCCTTTGATAAAAGCACGCTGTGTGAGAGAAGTAGCAAACGGTCTTTAGGGCTAAGTTTTTACATAGAGAATAGTTCGGTTCTAAATGAACTTCACTGTAAAAATGAACTGATAAAATCGTGATCGTGATTTTACCATTAAAAAACCGTGATGTGATATTTTTGCCATATCACCCACCCCTAATTTCTCCTAAAAACAGATCACATCTCTGCGATCACATCATGTTGAAAAGAATTCAACCTTATTGGTTTGTTAATTGTGTTTGTGCTCGATCAGTTTTGTGTTGACGACAAATCATTATTCAGTCGTCTGCCACGCTCGTCTAAATATTTCATCCTTTCATATTTAAATATGTGCAGCTCTGATATTGTCAGTCCATTAGTTTCATTTGTACCTTTTGGTAAAAGTCAGCCCATGTTGCAGCTAATGGACGTGAAGCTAACAGCAGCAGGTAGCTCACAGAGAGAGATCATCTTTAGCAGCTGTCACTGTTCACTGAGCTCAACTGGAGAAAAATATCCTGGAGTCAGAGAAAAATCCTGGACAGTAAAAATGTTTTTCTAATGGAGACGGCCTCATGATAACTTAGTGGAGTCAGATCAGATCACACTGACACACTGTGGACATTATGGAAGACTTACTGTGAGCACATGTTCTCTCTCTTCTTCTGCAACATTAAAGTCAAACAATGAAAACTGTGCAGGTCTGAGAGAGAGTGATAAGAATCAATGTTTCATGTCAAACACACACAGATAAGATTTGCTGAACCAGTGATGTGAAGAGCAAATATTTATCAAAACAGGTCCAAGTCTTTTCTCATCAAATGCTTCAAGTAAATAGAAAGTTTCCTCTTTCATAATAACATGTTTTATAATTAATGTGTCATTACAGACTTTCTGACTGTGGACTCTCAGAGACTCCCTGTGAAGTCGTGGCCTCAGCTCTGATGTCCAACCCCTCCCACCTCACAGATCTGGACCTGAGTGGAAACAACCTGCGGGATTCAGGAGCGAAGCTGTTGTCTGTTGGACTGGAGAGTCCAAACTGTAGACTGGAGACTCTGAGGGCAGTCCACTGACTGGAGCTGTTGTAGTTTCCTGTAGATTCTTCATTGACTGTAGTTTTAAATGGTCAGTGTCTTGAGAAGTTCTCAGTTATTCCAAATGGTTTTCCTTATGGCTCCAAATAAAAGTCAAAGACTTGAGCAGGGTTTATTTAAAGGGCGACAGGAGCAGAGTCATGATGGGGACATGTTGGACAGGACAGTTTTTCAGCTTCCAGAGGTTGATGTTGTGGTCCATCAGTCACTGAAGGTGAGGCTGTAGAGTGTGTGAGGGACATGAATTCTTCTGGAGCTTCTGGAGAGGAGAAAGGACTCTCTGTTGTAATGACTACAAAAAGAAGGCAGCTGAGACCAGTCACAGTGTTTGGGATTTAGAGCAGGTACACACTGGATATAGATGTGAAAAAGCTGCTGTTTCCTAACAAATCCCACTTTATTTAACAATCACCTGACTGTTGAATCTCTGAGAAATGAAACATGGAGTGAATGAAGAGATCTTTGGATGACAGAGTTTAGGAACGTTTTCAAAGCTCTGTTATGAATGAAAACCACTTTGTGCTCAGTCTCTGTTGAGTTGAATGAATGTTTTCGTTGTGGATCCAGGAAATAGACTCTACACACGAGAGACATGATAGAATGTGTTGAACTGCTCCTTCCTCCACCAGCCTATGATACCAAACTGCAGTGAGGACAAGCTCAGCGGGAGTCTGTTCTCTGAGCAACTAATTCCAGTAAGAGCAGTTTCCAATGAGCAGATCTCACACACTGACAAACTACAGTCTCCATGACTGGAGCGTCTGGGGTCAAAGGTCAGAACCACCCTCAGGACTTATTACAGAAGACAGTGTAACAGTGATTCATCAGTGTACAGATACATGTCAGTAAATGTTTACCACACTCCATGAAGATCAAACTGCAGCAAAAGCTCAGATCTTCTGCTACAGCTGCTCATTTCTACCTGTCAACAGGTGCAGAGCTCTTCAACAAACAGGTTTTACACCTGGTTAAAGTCACAGAGGTGATGATGATGAATGACACCATCAGATCTGATGTTTGTAAAAAGGCTGGAAGCTGTTTCCAAACAGAGCTGTGAAGCTGAGAGTTGAAGGACGACACCAACAACTCCTTTAATCTGCATCTGACATCTGACTGTTGTTTTCAGATCCAGCTGTGAACATGTGGACTTCTCATTTTAACTGCACAAACCTACTGAGCTACTAAATATATTGATCCTCTAATGACAGACCTGACTGATATGAATCTGTGTTGACATGAACAGGTGTGTGAATGTTGTTGTGACATGTGGATGATGTGTGTAGAAGGCTGACATGATGATGATCCACAGCAACAGAAGGACAAAGTCACTCTGCTCATGTTAGAGAGAAGCTCATTAATTAGGACATATCTGATTGGATTATCAATGATTTTCATCTTCATCTGTTCCTTTATTCAGGTTGCAGGGCTGCAGGTTGTCAGAGATCAGCTGTGCTTCTCTGGCCTCAGCTCTGAAGTCCAACCCCTCCCATCTGAGAGAGCTGGACCTGAGTAAAAACAGGGACCTGCAGGATTCAGGACTGAATCATCTGTGTGGTTTTCTGCAGAGTCCAGACTGTGGACTGGAGACTCTGAGGTCAGACTCCATTGTTTACTTGTGTGCTGAGATGAATATGATGTGAAAGTTGTGCTTTATTCAGTATTTATTAGGTCAAATCTCCTTCAGAATTTCTAACATTCAAAGTGTGAAATGGTTGAAAGGAAGTTGTGAAAGTGCTGACTCTGATTTTCAAAGTGATTTTTAAAGCTTTGAAAATGATTTGGATTCTGACTCTTACAGTCCACATTGACAGTGTCAGCAGTTTGACTGAGTTGAGCTTGTGTTATTCACAAAGTCTCATTGAGATCAGGATGTTTGACAAGAACTGATCTGTACAACATGTGTGAGCAGGTCTGAAGGCACAAGTGTTCATAGCTGCTCCCAATGGCCTCACTCACAGGCACAGTGAAAAGCCTGCTGTCACAGAGAGGACACGTCACCATGGTTTAAATACGGAGAGGACATTTTCACACAGTGTCTCCAGAAGACATTCATGGAGCTACACTCAGCTGCTGAGCTGAACAGGGACACAAATATTTGTGGAACCAATGAAAACAGAGCAGAGAGAGAAGTTCAAACCCTGGCTCCTTTCTCAGCTCCACACAGCCAACCAACCACTGAGCCCACTGGGTGTCAACGTCCCACTGTGTCTTTGTCACAGGGACACAAACTGTGGGACACAGACCCCCCCTAAGCTGACAGCCACCAGGAAGGTGGGGCCAGGAATCCCAGAATGCAATGCTGGAACAACAGATTCAAATGTGTGAGCAGAGAGTGTTGGATGAAGATAAACTTGCTTTGGACCAAAGACACATGACTGGAATGTGATGAAATGTCTCATTCAACACACTGCACATGTGCTGAATGTCTGCAGCTTCTCAAACTCTCAACACAAACTTCAGTCACACTCAAAACATCAAAGGCTCAAACTATTATTTCACACAATATGAAAGATTTCATTTGAAACCTTAGTGAACACTTTGAAAACTTTCTTCCAAACTGTTAAACCTGAGTGCGAATGTGGGACTTTTTGAAGGAGATTTGAGCTCAGAGATTTGATGCTGATCCACACTGAGCATCTTGTTCAGCTTCATATTTCAAATTCATTGAATGAAGATTCAAAATCCAACACTTGCTAATTGACTCTTTACTTTGGAACAATTTCATCTTCACCTTCAGTTGATTTTTATATTTCTTCACATACAAAGCAAATATTCCACATTAAGACAGAAAGAAATGTTTCTTCACTCTTTGCTTTATGATCTGTGATTGTCACACTCTGCTCCAGCCCATGGACTCAGTACTTTTCCACTGCCCTGCTCACACCACACCCACTGATCACCACACCCACTCTCAGTCACTGTTCACACACCTGCTCTCACTCACTAATCACACACCTGCTCTCACTCACCAATCAGCTAACCTACCAGTATATATTCTCCAGCCTCACACTCACTCAGTGCCAGATTGTTCTCTGCCATGCAAGACTTTCCAGTGTTTACCTGCCTGTCTTCCCGGTACCGACCCTGCCTGATTACGACCTGCCTGTTTTTCCTGATCCCCGGTAAATTACCTTTGCCTTCTGTTTCGACCATGAGCTCAGCCTGTCTCTCTCTGGACTGTTTGCCTGATTCTGCCTGCCTCCCTGTTACTGAACTTTTGCCTGCCTCGACCAAGCCTTCTGCCCAGCTCGTGAACTGTTTTGTGTGCCAGTTAATAAACCTATTAACTGATCATCAGTTCATTGCCTGTTTTGTACTGCACTTGGGTTCATACTATACCCGTCACAGTACAATCTGGCCAGTCATGGACCCAGCAGAACCACCGTCACCACGGGATCGGTTTGAAAGAATCGAGAGAGTGCTCATGCTTCATGAGCAACGGATGGAGGAGGCTGCTGCCCATGCCAGACAAGCGGCGGAGGCCCAAGCCAGGGCCATCACAACCCTCACAGCTCAACTGCAACAGCTGATCTCCACCTTTTCCTCTCCAGCGGCCACAGTCTCTGCACCAGCACCTCCACCTCCTGCTCCTGCTCCAGCTCCAACTCTGCCAAGGATGATATCAGAACCCCGGCTGGGGGCCCCAGAGCGCTACAATGGGGATCCCAAGCTCTGTCGTCCCTTCCTGACTTCCTGTTCTCTGCTGTTCAGTCTACAGCCACACACATTTGCCACTGAGGGAGCAAAGGTGGCATACGTCATCAGCAACCTGACAGATAGAGCTTTCCTCTGGGGAACTGCAGAGTGGGAGAGGCAGACTCCTGCCTGTGCTTCATTCCAGGCCTTCTCGGAGGAGCTGTGCAAGGTCTTCGGGCTGGGAGCTACGGGTCCAGATGGCACTTCTGAGCTTCTCTCCATACGGCAGGGGAATCAGTCCGTGGCAGATTACTCCATCGACTTCCGGACCAAGGCCCGTCAGAGTGACTGGAACCTGGCTGCACTCCGGGATGCCTTTCTGCATGGTCTAGCAGAATATATCAAAGACGAACTGGTTTCTTATCCTCTACCTGCCACACTGGATGAACTCATCGAGCTCAGCACTCGACTGGACCTCCGTGTCAGGGCCCGGAGAAGAGAGAGGAGACAGAACCCTGCACTTTCCACTGCAGCTCACCACCTGAAGTCCCCATCCGCTTCGTCCCCGCCCTCACCTGCAACACCTGTCTCTGCTGACCCAGAACCGATGCAACTGGGTCGCACCAGACTCACACCAGAGGAGCGTCAGCGTCGCCGGATGGGGAACCTTTGTATGTACTGCGGGAAAGCTGGACATTTTATCTCTCTCTGTCCGTTAAAAGGCAGAGCTCCCCAGTGAATGAGGAAGTCCTGGTGAGTCATGCAGGAGTGAAATCTTCCTCTCAGATTAAACGCCCCCTCTTTCAAGTCCAGCTTCTTCTCTCTGAGGACTCCCACACCCTGGCCACCTTCATTGACTCTGGTTCCGATGGCAATATTATGGACGAGGGCTTGGCTATGCAACTCGGGCTAGAGGGGATTCCCCTCAACCCACCGATTCCTGCCAGGGCCCTGGATGGTCATCTTCTGGGAACGGTTACCCACCAGACTGCCCCTGTTCACATGCTGATTTCTGGTAACCATCATGAGACCATCCAATTTCTTCTCCTGCCCTCATCCAACATTCCTCTGATCCTGGGCTTCCCATGGCTCCGTAAACACAACCCGCATGTCGACTGGACCACAGCCACTATCCTCAGCTGGAGCAGTTTCTGCCACCAGGTCTGCCTTCGGGATGCATCTATGCCTCACCAGACTACGCTCCCCAGCACCTGCCCGGACCTGGCCAGAGTCCCTACTGAGTACCACGACCTCAGGGAAGTGTTCAGTAAGGCCAAAGCTACCTCGCTGCCCCCCCACCGCCCTTATGACTGTTGTATTGATCTGAAGCCTGGCGCGTCACCTCCTAAGGGGCATCTCTACTCTCTTTCCGGTCCAGAGCGGGAGGCCATGGAGAACTATATTAATGACTCTCTGGCTGCTGGAATCATACGCCCGTCCTCATCTCCTGCAGGGGCAGGATTCTTTTTTGTGGACAAAAAAGACAAGACCCTGCGCCCTTGCATCGATTACCGGGGTCTCAACGACATCACCATCAAGAACCGGTACCCCCTACCACTTATTTCCTCTGCCCATGAGCTACTCCAAGGGGCCAAGATCTTCACCAAGCTTGACCTTCGTAATGCCTACCACCTCATACGCATCAGGGAGGGGGACGAGTGGAAGACTGCTTTCAACACCCCCACCGGACATTATGAATATTTGGTGATGCCATTCGGTCTCACCAATGCCCCCGCCGTCTTCCAAGCCTTGGTGAATGATGTCCTCCGGGACATGATCAATAAATATGTGTTTGTCTACTTAGACGACATTCTTATCTTTTCCACCTGCCTTGAGGATCACATTCACCATGTCAGGACTGTGTTGCAGCGCCTCCTGGAGAATTCGCTGTTCGTTTAGGCTGAGAAATGCGAGTTCCACACCCAGTCAGTGGCTTTTCTTGGCTACATTGTGGCCGAGGGACGCTTGGAGATGGATCCTGCTAAGGTGGAGGCGGTAAAGTCCTGGCCAGTTCCTGAGACCCGTAAGCAACTGCAGCGTTTCCTGGGTTTTGCAAACTTTTATCGACGCTTCATCCGGAACTATAGCTCCATTGCTGCTCCCCTCACCATGTTGACCTCCCCCAAGAGTCCCTTCCGCTGGTCCCACGGTGCAGACTCTGCTTTCCGGACTCTGAAGAACCGTTTCAGCTCAGCACCCATCCTCCAGTTCCCGGACATTGAACGGCAGTTCGTTGTGGAGGTGGATGCTTCTGATGTTGGAGTGGGTGCAGTTCTGTCTCAGCGAGCAGCTGGTGACCAGAAACTCCATCCATGCGCCTTCTTCTCTCGGCGTCTTTCACCCGCTGAGAGAAATTATGACATTGGCAATCGGGAGCTTCTGGCTGTCAAGCTGGCCCTAGAGGAATGGCGACACTGGCTTGAAGGGACTAAGCAGCCCTTTTTAGTTTGGACAGATCACAAGAACCTGGAGTACATCCGAACTGCTAAGAGACTCAACTCCCGACAGGCACGATGGGCCCTCTTCTTCACCAGGTTTGATTTCTCCCTCTCCTACAGACCCGGCTCCCGCAATGTCAAACCAGACGCATTGTCACGCCAGTTTCAGAGAGAAGGGGACGAATCCATCTCTACAGACACCATCCTACCGTCTCCTTGTGTTGTGGCATCCCTGACGTGGGAGATCGAGGAGAGGGTGAGAACCTCTACAGAGGGGGAGGCTGGTCCCAGTGCTTGCCCCCCAGATCGCCTGTATGTGCCTGCAGCCCTAAGGTCAGAAGTACTCCAGTGGGCTCATGCCTCTAAGTTTTCCTGTCATCCGGGGATCCAGAGAACCTGTGACGTCCTCCAGCAACGCTTCTGGTGGTCCACGTTAGAGGAGGACACCCGGGAATATGTCAATGCCTGCCCTACCTGCAACCAGAACAAATCTTCCCGTCAGGCCCCGTCTGGTCTTCTACAGCCACTTCCTGTGCCGCATCGTCCCTGGTCACACATTTCTATAGACTTTGTCACTGGTCTGCCACCATCTGAGGGGAAGACGGCCATACTTACGATTGTGGACCGCTTCTCTAAGATGGCCCACTTCGTCCCCTTACCCAAGCTTCCATCAGCTAAAGAGACTGCCCAACTACTTCTTGACCATGTCTTTCGTCTCCATGGGATTCCTGTGGATGTGGTCTCAGACAGGGGACCCCAATTCTCTTCCGTGTTCTGGCAGGAGTTCTGCAGTTTGCTGGGAGCCACACCTAGTCTGTCATCAGGGTTCCATCCTCAATCCAATGGCCAGACCGAAAGAATGAACCAACAGATGGAAACAGCCTTTCGGTGTACTGTGTCCCAGAACCCATCCTCCTGGTCCCAGCAGCTGTTGTGGGTGGCATATGCTCACAACACGTTGACAAGCTCTGCCACAGGCCTGTCTCCTTTCCAGTGCGCCTATGGATATCAGCCACCCCTCTTCCCAGCCCTGGAGAAGGAGGCCTCTTGCCTTTCAGTTCAAGCCTTCCTCCATCGCTGTCATCGGACCTGGGCCAGAGCTAGAGTCTCCCTCCTGAAAGCTGCAGGCCGGTACTCCTCTGCTGCCAACCGTCGTCGCTCCCAAGCTCCAGAATATCAGGTGGGCCAGAAGGTCTGGCTCTCCACCCGTGACCTTCCACTGCGGGTGGAGTCCAACAAGCTGGCTCCCAAGTTCATCGGACCGTTCCCCATCGAAAGAGTCATCAATCCTGTGGCAGTCAGGCTCAAGCTTCCCCGGTCCATGAGGGTTCACCCAACTTTCCATGTGTCCAAGGTCAAGCCAGTCCGGGAGAGCCCTCTGGTGCCTGCTGCTCCTCCACCGCCTCCTCCTCGCTTCATTGATGGGGGACTCACCTATGCTGTGCGCCGCATCATCCGCTCTTGTGTACGTGGCAGAGGCCTTCGGTATCTCGTTGACTGGGAGGGTTATGGCCCAGAGGAAAGATCTTGGGTTCCTGCTCGTCACATTTTGGACCGACAGCTCCTCCGTGACTTTCATCGGCAGCATCCAGACCAGCCCTCTCACAGCATGGTCGGGGGCTTCCCTCGTCGAGGGGTGCGTGCTGTTGGCCCTACTGCTGCTCTAGCTCCTGAGCCAGAGGAGGATTCCCTGTCGCAGACGGGAGATCTGCAGGTGACCTTGTCCTCCTCTCAGGAATTATAGCCCACCTTCCAGTTTTCCCCCTCCTCCCACCCTGGCTCATGGGACCTTTTGGGGACGTCGGGAGCCGTCCCTTGAGGGGGGGGTTCTGTCACACTCTGCTCCAGCCCATGGACTCAGTACTTTTCCACTGCCCTGCTCACACCACACCCACTGATCACCACACCCACTCTCAGTCACTGTTCACACACCTGCTCTCACTCACTAATCACACACCTGCTCTCACTCACCAATCAGCTAACCTACCAGTATATATTCTCCAGCCTCACACTCACTCAGTGCCAGATTGTTCTCTGCCATGCAAGACTTTCCAGCGTTTACCTGCCTGTCTTCCCGGTACCGACCCTGCCTGATTACGACCTGCCTTCTGTTTCGACCACGAGCTCAGCCTGTCTCTCTCTGGACTGTTGGCCTGATTCTGCCTGCCTCCCTGTTACTGAACTTTTGCCTGCCTCGACCAAGCCTTCTGCCCAGCCCGTGAACTGTTTTGTGTGCCAGTTAATAAACCTATTAACTGATCATCAGTTCATTGCCTGTTTTGTACTGCACTTGGGTTCATACTATACCCGTCACAGTGATGTTTATAGTGACTGAAGTTAATGAGAGCTGTGTTTGACTTTTAGTATCTGACTGTTTTTAAGCTGCATCCTGTTGGTTCAGGTGTTTGGAGTTTCCATTTTCCAAACTTGTACATTCTCAACCTTCTTCAGCTCTGAACAGATGATGAAACACTCAACGCTTTCAAGCAGGAACTTTGTCTCCTGAACTCACATCTTTTATTCTTTATTCAGGTTGATCAACTGCAGTTTGTCAGAGATCAGCTGTGCTTCTCTGGCCTCAGCTCTGAAGTCCAACCCCTCCCATCTGAGACACCTGGACCTGAGTGGAAACAGGGACCTGCAGGATTCAGGATTGAATCATCTGTGTGGTTTTCTGCAGAGTCCAGACTGTGGACTGGAGACTCTGAGGTCAGACTTCATTGTTTACGTGTGTGCTGAGATGAATATGATGTGAAAGTTGTGCTGACAGTAAAGTGCAGACATCACACTGATATTATACTGATCCACACTGAGGATCTTCATGGTAAAGTCTGTTTTCTTCTTCTGTGGTTTAGTCCACTGACTGTGGCAGAGCAATGTTGAGCTACAGATTTCAAAGCTTCATTTAACAAGAAAAAAGCTTCACTCTTTAAATCACATCCAAGTTTTTTCCACACTCACATCAACAAATATATATTCAGTATTTTCTTCTTCCAACACGACTAGAAAGTGATGAGACTAAAGTCAAAGTGACTCAGATACAGCTCTGGAAAAAATTGAGAGACCACTGCAAATTCTTCTGAAATCAATATCTCTACAGGTATGACAGCCATTCCATTCCTGTGTATGTTGAATTCCAACAAAGGCACACCCCAGTCTACTTAATGAGGTACTGATTAGGTGATCACCTGAACCAAATCCTATTTAATGAGGAAAAGTATAAAAACCACTGCTGTGGTCATCACTATGCTCTTGCAATAGGAATGGATGGATGGCACAAACAGTGCTGGTAGTACCTCAAAAGTAATAGCAATCAAAAAAATAACTATTGACCATGCCAAAACAGTTGAAAAGAAAAGTTTTGTTTGAGGAAAAGAGAGAAAAAAGAGGAAAATTCTGGCTTTACTGGCAGAGGGATACAGTGAGCGTCAGGTTGCTTCCATCCTTTAAATTTCTAAGATGGCTGTTCATAAGAACAAGGTCAAGCAGCAGACACTGGGGACAACAAAGCTACAGGCTGGCAGAGGGCGAAACGACTCTCCACTGACCAGGATGACCATCAACTCATTCCAATGTCACTCAGCAACCGTAGGATGACATCAAGTAACCTACAAAAAGAATGGCAAATGGCAGCTGGGGTGAAGTGCACGGTGAGAACGGCTCGAAACAAGCTTCTAGGGGCAGGGCTCAAGTCGTGTAAAGCTAGAAATAAGCCCTTCATCAATGAGAAGCAAAGAAGAGCCAGGCTGAAGTTTGCAAAAGACCATAAGGATTGGACCATAGAGGACTGGAGTAAGGTCATCTTCTCTGATGAGTCCAATTTTCAGCTTTGCCCAATACCTGGTCATCTAATGGTTAGACAGAGACCTGGAGAGGCCTACAAGCCACAGTGTCTCGCACCCACTGTGAAATTTGGTGGAGGATGGGTGATGTGCTTCAGCAAGGCTGTAATCGGGCAGATTCGTCTCTGCGAAGGACGCATGAATCAAGCTATGTACAAGGTTATCTTGGAATAAAACTTGCTTCTTTCTGCTCTGACAATGTTCCCCAATTCTGAGGATTGTTTGTTTCAGCTGGACAATGCTCCATGCCACACAGCTTGGTCAATCAAGGTGTGGATGAAGGACCACCAAATCAAGAGCCTGTCATGGCCAGCCCAATCTCCAGACCTGAACCCAATTGAAAACCTCTGGAATGTGATCAAGAGGAGGATGGATGGTCACAAGCCATCAAATATACCTGAGCTGCTTGAATTTTTGCATCAGGAGTGGCATAAAGTCACACAACAGCAACGTGAAAGACGGTGGAGAGCATGGCAAGATGCTTGAAAGATGTGATTGAAAATCGGGATTATTCCACCAAATATTGATTTCTGAACTCTTCCTAACTTAAAACATTAGTATTGTGTTGTTTAAAATGAATATGAACTTGTTTTCTTTGCATTATGTGAGGTTTGAGAACACTGCATCTTTTTTGTTATTTTGACCATTTGTCATTTTCTGCAAATAAATTATAATATTTTTATTTGGAATTTGGGAGAAATGTTGTCAGTAGTTTATAGAATAAAACAAAAATGTTCTTTTTACTCAAACACATACCTATAAATAGTAACAACGGAGAAACTGATCATTTTGCAGTGGTCTCTTAATTTTTTCCAGAGCTGTATTCAGAACAAACTCAGCATGTTTGTTAAATGTTGTCACTGTTACATGAAGTGAAAATCTTTTCCATTTTGTCTCAATCATTTGTTGACTTTCCTCCAAACTTCAGCCTGACATGTTTGTTCTCTGTCAAAACTTTAGGATCTTTAGAATCTGAAACAAATGTCAACAACATGAGTTTGTATAGATGGAGCCACTGGTGGAGATGGAAGAGTTTAAGAGCTGAAGTCACTATGTCTTTATTGAAGCAGCAGCATGTTGTCATTAATATTAATGAGAGCTGTGTTTGACTTTTAGTATCTGACTGTTTTTAAGCTGCATCCTGTTGGTTCAGGTGTTTGGAGTTTCCATTTTCCAAACTTGTACATTCTCAACCTTCTTCAGCTCTGAACAGATGATGAAACACTCAACGCTTTCAAGCAGGAACTTTGTCTCCTAAACTCACATCTTTTATTCTTTATTCAGGTTGAGTGGCTGCAGGTTGTCAGAGATCAGCTGTGCTTCTCTGGCCTCAGCTCTGAAGTCCAGCCCCTCCCATCTGAGACACCTGGACCTGAGAGACAACAAGCTGCAGGATTCAGGAGTGAAGCATCTGTGTGGTTTTCTGCAGAGTCCAGACTGTGGACTGGAGACTCTGACGTCAGACTCCATTGTTTACTTGTGTGCTGAGATGAATATGATGTGAAAGTTGTGCTGACAGTAAAGCGCAGACATCACACTGATATTATACTGATCCACATCTTTTATTCTTTATTCAGGTTGAGTTACTGCAGGTTGTCAGAGATCAGCTGTGCTTCTCTGGCCTCAGCTCTGAAGTCCAACCCCTCCCATCTGAGACACCTGGACCTGAGAGGAAACAACCTGCAGGATTCAGGAGTGAAGGATCTGGATGATCTTGTGAAGAGTCCAGACTGTGGACTGGAGACTCTGAGGTCAGTAGAGTGTTGGAGTCAGTCCATGCTGCTTTCAGCTGTATTGTACCAAACACAGTTCGTATCAAAGCAAAGATCCAGTGTCTCCTGTAAACCTCCAACCTTCTCAGTGGCTGCTTTCCTCACTGAAGCTGTGAGAGGAGAACGGGGACAGGCTTCAGGATGGGACAGAAAGACAGAGACGCAGAAGACAGTCAGCCAATCACAGCAGCCACAAGTTTATTGTGATCTGTTGTTGTTGTTGTTGTTGTTGTGTTCATGTCAACAGAAAATAAAGCTGGATCACAGCTGACAGCCTCACATCATATGTAGAGACAGTTGTCCTCATTGGTCCAACTGTCCTACCATCACGTCTAATCTGAAACTGTTTGTCTCATTTCAACAGTAAAGAATTGATGAGTTTGATCTTTGTCACAGCTCTGAGATCAGTCTGACTGCAGCCTGCAAATCACTGGCTCTGATTTCAGAGAAGCATCATGACATTTTGTCAGCATGTGGTCTGATACAGAGCAGAACCTCTGCTGAAGTCCAGTGATCACATCTGTATATCTGTCCATCTGTCAGATACTTTCAGTGACAGCCTCCATGTTTATTTGTCAGCTGATATTTCAGAAGCAGATCAGATGTTCATCAACACACAGAGACTCTTTCTTTAAATGGAACATGAGTTGACATGTAACAGCAGTGAATCCATCACTAAACTGTTTGTGCAGTAATGAAGCTTCATGACTCAGCAGTTTATTTCCACTGTGGACTTGAGTGAAATGTTCAGAGTAAACAGACTTGATGCTAAAAGTCTCTGCAGGTGTGTGAGCTTCCAGCTCAGTGTCTTCACTCCAATACGTTAACATGAGAGCTGAGAGGAAGCTGCTACACTACACAGCTGCTCCACTTCTGCTCTGAACAGGACTGAAGTCCCTGCTGCTCTTTATACTGGATGTGCTGCATCAGTGACTGACAGCTGATGAAGTGAGTCTCTGTAAACACTGATTTATCACCTCTGTTGTCTGTCTTCTTCTCTCAACAGCTGGAGGTACTGATCTTTCTAAAGGAGAGAGTGAAGAGGACGGTGTGTGTGTTGAGAGAGGACGAGCTGTGTCCTGATGATCCAGAGAGGTTGAAGCAGCAGCAGCTTGTGTGTAGAGAGGCTCTGATTGGTCCATGTTACTGGGAAGTAGAGTGGAGAGGAGAGCTTCATCCAGCAGTGACTGACAGAGGAACCAGAAGAAGTGGAGAAGACTCTCAGTGCTGCAGTCTGAACTGCTCTGAGAACAGCTCCACTGTCAAGTCCACCATCATCCCTGTGTGTTCCTCTGGATCTGAAAGAGAATCATCAGTGTATCTGGACTGCTCTGCTGCTGCTCTGTCCTTCTACACAGTCTCTGCAGACACACTGAGACTCCTCCACCCTCCACCTGGACTTTGTCTTTTTTTATTCATTCACAGAAGCTGAACCCAGAGTGATGAGTCAGATTAATCAGCTCCATAATGTGGTGTGATAGAGAATTGCATTATTATTTTTTCTTGCAGATCTTGGAGGTTCAGAGTTATGTAGTAAGTTGAGTTCATTATGTGTCTGCTGTACAAAGTACACAACACATATTATTCACCATACTTCTTAAGTCCTAATGAATGATCTGTATATGTTTCAGAAGATGTCCACATTAGTAAACACAGAGCTGTGTGTGTGTGTCAGCCAGTGCTCTAGAGTTCCCCCTATTGAACACACTCTGGTACTGCAGATAACATTTAATCCAATTTTCTGATTGGCTGAGGCTGGTGAATTTTGTGATTGGCCATTTCATTCATGTGAGAACATGACTGGAGCTTGTACAGGATCAAATTCACAACCTGAAGCAGGCAGAACATTTAAACTGGAAAAAACAATGGAGCCTTTCTTCAGATATAATAATTCAATTATACTACAAACTGCATTATAGTATAACATGTTATTGGAATGACATAAACAATATTAGAGACCAGTAGAGACCAAAAACAAAAAATGTACCAGGCTGTAAATATGTTTTTTTAGCCTGTAAAGTTGGTTATTTTAACATGGGGGTCAATAGAGAACTGCTCACTTCTGGAACCAGCCCCCAGCAGCAGCCGAGGAACTGCAGCTTTTTGAACGAGGAAGTGATCCTCACTGCTGAAACCTACAACTACCCCCTTGGTAAAATGCAGAGAGTAATTTCCCCAGGAGGGATCAATAAGGTAATTAATATATATATATATATGGCACAGCCCCAACACTGAGACAACCCATTGCGTGAGTACTTTTACTTTAGAAAATACTTTTATATTTGTGCTTTTACTTTAGTACTAAGTGTGGTGGAAAAACACTTTCCACCTGATGAGAAGTGAAATAAAATTCCCTAGACAATCTTTGTCTTTTGAGGTTTTATTACAAAATAAAATCTTCAGAGTAATCAATTTCTGCAGAAAGGACAGAGCTCACGCAGCAACACCATGCTACAGAGGTCTGACCCCGAGCTCCATGTTGCCAGGGCTTTTAATGTCTCTTTCTCACATACCAGGATTGCAGGGATGGCAGGGAAAGAAAACAAGCTCGAGGTCAAGTGATAAAATTAATGAGCAACTGAGATAAAGTGTAAGTTATGCTCAGAGACACCGGACAGCAACAAAGATAAAGAATAGACAGTCTTTGTCCAAGACGTAAGCAGGTGTCCTCACAAAGCACAATGAACAGCATACTCAGCACATTAGGTCACTTCAGGTCAAGTTATTGTAATGCCAATTTATCATATAGCCATATATTCTCTTATCATACACTCGTATATTCTCATAAACTCGTATATTCAATTCTGTGTGAAGTACATATAACTTGACCTGAAGTGACCTAATGTGTTGAGTATGCTGTTCATTGTGCTTTGTGAGGACACCTGCTTAAGTCTTGGACAAAGACTGTCTATTCTTTATCTTTGTTGCTGTCCGGTGTCTCTGAGCATAACTTACACTTTATCTCAGTTGCTCATTAATTTTATCACTTGACTTCCAGCTTGTTTTCTTTCCCTGCCATCCCTGCAATCCTGGTATGTGAGAAAGAGACATCAAAAGCCCTGGCAACATGGAGCTCGGGGTCAGACCTCTGTAGCATGGTGTTGCTGCGTGAGCTCTGTCCTTTCTGCAGAAATTGATTACTCTGTAAACTTTATTTTGTAATAAAACCTCAAAAGACAAAGATTGTCTAAGGAATTTTATTCCACTTCTCATCAGGTGGAAAGTGTTTTTCCACCACAAACTTGGCAACGAGGATGGGATTGGACGTGTGATCTGGACTCCGTTGAAAAGACAGAAAGCCGGCTACAAAAGATTCCTCCCTGTGGGTGAGAAGCTGTCCTCAGACGGAGCCCAGTCATCACTCCAATCCCGAAGGATTTAAAGGGAAAGAATCGCACACGGTGAGAAGTGTTTTGATGTTGTTTGTGAGAGGTTACAGAGTTAATCAGAGAATTAAGAGTGTAAACCGGTATATCTCGCATAAGTACTTGCAGACAGACGTGTCTTGGTTATTATTGTAGTATTTGAGAGTTTCTGGTGTATCTGCTTGAAAAAGTGGACCAGTTTATTCTGTGAATACAAGAGACAAAATAATCAGAGATAAAGGATGGGTAAAAGTCAGAGTAAGGTGAAGTCCGATGTGGAGCCAACTCCCAAAATTCTCCCACCAATAATAAAATTGATGATTGAGAAAAATCCTGAAAGCATGAATCAGTTTAAACAGTGGGTTGATTTGGGGTTTCCAGGAAATGGCAGCTTTAGCCTGAGACAATTAGACCAACTGAAGACATGTTTGGAGGCAAAAGAAAAAAAAAGTGCAGAGCGGCATGCAGCGTTGTCCAAACGTAAACGAGAGAAGCATGAACAGTTTAAAGCAGACTGGAAGGCATATAGCATGTGGAGAAAAGAGGCAGAGGAGAGGGAAAGAAGGAGAAGATTAGGAGCACAGACACAAAAAGAGGACAAAAAACCTGAACACACTAACACATTGTATCCTTCTTTGTCCGAGGTACAAAAATCACAAAATCCATTCCGGCTGGATCCCGACCTGGACTCCAACCCCCCTCCTTACGCCCCTGTCCCAGGAGACGGCATCGGAGAGGCAGCTGGGGAAGAAGGTCCTGACAGCGGCCCCACAGCCCCGCAGACAAAGCCCGGGGAAAAGCCTGAATCAACCTTTGAAAAGGAGGATTCGGTTAAACCAAAGATATCGACTCCATCTCTGCCTACACCCATAAGACAATCAGACAGGCTGAAGGGAAAAGCACTGGCGGCCCAAAAAGGAGTGGGGGCTTTTCCAATGCTGGAGGCAGCTGGAGCCTCAGGTCCAATACTGGTATTCAGACCCTGGACTGATGAAGACATTGCAGAAGCCATGGCCCATGTCTGCAGCCCAGTTGACAATTTGACTCAGTTTGAGAGACAGTTGTTGCAGTTTGTTAAAGAATACAGACCAACAATGACAGAACTGAGACGGCTGATGAGCAAAATGTTGAAACATGACTTTCATAAGATCTCTGACTTCTTCACAGATGCCAGAATGGGTCTACGATTGACCGAACCTGACTGGCAAGCTGAGAGCAATGTGCACTTCAAAACTGCAGTGACTGAACTGGTCAATGCATGCAAAACAGCTTTTCCTATGAGAATGAATCTGTCAAACATTACCTCCCTGTTACAGGGATCCACTGAGTCATGCAGCGCTTTTCTGGCACGTCTCACTGCTGCTTTCGACATACACAGTGGGCTGACGAGGGGGGAGATGGGAGTAAACCCGCTTCAACCTTATGAGGTCCACCTGAAAGAACATTTTCTGGGACGTATGAAACCAGAAATTGCAGCTGGAGTAAAGAAGACCTGCATCTCGTGGAAAACAGCATGTCTACAGGACATACTGCAATATGCTGAACATGCAGAAGATCAACTGCATGAAAAAGAGCAGAAGAACAAAGGAGCTCGTCAGAAGAAACTGGAAGAAGCTCAGCTGACTATGTATCAAGCCATGACAGGGCTGACTGACAGAGGCAGGAGCAGAGGACATGGCAGAAGACGTGGACGAGGACGAGGCAGAGGTGCTCTGGGCAGCCAAAGACAACCATATGATCCAGATGTTTGTTATTTGTGTGGCCAGCAAGGACACTGGCGTAAAGACTGTCCCAAAGCCCAAAAAGGGAACGACATGCCGTCTTTTCCTCCATCAGACTGAGGGCGGGAGGCGGGGGGGCGGACGCCGGTGATGGACCAGTCAACACACACACAACACAACACAAAATGGGGTGAGTCTCAATTTTTAAATGATCATGAAAAAGTACTGTTTGCTATCCAGTACATTGAAGCTAAGGTTAATGCATGCAGAGCTGATTGTCTCTCTTTCACTATGTATTGTGAGAATAAACCAGGATACAAAAGGTTACCTCAATTAACACTGATAATAGCGGGACAATCAGTTACATTCCTGGTGGATTCAGGTGCAACGTTGTCTGTTTTGAAATCAACAGCGTTACTAAAATCTCCAAAGAAAAGTGGTAGAACGTGCATGACTGTGGGAGCAGGGGGAATTCCCATTATGGAGCCCTACACCAAGCCATTATCATGTACATTAGATGATTCCACTGTTAAACATTCATTTTTGCTGTCAGATCACTGTCCAGTTAATTTAATGGGCAGGGATCTTATGTGTCATTTTGGCATAATCCTAACTTCAAGTCCCGATGGCATAAAGGTCACAAAAGCGCCTCAGATTATACAAATGGTTAAATACAGCCCAGACTCTCTGTTGTATGTTTATGAGTGGTTTCTGCTGTCGGGTGTAGGTTCAGTCTCATCACAACTCACTTCATTTGCACGCACACATTGCACAGACGCAACTGATTACATGTCAGCTGATTCACTACACTGCACAGCACATGTTTCAGAAGGGTCAGATGAAAGGTTTGAGAACGTTTGGAACAGAAAGCCACTTGAAGTGGAGAAATTGAATATGACATGTATTTATTGGACAAAGAAGGCTGCTGCTGTCTCTGTATCTCTCTCTCATTCACAAGATGAGCTGTTTGATGGTGCGTCTCCACACGTGTCACTGGCAAAACCTGCCCACTGGACATGGCAGGAAATGGGACCATGGCTTCACAGACAACAGACCCTCTCTGATTTCAGGCCCACGAAAGGGGATCCCAGAACACTGTACAGCGAAAGGGGTGATGTATATAAAACAAAACTTACATCTACTGCCTTTGTCGACAGAACGATTTGCTTGATTCCTAATACACACACCACACCTTGCATGCTTTTACATGACACACCAGTTGACATGGCTGAACTATCTGAGGTGCCACCCTGTTTGTGGGCGCGTCACAAATATGACGTGGGGCTTATTGAGGGAGCCACACCTCTTGTAGTTCACCCAAAATCAGATTACAGACCATGCATGAAACAATATCCATTGAAACCAGAAGCGCTAAATGGTATCAGGCCTGTTTTTGATTCACTTTTGAAGGCTGGAGTTATAGTTCCATGCGATGACTCCCCTGTCAGAACACCAATTTTTCCGGTTAAGAAAATCAGAGACGCAGATCAACCCACTGAGTGGCGATTTGTACAAGATTTGCAAGCAGTAAATGCTGCAATACATCCGCGGGCGCCCCAAGTTTCAAATCCACATACAATTTTGTCATTAATTCCACCTAATGCCACTCATTTTTCTGTCATTGATCTCACAAATGCTTTTTTCTCCGTTCCCGTTCATCCAGACAGTCAATTCTGGTTTGCATTTTCTTTCGATGGTAAGGGCTACACTTGGACTCGCTGTCCACAGGGATATTCAGAAAGTCCTGGAGTATTCCACAGTGCACTGCGTGACAATTTACAGAGCCTCCATTTGCCTCTAGGCTCTGTTTTGTTACAGTATGTTGATGATTTGATGATTTGTAGTCCATCACAGGAAGCATGTAAAACAGATACAATAGCATTGCTAAAACATCTAGCAAACAATGGCCATAAAGCTAGCTTCTCAAAACTGCAGTTTGCTCAGACTTGTGTTACATATTTGGGACATGTGATCACAGCAGAGGGCAAATCTCTCTCTCCCAAACGTATTGAAGCAGTTCAATCTGTACCAAAACCAATCACCAAAAAGCAAATGATGAGTTTCTTAGGCATGACGTCATATTGCAGACAGTGGATACCAAATTATTCAGAGAGAGAGGCACCTCTCTCTTCCATGATTCATGGTAACAATCTTTGTGCACATGACAAACTGACTTGGACTGACCAAACTGACAGAGCCTTCACTGACTTAAAGGCTTCTTTGCAGGCTGCTCCCACACTGGGACTGCCAAACCCTGACCTTCCCTTTACTCAGTTTGTTGACCAGAAGGACGGATACATGACCTCTGTTTTGACACAGGAACATGGGGGTAGACTGAGACCTGTAGCTTATTTTTCCACCAAGCTTGATGCTGTTGCTGCTGGTCTCCCTCTTTGTCTGCGTGCTGTAGCTGCAGCAGAGAAGGCTGTGGTTGTATCACGTGATATTGTAGGCTATGGAGATTTGACACTCATGACTCCTCATGCTGTTGCTCATATTCTGCACACACAGAAGACCTCTCATCTCTCTGCACAGCGCTGGTTAAGATATCACACTACTTTGCTTGATATGCCTAACATTACTGTTAAAAGATGCAGTGTACTTAATCCAGCAACTCTTCTCCCAACTGCAGCAGATGGAGAGCCACATGACTGTCTTCAGATTCTTGATGAAGTTTGCACACCCAGACCAGATCTTTCTATGCAGCCCATACCAAATGCAGACATGGAGCTGTTTGTGGATGGTTCGGCGTCTCGCAACGTGGACACAGGTGCTGCTCAAGTGGGTTTTGCAGTAGTGACACCACATGACAATTTGCTCTGTGGCAAACTGCCACCACACTTTTCAGCACAAGCTGCAGAACTTGTAGCTCTTACTGAAGCCTGTAAACTGGCTTCAGGTAAAACTGTGAATATTTACACAGACTCGCGTTATGCGTTTGAAGTGTTGCACGATTTTGGGGCCCTCTGGCGACATAGAGGATTTCTTACATCTTCTGGCAAGCCCATCTCGCACCATAAACTTGTGTCTGCATTGCTAGATGCCATCCTCCTTCCAGCATCCATCTCTGTGATCAAACGTGAAGCTCACACTAACAGTTCTGACTCCATTTCTACAGGAAATGCTGCAGCAGACGCAGCAGCTAAAGCTGCATTGTCTGGTTCACCTTTAACTGTTTGATGTTGTCTAACACTCCTGATACCTGCTCATCTGCTGATGTTTCTGTTCTGTTCTGTTCTGCAGTCTCTTTCCACTCCTCAAGAGCGCACCATGTGGTCAAAATCAGGTGCCACATTAAAGACTCAGTGTGGATGGGTCCACATAACAAACCTTGTTTGCCACGTGCTCTTTTCCACTGTTATGCTAAACTGTCCCATGGAAGAGACCACGTGGCCAAAGGGGGAATATGCGCTGCTGTTAATTCATCATGGTACACATGTGGTTTTTCAATTTTTGCACAGGATTTTTGCAGGAAATGCCTAATTTGTGCATCCAACAATGCATCAGGGGCTATTCATATGCCACCTGCTGGTCATCCACCACCTGACAAACCTTTTGATCATTTAATGATGGATTTCATTGAACTAACACCAAGTGAAGGGAAAAGATACTGTCTTGTAATTGTTGACATGTTCAGCAAATGGGTTGAAGTTTTCCCCTCTTCCAAACAGGATGCTGGAGCTGTGGCTAAAGCACTACTAACTGAAATCATTCCTAGGTGGGGAATTCCTTCAGTCATCAGCAGTGACAATGGACCAGGTTTTGTCAACCAAGCCCTGAAAGAAGTGTAAGACTATCTTGGGTTTGACATACGTCATCATTATTCATATCATCCACAGAGTGCAGGTGCTGTTGAAAGAGAAAATGGCACCATTAAAGCAAAACTTGCTAAATGCTGTGATGAAACTGGTCTTTCGTGGGTTAAAGCACTTCCACTGGTGCTTTTCCACATGCGCATGCGAATCAGAAATAAACATGGTTTGAGTCCATTTGAAATCTTGTTTGGCAGACCCCCTCAGACAGGTGTAGGTCCAGATAGGCATCCTTCCCTTACCACAGGTGCATGTGATGATGCTATGTTGAGATACTGTGCCAACTTGTCTACAACCTTGTCAGCATTACATTCACAGGTGAAAAGTGCCCTGCCATCTGCAGCCACAGCAGTCCTCCACAACTTACAGCCTGGAGATTGGGTTCTCATCAAAGATCACAGACGCCGTCACTGGAAACAAAGGCCATTCCAGGGCCCGTTCCAGGTTCTGCTGACCACTGAGACAGCTTTAAAGGTTGCGGAGAAGGCCACATGGGTACACGCCAGCCACTGCAAACAGGTTCCTGAACCAACAGCCGACATCTAAACACCAGAGGAGTAAAGCTAAGGAGGTGACACAAATTCACCTCTAGACCCAGAATAATGGTCTAAAAATAAAAATTGACTCATCTAGACGTTGAGGAAGACAGCTGGGGTGTACGCCGTGCGCTGCCCCTAACCTGCAGCTGCGTTGGAACCATCTGCAATATAAGAGTGAGGGGTGAAATAGCGCCCTCCTCCACCAGTAGAATGGCCCAACGAAGTGACTACAGATTAAAGCTCCGTGTCACCAACGAGGGCAACAATGGAGCCCAGACCATGGCATCCCTTCAGGGGGCCAGGATGGTGCGGTCTCAGAGGTTCAACAGCTTTACTTATACTTTTAGCTGTATTTGTGGTATTTGTTATTGTTTTCACACATCATACACCACCAGCTAATGTTCATAACCTAACCAGTGTACATCCTAATGTGTCACAATTCCGAGCGCACATGCGCACTCCACGCTCTGTTGATTTATATGAAACTAATCTGTGAACGTTGTGGCTAAATTTCACAGCTCAACATCTGTATGGAGGTAATACGTCCTGTTTTATGTGTGCAGCAGGCAGACCCAGATTGCTTATGATAGGTATTTGAAGGAGATGATTGTGTTTCCACCAGTACTAATTTGTGTAAGCACGACTGTTTACTAGCTCGAGGAGCCCGCTCTAGAGTCTCCTCTTGGTCTTCATGTAATCTAGGATCCACAGCAGGAAGACTCCCGCCGCCCACAAGGACAGCTCCACCACCTTTAAACAACACACACAATGTCTGTTATTATCGCCCCACCGGTAACCAGTCCGTCGGAAATTGGATGGGGCCCTGTACTCAAGTTGTAGTGGCACAAAAGAACAACTCTGGCAACTCTATCCTGAATAGCTGAACAGCTGCAGGCCCTGGTATGGTACGAGTGGATAGGTAAGCAAACCTATCCAGTTCCTGATGTTTTCTGGGTTTGTGGAGATAATAAATTGCGTTCTGTCCTGCCTTTCAATTGGACAGGTTTGTGTGGTCATATAATGCTGGTACAGGAAATTGTTGTCATTCCTGAACAAAGGTTCCTTGCAGCCACTGACCGTCACCGGCAGACGCGAGATGTATTTGGAATGGACCCTAACATATACATTGATGAGATTGGCGTTCCCAGTGGTGTGCCTAATGAATCTAAGGCTAGAAATCAAATAGCCGCAGGGTTTGAATCCATTTTTATCTGGGTAACGATGAACAAAAATGTCGACTGGATCAATTATATCTATTACAATCAACAGCGTTTTTTCAATTACACTAGAGACTCCTTTAAAGCCCTAGGAGAACAACTACATGCCACGTCCCTAATAGCTTGGCAAAATCATATAGCACTGGGCATGTTGCTGGCTGAAAGAGGTGGCATTTGCGTTATGTTTGGAGAATCCTGTTGTACATTCATTCCCAACAATACTGCCCCCAATGGTAGCTTTACATGGGCACTGACCAAATTAGAAGCCCTTACAGTAGAGTTAAAAAAAACAATGCAGGTACTGACACATGGATGATGGACTGGTTTGACAGTAAGTTTGGTAAATGGAAATCAATTATCGTATCTGCTATCACTGGTATACTTATTGGTGCAAGTGTGTTCAGTCTGATTGGATGTTGTATTATTCCCTGCATTAGAAGTCTCATTGTAAGGTCTATTGATAGGTCAATCACACACCAGATGGCCTCTCTGGCTGAGACCCATCTCCTGTCAGATGTTGAAAACCCCACTGATTGGATTCCTCCTTTTAATGATGATGATGATGATGAAGATGATGTTTAGGTTTTAAGTTTTGTATTTTCCCCCAGCTTGCTATCAACTTAAGGATGTCTGTGTCCTACAAAAACAGCTAAATGCATATTTTAACATTTATCAGCTAATGATGTGTCTACTTAAACCTAAAGGAATGTAGTCACTGATGATATGATAAATTTGTATATACTTTGGTGTGGCTTATAATATACTTTGGTGTGATGCCAATTTATCATATAGCCATATATTCTCTTATCATACACTTGTACAGTATATTCTCATAAACTCGTATATTCAATTTTGTGTGAAGTACATACAACTTGACCTGAAGCGACCTAATGTGCTGAGTATGTTGTTCATTGTGCTTTGTGAGGACACCTGCTTATGTCTTGGACAAAGACTGTCTATTCTTTATCTTTGTTGCTGTCCGGTGTCTCTGAGCATAACTTACACTTTATCTCAGTTGCTCATTAATTTTATCACTTGACTTCCAGCTTGTTTTCTTTCCCTGCCATCCCTGCAATCCTGGGATGTGAGGAAGAGACATCAAAAGCCCTGGGAACATGTAGCTCAGGGTAAGACCTCTGTAGCATGGTTTGCTGCGTGAGCTCTGTCCTTTCTACAGAAATTGATTACTCTGAAGATTTTATTTTGTAATAAAACCTCAAAAGACAAAGATTGTCTAAGGAATTTAATTTCACTTCTCATCAGGTGGAAAGTGTTTTTCCACCACACATGACACTGACACTCATCAGTGAACAGGATGGTAGACCACTGCTGTATTGTCCAGGTCACATGGTCTTGTGCTCACTGCATACATTCACAGCAGTGTCTTGGTGTCAGTGGAGTCACCTGCAACAGTCGTCTGGCATTCAAGCCAAAGTGGTGGAGCCGGTCGCGAATGGTTTGCCTGGAAACCCTAGTACCCCTCACATCTCGTAAACGGGCCTGCAGCTGTGTGGCAGTTGCATAACGATGTCTGAGTGCATAGGTCCTTAGGTACTGGTCATCATTGTGGTCTGTCACTCGTGGGGCTCCACTCCTGGCTCTGTCACGAACTCTGCCAGTAGTTCTGTGTCTTGATTCAAGTCTGCTGATGACACTTTGAGACACACCGAGTTCACAAGCAACATCTGACTGCCTGCCACCGACCCGACGGCGCGCTATGGCCAGGTGGCGCTGCGCGTCCGTTAAGCGACGTTGTGTGTTCATGGCTGTTTGATGAACGCTGTTTGAATGACTTAATGACAATACCAGCTTTTTATAACCACAGAATGTTGAAATTGATGCCACATTGTAAAGGGTTGTCTTTTAGTATTTTTTGGTATTGGCCCCAATATATAAGGTGCACTGTACACACTAAGACCATTATGTGGATTCACCCCAATACAATTGCCTCCCTATCCCAAAAATCTCTGAAGTGAAACAAACACTGTATGTATGACATCTCACAATATCCCTAACTTATTGTGAGTAGTGTAATTGAGATCAGGGGCATACAATTTTGAGATCTCCTCTGTTTATCCCACTTCTCAAGTATTGCTCAAATAGTTATCTCAAACTCAACCTCCTTTGTCTTAGTGATGTCTTTTCTCTTTTTAGCTTATCTCTTGCTCCTAAAGGACCCCTAGGAGAAGTAATTCAGAAAAAAATGATCACAGAATGATACGAATATGAGAAGCTCAAACTGATCTCAAGAGATGAGATTGAACAACAGATGAGCAACACATTTTTCCTGAGATACAGCGATCAAATCCTGCTGTTGTTGGGTAAAGAACTTGTCAGAAACTGTCTCAATAGTCCTTGTTAATTGTCAAATGTAGTTTCTTTCTGCTTTGGATCAGTTGTTGGAGAATTGTCTCAACCTTTCGGAGCACGTGTTTCAACTGATGTGAAATTGTGGTAATTCCCAACACTGGGAGACACAAAGATTTTATCAGAGACAAAATATTTTATCTTCAGCCCCCCCACCTAAGCCCCCCCCACCCCCCCAAAACTATATGCAGACGAGTATGTGAAGAAAGCTAAAGTCCCTTCATTTTAACCCCCCTATTCATCATCTACAAGCATGTTCATATCACAGCACAACATTAACACTATAATGTAAACACAACATTTATAAACGGAGTTGACTCATGTCATCAGACATTTTTTGAAAAACAAAGGACAAAGGTCATTTCAAACAAGTTTTTATTTAGTGAATTAAATTATTAACTTATAGTGATTAAACATATTAGCAGTCTTTAATAATTCTGGTGTAAAACTGAAGGCTCAACACATGACATAAAGCATGATGTGGAATATTATTATAACAACAGCAGATTGTGACACATGATTTTTGTGCAGTATTTCCAGCTTTGCACATGAACTTCTACAAAAATAAACACTTCTGTAGTGATGAAAAAAAGTGTCCATGGTTCCTGGCCCCTAAAGAGAGGAGGATCAGAGAAAATGTGGGCCAATAGGAGCTGTTTTAGGGTACTGAGTAAAGCTGATCATTTTGAATCTGATTTCCAGAAATGTCATCTCTATATTGTTTCCAAACCTCTTTGCACTCACCCCACCAGGGATGGCAGCTGAGATGTTCAGGTAAACAGAAGTGAACCATGAAGCACGTGCTGGGTTAAACACCATCACTGGCTGACAGATGAAGTCCAGGGTAAGAAAGCTGAGAGCAGAGGAGGAACTAATTCAGAAAGTGTGATATTAAAGAGAGTCAACAATGAAATCTTCACCTGAGCTTCTTTCCACTAACTGCCTCTAGAAGGTGCCAAAGCTCCTGAAGTTCTGATTTGGAAATGTTTCATATTATCTCAGGAATAATATGATGGAAACTTGAAATGATTGTGATGATTGTTTACTGTATAAGTCCATGTAAGAGCTCCTTATTTGTTATTATTTACTAGAGGAAGTCAGGCTGCTTCCTGAACAGAGACAACTATTCACAAATGTACTCAGTGGTTTCACTGTGTTAGGTAATAACTAAGAATTCATGTTTCATTCTAAACTCCAGTGCCAGCCAATGGAGACAGGCCAATACTGAGTGAATACAATAGTTTTTTCAGTGTACACTGTAATGAACTTGTAAAAAATAATTATGTAAAAAATAAAAAGCAGCAGATGTATTGTAAAGTGGAAGTTAGGCTGCACTGACAGTGTGGAAAACATCACAAGGGAAAGGACTGTCAGAAATATATGATGCAGTTTGAAAATTAAAACAACAAATGACAACATCAGCAGTAAAAGTACACAAGTATTATCAGCAGCCAGAGGATTCCCTGTAAAACATGAAAAACAGGGTGAACACCAGGTATACACTGTAAAAATGACAGATGAAGCTGAAAAACTCTTTATATATTTTTCAAATAAATGTCACAGCTTCTTGTTTTAGTAAAATTTCAGCTGCTGGTTTTCACTCACATCTCAGTCTTTTTTTTTTAAGTTGACTTTTAAAATTCATAGAATCGAGGCTAAAACTCTTCAGAGTAGTCAGGAGCTTTAATGTGAAAGGACAAGATCATGATTAGAAGCTTAACAAAGTAAAAGTCAGCAACATTTTTCTCTTGTAATAATCGTAGCTTCCATCTTTAAAGGACTGGAAGAGGAAGAAGTTTACAAGGAATCATTTAGAAGAGTTTAACAACTGAACTTAACTGAACTATCTGTTCAACAGTGAGAGAGTTTCTCTAACAGGAGGAGACTCTCTCTGCTATACTCTACACAGAGACACTGAGGAACCAGGCCACCAGAACCCGAACCCTGGATACAGAGGTTCAGTGAATGTGGTGTTGAAGGTGTAGAGGTGGATCAGTGAGTCAGATGAGACACTGTAGAAGGACAGAGAGCCAGCAGGACAGTCCACATACACTGCTACTCTGTGAGAGACAGATGAAGATGATGAGGAGGAAGAGGAGACAGGTGTCCTTCTGTTATTGTGCCAAACAGAGTAACCACCATCAGAGCAGAACAGACTCCAGGACTGATCGTTCCTTCCAAACACACAGTTTTCTGTGCCTCCATTCCTTCTGATTCCTCTGTAACTCACTGATATATAAACCCTTTCTCTCCACTCGACCTCCCAGTAACAACGACCAGTCAGACCATTACTACACAGCAGCTGAGGCCACTGGTCAAATCTGTCTGGATGATCAGGATATGACTGATCCTCCTCCACTTGTGTCACCTTCCTGTTGTTGTCAGACAGTTTGATCTTTCTGTTTACTGTGTTTGTGTCAATGGTGAGTTCACGGAAATCTGATGGAGAGAAGAAGACACAACACAGCTGCAGTTATTGATCTATCACCTGATCATTGATTGACACTTTGAAGATGTTTGAATGTGAGCTGCTTTGTTTTCAGGAATCAAATGAAAACCACACTTACACTTCTTCGGTCTCAACCATCGGACTCCACCAGGCTCCACCCTGAAAAGAGGAGGTGGGTCAGACCAGCACGTTCTCTTTCAGCATGCAAACATGGACATTGCATGACTCTCATACACAGATGGTTTGATTATTCTGTTCATTCAGCAAAGAGACAAAGGACCTGGAGTCCTTATCTTGGAATTATACGGAGCAGGGAGGTGACATGGAGGAAAGATTCCATTATTTGTCTTCTCCATTTGATATCACTTTTGGTGTCAGACACAAGAAAAGATCTCAGAATGACAAGATCAGGATCTCAGAGAGATTTAGCTGATTATTGATCATGGATATTTTAGAAGACAGAGACATGATCAGAGACCTGATTTCATTTCCTCCTTGGTTTGAGACACTGGCAGATGAATGTCTCTGAGCAGTGTAGATGGTCTTATTATTGTTGGGATGTTATTATTAGTGTGTCAGCACTGAACAGGTATCTAAAGTCTTTGGGGTTGTTGTGGTGAAAGCACTCTGAGTGCTCAAAGTGGCTCTGTTGGTTCAGGAGCAGTTCAACCAGATTTAATGATTGTCACATATTTTCTCTTAAATATGACACAGTGAGTCATGATGAGACACTGAAGTCAGAATTAGAGAAAACCCCTCTTTGTGTTGTTGTTGAATTCAAAGCACTTCTGTAGAGATCTGTCATCAGCTCTTCCTCCTCTATCAGACACTGTCTGTGGCTGCAGCAGGCCTCTCCATACCTGAGGGTGTCCAGTCTCCAGTGTGGATCCTTCAGTCCAGCAGACAGCAGCTTCACTCCTGAGTCTCCTGGATGATTGTAGCTCAGGTCCAGCTCTCTCAGATGGGAGGGGTTGGAGCTCAGAGCTGAGGCCAGAGAAGCACAGCCTTCCTCTGTTATCAGACATCCTGACAGCCTGCAGACACACACAACATCACACAGGAACCCTCTGTCAACACGTGCTGGTCTGTTTTGTTGTTCTTTTTTGTTAATATTTTTGTTTTTGGTTCTGGTCCATTTTGGTCCAGGTTCAATATATTTAAGGCAAATTAAACATCATATGTAGGATTTTAAAAAATCAACAACTGAAGCAAAAACAAGAGAAATGATGAATAATTGTCTGAGTCTAGAAAGTTCTGCTGAGCTTTAGTAAAATTTACTTTGAACAATCCTACACAAGTTGGCTGTTTATCCACTGATGTAAATCAGATATGAGCAAATCATCAGCTAAACAGGTTGATGGATCCTGACCTGAGAGTCTCCAGGGTACAGTGTGGAGTCTTCAGTCCAGCAGACAGAAGCTTCACCCCTGAATCCTGCAGGTCATTGTTACTCAGGTCCAGGTGTCTCAGACTAGAGGACTGGGAGCTGAGAACTGAGGACAGAGCTTCACAGCTTCTCTCTGAGAGGTTACAGCTGCTCAGTCTAAAGAGGAAACAATGAAGAAAAAGTCAAATAACATTTGTGTTGAAAGGACAATCAAAGGAACAAAACTCTCAGTTTGCTCTGCAGCTCACAGCAAACTAACAGACCTGCATTTGAAAACTGGGCCAAACATCAAACAGATTTGTTCAGTGAAGCAAAAATATTAGCTCTTTATCCACCTGCTAACCAATGAGGAGTTTCTACATTGATGATCATCTTTAAAATTATATTATTTTAATATATAATTATTATCAATATGATATGGATGTTAACAATGATAGCTTTAGCACTGCGTTTATCTCATTATCTCAATTGGATTCTCTCAAAGTGTAAATAAACCCACTCATTGTCTTAACCACACCCTCGACCACACCCCAGTGTCATGCCTAATATAACAGAGGACTCCTGTGCTGACTTCAGTCCATCCCAAATTTGACCATCATGTTGACAAAGTTGCTGATTCAATGCGAATGACACTTGACTCTGTCACTCCTCTAAGAAAGAAGACAGAGAAACAAAAGAAGTTTGCTCCGTGGTTCAACTCACAAGCTCACAAATTACAGCAAACAACATGAAACCTTGAAAGGATTTGATGCTCCACCAAATTGGAAGAATCCTGCTTGGCCTGGAAAGATAATCTTAAAGCATACAGGAAGTCCCTCTGTAATGCTACAGCAGCCTACTACTGTTCATTAATAGAAGACAATAAAAACAACCCCAGGTTTCTCTTCAGCTCTGTACCCAGGCTGACAGAGAGTCACAGCTCTATTGATCCATGTATTCCTATAGCTCAGCAGTAATGGGCTTCTTTAATAATAAAATTCTGACTATCAGAGACAAACTTGATCACCTACTGCCCTCAATTAGCACTGATTTTTCTTTAAGCACAGGAACCTCAGAAACAGTAAAACCTGATATGCATTTAAAAGTTTCTCTTCCACTGATCTTCACCAACTAACTTCTATGATTTCTTCATCTAAACCATCAACCTGTCTTTTAGACCTAATCCCCACCAGGCTCCTCAAGGAAATCTTACCCCTAATCAGCAACTTTCTACTGGATATGATAAATTCCTCCTTACTAACAGGTTATGTACAACAACAGTCCTGTAAAGTAGCTGTAATTAAACAGCTTCTTAAAAGGCCATCTCTTGCAGGTGTTTTAGCCAACTACAGGCCTATATCTAACCTTCCCTTTCTCTCTAACATCCTTAAGAAAGTAGTTGCCAATCAGCTGTGTGACTTTCTACAGAACAATAATTTATTTGAGGATTTTCAGTCAGCATTCAGAGTGAATCATAGCACAGAGACAGCATTAGTGAAAGTTACAAATGTGCAAAAAGTTACAAAAGTTATTATGTGCATCAGACAAAGGACTAGTCTCTGTACTGGTCTTGTTTGATCTTAGTGCTTCATTTGATACTGAACAGTGTGCATGCGTCACTATGTGTGCAGCCTGTTACGGCAGCCCCCGATTTTCTTTCACTTTTATTCTACTTTTCTTATCTTTGAGGCACTTTTCATAATTTTTCTTTAATACGTTGGATTACTTTCTTTTCATCACACTGAGACATGTGGGTTGTGAGATTTTTGGGGCTTTTGTTTGCCGTTGCGTTACTTTTTTTCAGCGTAGCGACGCAACAACTCCACTCGACCCGCATTGTTCACACCAGGGATCAGCTGTTAGACCTCAAGCCGGCTTTTTCACTGACAAGGCAAGAGGATATTCCTGTTGAAATTTGGCGCAAGACACACTGTGGATGCAGAGGAAACAAAAAGTTACGGAGGAAGAGGGAGGCTCTGAAACATCAAAGGAGAAGTTTTAAGCCGTGTCTCCCCTCTATCATCATGGGGAACGTGAGGTCCCTCGCAAATAAGATGGATGAGCTGATGACGCTGGCCCAGAGACAGAGGGAGTATCGTGACTGTAGTTTGATGTGCTTCACGGAGACATGGCTGCACCAGGATGTTCCTGATGATAACGCTACCATCAGGGGCTTCCACACGGTCCGTGCTGACAGAGACTGCGTCAGGAGCGGTAAGCGCAAAGGAGGAGGGCTTGCTGTTCTGGTGAATAATCGGTGGTGTAACCCCGCTCACATCACAGTGAAGGAGCGCATGTGATCATGGTGGCAGTTTATGTTCCCCCCTCTGCAAACCCAAACACCGCGTGTGACATCATTCACTCTGCAATAGCCCGGTTACAGACTCAGCACCCGAGTGCATGCATTGCTATCTCGGGTGACTTCAACCATGTTAATTTGGACTCCACACTTCCCACTTTCACACAGTTTGTGAACTGTCCTACCAGGGAAGGAAGAACAATAGACCTGCTGTATGCTAATGTTAAAGATGCTTACAGCTCTTCCCCCCTCCCCCCACTGGGCAGGTCAGATCACAACCTGGTTCACCTCACCCCCTGCTATGTGCCTCTTGTCAAGAGTCTGCCTGTAACTTCAAAGACTTTGAGGAGATGGACGAGGCTAAGGAGACACTGCAGGGCTGCTTTGAGGTGACAGACTGACAGGCACTTTGTGAGTCCCATGGTGACGACATTGATGGGCTCACTGAGTGCATCACAGGATATATAAACTTCTGTGTGGACACCATTGTCCCAGCCAGGACAGTCAGTTGTTACCCCAACAACAAGCCGTGGGTAACAAGGGATATTAAAGCCATTCTGAACGACAAGAAGAGGGCGTTCAGAGCTGGCAACAAGGAGGAGGTGAGGAAAATACAGGCAACTCTGAAATCCAAGATCAGAGAGGCCAAGGAGAAGTACAGGAAGAAGTTGGAGGGGAAACTTAAGCACAACAACATGAGAGAGGTGTGGAGTGGCATGAGGACCATCACTGGTTACCAGCCAAGAAACGGCGGAGGAGCTGACGGCAGCGTGGAATGGGCAAATGAGCTGAATTTGTTTTTAACAGATTCGACAGAGTGATCACCCCCCAGCAGACTCTGCAGTACAAAGGCAACCATCAACTCCACTCTCTCTCCCTCCCCCCTCCTCTTCTTGCTCTCCCTCATCTCCATATGAAGACCTCACTCCCACCTCCTCCCCTGACTCCCCTGACTGCACTCAACAGAGAAGCACATACACCCCTCCCCTACCTGACACCTCCACTCTGTGCTTCACTTCTGACCAGGTGAGAAGACAGCTGAACAGACTCCATGCAGGCAAGTCAGCAGGCCCGGATGGCGTGAGCCCAAGGGCCCTGAAGACCTGTGCCCCCCAGCTATGTGGAGTTTTTCACTATATCTTCAACATGAGTCTCAGTCTTCAGAAGGTCCCCATGTTGTGGAGGACATCATGCCTTGTTCCTGTACCAAAGACACTGCGTCCCAGCGACCTCAAGGATTACAGGCCTGTTGCACTGACGTCACACATCATGAAGACTCTGGAGAGACTCATCCTGGAGCAGCTCCGGCCTATGGTCCAACCACTGCTGGATCCCCTTCAATTTGCCTACCAGCCCCGTCTTGGAGTGGACGACGCCATCATCTACCTGCTCAACCAAGTCTACACCCACCTGGACAAGCCGGCGAGCACTGTGAGGGTCATGTTTTTTGATTTCTCCAGTGCATTTGACACCATCAGGCCAACTCTACTGGGTGAGAAACTGACAACGATGCAGGTGGACGCCCCACTGGTGTCCTGGATTGTGGACTACCTGACTGGCAGACCACAGTACCTGCGCCTGCAGTGCTGTATGTCAGACAGTGATCAGCAACACCGGGGCTCCGCAGGGGACCGTCCTCTCTCCCTTCCTCTTCACTCTCTGCACCACTGATTTCAGATACTGCACAGAGACCTGCCACCTTCAGAAGTTTTCTGATGACTCTGCTGTAGTAGGATGTATTTCAGGTGGTGCTGAGAGTGAGTACAGGACTGTGGTTGACAACTTTGTCACGTGGAGCAGGAGAAACCACCTGCAGCTCAATGTGACAAAGACAAAGGAACTGGTGGTGGACTTGAGGAGGACCAAGGCTACAGCGACCCCTGTTACCATTCAAGGGGTCAATGTGGACATGGTGGAGGAGTACAGGTACCTGGGAGTGTACCTGGATTGCAAACTGGACTGGTCCAAAAACGTGGACACTGTGTACAAAAAGGGCCAGAGCCGTCCCTATTTTCTGAGACGGCTGAGGTCCTTCAACATCTGCCGAATGATGCTGCGGTGTTCTACGAGTCTGTGGTGGCCAGTGCCATCCTGCACGCTGTTGTCTGCTGGGGCAGCAGCCTGAGGGTGAAGGACACTAACAGACTCAATAAGATCATCAGGAAGGCCAGCCATGTTGTGGGGGAGGAAGCGGACTCACTGAATACAGTGTTGGAGAGAAGAGTGTTGTCCAAAGTTAGGACAATATTGGACTCTCCTTCACACCCTCTCCACCATGTGCTGATCAGTCGCAGAAGCTCATTCAGCAACAGACTCATTGTTCCATGCTGCACAACAGAGCGACACAGGAAATCATTCCTGCCTGTCGCAATCAAGATATATAATTCAGAACTCTAAAAGAACAAAACAAAACAAAACAAAAAAAACTCATGTATACTGTGTATACATCATTTTGAAACAGTGAAAAGACCTACCTCATGTATATAATGCAAATAAGATGTCTATGTTTTTCAATTTTTTCTATTTTTCTACTTATATATATATGTGTGTGTATCTTCTCTGTTCAATTTCTTCTTCATTTTTCACCTGGGAGTGTGTAAGTAACAAAAGAATTTCCCTATGGGGATTAATAAAGTGTTTTCTGATTCTGGTACTGATACCATTGACCATCAGATCCTACTACAGAGACTGGAACATTTAATTGCCATCAAATGAACCTTAGTGAGGGTTAGGTCTTACCAATGAGATCAATTTGGAATAACTTCCTTATATTTGGTAACAGCATTATTAGACAAATATCTACAGTAGTTAATTTTTTTTTCCCCCAGATGCTGTGCAGTTCATTATTGTAAATTCAAATGTTATTAAAGAATGATGGGATAAAAGAGGGTTCTGAAGGGAATACTGTCAAATATTCAGCTTCTATGCCATAAGTCAGTACAAGATCAAGGGTGTCATTAAAGCAGTGAGTTGGTTTGTTTTTGAAAGAAGCCAATTGAGTCTAATACTGAATAGAAAGCAGTCTTAAGGCTGTCATTGTGGGCATCTACATGAATATTAAAGTCACCCACTATAATTGCTTTGTCTGTACTATGCACTAAATCAGATAAAAATTCTGTGAATTCAGACAAAAACTGTGAGTAAGCAGCGGGTGGACAATACACCAGAGCAAATAGGACTGGTTTTTCTGCCTTCCAGTTTGGATGTGAGAGGCTGAGGATAAGGCTTTCAAATGTGCTATAACTCAGCTAAATCATTCCTGCCTGTCGCAATCAAACTATATAACTCTGGACTGTAAGAATCACGGACTCATGTATACTGTGTATACGTTATTTTTTAAACTATCAACCACAAACCTCATGCACATATTGCAAATATTAAAATATTAAGATGTCTTATCTTTTATATTTGTATATTAGTTGTATATATTGTTCTGTTTGATATTGGAGTTATTGCAATATTTTTACTTGATTTTCATTGTACTATACTGTTATTTTGTTTTTCATTTACTTATTTATTCTAGAAATTTTTTCTCTCACCACACACTGTGCAATTTTCCTCTTTTTTCTTCTTTTTCAACTGGGAGTTAAAGTAACAGCAAGAATTTCTCTACGGGGATTAATAAAGTTATTCTGATTCTGATTCTGATTTAGAGTCCACTTCAAAAATAAAATAGACTCTATCAGATGAAAATGATCTCAGTGTAAGCTTACAAATTCAATCACCAAAGAACCTTTGTATGAGGAAACACTGGAGAAATTCATCCTGGTTGATGCTGAGATGCTTGGTTTTTCTCAAAACCATCAACTCGCCCCTTAGATCCCATACCTACATCCTTTCTTACAACCTTTTATAGCTTTTTTAATGAAGACTTACTTAACATAACAAATTATTCTCTTCATATAGGTGTCTTCCCTGCTGTTCTTAAGATGGCCAGAATCAAATCCCTTCTGAAGAGAAACAATTTAGATCCCTTCATACTGAAAAACCACAGACCAGTATCCAATCTACCATTTTAAAGTAACATTTTAGAAAAGCTTGTATTTAATGAGTTGAATGGGGTTTTTTTAACTCTCACAGTTGTCACGACTAGGGCAAGGACTTGGACCAAAAGGCACGACCCCAAAGACAAAATCAAAAATAATAGTTTTTATTCTAACAAAGTAGCAAAAATAAGGATCACCCATAAAGGGGAAAAAGTCACAAAAGCAAAAATGCAAAATGTAAACGCAAAATCTCTCTTAGAAGAAAGATGGAAGAAGGAACTAAAACCAAACAAGAAACAAAGTAACAAATAAATACACAACCTGACTGGGGATACAACTACGAGAGGCTAGATGAGAAACAAAAGACATGTCAAGGGCAAGAGAGAAAAACGAACTGACAACAAACGAAACGACGAGACTTAAATACACAAGGCAATGGGCAACAGATGAAACCAATTAAGGCGGGGCAGACAATCACAAAGGCGGGAAACAAGACAAGAAGTAAAACCTGACAAGATACACAAGGGCAATGATTTCAAAATGAAACAGGAACTATAAACAAAACTTAACAAACTAAACAAGACACTGAAAATGTCAACAAAAGAGTTCAAAACATAAAAAAACTAGTCATGACAACAGTAGTTTTGAAATATTCCAATTTGTCTTTCGGACCAATCATAGTACTGAGACTATACTAGTCAAGATTGTAAATGACCTTAGGTGATATATGGATATGAAAAAACAAACAAACAAACAAACAAAAAAACATCTGTATTAGCATCACTTGACATAACTGCAGCTTTTGACTTAAGGTCACACCATTCTTTTAGATAGACTTCACATCCTGACTGGCCTCTCTGGTACTGTTTTTATTTGGTTCAAGTCTTATCTTACTGACAGAGAATTTTATGTCTGCATGGGAGAATGTTCTTCTAAAAACTTTAAATTAAATTGTGGTGTTACCCAAGGTTCAATTTTAGGTCCTACACTTTTTAACCTTTACATGCTGCCACTTGGAAATGTCATCAAGGAGTCATCTTCGACTCAGATCTTAGTTTTGAGCCTCACATTAAAAATGTGATTAAAACTGCTTTTTATCATCTGAAGAACATTTCCATAGTGCAACCATTTCTGTCTCAAGCCAATTCAGAGACATTGCTGCAGGCTCCTATCACCTGCAGAATTGATTACTGCAACACTCTGCTTTCTGGTTTCACTAAAAAGAACATATCTCAGCTTCAGCTGCTTCAAAATTCAGCAGCACGTATACTGACAAAGACCAGACAGAGAGCAAACATTACACCGATTTTAAAGTCTCTGCACTGGCTTCCTGTCTGCTTCAGAACTGATTTTAAGAGCCCTTTATTGGTTTATAAAGCTCTTAATGGTCTTGGTCCAACCTGTTTATCATATTTGCTTTTAACCTATGAGCCTTCTAGAACCCTCTGGTCTTCTGGTAGTGGCCTTTTAATTAAACCTAAAGTCAGAATAAAAACCTATGGAGAAGCCTTCTTTTATTACTATGGTCCACGTCTCTGGAACAGCCTCCCTGAAGACCTGAGGGCAGCAGAGAACTCTGATACTTTTAGAAGCAAACTCAAGACCTACCTCTTTAATCTGGCTTTTAATTGAAGTTTATTTGTTATTTATTATTATCCACACATTTTAAATTATTTATTTATTTATTTAGTATTGTTTGTTTATTTCAAATGTTCTCTTTTAACATTTTTCTGATCATTTTTAGAAACTTCACTTTGATTTCTTTTAAATTATTCACTTCATTCTATTATCATTTTTGATTGTTCCTGTTATTTATGTATTTTATATTATTTTGCTATATTAATTATTTCTTCTGCCTCCAGTGTTTTCTCATTGTAAAGCCTTGAGATTTCTGATACTGTTTCCTCAGTTCCTGGTTTTATTGAAACCTTATCATTTACACTGTGGTTATTGATGGATTTTGGGTGTGTGCCTGTGTGGGGTGGAGGGACTAATACTGTGTACAGCACTTTGTGCTACAATGTATTTGTACGATAAGTGCTATAAAAATAATGTCTCATTGGTTGAACTGACTGAAATGAAGTTAAACTGAAGGAATAATTCTTAGTCTGAGATAAGTCACAATATGGAACAACTATTTCAAATCTCATTCATTCATTTAAGATGAATGGATGAAGATATACCAGGTTCAGTTGTGGATTAAAGATATAAGATCTACAACAGTAACAGACAGTGAACTGACCTCAGAGTCTCCAGTCTACAGTGTGGACTCTCCAGAAAACCACACAGCAGCTTCACTCCTGAATCCTGCAGCTTATTCATCCACAGCCCGAGGTCTCTCAGATGGGAGGGGTTGGACTTCAGAGCTGAGGCCAGAGAAGCACAGCTGATCTCTGACAAACTGCAGGAACTCAATCTGAATAAAAAATAAATCATGCGGATAAAAATCATTTCTAATCCAATCAGATATGTCCTAATCAATGAACTTTCACTAACATGAGTAGAGGGACTTTGTCCTTCTCTTATTGTGGATCATCATAATGTCAGCCTTCTACACACATCATCCAAATGTCACCACAACATTCATATAACTATTCATGTCAACATAGATTCATAACATGCTGCTGAGCTCAGTCAAGTCTGAGCTGAGCTGCAGTGATGCAATAAGAGTAAAAGCTGTCATGTCTGGGGTTTTTTCTGTTGTTTTTGTTTTCTCTCTTTTTTTCTTTCTCTCTGTGGCTCCTCCCTACTCCCTCCTCTCTGCTCTGGCTTAATGCACACACCTGTGCGCAATCAGTCAGCTGAACAACATAAGAGGCTCGGCGTTCCTGTTCTCCCTCGCCAGAACGTTCCGTCATCTCCTGTGGTGACTTGTTCTCTGTGCTCCTCGTGATTTACCCTTTTGAGGCTTTACTTACCTGATCTTTTGGATTTACTCACTCAGATTGAAACTAACCATTGTGCTCTTTTTCCCCCACAGTCTCCACTAGTCTCTCCTCGTCGCTATTACTACCGACCCTGCCACGCTGCCCTGGAATCCCCCCTCTCTCCTATCTTTTCTTTTGTTTTTGGACCTTGTGAATAAACTGTTAAACACTGCTCACCTGTCTGCTTTTGGGTTCTGGCCTGATTCTTAGACTCAGCATTACAAAAAGCATCAACAGTGTCAGGAATTCTGTTAGATTAAAGAATCTTTGTTCACCTCAAATGAAACTAGAATATTTATTATGTTGTTATTTAGTGATAAACTCTCCTTCTGTTTGTTTTAAAACCAGCGTGAACACATGGAAAACCTCCAAAAGAAAAATTATTCAACTCATCCAGAAAAAAAAAAATTCTGTTGCTCTTTAGTTTTTTTTTTTTACAGTGATCTGATTGGTCAATATTCGGGCTGTTGACAGGTTTTGATCTGATCCCCTGAAGTTTACCTGCTCCAGAGCAGGTTAGCTGTGCAGCATAGGTTACCATAGCGATGTAACCTGATCACCTTCATGATTCTGAAAACCCAGAGTTAAACCTGAAGTTACCAGGCTAATCCCAAATCCTGATTCACAGTACAGGTCTCTGATCAGCTCAGGAAATCTAGAACTAAACCCATGTTAAAGTGAAGAGAAAGTATTTTAATCCCAAAGACGCAGATTTAATAAAGTTTGTACTTAGATGATAAATATCAACTCAGATGAGGAAGAATAAAATCCTCTTCATTGTTGAAGTTTTTACATGACCTTCTGCTTTATGAACTTTGTAGCTGAAAAGGTTTTTGTAATTAAATGTGAGGGCTGAGTTAGGCTTAGAGGTCTGGCTGCTTTAGGATTGTAACTCCACCCACTAATGGGTAGGAATAGATATGCCCATCTTTAAAAGCCCAGGTGAGGGTGCAGCCTCCTGTGAGCAGTGCTTTAGTGTGTGCAGGTGAGGGAAAGTTGGATTTGGAGACAAAGGGAAAAGGTGATTTGTTTTGTTAATAGAGGTATTTTCTGATTCCACAGATCTGTGCAGTCCTGTGAGCCTGTAGCTCTTTCCCTGTGTTCTATAGCAATGTGTGTTTCCATCTGACAGGAAGACTGAGGGTTGCACCTTGTTGAGTCTTATCCACTGAACCAGACAGAGCCAGGGGATTCTGTAGTAGCCCCCACATGTCCTTAAGTATGAAACTTATTTAAAGGCAGTGTAGTGGGGCTATATCCCCTAAAGTATTAGGTTATGCTGTGTGGTAGACTTGCATTGTTTAAAGTGTCTTATAGTGGGACCAGCACCAGGTGAGCACATGGTGTGAGTATAAGCAGGTTGTGATAGAATCTCCCCACAGTGAGGACCCTACCCTTGTTTTAAACTTTGTTGTATGTAGTTGGTGCTATCTGGGTTATTTCCATATTGTAGAATAAAGTCTATCATTTGTACTTACCTGAGTGCTTTTGTTCTTTCAGGCCTGTTAGTTCTCAACACTTCCTGTCTTAATTATCTAGGTTTAAATAAAGTTAATTTTAGTTTGAATGCATGTCTGCTGCTCTTCCTTTTTGAACATTTTAGTTATTTGTGTCACCACTCAGTATCAGTAAGTTATATTACTTTGAGGTTTATAATTTTAACTCTTCAGACCTCTCTGCACTCTGTGTTGGGTCACATAAAGTAAAGTGAAATGAAGTGAAACTGAAGGAATAATTCTTTGTCTGAGATAAGAAAAAGTCACAATATGGAACAACAACTATTTACAATCTCATTCGTTAAAGATGAATGGATTCAAGTTCTAGATGAAGATAAACCAGGTTCAGTTGTGGATTAAAGATATAAGATCTACAACAGTAACAGACAGTGAACTGACCTCAGAGTCTCCAGTCTACAGTGTGGACTCTCCAGAGAACCACACAGCAGCTTCACTCCTGAATCCTGCAGCTTGTTGTTACTCAGGTCCAGGTGTCTCAGATGGGAGGGGTTGGACTTCAGAGCTGAAGCCAGAGAAGCACAGCTAATCTCTGACAAACTGCAGGACCTCAATCTGAATAAAGAATAAATCATGTGGATAAAAATCATTTCTAATCCAATCATATATGTCCTAATCAATGAGCTTTCACTGACATGAGTAGAGGGACTTCGTCCTTCTCTTATTGTGGATCATCATAATGTCAGCCTTCTACACACATCATCCAAATGTCACCACAACATTCATACAACTATTCATGTCAACACAGATTCATAACATGCTGCTGAGCTCAGTCAAGTCTGGAATTAGAAGATAAAGATCAAATCAGACATGTTGGACTAAAATCTGACTTTGATTCACCACTGAAATGGATCAAACTTCAAATGTTCAGTCCTGATCCAGGAAAAATGTCTTGCTTGGTCCTGGTCTCTATCCTGCAGATCAGCTCAGGAAATCCACAACTAAACACTTATTCAACTGAACAACAACTATTTGATCCCAAATTACAGATGGATTTAATGAAAAACTTTGGAAAATGGTCAGAAGCAAAGTCACATACACTCAATTTACTTCTAAAACCATGATAAATAATAATAATAATACATTTTATTTGTTGGTGTCTTTCCAAACACACAGAGACAATTTACAATACAACAAGATTTGCAGTTAATGGACTGAAACATGTCAAACCAACAGTGTGGTCCTTTAAGTCTTTGCTCCTTAACACATTTAACAAGTCAATTCAAGTCAATGAGAAAAAAAAAATACAATTTATACACTTGTGTTAAAGATCAAAACACACGTGCACACACACACTGAAGAACTGACATTAGTCCTGACACTTCATTGAAATGAACTTCAAAGGAAAGAAGAGTTTTTTCTTCAGCACATGTTTTTCAATTGATTAGTACAAATATTAGTTCTGTGGATCTTCTGTATATTGTTGTGATAATAATGGACTTTGAACAACTCACACTGGACATTTTCTACACTTCATTTAGAAAACATTAGTCTGCTGACTGTGAAAAATACGAGTGTGTGAGTTCTGAAGGTTTCGTTGAAGTCAACAGACGTTATTCATGACAACTGGATCTGGTGGTTTTGAGTCTTTGGAAGGAGTTCTGCCACTAATCAATATTTTTATCCAGTTTTAAACCACTTTTTATTCCTCAGGTTTTAGATTGGTGGTTTTACAAATCTGTTTAAATTAGGTCAAAAGATTTTGGTCAGCTGCTTTTTCACTTTCAAACTTGCTTTACTGTATGAATTGTATTCAACATGTTACACAGCCTGCCCATAACAAAGGCCACATTTTAGATCTATGTATTACCCACGGCCTGTCTGCTAATATTTCTTCAGTTGTGGATTCAGGCTTATCTGATCACTTCTGTGTCTTTTTCACTGTTACTAATTGATAACTGACGACCGGAACAACCCCTCTTCTCAACCATGGATCATCTAATTAATCCTGCCTTTATGAAGGCTGGCAGTCTGTCTAACAGCTTCAAATGAAGACTTTAGAGTCCACTTCAAAAATAAAATAGACTCTATCAGATGAAAATGATCTCAGTGTAAGCATACAAATTCAATCACCACAGAACCTTTGTAGGAGGAAACACTGGAGAAATTTGTCCTGGTTGATGCTTAGATCCGATACCTACATCTTTTTTTTACAACCTTTTTTCAATGAAGACTTACACTACTCACAATAAGTTAGGGATATTGTTATTTACATGAGTGCTTTTCCTATTTAGTCTGAATTTTAATGAAATAAGTAAAAGTTCCCATTGATATTACTAATAATGAATGAGAAGAAACACCATTTTCCTTAGTTTATTATTTATTACCCCCAAAAATTACTACAAGGATAGCGCCAAATAACAAAAATTGACAATGCCACTATCAGGTGTTTCCACCACTTGCTGCAATGACAGCGACGTCTCGTGCTCCTCACTAGCCTCAGCATGTTGTTCTGAGGCAATGTGTTCCACTCTTCCACAAGTGCTACACGCAGTTCTGCCAGGTCACGTGGGGGTGGGGTACGATCATCCAGTCTTTGCTTCAGCTGGTCCCAGACGTGCTCTATGGGGTTCAGGTCAGGGGACATTGCTGGCCATATGAGGCACTCCGGCTTTCTGAAGTCGAGCTGTGACAATTCTGGCACGATGTGGTGGAGCATTATCATCCATGAACAGAAAGTTGGGGGTGTGTTGGTGGAATTGGGGGATGATGATGGGTTCTATGATGTCTCTGAGGTAAGAACGTGCGGTGACTGAGCCATCTACAATAACCAGATTTGTTTTGCGCTGACTGGTGATACCTGCCCAGACTGTTGCACCTCCTCCACCAAAGCAAACCCTGGGGACCATGTTGACCTCGGCATATCGCTCACCTCGCCTTCTCCAGCAACGCTGACGACCATCATTTCTGTGCAAGGGGACCCGACACTCATCAGTGAACAGGATGGTAGACCACTGCTGCATTGTCCAGGTCACATGGTCTTGTGCCCACTGCAAACATTCACGGCAGTGTCTTGGTGTCAGTGGAGTCACCTGCAACGGTCGTCTGGCAAAATCTCTATAGTGAAACAAACACCGTATGTATGACATCCACTGAGTCTCTCAATCTCCACTGAATCTCCCTAACTTATTGTGAGTAGTGTACTTGACATAGCAAATTATTCTCTTCAGGTGGGTGTCTTCTCTGCTGTTCTTAAGACGGCTAGGGTCAAATCACTTCTGAAGAGAAACAATTTAGATCCCTCCATACTTAAAAACCACAGACCAGAATACAATCTACCATTTTAAAGTAACATTTTAGAGAAGCTTGTTTTTAATGAGTTGAATGTTTTTTTTTTTAACTCTGACAGTATTTTTGAAATATTCCAATTTGTCTTTTGTGCCAGTTGTAGTACTGAGACTGTACTAGTCAAGACCTCAGGTGATATATGGATATGGATATGGATATGAAAAAAACTAAACAAAAAACAAAAACAAAACACCCAAACTTACAAAAAAAACAAACAAAAAAAAAAAACACCAGTACTAGTATCACTTGACATAACTGCAGCTTTTGACTTAAGGTCACACCATTCTTTTAGATAGACTTCACATCCTGACTGTCCTCTCTGGTACTGTTTTTATTTGGTTCAAGTCTTATCTTACTTACTTACTTAATTTTATGTCAGCATGGGAGAATGTTCTTCTAAAAACTATAAATTAAATTGTGGTGTTACCCAAGGTTCAATTTTAGGTCCTACCCTTTTTAACCTTTACATGCTGCCACTTGGAAATGTCATCAAGAGGCACGGCATCAGCTTCCATAGCTATGCTGATGATACACTGCTTTACATTTCTGTGTCTCCTGATGACCCAGGGCCAATCAAGGCTCTTTTTAACTGTATTTTACATATCAAGTTATGGATGGCAGAAAATTTTCTACAACTCAATCACAAACTTTGGCACTAAACGCCTGTAAACAAGTGAAAAACCAAGGAGTCATCTTCGACTCAGATCTTAGTTTTGAGCCTCACATTAAAAATGTAATTAAAACTGCTTTTTCATCATTTCTCTCTCAAGCCAATGCAGAGACATTGCTGCACCTGCACTTCACGGTAACCTGCTGTTACTGAACTTTTGCCTGCCTCGACCAAGCCTCCTGCCCAGCCCGTGAACTGTTTTGTGTGCCAGTTAATAAACCTATTAACTGATCATCAGTTCATTGCCTGTTTTGTACTGCACTTGGGTTCATACTATACCCTTCACAGTACAATCTGGCCAGTCATGGACCCAGCAGAACCACCGTCACCATGGGATCGGTTTGAAAGAATCGAGAGAGTGCTCATGCTTCATGAGCAACGGATGGAGGAGGCTGCTGCCCATGCCAGACAAGCTGCGGAGGCCCAAGCCAGGGCCATCACAGCCCTCACAGCTCAACTGCAACAGCTGACCTCCACCCTTTCCTCTCCAGAGGCCAGTCTCTGCACCAGCACCTCCACCTCCTGCTCCAGCTCCAACTCTGCCAAGGATGATATCAGAACCCCGGCTGGGAGCCCCAGAGCGCTACAATGGGGATCCCAAGCTCTGTTGTCCCTTCCTGACTTCCTGTTCTCTGCTGTTCAGTCTGCAGCCACACACATTTGCCACTGAGGGAGCTAAGGTGGCATACGTCATCAGCAACCTGACAGATAGAGCTCTCCTCTGGGGAACTGCAGAGTGGGAGAGGCAGACTCCTGCCTGTGCTTCATTCCAGGCCTTCTCGGAGGAGCTGTGCAAGGTCTTCGGGCTGGGAGCTATGGGTCCAGATGGCACTTCCGAGCTTCTCTCCATACGGCAGGGAAATCAGTCCGTGGCAGATTACTCCATCGACTTCCGGACCAAGGCCCATCAGAGTGACTGGAACCTGGCTGCACTCCGGGATGCCTTTCTGCATGGTCTAGCAGAATATATCAAAGATGAACTGGTTTCTTACCCTCTACCTGCCACACTGGATGAACTCATCGAGCTCAGCACTTGACTGGACCTCCGTGTCAGGGCCCGGAGAAGAGAGAGGAGACAGAACCCTGCACTTTTTACTGCAGCTCACCGCCTGAAGTCCCCATCCGCTTCTTCCCCGCCCTCACCTGCAACACCTGTCTCTGCTGACCCAGAACCGATGAAACTGGGTCGCACCAGACTCACACCAGAGGAGCGTCAGCGTCGCCGGATGGGGAACCTCTGTATGTACTGCGGGGAAGCTGGACATTTTATCTCTCTCTGTCCGTTAAAAGGGCAGAGCTCCCCAGTGAATGAGGAAGTCCTGGTGAAATCTTCCTCTCAGACTAAACGCCCCCTCTTTCAAGTCCAGCTTCTTCTCTCTGATGACTCCCACACCCTGGCCACCTTCATTGACTCTGGTTCCGATGGCAATATTATGGACGAGGGCTTGGCTATGCAACTCGGGCTAGAGGGGATTCCTCTCAACCCACCGATTCCTGCCAGGGCCCTGGATGGTCATCTTCTGGGAACGGTTACCCACCAGACTGCCCCTGTTCACATGCTGATTTCTGGTAACCATCATGAGGTAACCATCATCCTTTTTAAGATGGCGGCGCTCTGCTCAGCAGCGGCTGTACCGGCTCGCGATAGTGATCCTATTTTTTCTGCTCTTTCTACGTATTTTCAGCGTAACCTTCAGCCTGCGACAAACAGACTAACGTATGAACGTAAGTCGTTACTAGAATTACAACTGTACAGTAAATATGGTAGTGTAGATGCCGCGGCAACGGAGCGTCTTCGCAACTACGGACTGCTACGCTGCAACCACGGACCGCTACGGCGGGACGCCCCAGCGGCCTACGCAGCAGCGAGACCAACCACACACACCGGCCACTGCTGGAGGAGACACAAGCGGCGCTATAGGAAACAGAAGCGGGGCTGCCGAGAGGGGCTAACAGCCAAGCTAAAAGCTAACCCGTGCAGGACCCCGCTACCGTCCATCCTGTTCGCCAACGTACGCTCCCTCGAAACAAAACTGGACCTCACAACAAGAAGGGAGGTGAGAGACTGTAGCGCCATTATTCTGACGGAGACGTGGTTACAACCATCCGTTCCAGACGCGGCCGTTAGCATGGAGGGGCTAACTGTTTTCCGGCTGGACAGGAGCCGTGAGCTGACTGGCAAATCCCGTGGTGGTGGTGTATGCATCTATACCAACAACAGATGGTGCAACAACGGTACTGCCATATCCAGTCACTGCTCTCAGGATGTAGAGTTTCTGACTGTGAAATGCCGTCCGTTTTACCTGCCCCGGGAATTTAGCAATGTCTACCTCACAGCTGTTTATATCCCCCCCAGCGCTAACACCAGAGAGGCACTAAACATTCTCTATCGCTCCATCAGCAACTTGCAAAACACACACCCTGAGGGAGTTTTCATCGTTGCTGGGGACTTTAATCAGGCCAACATGAAAACTGTTCTCCCTAACTTCCACCAATATGTGAATTTTGCAACCAGAGGGAAAATTACACTGGACCTTGCCTACAGTAACATCAAAGAGGCATTCAGAGCAGCACCCCCACCTCGGCTCCTCCGACCACCTCTCCGTCAGGCTTATTCCAGCATATAGGCCCCTGCTGATTAGAGAGAAACCGTCGGTGAAGCAGGTGAGGGTCTGGCCAGAAGGAGCCATGGAAGCTCTACAGGACTGCTTTGAATGCACAGACTGGGACATGTTCAGAGCAGCAGCAACAATAGACCAGCACATCAATGTGGAGGAGTATGCAACAACTGTAACAGGATACATACAGAAGTGCATGGAGGACGTCAGTATCATCAGGAACATCACAACCCGGGCCAACCACAAACCCTGGATGACCACAGAAGTGCGTGTTATGTTGAAAGCACGTAACGATGCTTTTAAATCTGGAGACTCGACGGCTCTCAGAACAGCCAGAGCCAACCTCAACCGAGCTATCAGGGCAGCAAAGCGCGCACACGGACGGAAAATCCAGGAATGTTTCCACGACTCCACCAACACCAGGAACATGTGGAAGGGTATCCGGGCCATCACAAATTACAGAGCAGCCCAGGTGCCCTGTAAGGATGACACTGACTTCCTAAATGAACTGAACAAACACTTCAGCAGGTTTGAGGCACTGAACACGACACCAGCACAGAAGGCAGAGCCCCACCCAGATGAACAGGCACTGAAGCTCGAAGCAGTGGCAGTCCGCAGGTCCCTAAAGAACATCAACACCCGGAAGGCAGCAGGACCAGACAATATACCTGGTCGGCTGCTCAAGGAGTGTGCAGACCAGCTGGCCCCGGTTCTGACAGACATCTTCAACAGCTCTTTGAACCAGGGAACTGTGCCATCATGCTTCAAGACAGCCACAATTGTGCCAGTACCAAAAAAACCTGCAGTTTCCTGTTTAAATGACTACCGCCCCGTTGCACTCACCCCCATCATGATGAAGTGCTTCGAGAGGCTCATCAGGCAGCACATGGTCACCAAACTCCCTCCCAATTTCGACCCCTGTCAGTTTGCTTACCGCTCTAACCGCTCAACAGAGGACGCCATCTCCTCTGTTCTCCACCTGAGCTATCAACATCTGGAGGAGAAAAACACCCATGTGAGAATGCTGTTTGTGGACTTCAGCTCAGCATTCAACACAATCATCCCCCAGAACATGGTGAGCAAACTGATGACACTTGGATTCAACACCACCCTGTGCAACTGGCTGCTCGACTTCCTCACCAACCGACCCCAGTCTGCCCGGGTGGGGAAGAACACCTCCTCGGTCATCAGGCTGAGCACTGGCTCCCCTCAGGGCTGCGTCCTGAGCCCTTTGCTCTTCACTCTGATGACCCACGACTGCGCCTCCAGATCCACTACCAACCACATCATCAAGTATGCGGATGACACAACGGTAGTGGGCCTCATCCGAAACAATGATGACAGAGCATACAGACAGGAGGTGGAGCAGCTGGTGGACTGGTGCAGAAGTAACAGTCTAATCCTCAACGTTGATAAAACGAAGGAGATGATTGTTTACTTCCGGAAGAACCAGCCCTGCCACTCCCCACTGCAAATCGACAACTCAGCTGTGGAGGTGGTGGGGAGTACCAAGTTCTTGGGTGTACACCTAACAAATAAACTGACCTGGTCTGACAACACCACGTCTCTGGTGAAACGAGCACAGCAGCGTTTACACTTCCTCCGCAGGATGAAGAGATCACACCTCCCCCCTCCCATCCTCACCACCTTCTACAGAAGCACCATAGAGAGTGTACTCACAAACTGTATCTCTGTGTGGTGCGGCAGCTGCACAGCTGCAGACTGGAAAAACCTCCAGAGGGTGGTGAGGACAGCAGAGAAAATCTCTCTGCCTGCGGTCCAGGACACTGGACACAAACGCTGCCTGTCTCGGGCTCACAGCATCATCAGAGACAACTCACACCCACATCACAGACTGTTTTCTCTTCTGGCCTCTGGAAAGAGGTACTGCAGCATCAGAAGCAGAACTACTAGGTTCCACAACTCCTTCATACCACAGGCTATCAGACTCCTGAATGCTCTGTAGCCTTCCAACAGGACACTGACCCAGACTTTTTCACTTTTTCATATTGAAATTCCTCTTGTTTTCTGGTACAGCTGCCACATTACATTACATGTGCAATAGTTTGCTCAGGGACCATACTTTCCTATGTATATTTATTTATCCCACCATGGACACGTGCAATTACTATATTAATCACTATATGTGTTTGTGTATATATATATAAATATTTAATAGCTGTATGTATATATAAATATAATAAATATATATATATATATTTTTTAAAAAAGTATATATTTGGAAAGATATAGATATATCTGTGTATATATAAATGTGTATATTCTTACCGTCCTCAACCTCCACTATGCACAATCTTGCTGAAAATACTTACTTTGTTATTTGTAAATACTTTGTGTCTTTTTTTTTTTTTTTTTTTTTTCTTATCCTTATTTTTATGGTAACTTATTTTATTTTTTTTTTTTTCTGTAACTTTTCTACTGCTATCTTCTGAGCTGGTGCAACGAAATCTCGTTCCTAATATGTACCTGACGTAGAAGGAATGACAATAAAGTTCTCTGAATCTGAATCTGAATGAGACCATCCAGTTTCATCTCCTGCCCTCATCCGACATTCCTCTGATCCTGGGCTTCCCATGGCTCCGCAAACACAACCTGCATGTCGACTGGACCACAGCCACTATCCTCAGCTGGAGCAGTTTCTGCCACCAGGTCTGCCTTCAGGATGCATCAATGCCTCGCCAGACTACGCTCCCCAGCACCTGCCCGGACCTGGCCAGAGTCCCTACCGAGTACCACGACCTCAGGGAGGTGTTCAGTAAGGCCAAAGCTACCTCGCTGCCCCCCCACCGCCCTTATGACTGTTGTATTGATCTGAAGCCTGGCGCGTCACCTCCTAAGGGGCATCTCTACTCTCTTTCTGGTCCAGAGCGGGAGGCCATGGAGAACTATATTAATGACTCTCTGGCTGCTGAAATCATACGCCCGTCCTCATCTCCTGCAGGGGCAGGATTCTTTTTTGTGGACAAAAAAGACAAGACCCTGCGCCCTTGCATCGATTACCGGGGTCTCAACGACATCACTATCAAGAACCGGTACCCCCTACCACTTATTTCCTCTGCCCATGAGCTACTTCAAGGGGCCAAGATCTTCACCAAGCTTGACCTTCGTAATGCCTACCACCTCGTACGCATCAGGGAGGGGGACGAGTGGAAGACTGCTTTCAACACCCCCACCGGACATTATGAATATTTGGTGATGCCATTCGGTCTCACCAATGCCCCCGCCGTCTCCCAAGCCTTGGTGAATGATGTCCTCCGGGACATGATCAATAAATATGTGTTTGTCTACTTAGACGACATTATCTTTTCCACCTGCCTTGAGGATCACATTCACCATGTCAGGACTGTGTTGCACCGCCTCCTGGAGAATTCGCTGTTCGTTAAGGCTGAGAAACGCGAGTTCCACACCCAGTCAGTGGCCCTTCTTGGTTACATTGTGGCCGAGGGACGCTTGGAGATGGATCCTGCTAAGGTGGAGGCGGTAAAGTCCTGGCCAGTTCCTGAGACCCGTAAGCAACTGCAGCGTTTCCTGAGTTTTGCAAACTTTTATCGACGCTTCATCCGGAACTATAGCTCCATTGCTGCTCCCCTCACCATGTTGACCTCCCCCAAGATTCCCTTCCGCTGGTCTCACGGTGCAGACTCTGCTTTCCGGACCCTGAAGAACCGTTTCAGCTCAGCACCCATCCTCCAGGTCCTGGACATTGAACGGCAGTTCGTTGTGGAGGTGGATGCTTCCGATGTTGGAGTGGGTGCAGTTCTGTCTCAGCGAGCAGCAGGTGACCAGAAACTCCATCCATGCGCCTTCTTCTCTCGGCGTCTTTCACCTGCTGAGCTGGTCCTAGAAAAGTGGCGACACTGGCTTGAAGGGACTAAGCAGCCCTTTTTAGTTTGGACAGATCACAAGAACCTGGAGTACATCCGAACTGCTAAGAGACTCAACTCCCGACAGGCATGATGGGCTCTCTTCTTCACCAGGTTTGATTTCTCCCTCTCCTACAGACCCGGCTCCCGCAATGTCAAACCAGACGCATTGTCTGAATTGAATCCATTTCTACAGACACCATCCTACCCTCTCCTTGTGTTGTGGCATCCCTGACGTGGGAGATCGAGGAGAGGGTGAGAACCTCTACAGAGGGGGAGGCTGGTCCCAGTGCTTGCCCCCCAGATCGCCTGTATGTGCCTGCAGCCCTAAGGTCAGAAGTACTCCAGTGGGCTCATGCCTCTAAGTTTTCCTGTCATCCGGGGATCCAGAGAACCTAGAACAAATCTTCACGTCAGGCCCCGTCTGGTCTTCTACAGCCACTTCCTGTGCCGCATCGTCCCTGGTCACACATTTCTATAGACTTTGTCACTGGTCTGCCACCATCTGAGGGGAAGGTCCGATTGTGGACCGCTTCTCTAAGATGGCCCACTTCATCCCCTTACCCAAGCTTCCATCAGCTAAAGAGACTGCCCAACTACTTCTTGACCATGTCTTTCGTCTCCATGGGATTCCTGTGGATGTGGTCTCAGACAGGGGACCCCAATTCTCTTTCCATCCTCAATCCAATGGCCAGACTGAAAGAATGAACCAACGGATGGAAACAGCCCTTCGGTGTACTGTGTCCCAGAACCCATCTTCCCAGCAGCTGTTGTGGGTGGAATATGCTCACAACACTTTGACAAGCTCTGCCACAGGCCTGTCTCCTTTCCAGTGCGCCTATGGGTATCAGCCACCCCTCTTCCCAGCCCTGGAGAAGGAGGCCTCTTGCCCTTCAGTTCAAGCCTTCCTCCATCGCTGTCATCGGACCTGGGTCAGAGCTAGAGCTTCCCTCCTGAAAGCTGCAGGCCGTTACTCCTCTGCTGCCAACCGCCGTCGCTCCCAAGCTCCAGAATATCAGGTGGGCCAGAAGGTCTGGCTCTCCACCCGTGACCTTCCACTGCGGGTGGAGTCCAACAAGCTGGCTCCCAAGTTCATCGGACCGTTCCCCATCGAAAGAGTCATCAATCCTGTGGCAGTCAGGCTCAAGCTTCCCCGGTCCATGAGGGTTCACCCAACCTTCCATGTGTCCAAGGTCAATCCAGTCCGGGAGAGCCCTCTGGTGCCTGCTGCTCCTCCACCGCCTCCTCCTCGCTTCATTGATGGGGGACTCACCTATGCTGTGTGCCGCATCATCCGCTCCCGTGTACGTGGCAGAGGCCTTCAGTATCTCGTTGACTGGGAGGGTTATGGCCCAGAGGAAAGATCTTGGGTTCCTGCTCGTCACATTTTGGACCAACAGCTCCTCCATGACTTTCACCGGCAGCATCCAGACCAGCCCTCTCACAGCATGGTCGGGGGCTTTCCTCGTCGAGGGGTGCGTGCTGTCGGCCCTACTGCTGCTCTAGCTCCTGAGCCAGAGGAGGATTCCCTGTCGCAGACGGGAGATCTGCAGGTGACCTTGTCCTCCTCTCAGGAATTCTAACCCACCTTCCAGTTTCCCCCTCCTCCCGCCCTGGCGCATGGGACCTTTTGGGGACGTCGGGAGCCGTGCCTTAAGGGGGGGGGTTCTGTCACACTCTGCTCCAGCCCATGGACTCAGTACTTTTCCACTGCCCTGCTCACACCACACCCACTGATCACACACCTGCTCTCACTCACTAATCACACACCTGCTCTCACTCACCAATCAGCTCACCTACCAGTATATATTCTCCAGCCTCACACTCACTCAGTGCCAGATTGTTCTCTGCAATGCAAGACTTTCCAGCGTTTACGTGCCTGTCTTCCCGGTACCGACCCTGCCCGAGTACGACCTGCCTGTTTTGCCTGACCCCCGGTAAATTACCTCTGCCTTCTGTTTTGACCACGAGCTCAGCCTGTCTCTCTCTGGACTGTTGGCCTGATTCTGCCGGCCTCCCTGTTACTGAACTTTTGCCTGCCTCGACCAAGCCTCCTGCCCAGCCCGTGAACTGTTTTGTGTGCCAGTTAATAAACCTATTAACTGATCATCAGTTCATTGCCTGTTTTGTACTGCACTTGGGTTCATACTATACCCGTCACAAAAATAACATAAAAATAAACCATTAAAATAATATAAGCAAGCCACCCAATCAACTAAAAGCTTGGAATGCTAGGTCACCTCTGGTTTTGTAATTTGTCTTAGGCACCGACAGAAGATTTTGATAAGAAGACCTGAGTGATTGACCCACTCAGTATGGGGTTAAAAGATCACAGATATATTTAGGGGTTTCTTCATGTATTGCTCTAAAAGTCAAAACTAAAATCAATCAATACTAAATTTAACTGGTAGCCAATGTAAAGCAATTAAAATTGGGGTAATGTGATCCCGCTTGCGAGCTCCCATTAAAAGCCTGGCCGCAGCATTTTGCACAATCTGGAGCTGGTTTAAAGAACCCTTGTTAAAACCCATAAAAAGAGAATTGGAGTAATCCAAACGAGATGAAACAAAAGCATGAATAATCAACTCCATATCAGGGCTTGATACAATGTTTTTGAGTTTCGCGATGTTCCTCAAATGAAAGAAGCAGCTTTTCACCAGTTTCCCTGAATGCCTATCCAGGGACATTGATTTGTCAAACAACACCCCAAGGTTTCTGATGCTTGACTGGACTGTGGAGCTCAGTGCTTAATGTGGGGGATTTTTTCATACGGGCGATAATCAGCGTCTCAGCTTTTTTAGAGTTTAGCTTAAGGTAATTGTTTGTTAACCATTTTCTGATAGCTGTCTAATAGATTAGATACCTTAACTATCTCAGATTCAGAAAAAGAACAATACAACTGAATATCATCCGCATAAAAGTGATAGGACACATTTTCAAACCAACTTGTGCACCTTCCAAGAGGAAACATATATAACATAAATAGAATGTGAAAGTGGTAACGTATTGTGTCACTTCCTGTTTGCTGCTTCTGCACTGTGGTGTTACGAGTGTTATCCTAGCTTATTAATCAACTCTTACTTTGCCGTGTTCTGTGGTCAATCTCTGAATTCCTGTACACGTATATTGCTTTAGTTAAACATCTGTGGTGCACGTGTCCCTCGGAATCTAACACTACACTCTAATCACTCTAACTCTGGTCCGCTAGCTTAGCTGTTAGCAATGGCTTCTCTCTCTCCTGCTGTCTCTCCTCTCTCTTGCACGGTGTGTGAGATGTTTAGTTACTCCTCTGCCTCCTTTAGCGATAATGGTATGTGTAATAAATGTAGCATTTTTGTAGCATTGGAGGCGAGACTTAGGGAAGTAGAGGCTCGGCTCCGCACCATAGATAATCGCCCCGCAGCAGCGCTAGCTAGTCAGTCCCCTGTAGCTGATGCGGACCAGCCTAAATTAGCTACAGCTAGCCGTCCTACGTTAGCTCCTGTCAGCCGTTCCCCAGGGCGGCTGGGTGGCAGTCCGAAGGAAACATAGCATGAAACAACGGCCCGTGGTTCACCATCAACCGCTTCATTTTTCAAACAGATTTTCCCCAATCAGCGACACACCCGCTGAGGAAAAAACTCTGGTTATTGGCAGCTCCATTTTGCGAAATGTGAAGTTAGAGACTCCAGCGACCATAGTTAAATGCATCCCTGGGGCCAGAGCGGGCGACGTTGAATCGTATTTAAAACTGCTGGCTAAGGATAAACGTAGATTTGGTAAGATCGTTATTCACGTCGGCGGTAATGACACCCGATTACGCCAATCGGAGGTCACTAAAATTAATGTGGAGTCGGTGTGTAACTTTGCCAAAACAATGTCGGACTCTGTAGTGTTCTCTGGACCCCTGCCCGATTTGACCAGTGATGACATGTTTAGCCGTATGTCTTCATTCCGTCGCTGGCTGTCTAGGTGGTGTCCAGCAAACGACGTGGCCTTCATTGATAACTGGAAAACTTTTTGGGGAAAACCTGGTCTGATTAGGAGAGACGGCATCCATCCAACTTTGGATGGTGCAGCTCTCATATCTAGAAATATGACAGATTTCATTAGAAAACCAAAGTCATGACAACCCAGAGTTGAGACCAGGATGCAGAGTTGCAGTCCTACACGCTTCTCTGCAGTTTCTCTAGAGCTGTCACCCACCCATGATTCTCATGATTCTTATTATTCCTACCATTCTAACGATTCCCTTTATCCTATAGAGACTGTGTCTGCTCCCCGTCAACAAAAAGTGCATAAATTAAAAAATGCAAGAGGTGTTACTCATAAAAACCTCAAAAAAATTTATACTACAAAAGCATCTGAACCTAAAAACACCACAATCAGATGTGGGCTATTAAACATTAGATCTCTCTTGTCTAAATCTCTGTTAGTGAATGATTTGATAATGGATCAGCAGATTGATTTATTCTGTCTGAGCGAGACCTGGCTGCAGGAGGAAGAGTATGTCAGTCTAAATGAGTCAACCCCTGCTAGTCATATTAATTATCACATTCCTCGAGGCACAGGCCGAGGAGGAGGAGTGGCAGCAATCTACCACTCAAGTTTATTAATTAATCCTAGACCTAAGCCGAAATATAGTACATTTGAAAGCCTTATCCTCAGCCTCTCACATCCAAATTGGAAGACAGAAAAACCAGTACTATTTGCTGTGGTGTATCGTCCACCTGCTGCTTACTCAGAGTTTTTGTCTGAATTCACTGAATTTTTATCTGATTTAGTGCTTAGTACGGATAGAGTAATTATAGTGGGCGACTTTAATATTCATGTCGATACCCACAATGACAGCCTTAAGACTGCTTTCTATTCAGTATTAGACTCAATTGGCTTTTTACAAAATGTTAACAAACCAACTCACTGTTTTAATCACACCCTTGATCTTGTACTAACCTATGGCATAGAAGCTGAATATTTGACAGTATTCCCTCAGAACCCTGTTTTATCTGATCATTCTTTAGTAACATTTGAATTTACAATAATGAACTGCACAGCATCTGAGAAAAAAATGAACTACTGTAGATTTCTGTCTGATAATGCTGTTATCAAATATAAGGAAGCTATTCCATCTTTATTATCTCCGCTGCCATGTGCCAGTCTTACAGAGGGCAATGGCCTAAACGTTACTCCAGCAGATATAGACTATCTAGTTGATAATACTGCTGCTTCATTGCGTTCAACCCTTGACTCTGTTGCCCCTTTGAAAAAGAAGGTCAGTAATCAGAGGAAGCTAGCTCCATGGTACAATTCACAAATACGTACTTTAAAGCAGATATCACGAAAGCTGGAAAGGAAATGGTTATCCACTAATTTAGAGGAATTCCGCCTAGCCTGGAAAGACAGCTTTATAACGTATAAAAAAGCCCTTCGTAAGGCAAGAACTGCCTATTACTCATCATTAATAGAGGAAAACAAGAACAACCCTAGGTTTCTTTTCAGCACTGTAGCCAGGCTGACAAAGAGCCATAGCTCTGTTGTACCATCCATCCCTCTAGCTCTCACTAGTAATGACTTTATGAGCTTTTTTAGCAACAAAATAGTAGACATTAGAGACAGAATCCATCTTATCCTGCCTACAACTGTTAATGATGTAGGTATGTCTAGAACAGCATCTTTAGGAATGTCTGCCAGTACTGATTTGTCGTTAGACTATTTCTCTCCCATAGATCTAGCTGAATTGACTTCAATAGTTTCTAAATCTAAATCATCAACATGTCTTTTGGATCCTATCCCGACCAGACTTCTTAAAGATGTATTGCCTTTGATTGGCACTCACATATTAGATCAGATAAATCTCTCTTTGGTTACAGGATATGTTCCACAGGCTTTTAAGGTTGCAGTTATCAAACCTTTACTTAAAAAGCCTTCTCTGGACTCTGACATTTTGGCAAACTATAGACCTATATCCAAACTCCCCTTTAATTCTAAAATTCTTGAAAAGGCTGTTGCATCTCAGTTGTGTGACCATCTACATAGGAACGGTTTGTTTGAAGTTTTTCAGTCAGGATTTAGAGTTCATCATAGCACAGAGACAGCACTGGTGAAAGTTACCAACGACCTTCTTATAGCATCAGATAATGGACTCGTCTCTATACTTGTCCTGCTAGATCTTAGTGCTGCATTTGACACCATTGATCATAATATCCTATTGGAAAGATTGGAACATGTTATTGGGATTAAAGGAAGAGCACTAGACTGGTTTAAATCATATCTGTCAGATAGATACCAGTTTGTTCATGTTAATGATGATCCCTCCATATATACCAGAGTAAGTCATGGAGTTCCACAGGGTTCTGTGCTTGGACCGATATTGTTCACCTTATACATGCTTCCCCTAGGCAATATTATCAGGAAGCATGGAATAAATTTCCATTGCTATGCGGATGATACCCAGCTATATTTATCTATGAAGCCAGATGAAACAGATCAGTTAGCCATACTTCAAGCATGTCTTAAAGACATGAAGGCCTGGATGACCTGTAACTTTCCTCTTCTGAATTCAGACAAAACTGAGGTTATTTTGTTTGGTCCCAAACACCTCAGAAACAGTTTATCTAATCATATAGTTACTCTGGATGGCATTAATTTAGCCTCCAGTACGGCTGTGAGGAACCTTGGAGTTATTTTTGATCAGGATTTGTCCTTTAACTCACATATAAAACAAGTCTCTAGGACCGCCTTCTTTCACCTGCGCAATATCAGTAAGATTAGGAACATTCTGTTGCAGAGTGATGCTGAAAAATTAGTCCATGCTTTTGTTACTTCTAGGCTGGACTACTGTAATTCCCTATTATCAGGATGTCCAGTTAACTCTCTAAAGAGCATCCAACTGATCCAAAATGTTGCAGCGAGAGTACTGACTGGAATTAGCAAGAGAGATCATATTACTCCTGTACTAACTTCTCTTCATTGGCTTCCTGTAAAATCCAGAATTGATTTTAAAATCCTTCTCCTTACATATAAGGCCCTCAATGGCCAGGCTCCTTCATATCTCAAACAGCTGATAGTACCATATAATCCCAACAGATTGCTTCGTTCCCAGAATGCAGGTTTGCTTATGGTTCCCAAAATCTCTAAAAGTAGAATGGGAGGCCGAGCCTTCAGCTATCAGGCCCCTCTCCTATGGAACCAACTGCCAGTTTGGGTTCGGGAAGCAGACACCCTCTCTAATTTTAAAACGAGGCTTAAAACCTTCTTGTTTGATAAAGCTTATAATTAGTTGTAGTTACAGTCCTAGTTATTTATTAAACTTATAGTTAGTCACAATTATCTCTATAGAAACTGTTACAGTTAAGGATATAGCCCTTAGTAGGGCTGGCTCAGGCAACTGAATCATCCCCTAATTATGCTGCTATAGGCCTAGGCTGCTGGGGGACATCCCATGATTTACTGCACACTTCTTCTTCTTTCTCTTTCTCTCCTCAGTCCCACTCTCAAATTTATTAGCCTTTATTACATGTCATTAACTCTGTGTCCTCTCTGTCCCGTAGTCCTGTGTTTGTTTCTCTCTGGTCTCTCTTTCTCTGTACCTTTCTGCAGGTACCTCTGGCTCCGGAGCTGCATGTTCTGTGGTCCTGGCTCCACCCACCAGCTGCTGTTTATTGTTTACAATGATCTATTTCTAACATGTTTAATGTTCCATTCTGCTACAGATAAATATTGGATTAATATTCTTTGCAAACTGTAATGTAAATAATTACCAGTCATGACAGCTTTTTGCCTCCGTGCTCTGTTTCATAATTGCAATCTGCTGAGCACACATTATCAAATAACTGTTCACTAACTGTAATGTAAATACTGACCCACATTGTCTGTATTATGCTGCATGTCTTTCTCCCCCTCTCCTCCATTCCTAGCTGTCCTGTCTTCCTCCTTTTCCTCCTTTCACCCAGCCCGGCCATCGGCAGGAGGGTCCCCCATCTGAGCCAGGTTCTGCTCAAGGTTTCTTCCTGTTAAAAGGGAGTTTTCCTTGCCACTGTCGCCTTAAGTGCTTGCTCTGGGGTCAGGCTCTGGGTCTCTGTAAAGCGCTTTGAGACAATTTTGATTGTGGAAGGAGCTATATAAATAAAATTGAATTGAATTGAATTGAATCAACTGGCTCCCATCTTCACTCAGCTCTTCAGCAGATCTCTGGAGCTGGGTGAAGTCCCCTCCTGCTTCAAGCGTTCCACCATCATCCCAGTCCCCAAGAAATCCTCCATCTCAGGTCTGAATGATTACAGACCCGTTGCACTGACATCTGTAGTTATGAAGACCTTTAAACGCCTGGTGCTGACCCACCTGAAGTCCCTCACGAGTGACCTGCTGGACCCCCTGCAGTTTACCTATCGGGCAAACAGGTCAGTGGACGATGCAGTTAACATCGGATTGCACCACATCCTGCAGCACCTGGATTGTCCTGGGACTTATGCACGGATCCTCTTTGTGGACTTTAGCTCGGCGTTCAACACCATCATCCCCTACACCCTCTGCTCCAAACTGTCCCAGCTCACTGTGCCACCTGCCCTTTGTAAGTGGATCTACAGCTTCCTGACTGACAGAAGCCAGCAGGTGAGGCTGGGACGGTTCACCTCAGACACTCGGACCACCAACACCGGCGCCCCCCAGGGATGTGTCCTCTCTCCACTGCTCTTCTCCCTCTACACAAATGACTGCACCTCCACAGACCCCTCTGTGAAGCTCCTGAAGTTTGCAGATGACACCACTGTCATTGGTCTCATCCAGAATGATGATGAGTCTGCATACCGACGGCAAGTGGATCAGCTGGTGCTATGGTGCAGTCAGAACAACCTTGAGCTGAACACCCTCAAGACGGTGGAGATGATAGTGGACTTTAGGAGACATCCCCCTGCTCTGCCCCCCCTCACAGTCCTCAACAGCCCCGTCTCCACTGTGGAGAGCTTCAGATTCCTGGGCACGATCATCTCACAGGATCTGAAGTTGGAGCAGAACATCAGCTCCATCCTCAAGACGGTCCAGCAGAGGATGTACTTCCTGCAGCTCTTGAGGAAATATGGACTCCCCCAAGAGCTGCTGCTGCAGTTCTACACAGCAGTCATCGAGTCCGTCCTGTGCACCTCCATCACTGTGTGGTTCAGAGCTGCCACTAAGCAGGACAAGACCAGACTGCAGCGCACTGTGAGGACTGCTGAACGTATCATTGGTGTCCCCCTGCCCTCTATCCAGGACTTGTACTCCTCCAGGATGCGAAAGAGGGCAGGGAACATCATGAAGGACTCCTCTCACCCCGCACACAGACTGTTTGAACTGCTCCCATCAGGGAGGCGCCTCAGAGCCCTCCAGACCAAAACAAGCAGACACCGGAACAGCTTCTTCCCCACAGCAGTCACTCTACTGAACAGTACAGTTAACAGATGACTCACTATTGCATACTTCATTTCATTTCATTTTATTTTATTTTATTCTTATATTTATTCTATTTTATTTATCTTCCAACACCTCCAATCCATTATATTACATATTTGTATATTTGTATATTTGAAAATATTTTTATATTTTATATACTAGAGAGACAACAACTGCCGGCAAAAAATTCCTTGTATGTGTTTGCGTACTTGGCGAATAAAGCTGATTTTGATTCTGATTCTGATTAGTCAGTCACTTAGTTTTATAGCCAGTTTATCACTCTTCAGTTTAAATGCTTCTTTTGGTGACAGTTGAATGTGATTTGATTTTAATTCCATTTTATTCAACATCAATAACCTCAAATGTCATTTTCCAATCTGTTCCAGTGTTTTTGTTTCCAGCAGCATGTGTGGTTGTATTGTTTTCACCTTGTGAGTCTTTGTGTGTATTTGTGTGTCATGATGGGAAAAAGTGGTCCTGGAAACACCCACTGCAGCAGGATCTACCACAGAGTCTGTCTGTCTGTGTCTGTCTGTGTGTGGACAGGCATAATGTTTCCAGATGTGTGATCTGCCTTCTCACCTCCGTGACCACAGGAGAGAGTCCACCAGGAGCCAGATGAGCACCGGCACCAACAGGGTAAGACTCCTTTCTTTGACTAGACTCTGATTTTGAATATTATATTTAGTTTGATTTAGTGATTTAATAGCTAATATTTTTAAATGAGCGTAATTTGTCATTAACCTCAGTGATTCCACTGGTTACATATTATAAAATGTTCATGTAAGATTGAAGGGAAACCAACACTCACGAACATGTGGCATAAAACTGTGGTTTTATGATTAGTTGAAAAACAGAAAATAATTATTAATCATCAACCCATCAAGTTCTACACTAATATAATCACACAGTTATGACCCTCAAGAAAAGACAAAGACGTTGTGTAGACAATGGACTTGTTTTGCTGGTGTGCATTATATGCCTTTTGCATCAGTGGCCTTTTGATTTCCAATTTATTTCTAGTTTGATTTTGGAAAAATAGATTTTTCCTTTATTACTATACATGAAAGAGTTTATTTGCATTTAGTTTGAAGGGAGTCAGTGGAGATATTAGATAGTAAAACGTTACAGACTGGCGATGCCTCCCACCTCCAGGACTGACATCCTGTCAGTTTAACTTGGTCCTGTCCAGTGTTGCCATGGCTGCCAGTCACATCATATCCCCAAGTTGCTGAGATGTGGTTTTGCCTGTAAAGTCCTGATGTGGGCCTCTGTCCCTCTGCTGGGAGCAGCAGAAACACCTGTCTTCAGTTTCTCTGGTTGTCTTGCAGACAGCCCCCTCCCTGATTGTTTGTCCTCCTGCAGGTCTTCATGTGCCGCCCGGATGATGCTGAACGGTTGTGCTGAGCGTGCGTTTGGTTGGGCCTCGCTGTGAGACGTCTGCTCCACAGGCCATACTGGACAGTGTCCAGCAGGAGATCAGTGCTCTAAATGTATAGACAAGTGTTGGTTTTCACCTGCCTCCTGTCTCTGTATTGGTCAGAAGCATTTTATCCTGGCTCAGTGGTCACCACACACATTTGTCCCACTCTACTGCAGCAGTCTAAAGGGTGTAGCTGATCCAGTCTGACCTTCCTTCTCCTCCACTCTCTGTCTCTGTAAAATGATCCAGCCCAGAGTCCTCCCACAGCCTGTGGCCCACGTTCAGCAGGATGACGTCATGCACTTGTCCCTCTGGCCCGTCCCCCAGCCTGGTGCTCACCGTCCCTCTGCTTTTGATGCACTGGAGTTTTTCATGTCCTGGATATCTGACTCTCCACACTCCAGGTGTGTCTGTTGCCGTCCTCACTGTCCTTGAAGACGATGATGCTGCCATATCACCAAATGTGTGAGATGAGGGAAACATTTGAAGCAATTTTTGGAGCTTGGCTCTTGATGCTCACAGCCTGTAAGGCCTCTGAAAACAAAGCTTTTGCTCTGAATGATAGAAGGAAAGCCAAACATGGCTTCAGCCTGTACTTCATCTGTTCGTGTGTTGTTGTATAATTTGTGGAAGTCTTTATAAGAGCTGTATATCCAGTGTTTTAACTGTTAAAGCTCCTTATTAGAGCTCCAGTAAAATGTGTAAGAGTTTGTGTTTTGCCTGTGAAACTGAAATGTTTGGAATTGTGAGATGTCAGTTCACAAGAGGCACTGGATTTTTGTTTTGATTTATTCTTGAATTCTTTGTTTTAATTTGAAATGATTAAGGCCCAGCAGGCCCAGTTTATCACCTTGATGCTGATGAAACCTATTTTGACTTTATTGATGTATTTATGTTTAACTGTAGATGCTACAGCAGCATCAGCTTGGTGTGTTATAATGAGTAACTTTTATTGTTACCAGCTACATTTTCTTGTCAAACAATATTTTTATATGATTAGTGGAAGTGTCAGTTTCCAGTTTATCAGAGGTGCATATCCAGTATTTAAACTGTTAATGTTCATTGCTGGTGTCCAAGTAAAACATCAGTGTGCTTGCACATGCAGTCATTTTAAGCACACGTCCCTTTTACCTGTGAAATAGAATTTTGTGGAAGTGTGAAATGTTACTTCAGAAGAGGAACTGGGTTTTTATTTCTTTTTTCCTTAAATTTCTAAATGAAGCTCATTTTGAACATTGAATAATTCACAGTGGGACTTTGTGTGTCCTCTTTGCTTCTTAAAGACAGAAAGATATCTGGCATCATCTGTATCTAGTTCAGAAGCAGCTTTGGATTTTAATTTGACTTAATGTTGTGAAGTGGTTGAGGCCGTGAAGGATTTAACACTATTTGGTCATAACTGTCAGGAAGCTTTGTTACAGTCAACAATATTGTAATGTGAGAACACACATCTGTTCAGTTACTGTGGTACTTTAGGCAACACTTCAGTGTCTACTTTACCTGTTAACCCTTGTGTTCACAATAAATGTGCTGCTAACTTTAAACATGTATTTATTGGTCACTCTTTAAATAGTTTGACAGCAACATGAATTTCCTGTTTTATAAAAGCAAATTCTTTTCTCACTGAAGCAATAATTGTGTGTTTATTCAATAAGAATATCTGTGTTGAAGGTAGAAACACATGGCACTGATGGAAGAATCTCGTTGTTAGCCTCATATGAATATCATAATTAGGTGAAGAAGAAGATCCAAATTGGCAGAACTTGTCTAAACTTGTAAACTTTAGTAAAGTCACCAACGGTAGTTTCAAGTTGAGAAAATTAAAAAATCTCTTCTAATATGTTGCCTTGATAATTTGAGTTTTCTCAACATTTTAGTTTTTACAGTGGACCAAATCCCCTGCCTTGACCTGCTCAGCTTCCCTACTCTCACCTCTACCCTCAACACTCAGATTCTGGTTCCTCCTCGTCCTACCTCTGCTTCACAAAGACTCTGCAGCTCATGTCCCTTGAGTGACTCTTTGTTTCATGGTTTGTTTGGATTCATCATTTCCTGTTTTACTTTGAAATTACTTGGTGTTGGTGTTTTACTTTCTGTCCTTATGTCTTTTTCCTGCTTCTGTGATTGTCTGTCCGCCCTGATGTGTTTCTCTTGTTACACAGTTCCCTTGTGTATTTAAGTCTATGTGTTCCCTTCATTCCTCTGAGTTTCCTCATGCATCTACTTAGTTCCTGTTCATGTTTTACTGTCAACAGGAATTGTCATGTTTTATATTTTGATGTACTCTGGCAGGTTGAACAGATCCATTTAAACACTAGGACAGAAAAGCACCTTGATTATTCTACATTGTGAAGCTTGTCTGAAGTCACAATGACAGGGGCCCCAGCCCCATTACGGTCTATCTGCACACATATCTGCCTTCATTCAAGATACAAGTATGAAACTGGTGGAAACAGTAAGTGATATTTATCCACATTAATGTGAAGCCTGAATGTTTGTGTTGAAGACATCACTGTTGAAATGGAGAATTTAGTTCCATTGGAGCTCAGCTGATTCAACTGATCAATAATCAATAATAATGAAAACATCAAACAGCAGCAGAGTGTGTGTGTGTTCACACTGGGAGTCATGAGGAGGTTTCATGTCTTAATAACACTTCAGCATGTGAACTTCATTCTGATTGAGACTCAGTCCAACCAGTCACACTGCATATTTGGATAATGAAGAGACCACACACACACACACACCTCTCTGGGCAAAGCCTTGCAGTTTACTTTCACTTTGACCAAACTTTGTGGCGCAGATGATTTTCTCCATCTGAAGGTAAATGTCAGCAGTTTGAATGTTTTACTTGTCAACACTCCCTGTTGTTACCTGTGACTTTCTCATGTTTGACTTGTGGTTTTTTTTTTTCAGGTTTTTTTTGTGTGTCAGTTAAAGTGCATACACACTCACACAAGAACCTGAGGAAAAAGAAGCTTGAACTGAAGAACTAAGAGCCTTTCCTACACTGACAGGAGAGAGCTGCAGAGGGATGAAGTTCATGGGAATAACTGAGTAAGTGGAGCTCTTGATTGGTTTGATTTGTCTTCATTGAAGGGACATGGTTTTCTCTAGTTTGTGGAAAATGTTGACAGTAACGTCATTAGTTCTTCTGGTTATTTTAGCTGGAGAAACTGGTTTATTACCAGTGTTTTACAGTTGGATGGAGTTTGTTTAAATCAGGAGGATGTTTGAAAGAGTCGTTTTCTCAAACTGAAATATCAGCTTGGAAACTTTAGACGAGTAAAGATGGCCGTCTGTTCATGACATTCATGTTTATTTATTTATTTAACCAGGTAAGTCGGCTGAGAACAAGTTCTCATTTCCAACGACTTCCTGGCCAAGAGGCAGAAGCATGAGGCATGTTATACAATAATTCAGTAAACACTATAAACAATAATGACAATACTGAACACTCAAGTAAACAATTACAGAGTCCACTCTTACAAATACACAATACATACAACAAGGAGATCCCACAAGCAAATTGAGGCAGGTGCACTGATCAGAAATTATAAATTGTAATGAGTTATTGAAGGTAGATAAAGGGATGAAGGTACAGAGCTTTTGTGTTTTTTGGAACTCAGTCAGGGGCAACAAAATGGAATGAGGAACGACAAAGGTGTCGTGTGTACAGGAGGAGCAGCTGAGATTTCTACAGAAGAACTGATGGAAAGGATGATTCATGTAAAACATTTTAAATTAAGGTTTTAGTCTGTTGGAGATACAGAATGTTCACTGAATAAAAGCTTTGTTACACTTTTTGATCCAAGCAGATAAAAACATTTTTCAAGTTGACCATCTACATGGTAACTGCAACTGTATTGTCGTGGAGTTGTTGTTAAACCTGAAGTTACCGTGCCAAACCCAAATCCTGCTTTGTGGAAAATGTTGACAGTGACGTCTCTAGTTCTTCTGGTTATTTTAACTGGAGAAACTGGTTTATTACCAGTGTTTTACAGTTGGATGGAGTTTGTTTAAATCAGGAGGAGGTTTGAAACAGTCGTCGTCTCAAACTGAAATATCAGCTTGGAAACTTAAAACGAGTAAAGATGGCCGTTTGTTTATAACATTCAAGTGTGTGTGCGTGTGTTTGGGTCTTTGTGTGTGTGTGTGTGTGTGTGTGTGCGTGTGTGTGTGTGTGCCGGGTGTGGGTGTGTGTGTGTGTGTCGTCTCATCATTATCCAAATATGCAGTGTGACTGGTTGGACTGAGTCTCAGTCAGACTGAAGTTCACATGCTGAAGTGTTCTTAAGACATGAAACCTCCTCATGACTCCCAGTGTGAACACACACACACACTCTGCTGCTGTTTGATGTTTTCATTATGATTGATTATTGATCAGTTGAATCAGCTGAGCTCCAATGGAACTAAATTCTCCATCCAACAGGAACTAGGTTCTTTATGTAAAATTGTCTGTGTGTCAGTGAATGGAAATGCTCGTCCCTGGATCCTGTGTGTGCTGCTCTGCACTTCACTGCAGCTTCATGACCCCATCTAGTGGACTGACAGTGGAAGTACAGCAGCTGATGGCAGCTTCCTCTACCTCACACTGCTGTCTGACTGCATTCAACTGACACTGATATGAAAGAGGAAAGAAGAGTCAATCAGTGGTGGAGCAGCTGATATTTCTACAGGACAAATGATGGAGAGGAGGATTTCAGTTGATGTGTAGATGAATGATTTGTGTTTTCTCTCCAGATGAAGGTAGAAAGTGTGTGTGAGCTGATGTGGATGTGAATTCAGCATCATGAATCAGTGTGAGGACAGAGAGGAGGGAGCCCCTCCCCCTAAAAGCAGTCTGTATGGGGACCATGAGATCCAGACCAAAGCTCAGAGGTGAGATGAGGATCTCTAACTGTCCATGACTCTTCTCCATGTCAGAGCTCAGCACTCACATCACTGCACCATCATTATTCACACTCAAAGCTCTGTGTGTGTTGTGTTGAAGGCCAGAGCAGCAGCACACACCAGACTCTGCTGGACCTGGACCTGAACATGGACCTGAGCCCAGCTGTGTGTCCATGAAGAGTGACAGGTCAATGGGTCGCCTCATTAATTTCAAAGGACAGCCTCCCTCTGCTGCAAAGAAGTGAGCTGCAGCTGAGTTTAAAATGTATCAGACAGCTGTCCTGTATAACTGGTCTTCTATGAAAGATGAAGTGATTGTGTTTTGTCTCCAGGCTTCATGAAGGACACAGTATATGAACATGATCAGGCTGAAACACAGGCTTTAGTGGCAAAGTTGATGTTTCTCTTTTCAAGAAAAGCACTTCTTATGTTCTTATATGTGTCATTCAGATCAGAAGTAAAACTCCCTGTAACTCAGCACCTATCCAGTTCCAGTGTTTGTGTTAGTGTCCTGTAGCAGAGGTGAGACTTCTGTCAAACCCAGTGTGAGTCCTTAAAACTCATCATTTAAAAGGTGGACTTGTTGTGATGACTCTAGGTCATGAGGTACAGAACTGATTGCTTGTTTCCTCTCATTGAGAATGTCACAGCACAGTAGTGTTTGCTTTAATCAGGACAGTCACCACAGAACATAAAAGCAGCTGTTGTTTGTGTACAAAGCATAAAACGCTCACAGATGCTGCAAACATAATGTGAGCTAATTCTTCATGATTCCTCCACAGAGTGGACCAGGAGAGCTCAGAGGTTCCCAGTGCTCAGTCTGCCCAGCAGCATCAAACACACCTGGACTCCATATTTATGGTCTGTACATGGACAACAACTACTTTGACATCTGTTGTGTTGACAATAATCTCCATGCTGCACTTTTTAGAGCAGTGGATTGTCAGTGTGTCCAACATGGATCTGATGTTTGGCTCCATGGTTTTACTTTGATTGTGTCATTCATATAGTTTTCTGTTCCAGCTGCTGGAGGAGAACATTGTCACTTTTGTGAAGAAGGAGCTGAAGAAAATCAAGAAGGTTGTGAGTCCAGATTACCCAGAATGCTCAGAGAGTCAGAGGGAGGATGAGGAGGTGTTGAACGGTGAGGATGAAGAGCAGAGGAGGAGCAGCAGAGAAGCTTTTGTGAAGATCACAGTGAACTTCCTGAGGAGAATGAAGCAGGAGGAGCTGGCTGACTGTCTGCACAGCAGTAAGAGGATTTCTCTAAAGATTCAACATGATGGACAAATGGGACATTTACTAACGTCTCAAGACATGGAGGGAAACATGCTCATGTGTGTTCTTTAGGGGGGGTGAACATGGCATGTTTTCTTTATGAATCAGTCATTGATGTTGTTTCTTGTTTGTTCATTCAGGACATGTTGCTGCAGTTTGTCAACGTAAACTTAAATCTACTCTGAAGAAGAAGTTCCAGTGTGTGTTTGAGGGGATCTCTAAAGCAGGAAACCCATCCCTTCTGAATCAGATCTACACAGAGCTCTACATCACAGAGAGAGGGACTGGAGAGGTCAATGATGAACATGAGGTCAGACAGATTGAAACAGCATCCAGGAAACCAGCCAGACCAGAAACAAGCATCAGACAAGAAGACATCTTTAAAGCCTCACCTGGAAGAGATGGACCAATCAGAACAGTGATGACAAAGGGAGTGGCTGGCATTGGGAAAACAGTCTTAACACAGAAGTTGACTCTGGACTGGGCTGAAGACAAAGCCAACCAGGACATACACTTCACATTTCCATTCACGTTCAGAGAGCTGAATGTGCTGAAAGAGAAAAAGTTCAGCTTGGTGGAACTTGTTCATCACTTCTTTACTGAAACCAAAGAAGCAGGACTCTGCAGGTTTGAAGAGGTCCAGGTTCTGTTCATCTTTGACGGTCTGGATGAGTGTCGACTTCCTCTGGACTTCCACAACACTGAGATCCTGACTGATGTTACAGAGTCCACCTCAGTGGATGTGCTGCTGACAAACCTCATCAGGGGAAAACTGCTTCCCTCTGCTCGCCTCTGGATAACCACACGACCTGCAGCAGCCAATCAGATCCCTCCTGAGTGTGTTGACATGGTGACAGAGGTCAGAGGGTTCACTGACCCACAGAAGGAGGAGTACTTCAGGAAGAGGTTCAGAGAGGAGGAGCAGGCCAGAAGGATCATCTCCCACATCAAGACTTCACGAAGCCTCCACATCATGTGCCACATCCCGGTCTTCTGCTGGATCACTGCTACAGTTCTGGAGGATGTGTTGGAAACCAGAGAGGGAGGAGGGCTGCCTAAGACCCTGACTGAGATGTACATCCACTTCCTGGTGGTTCAGTCCAAACTGAAGAATGTTAAGTATGATGGAAGAGCTGAGACAGATCCACACTGGAGTAAAAAGAACAGGAAGATGATTAAGTCTCTGGGAAAACTGGCTTTTGAGCAGCTGCAGAAAGGAAACCTGATCTTCTATGAATCAGACCTGACAGAGTGTGGCATCAATATCAGAGCGGCCTCAGTGTACTCAGGAGTGTTCACACAGGTCTTTAAAGAGGAGAGAGGACTGTACCAGGACAAGGTGTTCTGCTTCGTCCATCTGAGTCTTCAGGAGTTTCTGGCTGCTCTTCATGTCCATCTGACCTTCATCAACTCTGGAGTCAATCTGCTGTCAGAAGAACAATCAACCTCCAACTGTTCTAAACTGTTCAGAGACAAAGCTGATCCAACACAGCTCTACCAGAGGGCTGTGGACAAGGCCTTACAGAGTCCAAATGGACACCTGGACTTGTTCCTCCGCTTCCTCCTGGGTCTTTCACTGCAGACCAATCAGTCTCTCCTACGAGGTCTGCTGACACAGACAGGAAGTGGCTCACAGACCAATCAGCAAACAGTCCAGTACATCAAGAAGAAGATTGAAGAGACTCCCTCTGCAGAGCACAGCATCAACCTGTTCCACTGTCTGAATGAACTGAATGATCGTTCTCTAGTGGAGCAGATCCAGCAGTCCCTGAGTTCAGGACGTCTCTCCACAGATGAACTGTCTCCTGCTCAATGGTCAGCTCTGGTCTTCATCTTACTGTCATCAGAAAAAGATCTGGACGTGTTTGACCTGAAGAAATACTCTGCTTCAGAGGAGGCTCTTCTGAAGCTGCTGCCAGTTGTCAAAGCCTCTAACAAAGCTCTGTAAGTGTATAGATAGTATATAGTAGATTTATTCATCATTATATAAAGACTATTTTATTCAGCAGGAGGGAAAATAAATTCCTCTCTTCTTTAATTTCTTATCATCATCTCTGAGCTCTGAGCTTCATCACATTGAATCTGAATTAAAATAATGGATCCTACATTAAAGAGCCAAGTCTCAGCTTTAATTTGAGCAGGTTGACATCAGTATAGAAAGAACTGTGTGGGGGATTCAGCCCTATTAGTGGTTCAAAAGTAACTGGACAAATACACATGAAGTCAAACAAACTCCTCACATTTAATATTTAGTGTAAAATCCTTTGCAGTTCTTGACTGTAGTATCAATTATTATATTTTAAAGTGAATGTGCTGAGAGCCAGAAGAACAAAAGACGTTTAACTATCCAAATACTTACGGTTTACGACTTACGGCTGCTTACTTATGTCTGTTTAATACTGGTTGTGTCATATGCCTTCGCTTCACCCTGGTGTTTTAGCAAACTATAGACCTATATCTGCCTTCTTTCACCTGCGCAATATCAGTAAGATTAGGAACATTCTGTCTCTGAGTGATGCTGAAAACTAGTCCATGCATTTGTTACTTCTAGGCTGGACTACTGTAATTCCCTATTATCAGGATGTCCAGTTAACTCTTTAAAAAGCCTCCAGCTGATCCAAAATGCTGCAGTGAGAGTATTGACTGGAATTAGCAAGAGAGATCATTTTACCATTACCATCACAATTACCTTTATTACTTCTCTTCATGGGCTCCCTGTAAAATCCAGAACTGGTTTTAAAATCATTCTCCTCACATATAAGGCCCTCAGTGGCCAGGCTCCTTCATATCTCAAAGAGCTGATTATTCTGTCCCCTGTGCACGTGGCTCTGCACACCGGTACAGATAGCTAAACAGGTGTCTAGCGCTGGTGGATTAATAATGACTCAGATGTTGAAGTAAAGTCATCTTCCTTTACTGTCAGTCCTTGCCACGTAGCTTTCTAAAATGTTGGACACTCTCTTGTGAAACTAAAATAAATACAAAAAATATCCTCTATATATATACAAGGCATAAGGGATGGCAACAATTGCTTAAAACAACAAAAGAAATGGCTATGCTATATAAGACAAACAGGAATGTAGCATCAACTAATAAATATTAGTGAATAAGCAATAACTTTCACAATATACAAAAATTTCATCTGTACAAATGATATATATATATGATAGACTTGCAAACAAAGCTCCTCAAAGGCTCAACATCAGTGGATGCGATGGATTAAAAAGCTATGCTCTGGAGCACATGGTGATATATGAAAAATGGCCACTCTGACATGTGACCTGAACCATGTGATCAGTAATGACTAATAGAAACAATGCCCTTCAAATTAAAACAACTTTACTATGTTTAATGTTCCACTCTGCTACAGATACATTTTGGATTAATATTCTGTCCCAGCTCTAATATAAATAATTATCAATCATGACAGCTTTTTGCTTCTGTGCTCTGTTTCCTATCATAACTGTAATCTGCTGAGCACACAGTATCCACTAACTGTTATGTAATCTGAATGCTGGCCCTCAAACATTGTTCACTCCCTGCCAACTCTGTTTGTATCATGTTTTATATGCTGCATGTCCTTCTGCTCCTCTCCTCCATTCCCAGCTGTCCTATTTTCCTCCTTTTCCTCCTTGCACCCAGCCCAGCCATCGACAGGAGGGTCCCCCATATGAGCCAGGTTCTGCTCAAGGTTTCTTCCTGTTAAAACTGAGTTTTTTCTCTCCCACTGTCGCCTTAAGTGCTTGCTCTGGGGTCAGGATCTGGGTCTCTGTAAAGCATTTTGAGACTATTTTGATTGTGGAAGGAGCTATATAAATAAAATAAAATTGAACTGAATTGAAAATGTAACTGTCATGTCTCCAACTTGTTGAGAATAAAACAAAGGATTTGAATCAGAGCCAATGAAAGATGATCATCAATGTATAAACTCATTGGTTAGCAGGTGGATAAAGAGCTGATATTTCTGCTTCACTCAACAAATCTGTGTTTGATGTTTGGCCCAGTTTTCAAATGCAGGTCTGTTAGTTTGCATTGAGCTGCAGAGCAAACTGAGAGTTTTGTTCTTTTGATTGTCCTTTCAACACAAATGTTATTTGACTTTTTCTTCATTGTTTCCTCTTCAGACTGAGCAGCTGTAACCTCTCAGAGAAAAGCTGTGAAGCTCTGTCCTCACTTCTCAGCTCCCAGTCCTCTAGTCTGAGAGACCTGGACCTGAGTAACAATGACCTACAGGATTCAGTGGTGAAGCTGCTGTCTGCTGGACTGAAGAGTCCACACTGTACCCTGGAGACTCTCAGGTCAGGTCAAGTTCCAGTGTTTTTTAAATGACTGCATATATTTCTTGAGTCCATCAATGCTGACTTTAGAGAGGCCCACATCTAATGATGTTCACAGTTTATACAGTCTTTGAGTTTTTCTATTTTGTTTTCATCCAGCTTCACATATATGAACTCTGGCTGAGATACACAAGCTCACTTATGCTTTGTTATAAAATGGTTTAAACAATTGCATGTCAGTGTTACTGACTTCAGTAAAAATGATGACAGAAAAATTCAGTGATGACCTTTTATTTCACTATGAAACCAAGATTTCAAATGAATACTAAGCAATGAGAACTGTAACAAAATATACTACATTTCTAACAACTAATACAAATGGACACATTAAGTAATTAATAATCCTGATATTTAATACTAATAATATAATAAGATAAGATAAACCTTTAATAGTCCCGCAATGGGGAAATTACACCGTTACAGCAGCAAAGAGCAGATACAGTAAGGTACAGGAATATAAATAATAATAAATACTATAAACATAATAACCAAAATGACCACTGTTTGAGAAGTATGGGAAAAGAAGAAAGGCTGTACATATCGCACCAAATTTAAGTCCAGACATGAGTGTGTGTGCATGTGGTTTGCTCAGCACAGCTGGTTGTACAGTCTAACAGCAGCAGGAAGGAAGGACCTGTGATAACGCTCCTTCACTGTCTTGGGGTGAAGCAGCCTATCACTAAAGGAGCTACTCAGTGCTGTCACTGTGTCCTGCATGGGGTGGGACTCTATCGCCATCATTGATGATAGCTTTGCTACCATCCTCCTCTCTCCCACCACCTGCACTGGGTCGAGGGGGCAACCCAGGACTGAGCTGGCCTTCCTGATCAGTTTGTCCAGTCTCTTCCTGTCCGCCATAGAGATACTGCTGCTCCAGCAGACCACACCATAGAAAACAGCTGATGCCACAACAGAGTCAAACAAGGACCTGAGGAGAGCCCCCTGCACTCCAAAGGATCTGAGTCTTCTAAGAAGGTAGAGCCTGCTCTGACCCTTCTTGTATAGGGCATCAGTGTTGTCAGTCCAGTCCAGTTTATTGTTCAGGTGAACACCCAGGTATCTGTAAGAATCCACTCTCTCAATGTCCATTCCCTGGATGTTCACTGGTATTGGGGGGGAGTGGCTGCGTCTGCGGAAGTCTACCACCAGCTCTTTGGTTTTCCCTGAGTTGATCTGGAGGTGATTCCGCCGGCACCAGTCCACAAAATCCTGGATGAGGTCGACAATGGCAGAGTCATCAGAGAACTTCTGCAGGTGGCAGTTGGTTGTCCTGTACATGAAGTCTGCAGTGTACAGGGTGAACAGGAAAGGAGCCAAGACTGTTCCCTGTGGAGCCCCTGTACTGCTGACCACCATGTCAGACTCACAGTCCTTTATCCTCACATACTGTGGGCGGTTTGTGAGGTGGTCCAGTATCCAGGCTGATGTGAGATGTGATGATCTACTCTCGAGTGCTCCAGCTTGTCCCTCAGCAGCGGCTGTATGGTATTGAAGGCACTAGAGAAGTCGAAGAACATGATCCTCACAGTGCTGCCGGGCTTCTCCAGGTGAGAGAGAGCTCTGTGCAGGAGGAAGATGACAGCCTCCTCCACTCCAATACCGGGCTGGTAGGCAAACTGCATCGGGTCCATCAACCCATCCATGGGTGAGTACTAGTTGCTCCAGTGTCTTCATCAGGTGCGATGTAAGTGCCACAGGCCTATAGTTATTGAAGAGGTGGTTCAGGTGCGCTGTCTTAGGCACTGGTACCACACAGGATGTTTTCCACAGCTGTGGAACTCTTCCCAACTTCAGGCTGAGGTTGAAGACATGTCCTGCAATTCCGCAGAGCTAGTCTGCACAGGAATTGAGCAGCCTGGAGCTGAGCTCTCTTCTCACCTGGTCTGTAGAGAGGGACAGATTGGAGCACGGGTACTGGGTGATTGAAGGGGGGGTCTGAGAGGCTTGGAATAAGAGGAGTAAGGGCAGTGGGGGGTGGTTGTGAGCTGGGTTCTGCAGGAGGGGGGGTGGGGCAGTGTCTTGGAGGAGCAAGGGCAGTGGGGGGTGATTGTGAGCTGAGTTCTGCAGGAGAGGGGAAAACTGTGAAACTTTGCTGATGATACCACATTTGTGGGCTTAATCACTAAGAAAAATGAAACTATCTACAGACAAGAGACTGTAACATCAATTCAATTCAATTCAATTTTATTTATATAGCGCCTTCCACAATCAAAATTGTCTCAAAGCGCTTTACAGAGACCCAGAGCCTGACCCCAGAGCAAGCACTTAAGGCGACAGTGGCAAGGAAAACTCCCTTTTAACAGGAAGAAACCTTGAGCAGAACCTGGCTCAGATGGGGGACCCTCCTGCCGATGGCCGGGCTGGGTGAAAGGAGGAAAAGGAGGAAGATAGGACAGCTAGGAATGGAGGAGAGGGGGAGAAAGACATGCAGCATAATACAGACAATGTGGGTCAGTATTTACATTACAGTTAGTGAACAGTTATTTGATAATGTGTGCTCAGCAGATTAGAATTATGAAACAGAGCACGGAGGCAAAAAGCTGTCATGACTGGTAATTATTTACATTACAGTTTGCAAAGAATATTAATCAAATATTTATCTGTAGCAGAATGGAACATTAAACATGTTAGAAATAGATCATTGTAAACAATAAACAGCAGCAGGTGGGTGGAGCCAGGACCATAGGACATGCAGCTCCAGAGCCAGAGGTACCTGCAGAAAGGTACAGAGAAAGAGAGACCAGAGAGAAACAAACACAGGACTACGGGACAGAGAGGACACAGAGTTAATGACATGTAATAAAGGCTAATAAATTTGAGAGTGGGTCTGAGGAGAGAAAGAGAAAGAAGAAGTGCGCAGTACATCATGGGATGTCCCCCAGCAGCCTAGGCCTATAGCAGCATAACTAGGGGATGATTCAGTTGCCTGAGCCAGCCCTACTAAGGGCTATATCCTTAACTGTAACAGTGTCTAAAGAGATAATTGTGACTAACTATAAGTTTAATAAATAACTAGGACTGTAACTACAACTAATTATAAGCTTTATCAAACAAGAAGGTTTTAAGCTTCGTTTTAAAATTAGAGAGGGTGTCTGCTTCCCGAACCCAAACTGGCAGTTGGTTCCATAGGAGAGGAGCCTGATAGCTAAAGGCTCGGCCTCCCATTCTACTTTTAGAGATTTTGGGAACCATAAGCAAACCTGCATTCTGGGAACGAAGCAGTCTGTTAGGATGATATGGTACTATCAGCTCTTTGAGATATGAAGGAGCCTGGCCATTGAGGGCCTTATATGTAAGGAGAAGGATTTTAAAATCAATTCTGGATTTTACAGGAAGCCAATGAAGAGAAGTTAGTACAGGAGTAATATGATCTCTCTTGCTAATTCCAGTCAGTACTCTCGCTGCAGCATTTTGGATCAGCTGGAGGCTTTTTACAGAGTTAACTGGACATCCTGATAATAGGGAATTACAGTAGTCCAGCCTAGAAGTAACAAAAGCATGGACTAATTTTTCAGCATCACTCTGCGACAGAATGTTCCTAATCTTACTGATATTGCGCAGGTGAAAGAAGGCGGTCCTAGAGACTTGTTTTATATGTGAGTTAAAGGACAGATCCTGATCAAAAATAACTCCGAGGTTCCTCACAGTCGTACTGGAGGCTAAATTAATGCCATCCAGAGTAACTATATGATTAGATAAACTGTTTCTGAGGTGTTTGGGACCAAACAAAATAACCTCAGTTTTGTCTGAATTCAGAAGAAGAAAGTTACAGGTCATCCAGGCCTTTATGTCTTTAAGACATGCCTGAAGTATGGCTAACTGATCTGTTTCGTCTGGTTTCATAGATAAATATAGCTGGGTATCATCCACATAGCAATGGAAATTTATTCCATGCTTCCTGATAATATTGCCTAAGGGAAGCATGTATAAGGTGAACAGTATCGGTCCAAGCACAGAACCCTGTGGAACTCCATGACTTACTCTGGTATATATGGAGGGATCGTCATTAACATGAACAAACTGGTATCTATCTGATAGATATGATTTAAACCAGCCTAGTGCTGTTCCTTTAATCCCAATAACATGTTCCAATCTTTCCAATAGGATATTATGATCAATGGTGTCAAATGCAGCACTAAGATCTAGCAGGACAAGTATAGAGACGAGTCCATTATCTGATGCTATAAGAAGGTCGTTGGTAACTTTCACCAGTGCTGTCTCTGTGCTATGATGAACTCTAAATCCTGACTGAAAAACTTCAAACAAACCGTTCCTATGTAGATGATCACACAACTGAGATGCAACAGCCTTTTCAAGAATTTTAGAAGTAAAGGGGAGATTGGATATAGGTCTATAGTTTGCCAAAATGTCAGAGTCCAGAGAAGGCTTTTTAAGTAAAGGTTTGATAACTGCAACCTTAAAAGCCTGTGGAACATATCCTGTAACCAAAGAGAGATTTATCTGATCTAATATGTGAGTGCCAATCAAAGGCAACACATCTTTAAGAAGTCTGGTCGGGATAGGATCCAAAAGACATGTTGATGATTTAGATTTAGAAACTATTGAAGTCAATTCAGCTAGATCTATGGGAGAGAAATAGTCTAACTACAAATCAGGACTGGCAGACAATTCTAAAGATGCTGTTCTAGACATACCTACATCATTAACAGTTGTAGGCAGGATGAGATGGATTCTGTCTCTAATGTCTACTATTTTCTTGCTAAAGAAGCTCATAAAGTCATTACTAGTGAGAGCTAGAGGGATGGATGGTACAACAGAGCTATGGCTCTTTGTCAGCCTGGCTACAGTGCTGAAAAGAAACCTAGGGTTGTTCTTGTTTTCCTCTATTAATGATGAGTAATAGGCAGTTCTTGCCTTAAGGAGGGCTTTTTTATACATTATAAAGCTATCTTTCCAGGCTAGGCGGAATTCCTCTAAATTAGTGGATAACCATTTCCTTTCCAGCTTTCGTGATATCTGCTTTAAAGTACGTATTTGTGAATTGTACCATGGAGCTAGCTTCCTCTGATTACTGACCTTCTTTTTCAAAGGGGCAACAGAGTCAAGGGTTGAACGCAATGAAGCAGCAGTATTATCAACTAGATAGTCTATATCTGCTGGAGTAACGTTTAGGCCATTGCCCTCTGTAAAACTGGCACATGACAGCGGAGATAATAAAGATGGAATAGCTTCCTTATATTTGATAACAGCATTATCAGACAGAAATCTACAGTAGTTCATTTTTTTCTCAGATGCTGTGCAGTTCATTATTGTAAATTCAAATGTTACTAAAGAATGATCAGATAAAACAGGGTTCTGAGGGAATACTGTCAAATATTCAGCTTCTATGCCATAGGTTAGTACAAGATCAAGGGTGTGATTGAAACAGTGAGTTGGTTTGTTAACATTTTGCAAAAGGCCAATTGAGTCTAATACTGAATAGAAAGCAGTCTTAAGGCTGTCATTGTGGGTATCGACATGAATATTAAAGTCGCCCACTATAATTACTCTATCCGTACTAAGCACTAAATCAGATAAAAATTCAGTGAATTCAGACAAAAACTCAGAGTAAGCAGCAGGTGGACGATACACCACAGCAAATAGTACTGGTTTTTCTGTCTTCCAATTTGGATGTGAGAGGCTGAGGATAAGGCTTTCAAATGTACTATATTTCGGCTTAGGTCTAGGATTAATTAATAAACCTGAGTGGTAGATTGCTGCCACTCCTCCTCCTCGGGCCTGTGCCTCGAGGAATGTGATAATTAATATGACTAGCAGGGGTTGACTCATTTAGACTGACATACTCTTCCTCCTGCAACCAGGTCTCAGTCAGACAGAATAAATCAATCTGCTGATCCATTATCAAATCATTCACTAACAGAGATTTAGACAAGAGAGATCTAATGTTTAATAGCCCACATCTGATTGTGGTGTTTTTAGGTTCAGATGCTTTTGTAGTATAAATTTTTTTGAGGTTTTTATGAATAACACCTCTTGCATTTTTTAATTTATGCACTTTTTGTTGACGGGGAGCAGACACAGTCTCTATAGGGTAAAGGGAATCGTTAGAATGGTAGGAATAATAAGAATCATGAGAATCATGGGTGGGTGACAGCTCTAGAGAAACTGCAGAGAAGCGTGTAGGACTGCAATTCTGCCTCCTGGTCTCAACTCTGGGTTGTCATGACTTTCGTTTTCTAATGAAATCTGTCATATTTCTAGATATGAGAGCTGCACCATCCAAAGTGGGATGGATGCCGTCTCTCCTAATCAGACCAGGTTTTCCCCAAAAAGTTTTCCAGTTATCAATGAAGGCCACGTCGTTTGCTGGACACCACCTAGACAGCCAGCGACGGAATGAAGACATACGGCTAAACATGTCATCACTGGTCAAATCGGGCAGGGGTCCAGAGAACACTAAATCTACGTTTATCCTTAGCCAGCAGTTTTAAATACGATTCAACGTCGCCCGCTCTGGCCCCAGGAATGCATTTAACTATGGTCGCTGGAGTCTCTAACTTCACATTTCGCAAAATGGAGCTGCCAATAACCAGAGTTTTTTCCTCAGCGGGTGTGTCGCTGATTGGGGAAAATCTGTTTGAAACATGAAGCGGTTGATGGTTAACCACGGGCCGTTATTTCATGCTATGTTTCCTTCGGACTGCCACCCAGCCGCCCTGGCTGACAGGAGCTAACGTAGGACGGCTAGCTGTAGCTAATTTAGGCTGGTCCGCATCAGCTACAGGGGACTGACTAGCTAGCGCTGCTGCGGGGCGATTATCTATGGTGCGGAGCCGAGCCTCTACTTCCCTCAGTCTCGCCTCCAATGCTACAAAAATGCTACATTTATTACACATACCATTATCGCTAAAAGAGGCAGAGGAGTAACTGAACATTTCACACACCGTGCAAGAGAGAGGAGAGACAGCAGGAGAAAGAGAAGCCATTGCTAACAGCTAAGCTAGCGGACCAGAGATAGAGTGATTAGAGTGTAGTGTTAAATCCCGAGGGACACGTGCACCACAGATGTTTAACTAAAGCAATATACGTGTACAGGCGGTTATGGCGGCCATGTGAGAAGACGCGTTTTATAGTGCTCTGCTCAGATTACTAAAATAACTTCTAAAATCACTCTCTTCTAAAGTATTCTTACAACAAGACACAATTGTGATGTCGAAACCTGGGAAATTAAGTAAAGATAGGAGCAAAGTGTCGAAGCAGCCAAAACTAACTGAGTTTCGAGCTGGCAGGGAAACACAGAACAGCGGTGGAGAAATGGCGGAGGAAAACTCAAGTGGAGTTGGGGAACTTGGAGGTGAGAAGGCGGACACAATATTGACGGTTCTGGACTCCATAAAAACTGAGTTTTCCGGAAGATTTGATGGAGTAATGACGGCATTAACAGATATGAGAAAAGAAGTAAATGAATGCACACAACGAGTGTCACAGGCGGAACTAAGAATAGCTAATGCTGAAGACGAAGTCGCTAGCTTGCAAGCTAAAGTGTACACGCTTGAGTCGAAAAATAAGACACTGGAGGATAAACTTTTAGACTTGGAAACAAGAAGCCGTCTTAACAACGTGAGACTGGTTGGTCTCCCGGAGGGAGTAGAAGGTCGGGACCCGGGTTCCTTCTTAGAGAAGTGGATATCCGAGGTGTTGGACGTCACATCGCCCCGAGCAGTGGTTATTGAACGAGCGCACAGAGTTGGACCTCCGAGGGATCCCGGTGCACCACCGAGGACACTAATAATGAAGTTTCTCAGCTACAAAGACAAGCAGGCTGTTATCTCTGCTATGCGGAACAAAAAAGATGTCCGGTACAAAGACCAGCAAGTCAAAATCTACCCGGACCTAGCTACGGGAATACATCAGCTGAGGAAACAGTTCGACCCGATCCGCCAGGAGCTGAGGAACCTGAAGATACGCCACGGAGTGATCCATCCAGCGAAGCTGATAGTAACGTACAAAGAACGCACCTACACATTTAAGTCTGCAAAGGAGGCTCAGGAATTCATCAATAATATACAGAAATAGATGGCTGTTAATAAACGTACACACTAATAGAAAGATGTGCTAACTAAAGAGCTAACTGTCTATAATAGTTTATAGTTCTGATACGTACATTGATGGATGTGAGAAATAACATAGAAACATATTTGGAGTTTTTCTTTTTTCGTGGAAGAGAGTGAAGATGTATATCTTAGAGCAGTAGCAGTTGTTATGTGAGTAAGAACCAGAGCGTGGTATGACTGATCCTCATCGTGTGGAACGGTCACTAGCGGTAACAGGAGACGGACTTTTTTTGGGGAGGGGGCCATGTATGTTGGCTGAAGGGACATGTTCGTGTTTATGTTCATATTCATGTTCAGAATGTAGGACTCTTGTTCATAAGTCCGATTTTGTTTTGCTCCTCTTTAGTTTTTCAGTATGGTTATATGCTTTATTAGTATGTAATATAAAACATGTCTCAGGTAAAACTTAAATTTGTTTCTTGGAACTGCAGGGGTCTACAACAACTAAAAAAAATTAAGCAAGTTATGAACAGGCTGAAGGAAATGAATTCCAAAATAGTGTTTTTGCAGGAAACTCACCTTTTGGAAGGGGAAACAAAAAAGATTGTAAGAAGGTGGCAAGGGGGTGTTTATACAGCAGCTTTTTCATCTAGAGCTAGAGGAGTCATGACTCTCATCCATCAATCAGTCCCCTTTCTAGTAGAAAACGTTGTTAAAGACAAATGGGGTAGATATCTAATAATACAAGGCTCCCTGCTGGAGGAAAAGTTAAATTTAGTAAATCTGTATGGTCCAAATATAGATGACCCCAATTTTTTTGTAAATCTTTTTCTAATGCTTTCAACCCTAGGAGGGAAACACATAATTGCAGGGGACTTTAATTGTGTTTTGAGCCCGAGTGTAGACAGATCTACAGGTTTAGATCAATCCCATACTAGGAGTCGAGAAACTATACATTATTTTATTAAAGAACTAAATTTGCAAGACATATGGAGAGAATTAAATCCGCAAGACAAAGCCTTTTCTTGCTATTCTAGCACATTCCAGACATACTCCCGAATAGATTTCTTTTTAATCTCATCTGAACTAAGGGCAAAGATACACAACTGTTTCTATGATAATATTGTGATTTCAGATCATGCTCCTTCCTGTTTAGTTTACACGGATAATAGATTAACAAAAGATCCTCCTAGATGGCGATTTCAGCACAAATGGCTACAAGATGAAGAGTTTGTTAAATATATTGCGAGTCAGATAGACATGTTTTTCGAAATTAACACAACACAAACGTGCGCTTGCACAAAATGGGAAGCCTTCAAAGCTTTTATTAGAGGACATATCATTAGCTACATAGGTTCCCAAGCAAAAAAGGCCCAGCGAGAGAGAATGCATTTGGAGTATAAAATAAAAACCCTCCAGGATAAAATTTTTAGGAAAAGTGACCCCAGTCTTGAAACTGAACTGCTAATATTAAGGGCTGAATATAATAAATTGTCTTCCACCAGGGCAGCCTCTAGCCTCTTAAGGTTAAATCAAACATTCTATGAACAAGGGGATAAATCTGGAAAATTATTAGCATGGCAGATTAAACAATTAGAAAAACAAACACCAATTACAAATATTATATCAAACAAAAAAGTCATTGTAGATCCCTCAGAAATTAACAATATCTTTAAACAGTACTACAAAGACCTGTATGATGCAGGAGATGAGGTTGACTCACAAAGACTGGGGGAGTTCCTTGATGACTTGGTCATGCCACATGTCTCAGGCGAACATAAACAGATGATGGATTTGGAAATTACAAAAGACGATATTGAACATGCTATTAATAGTATGCAATCAGGGAAAAGCCCCGGACCAGATGGTCTACCTATGGATTTTTATAAAGCATTTAAAGAAAGATTGTCAACACCACTATTAGAGATGTTTTTAGAGGCATTTCAAGAAGGTAGTCTTCCCTCATATATGAATCGTGCCCTCATCACTCTATTGCCAAAACCAGGTAAACCTCCTAATAAATGTGAAAATATGAGACCAATTAGTTTGCTCAATTCCGACCTCAAGATTTTGTCTAAAATTTTAGCAAAGCGCCTACAAGAAGTTTTACCATTGATCATTAATAAAGATCAAAATGGATTTATAACAGGAAGGCAAGGCTTTCACAACGTTAGGCGGGTACTGAATATAATTTATTTTAATAAAGAGGCATCAGATAAAGCACTTTTATCATTGGATGCTGAGAAGGCCTTTGATAGGGTCAAATGGTCTTATCTCTTTAGTGTTTTAAATAGATTTGGTTTTGGAAATAACTTTATAAAATGGGTTCAGATTATATATAAAAACGCTACAGCAGAAATTTTAACAAATGGGAATATATCAAAACCAATAAATATTGGCAGAGGCTGTCGCCAAGGTTGCCCGCTTTCACCCTTATTATTTACATTGGCAATTGAGCCCCTGGCAATAGCAGTGCGGACACATCCACAACTTGGAGGAATAGTTGTTGGTCCTTCAGATCACAGAATAGCGTTGTATGCTGATGATATTATTTTATTTTTGTCAAATTTGAAAATATCAATCCCAATCTTATTACAGTTAATTAAAATATATGGTGAAGTTTCAGGGTATAAAGTAAACAATGCCAAGTCTTCAATTTTACTCCTTAATGTAAATGAGAGAAGAAACCCAATTGCAGAGGCTATCCAGTTTAATGTGGTGGAACATTTTAAGTATTTGGGGGTACAAATTACGCCAGATTTGGAAGGTGTTGTTAATGCTAATTATGATCCTTTAATGATAGAAATTACTAAATTAACTGAGAGATGGATGTCACAACCAATATCCATGATAGGTAGAATTAATATCCTAAAAATGAATGTTCTGCCAAAACTACTATATATGTTTCAAAACATTCCTCTACCGCCACCTTCAGACCTTTTTTTAAAAATAAAAAAAATATTTGTGGGTTTTATTTGGAACAATAAGAGGGCAAGATTACGCTTATCCTTGCTGTACTTACCATTTGACCGGGGAGGTTTAAAATGTCCAAATAAGCTGTGGTACTACTGGGCTGCACAACTGAGGTCCATGATGTTTTGTTTCTCAAAAAATGAATGTCCCCATTGGACTGAAATGGAGTCTTATAATCTTAGAGTGTCTCTTCCTTTGTACATACACTCAAACACGGTTAAAAAATTAGGGAGACAGACTAAAAACCCAATGGTAAGAAATATGATAAAGATTTGGTATGATGTCAATAAGTACTTGAAGGAATCATACCCGCTATCTCAACATAGCCCTATTTGGGGCAACCAGTTCTTTGCGCCAGGTAGAGCAGATGCCACATTTAAAGTATGGGCTTCTAAGGGGCTAGATTGTATTCAGAGCCTCTATATGCAGGATTCTAATACTATGATGTCTTTTGAAGAACTTAAGCAGAAGTATAGTCTTCATAGAAATCATTTCTTCAAATATCTTCAGTTAAGAAACTTTGTTAGAGTAACCCAAAATAACCTCAACAAACCTCCACTCTCATCTCTAGAAAAAATTATGATGAAGGACAAGATACAGAAGGGTCTCATTTCAGAGATCTATAAGCTATTAATATCTCACTCAGTAGAATGCACAGTATATAAGGTTAATGCATGGAAAGAAAATTTACAAATTGAAATTTCAGACGAAGAGTGGAGGGCAGCATGCAGTAAGGCTCATACATGTTCCATAAGTACACGTCTAAAATTATTGCAGTTTAAATGGATAATGCGAATGTATATAACCCCAGTGGACCTAAATCGATATAATAGTAATGTACCAGACATATGTACAAAATGTATGGAAGACAGAGGCACACTGTTTCACTGTATTTGGCAATGTAGGAAAATTGAAATGTTCTGGGAAGAAGTACGAAAAATTATTGAGAAGATCCTGTTAAAGCAAATTGCATTAGATCCTAAGCTCTTTCTGTTGGGTGTGTACCCAGAGAAACATAACTACACGAAAAGTGAGAGAACATTCATGGACCTTGGTTTTGTGTTTGCTAAAAGAAGTATTGCACTGTTATGGAAGAGTAATCAAGCCCCAAATACTGCACAGTGGATTAAACAAATGTTAACAAGTCTTCCTTTAGAAAGAATAACATATATATTGAAGGCTAAGCAGCAAATGTTTGAAAAAATATGGAGGCCCTTTATAATTTTTGTGAAGGATTTTGATTTGACTGGGGATCAGGTAGATGGCTAAGGATAGTGGACGGGGCAGTTCCTTAATATTTCAATAATAATTAAACATTTCAAATGTTTTGCAAATTATATTATAGAGGCAATTATATGTATGTCTAATGAAGCAATTGTTGTATGAGAGGAGCATTATTGTCGTTACTGCTTCAATGTTGTCGTGTTTCTTGTGTTTTGTTTTTTCTTTAGCAGCAATGAATACTGTTTTTTTTTTTTTACATTGATGGAAAACTACATATGACTGGCTGCATGTATGTTATATAAAAGAAAATGCCAATAAAACTCTTTTGGAAAAAAAATATACGTGTACAGGAATTCAGAGATTGACCACAGAACACGACAAAGTAAGAGTTGATTAATAAGCTAGGCTAACACTCGTAACACCACAGTGCAGAAGCAGCAAACAGGAAGTGACACAGTACGTTACCACCACGTCTGTAAAAGCTATCGAAAGACAACTGGATTTGTGAATCAGTGGATTGGTGCAATGCAAATAACCTGGAACTGAGTGTAAGCAAAATTAAGGTTCTTGTGGTGGATTTCCACAAGGATTCCTTGGTTTTACTATCTCTGCTGACTTAAAAAGGACAAACACTCCTTGTGCCACCCTGAAGAAAGCTCACCAAAGACTCTGTTTTCTGAAACAACTAAAAAAGTGGGGGGTGTTGGGCCCAAGGATGTTGTGTTTTTTTATCGAGCAGCTGTGGAGAGCATTTCAACTTTTGGCATCACTGTCTGGTTTGGAAGTCTGACTGCAGAGCTGTCCGCCTTCTTAACACCTTAGAACTTGCACTTGAGACCAGTTATGCTTTTATTATTTTTATATGTTATATTTTAACATTTTATTATTTCACCTTATAATATGTATGAATTCACTTTTTTAAAGGTTTTATAGATATGGTTATTTTATTATGGTTATTACTTATGCTGCTACTATTGTCAGTGGGTATGTGACTGTATTTATTATTGCAAGTATGTTTTATAATTGCACTGACCTCACTAAACACACCCTTGATTTACTTATTTGGCAATGAAGTATTGAAACTTGATCTTGACTCTATCCCACATTTTAGCTTCTCCTCTCAAGATAAACCCAGACACTGAAGAAGATTTTAGTCAGTCAGCTTCTGAATGATCAGCTGCTCTGCAGTGGAGAGGACAGGTAGCTGTGCTAATGCTAATGCTAGGTGAGCAGTTCAGAGTTTCTAATGAGAAGTGGATTTACTGAGGAGAGTCAGTCTGTTTTTTAACTGCAGAGCAAAATCACATGGTCAGTGTGTGAGTCAACAAGTAAACAGGTGTAACCATGGCAACTAAATACAAAAGTGATGGAGACAGCTTGAGCTTCAAAATCCTCAGACTCAAAAATCATGACTCAGATTTCACGGACTAAACCTAAAAACTGGTAAATAGCTGCATTTATATAGAACTTTTACCCACAGTTCTTTACATGCTGCCTCTCATTCACCCATTCACACACACTGATGGCAGCCAGCTACCATACAAGGTGCTGGTCTGGCCATCAGGGCTGGTTTGAGGTTGAGGATTTTAGCCAAAGGACACTTGAAATTGACAGGAGAGCTGTAATTAATCAACAAACCTCTCCACCTGCTGAGACACAGCTGCCCTGTACTTACAACTAATAAACAATTTTATCAGAGGATTCAAACTAAATCAAATCAGGTACCAACATTAACACAGTTCACAGTCAAGACCTGAAGTATTTGGACAGTTATTGTTCTTCAAACTCTGAGCTTCAGCACACTCAATCTGAATTTAAAAAATGGATCCTACATTAAAGAGCCAAGTCTCAGCTTTAATTTGAGCAGGTTGACATCAGTATAGAAAGAACTGTGAGGGAGATTCAGCCCTTTTAGTGGTTCAAAAGTAACTGGACAAATACACATGAAGTGAAACAAATTCATCAGATTTAATATTTAGTGTAAAATCCTTTGCAGTCATTGACTGTAGTATCCATTATTGCATTTTAAAGTCAATGTGTTGAGAGTCTGAAGAACAAAACATGTTTAACTGTCCAAATACTTATGGCCTTGACTGTTCATGTCTGTTTATTACTGATTGTGTCATATTTAACTGTCATGTGTCTAACTTGATGAGAATAAAACAGAAAGGATTTGAATCAGAGCCAATGAAAGATGATCATCAATGTAGAAACTCCTCATCGGTTAGCAGGTGGATAAAGAGCTGATATTTCTGCTTCACTCAATAAATCTGTTTGATGTTTGGCCCAGTTTTCAAATGCAGGTCTGTTAGTTTGCTGTGAGCTGCAGAGCAAACCGAGAGTTTTGTTCCTTTGATTGTCCTTTCAACACAAATGTTATTTGACTTTTTCTTCATTGTTTCCTCTTCAGACTGAGCAGCTGTAACCTCTCAGAGAAAAGCTGTGAAGCTCTGTCCTCACTTCTCAGCTCCCAGTCCTCTAGTCTGAGAGAGCTGGACTTGAATAACAACAAGCTGCAGGATTCAGGGGTGAAGCTTCTGTCTGCTGGACTGAAGAGTCCACACTGTACCCTGGAGACTCTCAGGTCAGGATCCATCCACCTGTTTAGCTGATGATTTGCTCATATCTGATTTATATCAGTGGATAAAGAGCCAACTTGTGTAGGACTGTTCAAATAAATTCGGCAAAGTTCGGCAGAACTTTCTATATATTTCGATTTTACTCTACTAGACAATTATTCATCATTTTCTCTTGTTTTTGCTTCAGTTGTTGATTTTTTTGAATCCTACAGATGGTGTTTAAGGAATTGGCCTAATATAGGAATTTGCCTTACTCAATGTATTTAAGGCAAATTCCTTAAACATCATCTGGACCAAAATGGACCAGAACCAAAAACAAAAATATGAACAAAAAAGAACAACAAAACAGACCAGCAGGTGTTGACAGAGGGTTCCTGTGTGATGTTGTGTGCGTCTACAGGCTGTCAGGATGTCTGATGACAGAGGAAGGCTGTGCTCCTCTGGTTTCAGATCTGAGCTCCAACCCCTCCCATTTGAAAGAGCTGGACCTGAGCTACAATCATCTAGGAGACTCAGGAGTGAAGCTACTGTCTGCTGGACTGAAGAGTCCACACTGTATCCTGGAGACTCTCAGGTCAGATCAAGTTCCAGTTTGTTTGAAATGACTGCAGATATTTCTTGAGTCCATCAATGCTGACTTTAGAGGGGCCCATATCTAATGATTTTCACAGTGTATACAACCTTTGAGTTTTTCTATATTGTTTTTATTCAGCTTCATTATCTGTCAAGCTCATATATGAACTCTGAGACACACAAGCTCACATTATGCTTTGTTATAATGTAGTTTGTACGATCAAATGTCAATGTTCATTTCAATTCAGTTCAACTTTATATTGCGCAGAATCATAACAGAAGTTTTATCAAGGTACTTTTCATATAGAGCAGGTCTAGACTGTACTCTATATACAGACCTAACATTTTCCCCAAAAGCACCACTTGGCAACAGTGGCAAAGAAAAACTCCCTTTAATAGGAAGAAACAGAACCTGACTCATGGTGGGCAGCCATCTGCCTCGAGAGGCTGGGTTGAGAGACAGAGAGAAAAGGGGTGGAGGGGGGCAAGAATGGAGGAAAGAGAACATAGGACAATGCAGGTTTCATGAAGACTAAGATTAAAAGCAATCAGGTGACAATAGTATGATTGGTAATAGGACTAATAGCAATACAGACAACAACAATAGAAGAATGAATAATGATAAGACTAATAGTAGATTGTTCAAGCAAAACTTGAGCCAGAACTAACTATAGGCTATGCTTTATCAAAGACTAAGGTTTTTAGCTTACTCTTAAACATGGAGATTTTGTCTGCCTCCAAGAGCCAAACTGGTAAATGGTGCCACAGAAGAGGAGCGTGATATCTGAAGGATCTGCCACCTATTCTACTTTTGGAGACCCTAGGAACCACTAGTAGTCCTGCATTCTGGGAGCACAGTTTTCTTGTTGGGTAATAAGGTACTATGAGCTCCTGGAGATATGATGGTGCCTGACCATTGAGGGCTTTGTAGGTAAGGAGCTGAATTTTAAATTCTATTCTGGATTTTACAGGAAGCCAATACAGGAGTAATATGATCTTGTTTCCTGGGTCCTGTCAGTACTCATCCTGCAGCACGTTGGGGCAGCATGATAATAAGGAATTGTAATAGTCCAGCCTGAAAGTAACAAATGCATGGACTAGTTTTTCTGCATCATTACGAGACACTTCTAGAAGTTTCTTTGATTTGGGAGTTAAAGGACAAGTCATGATCAAAAATTCTGATTCAGATTCAGAGAACTTTATTTGTCCCCAGAGGGCAATTTAAGGCACATTGAGCAGCATGAGGTGGAAAACCAGACACTTCAAAACAAGAAAAAAAGAAAAAGGAGAAAAACACAATGTTTACAAAATATTTATAAAAGCAGGGTGGATACAGTGCAGACATGCTAAATGTAAACTGGAATCAAGAATCAAGATCTTTATTTGCCATTTGTACACAAACACTCGGTCTGGGCACTCGGTCTGCGTTGTATTTATTTTTTGTTCAGTTTTGAACACATTCTTTGCTATTTGTTAACTTTTGCCGCACCACTCCACAAACTCCTGTAGAACTGATCCGTGGTGTTGTGAGGGGCCTGACAGCAGAGACAGGAGAACTCAGCATATTTGACCAGGTGACAGTTGGTCTATAATGAATGTTTTTGCATCATCGATGCCGTTGCTTGCTCGATATGCAAACTGGAGTGGGTCCATCAGGGGATCCGTTGCTCTGATGATGTGGTGTTTGATGATTCTCTCCATGGCTTTCATCACTAGGGAGGTGAGAGCCACAGGGCTTTGAACTTGCTTTTTTTGTGGATGGAGACGGCAGTGGAGTGTTTCCATGGTTGGGGGATGGTACAGCTGCCCATGGAGCTCTGGAACAAGATCTGAAACATGCCCCCTAGTTACTGAGCACAGTGTCTCAGGACCAGACCACTGATATTGTCTGAGCTGGGTGAGCTGCTCTCTCTAGTCCTACTGAGGTCTCTCACCACATCCTGTGTGCTAAAGGTGAAAGCAGAACTGTTGGGCCTGAGTGTGGATCTCACCTCCTCAAGCTGGGTGGAGTGGTCTGACTCAAATCTGGTGTAAAAGCAGTTGAGGTCATCAGGGAGGGACGTGGGGCTGCTACCCTCCACCTGAATGGTTCTGGGGATGGTGGCAGCAGTGTTCACTGAGGCCATGGTTCTGAGGCCCTGCAAAGCTGAGCGGAGGTTCCCTTCAGTGAATTTCTGCTCCACTTTGTTCTTGTACTTTAGCTTGGCAGTTTTTATGGCTCGCTTGACCTCCCTGTTGACCTCCTTTTTTTCCAGTGCAGAGCCCGTGAAGAAAATCCTCTTCTTCTTGTTCAGGATCTCCTTGAGCTCTTTGGTGATCGAAGGTTTATTGTTGGGGTAGATGGTGACTGTTTTAAATGGGATAATGTTGTTGACACAGAAGGAGATGAAACTGTGTCAACCTGCTTGTTGATGTTGTTGGAGGGGGAAAGAAGGCTGTCCCAGTCTGTGGATTCAAAGCATCCTTGTAGGGTGTGGATAAGATAAGATAAGATAAGATAGACTTTATTCATCCCACAACGGGGAAATTCAATTGTTACAGCAGCATATAGAAAAAGGCAGAAACGGCAGTAACAGAAAATATAAAAATAACAATATACAATCCAAAAACACAATGGAGAAAAACAAAGGCAAAAGTACTCAGATTATAAATATTATATTATATACTATATACAAAAGGTGCTTGAGTCTTTGTAGAGAAAGTGACTGGTGATGTATGTAAACATAAAAACAGAATTATGGCAGTGCAGAGCAGTAGTAATATGTAACATGGTTTCATTATGTGTTGGCATTGTACAACCTCACAACTGTTGGGATGAAGGACCTGCGGTACCTCTCCTTCTTACACCGCGGGTGTAGGAGTCTGGAGCTGAAGGAGCTGCTGAGGGACCCCACAGTGTCATGTAGGGGGTGGGAGGTGGGAGGTGTTGGGAGGTGTTGTCCACTGTCCACTCTTTGATGTTTTTAATAACCTTCTTAGCCCTCCTGATTACTGGTGTGTATGCTGGAGCAAGCAGGATGGTGTGGTGATCAGCAGAGCAGAGAAGGGGGAGAGCTCGTCTTCGGACTATGGTTCATAGCATTCAGCCAGTCTTCCCCAGGAGAGTAGTGCATGTGATATACAGTGCATCTGGAAAGTATTCACAGCGCTTCACTTTTTCCACATTCCGTAATGTTACAGCCTTATTCCAAAATGAATTAAATTAATTTTTCCCTCAAAATTCTACACACAACACCCCCATAATGACAATGTGTGTGGGCAGCGACGGTGCACAGCCATTTTCAGATCTCTCCAGAGATGTTCAATCAGATTCAAGTCTGGGCTGGGCCTATATGAATGTCCTCAAATGAGTTATAACTGAGTTTAAGTTTAGGGTTTGTTAAAAGACTCGAGTTGAAAATGGCTGCCACTCCACCTGGCTGCCACTCCACCTTCCTCGAGGCCAGAGCCTCGAGGAATGTGAGCATTAAAGTGACAGGGAGGAGTGGATTCATTTAGACTGATATAATCATCTTGACATAGCAAGGTTTCAGTGAGACAGAATAAGTCAAACTGATCATCTGAAATTAAATAATTTACTAAAACAGATTTGGATGACAGAGATATAATGTTCACTAATCCACATTTAATTCTCCAATTGTCGTTTACTTTGGCAGTGGTGGTCTTAATTTTTATTAGATTTTTATACCTAAGTCCTCTTCTGTTTACTTTTGACTTAATAAATTTAGGTGGTCGGGGGGCAGACACAGTCTGTATGGGGTTTTGGGTGGGTGACTAATGGAAGCACAGACTGCAACTCTGCCTCCTGGTCCCAACTTTAGGTTGTGGAGGTTTTGGACTACTAATAAAATAAACCAGATTTCTAGATATGAGAGCTGCTCTGTCCAAAGAGAGATGGATGCCAATTCTTCTAATCAGACCAGGTCTTCCCCAGAAAGTCTGCCAAATATCTACAAAGCCCACATCCTTTGGCGGACACCACCTCAACAGCCAACAGTAGAACGATGACATGCTGCAAAACATGTCATCGCTGGTCACATTAGGCAGGGGTCCAGAGAAAGCTATGGAGTCTAACATCGTTTTTTGCATATGAGTACACCAACTTCACCCCACATTTTAGTGATGCAGTCGGTCATCACCACCAACATGAATAACAATTTTTCTATATTTACATTCATCCCTAGCCAGTAGTTTTAAATAGTACTCGATGTCACCCTCTCTGGCCTAAAGAATGCATTTGACTATGGTCGCTGGTGTTTGAAACGCGAACAGATTGGTGGTGAACTGTGGGCTTCGGCTTAAGGCTGAGCTTCCTACTTCAGTCACCCAGCTGCCCTGGGCCTCTGGCTGCTTGGGAGGTGCTGGAGTGAGGATAGCGGCAATGTTGGGAGGGCTCGCACCAGGTACTGGGGCCTGGATATCTACCGCAGCTAACAACTGGGCTGCCATAGTGTGGAGCTGTGCTTCCAATTCACTAAGCCTCACCTCCATTACTGCAAATAAACTACACTTCTTACATTTACCATTATCACTAATGGAGACAGAGGAATAACTGAACATAAGGCACACTGAGCAGGAGAGAAAGAGAGAGAAGCCATCACTAGCTGATAAGCTAAGGTAACAAGTGAAAGTGAAAAGCGTGAACACAGTTGTGTTTTTTGTGAGAAAGTCACTAAAAAAAAGAGGGAGTTGAGGAAGTTGCTATGCTGTTAAGTGTAATGGGCACAACTACAGATGAACTTCTCAGAAATTTAGCCCAGCCAGACAAACCAAAGGACAAGACGTTAGATGAAATAGTGACTGTTTTAAAGGAACATTTTGAGCCAAAGGCGCTGTTGGTCGCAGAAAGGTTCCGCTTTAACTGGTGTAATCAAAAAGCAAACCAGGCGGTATCATAATATGTAGCGGAGCTGAAGCAGTGTGCTGCCAACTGTGAGTTTTGCGCGAACATGGACGCGTCACTACGAGATCGATTCATCAGTGGAATAAGAAATAAAGCCTGCCAGAGGGACATTACTCTCACTTTTAACAAAGCGTTTGAGATTTCCCTCAACATGGAGACCGCCAACAGAGACGTGTGTCAGAGTGAAACTGTCGGAACTGCAGATGTGCACAAGGTGAAGCTGCAAGGAGCCAGGAACTGTTACAGGTGCAAAGGGTGCCATTTCAAAGAGACCAAATGTCATAATTGTGGAAAGATAGGACACATTAAAAGGCATGCCGTGCAAAGGCAAACTCAGAGTGTACAAAATCAAGAGGCAATGGACAGCAAAAGAAAAACACAAAATATGTGACAGCTGAAGAAGATTCAGACTTTGAAATGTTTTGACTGTCACAAGTGAGGATACTGAACTGTACAAAGCAACATTCTTAGTTAATGATGTAGATTTAGAGATGGAAATTGATACTGGTGTGATGAAGAGCATCATTTCAGAGAGAACATACAGAAAGCAGTTTTCACACATACCACTGCAGAGAGCTAAGGTAAAGCTTAGAGTTTACAATGGAGGTCGCATCCCTGTTTTGGGTCAGATCACAGCCACAGTAGACTATCAGGGTCAGACAGTTTTGCCACTTCTAGCTGTCAGTGGGCATGAAGTAATGTTATGTGGCAGAGACTGGCTAAGGCAACTCTGAATAAACTGGGCAGAGATCAGGTATCTGAATGAAACAAAATGTAGCTCAGAGGTGTTTAATGAGGATAATTAATTAGGGATAATCAAGGACATTAAGGCCACGATCATAGTCAAACCTGATGTGCCTCCCAAATTTTGTAAACACAGGCCCCTCCCATTTGCTGTGAAGTAGAGTAGAGAGTGAGTAGAGAAAGAGCTCTAAAGGCTGGAGGAAGCTAACATTATATCTTCAGTTAAGCATAGTGAATGGGAAGCACTGATAGTCCCGGTGGAGAAAAAGGAACAGTCACTTCGCCTGTGTGGTGATTATAAGGTGTCAGTTAACCAGGCACTTGAAACAGACAGCTACTCCTTACCTCGTTTAGAGGAGATTTTAGCAACCCTTAGTGGAGGTAAGATTTTCTCTAAGATTGACTTAGCAGCAGCTTATCAGCGAGTTTTGCTAGAGGATGACTCCAAGAAATGCACTACCATCAACACCTACAAGAAACTGTTTGTGTAAAACAGACTGCCCCCTCCATTTTCCACCAGACTATGGAAAACATGATGAAAAACGAGTAGTAGTTTTTCTTGATAATCTTCTCATTATGGGGCACTTGAAGGAAGACCACCTCCACAACCTTCAAAGGGTCCTGCACTGCTTGCAGGACAATGGACTATGAGTGAAATGCTCAAAGTGTGAAACTGGCAAAACTCAACTAGAGTACCTGGACCATGTACTGGATGAGCGTGGCATTCACCTTTCAGAGGATAAGGTGAGAGCAATACAGGAGGCTCTTGCTCCTACCAATTTTAAGGAGCTCCAGGCCTTCTTGGGACTTTTAAACTATTATGGGAGATTTTTGCCACAGCAGAGCACTGTGTTGGCACCACTGTACAGACTGCTTAGAGGAAATGTGACATAGAACTTGACTGAGGCAGAACAGTCCACTTTTGTGAAGTGTAAGGACCTGTTGACGAGTGACCAGGTTTTAGCACACTATGACCCCAGTATGCCACTCACCTTGGCATGCGATGCCCCCTGCTTATGGCACTGGAGCAGTGATCCAACACACTCTGTCTAATGGAGAGGAGAGACTAATTGCTTGTGCTTCCCAAATGTTGTCTCCAGCAGAGAAAAAATATTCTCAAATAGAGAAGGAAGCTCTTGGACTGATTTATGGCATAAACTGTCTACCAGCATTTGTGGGGTAGACATTTTACTTTATTCACAAACCATTATTGACACTTTTTGGTGAGCACACTGGCTGCCACAGGCATTCAGTGTTGGGCAATTATACTGTCAGCTTATGACTACAACGTTGTCTATCGCAAGTCAGAAGAGCACAGCAATGCTGATTCTCCCGTTGCCCTTTACCCGAGACCAAAGATACAGGAACTACTGTAGCATCAGCTGCTGTCCACTGACTGCTTGTAGAGCATCTACAAGAGGTGCTGCTCAATGCTACACTAGTCACCTGGATGACATGCACCAACAGTGAGCTAGCCCTAGTCTACAATTATGTTATGGAAGGCTGGCCAAACCAAGAAGAGGAAAATTTGAAAGTGTTTTATACAAAGAGAAATGACCTATCCACCGAGCAAGGTTGTGTCCCAGAGTCATAGTACCCTCAAAAGTGAGAAAAAGGCAACAAAGGCAACCACCAATTCCACTTTCTCTCCCTCCCCCCTCCTCTTCTTGCTCTCACTCATCTCCATGTGAAGACCCCACTTGCACCTCCTCCTCTGACTGCACTCACCTGAGAAGCACCTACACCCCTCCCCTACCTGACACCTCCACACTGAGCTTCACTGCTGACCAGGTGAGAAGACAGCTGAACAGACTCCATGCAGGCAAGTTGGCAGGCCCAGATGGCGCTAGCCCAAGGGCCCTGAAGACCTGTGCCCCCCAGCTACGTGGAGTTTTCCATTATGTCTTCAACATGAGTCTGAGTCTTCAGAGGGTCTCCATGCTGTGGAAGACGTTATGCCTTGTCCCTGTACCAAAGACGCAGTGTCCCAGGGACCTCAAGGATTACAGCCCTGTTGCATTGACGTCACACATCATGAAGACTCTGGAGAGACTCATCCTCGAGGAGCAGCTCCAGCCTATGGTCCAACCAATTTTCGACCCCCTTCAATTCACCTACCAGCCTTGTCTCGGAATGGACAACGGCATCATCTACCTGCTCAACCGAGTCCCACCTGGACAAGCCAGCGAGCACTGTGAGGGTCATGTTTTTTGATTTCTCCAGTGCATTTGACACCATCAGGCCGAGTCTGCTGGGTGAGAAGCTGACAGCGATGCAGGTGGATGCCCCACTGGTGTCCTGGATTGTGAACTATCTGACTGGCCACAGTACACGCACTTGCAGTGCTGTATGTCAGACAGAGTGATCAGCAACACCGGGGCTCCTCAGGGGACCGTTCTCTCTCCCTTCCTCTTCACTCTCTACACCACAGACTTCAGCTACTGCACAGAGACCCACCACCTTCAGAAGTTTTCTGACGACTCTGCAGTAGTAGGATGTATTTCAGGTGCTGATGAGAGTGAGTACAGAACTGTGGTAGACAACTTTGTCACATGGAGCAGGAGATACCACCTACAGCTCAATGTGACGAAGACAAAGGAACTGGTGTTGAACTTGAGGAGGACCAAGGCAACAGTGACACCTGTTACCATTCAAGGGGTCAATGTGGATATGGTGGAGGAGTACAGGTACCTGGGTGTGTACCTAGATCACAAACTGGACTGGTTCAAAAACGTGGAGATGGCTAAGATCCTTTAACATCTGCCGGATGATGCTGCAGATGTTCTGAGTCTGTGGTAGCCAGTGCCATTGTGTACACTGTTGTCTGCTGGGGCAGCAGCCTGAAGGTGAGGGACACTAACAGATTTAATAAGATCATCAGGAAGGCCAGCCATGTTGTGGGGGAGGAACTGGACTGAATACAGTGTTGGAGAGGAGAATGTTGTCCAAAGTTAGAACAATGTTGATCTCTCCTTTACACCCTCTCCACCAGGTGCTGATCAGTCACAGAAGCTTGTTCAGCAACAGACTCTACAGCTGGACAACAGACGTCTGTTGTGCAATCATTCCTGCCTGCCGCTATCAAACTATACAACTCTGAACTCTAAAAAAATAAAAAAAACCTCCATGTATACTAAGTATACGTCATTTTTAAACCGCTAAATCTCAAACCTCATGTACATATGCAAATATGAAGCTTTTTTTTTTTTTGTTTTTTAATTTTATGTTCCTTTTTTGATACTGGAGTATATGTATATTCTAAGGGGGTATTGCAATATTTTTCCTTTTATTTTTATTTTCATATTTTTTTATGCATTTATTTTTTCACTTGACTTCATTTTATTGTTTTATTTATTCTAGAAACATCTCTTGTGTACACATTTCTCTGTGCAATTTTCTTCTTTTTTCAATTGGGAGTTACGGGCATTAGTAAAGCTTTTCTGATTCTGATTCTAATTCTGAAAAGCAGTGTTAAAGGAAATTCACTCAGGGCACCAAAGTATAGTGAAGACAAAAGTTCTTGCTCCTAAATTTGTATGGTGGCCTAATCTGGACTTAGACATGGAACAAATGTGCAAAGAATGTGAAACATACACAAACATACACAAAGTGGTTGCAAGTGTTTCAGATGTTACAAATCACTTCACAGGTTACTGTGACACAGCTAAGAAGACTGCTATGGATTGCCAGAATGAACTCTAACAGACAATGCCACCATTTTCACTTCATTTCAGTGCTATGCTGTGTACCTGCATAGCACTGTGGGAGGAGACCATAAGTGGATTCCAGGTGTGGTGGAGAGACAGACCAGCCTTGTGTCATATGAGGTCGGGGGTCGGAGAGTAGGATTCTGATTCAGATGGCATGGAGACTAGCTTTGAGTTCCAGAAACTGAAGAGGATTTTAGTAAGTCAGCTTCTGAATGATGAGTTGCACTGCAGTGGAAAGGACAGGTAGCTGTGCTAATGCTAAGTGAGCGGTTCAGAGTTAAAGATAACACTTTATTGATCCCACACTAGTCATTTGTTAGACAGCTCACAAGCAAAACAGGAGAAAAGTATAAAGTGCAGAAAAAGGAGCTGCTCAACGCCTTCATAGTCTGGTGCAGGGGGTGAGAGGTGTGGTCCATAATGGATGTCAGCTTGGCTAACATCGTCCTCTCACCCACCTCCTCCACAGTGTCCAGCGGGTAGCCCAGGACAGAGCTGGCCCTCCTGACCAGCTTGTTCAGTCTCTTCTTATGTCTTCTGAGAAGTGGATTTACTGAGGAGAGTCAGTTTTTTTAACTGCACAGGAAAGTCACATGGTCAGTGTGTGAGTCAACAGGTAAACAGCTATAACCATGGTAACTGAACACAACAGCGATGGAGACAACTTGAGCTTCAAAATCATTACTCAAATTTCACAGACTAAACCTAAAAACTGGTAAATGGCTGCGTTTATATAGAACTTTTACCTACAGCTCTTTACATGCTGCCTCTCATTCACCCATTCACACACACTGATGGCAGCCAGCTACTATACAAGGTGCTGGTCTGACCATCAGGGCTGGTTTGAGGTTGAGGTTTTTAGGCTAAGGACACTTTGATGTTGACAGGAGGAGAGCTGTGATTAATGGACAAACCTCTCTACCTGCTGAGACACAGCTGCCCTGTACTTACAACTAATAAACTATTTTATAAGAGGATTCACACTAAATCAAATCAGGTACCAACATTAACAGAAAATAATGGATCCCACATTAAAGAGCCAAGTCTCAGCTTTAATTTGAGCAGGTTGACATCAGTATAGAAAGAACAAACTCATCACATTTAATATTTAGTGTAAAATCCTTTGCAGTCATTGACTGTAGTATCCATTATTATGTTTTCAAGTCAATGTGCCGAGAGCCCAAAGAACATAACATCTTTAATCATCCAGATACTTACAGCGGTGACTGCACATTTGTTTATTACTTATTGTGTCATATTTAACTGTCATGTCTCCAACTTGTTGAGAAATTAGCAAACTGAGTTTTGTTCCTTTGATTGTCCTTTCAACACAAATGTTATTTGACTTTTTCTTCATTGTTTCCTCCTCAGACTGAGCAGCTGTAACCTCTCAGAGAGAAGCTGTGAAGGTCTGTCCTCAGTTCTCAGCTCCCAGTCCTCTAGTCTGAGACACCTGGACCTGAGTAACAATGACCTGCAGGATTCAGGGGTGAAGCTTCTGTCTGCTGGACTGAAGAGTCCACACTGTACCCTGGAGACTCTCAGGTCAGATCAAGTTCCAGTTTGTTTGAAATGACTGCAGATATTTCTTGAGTCCATCAATGTTGACTTTAGAGATGCCCATATCTAATGATTTTCACAGTTTATACAATCTTTGATTTTTATTGTATATTTTGTCATTATTGAGCTGTATCAAGAGTAGGCTTTTTAAGAAGCTGTTTAATTACAGCTACTTTACAGGACTGTGGTACATAGTGGTAATATGGAGTTCAAAATGTTTAGAGTCTAGAGTAGCATCAGCTAGCCGTCCTACTGTAGCTCCTGTTAGCTGTTCCCCGGCAGCTCCTGAGCAGCAGGGAAGCCAGGGCGGCTGGGTGGCAGTCCAAACGAAACATTGCCTGAAACAACGGCCCTATTAAAACAAAGCCTATTACTCAATACTAACAGAGGAAAACAAGAACATCCCTAGGTTTCTTTTCAGCACTGTAGCCAGGCTGACAAAGAGACATACAGTAGTTCTGTTGAACCATGCATTCCTCTAGCTCTCACTAGTGATGACTTTATGAGCTTCTTTAGCAAAAAAATAGTAGATATTAGAGATAGAATCCATCTCATACTGCCTACAACTGTTAATGATGTGAGTGTGTCAAAAACAGCAACTTTAGAAACGTCTGCCATTAGACTTTCTCTCCCATAGACGTTGCTAAGTTGACTTCAATAGTTACTAAATTGAAACCATCAACATATCTTTTAGATCCTGTCCCAACCAGACTTCTCAAAGGTGTTTTACCCTTGATTGGCACTTCCATATTAGATCAGATAAATCTCTCTTTAGTAACAGGATATGTTCCACAGGCTTTTAAGGTTGCAGTTATGAAACCGCTACTTAAAAAGCCTTCTCTTGACCCTGGCATTTTAGCAACTTCATCAGTTTATCTAAGCATATAGTTACTCTGGATGGCATTAATTTAGCCTCCAGTACAACTGTGAGGAACCTGAGTTATTTTTGATCAGGATTTGACTTTAACTTGCATATAAAAGAAGTCTCTAGGACCGCCTTCTTTCACCTGTAGAATATCGTTAAGATTAGGGACATTCTGTCTCAGAGTGATGCTGAAAAACTAGTCCATGCTTGTGTTACTTCTAGGCTGGACTACTGTAATTCCCTATTATCAGGATTTCCAGTTAACTCTCTAAAAAGCCTCCAGCTGATCCAAAATGCTGCAGCGAGAGTACTGACTAGAATTAGCAAGAGAGATCATATTACCCTGTTCTAATTTCTCTTCATTGGCTTCCTGTAAAATCTACAATTGATTTTAAAATCCTTCTCTTTACATTACAACAGTCTCCTTCAAATCTCAAAGAGCTGATAGTACCATATTATCCCAACAGATTGCTTCGTTCCCAGAATGCAGGTTTGCTTATGGTTCCCAGAATCTCTAAAAGTAGAATGGGAGGCCGAGCCTTTAGCTATCAGGCCCCTCTCCTGTGGAACCAACTGCCAGTTTGGGTTTAGGAAGCAGACACCCTCTCTAATTTTAAAATTAGGCTTAAAACCTTTTTGTTTGATAAAGCTTATAATTAGTTGTAGTTATTATGACTAAACCTATGGTTAGTCACAATTATCTCTATAGACACTGTTAAAGTTAAGGATATAGTAGGGCTGGCTCAGGCAACTGAACCATCCCTTAGTTATGCTGCTATAGGCCTAGGCTGCTGGGGGACTTCCCATGATCCTCTGCACACCTCTCCTCTTCTCTCTTTCTCTCCTCAGACCCACTCTCACATTAGCCTTTATTACATGTCATTAACTCTGTGTCCTCTCTCTCCTGTAGTCCTGTGCTTGTTTCTCTCTGGTCTCTCTTTCTCTGTACCTTTCTGCAGGTATCTCTGGCTCCGGAGCTGCATGTTCTGTGGTCCTGGCTCCACCCACCTGCTGCTGTTTATTGTCTACAATTATCCATTTCTAACACATTACTATGTTTAATGTCCCACTCTGCTACAGATACATTTTGGATTAATATTCTATCCCAGCTCTAATGTAAATAATTACCAATCATGACAGCTTTTTGCTTCTGTGCTCTGTTTCCCATCATAACTGTAATCTGCTGAGCACACGGTATCCACTAACTGTTCTGTAATCTGAATGCTGGCCCTCTAACATTGTTCTCTCACTGCCAACCCTGTTTGTATCATGTTTTATATGCTGCATGTCTTTCTCCTCCTCTCCTCCATTCCCAGCTGTCCTATCTTCCTCCTTTTCCTCCTTTCACCCAGCCCGGCCATCAGCAGGAGGGTCCCCCATATGAGCCTGGTTCTGCTCAAGGTTTCTTCCTGTTAAAAGGGAGTTTTTTCTTGTCACTATCACCTTAAGTGCTTGCTCTGGGGTCAGGCTCTGGGTCTCTGTAAAACGCTTTCAGACAATTTTGATTGTGGAAGGAGCTATATAAATAAAATTGTCACGACTGAGCAAAGGCTGAACTCAAAAGCATGACTCCAAGAAGCAGAATCAAAGTCTTTATTAACAAAGTAGCAAATAATAATGGGCAAAAAGGCAAGGAAACACAATACCAAAGATGAACACTAAATCACTCAAAACGAGGTAAACACAAAATCACTCTTTCAGAGGAAAACTAACTCAAACAAGACCACAAAAAGCAAGGCAGAAAGGCAGAAAAAGATATATAAACAAAGTACAAAATAACACAAGACCTGACTAGAAGAGCTACGCTGGTTCACTTGACGAGAGACAGGACGAACTGGCACAGAACAAATGGAGACAGACAATATATAGACACAGGGTAATGGGAAACAGGTGGAAACAATAAGGGCGGGGAAAACAATCAGACTGGTGGGAAACATGAAGGAAGGGCAAGCAACCTGAAACAAGAGAAGATTAGATTTCAAAATAAAAGCGGAAACCACAAGACAACATATACACAAGACAAAAACACAACATTATTTATGGACTATGAATTGAATTGAATTGAAAAATACTTACTGATTGTATCATATTTCACTGTCATGTCTCCAACTTGTTGAGGGTTAGGGTTAGGGTTAAGTTGTAAAATCCTTTGCTGTCATTGACTGTAGTATCCATTATTGTATTTTAAAGTCAATGTGCTGAGAGCCGAAAGAACAAAACATGTCTAACTGTCCAAATACTTATGGCCTCGACTGTACATGTTTGATTATTACTGATTGTGTCATATTTAACTCTCATGTCTCCAACTTGGAGAAACAACACAGAAATAGGAACAGAAATAAAACAGAAAGGATTTGAATCAGATAAGATAAGTAAATAAATATTTATTAGTCCCTCAGTGGGGAAATTGCATTCAGCAACAGCAGGGGGTACAGTACAGTAAGTAAATATAAGTAAGAGGCCAATATGGCCGGGACAAGATTAAATAGGCACTATTCCAATAACAAAATAACTAAGAACTAAACTAAGAAACATCTGTAGTATGTACATACATAAATATGAGATGGGCATAGTTGATCGATAGTTGATAGATGATCATCAATGTAGAAACTCCTCATTGGTTAGCAGGTGGATAAAGAGCTGATATTTCTGCTTCACTCAACAAATCTGTGTTTGATGTTTGGCCCAATTTTCAAATGCAGGTCTGTTAGTTTGCTGTGAGCTGCAGAGCAAACTGAGAGTTTGGTTCCTTTGATTGTCCTTTCAACACAAATGTTATTTGACTTTTTCTTCATTGTTTCCTCTTCAGACTGAGCAGCTGTAACCTCTCAGAGAGAAGCTGTGAAGCTCTGTCCTCAGTTCTCAGCTCCCAGTCCTCTAGTCTGAGAGACCTGGACCTGAGTAACAATGACCTGCAGGATTCAGGGGTGAAGCTTCTGTCTGCTGGACTGAAGAGTCCACACTGTACCCTGGAGACTCTCAGGTCAGATCAAGTTCCAGTTTGTTTGAAATGACTGCAGATATTTCTTGAGTCCATCAATACTGACTTTAGAGAGGCCCATATCTAATGATTTTCACAGTACATACAATCTGAGTTTTTCTATTTTGTTTTTATCCAGCTTCACATATATGAACTTTGGCTGAGATACACAAGCTCACTTATGTTCCCCCCTTTGGAGGAAAAAAAATTTCTTCCTCTCCTACCACATTCACTGTGAATCCAAGACTGACACATCCTCATATTTTCTCGTCTTGGATTTTGGTGGTGAATCATCGTTCAGATCGGCTGAGCTTGTGTTTGTTTTGGAAACATTGCACATTTTCCTTTTCGCCCCAGTGAGAAACCTCTCCATTGTACAAAGTTTGCAGAATGAGTTCTCACTTGCCTAGTCAAGTTACTAGGCACTGACTAGGCCTTGACTGTGCATGTCTATTACTGATTGTGTCATATTTAACTGTCATGTCTCCAACTTGTTGAGACATTGGCAAACTGAGAGTTTTGTCCCTTTGATTGTCCTTTCAACACAAATGTTATTTGACTTTTTCTTCATTGATTCCTCTTCAGACTGAGCAGCTGTAACCTCTCAGAGAGAAGCTGTGAAGTTCTGTCCTTACTTCTCAGCTCCCAGTCCTCTAGTCTGAGACACCTAGACCTGAGTAACAATGACCTGCAGGATTCAGGGGTGAAGCTTCTGTCTGCTGGACTGAAGAGTCCACACTCTACCCTGAAGACTATCAGGTCAGATCAAGTTCCAGTTTGTTTGAAATGACTGTAGATATTTCTTGAGTCCATCAATGCTGACTTCAGAGAGGCCCATATCTAATGATTTTCTCAGTTCATAAAATCTTTGAGTTTTTCTGCCTATTTTGTTTTTTTTTTTTCAGCTTCATATTCTTTCGAGCTCACATCTATGAATTTTGGCTGATATACACAAGGTCACTAATGCTTTGCTATAATGTGGTTTATACGATGGAAGTGTCAGTGTTAATTTCAATTCAGTTCCAGTTTATTTATATTGCATCGAATCGTAACAGAAGTTATCTCAATATATAGTACCAGTCAGAGATTTGGACACACCTCCTTCAATGGTTTTTCTTTACTTTTATTACTTTCTATATTGTAGATTCATACTGAAGACATCAACACTATGAAGGAACACATATGGAATTATGTAGTTAACAAAAAATTGTTAAACCAACCAGAATATGTTTTATATTTTAGATTCTTCGAAGTAGCCACCTTTTGCACTGATGACAGCTTTGCACACTCTTGGCATTCTCTCAATCAGTTTCATGAGGTAGTCACCTGGAATGGTTTTCCAGCAGTCTTGAAGGAGTTCCCTGAGGTGCTGAGCATTGGCTGTTTTGCCTTCACTCTGCGGTCCAACTCATCCCAAACCATGTTAATTGGGTTTAGGTCAGGTGATTGTGGAGGTCAGGTCATCTGACGCAGCACTCCATCACTCTCCTTCTTGGTCAAATAGTCTTTACATAGCCTGGAGGTGTGTTGGGGTCATTGTCCTGTTCAAAAAATGATGGTCAAACTAAGCGCAAACCAGATGGGATGGCATGTCGCTGCAGAGTGCTATGGTAGCCATGCTGGTTAAGTGTGCCTTGAATTTTGAATAAATCACCAACAGTGTCACCAGCAATGCACCCCCACACCATCACACTTGGATTATAACAGTCAAATAGGGCTGTTAACTGTGTACCAACCCTACCTCTGCAAAATACAACTGATGGTCTTAAACACATTAAAAAGGCAAGAAATTCAACAAATTAACTCTTGACAAGGCACACCTGTTAACTGAAAACCATTCCAGGTGACTACCTCCTGAAACTGATTGAGAGAATGCCAAGAGTGTGCAAAGCTGTCATCAAAGCAAAAGGTGGCTACTTTGAAGAATCTAAAATGTAAAACATTCTGGTTGGTTTAACACTTTTTTGTTAACTACATAAGTCCATATGTGTTCCTTCATAGTTTTGATGTCTTCAGTATGAATCTACAATGTAGAAAGTAATAAAAGTAAAGAAAAACCACTGAATGAGAAGGTGTGTCCGAACTTTTGACTGGTACTGTATTTCAGGTCTAGACCGTACTCTTTATAATATTATCTACAGACTCAAAATTTCCCCCAAGAGTAAGCACTTGGCGACGGTGGCAAGAAGAAACCCTTTTAACAGGTAGAAACCTTGATAAGAACCTGACTCATGGTGGGCAGCCGTCTGCCTCAAGCGGTTGGGTTGAGAGAGAGAGAGAGAGAGAGAGAGAGAATGAGCTAATTATGGTGAGACTGATAATAGCACTAATAATAATAATAATAATTAATGAGAGTAGTAATGGGGGCAGTAGATCCACAAGAGCAGATCCAGACTTTACAGCTCCGAGGGCAGATGAACCCGCAGAGAGTGACAGCAGGAAAGAAAAGAGGAAGAAAGTACAAAACTACAGGAAAGACGTTCAGTTAGTAACATGGGATATGAATGAGTATAGAGAGAGAAAGAGAGGGGGAGAGAGAGAGAGAGAGAGAGAGAGGAGCTCGGTCTATGATGGGAAGTCCCCTGGCAGTCTCAGCCTATAGCAGCTTAACTAGCAGATGGTTCAAGCAAAATCTGGGCCAGAACTAACTATATATATATATATATATGTGGAAGTATGTGTCTTGTTTCCTGGTCCCTGCTAGTGTTCATGCAGCAGCATTTTGAATCAGCTGGAGAGTAATATTACAAAGGTGAAAAAAACCATCCCATTAAGTTTCTTGATGTGGGAGTTAAAGGACAAATCTTGATCAAAAGTAACTCCCAGGTTCCTTACAGTGGCGCTGGAGGCCAGAGCAATATCATCAGTTAGCCTTTGAGTTCAAAAGCAGAAAATTACTCACCCACATCTTTATGCCCTTAACACATGTCTGAAGCTTAGTTAAATGATTGATTTCCTCTGGCTTTACTGACAAGTACAACTGGGTATCATCTGCATAATAGTGAAAATTTGTGGAGTGCTTCTTGATAATGTTGCCTAAGGGAAGCATATATAAGGTGAAAAGAACTGGTCCAAGCACTGAACCTTGTGGAACTCCAGCCTTGAGAACTCATTGTCGATGTGTACTAACTGAAATCAATCTGATAGGTAAGATCAAAACCAGCTTAGTGTGGCTCCTTTGATGCCAATTAAATGTTCCAGTCTTTGTAGTAGGATGTGATGGTCAATGGTATTAGATGCAGCACTAAGATTTAACAAGACAAGTACAGAGACGAGTCCTTTGTCTGATGCACTTAGGTTATTTGTAACTTTCACTAATGCTGTCTCTGTGCTATGATTCACTCTGAATCCTGACTGAAAACCCTCAAATGAATTATTGTTCTGTAGAAAATCACACAGCTGATTGGCAACTGCTTTTTCAAGGATCTCAGAGAGAAAGGGAAGGTTCGATATAAGTCTGCAGTTGGCAAAGCACCTGCATCAAGAGTAGGCTTTTTAAGAAGTGGTTTAATTGCAACTACTTTAAAGGACTGTGGTACATAGCCTGTTAGTAAGGAGGAATTTATCATATCCAGTTGAGAGGTGCTGATTAGGGGTAAAATTTTCTTGAGGAGCCTGGTGGGGATCAGGTCTAAAAAACAGGTTGATGGTTTTGATGAAGAAATCATAGAAGTTGGTGAGGGTCCGTGGAAGAGAAACTTTTTAAACACATATCAGGTTTGACTGTTTCTGAGTTTCCTGTGCTTAAAGAAAAATCATTGTTAATTGAAGGCAGGAGGTGATCAAGTTTGTCTCTGATAGTTACTGGAATTATTACTAAAGAAGCCCATGAAATCATTACTGCTGAGAGCTATGGGAATACATGGATCAATAGAGCTGTGATTCTCTGTCAGCCTGGCTACATTAATGAAGAGAAACCTGGGGTTGTTTTTATTGTCTTCTATTAATGAAGAGTAGTAGGCTGCTCTAGCATTACAGAGGGACTTCCTGTATGCTTTAAGATTATCTTGCCAGGTCAATCAGGATTCTTCAGGATTCTTCTTGTCATTTGCATTGAGTTATATTGAAGCAGGACACTGAGTTAAGTACAGATTTAGCTACTGCACCATCATATAGACATCTAGGACATTTTTGCCTAATAGCGTGTAGACCAATAATACAAATTCAAATGCAACAAACAGTGATCTGATAGAAGAGGATTCTGTGGGAAGATTGTGAAATCTTCAGTCTCGATGCCATTATGACAGAAGAAGGTCAATGGTGTGGTTAAGACAAGGAGTTGGTTTATTTACACTTTGAGAGAAGCCAAATGAGTCTAATAATGATATAAATGCAGAGCTAAGGCTATCATTGTTAACATCCATATGAATATTGATAAAAACTCAGAGAATTCAGATGGAAACTCTGAATTTGGCCCAGGAGGGACTTACACTACAACAAAGTGAACTGGCTGTAATGTTTTCCAGGTTGGATGAGAAAACCTAAGAACAAGTCTTTCAAATTAGTTAAAATTGATCAACTGTTATTATGGCAAATGCACTCAAAAATGATGGAGACAGCCTGAGTATAAGAATGCTCTGACTCAAAATTCATGATTCAGATTTCGCTAAACCTAAAAACTGGTAAATGGATGAATTTAAATAGAACTTTTACCCACAGCTCTTTACATGCTGCCTCTCATTCACCCTTTCACACACACTGATGGCAGCCAGCTACCATACAAGGTGCTGCACTGGCCATCAGGGCTGGTTTGAGGTTAAGGTTTTTAGCCTGAGGACACTTGATGTTGACAGAAGGAGAGCTGTGATTAATGGACAAACCTCTCTACCTGCTGAGACACAGCTGCCCTGTACTTACAACTAATAAGCAATTTTATAAGAGGATTCACACTAAATCAAATCAGGTACAAACATTAACACAATTACAGTCAAGACCTGGAGTATTTGGACAGTTATTGTTGTTCAGACTCTGAGCTTCATGACATTGAATCTGAATTAAAATAATGGATCCTACATTAAAGAGCAAAGTCTCAGCTTTAATTTGAGCAGGTTGACATCAGTATAGAAAGAACTGGGTGGGAGATTCAGCCCTTTTAGTGGTTCAAAAGTAACTGGACAAATACACATGAAGTGTAACAAACTCATCACATTTAATATTTAGTGTAAAATCGTTTGCAGTCATTGACTGTAGTATCAATTATTATATTTTAAAGTCAATATGCTGAGAGCCTGAAGAACATAACATGTCTGTCTAAATACTTATGGCCTTGACTGTACATGTCTGTTTATTACTGATTGTATGATATTTAATTTTAAAGATGATCATCAATGTAGAAACTCCTCATTGGTTAGCAGGTGGATAAAGAGCTGATATTTCTGCTTCACTCAACAAATCTGTGTTTGATGTTTGGCCCAGTTTTCAAATGCAGGTCTGTTAGTTTGCTGTGAGCAGCAGAACAAACTGAGAGTTTTGTTCCTTTGATTGTCCTTTCAACACAAATGTTATTTGACTTTTTCTTCATTGTTTCCTCTTCAGACTGAGCAGCTGTAACCTCTCAGAGAGAAGCTGTGAAGCTCTGTCCTCAGTTCTCAGCTCCCAGTCCTCTAGTCTGAGACACCTGGACCTGAGTAACAATGACCTGCAGGATTCAGGGGTGAAGCTTCTGTCTGCTGGACTGAAGAGTCCACACTGTACCCTGGAGACTCTCAGGTCAGGATCCATCAACCTGTTTAGCTGATGGTTTGCTCATTTCTGATTTACATCAGTGCATAAACAGCCAACTTGTGTGGGATTATTCACAGTAAATTTTACTAAAGTTCGGCAGAACTTTCTAGACTCAGACAATTATTCATCATTTTGTCTCGTTTTTGCTTCAGGTGGTGATTTTTTTTAATCCTACAAATGATGTTTAAGGAATTTGCCTTAAATACATTGAATCTGGACCAAAATGGACCAAAAATAAGAACAAGAAAGAACAACAAAGCAGACCAGCAGGTGTTGACAAAGGGTTCCTGTGTGATGTTGTGTGTGTCTGCAGGTTGTCAGGATGTCTGATCACAAAGGAAGGCTTTGCTTCTCTGGCCTCAGCTCTGAGCTCCAACCCTTCCCACCTGAGAGAGCTGGACCTGAGCTACAATCATCCAGGAAACTCAGGAGTGAAGCTGCTGTCTGCTGGACTGGAGGATCCACAATGGAGACTGGATACCCTCAGGTATGGAGAGGCCTGCTGCACAGTGTGTGATAGAGGAGGAAGAGCTGGAAACATTTAGTGTGTCACAGCTGATGACAGATCTCTACAGAAGTGCTTTGAATTCAACAACAACACAAAGAGGGGTTTTCTCTAATTCTGACTTCAGTATCTCATCATGACTCACTGTGTCATATTTAAGAGAAAATATGTGACAATCATTAAATCAGGTGTGGTCAGCTGTTTTCTGTGACCTGAGCAGGACTTTCTCAGACTGGATTTAATATAATTACAAGATAAGGACTCCAGGTCCTTTGTCTCTTTGCTGAATGAACAGATTAATCAAACCATCTGTGTATGAGAGCCATGTAATGTCCATGTTTGCATGCTGAAAGAGAACATGCTGGTCTGACCCCCCTCCTCCTTTCAGGGTGGAGCCTGGTGCAGTCCGATGCTTGAGACCAGGTCTGAGGAAGTGTAAGTGTGGTTTTCATTTGATTCCTGAAAACAAAGCAGCTCACATTCAACCATCTTCAAAGTTTCAATCAATTATCAGGTGATAGATCAATAACTGCAGCTGTGTTGTGTCTTCTTCTCTCCATCAGATTTCTGTGAACTCACCATCGACACAAACACAGTAAACAGAAAGATCGAACTGTCTGACAACAACAGGAAGGTGACACATATGGAGGAGGATCAGTCATATCCTGATCATCCAGACAGATTTGACCAGTGTCCTCAGCTGCTGTGTAGTAATGGTCTGACTGGTCGTTGTTACTGGGAGGTCGAGTGGAGTGGAAGGGTTGATATATCAGTGAGTTATAGAGGAATCAGAAGGAAAGGAGACACAGGAAACTGTTTGTTTGGATGGGACGATCAGTCCTGGAGTCTGTTCTGCTCTGATGATGGTTACTCTTTTTGTCACAATAAGAGAGTGACATCTGTCTCCTCCTCCTCTTCATCATCTTTCTCTGTCTCTCACAGGGTAGCAGTGTATGTGGACTGTCCTGCTGGCTCTCTGTCCTTCTACAGAGTCTCCTCTGACTCACTGATCCACCTCTACACCTTCAACACCACATTCAATGAACCTCTGTATCCTGGGTTTGGGTTTGAGCTCTGGTCGTCTGATTCCTCAGTGTCTTTGTGTAGAGTGTAGCAGAGAGAGTCTCCTCCTGTTAGAGAAACTCTCTCACTGTTGAACAGATAGTTCAGTCTGTACATGTCTGTCTCTTTCACTCACACACACCTTTTCAGATTCATGTATTAAAGCAGTTTATTTGTTAAACTCTTCTAAATGATTCCTTGTAAACTTCTTCCTCTTCCAGTCCTTTAAAGATGGAAGCTATGATTATTACAGGAGAAAAATGTTGCTGACTTTTACTTTAAGATTCTAATCATGATCTTGTCCTTTCAAATTAAAAGCATCATTGTGAACATCAGTGTTTTGTCTTCAGTCAACCCTAAAGACTGTGAGGCAACGATAAATAAACAAAACAAATCAGATCAGATCAGATCAGACGATCAGTCAATAAACATGTTTACATGTGTTGATGGAAAAATGTGGATGGTTGAAGAACTGCATGAGGAGAAGGAGCCTCAGGGGAACTGATGTGACTCTGGAGGATTCTCAATCTATTTCATTTGTGTTTAGGTGAATTGGATGAATAATGTAAAGAGATCAGTGGGGTGTGTTGCATTGTAGACTCTGAACTGGACCACAGAGGAGCATCTGAATTTCATCTGTGAATCCAAACATTGTGGTTGAAGAGGTTATAAAGTCACTTTGAGAGAGCCTGTCACCAAGTGGGGGCATTGGAGCATTGTGTGCCCCCATTACACCCCTACATCTCCCAAAATGACTTTTCAAGTAAAAGAAGAAAATGAGATCCATTAACAGTCTGTGTATTCACTGCAGAATGTGAAAAACCTTCAAGAGCAATGAGGAAAGTTTTCACTGTTTGTTGATGCAGGTCAGACACAGCTGCTCCTCAGCCTGAGCAGAGGCCAAAAGTAGAGGTGGTGAGGCTGCAGTTGCCCACCCTCCAGGTGGCTGAGGTGTATTATTGTCACACAAACGTGGCTTTTCTTTTTAGTTTAGGAAGTTAAAAAAAAAAAGAACGTCTGGAGTCGCAAATAGCATTTAAGCGGTGCATATGTTTACAAGCAAAAAAAAAAAAAAAAAGAAATGCTACCAGGAAGCAAAGCGAAATTAATGAAAATTAAATCCACAATTTAATGGGTGTTGCATCCCTCACTCTGTGCTTGAGCACTTTGTTGGTCGGAGCATTATAAACCCTAAGCCCCTCCCAAGACCAACCAATTTACAATCAGTGCATTAAATGAGATCTCTGGTCACCACATCTTCATAATCAGGTCCCACATTAAACTCACAACAAACACAAATCATTCATCATATCATCATATCATATGGTATGGCAATTAAGCAGCTGTACAGGTACCTCCTACCACTATATAAGGCAGCCTTCTTCAGCTGCTCTGGTTCAGCCCCCAGGCACAGAGAAGGAGAGGATCAAGATGGCAGCAGCACTGGTAAAAGCATATGAGTGAATAAACCATCTTGAAATAACAGAGCTGGTGTGTAGTGTGCTTCTTATGTTTTACTGTGAGGGTTGGGTATATGGTGTATGAACATTTGTCCAATGTGCACTCACCAGGAAAACAGTGGGGAATTATTTGTTATGAACTATGAATGGGTACAGGGCTGAGTGTCGGTCCTACCATGTGTTACCAGTGAGCAATGACGCGGTCTTCATCACAGAGGGAAAAAGGAAAAAGACAAGAAGAAGACAGAGGACAGATACACAAGGGCTAGGGTTTCAAAATAAAATGGGAAAAGCAAAACCAAAACTCAAGAGACCAAAACAAGAGTAACATGTTTTAACAAAAACAAGAAACTAATAACAAAACCCAAGAATCCTCAAGAGTTCTAAAGGTGCTATATAGAGTTGAACAAAAGTCCAAAAAGAGTTGAAAATACCCTGTCCTCAAGCACAGATCCTGCAGTTTTTCATATGTATTCAGTATTGTATCCACTCAGTACTGGCCTGTCTCCATTGTCTGACAATGGAGTTTAGAATTAGTTATTACCTAACACAGTGAAACCACTGAGTACATTTGTGAATAGTTGTCTCTGTTCAGGAAGCAGCCTGACTTCCTCTAGTAAATAATAACAAATAAGGAGCTTACATGGACTTATACAGTAAACAATCATCACAATCATTTCAAGTTTCCATCATATTATTCCTGAGATAATATGAAACATTTCCAAATCAGCACTTCAGGAGCTTTGGCACCTTCTAGAGGCAGTTAGTGGAAAGAAGCTCAGGTGAAGAGCACATTTCATTGTTGACTCTCTTTAATATCACACTTTGTGAATTTGTTCCTCCTCTGCTCTCAGCTTTCTTACCCTGGACTTCATCTGTCAGCCAGTGATGATGTTTAACCCAGCACGTGCTTCATGGTTCACTTCTGTTTATCTGAACATCTCAGCTGCCATCCCTGGTGGGGTGAGTGCAAAGAGGTTTGGAAACAATATAGAGATGACATTTCTGGAAATCACATTCAAAATGATCAACTTTACTCAGTACCCTAAAACAGCTCCTATTGGCCCACATTTTCTCTGCTCCTCCTCTGTTTAGGGGCCAGGAACCATGGTCAAGCCCTAAATGTTACATGGACACTTTTCTTCATCACTACAGAAGTGTTTATTTTTGTACAAGTTCATGTGTAGTTAAAATGTATTCATTATATTATTTAGTTTTATGGGAAAATGACCACCAAACACCATCCTGTTGATTTTTTTGCTTTTATTTGTGCAAATACATTTAAAAATTCAACACACGACACTTTGAATTAATTGCTGCCTTAAAACTGTAAAATTTAACAGCACACAGGCAGCAAATAATGTCAATGAAAAACATTAGTGAAGTTGTACAAAACACTGTAAACAACACATTACTGCATAATAAAATGTCTGCAAATGTATAAAAAACTGACACATTTCTCTGTGGTGCATTGTGTAACTTGAGGTAGACGACTACTCACTTTACAGTTCAAGTATAAAACAGTAAGAGAACTCATTCAATTCAGATTAGAAATCAGATTATACAACTCTCTGATACAACATAACATTATGAATCACAACCATATGACATCTGAGCATCAAACCATTTGAAATATCTTAATCTCTCTCTTTCTAGAATCAGTTCACTCTGTGTAGTGTCACTCACTTGGAAAACATGGAAGTGATCATGGAAACAAGTTTCATGCTCAATCAAAACAAAAAACACTTTGTGCAAAATGATTGATGTTATTTTGCTGAACAATGGTTCATGTTTTCATCAGTACCAGTGCACACAAAGAGTCCAACACGATACTCAGCTCCACAGCATTTCACCCACTGTGTGACACAGACGATGGCTTCAGAATCAAGGTGAAGAGATGCTGTTATATCTTCAGAAAAATCCAGTGTTTCAACTGAACACATTTTAACTGGACCAGACTCAACTGTGTTTAAGGACAGGCATTCCCAGTGATAGCTGCTTGGTAACCTGCTTGATAAATTCCTCTAAATTTTCAGTTGTATAAAGAACTACAGTATTTGGTTCACCACTCCCCAAAAGCTTGGCTATAACTGAAGCACACACGTCTTTGTTGTGAGTAGAACCTGAAGGAGCTGCTTCAGTATTTTGGAAATGAGATGAAGTATTTCATCAGCTACAGACTGAGAATTGTTTACTGTCTCTGTGTCGTTGTTGAAAGGGATCTGGTTAGACACACTTGTGTTATCAATGGAGCTGTGTATCTTAATGAGATGTCTCCTGAATCCACAATAACTAGAGAGACTTTTACCTGGATACATGGCATGAATTCATTTGAGGTTCCTGAACAAAAGCAACACTGAACCAAAGGATGAATTACAGAGGAAACATCTCAACATTTTGGCTAAATAAGCTACTTATGGTTTGTTTAACAGCTTTGCTCTGAGCTCTTTTACTCTGGGAGTTTCTTCAGTTGTATCAATATTGTACAGAGCTGTCTGCAAAAATGTGTACAGGCTGGAGAGAGCGTCATCATACTTCACACTGAAAACAAAATGTGACTTGAACAGCTCATCAAAAGCACCAAAGGATGTACATGACTGACATGACAGAAGCTTTTTGTCCAAGACAATATAAAAGGTGAAAACCTGGGTCTTTGAAGTTCCTGTGGAAAGAAGATATGGCTGATGGGTTCCTTCAGTGGTCAGGAGATGATCCTCAAGGCTTTGGGATGACTGAAACAAGAGAAATATGTTTACAAAAATGTGTTTCTAAAACTCAGCAACATCTACAGTATTTGGAAGTTTTGACAAACCTTCTGAAATTTTACCAGATGATCCGTTGTCTCTCCGACGCTGATCTTTGTGGGACGCTTTCTTCCAGCTGGTTGTGGAGTGAGAAGATGAAGCAGCAGCAGAAGAGAAGCCATGTTGCTGTCCCACTCTGGGGACAGAGTGAAAAGTACTTTTACACTCATTATATACATTAAGTAGTGTGTTTATGATATTGCTCTGTGCATTGTTCTAATGGTTTTACTATGATCTTAAACATATACACATATAACAACTATTAATGGCCCAGTTATTATAAATCTGTGCTGGAGAGCAAAGCAATGTTCAGCCCTCACACTGAATCTTAACTGCAGACTTAAGTGGCCTATTTAGACTCAGAGATGCTTTTGTAAAATAAATCAATAAAAACACAATAAACTGACGACTGTTGGACGACTCACATAACTGCATTACTATTCTGATGATAACTGTACCTGCTTCATCAGCAGTGTCAGATCCTTCATTCAGGGCAGCTTTCAGTTGTTGTTTTAAGAGAGACGTCTCTTTCAGGTTCCTGCCTCCTTGATAACTTTATCTTTAAAACTGCTGTTCCATTTTTCAAGGAACCTTGAAGCAACCTCTGCTCCAAACATCAGTGAGAAGTCTTGCAAAATCTAAATAAAAAGAGAAAAACATTTTCAAATGTTTAAAATAAACCAATATTTTTATACTAACCTGTCCCATGACATCCAAGAAACGTGGAAACGTGTGTAATACATCAGCTGACCGCTGTGGGTCATGAAGAATCTGCTGAAGGTAGTAGAAGGTTTCTCTCATCCTCTGAAACACTAAGTCAGGATCAGCTGACTTAGTGTGGTGAAGGAGAGATATGGCTTCCATGCATTCATCTCTGATTGGCTGATCATCATATGTTCTGGATGATGTGGGACGTCCTTTTAGCTCCACTCTACTCTGGGATGAAGAGGAACAAATACTGTTTGTTGCTTATATGCAAACAAGGGAGTTAAACTTACATATCATTTTTGGAGTATGGGTCTTTCAAAGATGGGGAAAGTGAACAATCCCAAGGGCATGGAACTCTTGTTGCTTTACTAACAGCTCTCCTGCAAGCAGGAAAAAAAATCTCTTACCGTTTTTGTCTGTTTTTATAAAAGGATACAGGATTAAGTTGAAGCCTCTTACCCTTCTTTTCCATGCATGTGAGCGACAATAATATTAACCAGTAACTGTGTGGTGGAATCTTTCAAACTTCCAGTCTCTTCATACTCTTTAATCACAGTCATCTCTGCTGGTTTTGAAGTAAGAATTTGCTCCACATTCTAAAAAAGAAAACAAGTCATGTTGCCGCTTATCTGGGTCCAGGCCCAGGTCACGGGGGCAGCCTGCCCAATTCACAATGCACCGAAGGCCTATGGCACCTCCACGGGTGGTGAGCCCATGGGAGGTGGTGCCACCCAGAGTGGGATTCAAACCCACGAGCCTGAGAGGTTGAGTCTCATGCTCTACCAACTGAGCTAACCAGGCGGCTAAAAAGAAAACATTATAAACATATTTACAGCTACACTTAGATCTATGTTGTAAGCAAATACACTCATTTAATACCTGTACATATTATTTTTTTAGGAATTATGTCTAATAAATAATGATTAAAATCTAGTTGTATACAAGCTGCAAGCACACTGTCCATCAAAGGCTGGCATCCAGAATCACTTGTGTCTCTGCTTAAAGTGCTTGAGACTGACAGTGTATCTGTCAGACTTGGAGAGGAGGAGCCTTCACACCCTTGCTGCAGGACACTTAGATCTGAAGATCACACACACACAAGTATAAGGCAAATAAAATCTAAAGTCCAGCACATTAAAACTATATCACAGACCTGGCTGGATATTACCTGTCTCAAGACAAAACATTACCATTACCTATAACTCTGCTTACCACAAGTAGTGAGGGTCACATATTCTGTCAGGTCTGAACGATCAGCCAGGTTCATAGATGCTTCAGTAGATGGGAGGTCTGAAATGCAGACAACACATACAGCTTAATATGAACTGATTAAATACTGTACTTTGGAATTCTTATCATCCACTTCTCACAATCACATATTTTTGTCTGTGTCAAGATACAAATCTCTCAAAATATAAGTGCAGCAAAATAGGAATTTTTAAACATCCTCATCCACCTCTGCTCCCTGTTGATCTGTGACTTTCAGTGTTGTAGTCTCTGGGATAAGAAACTTCTGCTGGACTATACCATAACAACTCCACGTTACAACATGTTTACATCTTTATTCATTTAATACTAAACATCTGACTGACCTTCACTGAGAAAATCTGAGAAGCAAGCCTCTTCCAGTTTAATGTACTTCTTCTTCCCTCCATGTTGTACTTTGATCAACATGTTGGTTTGACATAAAGGAAGAAAACGTCATATGTCTGAGAATAACATGTTCAAGTTAAAGTTTATCCCAACTACACACTGTTAAAATACACGTTTCTCACCGCTGTTCAAAACAGCAAGGCTACAGTTTATAAGCTCAACTGTTAGCATGCTAGCCAAAACTGACTTTTCAGCTGCGTCTGCGCCGTTGAGCCGGAAATTATTCTCTTAAAACACCGACATGCGGTTGCATTGTTGGATGGTTATTTCCAAAACAGTATTAATTACCTTCAAGATGCGCGTCGTCATTAATTTGTGAAAATTATCAAACAGTTTGTCATTACCGTCATACAGACACATCACACGCCACACACAGTATGGCCGACATTAACGTTTGAGTGAAAGCTAACAGCTCCACAATGGCAGCTAAGGACAGTTAGCTAACTAATGCTGCGGGAGCTACTTGCTCTAAATAATGGAGTAAAAGCAATGGGGTTACGTTCAACATCAAGTTCGCAGTCATTAGTGGTACTATGTAAGTAGATAAAGTGAGAACAATGACAAAATATCACACATTTAAAGTACTTTCTGATAAAAATCATGCTCTTACCAGCCTTGTGACGACGTTCCTTGTGCTGCTCATGCCGCGATAAAATGCGACGTGAACTCCAGGGACAGAGTTAAAACCAGATCCTGAACACCAGGGAATAAACTCCAAAATTCAACTGGGCCTGGGTGTACACCTTAACACAAACTGTAGTCAGAGTTATAAAATAAACTCCAGAAATGTAACTCTTTCACACTTTTTTGCCTGACTCCAGATTTTAGTACTTTGTGAATTTGCTGTGTGTTAGTACATGTAGTTGTGTACAGTTCAGCTGCTGCTGTCCTTGGTGCTGAATTCACCAACCCAGCTGAATGGTCCTGAGTGCTTATTGTTGTAATTCATTTGGTATTTTTGACAAGATTGAATATCATTAGTATGGGTTATGTTTTGGTTAATGTTAGGCTTTCAGTTATGATGTGTCCTCATAACTATATTAAGACAACAATGTGTGTGTGTGTGTGAGAGAGAGAGAGAGAGAGAGAGAGAGAGAGAGAGTTTGTCCTTTGATGCCTTTGATGTATCAACATTCTACAGTCTGATGTCAGAGGCTGCAGTAAGTGGACGCACAGCCAGAGACAAGTTCAGAAGTCAAACAGGAGCAGAAACAGTTGGACTGGACAGGACTTGCTCATGATTTAGGAAGAAAGAAGCACTCAGATATTTCTGCACAATTATTGACAAGGAAGGGAGGAGCTACTGCTGTTACAAGGACAAGAGGAAACTACAGGAAAGTCCAGATCACCTCCAAGGTTTTCAGTAAGTCAGTTGATGTCAGTGTTTCAGTTCAGTGGGATGTGTTTGTTAAATTAGCATGATGTCTAATCATACAAGAACTTCAGCCCAAAGGTTTCAGTACATGTTCAGTTTATTTATGCTAAACATGAGGCTTCAGCAGTCTGACTTATATAGTTGAAACAGGCGTCCTCCAAGTCTTTTTTATAATTTATGTTGAAGATCAACCAGCAGTGCTTTGCATGTGGAACTGTGAGTTACTGAAACACAACATCCAGAGACATTTAAAATTTAGGCAGCACTGAAAGACAATAAAGTAAATTGGATGAAATCAGTCAGGTGTTAAGATGCTCTTCATCTTAAAGATGGACGTCTGTGCTCACTCATCTTTTAACTCTGCTCCTGCAGACGAGCCACAATAAAGCTGTCAGCTTCATAGCTGCTCCCTAATAGAGTGACTGAGGCTGGAGAGAGGCATTGTGGGACACAGAGATCGTCCATATTAACTATAGAGGGAGGAGAAATGGGAGGATATGAAACAGCTCAAATACGAACAAACACTGACAGACAGTGAAACACTATTGTTCATGATTCAGTTTCAGTTCCCAGAGGCCTGAGGGCTTTAATATGTTACTGTTTCAGCAACAAGCAGTGAAGGATCAATGATTCTGATTTTCTATCAGTCACTTTACAGGAAACTGGGGATCCATAAACCTCAGTTATTGAAGCTGTATTCACATTGTGTAGGGACCTGAGCTTTTATTGTTTGAAATGTCACATGTTCAAATCCTGTTGCTCCTTAAAGTGAAACGTGTGTGTGTGTGTGTGTGTGTGTCCTCTTACTGACTGGCAGTGTCAGGAGAGGTTGCAGGACTGGATGTGACCCACAGAGAGACACATCAGGCAGGAGGCCATGAGAGATCAACACAACCTACTGCCAAGGTTACACACCAGCACAGCTACACACACAACGGCAGAGACAGAGAGAGGGCCAAGGAGAAGCAGGGACAGATGTGCAGGTGATGTGTTTTCTTCAGCTCTTTGCAGTGATCTTACAGAATAACCCTCGACTGTGCTGTGATCTCTGTCATCCATGTTGCTGTACTGGTCTAACTTCCTGACTCAGTTTGTGTAGTTGCCCCAGTGACCTGCTGTAGTGACCTCTCAGTAAATACAGACGTTTCCTCTTCAAAGCTTTCAGGAGCTTCACTCTGACTAATTTCATGTTTCATCTCTATTTGGGACCAAACACAGAGAGAAAATGTGTGAACAGCTGATAATCAGCAGACAGTCTGTGAGTGTTTGGGTGATACAAAGTGGGAGTAGGAGGAAAGCAGCGACACATCCTCTCCACTCATTAACATAGTGACAGCACTGACTGAAGCTCTGCACTGTGTTTTCAGCCTAATATGATTAATAGAGTTATTCAGTCCATTCAGACTGAACATAAACAAACCAATTATCAAATAACCACAGTCCATTTGATTCTAATGTTAAATTCAGCTCTCATAACCCACAGCCTCTCTCTCTCTCTCAGGAACATCAATCAGAGATGTTTAAGATACAAACAGTGTGAATGTAGATGTGGTGATGTTGCTCAGTCTGTCTGTGCTGTGATCCAACACTTGGATGGATGTTACTGTCACTCCTTCCTGTGCAGGCTGCACAAACACAATAGTTCATCATGGAGAAAAAGCTGTTTGTAATTTATCAGTGAAGTTTTCTCATTGCTTCAAGATTATAAACCATTTTTAACTAAGAAGATGGACAAAGAGGCTCAAAAGGTTTTTGCCTGTAGACGTGTGATGGTTTTAATATTGAAATATATTATGCCTTTAACTTTGTGACAGTGGGATTAGTCAGGATCAGGGTCTGTTCATGGTCCAAGAAGAAGAAATGCAGTCCTTTAGCTGTGATAATGTTTCCACACGTTCATGATTTGCTTGACTCTGTCATTTCTCTTCCTCCATTGTCTCTCATCCTAAAGGTGTAACTGTTTTTCTGGCCCAGCAGGAAGTCATTTTTAAGTAAGCAGTACTAACCACTGACCCTCCTCCTCCACTGTTGATTGAATGAAACTCAGTGAGAGTGGGTGGTGTTGTACAGGAGTTTAACTCAGTGAACCATGAAGTGAGGAAATGGACAAAAACTTTAAATCCTGTTTATCTTTCTGCTTCATATCACTGGAGACCTTTTGGTTTGGACTGGTGTTATGGCTGAGGGGTTCTTGATGAGGGCAGTTGAACAGTTTTGCCACTGAGCCACTGTCAGGCCGTTTACTTAGAGATACAATAAAATGTAATGTTAAAGGCATAGAGTGATGTAGAAAGTGTGCTTCAGCTTTTGTTATGTACAGACAGACTGCAGCACTCAGGCCATGTTAAAGACCTTGTTACCAAAGATTCTTCTGCTTTAGTTTGATCCTCCACTGGGCTCTTACTTTGGAAAACTGCCAACTTTTCAGTGTGATGAGAAATTCTCTGAACATGTTCAGGAAACATGCTGCTTTTTCTCTGGATGCTTTTCTCTTATTTTATAGTCTAATATAATCTGCATCATATGAAACCTGCTGTAAAACAAAAGTCTGTGTGCTTTTCTCTTTTTCAGTACATTAGTTCCATAATTAACTTCAACATACACAGATCACATGAAATCATTTTCTCTGTGTCTGTGCATTGTACAGTGAACTTCTCCTCCATCAGGACAAGCCAGGGACACATATGTCCACAGTCACCTCTCACCCATCAATAGATCATGCTAATGTTTGTGTAGCTTTTTTAGCTGGAGTGACAGAAGACACTGCTGTGGAGAACGAGTCTGAAGAAAGTATTTGCTCAGGGTTTTGGTTTCATGGACACTGTGAATTTGAATTCATTTCTCAGTTTGGTGCTCATGCTGATTCCCTGAAAGTTTGGCTGCCATTTGTTCTGCAGGGCTGGCACATTATGTAGATGGATATTCATACATACGCAATTTCTGTGCTATAGAAAACATTTTGAATTGTTGTCTTATTAAGGCAAAAGTTTCGTGATTTTAATCAGATTTGTTGCCATAATTTATTGCTGTTGTTTTAAAGCTGCTGTATATTATATATTATTTTCTTGAAGTGTGTGTGAGGTGAAGCTGATTCATCCATGTTGAGTCTGAGTCTATGTCTGACCACATGTTATAAAACTGACCCTCAGTGACTCAGTTCAGGAAAATCCACTCTCCAGTGAAAACACACTGTTGTATTACTGTTCTGAAATGTAATGTAATGCAATGAGCCTCTATTGATCAGTTGATGAGTCAGTTCTTTGGCATGATTGAGTTCAGCCTCAGAAAGGTTTAAGAAATTCAGTTTAAAGTCTTCAGTGTGTTTCAGGTGTGGGTGACTGATACACAGCTGTAACAACCTGCAGACACAGTACACAAAGCTTCTGTATGGCTCTAATACTTTGTGATGAAACACCTCCATCAGTCTAATGGCTCTGTCTGTGTCTGATGTCTGTGGAGTGTGAACTGTGAAATGACACTGCCTGTCATAACTCGACTACCAGCCTGAGTTCAGATCACTGACATTCAACAATTTTCTCACTCTAGCTGTCATTTTATAAACATTACTGAAAATAAATTGTGTTCTCATCCATTACTAAAGTCTTCCAGACTCAAAGATGAAGATCAGGATCTGATGAGAATTTATTCTCCCTCTCAGGTTTTTGTGCTGTTGAAAATCAGCATCATTTTCCAGCATGTTTCAGTGTAATAGGAAGGTCAGGCTGAGTTAGAAACAGCTGCATGGCTGTAGACTACAAGCTGATTAGATATTGTATGGACCAGTTTTCCTTTAAAGACTTAAACATTTATACCACACTAATTTGCACTGGAGACTGTTTCTATCACAGATGGATGTGAGCTGCTGTCAAGGTCATCATGTCTGTTGTGTGATTCATGTGGAAATTTGAAACTGGAGCAGAAAGTTTACAGAGTCTGATGCAAATAACTCATTCAAATGTTTCAGTGCAGGAGATGAAGATGTCGTGTTGCTGTTGAAATAGTAAAACATTTGATTTCTTTTCTGTTTTCTTTCAGGTAAGTGCTGCCAATGACCTTCAGAAGAAAAAAGAACAAGGGAAACAGATTCAGCCAAAGATCCTCGACTATCTTCAGCAGCATTTAGTGACTTTGTTATTCTTTGTTTCTACAATGATGAGAGAAGTGTATCCAGGGGGCTGCTGCTCAGATGATAATGGTAGGACACAGACTTTCTTTACAGATACATTTCCTCTGTTGTTCCACACAAACATGGAGGAGGATCCTAACAGGAAGAACCAGCAGCTCTGCTTGGGTCTCAGTGTCAGCAAATCCTTGTGGGAGATGCAAGTTCTATAAATAAAATATTGATGTGACTTTGAGTAATTAGGTTCATCACTTTCACAGTTCCCTGACAACAGAACCCAGCAGTGTTCACCTTGTGTTGTAGCTGACAGATGAGGCTTTGTGTTAGCAGACTGGTAGGACTGGTAGTAGGTACTGGATGCTCATATTTTACTGACAAACCTTCAGGCTAAAACACTGGAGCAGGTTTGACTTTGGAGAGCGAGAGAGAGAGTGTTTGTCCTTTGATGCCTTTGATGTATCAACATTCTACAGCCTGATGTCACAGGCTGCAGTAAGTGGACACACAGCCAGAGACAAGTTCAGAAGTCAAACAGGAGCAGAGACAGTTGGACTGGACAGGACTTGCTCATGATTTAGGAAGAAAGAAGTGTGGTGGAAAAACACTTTCCACCTGATGAGAAGTGAAATAGAATTCCTTTAGACAATCTTTGTCTTTTGAGGTTTTATTACAAAATAAAATCTTCAGAGTAATCAATTTCTGAAGAAAGGACAGAGCTCACACAGCAAAGAGGTCTGACCCCGAGCTACATGTTCCCAGGGCTCTTCCTCACATACCAGGATTGCAGGGAAAGAAAACAAGCTGGAAGTCAAGTGATAAAATTAATGAGCAACTGAGATGAAGTGTAAGTTATGCTCAGAGACACTGGACAGCAACAAAGATAAAGAATAGACTGTCTTTGTCCAAGACATAAGCAGGTGTCCTCACAAAACACAATGAACAGCATACTCAGCACATTAGGTCACTTCAGGTCAAGTTGTATGTACTTCACACAGAATTGCACCAACAACACCACATCAAATTCCTTGTATGTGTAACATACCTGGCAATAAAGTTTTCTGATTCTGATTCTGATTCTGATTGAATACACGAGTTTATGAGAATATACGAGTGTATGATAAGAGAATATATGGCTATATGATAAATTGGCATTACAAGAAGCACTCAGATATTTCTGCACAATTACTGACAAGGAAGGGAGGAGCTACTGCTGTTACAAGGACAAGAGGAAACTACAGGAAAGTCCAGATCACCTCCAAGGTTTTCAGTAAGTCAGTACATGTTAGTAGTTCATGTCAGTGTTTAGTTTAATGTTAGTGTTTTGAAGTTAATGTTTTGAAATGTTTTGTCCAAATGATACGTTTGTGAAATTAGAACGACAAGTAATCATACCCATAAGCCCAGTGGTTTGATTGTGTGCTTATCATTCATGGACAATATTGAGTTTTCTTTTATGCTGATCATGATTGTGAGATATCTGATTCTGATTCTGATATTCTCATGGTTGCTCAACTTCTTAACTTTGTTTTGGTGTGATGCTCTGTAGTTTGTGTTAAAGGAAAGGATTTCTAGGAAGTCTGTACTGTCTGCAACAAGATCCTTTCTAAAGAAATTCTAATGGAAATGATGGAGCATAAAATCCACAGTCCCTGTCCTGTGGAAAAGTTGACTTCCAGAGTTGAAAAGAAACAGACATGAGGCTTCAACAGTCTGAGTAGATCAAGTTTCTATCTTCCAGGTATTTTTAGTCCAAAATTCTCCTCTTTGTGTTTCTACACCTAATGTTTCCTTGCAAAGCTGTGGTGGAGAGATGAAAACACAGAGAGGAAATTCTGCACTAAAAGACAAACATTTGAAGATTCCCACTTGATTTTGTTTAACAATGCTGATGAATTTTAGAATTACTATTTGCACAGAAATAGGACTGTGGATTTTGTGGCCTATCATTTCCACAGAAATTGTTTAAAGAAGGGATCTCCTGGCAGCCAGTATGGACAGCAGGAAGAATTAGATCAAACACCAGTGCTTTGAATGGGGAAATGGGAATGTGAGTATATCTTTAAGTGATTTGGGTTTTTTATGCCTTTATTATGGACAGTAGAGAGATGACAGGAAATCAGGTGGAGGCAGAGGCATCAATGTTTCCAGTGGAAACTGAATTAGGGATGTTGGTGTAGATGTTCAGAAGCTTAAGGTTGTTACAGAGGTGCCCTGAAAAGTAGCATAGCACATAAGCTGTGATGGCATGCATTTCCATTACAGCCTCACAGGAGTTAGCAGGGTAGCTGTGCCAAATTGCACTGTGTTGGTCCTGCTTGGTAGCAGAGCTGACCATTGCCAACCTATGACATTCTCCTCCCTTTAGCTGTGTCTGCAGTCGCTACCCTCCTGTGTGTCTATGCTGTAGACTAGAGAGAAAGCTCTATTCTTAATTCTCTCTGTTTTCAGCTCTCAAGACTTTTGCAGCTTCTACCTGAACCTCTGTGATCTGGGGTTTACTTTCACTCCTCTGTTCCAGTTTGTACTTTCAGATATCAGCCTTATTTCACTGTGTACTGATCATTGTCAGCCACATCACAGCTGTTATGTTACTACTAATGCAAAGCAAACTTTTTGCTGTTTCTTTTAAACTAGGAAAAGGTTGTAAGAAAATGAAATGTGTTTCTCAGTGAGTTAGCATCACTTTATTAGTGGTTCAGATGAACAAATCAGTTTGCTGTGCAGTAAAGTGGAAGAAACACTTGCAGCGTTCCAGCACAGCTTTAGTGATAGTGGCTGTTCACAGCATGGCTTAATGTGAGTACAGCTCCACAATGGAAAATGCTATTTGTTAGAACGAGGAGTATATTGATTTTAGATGTCACATTTCCAGGTCACTCACCTTCCCAGTTTAGTATAAGGAAGCTGGTATATTTGTTTGGAAAGCTTGCACTGTGGTTTTGGAAGCCACGCCTCCTTGTCTCTTTAGGCCCCAGTCAAATTCACTACATCCCAAACAATATGTTCCCTTTTGAAACCAGAATGAAAGTTTTGCGTTCGTGGCGATACATACATTGATAATTGGAAGTTATTACCAATCATTTTAACTTATTTGGAAACTTTTCTGTACATACATAGGGTCATGGGTAAATCTTTTGTCTAAGGTAGAAGGAGTTAATTTTAGAAAACCTAGGACATTTACATTCAACAGAGTACTACATCTGCCCACTTAGTCCAGTGGTTGTGGAGCATAAAGATAATTGTAGAAGACAGCGTCTGTGAGTGAAATATTGTGTCTCTGTATTCTTGTATTTGCATCAAGTACATGTCAGGTTTAATCTCAGTGACCTCAGCAGAAAAAGGGTGTGTCTTTAGATGGCAGGTGTCAATTTAAGATCTCACCCATTTACCTAGACTTATTTCTGCTGGTTTTCTGCCACCACAACACAAGTGTAAATGCAGTGATGTAACCATGATGTCTATTGCAAATTGATCTGTGGATATAATTTTTCAAACCAAATTATATCCAGACACGTGTTGTTTTTCTATCTTTTTTCTTTCCTTCTTTCTTTCTTCTTTGTTTTAGCTGATTGTAGATCAGGTGCAGGGTTTGGTAGTGTAGCTACCTGCCTGGCTGGGCAGGATGCCAGCTGTGGAGATGGGCGCTGAGTTTGAGAAGTTAACACGCCGGCATGCAATCAAACTCGTGCACGGTGGAGGACGCGAGTCTGGCGGTTGGTGAGGTGATGGGGTACGGCAGCGTGAAGTCTGCCTCCAGCAGGAATGGTGCAGTTGTTATTTGGGGTTGGACAGCATTGCCAAAGTTAGTGAGTTGGTTGAACTGTAAAATGTTCTATGGAGTAGAATGGCACTGTCACACTGACAGAGGAGGATCAGCAGAGTCTGTATCCTCCTGCTGACATCAGAAAATTCCTGCTGGGAACTAAAGGCAGCAGGTGTGTGAAGGTGGAAGATCATTCCAGATCAAAAACTTTTTACTGAGTCAGCGAAGCCCTTGACAAAAAAATCTGGACATTTAGGTGGGGCAACTGTGGCGGAGCACATTAAGAGTGCGGCTTTGGACTTTGGACCGGCCTGTTCACTCTGCCACTCTATTCACTCTGTAATTTGTCTCATCAGTTCATGAACTGACTGACTGAACTCTCCCAGCTTCAGCCCAGAAATCTCATGGACAGCTGTAGTGGTTCCATGGTGTAATGGTTAGCACTCTGGACTCTGAATCCAGCGATCCGAGTTCAAATCTCGGTGGGACCTGGTTGCTCTTTGTATTTTTGGGGCAGCCGTGGCGCAGTACATTAAGAGTGCAGCTGTGGACTTTGGACCAGCCTGAGATCGGAAGGTCGTGGGTTCAATCCCTTGATCAAGCGCAAAAAATGGATACGGTGGTGGTGAAGAAGACGTGTCTCCCCTGCCTCTGCGACCATGGCTGTGGTGCCACTGAGCAAGGCACTGATCCACACCAGCTTCCCGGGCGCCTCACTAGGCAGCCCCCTGCCCCAGCGCCTCTAGTGCATGTGCACGCTTGTGTGTGTTTTGTTCACTTGGTGTGGGTAAAATGCAGAGAGTAATTTGCCCAGGAGGGATCAATAAAGTCATTAAAATTAAATTAAAAATTTTAAAAAGAGATACTGACAGATCAGGAAATTTCTCGACTTAAAAAAACTGATACTGAAAGCCAAGACTCAAGTAACCACTGCTGGCATCTAAACACACTCTGTTCCTGTCTCTGTTTCTTCTTCTCTGTTTAGTTTCTTTTAGCTCTGCAGTCTCCATGTGTGACTTCACAGTGGGCACTCTTAAACTTAACGGGGCAAGAGATAGACTTAAAAGAGCTGCTCTTTTTAAGCTGATGGAGCTAAAGAAAGTTGATGTTCTGATGATCCAGGAAACCCACAGTAACCTGGAAAATGAAGTTGACTGGAGGCAGACAGGCGTATTTGAACCATAAGTGCAGATTTAGTGGGGGGTGGGGATTGTTTTCTCCAGAAGTTTCAGTCCTTCCTCCTGTGTAGTTGAGGAAATCATCAAAGGCTGTTTAATGAAAATCACAGCTCAGTATGAAAAGGTGACTTTAGTTTTTGTTAATATCTATGCACCAACACATGGGGTGGACAGAGTGTTGGTGCTGAATGAACTGTGTGACAGACTGAGGGAGGTGATGGCTTCTGTCATACACACAGACTTAATGTGTACCTGGCAGGCTGATAAATGATAACATCACTCTAATTGGAGATGTCTTTGAGGTTTCTGGCTCACTGGGTGAAGATACTGGGCTGATCTCCATAGACTGAGTGGGTGCATCCACATTCCTTGGAAGACTCATCTGAACTCAATCCTAGATGTCAGGCCAACATGGAACATGCAGACTTACATCTGTGTAGGTTTTCATTCATCCAGGTCATCGTGTCCTAAGGGTTGATTGAAGGCAACTGGACTTCTTATTTTGAAGCTTGAATGAAATCAAGTTGCCTTCAATCAACCCTTAGGACATGCAGACTTACAGTGGAGAATCCTGCATGGCACTGTGGCAGTGAACTCTTTTATTTCTGTCCTTGACTCTGCAGTGGAGGATGTATGTCCCTTCTGTGGTCAGGGAGAGACAGTGTTTCATAGTTTCTCTGAATGTGTACGTTTGACACCTCTGTTTGCTCTGTTGGAAGCCATCTTTGGTAGGTATGGTGAACCTTTCACAAAGCATGTTTTTATTTGTGGTATAAAGTACAGCCACCAGAAGAAGAGTAAGTGTCAGTTTTTAAATTTTGTCATAGGGCAAGCTAAGTTAGCAGTGTATACTGGATGTAGATCTGCTCACAGTCTTTGTAAAAGGGGTGAAGTCCAGACTCATGACAGATTTCAGTTATTAAGCTGTCAATGACATGGACAGTTTCTATGAGGTCTGGGTTGTTGCAGATGGAGACATCCTCTACTCAGTAAAAGAGGCACAATTAATTTTTAGAAATGTCCTGATGTGATGATGGTGATGGTGATGATGATTTAATGTGGTATAAACGATTTTTGTTTTGAGTGTACCGTGTATAAATAATTCAATAAATGTATGGTTAAAAATCAAAATCTCTCCATCTCTCACATTAATGAAAAATGCTTGGATGGATAAATGAGAGAGGTTTGTCAGACCAGGTCTCTTCTAGGACCTTTTTGACAACAAAATGCCTCATGGTGGAGACGCTTGAGGCTGCTGGTTATCTCGTACTCTCAAACCCTATAAACAGGCTCTATATACATGCTAAAACGCCACCAACAAATCCAATGCTGAATAGGGACATTAATCATCTGGATTTCTCCACAAATCCAAGCACAAGAAGCCATGAAAAATGAGCTTTTCCACCTAACAAGAATTTTCTGACTACTCATCATCTGATAAAGTTACTATATCCAAGTACCAACAGAGAAGACAGGAGACAGAAAGATACTTTACAGTCATTTCTACCAGCAGTCAGCAGACAAACACTCATGAGAGCACCTTTACACCTCACTCTGATAAAAGAGACACAGCCCAGTTCAGCCTCTGCACAGCTCTGAAGGACAAACACTGCTGTGACTGTACTTAAGAGGCAACATACTATGATTTACATTAACAACTGACAATCATATCACTAATAAAACATTCAATTCAACAGCTAATTAAAAAGCCAACAATAGAACACTGTAAGAATTGAAGGAGAACAGGATTAAAATGCAGAGAAATACTGAGGCAAGCTGGATGAGTGAGGTGAGTCATTAATGGATGATATGGAGGCCAAGAATTCATCAATAAAGAAGATTAAACATGAGGGAAACTAAAATACAAAACCAGGAACTAAACAGATTCTACACTGCAGGTAGTGAATCATTTGCTTGATGATCAAGGTGATTATTTCAAAGAAATGTGCCTTTAAAAAAGAAGACATATCTCCACTATCAACAGGAGGAAATGAAATGAAGAGGAAAAAGGTGAAGGAAGGATTCTTCTCTTCTCTTCTATGTGTGTGTGTGTGTGAGAGAGAGAGAGAGAACTGGGAAACACTTAAGACAAAATAATTTAACCTGTACAACAGACTCATCTATTTGTTAAGTATCACTTCAAGGTGATGTTTGATTTTCTATTCAAGTTCCTTTGAGCTCATCATTGTAACTGTGTCACTAGAGTCACTTCAGTCTTTGTATAAATCTCTGTCTTCATCATTGTTCAGAAACATCAGCAGAGTTTCAGATCAAAGCCAATGAAACTCTGGACATGATAAAAAAGAGTCAAATAAAGATGCTGGATGGTAGAGTACACAATAAAATATGTCTGGATGAGGTTTGCTGTGTTTTGCTGTGTCCTACACACATATGAACATTAATGTGGAGAAGAGAAACAGATTAATGTCACAATCTGAATTTAAACACTCAAGGGTCAGACAAACAGAGAATTATCAGGATAAGACCAGACTTTCCTCTGAAGGAACAGAGAACTGAGACATGATGATTAACAGAGAACATGTCAAATTTAACAGCTGAACAAATGATTTTAATAAAGGATGATAATGTGACTATTTCATCCTTGTGTTGTAAAACATTCAAAGAGTAACTGAACACTGGAGAAGTTGATATGAGACAGTAACATCACCAGTGGGGATCAGAGGACAGTCAACTATTTGAATTTGAACTAATCTCAAACCAACATGAAGCCAGAAAATGACAAGACAGTGACAAAGGAAAATGAATTTCTATAAAGTGAAGAGTTTGCACAGGTTTGCAGGCTGTTTGACAGGTTCATCATAGACTGAGACTTGACAAATATTCCAGCTGTTTCCAACCTGAGTAACTTCACTGAGGATTGTACTGCAGATCATTTCAGTAAAAGTCATTCATCCATCATTTCTGTCACCACTGCCCAGAAAGACTATAGTATGTTTCAACTGTGTCTTTGCAGTTTACAGCAACAAATCACATCACTGAAGTTCAAATTAAAGCCATAAAATCTTCCTAACACCGAGTCTAAAAACAAAATCCATTTGGCTCATAAACAGGCAAAAATCACACTTAAAAAACAAGAAGAAACTAAACTTAATTGCTCTTATTTTCCTTTACTGTTTATTTAAGGAAGAATGAACTGAATACACCTGCTGCCCATTTGAAAACACTGGAAGAGAACCGCAGACTGTTGAATGCTGATCATCTTAAGCTTCACAAACTGTTTTCAGTCGACAAAGTGATTGTTAAAAATCCAGTGGTTTAAGATATAAATATGCACAATCTGCACAAACAGAGCTCTCATCAAAGGCCTCACTGAGATTTTATCTATCAAAGTGCAAAAAATCTACTTCACAAAAAAATCAATCCTCAGTCACTTTCTAAACAAACTAGAGACCATCTTCCATAGGATCACAGCAGCCTCGACACATGCAGGTTTACTTGTGGTTCCTAAAGTCTCCAATAGAGAGAATGGGAGTCAGAGCCCTCAGATATCAGGCTCCTCTACTGTGGAACCATCTACTAGTTTGGGTCTTGGAGGCAGACGCCCTCTCCATGTTTAAGAGGAGGCTTCAAACTTTCCCTTTTGATGAACCTTATAGTCAGAGCTGAGTAAGGCTTTCCTGAATGAGCCACTAGTTATGCTGCTATAGGTCTACACTGCTGGAAGACTTCCCATGATGCACTGATTTCCTCTCTCCTCCTCTCCCTCTCCATCTGTACACATTCATATCCCATTAATGTATGTTACTAACTTGGCTTCTTCTCTCTCCCATGGTGTTGTGTTTTCTCGTCTCTGCAGTTACTTCCACCTCCAGAGCTGCAGAGTCTGGATCTGTGGCTGCAGGCAAACTACTGTTCCACATGCAAAACACTGGTGGTTGATCTTCAACATAAATGATAAAAAGACTTGGAGGACGCCTGTTTCAACTATATAAGTCAGACTGCTGAAGCCTCATGTTTGCTTCTTTTGAACTTGTCTGTGAATGTTCTCATTCATCCAGGTCATAGTTCTTTCTTAGAAAATTGAATCGAAGGCAACTGGACATATGTTTGTCTGGGAAGACGTTTCGCCTCTTATCCAAGGGGCTTCATCAGTTCGTATGCATCGGTCTATCTAGTCCGCACTAGTCTGACCAAGAAAGTGGAGTAAGACCCAGGTATTTAACCTGTTGTAGGTGGGTCCACCAAAGTACCTGTGAAAGTACTGGTTTCACCTGACCATTGTTGTGGTCCCCAGTGAAAGACAGTCGTCAGGCTCATGTGACCTAGTTTGTGTCTCATGTGAACGACCGTCGTTAGGGTCAGGTGAGTCCCTGGTGGATGACGCTCGTTGAGAGTCGTCTGAGGTTAAGTTGTTTACTCTCCTGGGTACACATGAAAGGGCTACATTGTAGATGGGGGAAAGGTGGTGTCGCAGACCCCCTCCTCTGTTTAGTGATGGTTTTTCCACTTTCACATAGATGGCTTCTTTGACTCCTCTCTCAAACCATCTGTCCTCCCTGTCCAGGATTTTGACATTGCTGTCTTCAAAGGAATGTGCTTTTTCCTTTAGATGTGAGTAGACAGCTGAGACTGGACCCGAGGAGTTAGCCCTTCTGTGTTGGGCCATGCGTTTGTTCAAAGGTTATTTAGTTTCCCCAATATATAGGTCTCTGCATTCCTCACTGCATTTGACCGCATATATTAGGTTGCTTTTATGATTGTGTGGTATCTTGTCTTTGGGGTGTACCAGTTTCTGTCTGAGAGTGTTACTGGGTTTGAAACATACAGGAATTTGATGTTTGTTAAAAATCCTCCTGAGTTTCTCTGAGACCCCAGACACGTATGGAATGACAACGTTTTTGCGTTTATCTTCCATTTTCTCAGCATCCTCCCTTTTGAACTTTGGACGTCCCTTTTACACAGGACATGGACTGTGGATTTTATGCTCCATCATTTAGGAGGATCCAAAGCAACAACCACGAATGATTTCAATTTACATAAAAGCATGTGAACGTTTTAGAACATTTGAAGTTTAAAAGATAAACTTGAAAAAATAGGCACCTTTCCTTTAACACAAACCATAATGCTTTGAAGCAAAAAATGAAACCTAAGTTGACAATAGAAAAATCTCACAGATACAATCAGCATAAATAAACTGAACATGTACTGAAACCTTTGGGCTGAAGTTCTTGTGTGATTAGACATCATGCCAATTTAACAAACATCCCACTGAACTGAAACACTGACATCAACTAAAAAAGGTTTTGACTTACTGAAAACCTTGGAGGTGATCTGGACTTTCCTGTAGTTTCCTCTTGTCCTTGTAACAGCAGTAGCTCCTCCCTTCATTGTCAATAATTGTGCAGAAATATCTGAGTGCTTCTTTCTTCCTAAATCATGAGCAAGTCCTGTCCAGTCCAACTGTTTCTGCTCCTGTTTGACTTCTGAACTTGTCTCTGGCTGTGTGTCCACTTACTGCAGCCTCTGACATCAGACTGTAGAATGTTGATACATCAAAGGCATCAAAGGACAAACTCTATCTGTCTCTTACACACACACACACACATTGTTGTCTTAATATAGTTATGAGGACACACCATGACTGAAAGCCTAACATTAACCAAAACATAACCCATACTAATGATATTCAATCTTCTCAAAAATACCAAATGAATTACAACAATAAGCACTCAGGACCATTCAGCTGGGTTGGTGAATTCAGCACCAAGGACAGCAGCAGCTGAACTGTACACAACTACATGTACTAACACACAGCAAATTCACAAAGTACTAAAATCTGGAGTCAGGCAAAAAAGTGTGAAAGAGTTACATTTCTGGAGTTTATTGTATAACTCTGACTACAGTTTGTGTTAAGGTGTACACCCAGGCCCAGTTGGATTTTGGACTTTATTCCCTGGTGTTCAGGATCTGGTTTTAACTCTGTCCCTGGAGTTCACGACGCATTTTATCGCGGCATGAGCAGCACAAGGAACGTCGTCACAAGGCTGGTAAGAGCATGATTTTTATCAGAAAGTACTTTAAATGCGTGATATTTTGTCATTGTTCTCACTTTATCTACTTACATAGTACCGCTAATGACTGCGAACTTGATGTTGAACGTAACCCCATTGCTTTTACTCCATTATTTAGAGCAAGTAGCTCCCGCAGCATTAGTTAGCTAACTGTCCTTAGCTGCCATTGTGGAGCTGTTAGCTTTCACTCAAACGTTAATGTCGGCCATACTGTCTGTGGCGTGTGATGTGTCTGTATGACGGTAATGACAAACTGTTTGATAAGCTTCACAAATGAATGACGACGCGCATCTTGAAGGTAATTAATACTGTTTTGGAAATAACCATCCAACAATGCAACCGCATGTCGCTGTTTTAAGAGAATAATTTCCGGCTCAACGGCGCAGACGCAGCTGAAAAGTCAGTTTTGGCTAGCATGCTAACAGTTGAGCTTATAAACTGTAGCCTTGCTGTTTTGAACAGCAGTGAGAAACGTGTATTTTAACAGTGTGTAGTTGGGATAAACTTTAACTTGAACATGTTATTCTCAGACATATGACATTTTCTTCCTTTATGTCAAACCAACATGTTGATCAAAGTACAACATGGAGGGAAGAAGAAGTACATTAAACTGGAAGAAGCTTGCTTCTCAGATTTTCTCAGTGCAGGTCAGTCAGATGTTTAGTATTAAATGAATAAAGATGTAAACATGTTGTAACGTGGAGTTGTTATGGTATAGTCCAGCAGAAGTTTCTTATCCCAGAGACTACAACACTGAAAGTCACAGATCAACAGGGAGCAGAGGTGGATGAGGATGTTTCAAAGATCTGTGTTTCTTCATCTACAGTGATGATGGTAGGACATTTAAAAATTCATATTTTGCTGCACTTATATTTTGAGAGACTTGTATCTTGACACAGACAAAAATATGTGATTGTGAGAAGTGGATGATAAGAATTCCAAAGTACAGTATTTAATCAGTTCATATTAAGCTGTATGTGTTGTCTGCATTTCAGACCTCCCATCTACTGAAGCATCTATGAACCTGGCTGATCGTTCAGACCTGACAGAATATGTGACCCTCACTACTTGTGGTAAGAAGAGTTATAGGTAATGATAATGTTTTGTCTTGAGACAGGTAATATCCAGCCAGGTATGTGATATAGTTTTAATGTGCAGAAGAACCACCTCTTCATCCCAGAGTAGAGTGGAGCTAAAAGCAGGTCCCACATCATCCAGAACATATGATGATCAGCCAATCAGAGATGAATGCATGGAAGCCATATCTCTCCTTCACCACACAGCTGATCCTGACTTAGTGTTTCAGAGGATGAGAGAAACCTTCTACTACCGTCAGCAGATTCTTCATGACCCACAGTGGTCAGCTGATGTATTACACACGTTTCCATGTTTCTTGGATGTCATGGGACTGGTTAGTATTAAATATATTTTTTTAAGTAAAAATATTGGTTTATTTTAAACGTTTGAAAATGTTTTTCTCTTTTTATTTAGATTTTGCAAGACTTCTCACTGATGTTTGGAGCAGAGGTTGCTTCAAGGTTCCTTGAAAAATGGAACAGCAGTTTTAAAGATAAAGTGATCAAGGAGGCAGGAACCTGAAAGAGACGTCTCTCTTAAAACAACAACTGAAAGCTGCTCTGAATGAAGGATCTGACACTGCTGATGAAGCAGGTACAGTTATCATCAGAATAGTAATGCAGTTATGTGAGTCGTCCAACAGTCGTCAGTTTATTGTGTTTTTATTGATTTACTTTACAAAAGCATCTCTGAGTCTAAATAGGCCACTTAAGTCTGCAGTTAAGATTCAGTGTGAGGGCTGAACATTGCTTTGCTCTCCAGCACAGATTTATAATGACTGGGCCATTAATAGTTGTTATATGTGTATATGTTTAAGATCATAGTAAAACCATTAGAACAATGCACAGAGCAATATCATAAACACACTACTTAATATATATAATGAGTGTAAAAGTACTTTTCACTCTGTCCCCAGAGTGGGACAGCAACATGGCTTCTCTTCTGGTGCTGCTTCATCTTCTCACTCCACAACCAGCTGGAAGAAAGCGTCCCACAAAGATCAGCGTCGGAGAGACAACGGATCATCTGGTAAAATTTCAGAAGGTTTGTCAAAACTTCCAAATACTGTAGATGTTGCTGAGTTTTAGAAACACATTTTTGTAAACATATTTCTCTTGTTTCAGTCATCGCAAAGCCCTGAGGATCATCTCCTGACCACTGAAGGAACCCATCAGCCATATCTTCTTACCACAGTAACTTCAAAGACCCAGGTTTTCACCTTTTATATTGTCTTGGACAAAAAGCTTCTGTCATGTCAGTCATGTACATCCTTTGGTGCTTTTGATGAGCTGTTCAAGTCACATTTTGTTTTCGGTGTGAAGTATGATGACGCTCTCTCCAGCCTGTACACATTTTTGCAGACAGAGTAAAAGAGCTCAGAGCAAAGCTGTTAAACAAACCATAAGTAGCTTATTTAGCCAAAATGTTGAGATGTTTCCTCTGCAATTCATCCTTTGGTTCAGTGTTGCTTTTGTTCAGGAACCTCAAATGAATTCATGCCATGTATCCAGGTAAAAGTCTCTCTAGTTATTGTGGATTCAGGAGACATCTCATTAAGATACACAGCTCCATTGATAACACAAGTGTGTCTAACCAGATCCCTTTCAACAACGACACAGAGACAGTAAACAATTCTCAGTCTGTAACTGATGAAATACTTCATCTCATTTCCAAAATACTGAAGCAGCTCCTTCAGGTTCTACTCACAACAAAGACGTGTGCTTCAGTTATAGCCAAGCTTTTGGGGAGTGGTGAACCAAATACTGTAGTTCTTTATACAACTGAATCTCTTCACCTTGATTGTGAAGCCATCGTCTGTGTCACACAGTGGGTGAAATGCTGTGGAGCTGAGTATCGTGTTGGACTCTTTGTGTGCACTGGTACTGATGAAAACATGAACCATTGTTCAGCAAAATAACATCAATCATTTTGCACAAAGTGTTTTTTGTTTTGATTGAGCATGAAACTTGTTTCCATGATCACTTCCATGTTTTCCAAGTGAGTGACACTACACAGAGTGAACTGATTCTAGAAAGGGAGAGATTAAGATATTTCAAATGGTTTGATGCTCAGATGTCATATGGTTGTGATTCACAATGTTATGTTGTATCAGAGAGTTGTATAATCTGATTTCTAATCTGAATTTAATGAGTTCTCTTACTGTTTTATACTTGAACTGTAAAGTGAGTAGTCGTCTACCTCAAGTTACACAATGCACCACAGAGAAATGTGTCAGTTTTTTATACATTTGCAGACATTTTATTATGCAGTAATGTGCTGTTTACAGTGTTTTATACAACTTCACAAATGTTTTTCATTGGCATTATTTGCTGCCTGTGTGCTGTAAAATTTTACAGTTTTAAGACAGGAATTAATTCAAAGTGTCATGTGTTGAATTTTTAAATGTATTTGCACAAATAAAAGCAAAAAAAATCAACAGGATGGTGTTTGGTGGTCATTTTCCCATAAAACTAAATAATATAATAATGAATAAATTTTAATTCTAAAAAGTGTAAATAAAATACATTTTGAGTGTTAGGTGTCAACACTGGAGAAGAGTTTATATTGAAATTAACTAAATTTTAGAGTCACACTCAGTGAGGGATGAGTATTTTAACACCAGGAGGAGTTCAAGTTAACTCTGTTTCAGTTATTTTAACTCTGCCACAGAGTCTATTCAATGGTCACACATGTTCACTCAGACTGAGTTGATTTTAACTCACACAGAGTTTATTCCAGAGGCTAAAATTAGCTGTGTGTGCAGTATTTCCAGCTTTACACATGAACTTGTACAAAAATAAACACTTCTGTAGTGATGAAGAAAAGTGTCCATGTAACATTTAGGGCTTGACCATGGTTCCTGGCCCCTAAACAGAGGAGGAGCAGAGAAAATGTGGGCCAATAGGAGCTGTTTTAGGGTACTGAGTAAAGTTGATCATTTTGAATGTGATTTCCAGAAATGTCATCTCTATATTGTTTCCAAACCTCTTTGCACTCACCCCACCAGGGATGGCAGCTGAGATGTTCAGATAAACAGAAGTGAACCATGAAGCACGTGCTGGGTTAAACATCATCACTGGCTGACAGATGAAGTCCAGGGTAAGAAAGCTGAGAGGAGAAGAGGAACACATTCACAAAGTGTGATATTAAAGAGAGTCAACAATGAAATCTGCTCTTCACCTGAGCTTCTTTCCACTAACTGACTCTAGAAGGTGCCAAAGCTCCTGAAGTGTTGATTTGGAAATGTTTCATATTATCTCAGGAATAATATGATGGAAACTTGAAATGATTGTGATGATTGTTTACTGTATAAGTCCATGTAAGAGCTCCTTATTTGTTATTATTTACTAGAGGAAGTCAGGCTGCTTCCTGAACGGAGACAACTATTCACAAATGTACTCAGTGGTTTCACTGTGTTAGGTAATAACTAAGATTTCATGTTTCATTCTAAACTCCAGTGCCAGCCAATGGAGACAGGCCAATACTGAGTGAATACAATACTGAATACATATGAAAAACTGCAGGATCTGTGCATGAGGACAGGATATTTTCAACTCTTTTTGGACTTTTCTTAAACTCTATATAGAACCTTTTGGACTTTTGAGGACTCTTGGGTTTTGTTAGTAGTTTCCTGTTTTTGTTAAAACATGTTTCTCTTATTTTGGTCTATTTTGATTTTGCTTTTCCCATTTTATTTTGAAGCCCTAGCCCTTGTGTATGTGTCCTTAAGTTTAAATTTAAGTTGTACTTTATATTCTTAGGGAAATTATTGTCTGTGCTTTACCTATGAACGAAACATACAAGCATGCACATGCACTAGAGATGCTGTGGCAGGGGACTTCCCTATAAGGAGCCCGGGGAGCTGGGGTAGATCGGTGCCTTGGTCAGGGGCACCACGGCCACACGTCTCCTTCACCACCACCTGTCATTGTCACCCCTGGGTTTTCTTTTCCCTTTGGATTCACTTTCATTTGTTCACATCAAGTAAGGACTTCAGAGTTTTAAGTTTTGAACTTGAGCTTCTGAAGTTTTTCTCCTTCTTGGAAGATTTAGTTGTTTAAGTTTTGTTTCCTGGCCTTGGACTTTGATCCAGTGATTCTGAGTTTGATAAAGAGAACTTTAACTGACTCATCCGTCTGTCTTAGGGTTTCTACACCTGTCCCCTCCCCCTTAGTGTTCTTGGTCACAGCAGTGACTGTAACAGGTCCCTCTGACCTCTCATTTCATATTTTTACAGTGTTTAAATATATGACACCATGTGGACACAATATCATCTGAAAGGATTTTAAACCTCAGGATGAGGCCACTTGAAAGTTTACTGATCCCTGGAACAACATCTGATGCTGTAGCTGATTTTCTCACCTGGTCATCTGCATCTCCAGAGCACATGTCCATCTGACCACTGCTCTCAGCATCTCTCTCCCTCTTCCTGTCTCTCAGTACTTCCTGCATTGTGACCAGACCTTTTGAAACCCTAGTCCTTGTGTATCTGTCCTCTGTCTACTTCTTGTCTTTTTCCTGTTTCCCTCTGTGACAAAGACTGCGTCACTGCTCACTGGTAGCACATGGTAGGACAGACACTCAGCCCTGTACCCATTCATGGTTCAACACAAATGATTCCCACTGTTTTCCTGGTGAGTGCACACACCACAATGGACACATGTTCATACACCATATACCCAACCCTCACAGTAAAACATAAGAAACACACTACACACCAGCTCTGTTATTTCAAGATGGTTTATTCACTCATATGCTTTTACCAGTGCTGCTGCCATCTTGGTCCTCTCCTTCTCTGTGCCTGGGGGCTGAACCAAAGCAGCTGAAGAAGGCTGCCTTATATAGTGGTAGGTACCTGTACAGCTGCTTCATTGCCATACCAGGTCCCACTGAGTGGGAGGGGGGATTTTGGTTTGGCATTAATATAATGGATGATATGATGAAGCAGGTTCATGTATGTGTGAATTACTGAAATGATGATTTGTGTTTTGTTGCTTTTTGGTAGCACTTTTTTTTGGCTTTAAATAAGCACCGCTCAAATGCTATTTGCGACTCCAGCCATCATTTTTTTTCTTTCCTAAACTAAAAAGAAAACCCACGTTTGAGTGACACTAATTCACCTCAGCCACCTGGAGGGGGGGTAGCTGCAGCCTCACCACCTCTACTTTTGGCCTCTGCTCAGGCAGAAAAGTCATTTTGGGAGGTGTAGGGGTGTAATGGGGGCACACCCTCTTCAACCACAATGTTTGGATTCACAGATGAAATTCAGAGGCTCCTCTGTGGTCCAGCTCAGAGTCTACAATGCAACACACCTCACTGATCTCTTTACATTATTCATCCAATTCACCTGAACACAAATGAAACAGAGTGAGAATCCTCCAGAGTCACATCAGTTCCCCTGAGGCTTCTTCTCCTCATGCAGTTCTTCAACCCTCCACATTTTTCCATCAACACATGTAAACATGTTTATTGACTGATCATCTGATCTGATTTGTTTTGTTTATTTATTGTTGCTTCTCAGTCTTTAGTGTTGACTGAACAGGAGTCTTCTGCCCTCCAGTGGTCACTGTCAGTAACTACAACTCTGCACACAGCACTGACAATGATACTGATGTTCACACTGACATTATTCCACATTTACTGACTTATTTTAGTTCTAATGTTCATCAGTCTGATAATGACTCTCTGTATGTGAACACACATATTATTACACTGCTATAAACACTGATGTCTGACTGATGGACAAATAATCAGAGAGTTTACTGCCCTCCAGTGGTGACACTGACAAGTGTCCAACAGGACTCACACTGATTATTAGGATCAATATGTACCAATCAGTATTGATGACATCATCAGGAAGATGAGGACTGGTCATAGTATGAATAATGTTCCATGTATTATTCCATCCATGTTTTCTGTACAAGCAGATACACTGTAAAAAATGTGACAACTAAAAGGATCACTGTAAAATGATCAATACGAGATGCACTGTAAAAAATTCTAACATTGATTATCAGGAAATACTCTGTAAAAGAATTTAACGGAGGCTGTGCACTGTGTAAGATGGCAACAAAGGTGACACAGGATATATCCAATAAACAATGATGGTCATAGATGAACTCTGGAAAAACTTACAACCAGAGGATGCATTGTAAAATATTACAACAGTGTAATGAACTTGTAAAAAATAAAAAGCAGCAGATGTATTGTAAAGTGGAAGTTAGGCTGTACTGTTAAAAACACAACAACCAGGGTGACAACACGGAAAACATCACAAGGGAAAGTTTTTAATCAAACTTCAGCTGCTGGTTTTCACTCTCATCTTTTCTGAGTCTTTTTTTTTAAGTTGACTTTTAAAATCCATAGAATTGAGGCTCAAACTCTTCAGAGTAGTCAGGAGCTTTCTAACTCTGTGAATCTCTGAAACACAGTTTGACAAATTTCTGTTTTTTCTCAGATCTTTCAGATAAACTGTGGCAGCATTTTAGTTTGAACTGAATCAGCTCAGTTGTCCAAAGATTCAGAGAAAGACAAAACACTGATGTTCACAATGATGCTTTTAATGTGAAAGGACAAGATCATGATTACAAAAGTAAAAGTCAGCAACATTTTTCTCCTGTAATAATTGTAGCTTCCATCTTTAAAGGACTGGAAGAGGAAGAAGTTTACAAGGAATCATTTAGAAGAGTTTAACACATAAACTGCTTTAGTACATAAATCTGAAAAGGTGTGTGTGAGTGAAAGAGACAGACATGTACAGACTGAACTATCTGTTCAACAGTGAGAGAGTTTCTCTAACAGGAGGAGACTCTCTCTGCTACACTCTACACAGAGACACTGAGGACCCAGACCAACAGAGGTCAAACCCAAACCCAGGATACAGAGGTTCAGTGAATGTGGTGTTGAAGGTGTAGAGGTGGATGAGTGAGTCAGAGGAGACTCTGTAGAAGGACAGAGAGCCAGTAGGACAGTCCACATACACTGCTACTCTGTGAGAGACAGAGTAAGATGATGAAGAGGAGGAGGAGACAGATGTCACTCTGTTATTGTGCCAAACAGAGTAACCATCATCACAGCAGATCAGACTCCAGGACTGATCGTTCCTTCCAAACAAACAGTTTTCTCTGTCTCCTTTCCTTCTGATTCCTCTGTAACTCACTGATATATAAACTCCTCTTGTCCACTCGACCTCCCAGTAACAGCGACCAGTCAGACCATTACTACACAGCAGCTGAGGACACTGGTCAAATCTGTCTGGATGATCAGGATATGACTGATCCTCCTCCACACGTGTCACCTTCCTGTTGTTGTCAGACAGTTTGATCTCTCTGTTTACTGTGTTTGTGTCGATGGTGAGTTCACAGAAATCTGATGGAGAGAAGAAGACACAACACAGCTGCAGTTATTGATCTATCACCTGATCATTGATTGACACTTTGAAGATGGTTGAATGTGAGCTGCTTTGTTTTCAGGAATCAAATGAAAACCACACTTACACTTCCTCAGACCTGGTCTCAACCATCGGACTCCACCAGGCTCCACCCTGAAAGGAGGAGGGGGGGTCAGACCAGCACGTTCTCTTTCAGCATGCAAACATGGACATTACGTGACTCTCATACACACATGGTTTGATTATTCTGTTCATTCAGCAAAGACACAAAGGACCTGGAGTCCTTATCTTGGAATTACACGGAGCAGGAAGGTGACATGGAGGAAAGATTTCATCATTTGTCTTCTCCATTTGTTATCAGTTTTGGTGTCAGACACAACAAAAGATCTCAGAATGACAAGATCAGGATCTCAGAGAGGTTCAGCTGATTATTGATCATGGATATTTTAGAAGACAGAGACATGACCAGAGACCTGATTTCATTTCCTCCTTGGTCTGAGACACTGTAGCAGTGTAGATTAGATTAGATTAGATTCAACTTTATTGAATCTAATCATGACAGAGACATGATCAGAGACCTGATTTCATTTCCTCCTTGGTCTGAGACACTGGCAGATGAATGTCTCTGAGCAGTGTAGATGCTCTTATTATTGTTGGGATGTTATTATTAGTGTGTCAGCACTGAACAGGTATCTAACGTCTTTGGGGTTGTTGTGGTGAAAGCACTCTGAGTGCTCAAAGTGGCTCTGTTGGTTCAGGAGCAGTTCAACCAGCTGCAGCTCAAATGTTTCCACGCTGGCTTTGTGCTGATGCAGCATGAGAGAGTCTGAGAGAGTCCTGCTCAGGTCACAGAAAACAGCTGACCACACCTGATTTAATGATTGTCACATATTTTCTCTTAAATAGGACACAGTGAGTCATATGGCAGATGACTGCTGGGAACCAAGATGGCTGCTGGTTAGACACACTGTGCTGGTCAGCTTGAACAATCCCTCAAATATCATGAAAAGACTTTGACATGTAAGTGTCTCTCTGTGAAGTTTTTTAACTTTAAAAGAAAGTGAAGTTTAAACTTGAAGTAGCATTTTCTGCTATTTTGAAGTTTTGAGCACTTTTCATGACGTGCTTTCTATAATTATTTAAAGAAATGGCAACTAAGAAACTGGCAGAAGATATGGAGGAAGTGAAAAAGTCTCTGAGCTTAATGTCAGAGGAACTAAGCAAGGTGGTGAAACAACAGATGGGCCTACTGGATTTAATTGAGGAAGTGCGACAACTGAATGCTGTGATCAAAGAAAAAGACAAGAAGATTGAAGAGCTGGAAAGAAGAGTGGAAGATTTGGAACAATACACAAGGATGGATGATTTGGTGATATCTGGCCTTGAGACGACCTATCGTACTTATGCACGGATCATAGCAGGTGACAAAGAGGGGGAGGATGCACCAAGAGGTGAACTGCACTCACTTGAACAGCAAGTTATCCAGTTTTTTAACAACAGAGACATCCCTTTAGCAAGTAAAAATATAGCTGGTTGCTACACCATATCAAAAAACCAAAGCAAAAGACCAAACATTGTCATTCGCTTTGTGAGTAGAAAACATAAAATTGAAGTGCTAAAGCTTGCAAAAAAAACCTGAAGGGTACAGGAGTATATGTAAGTGAACATCTCACAAGGAGAAATGCTGAAATTGCCTGACAAGCAAGAATTCTGAAGGAGAGGCGAATTCAAGACACTTGGACAAGAAACTGTAAAGTAATGATAAGACCGAATGGTACACCAGAACAGGCCAAAGTTATAGTCATTAGAGACATGAGAGATCTTGTACAAAACAGGGCCAACAAAGGGGGGGGGGGGGGGGGGGGGGGGGGTTGCCCTGTTTGTGATGTCTGATTTTAAAAGTAAGGTTAATGGTAATATGACAGCTGTTATTGACAATTTGATGGAATGTCTAACCATTGAAATTAAGGTGGAAAGATTTAAGAAAATATTAATTAGTTGTATTTATAGAACTCCTGGATCCTGTATCGATCAATTTAATAAGACGATTTCTGAGTTAAACGAAAAACATAATGACAAGGTGATTTTGGTTTGTGGTGACTTTAATATTGACTTGTTGAAATCAAGTGATCATATGAAAACTACAGAATTTGTTAATACTATGTTCAGTTTGAGTTTCTATCCATTAATTTTAAAGCCTAGCAGTATATAGAAGTATAAGAAATATAAAAATAGACATCTATAAGATGCCAAAAAAAAGAATATTTTGGTCAGTTCCTGCAAAGACATAAAAAAAAAACATGGCTACCTGGAGTGTTCTTAACAAGTTGATTAAAAATAGTTACAATAAGGATTTTCCAACATACATTGTTAATGTTTTTGTTAATGTCATTGTTTAATGATTTTCGAAAGAAATTGACCCTCCAAGAGATGGAGATATTAAATTTGATAGTGACTTTAATAATTATAACTATGTTTCTTGGAGGGGTTTGTTCAAGTGATGTGTTAGAAATTGTTCAAAAGTTTAAGTATAAAACATCTACTGATTGTAAGACAATTTTGATTGTGGAAGGCGCTATATAAATAAAATTGAATTGAATTGAATTGATATGTCACTCATAAAAGAAATAATTAATTGTGTCATTGAACCATTTACCTACATATGTAACAAATCCTTTTTAAAACATACTTTTCCCGATAAAATGAAAATGGCTAAAGTGATTCCAATTTATAAAAATGGTGATAAGCACACTGTATCAAATTACAGACCTGTTTCATTGCTACCTCAATTTTCTAAAATACTGGAAAAATTCTTTGTTGAAAGACGTGATGTCTTTATTGACAAATATCAGCTACTAAATGACCATCAGTACGGTTTTAGGAGTAATTGATCTACATCTCTAGCATTGATGGAATTTGTAGAACATATATCTACCGCAATAGATAAGAAAGCGCGGTGGGTGTGTTTATTGATTTAAGTAAAACATTTGATACTATCGATCACTCCCTACTTCTGCAGAAATGTGAACAATATGGTATAAGAGGTGTTGCACAATGTTGGTTAAAAAGTTATTTAAGCAACAGATTTCAATATGTAAAAATTAATAATATTAAATCACAGATGAAAAGAGTAACCTGTGGTGTTCCACAAGGTTCAGTATTGGGACCTAAGTTATTTATACTTTATATAAATGATATCTGTATTTTGTTCTGGGGAGAACATGACTCAGTTATTAAAAAACTATAGAAAAGGAATTGAGCATGTTAAAAAATGGTTTGATTTTAATAAGCTATCACTAAATGAAAATAAAACCAAATTTATGGTGTTTGGTGGAATTAAGGCCAACTGTGACATAAAACTGAATTTAAATGGTGTTGAAATTGAAAGGGTAAATGAAAGTTTCTGGGAGTGATTATAGATCATAAACTGTGTTGGAAGCCACATATAGATTATATCAAATGTAAATTATCTAAATCAGTTGCTGTTCTTTATAAAGTAAGAGATTTGTTAAATAAGAAATGTCTGCATGCACTGTATTCTTGTTCTGCTTTACATGTCATATTGTGCTTTAGTATGGGGAAATACGTATAAAACAAATATAGATCCAATTATTAAACTCCAGAAAAGAGCCATTAGAATAATAGATATTTCTTAATTCCTATAATGAGAGTCAATAAAATGCAAAACAGTTAAAGATTAGAATTTAGGTGTAATGTGGTAGATGTAATGTAGTTCTTGTATTTCTTTACTTTTTTTCCCTTTGTTTTGCTGTTGATATTCTGGGTTATTCTTTGGATGGTATAGGATAGGCAATAATAAGCTTTGCGCTTCGGCCTATTCCTTTTTCGGTTATTGACTGTGACATTTGTGTGAAATGATTTTTGTTTATTTTATAAGATGTAGGTAACTGGAATAAATTGAAATTGAAATGAGATACTGAAGTCAGAATTAGAGAAAACCCCTCTTTGTGTTGTTGTTGTTGTTGTCGAATTCAAAGCACTACTGTAGAGATCTGTCATCAGCTGTGACATACTAAATGTTTCCAGTTCTTCCTCCTCTATCACACACTGTCTGTGGCTGCAGCAGGCCTCTCCATACCTGAGGGTGTCCTGTCTCCAGTGTGGATCATTCAGTCCAGCAGACAGCAGCTTCACTCCAGAGTCTCCTGGATGATTGTAGCTCAGGTCCAGCTCTCTCAGATGGGAGGGGCTGGAGCTCAGAGCTGAGGCCAGAGAAGCACAGCCTTCCTCTGTGATCAGACATCCTGACAGCCTGCAGACACACATTACATCTGTCAACACCTGCTGGTCTGTTTTGTTGTTCTTTTTTGTTCATATTTTTATTTTTGGTTCTGGTCCATTTTGGTCCAGATTCAATGTATTTAAGGCAAATTCCTTAAACATCTGTTGGATTAAAAAATCAACAGCTAAAGCAAAAACAAGAGAAAATGATGAATAATTGTCTGAGTCTAGAAAGTTCTGCTGAACTTTGGTAAAATTTACTTTGCACAATCCTACACAAGTTGGCTGTTTATCCACTGATGTAAATCAGAGAATCAATCAAATCATGAGCTAAACAGGTTGGATCCTGACCTGAGAGTCTCCAGGGTACAGTGTGGACTCTTCAGTCCAGCAGACAGAAGCTTCACTCCTGAATCCTGCAGGTCATTGTTACTCAGGTCCAGGTGTCTCAGACTAGAGGACTGGTAGCTGAGAACTGAGGACAGAGCTTCACAGCTTCTCTCTGAGAGGTTACAGCTGCTCAGTCTGAAGAGGAAACAATGAAGAAAACGTCAAATAACATTTGTGTTGAAAGGACAATTAAAGGAACCAAACTCTCAGTTTGCTCTGCAGCTCATAGCAAACTAACAGACCTGCATTTGAAAACGGGGCCAAACATCAAACACAGATTTGTTCAGTGAAAGAGAAATATCAGCTCTTTATCCACCTGCTAACCAATGAGGAGTTTCTACATTGATGATCATCTTTCATTGGCTCTGATTCAAATCCTTTCTGTTTTATTCTATTGGAGACATGATAGGTAAATTTCCAATTCAATTTTATTTATATAGCGCCTTCCAATCAAAACTGACTCAAAGTGCTTTACAGACAGCCAGAGCCTGACCCCAGAGCAAGCACTTAAGGTGACAGTGGCTAGAAAAAAACTCTCTTTTAACAGGAAGAAACCTTGAGCAGAACCTGGCTCATATGAGGGACCCTCCTGCTGATGGCCGGGCTGGGTGAAAGGAGGAAAAGGAGGAAGATAGGACAGCTGGGAATGGAGGAGAGGAGGAGAAGGGCATGCAGCGTATAAAACATGATACAAACAGGGTTGGCAGTGAACAATGTTAGAGGGCCAGCATTTAAATTACAGAACAGTTAGTGGATACTGTGTGCTCAGCAGATTACAGTTATGATAGGAAACAGAGCACAGAAGCAGCAGAAGCTAGCCCTACTAAGGGCTTTATCCATAACTGTAACAGTGCCTGTTGAAATAATTGTGACTAAATAATAATACTAATACTAATACTACTAATAATAATACATTTAATTTATAAATGCCTTTCTCGACTCTCAAAGACACTTCACAAAGATAAAAGATACAAAAGACAGCATACAATCAACACACAGTAAAGAATGGGACAATGCAATTAATCTAATTACAAGCTTTGTCAAACAAAAAGGTTTTAAGCCTAATTTTAAAATTAGAGAGGGTGTCTACTTCCAGAACCCAAACTGGCAGTTGGTTCCACATGAAAGGGGCCTGATAGCTAAAGGCTCAATTCAATTCAATTCAATTTTATTTATATAGCGCCTTCCACAATCAAAATTGTCTCAATGCGCTTTACAGAGACACAGAGTCTGACCCCAGAGCAAGCACTTAAGGCGACAGTGGCAAGGAAAAACTCCCTTTTAACAGGAAGAAACCTTGAGCAGAACCTGGCTCAGATGGGGGACCCTCCTGCAGATGGCCAGGCTGGGTGAAAGGAGGAAAAGGAGGAAGATAGGACAGCTAGGAATGGAGGAGAGGGGGAGAAGGACATGCAGCATAATACAGACAATGGACAATGTTAGAGGGTCAGCATTTACATTACAGTTAGTGAACAGTTAGTGGATAATGTGTGCTCAGCAGATTACAGTTATGATAGGAAATAGAGCACAGAGGCAAAAAGCTGTTATGACTGGTACTTATTTACATTACAGTCTGCAAAGAATATTAATCCAATATTTATCTGTAGCAGAATGGAACATTAAACGTGTTAGAAATGGATCATTGTAAACAATAAACAGCAGCCAGGACCACAGAACATGCAGCTCTGGAGCCAGAGATACCTGCAGAAAGGTACAGAGAAAGAGAGACCAGAGAGAAACAAACACAGGACTACAGGACAGAGAGGACACAGAGTTAATGACATGTAATAAAGGCTAATAAATTTGAGAGTGGGTCTGAGGAGAGAAAGAGAAAGAAGAAGTAGATCATGGGATGTCCCCCAGCAGCCTAGGCCTATAGCAGCATAACTAAGGGATGGTTCAGTTGCCTGAGCCAGCCCTACTAAGGGCTATATCCTTAACTGTAACAGTGTCTATAGAGATAATTGTGACTAACTATAAGTTTAATAAATAACTAGGACTGTAACTCCAACTAATTATAAGCTTTGTCAAACAAAAAGGTTTTAAGCTTAATATTAAAATTAGAGAGGGTGTCTGCTTCCCAAACCCAAACTGGCAGTTGGAGAGGAGCCTGATAGCTAAAGGCTCGGCCTCTCATTCTACTTTTAGAGATTTTGGGAACCATAAGCAAACCTGCATTCTGGAAACGAAGCAATCTGTTGGGATAATATGGTATTATCAGCTCTTTGAGATATGAAGGAGCCTGGCCATTGAGGGCCTTATATGTAAGGAGAAGGATTTTAAAATCAATTCTGGATTTTACAGGAAGCCAATGAAGAGAAGTTAGTACAGGAGTAATGTGATCTCTCTTGCTAATTCCAGTCAGTACTCTTGCTGCAGCATTTTGGATCAGCTGGAGGCTTTTTAGAGAGTTAACTGGACATCCTGTCAGGGCTGGGTAAGTAGTGGAGAGGCCACAGGTGCAGAGTCAGAGAATGTGATCACCAAAAACGGTTTAATCAGTCCAGGTTCGAGACACGTGAAGTCAGTCCGATAAGGCAGAGGTACAACAGGGAGAAGGCAAACTCGAAATCCAAAAATCCAGACAGGAACGTTGGAAAACTTGGTAGAAACACTAGGAACACACAAGACAATCAGGCGACGAGTGCAGGGAGGACTGGGACTAAATACATTAGGAGGGGAGACAATTACATACAGGTGAAACACATTAAGGGAGGAAGGGTAATCAGGAGGTGGGAGGAGCACACAAGGAGAGGGAAGTCAAGACACCTGGAACGAGAGGAAAAGCAGTGAACAACATTACCAAAATAAAACAGGAAACACCACATTATCAAAATAAAACCACCCTGGCTCACAGAGAGGAACCTGACACATCCTGATAATAGGGAATTACAGTAGTCCAGCCTAGAAGTAACAAAAGCATGGACTAATTTTTCAGTATCACTCTGCGACAGAATGTTCCTAATCTTACTGATACTGCGCAGGTGAAAGAAGGCGGTCTTAGAGACTTGTTTTATATGTGAGTTAATGGACAAATCCTGATCAAAAATAACTCCAAGGTTCCTCACAGTCGTACTGGAGGCTAAATTAATGCCATCCAGAGTAACTATATGATTAGATAAACTGTTTCTGAGGTGTTTGGGACCAAACAAAATAACCTCAGTTTTGTCTGAATTCAGAAGAAGAAAGTTACAGGTCATCCAGGCCTTTATGTCTTTAACACATGCCTGAAGTATGGCTAACTGATCTGTTTCGTCTGGCTTCATAGATAAATATAGCTGGGTATCATCCGCATAGCAATGGAAATTTATTCCATGCTTCCTGATAATATTGCCTAGGGGAAGCATGTATAAGGTGAACAATATTGGTCCAAGCACAGAACCCTGTGGAACTCCATGACTTACTCTGGTATATATGGAGGGATCATCATTAACATGAACAAACTGGTATCTATCTGATAGATATGATTTAAACCAGCCTAGTGCTGTTCCTTTAATCCCAATAACATGTTCCAATCTTTCCAATAGGATACTATGATCAATAGTGTCAAATGCAGCACTAAGATCTAGCAGGACAAGTATAGAGACGAGTCCATTATCTGATGCTATGAGAAGGTCGTTGGTAACTTTCACCAGTGCTGTTTCTGTGCTATGATGAACTCTAAATCCTGACTGAAAAACTTCAAACAAGCCGTTCCTATGTAGATGGTCACACAACTGAGTTGCAACAGCCTTTTCAAGAATTTTAGAATTAAGGGGAGATTGGATATAGGTCTATAGTTTGCCAAAATGTCAGAGTCCAGAAAAGGCTTTTTAAGTAAAGGTTTGATAACTGCAACCTTAAAAGCCTGTGGAACATATCCTGTTACCAAAGAGAGATTTATCTGATCTAATACTGTATGTGAGTGCCAATCAAAGGCAAAACATCTTTAAGAAGTCTGGTCAGGATAGGATCCAAAAGACATGTTGATGATTTAGATTTAGAAACTATTGAAGTCAATTCAGCGAGATCTATGGGAGAGAAACAGTCTAACGACAAATCAGGACTGGCAGACATATCTAAAGATGCTGTTCTAGACATACCTACATCATTAACAGTTGTAGGCAGGATGGATTCTGTCTCTAATGTCTACTATTTTGTTGCTAAAGAAGCTCATAAAGTCATTACTAGTGTGAGCTAGAGGGATGCATGGTTCAACAGAGCTATAGCTCTTTGTCAGCCTGGCTACAGTGCTGAAAAGAAACCTAGGGTTGTTCTTGTTTTCCTCTATTAATGATGAGTAATAGGCAGTTCTTGCCTTACGAAGGGCTTTTTTTAATACGTTATAAAGCTGTCTTTCCAGGCTAGGCGGAATTCCTCTAAATTAGTGGATAACCACTTCCTTTCCAGCTTTCGTGATATCTGCTTTAAAGTACATATTTGTGAATCGTACCATGGAGCTAGCTTCCTCTGATTACTGACCTTCTTTTTCAAAGGGGCAACAGCGTAATGAAGCAGCAGTACTATCAACTAGATAGGCAACGGAGATAATAAAGATGGAATAGCTTCCTTATATTTGATAACAGCATTATCAGACAGAAATCTATAGTAGTTAATTTTTTCCCAGATGCTGTGCAGTTCATTATTGTAAATTCAAATGTTACTAAAGAATGATCAGATAAAACAGGGTTCTGAGCGAATACTGTCAAATATTCAGCTTCTATGCCATAGGTCAGTACAAGATCAAGGGTGTGATTAAAACAGTGAGTTGGTTTGTTAACATTTTGTAAAAAGCCAATTGAGTCTAATACTGAATAGAAAGCAGTCTTAAGGCTGTCATTGTGGGTATCAACATGAATATTAAAGTCGCCCACTATAATTGCTTTGTCTGTACAAAGCACTTAATCAGATAAAAATTAAGTGAATTCAGACAAAAACTCAGAGTAAGCAGCAGGTGGACGATACACCACAGCAAATAGGACTGGTTTTTCTGTCTTCCAATTTGGATGTGAGAGGCTGAGGATAAGGCTTTCAAATGTGCTATATTCCGGCTTAGGTCTAGGATTAATTAATAAACTTGAGTGGTAGATTGCTGCCACTCCTCCTCCTCGAGGAATGTGATAATTAATATGACTGGCAGGGGTTGACTCATTTAGACTAACATACTCTTCCTCCTGCAGCCAGGTCTCAGTCAGACAGAATAAATCAATCTGCTGATTCATTATCAAATCATTCACTAACAGAGATTTAGACAAGAGAGATCTAATGTTTAATAGCCCACATCTAATTGTGGTGTTTTTAGGTTCACATACTTTTGTAGTATGTGAAGGCCACGTCGTTTGCTGGACACCACCTAGACAGCCAGCGACGGAATGATGACATGCGGCTAAACATGTCATCACTGGTCAAATCTGGCAGGGGTCCAGAGAACACTACGGAGTCCGACATTGTTTTGGCGTAGTTACACACCGATTCCACATTAATTTTAGTGACCTCCGATTGGCGTAATCGGGTGTCATTACCGCCGACGTGAATAACAATCCTACCAAATCTACGTTTATCCTTAGCCAGCAGTTTTAAATATGATTCAATGTCGCCTGCTCTGGTCCCAGGAATGCATTTAACTATGGTCGCTGGAGTCTCTAACTTCACATTTTGCAAAATGGAGCTGCCAATAACCAGAATTTTTTCTTCAGCTGGTGTGTCGCTGATTGGGGAAAATCTGTTTGAAACATGAAGCGGTTGATGGTAAACCATGGGCCGTTGTTTCAGGCTATGTTTCCTTCGGACTGCCACCCAGCCATCCTGGCTAACGGCTAACAGGAGCTAACGTAGGACGGCTAGCTGTAGCTAATCTAGGCTGGTCCGCATCAGCTACAGGGGACTGACTAGCTAGTGCTGCTACGGGGCGGTTATCTATGGTGCGGAGCCGAGTCTCTACTTCCCTCAGTCTCGCCTCCAATGCTACAAAAATGCTACATTTATTACCATTATCGCTAAAGGAGGCAGAGGAGTAACTGAACATCTCACACACCGTGCAAGAGAGAGGAGACACAGCAGGAGAGACAGCAGGAGAAAGAGAAGCCATTGCTAACAGCTAAGCTAGCGGACCCGAGATAGAGTGATTAGAGTGTAGTGTTAAATCCCGAGGGACATGTGCACCACAGATGTTTAACTAAAGCAATATATGTGTACAGGAATTCAGAGATTGATCACAGAACACGGCAAAGTTAGAGTTGATTAATAAGCTAGGATAACACTCGTAACACCACAGTGCAGAAGCAAGAAACAGGAAGTGACACAATACGTTACCACCGCGTCAGCACGTCAAGCCTCTATGGGCTCGGCATCCCATTCTACTTTTAGAGATTCTGGGAACCATTAGCAAACCTGCATTCTGGGAACAAAGCAATCTGTTGGGATAAATGCATGGACTAGTTTTTCAGCATCATTCTGAGACAGAATGTTCCTAATCTTACTGATATTGTGCAAGTGAAAGAAGCCGGTCCTAGAGACTTGTTTTATATGCGAGTTAAAGGACAAATCCTGATCAAAAATAACTCCAAGGTTCCTCACAGTCGTACTGGAGGCTAAATTAATGCCATCCAGAGTAACTATATGATTAGATAAACTGTTTCTGAGGTGTTTGGGACCAAACAAAAATAATCTCAGTTTTGTCTGAATTCAGAAGAAGAAAGTTACAGGTCATCCAGGCCTTTATGTCATGGCATGCCTGAAGTATGGCTAACTGATCTGTTTCATCTGGCTTCATAGATAAATATAGCTGGGTATCAGCTGCATAGCAATGGAAATTTATTCCATGCTTCCTGATAATATTGCCTAGGGGAAGCATGTATAAGGTGAACAATATCGGTCCAAGCACAGAACCCTGTGGAAGTCCATGACTAACTCTGGTATAAATGAAGGAATCGTCATTCACAAACTGGAATCGATCTGATAGATATGATTTAAACCAACCTAGTGCTGTTCCTTTAATCCCAATGACATGTTCCAGTCTTTGTAATAGAATGCTGTGATCAATAGTGTCAAATGCAGCACTGAGATCCAGTAGAACAAGTATAGGGATGAGCCTTTTTAAGAATTTTAGAAGTAAAGGGAGGCTGAATATAGGTCTATAGTTTCCTAAAACACCAGGGTCAAGAGAAGGCATATGACACAATCAGTAATAAACCGTCATCTACAGTCAAGGCCGTAAGTATTTGGACAGTTAATCATCTTTTTTCTTTAGGCTCTCAGCACATTCATTTTAAAATATAATAATAGAAACTAAATGGCGCCCATCGAATCATACATGTTTGCCATGCTCTCCCAATGCCAGCATGTTTTATTCTGCATTCAACACAGTCATGCCACACAGACTTTGTGAAAAACTCCTCAACCTTGGACTGGCACCACCCCTCTGTAAGTGGGTGCTGAACCTCCTGACAGACGGACCTCAGTCAGTCAGTCAGGATAGGAAACCGGACATCTGGAATCTGGACAGTAAGCACAGGGACCCCCCAGGGCTGTGTTCTGAGCCCGCTTCTCTACACCGTCTTCACCCATCATAAAGTTCGTGAATGACATCACAGTCATTGGACTGATCACCGGTGGAGAGGAGACATCATACAGAAGGCAAGTGATTGACCTGGTGCCAGAAAAATAATCTCTCCTTGAACACAAATAAGACCAAGGAGATGATTATTGATTCACGGAGGAGGAGGACAGAGCGGCACACACCATTTCACATAACTGGGACAGAGGTAGAGAGGGTGAAAACCTTCAAATTCCTCAGGATCTACATCAGTCAGGACTTAACCTGGACTCACAACTGTCACTACCTTATGAAGGAAGCACAGCAGAGACTGTTCTTCTTGAGGAAGCTGAGGAAATTCAGCATGTCACCCAGGATCCTCAGCAATTTCTACAGATGCACAGTGGAAAGTGTCACAACCAGCTCCATCATGGTGTGGCACAGAGCCAGCTCTGCTCAGGACGGGAAGGCTCTGCAGAGAGTGATAAAGACTGCACAGCACATCTCTGGAGTAGCCTTCCCATCACTCAGGGACATTCACACCAGCAGGGCTGTCAGGAGGGCCCACAACATCATAAAGGACAACACACACCCACAGCACTCTTTTCACACTCCTGCCTTCAGGGAGGCATTACAGGAGTGTGAGAACGAGAATGAGGCTCCTCAACAGCTTCTCCCCACAAACCATCAGACTCCTGAATTCCCCCTGCTCCCCCCACACTGTCCACCTCCCCACTAGGACCCCTCTACCCCCCCACCCCGCTGTTACTTTTGGCTTGGTACCTTACTGTGTTTTTCTTTTTAGATTATTCTGTGCATATTTAGCTGTTACATCTTTTAGTTTAACTGTAAGATCTATTGTTTTGATTTTTCTTATTGTGGTGTGTGAAGGGAGGGTGGCAAAATAAAGTATGTTGTTCTATAGTGTGAACACATTTTATACTGTGCAGATGATGATAAGGAATTAAAGAAGAGAGGAATTTTCTGTCCTGCTGAATAAAATAGCAGAGTCTTTATATAATGATGAATAAATCCAACTATCTATACACTTACAGAGCTTTGTTAGAGGCTTTGACAACTGGCAGCAGCTTCAGAAGAGCCTCCTCTGAAGCAGAGTATTTCTTCAGGTCAAACACGTCCAGATATTTTTCTGATGACAGTAAGATGAAGACCAGAGCTGACCACTGAGCAGGAGACAGTTTATCTGTGGAGAGATGTCCTGAACTCAGGGACTGTTGGATCTGCTCCACTAGAGAACGATCATTCAGTTCATTCAGACAGTGGAACAGGTTGATGCTTTGCTCTGCAGAGGGAGTCTCTTCAATCTTCTTCTTGATGTACTGGACTGTTTGCTGATTGGTCTGTGAGCCACTTCCTGTCTGTGTCAGCAGACCTCGTAGGAGAGTCTGATTGGTTGCAAGTGAAAGACCCAGGAGAAAGCGGAGGAACAAGTCCTGTTGTCCATTTGGACTATGTAAGGCCTTGTCCACAGCCCTCTGGTAGAATTGTTCTGGATCAGGTTCATCTCTGAACAGTTTAGACCACAGGGAGGTTGATTGTTCTTCTGACAGCAGATTGATTCCAGACTTGATGAAGGTCAGATGGACATGAAGAGCAGCCAGAAACTCCTGAAGACTCAGATGGACGAAGCAGAACACCTTGTCCTGGTATAGTCCTCTCTCCTCTTTAAAGACCTGTGTGAACACTCCTGAGTACACTGAGGCTGCTCTGATATCGATGCCACACTCTGTCAGGTCTGATTCATAGAAGATCAGGTTTCCCTTCTGCAGCTGCTCAAAAGCCAGTTTTCCCAGAGACTCAATCATCTTCCTGGTCTCTGGACTCCAGTGTGGATCTGTCTCAGCTCCTCCATCATACTTAACATTCTTCAGTTTGGACTGAACCACCAGGAAGTGGATGTACATCTCAGTCAGGGTCTTGGGCAGCCCTCCTCCCTCTCTGGTTTTCAACACATCCTCCAGAACTGTAGCAGTGATCCAGCAGAAGACCGGGATGTGGCACATGATGTGGAGGCTTCGTGAAGTCTTGATGTGGGAGATGATCCTTCTGGCCTGCTCCTCCTCTCTGAACCTCTTCCTGAAGTACTCCTCCTTCTGTGGGTCAGTGAACCCTCTGACCTCTGTCACCATGTCAACACACTCAGGAGGGATCTGATTGGCTGCTGCAGGTCGTGTGGTTATCCAGAGGCGAGCAGAGGGAAGCAGTTTCCCCCTGATGAGGTTTGTCAGCAGCACATCCACTGAGGTGGACTCTGTAACATCAGTCAGGATCTCAGTGTTGTGGAAGTCCAGAGGAAGTCGACACTCATCCAGACCGTCAAAGATGAACAGAACCTGGACCTCTTCAAACCTGCAGAGTCCTGCTTCTTTGGTTTCAGTAAAGAAGTGATGAACAAGTTCCATCAAGCTGAACTTTTTCTCTTTCAGCACATTCAGCTCTCTGAACGTGAATGGAAATGTGAAGTGTATGTCCTGGTTGGCTTTGTCTTCAGCCCAGTCCAGAGTCAACTTCTGTGTTAAGACTGTTTTCCCAATGCCAGCCACTCCCTTTGTCATCACTGTTCTGATTGGTCCATCTCTTCCAAGTGAGGCTTTAAAGATGTCTTCTTGTCTGATGCTTGTTTCTGGTCTGGCTGGTTTCCTGGATGCTGTTTCAATCTGTCTGACCTCATGTTCATCATTGACCTCTCCAGTCCCTCCCTCTGTGATGTAGAGCTCTGTGTAGATCTGATTCAGAAGGGTTGGGTTTCCTGCTTTAGAGATCCCCTCAAACACACACTGGAACTTCTTCTTCAGAGCAGATTTAAGTTTACGTTGACAAACTGCAGCAACATGTCCTGAATGAACAAACAAGTAACAACATCAATGACTAATTTATAAAGAAAACATGACATGTTCATCCCCCTAAAGAACACGCATAAACATATGTCCCTCCATGTCTTGAGACATTAGTAAATGTCCCATTTGTCCATCATGTTGAATCTTTAGAGAAATCCTCTTACTGCTGTGCAGACAGTCAGCCAGCTCCTCCTGCTTCATTCTCCTCAGGAAGTTCACTGTGATCTTCACAAAAGCCTCTCTGCTGCTCCTCCTCTGCTCTTCATCCTCACCGTCCAACACCTCCTCATCCTCCCTCTGACTCATTGAGCATTCTGGGTAATCTGGACTCACAACCTTCTGGATCTTCTTCAGCTCCTTCTTCACAAAAGTGACAATGTTCTCCTCCAGCAGCTGGAACAGAAAACTTTATGAATGACACAATCAAAGTAAAACCATGGAGCCAAACATCAGATCCATGTTGGACACACTGACAATCCACTGCTCTAAAAAGTGCAGCATGGAGATTATTGTCAACACAACAGATGTCAAAGTAGTAGTTGTCCATGTACAGACCATAAATATGGAGTCCAGGTGTGTTTGATGCTGCTGGGCAGACTGAGCACTGGGAACCTCTGAGCTCTCCTGGTCCACTCTGTGGAGGAATCATGAAGAATTAGCTCACATTATGTTTGCAGCATCTGTGAGTGTTTTATGCTTTGTACACAAACAACAGCTGCTTTTATGTTCTGTGGTGACTGTCCTGATTAAAGCAAACACTACTGTGCTGTGACATTCTCAATGAGAGGAAACAAGCAATCACTTCTGTACCTCATGACCTAGAGTCATCACAACAAGTCCACCTTTTAAATGATGAGTTTTAAGGACTCACACTGGGTTTGACAGAAGTCTCACCTCTGCTACAGGACACTAACACAAACACTGGAACTGGATAGGTGCTGAGTTACAGGGAGTTTTAGTTCTGATCTGAATGACACATATAAGAACATAAGAAGTGCTTTTCTTGAAAAGAGAAACATCAACTTTGCCACTAAAGCCTGTGTTTCAGCCTGATCATGTTCATATACTGTGTCATTCATGAAGCCTGGAGACAAAACACAATCACTTCATCTTTCATAGAAGAACAGTTATACAGGACAGCCGTCTGATACATTTTAAACTCAGTTGCAGCTCACTTCTTTGCAGCAGAGGGAGGCTGTCCTTTGAAATCAATGAGGTCTTCCTTTGACCTGTCACTCTTCATGGACACACAGCTGGGCTCAGGTCCATGTTCAGGTCCAGGTCCAGCAGAGTCTGGTGTGTGCTGCTGCTCTGGCCTTCAACACAACACACACAGAGCTTTGAGTGTGAATAATGATGGTGCAGTGATGTGAGTGCTGAGCTCTGACATGGAGAAGAGTCATGGACAGTTAGAGATCCTCATCTCACCTCTGAGCTTTGGTCTGGATCTCATGGTCCCCACACAGACTGCTTTTAGGGGGAGGGGCTCCCTCCTCTCTGTCCTCACACTGATTCATGATGCTGAATTCACATCCACATCAACTCACACACACTTTCTACCTTCATGTGGAGAGAAAACACAAATCATTCATCTGCACATCAACTGAAATCATCCTCTCCATCATTTGTCCTGTAGAAATATCAGCTGCTCCTCCACTGATTGGCTCTTCTTTCCTCTTCTTTCCACAAGTGTAATCAGTAAAATATACTTCAACTGTCAAAAGTAAAAGTGCTGATCATGCAGAACAGACTCATTTGGATTTTATTTCAAATCTTAATCTGAAAAGTAACTGTAGCTGTGAAATAAATGTAGTAAAACAGTGAAATATTTCCCTCTGAAAAGTTGTGAAGTAAAAGGATAAAGAAGCAGAAAATGGAAACACTGGAGTTTCAGTGCAGCACTGCAATAAAAGTACTGAGTTACTTTTCACTACAAAAGTATTAGATTCCAAACAACTTGCACAGTGTTTTCAAAAGAAAAGACTGACAATTTCAATACAGCCTTTACAATAATGTTTAATGTTTTAACTTTTTTTTTTTTTAAAGGAAATCTCTTTCATTTAATCATTGATCGTGTTTAAGTACAATTTTACATAAAGAATCTAGTTCCTGTTGGAGGAGGACCAGAGACCTGAGGCCTGTACTATAAAGCAGGATTTGGGTTTGGCACGGTTTAACAACGATTCCACGACAACCCCACTAAAACTGCTGACATTTACCTTCAGACAGAGAAAATGTAGTTACAGTTGCAGTTACTGTGGTGATTTAGTTGGTCAACTTGAAAAATGTTTTTATCTTCTTGGATCAAAAAGTGTAACAAAGCTTTTATTCAGAGAACATTCTGTATCTCCAAGAGACTAAAACCTGAACTTAAAATGTTTTACATGAATCATCATCTCCATCATTTCTTCTGGAGAAACATCAGCTGCTCCTCCTGCTCTGAGAAGGAGGCCCATGAGTCCATGTCTGTTACAAACCATATGCTGTAATTTCACCATGGTTAAATATGGTCTGTAAAGTTCATTTTCACTGATCTGCCTTTTAGACTTGTAACAGTTTCTTTTCCTGCTCACACACGACACCTTCACTCATTCCTCATTCCATTTTGTTGCCCCAGCGACTAGAATGAGTTAAAAAAACACTAAAGTTCTGTACCTTCTTCCCTTTATCTATCTACAATAACTAATGACAATTTATAATTTCCGATCAGTGCACCTGCTTCTAATTTGCTCGTGGGATCTCCTTGTTGTATGTATATATTGAGAGTGAACTTCATGTTTGTAATTGTTTACGTGACAGTTCAGTATTGCGATTATTGTTTATTGTGTTTACTGAATTATTGCCTACCATGCCTGATTCTTCTGCCCCTTGGCCAGGTCGTTGTTGGAAATGAGAACTGGTTCTCAAGCGACTTATCTGGTTAAATAAAGGTTAAATAGATAGATAAATAAACACGACTGTCATGAACAGACGGCCATCTTTACTCGTCTAAAGCTTCCAAGCTGATATTTCAACTTGAGACTGTTGATGACTGTTTCAAACCTCCTCCTGATTTAAACAAATAATAAGTAATAAGTAATAAACCAGTTTCTCCAGCTAAAATAACCAGAAGACCTAGTGACGTCACTGTCAAAATTTTAGAGTAGAACTAGAGAAAACCATGTCCCTTTAATGAAGACAAATCACAGCAATCAAGAGCTCCACTTACTCATTTTTCCCATGAACTTCATCCCTCTGCAGCTCTCTCCTGTCAGTGTAGGAAAGGCTCTTAGTTCTTCAGTTCAAGCTTCTTTTTCCTCAAATCAGTTTAACTGATGGTGCTTCGTGTGTGTGTGAAGCCACTTTAATTGACACACAAAAAGAACTGAAACAAAACTGCTGACATTTACCTTCAGATGGAGAAAATCACCTGCGCCACAAAGTTTGGTCAAAGTGAAAGTAAACTCCAAGGCTTTGCCCAGAGGTGTGTGTGTGTGTGTGTTGTCTCTTCATTATCCAAATATGCAGCGTGACTGGTTGGACGGGTCTCAGTCAGACTGAAGTTCACATGCTGAAGTGTTATTAAGACATGAAACCTCCTCATGACTCCCAGTGTGAACACACACACACTCTGCTGCTGTTTGAGGTTTTCATTATTACTGATTATTGATTATTGATCAGTTGAATCAGCTGAGCTCCAATGGAACTAAATTCTCCATTTCAACAGTGATGTCTTCAACACAAACATTCAGGTTTCACATTAATGTGGATGGAACTGGACTGTTCACAGAGAAACTACCATGATCACTGCCCTCCAGTGGTCACTGTCAGTAACTACAACTCTGAACACACCACACTGACACTCTTTCCTTGTTCCTGTCAGTGCTCACACTGCAACATTTACAATCAGCTGAAGAGTCGTTAGATCATAATAGATAATAATAGAATTGCAATAGTCCAGGTTAGAAGTAACAAAAGCATGGAGCAGTTTTTCTGCATCATTTTGAGACAGGATGTTTCTGATTGTTGTCATATTTAGGAGGTGAAAAAAGGCAAGGGGCCCCCTGTCCTTTTGACTTCAGACAAGCTTCGCAATGTATTAAATGGATCTGGTCAACCTGCAAGGACGAGTACATCAAAGTATAAAACGTGACAATTCCTGTTGCCAGTAAAACATGAACAGGAACTAAGTAGAAGCATGAGGAAACTCAGAGGAATGAAGGGAACACAGAGACTTAAATACACAAAGGAACTGTGTAACAAGTGAAACACATCAATGCGGGCAGACAATCACAGAAGCAGGAAAAAGACATAAGGGCAGAAAGTAAAACACCAACACACGTGGTAAGTCATTTCAAAGTAAAACAGGAAATGATGAATCCAAACAAACAAGCCATGGAACAAAGAATCCAAATAAAGAGTCACTCAAGGGACATGAACCACAGAGTCTTTGTGAAGCAGAGGTAGGACGAGGAGGAACCAGAATCTGAGTGTTGAGGGTAGAGGTGAGAATAGGGATGCTGAACAGGTCAATGCAGGGGATTAGGTACACTGTAAAAACTAAAATGTTGAGAAAACTCAAATTATGAGGGCAACACAATGGAAGAGATTTTTTTTTTATTTGATCAACTTGAAACTGTTGTTGACTTTACAAGTTTAGACAAGAGTTCTGCCAATTTGGATCTTCTTCTTCACCTAATTATGATATTCATATGAGGCTAACAATGAAATTCTTCCTTCAGTGCCATGTGTTTCTACTCTGTAAAAAGTCCTTCAATGGTGTTGTCTGTAGGAATTTATTTTAAAAAGTATATTTCCTCCAATGAATGAATTCCCTTTTCTTTTTGAATTAATTTAAGTATCTGTCCCCGACCTCTCGCACTGAGTCCAGAGGACAGCCCAGGACAGAGCTGGACTTCCTGATGACTTTGTCCAGCTTCTTCCTCTCCTTCTCAGTTATGCTGCTGCTCCAGCAGACTACACCATACAAGATGGCTGACGCCACCACAGAGTCATAGAAGGTCCTTAGGAGTGTCCCCTGCACACCAAAAGACCGCAGTCTCCTTAGGAGGTAGAGCCTGCTCTGCCCCTTCCTGAACAGTGCGTCTGTGTTGTCAGTCCAGTCCAGTTTGTGGTTTAGGTGAACACCCAGGTACTTGTAAGAGTCCACTCTCTCAATGTCCATTCCCTGGATGTTCACCGGTGAGGGGACAGACCGGTGTCTGTGGAAATCCACCACCATCCTTGGTCTTCCCTGCGTTGATGAGGAGGTGGTTTGGCCGACACCAGTCCACAAAGTCCTGCGTCACTCCTCTGTACTCTGCATCATCGCCGTCGCTGATCAGGCCGACGATAGCAGAGTCGTCAGAGAACTTGAGCAGGACACAGCCGTCTGTGTTGTGTCTGAAGTCTGCAGTGTAGAGGGTGAAGAGGAAGGGCGCAAGCACCGTGCCCTGAGGAACACCCACACTGCAGGTCAGGGGGTCAGACACACAGTGCCGAGATTTCACAAACTGGGGCCTGTTTGTGAGGTAGTCCAGGACCCACTCTGCCAGCTGTGAGTCCACTCCAGACTGCACCAGCTTGTCCCTCAGAAGCACAGGCTGAATAGTGTTGAATGCGCTGGAGAAATCAAAGAATAGAATCCTCACAGTGCTGCCAGGCTTCTCCAGATGAGTCAGAGCATGGTGCAGCAGGAAGATCACAGCGTCCTCCGCTCCGATCCCGGGTCTGTAGGCGAACTGCAGTGGATCCATCGCTGAGCTCGCCTCAGCCCGGAGGTGCATCTGTGAAGCACAGTGGTGGAGGGGTGATGATTCGAGCTTGTTTTGCAGCCACGGGACCTGGACACCTTGCAGCCAATGAGTCGACCATGAACTCCTCTGTATACCAAAGTATTCTAGAGTCAAATGTGAGGACATCTGTCTGACAGCTGAAGCTTGGCTGCAACTGGGTCATACAACAGGACAATGAGCCCATGCACACCAGCAAATCTACAACAGAATGGCTTAAGAAAAGTTGTCCATAAAGAAATGCCCTCAAACAACAATGAACTGATCCACCCAAGGTTGGATTTACAAATGTTTAGGACCTGCTAAGGACCAGATGGTTTTTCATTATGTCCCAATACATAAAACCATAGAACTAAAACTGGGTGTACTTTCTGTTTCACATAACCATAAATGTAGATGATGACGACAAAATGACACCAGTAGCAAAATCAGTCTCTGATCTTCCTGAAAATGTCTAATATCACGTGACTGATTTAATCTTGTTGTTGTAATGTTATGTCAGTCATGTCCACATGAAATAAAAGTATTTTTCCTTTTATGCAGCTACATAATTTTCTCTGTACTTTTCTGTCTCTTCACCAGATGACATGAAGAACCACGACCAGTTAAATGCTTCATACAGTCACAGAAACGCTTGAATATTTACATTAGAGAAAGTGTTTCTACTTTTTTTAAAGATGAACTGATTATATGTTCGTGACAAAGGAAAAACGTTTGTGTAACCATACAACCTTTAAATCCTGATTTTATTTTTTTAATTTATAGCATTAACGTTTGGACTTTTCCCTTCACATTAATTATTGTTCATGCAAAACTGTGCAAGTAACAATGAACACACTGTGCTGGAGTCAGTCAGAGCATTTCCATAGAGCCACTTTGCATCAGCAGCACCATGCTCCAGTGCTCTGGGAGAGTTTATAGTCCTGAGACTTGAAGACTGGATGACTGACAGCTGTCCTTCATGACAACACAAGCCACAGAAATCCTCCTGATCCAAAACATGACTTTGATCTCCGTCCTCATCTGGACTGTCCTCTGCTGCTGCTTCACAGGTAAAGTCCAGAGAATCAAACTCCTCTATCAACATCCGTCCCTCTGACATGAAGCCGACTACACGCTGACGCTGCTTTATGTTTGTGTCTCTGTGTCCTCAGAGTCCAGAGGACAGGTGACAGTGACTCAGCCTGGAGCAGTGAGCTCTGCTCTGGGAGGCTCCGTCACCATCAGCTGTAGAACCAGTCGGAATGTTTATGTTTGGAGCAACAACCACATTTTATCCTGGTACCAACAAAGAGATGGAGACAAACCTAAACGGCTCATTTACGCTGCTTCCACTCGAGTATCAGGGATTCCAGCTCGTTTTACAGGCACTGGATCAAACTCTGACTTCACTCTGACCATCAGTGGAGTCCAGGCTGAAGATGCAGCAGTTTACTACTGTCAGAGTTTTCACTCTATCAACAGTCAGGCTGTGTTCACACAGTGAAAAAGCGTCATACAAAAACCTCCCTCAGTCAGACTGAACAGAAACTGAAGCTACTGCAGAGACTGATACACTTCACTGAGGACACACACATATGTTTGTACATCTATCTTTGTGAGGACACTTGTTGACATAATGCAGTCCCTAGTCTCTCACCATAACCTTAACCATCAAAAGCCATTTTAAGGTGTGTTAGAAAATGATGACCAGACAAAATGTCCTCAATTCAGTCATTTAAATTCAAACCAGTTCTCACACTGTGTAGCCATACAAGTACACTTCATCATATTGAGATCTGTTGGAGTCAGTCAGAGCATTTCCATTGAGACACACTTTGGTAAACATTCAAGACAGTTGCTAATCCATCCAGAAGTGGACGTCCCAGCAAATTCAGCCAAAGGTCAGACTGTACAATGCTCAGAGAACTTCAGAGCTACATCTGGGACTCTACAGGCCTCAGCATGTTCAATGTTTATGTTCATGATCACATATGGCGTGTTTGGAAGGGTTGCCAGGAAACAGCCTCTTCTCTCTAAAAAGAACATGACAGCACAGCTTAGGTTTGCAAAGCTGCATCTGAGCAAACCACAAGTCCTCTGGAACAATGTCCTTTGGACAGTCAAGACCAAAGTGGAGATGTTTGTTAAAAACCAATCAGCAGAAGCATCTGTGAAGCACAGTGGTGGAGGGGTGATGATTCGAGCTTGTTTTGCAGCCATGGGACCTGGAGTCGACCATGAACTCCTCTGTATACCAAAGTATTCTAGATAGATAGATAGATAGATAGAGATACTTTATTAATCCCCGTGGGGAAATTCGTTTGTAGCAGCAGTCACAAGGAGACAATAAATACACTCTATAAAGGAAAAATAAATTTGGAAAAGAAATACAATATATACAGGAGGGGGTCTTATATACATACATACACACACACACACATATATATACACACATACATATGTTATATATATATATATATATATATATATAACATATATATACAGTTAATGTAACTGAGGTTTATAGCGCACCCTAGATGATGCATTAGTCCAGGTTTGTGAGCACAGACACAGATGTGTTATAGTGTCTGATGGCGGATGGCAGGAATGACTTCCTGTACCGTTCCTTAGAGCACCGTGGTAGCAGAAGTCTGTTGCTGAAGCTGCTTCCCAGATTGTTCACAGTTTCATGGAGTGGGTGGGAGGGACTGTCCATGATTGTCCTCAGCTTTGACAGCATTCTGTCCCTCGCCACCTCCTCCAGGTTGGCAAGTTTAAAGCCAACAACAGACCCTGCTTTTTTAATGAGTTTATCCAGTCTGTTGGCATCCTTTGCTTTAATGCCAGCACCCCAGCACACCACAGCAAAGAAGATGGTGCTCGCCATTACAGACTGGTAGAACATGTGGAGCATCCTGCTGCAAACACTGAAGGACCTGAGTCTCCTCAGGAAGTAAAGTCTACTCATGGCCTTCCTGTAGACAGCATCAGTGTTTGTGGACCACTCCAGTTTGTTGTCCAGGTGAACACCAAGGAACCTATAAGAAGTCACTATTCCTACCTCTTTCCCACTAATACAGACAGGAGAAGGCGGGGACTGACTCCTACTGAAGTCCACCACCATCTTCTTTGTCTTGGCCACGTTCAGCTGCAGGTGATTCTCCCCACACCACCTGACAAAACTCTCCACAAGGCCCCTGTACTCATCCTCCCATCCTCTCTCCACACACTCAACTATGGCTGTGTCATCCGAGTACTTCTGGAGGTGACATAACTCAGAAGAGTACTGGAAGTCAGCCGTGTAGGTGGTGAATAGAAAGGGAGACAGCACAGTTCCTTGAGGAGCCCCCGTGTTGCTCGTCAGGAGGTCAGACTCACAGCTCTGCAGCCTCACAAACTGTGGTCGACCTGTCAAGTAGTCCTCAATCCATGAGACAAGGGGAACCTCCACCTGCATCTTCTCTAATTTAGCACTCAGTATGTAGTGTATGTGGTTGTAGTGAGCGAGGGAGTGAGAGAATGAATACAGGAAGACGGATCAACACGGTGGACAAAACATACAGGTGTACAATGACAGTGTTGTGGTAAAGCTGAGTTACAATCCAATATCATAATACAGAGAGGGAATATATACTTCATTAAAATGAGCAGTGACAGAGCACAGACGAGTCACATCAATTCACTGAACTCCTCCTGTCACAGTCACAGAATAATGATCACATTACTATAGAAACTTCTGGATAAATGATGGAACAGTTCCTCATTTTCTCCGACCACCAAGAAAATGTTTTTCTTCAAATCATGAAAATCTTTAAAACGAGTTTTTTGAGGAAAAAAAGGTAAAAATGACAGAAGAAATTTTCTCCTCTCTCTTCAAAAACTTTCAAGAGTCATCATGAAGAAATAAAGTACATCATTGTGTGGTGAATGGTGAACTGGAAACACAGAGCCTGGAAATGACAGAGTCAAACTGGCTCTTGTGGTGTGATTGTGGTCATAATAATAAAATTCTACAGCTGCTGCAGTGAGAACTTTTCCTTCATCCTTCTTTTCCTGTCAAGATGATTGTGTGTGCGTGCATCTTAAAATAAGGGTTAGTCGACACATTAAGGTCTCATCTATCTGCACAAACAAATCTCTCTTGTGTTCTATTCATCCAGTCAGCTAATAATATTCACAGTTTCATAGAAAACAAACAGAAACATAATGTATCACACAAGCTGCTCCACATAGACCTAGCATAGCATTTGGAGCAGGCACACAATTAAATTTGTCATTCTTCAGAATGGCTGTGGGCTCTGTTATATCTAAACAAGATCTGTGTGTGTGTGTGTGTGTGTGTGAGTGTGTGTGTGTGTGTGTGTGTCCCACTTTACTCCAACACACCAATCAAATATTTCATTAGTGCTTCAGGACTGTGCAGTTTGTTAGAGTTAAATTTAGGATCCATTTTTCAAGAGAACTTCTCAGAACCTTTTCAGTCTATGAAGCTTTAAACATATCAGCTCTCTCACACTGACTGAGGCTGAATTCTGAACAGCTACAAGATTTGGAGCTTAGTGACCATCATCAAAAGACAAGGAAACAGAAGAAAGGAAACATTTCAAATAATGAATGTACCATTTCCTCATATGAAATAGTTTCACTGCTTAATAATTAAGATCCTTCAACAACTAGGACTTAATACAGTCCTGTAGATGAGCTGCATGGAGCAGAAAACAAGAATCAGAGCTGAGAGTCTAAAGTGGCAGAGTTAAACTTCCAAACTTATTCTGTCCTCACACTCATCAACAGTTTTCCTCCTACACTCAAAACACAGCAAATGAACACTCATCCAAATGCATCACATGCCACCTCAAACACATCAACATATTTTAGATTCCAGTTTCAGGACTAAGGTTTTCAAGGCAGGAAGAATTCTCAGCAGCCTAAATTTCCTCCACAGGGAGGAAATCACTGATTGTTTTACTGTCCCTTAACCAAAGAGGGTGAACATGAACACAGCCTGAAACACTTCATGCAACAGCTGATCCAGCTTTAAGTCCTACGACTCATTCTGCAGATTTACTTTTAACAGGAAGAAACCTTGAGCAGAACCTGGCTCAGATGGGGGACCCTCCTGCCGATGGCCGGGCTGGGTGAAAGGAGGAAAAAGAGGAAGATAGGACAGCTAGGAATGGAGGAGAGGGGGAGAAAGACATGCAGCATAATACAGACAATGTGGGTCAGTATTTACATTACAGTTAGTGAACAGTTATTTGATAATGTGTGCTCAGCAGATTAGAATTATGAAACAGAGCACGAAGGCAAAAAGCTGTCATGACTGGTAATTATTTACATTACAGTTTGCAAAGAATATTAATCCAATATTTATCTGTAGCAGAACGGAACATTAAACATGTTAGAAATAGATCATTGTAAACAATAAACAGCAGCAGGTGGGTGGAGCCAGGACCATAGGACATGCAGCTCCGGAGCCAGAGGTACCTGCAGAAAGGTACAGAAAAAGAGAGACCAGAGAGAAACAAACACAGGACTACGGGACAGAGAGGACACAGAGTTAATGACATGTAATAAAGGCTAATAAATTTGAGAGTGGGTCTGAGGAGAGAAAGAGAAAGAAGAAGTACGCAGTAAATCATGGGATGTCCCCCAGCAGCCTAGGCCTATAGCAGCATAACTAGGGGATGATTCAGTTGCCTGAGCCAGCCCTACTAAGGGCTATATCCTTAACTGTAACAGTGTCTATAGAGATAATTGTGACTAACTATAAGTTTAATAAATAACTAGGACTGTAACTACAGCTAATTATAAGCTTTATCAAACAAGATGGTGTTTGGTGTCAGTAATGGCGTTGAGGTCCTCCCCGTGGGGGTCAACAAGCTCAGCCCACACAGTGGTGTTGAAGCAGTCCCTCAGAGCCTCCTCGCTCTCAGTGGTCCACCTCTTCACCACACGGGGCTCCACAGGCAGCCTGTGTACTATGGGTTTGTACACAGTCTGTAGGTGAACAATGTTGTGGTCAGCCCTGCCAAGGGGGGGGAGGGGGGTTGCAGAATATGCATCCTTGGTGTTGGAATAAAATAAATCTAGAGTCTTGTTGTCTCGGGTGGGGCAGTTGACATACTGTGTAAATGTTGGTAACACAGAGGAGGGTGGAGCGTGGTTAAAGTCACCTGAGATGAGGAAGAGGGCCTGTGGATGCTGTGTCTGCAGTTTGCTGGTAACTGAGAGGAGTGTGTCACAGGCGATGTCAGAGTTAGCAGAGGGGGGAACGTACACAGCTATCACGATAGCATGTGTGAACTCCCGTGGCAGATAGAATGGCCTCATGCTAACAGTTCAATGTCTCTGTTGCACAGTTCCATTTTCACCACACAATGTCCTGGTTTGCACCATCTCTCGTTCACAAACACAGCAAGACCCCCTCCCTTCCTCTTACCACTGTCCTTCGTCCTGTCCGCCCGCAGCAGATGAAAAGACTCCAATGCGATGATGGAGTCCGGGGTTAACCAGGTCTCTGTGAAAACCATGACGCTACACTCTCTGAACTCCCGCTGGTGCCGGGTCAGAGCCGCCAGTTCGTCCATCTTATTGGGGAGAGATCTCACATTTCCCATGATGACGGAGGGGAGAACAGGCCTGAAGCGTCTCTTCTTTTCCCGGAGTTTCCTTCCCGAACGGCGTCCTCGTCGAGTCTTACGAAGCAGCTCCGCTGGGATCATGTGTTTGTCCCCCGAGGCGCTCCGCAGTGCGATCAGCTGTTCTCTGCTGTAAACAAGATGCGCTCCGACTCCGACACACATTGTTAATAAAACAGGTGTCCAGGCAAGTGAAACTGGTAAAAAAAAAAAATAGTCGAGTTGTCGAGTGCTGCTATTAAATAAGCTATATACCAAAGTTGACTAAGAAATAGAGGGTTTAAGAACTAAAATTTAGAAAAGAAGAAAGAAAAAGGATAGAGCTGTTGCAACCAACAGCCAGCCTCCACCAGCGCCGGAAGTTTGATTATATATATATATATATATATTATCATAATAATATGTCAAATTTGTATGGCGCTTTTCCCGGTGCTCAAAGATGCTGGACAATGGAAGCAACAAAACCAAAAACAATATTTGTTTATGTTAAACATTTGAAAATGTTTTTCTCTTTTAATTTAGATTTTGCAAGACTTATCACTGATGTTTGGAGCAGAGGTTGCTTCAAGGTTCCTTGAAAAATGGAACAGCAAAAGATAAAGTTATTGTCACGACTGTGCTAGGTTTGAACCCAAATGCACGACTCAACAAGTATTTCAAAATAACAGTCTTTATTCACAAACTAAAATTCTCTCGTGGCGAGGCAAAAATCAACAAACAAAATTAAAGACTACAAAAAACAAAATCACTCTTAGCGAGGAAAAGCTACTAGAAAAATAAAAGACTAAGTCCAAACACAAAACCACTCTTAGCGAGGAAAAATACTTAATAAAGAAATAAACCAAACAAAGTACTGACAAAACTAGACAATGGCTAGAAAGAGTAAACTGTGGACAAGACCTGAGGAAAACGCTGGTTCTTCTATCGAGAGACAGGACGAACTGGCACAGAACAAAGGGAGACGCAGACAATATATAGACACTAGGTAATGGGGAACAGGTGGAAACAATCAGGGCGGGGAAGACAATCAGACTGGCAGGAACACAAGAGGAAGGGCAAGCTACCTGGAACACAAAGGGAGAACAGATTACAAAATAAAAGCGGAATGCACAAGACAACATAGCACAGGACAAAACATAACAAGACCTTATTTCCTCACTGTGACAGTACCCCCCCCTCTAGGGACGGCTCCTGACGGACCTGGTACCCGTGGGTGCCGATCGTAAAAGTCCGTAATAAGGTCAGGGTCCACGATAAAGCTCGCAGGAACCCACGACCGTTCCTCAGGTCCATAGCCCTCCCAGTCCACTAAGAATTGTCTGCCCCGGCCCCTGTTGCGGACAGCCAGAAGGGACTTGACGGAGTAGACAGGACCATCATCGATCATCTGGGGAGGTGGAGGAGGTTTGGCCGCAGGAACCATGGGGCTCTCCTTGACAGGCTTAACCCGACTAACATGAAAGGTGGGATGAACCCTCAGGGATCTGGGCAGCCGTAGTCTCACCGCTGAAGGACCAACCACCTTGGACACTGGGAAAGGCCCCACAAACCGTGGGGCCAACTTCCTGGAGATGACGTGGAAAGAGAGTTGTGGGCGTATTCCACCCAAACCAGGTTTTTGCTCCAGGAAGCCGGATTCTGTGATACCAGGCACCGAAGGCAGGTCTCCAGCTCCTGGTTGAGGCATTCAGTCTGGCCGTTAGCCTCAGGGTGATAGCCGGAGGTGAGGCTGACATTGGCACCGATAAGTCCACAGAACTCTTTCCAAAACCTGGAGACAAACTGGGGCCCCCGGTCGGAGACAATGTCTTTGGGAAACCCGTGAATACGAAACACATGAGTCATGAGGATCTCGGCTGTCTCCTTAGCCGATGGCAACTTGGGCAGGGCTATAAAATGTGTCATCTTAGAAAATCTGTCCACCACAGTGAGCACCGTGGTGTTACCTGCTGATACTGGGAGCCCCGTGACAAAATCCAAGGAGATATCAGCCCACGGTCGAGTGGGCACAGGGAGAGGCTGCAACAACCCCATCTGTGCTCTGGACAAGTTCTTAGTGCGGGCGCAGACAGAGCATGCCTCCACATATTCCCGCACATCTCGCTCCATGGAGGGCCACCAGAACCTCTGGGAGATGGCATGCATAGTTCTTTTAATCCCAGGATGGCAGGTGAGCAGAGAGGTGTGAGCCCAGTGGATCACCTGTGGACGCATGGTAACAGGGACAAACAAACGATTTTCAGGACATCCACTAGGTGTCGGTGCCTCACCATTTGCACGCTTCACCTCTGATTCTATTTGCCAGGATACTGCCCCTACCACACGATTCAGTGGTAGGATAGATTCAGGCTCCTTGGCAGAAGGCTCGGGGTCAAACAGGCGGGACAGGGCGTCAGGCTTGGTATTCCGGGACCCCGGCCTGTAAGGTAACACAAAGTTAAAGCGACTAAAAAAACAGAGTCCACCTGGCTTGACGAGAGGTCAGTCTCTTGGCTTTACGAATGTATTCTAAGTTCTTGTGATCTGTCCACACAATGAAAGGGTGTTGTGCACCCTCTAACCAGTGCCTCCACTCTTCCAAGGCTACTTTGACCGCTCACGATTCCCAACGTTATAGTTTCTTTCAGCCGGAGAAAGCTTACGTGACAGGAAGGCACAGGGATGGAGCTTGTTGTCCTTCTCCGAGCGTTGGGAGAGTATCGCCCCTATCCCATCATTGGAGGCGTCCACCTCCACCACGAACTGCCGGCTGGGGTCTGGAACCGTGAGAATGGGTGCAGTGACGAACCGAGTCTTGAGCTGCTGAAAGGCTTCCTCAGCTTGAGGAGACCACAGGAACGGGGTCTGTGGAGAGGTGAGAGCATGGAGAGGGGCGGCTATGGCGCTGAAGCTTCTAATAAACCGCCTATAGAAGTTAGCAAATCCTAGGAATTGCTGAACCTTCTTGCGGCTATCAGGAGTTGGCCATTGAGCCACAGCGCTGACTTTAGCCGGATCCATCTGTATCTTCCCAGGGGCTATGATGAAGCCGAGGAAAGACACAGTATCGGCATGAAATTCGCTTTTTTCAGCCTTCACATACAGTTGGTTCTCCAGCAGCCGCTGAAGAACCTGGCGAACATGGGTGTCAACATCAGGTGAAAAAATCAGGATGTCATCTAAATAGACAAACACAAACTGATTCAGCTAGTCTCTGAGAACCTCATTGATCATGGCCTGGAACACAGCAGGCGCATTAGTCAAACCAAAAGGCATAACCAGATACTCATAGTGTCCACTGGGAGTGTTAAAACCAGTTTTCCACTCATCTCCCTCCCGTATTCTGACCAAATGGTAAGCATTTCTCAAGTCTAGCTTAGTGAATACCTTAGCCTGCTGAAGCTGGTCAAAAGCAGAAGACATGAGCGGCAAAGGATAACGATTTTTAATGGTAATGTCATTGAGTGGGCTATAGTCAATGCAAGGTCGGAGGGAACCATCCTTCTTCCCCACAAAAAAGAACCCTGCCCCAGCTGGGGAAGAGGAGGGGCGAATGAGGCCTGTCTTCAGGGAACTCTCAATGTAATCCTCCATGGCCTGTTTTTCAGGGCCTGAGATGGAGTAGATTCTTCCCTTGGGAATGGGTGCACCTGGAACCAAATCAATGGGGCAATCATAGGGTCTGTGAGGAGGAAGAGATGAGGCTTTACTTTTACTGAATACCTCCTTCAGGTCATGATAACACTCTGGAATAGAGGACAAATCAGGCTTATCAGTGACAGGCTCAGCAGAGGTAGAAGAGAGTTTACAAACTAATTTCTCCTCAAAAGGCACAAAACACACATTATTACAATTCTCAGACCAGCTTAAAATGTTCCCCGTGCTCCAGTCTACTTGCGGGTTATGTCTTTTTAACCAGGGAAAACCCAAAATGAGAGGGTGTCGAGAAGAGTCAAATAAATAAAAGCTCATGTGGTTACAATGGTTTCCCACCTTGACTTCTAGAGGCTCAGTCTTATGAATTACCCTGAAAATCAGGCTCCCATCAAGAGCACTGGCTTCTAATGGCTGGGGCAAAAGATTAGTCTTTAACTTAAGCTTTTTGGCTAGGTCCCAATCCATAAGACTCTCATCCGCCCCAGAGTCGATGAGTGATCCTATGGACAACGAGGTGTGGAGATGCTTCACCTGGACCTCAGTTAACGTGCGGGGAGGGTAGTCGGATGAGGAGAATCGGCTCACCAGGACCCTCCTTTTTCCCGGTGAGCCTTTTCTTTTACCGGACACAACGAGATGAGGTGACCCTGCTGTCCACAGTAGAAACACCTTCCTTCCTGAAGGCGGCGGCGACGCTCCTCAGTGGACAGCTTGGCTCGTCCCAGTTGCATGGGTTCCCCTTCCTTTCCTGTAACCACCTCCTCTGGTGGGCCTGAAGATATGGAGAGCGGAGACTTCCGCCAGCTGGATGGGAAAAAGACAGCACGGCGTACAACTGATGGTGTCTGGTGGTCTTTAGTACATTCATGTAATCGATTGTCCGTTCTTATTGCTAGGGAAATCAGGGAATCTAGGTCAGCAGGCAGATCAATGGGTACTAACAAGTCCTGGATCTGGTCAGAAAGTCCTTTCAGAAAAATGTCATACAAGGCCGTACTATTCCATCCACTGTCAGTGGCCAGGGTGCGAAAGCGGATGGCATAATCACACACTGAGTCCATACCTTGTTTGATGGAACAAAGTTCTCTCGCTTTATCTCGATCCGAGGAAGTAGGGTCAAAAGCACGTTTCAGTGCCTCAGTAAATCCGCTGAGAGACTGGCAAATAGAAGATCCCCGGGACCACTCAGCTGTAGCCCACGCCTTTGCCCTCCCGGTGAGATAGGAAATCATGAACAGCACCTTGAAGCGGTCCGAGCGAAATGCTGAGGGCGATAGTTCGAAATGCATTTCACAGTCAATGATAAAAGACCTGCATTTTTCAGACTCACCGGAGAATCTTTCGGGGGGATGAGAGGCGGGGGGCAGCGAATTGAGTCTCTGGACCAGGTGACTCTCCCATGGCGGCCTGAGACGTGTCTTTCGAACGAGGAGCCAGGCCCTGTTGAAGTTGAGTAGCCAAGTCGTTCATCCGTGAAGACATGGTGGCTTGAAATCTCTCATGGCTGGTTGCTAATTCCTGCAACCCATGCAGTAGCGAGGACATCTGGTCCTCCTGTTGCTGCAGGCGGGTGCCTTGGGAGCGAATGGCCGCCGCCAGATGATCAGAGTCGGCTGGGTTCATAACGGCCAGTTCGTAATGTCACGACTGTGCTAGGTTTGAACCCAAATGCACGACTCAACAAGTATTTCAAAATAACAGTCTTTATTCACAAACTAAAATTCTCTCGTGGTGAGGCAAAAATCAACAAACAAAATTAAAGACTACAAAAAACAAAATCACTCTTAGCGAGGAAAAGCTACTAGAAAAATAAAAGACTAAGTCCAAACACAAAATCACTCTTAGCGAGGAAAAATACTTGATAAAGAAATAAACCAAACAAAGTACTGACAAAACTAGACAATGGCTAGAAAGAGTAAACTGTGGACTAGACCTGAGGAAAACGCTGGTTCTTCTATCGAGAGACAGGATGAACTGGCACAGAACAAAGGGAGACGCAGACAATATATAGACACTAGGTGTAACCCTGTTAAAAAAATAAATATTGTTAAATATGAATATGTATTAATGAATAAGTTAGTTTGAGAGTTTACCTCTAGTAGATTACTGTTATAAAAAATGTATTAAAAAAGTGAGAGGTACAGTGCATGAAGGTTAAAATGGTTTACGTGCCTTATAAATAAGATTAAAACCACATAAATGTACATTGTTAAATATTTTATTTTATTTTGAAGGAGTTCATGTGGAAGAGGAAGTAAAAGATTGAGAGAGTGATCCTGTTCATTCATTGGTTTGTGATGTCAGGTGATAGGCTCCGTCAGGTGTGAGTGGATGCGAGAGTTTTGTTTTTTTTTTGTAACAAGGAAATAATGGGACTGAGAGAGAAGAAAGCGCGAGGACGACACGAGGAGAAGACACAAGAGAGACATATTGCCACAAGTTTGTTTAGATATAACAGTGGAAAGTTTACAGTATCCTAGAGACTGTCTGCTCGATACTCGGAGTGAATACTGAAGCTACTGCTGTGTTTTGAGCCGCTCGAGAAGTTTCAGGTCGGAGCTTCTGTCAAGGCTACATTGTTATTAGCTTAGTCAAGCTACTGAGCTAATTTTAAGTGTGCTGTTAGCGTTTGCTAGTAAAGTGAATGGACTTAGCCGGGAGAAGCTAACACCGTTTCTACATCTGGCTGTGCCTTCTAATTCTGCTGTGGGAGCAAGAGGATTCGGGTTTGGAGAGTGAGACTCTGCGTCGTTGGACCTCGCCCAGGTTGCCAGAAACGTGCCCTCGCTGCTCATCAGTCTGCCTTTGGTCTTCACCTGCTGTGTCGCCTTCAGGAAAGGAGCGGGTAACGTTGTTCTTTGGATTGGAGGTAACTTTTCTCTTTATTATTCCTGGATCATTGGAATTGATACGTGGATTCCCTCGCACTCAAAAAATCATCATATCAGGCCTGCAACGAGGTTTATTTTATTTTGCCGGCTGTGTGTGTGTGTGTGTGTGTGAGTGTGGGCCCACTGAGTGTATTTGGTTTATTATTATATTATTTCAAGGTTATTGAGAGTAACTAAAATTGTGTTTAAGTAACTTGAGTAAATTGGAAGTCAATTTATTATTGAGAGTAACTAAAATGTGTTAAAGTAACTTGAGTAACCTGGTATTTAAAGTATTTTCTTGCAATTTCAGACCTACCTTTATACCTGGTAACTTTCAGGATTTGATATTTGTTATGTTCATTGTCAAAACCTGAAGTAAATTCCTAATTTGTTATTTTCATAAAAAGGAGTTTTGTGATATTTCTTTTGCTGAACTTTGAGTTGATTATGGTAATTGTCTTTAAGTGAGGTATCATTTAATTTCAATTCCATTTAAATCATTTAAGGAAGTATTTAAGGAATATACAACAGTTTAAAAGTGTTATAGCTCATAACACATACTCAGTTATACACTATTTTGCCTAGAGTCGTAAGAGTAAAAAAAAAAATTAATTCATTTAAGTATATCAGTTCATTGCATAGTTAAAAAATAGAAATCCAACTTACTAACTTAAAGAGTACTTGTAAATTAAAAATAAAATATATTCTTGACGAACCCAAAAGCCTGCTCTTAATAAAAGTTTTGTTGAGAGTAGTGCTACATAGGTAATGGGGAACAGGTGGAAACAATCAGGGCGGGGAAGACAATCAGACTGGCAGGAACACAAGAGGAAGGGCAAGCTACCTGGAACACAAAGGGAGAACAGATTACAAAATAAAAGCGGAATGCACAAGACAACATAGCACAGGACAAAACATAACAAGACCTTATTTCCTCACTGTGACAGTTATCAAGGACACAGGAACCTGAAAGAGACGTCTCTCTTAAAACAACAACTGAAAGCTGCCCTGAATGAAGGATCTGACACTGCTGATGAAGCAGGTACAGTTATCATCAGAATAGTAATGCAGTTATGTGAGTCGTCCAACAGTCATCAGTTTATTGTGTTTTTATTGATTTATTTTACAAAAGCATCTCTGAGTCTAAATAGGCCACTTAAGTCTGCAGTTAAGTCTGCCACAGTGTGAGGGCTGAACATTGCTTTTCTCTCCAGCACAGATTTATAATGACTGGGCCATTAATAGTTGTTATACTAATAGTTGCCTACAGGAGTGGGGACCAGGCCCTGTTTAAACAGACCAGGAACAAACTGACCAAGGAGATCAGAGTAGCAAAGAGAAGCTACAGTGAGAGGCTAAAAAACAGTCTCTCAACAAATGACTCTGCATCAGTTTGGAGAGGTCTAAATCACGTCACCAACTACAGGAGACCATCCCCCCACCCTGCAGAAGATCCCAGACTGGCTGAGGAACTAAACACCTTCTACTGCAGGTTTGATAAGGACTTTCTCACACCTCACGGCCACACAAAGAACCCACCTGCAACACCTCCCCCACTGCCCCAGCCTCCCCCGCCTGCCCTGACGATCCGTGAAGAGGATGTGTGTCGGCTCCTTCAGAGACAAAAGACCAGGAAGGCTCCAGTACCTGATGGAATGTCCCCCTCCTGCCTGAGAGTCTGTGCTGAGCAGCTGACGCCCATCTTCACCCGGATCTTCAACCAATCCCTGGAGCTGTGTGAAGTGCCCTCCTGCCTCAAACGCTCCACCATCATCCCAGTGCCCAAGAAGCCCATTATCACTGGACTTAATGACTACAGACCCGTCGCCCTGACGTCTGTGGTCATGAAAACATTTGAGAGACTGGTGTTGAACCACCTGAGGGACATAGCTGGCCCCCTGCTGGACCCCCTGCAGTTTACCTACCGGGCAAACAGGTCGGCGGATGATGCAGTCAACATGGAACTGCAACACATCCTGCACCACCTTGACTCCCCAGGGACATATGCAAGGATCCTGTTCATGGACTTCAGTTCAGCGTTCAACACCATCATCCCTGAACTCCTCCATCAGAAGCTCTCCCAGCTCACAGTACCCGCCTCCATCTGTCAGTGGATCACCAGCTTCCTGACGGAGAGGCAGCAGCAGGTGAGGCTTGGGAGAATCACATCCAAGACCCGGTCCATCAGCACTGGTGCCCCCCAGGGGTGTGTCCTCTCCCCACTGCTCTTCTCCCTCTATACTAATGACTACACCTCAAGTGATCCATCTGTGAAAATTCTGAAGTTCGCAGATGACACCACTGTCATTGGACTGATCCAGGACGGCGACGAGTCTGCTTACAGACAGGAGGTGAAACAGCTGGTCCTGTGGTGTGGTCAGAACCACCTGGAGCTGAACCTGCTCAAAACAGTGGAGATGACAGTGGACTTCAGGAGAAACCCCCCCACTTCCCTCCCCCTCACCATCATGAACAATACAGTGTCCACCGTGGAATCCTTCAGGTTTCTGGGTACCACCATCTCCCGGGACCTGAAGTGGACCCTCCACATTGACTGTTTAAGGAAGAAGGCTCAGCAGAGGTTATACTTCCTACGTCAGCTCAGGAAGTTTAACCTGCCTAAGGAGCTGCTGATCATTTTTCACAGCGCCATCATCCAGTCTGTCCTCTGCACTTCCATCACCGTCTGGTTTGGATCAGCCACCAAACGGGATAAGACTGGACTGCAACGGACAATCCGGGCTGCAGAGAGGATTATCAGCACTGACCTGCCCTCCATACAAGACCTATACCAGGTCAGAGTTAGGAACCGTGCTAAAAACATCTCTGCAGACCTGTTTAAATTCCTCCCCTCCGCCAGGCGCTTCAGAATGTTGCTCGCCAAAACCAGCCGATACAAGGACAGTTTCTTTCCCCAGGCTGTGGCTCTGATGAATATGTGACTGTTTTTTCCCCACTACCTCCTTCAGCATCTTTCGTTATTTATATTAATATTTTCCACTACCTCATTTCACCGTCTCTTTTTATGTTTGCACTATAACCTGCACTATTTTTCTCAATAGTCTGAATATATATTTATAATAGTCTGAATATATATTTACATATGTGTGTAAATAGTTATATAGTTATCTTCTGTATGTACAAACTTTGTATGTACAAACTTGGCCAATAAATCTGATTCTGATTGTGGGACTATTAAAGGTTTATCTTATCTTATCTTATCTTAAATACCTGTGTTGGCACAAAACTGTCAGGCTTCAGCCAGAAAGCTGAAGATGCTGAGGAGCTTCTAAGCACACATCCAGATCAACAGAAGAATGGCTTCACCAGAAGAAGATTAAAGTTTTAGAATAGCCCAGACAGAGCCCAGACCTGAATCCAATTGGAAATCTGTGAAGTGATCTAAAGAGGGCTGTGCACAGGAGATGCCCTCGCAGTCTGACAGATACGGAAGAGTGGACAAATATTGCCAAGTCAAAATGCCAGATGTTTATTTTTCAATTGAGTTGTACAGGTTATAGGTCACATTAAAGGTGGAAAAAGCTCTGATTTATCTTGGTCTCGTTTTTTTACATCACAAAACCCTGGCACTTTAACAGGGGTGTGTAGACTTTTTATATCCACTGCACATAAAATATTTGATGAGTTAAATATGGATTCAGTTTCCATTTGAAGTGACAGAGAACTCAGAGTTTGACCTAAAAATCCATTTCCATCATCCAAGATTTCCATTAAAACCAAGAACTTCATTGTGGACCCGTGTGGAAGACCTTGAAAACTGAAGCAGGAGGAATAATGTCAGACTGTTTGGGCTGAAAGAAGCCAAAGAGGAACCGAGGAAAATGACACAGCACATGGAGAGAATTCTCGCCGAGGGACTGGGGCTCACTGGAAGTGAATTTGAAATTGAACGTGCCCACCGATCCCTTGCCCCCCTGCCGAACCCGAGCCAACCACCCAGGACCATACTGGCACGCTTCTTACGCTCATCTGCCCGAGACAAGGTACAACAGATGGCCAGGGAGAAGCGAAAGATTAACTGGGAGGACGAAAAGCTGTCCTCCTTTGAAGACATGACAAGAGAGCTAACGGCAAAAAGGAAAGCATTTCACTCAGCGAGGAAATGTTTGCAGGAGATGAATGTCAAACATAAGCTGATTTATCCTGCCACACTTGCTTTTACGTGGAAGGGCCAGAAGAAATCATTCAAGGACGGTATGGAAGCGGAGAAAGTTCTGCAAAATATGAATCAGAGGATTGTGGGTATCGGTGGGAAAGAACTAAGAAGTGTACGTGGACTCAGTACTGCAAGGTAACGATGATGATGGGTCGGCTGGGGTTGGATGGGTTGTGCTGTCATCAGACGAAAGACAACGCGCCTCACGGACCAAGTAAAGCTAGTTAACTGGGTTTGTTTAGGTTATTTAGAATGAGATGGGATGGTTGCTTAGCAATGTTGTTAAACGCTGCTCTGCTTGGGATTATGTTCTTGGTTCTAAACTTCACAGGATGGGCATCATGTCCAACAACCTATGCTGGAAATGCCAGTCAGACACAGGAACATTTATCCATGCTATGTGGGAGTGTGTAAGAAAGTACATCCTTTCTGGGAAAAAGTACTAGATTGTATAGGCTTGACAATTCCCATGTCACCAAGATTATGCTTGCTAGGAGACCGGTCAGTACAACCCACAATATCAAAAGATGATTTTGGGGTACTAAAAGTGGGGTTGCTTAGAGCTGCTGGAATTATCCTCAGAGGATGGAAAGTCACATGTTCACCAGACTTTAAAAACTGGACAAACTGTGGAAACTATGGAAACTATGTTGGAAATTGTGTCATATGAAAAAATGTTGGTCGGAATCAGTGATGATAGTGAGGACTTTGAGAAATCATGGGGACATATTGCTCTTTTTGTGGGTAATGTAAGAAACACCTCAGAGATGTGACCGTGATCTCACCTTATGAGTTTTGGCACATTAACTTTTATTTCAGGCTCTCTTCTTTCTTTTCTTTTCTTTCTATTTCATTTCACTTTGTGTAATTTAGATAGCTAGTGCTTTTTGCCGGAGATGGGTGTGAAGCACGATACAATGTTGGAATTTAGATGCTGCTGATGCTGTCTGTTCATGTTCAAAATAATAAAAAAAAAAAAATCAATAAAAAATTGAGAACTTTCTACATTTAGGATCATTTGAATTTGTCATTTGTGTGTTTTATGACTCTTTGTCTTTCAAACTCAGCAGATGTTTTGTATTTCACAGTTCAGTTAACACAATAATTATTACACTTTGTGATTTGATTGTGATTCATGTGGTTAAAGTGAATATTAGGCAGATTCACACTGACATGACCATCTGATTGTTTTCATGCTGCTCCCACCAAGTCATGAATAACAGTAATGGTGATCTCAGTTTTGACACTTAAAAACAAAAACTAACAACCATAATGTGCTGAGGGTCAGAGGCTGAAATGAAAGATTGTTCATCTTAATCCACTGATTACCTGTCCCACAGACAGATCCAGATCCAGATCCAGATCCTGAAGCAAGTTCTAAACTTATAAACTACACACACACACACACACACACAAACGCACACACACACACACAGACTGTGTGACTTCCTGTAAATGGAGAGGGGAGGAGCAGCTAAAACTGAAAGTGTTCAGTCAGTTAGTTCAGACGCCATTTGAACTAAACAGAGCAGGAGGAGGAAAACTGAAGGCTGAGGCAGGGTGAGTATTAATACAACATTATTATTATTATTTTACTGTCAAAGTCTCTGAGTCAGTTTTCAGACTCACAGTTAAAATAAACTGAGCAGGTGGAGAGCTGCCTGTTTTTATTTCACTGTGGACTCAGTTAGTCTGTGTGCGTGTGTGTGTGTGTGTGTGTGTGTTACTTCCTGTTCTCTCAGTTTTGCATGTGACTCTTGATCAGACTTGTGTGTCCTGATTCTTTGTGTGTCTGAGCTCACAGTCTGTTTCACTGGTTTCCTTCTCAGACTGACTGAAGTCCAGACGATGAGTGTTTGTGTGGAGGAAGAAGAGGACAGAGCAGAGTCTCCAGGATCCAGCTGTCTGTCTATGGAGAGTGACTGGTCCAAAGAGAATAATCCTCCAAACTTCAGTAATGAACCTGGACCCTCAGACACAAAGTAAGAGAACTGCTACAAACCTGTGAACCTCCAAACTTTGGGCTATAACAGTGTTTAGTGTGTTGAGGTCCTGCAGTTGTCGTCTCTGCCTGTAACAGCTGCTGTAGTGTCGACAGAAAATCAGTTCTTCCTGGTTCTTCTGGCTCATCAGTGTATTAATACTGACTGCTGAGGCTGCGCGTTTCTTTTGAAATGATCTGACTAAAGAACATTTTTACTTTCACTGATTTTCCATATTTTTCTTATTACCAATAAATCCCATATGCAGAGTCAAACCCACACAGAATGTGTATCACAGCCTGATAGATCTGATTCCTCTGAGCCAGGAAATATTAAAACACATCAGTGAACCACACTATTACACTGGGTGACATGCTACTTCATGTTCATGAACACACATACACACACACACAGCACCAAATATAGATAAATCCACAGATCAAAATAGTCTCTAAGAAATGAAATATTTTCTCCTGTTTGTCTGATAAAAACTACAGACAACAGGTGTCTTTGGAAATTACTGAGCCTTTTTAAAAATTAGTATTTATAAAAAATGTAATCTTCAGTATGAACATTTAATTATCAACTAATACAACAGTGTTGTTTATGGATGCTGGTGTGTTGCCTCCATCCTTCAGTATAGTGTTCAGTGCTACATGGTAACGTTGCTGCAGGACGTCAGCTGAGAGTTCCCAGAATGACTTTGTCCTCAGACAATTTATCAGTGATTGATGTGATATGAATAAAAATGTGTTTGTGTTTTCAGAGCTCAGGACCACAGACGGAGAGCAGAGTCTCCAGGATCTAGCTGTCTGTCTATGAAGAGAGCAAGGTACAAAGGCTTTAATCCTCCACACTTCAGTCGTGAACACAAACACACATACACACAGCACCAAATATAGCTAAATCCACAGATCAAAATAGTCCCTAAAAAATGTAATATTTTCTCCTGTTTGTCTGATAAAAACTACAGACAATGGGTGTCTTGGGAAATTAATGAGCCTTTTTAAAAATCAGAATCAGAAAACTTTATTGCCAGGTATGTTACACATACAAGGAATTTGACGTGGTGTTGTTGGTGCAAAAAACAGACGAATTGGACTGACAAGTCCCATAACACACAAAGTTGAACAAGAAAAAAGTTTTAATACTAAAATAAGAGAAAGAAGAAAGAAGTACTAAGAGGAAGTCTGTACAAATAATAATAGTATAATGTGCAATGTTGCAAAGTAGATGTAGTGCAAAGAGGTAATAATGCCTTATAGGAGCGTTAATATAACGCATACGTACTGTATGCATTATATTAACGCTCCTCTGGCACAGCTGAAATTATGTTAATGTAACATAGTCTGTATTGGGGAAATGAGGGTCCGTGCTGTTTGGGGAGGAAGGGGGTGGGGAGCTGTGTTGATGAGGGTGGCGGCAGAGGGAATGAAACTGTTCCTGTGACGTGAGGTTTTGGTCTTGATGGACCGCAGCCTCCTGCCGGGGGGAAGTGTCTCAAAGAGTTTGTGACCAGGGTGGGAGGGATCAGCTGCAATCTGCCATCTCAGCGGAGTGGATGATACGCTGCAGCCTTCCTTTGTCCTTGGCAGTGGCAGCAGCGTACCAGATGGTGATGGAGGAGGTGTAGAAGTGCACCATCATTGATCTCGGTAGGTTGAACTTCTTCAGCTGCCGGAGGAAGTACATTTTGTTTGGAAGTACTTTTTTGGTGAGGGAGCTGATGTTCAGCTTCCACTTGAGGTCCTGGGTGATGAGGGTTCCCAGGAAGGTGAAGGACTCCACCCTGTTGACTGAGGAGTCACTCAGGAGGATGGGGGCAGGAGGGGCTGGGTTCTTTCTAAAATCTACCACCATCTCCACTGTCTTTGCTGCGTTCAGCTCCAGGTTGTTTTTGGAGCATCAGGACACCAGTTGGTCAATCTCCCACCTGTATGCAGACTCATCCCCGTCAGAGATGAGACCAATGAGGGTGGTGTCATCTGCAAACTTCAGCAGCTTGACAGACTGGTGACTGGAGGTACAGCTGTTGGTGTACAGGGAGAAGAGTAACGGAGAAAGAACGCAGCCTTGAGGGGAACCGGTGTTGATGGTCCGGGAATCAGAAATGTGCTTTCCCAGCTTCACATGCTGCCTCCTGTCTGACAAGAAGTCTGTGATCCACCTGCAGGTGGAGTCAGGCACGTTCAGCTGGGAGAGCTTGTCCTGCAGCAGAGCTGGAATGATGGTGTTGAAAGCAGAACTGAAGTCCACAAACAGGATCCTGGCGTAGGTTCCTGCAGAGTCCAGGTGCTGGAGGATGAAATGGAGGGCCAGGTTTACTGCATCGTCCACAGACCTGTTGGCTCTGTAGGCAAACTGCAGGGGATCCAGGAGTGGGTCAGTGATGGCCTTGAGGTGGCTCAGGACGAGGCGCTCTAAAGTCTTCATGACTACAGAGGTCAGGGCGACGGGTCTGTAGTCATTAAGTCCTGTGATCCTTGGTTTTTTGGGGATGGGGATGATGGTGGAGGTCTTGAAGCAGACTGGCACGTGACATGTCTCTAGTGAGGAGTTGAAGATGTTAGTGAACACCGGAGACAGTTGATTGGCGCAGTGCTTCAGGGTGGATGGAGAGATGGATTCAGGACCGGCTGCCTTGTGGGGGTTCTGCCTCCTAAAGAGTCTGTTTACATCTCTCTCCAGAATGGAGAGGGATGCAGTTGTGGTGGGGGAGGAGGGGCTGTTGGGTTGGAGCTGGTAGGTGGTGACATGGGGGATGGTGTCAGGATTGTCCCATTGTCTTTCAAAGTGGCAGTAAAACTCATTCAGTCTGTTGGTGAGGTGTGAGTCGTTGGCAGAGTGGGGGGCTTTAGGCTTGAAGTTGGTGATGTGCCTGAGCCCTTTCCAGACAGAGGCAGAGTCGTTGGCTGAGAGCTGGTGTTGAAGCTTCTCAGAGTACAGTTGTTTAGCTTCTCTCACCTCCTTGCTAAACCTGTACTTCGCCTCTTTAAACATGTCTCTGTCCCCACTCCTGAACGCCCTTTCCTTCTCCAACCTCAGCTGTCTGAGTTTGGCTGTGAACCAGGGTTTGTCATTGTTATAACTCACCCTGGTGCGTGTTGGAATACAGCAGTCCTCACAAAAGCTGATGTATGATGTCACAGCCTCTGTGTACTCATCCAGACTGGTGGTAGCAGTCCTGAAAACATCCCAATCAGTACAGTCTAAGCATGCCTGAAGATCCTCCACAGCTTCACTGCTCCACTGCTTTGACGTCCTCACAACAGGTTTACAGAGCTTTAATTTCTGCCTGTATGCAGGAATCAGGTGGACCATGGCATGGTCAGAGTGACCCAGTGCAGCGCGAGGGACAGCATGATAGGCGTTACTGACAGTGGTGTAACAGTGATCCAGAGTGTTCTCCTCTCTGGTGGGACATTTAATAAACTGTCTGTATTTGGGGAGTTCGTGGCTGAGGTTACCTTTGTTAAAGTCACCAAGGACAATAACTAAGGAGTCCGTGTTAGTCCGCTCCACGCACAGAATTATTAATTATTAAAAATTAGTATTTATAAAAAAATTTACTTTCAGTATGAACATTTAATGATCACCTGAAACAACAGTGTTTTTAATGCATGTTGGTGTGTTGCCTCCATCCTTCAGTATAGTGTTCAGTGCTACATGGTGACGTTGCTGCAGAACATCAGCTGAGAGTTCCCAGAATGACTTTGTCCTCAGACAATTTATCAGTGATTGATGTGATATGAATAAAAATGTGTTTGTGTTTTCAGAGCTCAGGACCACAGACGGAGAGCAGAGTCTCCAGGATCTAGCTGTCTGTCTATGAAGAGAGCAAGGTACAAAGGCTTTAATCCTCCACACTTCAGTCGTGAACACAAACACACATACACACAGCACCAAATATAGCTAAATCCACAGATCAAAATAGTCCCTAAAAAATGTAATATTTTCTCCTGTTTGTCTGATAAAAACTACAGACAATGGGTGTCTTGGGAAATTAATGAGCCTTTTTAAAAATCAGAATCAGAAAACTTTATTGCCAGGTATGTTACACATACAAGGAATTTGACGTGGTGTTGTTGGTGCAAAAAACAGACGAATTGGACTGACAAGTCCCATAACACACAAAGTTGAACAAGAAAAAAGTTTTAATACTAAAATAAGAGAAAGAAGAAAGAAGTACCAAGAGGAAGTCTGTACAAATAATAATAGTATAATGTGCAATGTTGCAAAGTAGATGTAGTGCAAAGAGGTGAACCTGGACCCTCAGACACAAAGTAAAACACTGTTTCTAGTGTAAACTGACCTGATGATGATTCAGTTCTCAGACATATTTGAAGGAAACAGGGAGACACCAGGGGCCAGATCCATAAAACTCTGTGTCCACACAAAGACAGAAATATGCACACACACTCTTTTCACCAGATTTATAAAGCAGAGCTTTCTCATGTTACTGTTTTATCAGTCTCAGTCGGTGTGAGAGTTGATGTATGAACACGAGCCTGATTGCCACTTCCAGAGTCTGTAGACCTGTCAATGAAAAGAAGGACAAAGAAGAAACACAGTGTCTCCATGTTGGAGGAAACACTTTAATTATTTACACATCTGAGCCTGTAACAGCTTCTAGATATTGTGAACCAAATCTGGATAATCTCGATATTCCTAGAGACTTGTTTTTAATGTGAGTTAAAGGACAAATCCTGATCAAATATAACTCCAAGGTTTCTCACAGTTGTACTGGAGGCTAAATTAATGCCATCCAGAGTAACTATATGATTAGATAAACTGTTTCTGAGGTGTTTGGGACCAAACAAAATAACCTCAGTTTTGTCTGAATTCAGAAGAAGAAAGTTACAGGTCATCCAGGCCTTTATGTCTTTAAGACATGCCTGAAGTATGGCTAACTGATCTGTTTCGTCTGGCTTCATAGATAAATATAGCTGGGTATCATCCGCATAACAATGGAAATTTATTCCATGCTTCCTGATAATATTACCTAGGGGAAGCATGTATAAGGTGAACAGTATCGGTCCAAGCACAGAACCCTGTGGAACTCCATGACTTACTCTGGTATATATGGAGGGATCATCATTAACATGAACAAACTGGTATCTATCTGATAGATATGATTTAAACCAGCCTAGTGCTGTTCCTTTAATCCCAATAACATGTTCCAATCTTTCCAATAGGATATTATGATCAATAGTGTCACATGCAGCACTAAGATCTAGCAGGACAAGTATAGAGACGAGTCCATTATCTGATGCTATAAGGAGGTCGTTGGTAACTTTCACCAGTGCTGTCTCTGTGCTATGATGAACTCTAAATCCCGACTGAAAAACTTCAAACAAACCGTTCCTATGTAGATGGTCACACAACTGAGATGCAACAGCCTTTTCAAGAATTTTAGAAGTAAAGGGGAGATTGGATATAGGTCTATAGTTTGCCAAAATGTCAGAGTCCAGAGAAGGCTTTTTAAGTAAAGGTTTGATAACTGCAACCTTAAAAGCCTGTGGAACATATCCTGTAACCAACGAGAGATTTATTTGATCTAATATGTGAGTGCCAATCAAAGGCAACACATCTTTAAGAAGTCTGGTTGGGATAGGATCCAAAAGACATGTTGATGATTTAGATTTAGAAACTATTGAAGGTCCTGCAGTTGTCGTCTCTGCCTGTAACAGCTGCTGTAGTGTTGGCAGAAAATCAGTTCTTCCTGGTTCTTCTGGCTCAGCAGTGTATTAATACTGACTGCTGAGGCTGCTTGTTGCTTTTGAAATGATCTGACTAAAGAACATTTTTACTTTCATTGATTTTCCACATTTTTCTTATTACCAATAAATCCCGTGTGCAGAGTCAAACCCACACAGAATGTGTATCACAGCCTGATAGATCTGATTCCTCTGAGCCAGGAAATATTAAAACACATCAGTGAACCACACTGGGTGACATGATCCTTCATGTTCATGAACACAAACACACACACAAAGCACCAAATATAGCTAAATAGCTAAATCTGTTTCTGATTCTAAATTTACAGATCAAAATAGTCTCTAAGAAATGAAATATTTTCTCCTGTTTGTCTGATAAAAACTACAGACAACGGGTGTCTTGGGGAATTAATGAGCCTTTTTAAAAATTAGTATTTATAAAAAAAATTACCTTCAGTATGAACATTTAATGATCACCTGAAACAACAGTGTTTTTAATGACATGTTGGTGTGTTGCCTCCATCCTTCAGTGAAGTGTTCAGTGCTGCATGGTGACGTTGCTGCAGGACGTCAGCTGAGAGTTCCCAGAATGACTTTGTCCTCAGACAATTTATCAGTGATTGATGTGATATGAATAAAAATGTGTTTGTGTTTTCAGAGGACAGGACCACAGACTGAGAGCAGAGTCTCCAGGATCCAGCTGTCCACCTATGAAGAGAGCAAGGTCCACAGACTTAAATCCTCCACACTTCAGTAATGAACCTGGACCCTCAGACACAAAGCGAAACACTGTTTCTAGTGTAAACTGACCTGAGGATGATTCAGTTCTCAGACATATTTGAAGGAAACAGGGAGACACCAGGGACCAGATCCATAAAACTGTGCCCACACAAAGACAGAAATATGCACACACACTCTTTTCATCAGATTTATAAAGCAGAGCTTTCTCATGTTACTGTTTTATCAGTCTCAGTCGGTGTGAGAGTTGATGTATGAACACGAGCCTGATTGCCATGTCTCCATGTTGGGACATTTAGTCTCAGCACAGGTCATGCTGCTAAAATCATTTGTTGTCAGGTTTCTGGGATTTAATGAGTGTTGGAAAGGAGCAGAATGTCCTCACACTGGATTGTAGCTCCCAAAAAAGTTTGATCAGACTGAAAAAGGAAATGCTTTGACCCTACAGGGTCTTCATGAGTTAAATGGCCAACATGACAACGAGCTGCTAGGATTCAATACATCATCAAGATAAAATGCATTATCCGAGCCTGAAAGAATCCCAACAATCTCACAGTAATCCACCCAAAACATCCAAGAGTATCTCAGTAAGTTCAAAGATCCAGAACAAGAGCTGGACTGCAGACAGTCAGTCAGAGCAGCACTGTACAAAGTAAGACTGTACATCTGTCTGCTCATGTCATCATCTCTGAAAACAGGACCTGTGATTTAATACACAGTCATTTGTTCAATCATACAGCTTTGGCATTTAAGATGATTAGAAATACCACAAAATGAAAAAGCTTTTCTTTGCTTGTCTTTAGTTTTTATGCAGCTGATGAAAGAAATGAGCAGATTCTCAGATTCTCTTTCTTTAGTCTGACATTATTTCTTCTGTGTCAGCAGATTTTCAGCAGATAGTGGTCTGCAGGAGGTTTTAGATGAACATAAGATCAGTCTGAGGAGGAGATGTGAACGTGTGACTGAAGGAACTGATGGAACAGGAAGTGAAACCCTCCTCAACAGGATCTACACTGAGCTCTACATCACAGAGGGACAGAGTGAAGAGGTTAATACCCAACATGAGGTGAGGCAGCTGGAGACAGCTTCCAAGATGGAGACCCTCCATGACACTCCAATCAAGTGCCACGACATCTTTAAAGCCTTACCTGACCAACAGAGACGCATCAGAGTCGTTCTGACTAACGGCGTCGCTGGTGTTGGAAAAACCTTCTCAGTGCAGAAGTTCACTCTGGACTGGGCAGAGGGCTCTGAAAACCAAGACATCAGTCTGCTGGTTCTGCTTTCGTTCAGGGAGCTGAACCTGATCAAAGAGAAGAAGTACAGTCTTCTCATGCTGCTCCACGTTTTCCATCCAACATTAAAGAAGCTCACAGCAGAGAAGCTCGCTGTCTGTAAAGTGTTGTTCATCTTTGACGGCCTGGATGAAAGCAGACTTTCACTGGATTTCAGCAACAGGGAGGTCGTGTCTGATGTCTCACAGAAGACATCTGTCAACATGCTGCTGACAAACCTCATCCAGGGGAATCTGCTTCCCTCGGCTCTGGTCTGGATAACTTCCCGACCTGCGGCAGCCAATCAGATCCCCCCTGCATGTGTTGACATGGTAACAGAAGTACGAGGCTTCACTGACGACCAGAAGGAGGAGTACTTCAGGAGGAGATCCAGTGATGAAGAGCTGTCCAGAAGAATCATCTCACACATCAAGACATCCAGGAGCCTCCACATCATGTGTCAGATCCCAGTCTTCTGCTGGATCTCTGCTACAGTTCTGGAGCACATGTTGACCACAGAGCAGAGAGGAGAGCTGCCCAAGACCCTGACTGACCTGTACTCACACTTCCTGCTGGTTCAGACAAAGAGGAAGAAGCACAAGTATGATGAGGGACATGAGACGAGTCCACAAGAGCTGACGGAGGCTGACAGGGAAGTTCTTCTAAAGCTGGGGAGGCTGGCGTTTGAACATCTGGAGAAAGGAAACATCATGTTCTACCAAGAAGACCTGGAGCAGTGTGGTCTTGATGTCATAGAGGCCTTGGTTTACTCAGGAGTTTGTACAGAGATCTTTAAAAGAGAGAGTGTGATCTTCCAGAAAACAGTCTACTGCTTTGTTCATCTGAGCATTCAGGAGTTTCTGGCTGCAGTCTACATGTTCCACTGTTACACAGAGAGGAAGACAAGAGAGCTGAGGATTTTCCTTGGACAAGATGACAAATGGTGGGACTCAAAACCTTTTATCAGGAAGACATATAAGTATTTTGGTAACAATAATGGCAGCTACTTATCACTCGATGTCCTCCTCAGTGATGCCATGGAGAAATCCCTCCAAAGTAAAAGTGGCCACCTGGACCTGTTTGTTCGCTTCCTTCATGGCCTGTCTCTGGAGTCCAACCAGAGACTCTTAGGAGGCCTTCTGGGTCAGACAGAGAACAGACCAGAAATCATCCAGAGAGCCATCAACAACCTGAAGAAGATGAACAGATATGATATCTCTCCTGACAGAAGCATCAACATCTTCCACTGTCTGATGGAGATGAACGACCGCTCAGTACATCAGGAGATCCAAGAGTTCCTGAAGTCAGAGAACAGATCAGAGAAGAGACTCTCTGAGATCCACTGTTCAGCTCTGGCCTACGTTCTGCAGATGTCAGAGGAGGTTCTGGATGAGTTGGACCTAAAGAAGTACAACACATCAGAGGAGGGACGACGGAGACTGATCCCAGCTGTGGGGAACTGCAGAAAGGCTGTGTAAGTCCAGACATGATCTTTAACATTATCAGTCAGTGTAAATTAGTAGTTTAGTTTTTTCAAATATACACAGTATGAAATTATTCTCATTATTCTCATAATAGTTTTATAATTTTCAGCTGTGTGTTTTTCTGGAGATGTTATGTTTGTTTGTTGTGTTTGTTTTTTGAGGTGGTTGTGATTATTGCTGTTAAGTTTTTCTGTTTATTAGTAACTGTTACATTCTACTTTCATTTGTTAATTTATTCATGTTATTTTGAGTCTTTTTGTTTTCACAAATTCACGTTTCAGGTGATTAAACTCTACTTGAAACATAATTATTTTCCCACAAATTTAAATGTCTTTAAAAACACATTAACATGAATTGAACATATTAGCATATGGATAAATTGAAGCAGAAGATGTTATCTTTCAGTCAGAAATGCACACATTCAGTGACACACAGGAGCTCTCTTAAGCTGGGCACTGGTTCACTCACTGCACTCCAGACTCCAGACCAGACCTGTCCCTCCAAGCTTCCTGCACACTCAGAGGAGGACCCATCCCTTTCTCTGCTGTGCCAATGATTTTGCACAATTCAGTTGGCCTAGAGCCTATTCAGTCCTGCAGCTAACTAAGATCCCAGAAACAAGGACACACGCTGCACAATATTATTTGAAAAGGAGATACCTATGTTTATAAATAGTGACACGGCCACCCTACACACTGCACCTTGCACATGTTTACAATAAATACATTAATATATGAACCTGTGTATTGTTTGAATAGATTAGTACTGAATGCACAAATAACAGGGTATGGCATACATGGCATTGGGCTCAGTAAAACACAATTTTATAAAATACGGGAGGGTAGGGGATCCCTGCTCCATCTCTCCACCAGTTTTGAGATCTTTGGTCTGAAAAATGTTGAAGACCCCTGGTCTAAATCCTCCACACTACTCGTTTAAAGTCTTCTCATATTTTGAATGAATATATCAGAGCAGAATGGGAGAATTCAGTATTCTTCTACACATTTGTCTGAGTCAGATTGCTGAAGCTTTATTCAGCTACAGCTGAACTCATGAAGTCATTTCTTACAGTGTAGTTGTGTTAGGAGGAGACCACTTCACAGTCAGTGTGGACCACAGGAAGGACGACTGCCACCAAAGACTCTTAAATCAACGTGTGACATCTTACTGTTGGTTGAAGTCAAGAAATGTAAATTTGTCCTTTAATGTTGTTTGATGACACAAAGTTCAGGAAGAAGAAGGTCATGTAAAACCTTCAATGATGAAGAGGATTTTAGTCCAACATGTCTGATTTGATCTTTATCTTCTAATTCCAGACTTGACTGAGCTCAGCAGCATGTTATGAATCTGTGTTGACATGAATAGTTGTATGAATGTTGTGGTGACATTTGGATGATGTATGTAGAAGGCTGACATTATGATGATCCACAATAAGAGAAGGACAAAGTCCCTCTACTCATGTTAGTGAAAGCTCATTGATTAGGACATATCTGATTGGATTAGAAATGATTTTTATCCACATGATTTATTCTTTATTCAGATTGAGTGGCTGCTGGTTGTCAGAGATCAGCTGTGCTTCTCTGGCCTCAGCTCTGAAGTCCATCCCCTCCCATCTGAGACACCTGGACCTGAGTGACAACAAGCTGCAGGATTCAGGAGTGAAGCTGCTGTGTGGTTTTCTGGAGAGTCCACACTGTAGACTGGAGACTCTGAGGTCAGTTCACTGTCTGTTACTGTTGTAGATCTTATATCTTTAATTCACAACTGAACCTGGTTTATCTTCATCCAGAACTTGAATCCATCCATCTTGAATGAATGAATGAGTGAATGAATGAGATTTGAAATAGTTGTTGTTCCATATTGTGACTTTTTCTTATCTCAGACTAAGAATTATTCATTAAATTTCACTTCATTTCAGTCAGTTCAATCAGCCAGATATTATTCTTATAGCACTTTTCATACAAATACATTGTAGCACAAAGTGCTGTACACAGTGTTAGTACCTCCACCCCACACAGACACACCCAAAATCCATCAATAAAGTAAAGTTTCCAATAAAAACAGGAACTGAGGAAACACTATCATAAATCTCTCAATTTGCAATGAGAAAACACTGGAGGCAGGATAAATAATCAAAATAGCAAAATAATAATTAATAAATACTTAAATAACAGGAACAATCAAAATGAAAATAGAATGATGTGAATAATTTAAAAGAAATTAAAGTGAAGTTTGAAAAATGATCAGAAAAATGTTAAAAGAGAAAATTTGACGGAGTAAATACAGAAATCCTGAAAAGCAAGCAAGCAAGCAAGCAACAAAAATTAAAAAAGTAATAAAAGAGTAATAAAAGATTAAAAAAAATAAAATGTGTGAATAAACAGACAAATCAATAAATAAACTTCAATTAAAAGCCTGATTAAAAAGGTAGGTCTTGAGTTTGCTTCTAAAAGTATTAGAGTTTTCTGCTGCCCTCAGGTCTTCAGGGAGGCTGTTCCAGAGACGTGGACCATAGTAATAAAAGGAGGCTTCTACATAGGTTTTTGTTGTTTTGACTTTAGGTTTAATTAAAAGCCCACTACCAGAAGACCAGAGGGTTCTAGAGGACTCAAAAGTTCAAAGCAAATCTGATAAATAGGTTGGACCAAGACCATTAAGAGCTTTATAAACCAATAAAAAGATCTTAAAATCATTTCTGAAGCAGACAGGAAGCCAGTGCAGAGACTTTAAAATCAGTGTAATGTGTGCTCTCTGTCTGGTCTTTGTCAGTACACATGCTGCTGAATTTTGAAGCAGCTGTAGCTATGTTCTTCTTAGGGAGACCAGAAAGCAGAGCATTGCAGTAATCAATTCTGCAGGTGATCAGAGCCTGCAGCAATGTCTCTGCATTGGCTTGAGAGAGAAATGGTTGCACTCTGGCAATGTTCTTCAGATGATAAAAAGCAGTTTTAATTACATTTTTAATGTGAGGCTCAAAACTAAGATCTGACTCCTTAGTTTTTCACTTGTTTACAGGCATTTAGTGCCAGAGTTTGTTTGTCCTGATTGAGTTGTAGACAATTTTATGATTTTATGACATAAAATTCTCTGTGAGTAAAATAAGACTTGAACCAAATAAAAACAGTACCAGAGAGGCCAGTCAGGATGTGAAGTCTTTCTAAAAGAATGGTGTGACCTTAAGTCAAGTCATTCTAATACAGATGTGTGTGTTTGTTTGTTTGTTTTTGACTAGTGCAGTCTCAGTACCATGATGACAAATTGGTATATTTCAGGTCAGCAGCATGTTATGAATCTGTGTTGACATGAATAGTTGTATGAATGTTGTGGTGACATTTGGATGATGTGTGTAGAAGGCTGACATTATGATGATCCACAATAAGAGAAGGACAAAGTCCCTCTACTCATGTTAGTGAAAGCTCATTGATTAGAACATATCTGATTGGATTAGAAAGGATTTTTATCCACATGATTTATTCTTTATTCAGATTGAGTTCCTGCAGTTTGTCAGAGATCAGCTGTGCTTCTCTGGCCTCAGCTCTGAAGTCCAACCCCTCCCATCTGAGACACCTGGACCTGAGTGTCAATGAGCTGCAGGATTCAGGAGTGAAGCTGCTGTGTGGTTTTCTGGAGAGTCCACACTGTAGACTGGAGACTCTGAGGTCAGTTCACTGTCTGTTACTGTTGTAAATCTTATATCTTTAATCCATAACTGAACCTGGTTTATCTTCATCCTCAACTTGAATCCATTCAATCCATTCATGGATTAATCAAATCAAAATAGCAAAATAATATAAAATAAATACATAAATAACAGGAACAATCAAAATGATAATAGAATGACGTGAATAATTTAAAAGAAATCAAAGTGCAGTTTCAAAAATGATCAGAAAAATGTTAAAAGAGAAAATTTGACAGAGTAAATACAGAAATCCTGAAAAGCAAACAAAGAAACAAACAAAAAATAAATAAAAGAGTAAGAAAACAGTAATAAAAGAGTAAAAAAAATAAAATGTGTGAATAAACAGACAAATTAATAAATTAACTTCAATTAAAAGCCTGATCAAAGAGGTAGGTCTTGAGCTTGCTTCTTAAAGTATTAGAGTTTTCTGCTGCCCTCAGGTCTTCTGAGAGGCTGTTCCAGAGACATGGACCATAGTAATAAAAGGAGGCTTCTACATAGGTTTTTGTTGTTCTGACTTTAGGTTTAATTAAAAGCCCACTACCAGAAGACCAGAGGGTTCTAGAGGACTCAAAAGTTCAAAGCAAATCTGATAAATAGGTTGGACCAATTAAATTCTCTGTGAGTAAGATAAGACTTGAACCAAATAAAAACAGTACCAGTGTCAGGCTCGAGGGAGTAGTGATGAGGACACAGGCACAGAGTCAGAGTATGTGGAATCAAAACGGTTTAATCAGTCCAGGTTCGTTACACAGAATCAGTCCGAGGAAGCAGAGGTACCAGAGGGAAAAGGCTAGCTCGTAATCCAAATATCCAGGCAGGGGTCATACACACTCAGAACACACTAGAACTCGAAATGGTAGGGAACGCTGGAAAGTTTGGTCAAAACACACAAGACAATCTGGCGACGAGTGCAGGGAAGACGGGGACTAAATACATCAGGGGGAGGTGGACAATTACAAACAGGTGAAACACATTAGGAGAGGAAGGGTAATCATGAAGTGGGAGGAGCACAGGGGGAGGGGAAAGTCGAGACACCTGAAACGAGAGGGAGAACAGTGAACAACCAGAAACTAAGGTATTGTCAAAATAAAACAGGAAACCCTAAATAAGCAACACAAAATAAGAGTGCCCAGGCTCCCCAGGGCGAACCCTGACAACCAGAGAGGCCAGTCAGGATGTGAAGTCTATCTAAAAGAATGGTGTGACCTTAAGTCAAGTCATTCTAATACAGATGTGTGTTTGCTTGTTTGTGTGTTTGTTTTTGACTAGTGCAGTCTCAGTACCATGATGACAAATTGGTATATTTCAGGTCAGCAGCATGTTATGAATCTGTGTTGACATGAATAGTTGTATGAATGTTGTGGTGACATTTGGATGATGTGTGTAGAAGGCTGACATTATGATGATCCACAATAAGAGAAGGACAAAGTCCCTCTACTCATGTTAGTGAAAGCTCATTGATTAGAACATATCTGATTGGATTAGAAAGGATTTTTATCCACATGATTTATTCTTTATTCAGATTGAGTTCCTGCAGTTTGTCAGAGATCAGCTGTGCTTCTCTGGCCTCAGCTCTGAAGTCCAACCCCTCCCATCTGAGACACCTGGACCTGAGTGTCAATGAGCTGCAGGATTCAGGAGTGAAGCTGCTGTGTGGTTTTCTGGAGAGTCCACACTGTAGACTGGAGACTCTGAGGTCAGTTCACTGTCTGTTACTGTTGTAAATCTTATATCTTTAATCCATAACTGAACCTGGTTTATCTTCATCCTCAACTTGAATCCATTCAATCCATTCATGGATTAATCAAATCAAAATAGCAAAATAATATAAAATAAATACATAAATAACAGGAACAATCAAAATGATAATAGAATGACGTGAATAATTTAAAAGAAATCAAAGTGCAGTTTCAAAAATGATCAGAAAAATGTTAAAAGAGAAAATTTGACAGAGTAAATACAGAAATCCTGAAAAGCAAACAAAGAAACAAACAAAAAATAAATAAAAGAGTAAGAAAACAGTAATAAAAGAGTAAAAAAAATAAAATGTGTGAATAAACAGACAAATTAATAAATTAACTTCAATTAAAAGCCTGATCAAAGAGGTAGGTCTTGAGCTTGCTTCTTAAAGTATTAGAGTTTTCTGCTGCCCTCAGGTCTTCTGAGAGGCTGTTCCAGAGACATGGACCATAGTAATAAAAGGAAGCTTCTACATAGGTTTTTGTTGTTCTGACTTTAGGTTTAATTAAAAGCCCACTACCAGAAGACCAGAGGGTTCTAGAGGACTCAAAAGTTCAAAGCAAATCTGATAAATAGGTTGGACCAATTAAATTCTCTGTGAGTAAGATAAGACTTGAACCAAATAAAAACAGTACCAGTGTCAGGCTCGAGGGAGTAGTGATGAGGACACAGGCACAGAGTCAGAGTATGTGGAATCAAAACGGTTTAATCAGTCCAGGTTCGTTACACAGAATCAGTCCGAGGAAGCAGAGGTACCAGAGGGAAAAGGCTAGCTCGTAATCCAAATATCCAGGCAGGGGTCATACACACTCAGAACACACTAGAACTCGAAATGGTAGGGAACGCTGGAAAGTTTGGTCAAAACACACAAGACAATCTGGCGACGAGTGCAGGGAAGACGGGGACTAAATACATCAGGGGGAGGTGGACAATTACAAACAGGTGAAACACATTAGGAGAGGAAGGGTAATCATGAAGTGGGAGGAGCACAGGGGGAGGGGAAAGTCGAGACACCTGAAACGAGAGGGAGAACAGTGAACAACCAGAAACTAAGGTATTGTCAAAATAAAACAGGAAACCCTAAATAAGCAACACAAAATAAGAGTGCCCAGGCTCCCCAGGGCGAACCCTGACAACCAGAGAGGCCAGTCAGGATGTGAAGTCTATCTAAAAGAATGGTGTGACCTTAAGTCAAGTCATTCTAATACAGATGTGTGTTTGCTTGTTTGTGTGTTTGTTTTTGACTAGTGCAGTCTCAGTACCATGATGACAAATTGGTATATTTCAGGTCAGCAGCATGTTATGAATCTGTGTTGACATGAATAATTGTGTGAATGTTGTGGTGACATTTGGATGATGTGTGTAGAAGGCTGAAATTATGATGATCCACAACAAGAGAAGGACAAAGTCCCTCTACTCATGTTAGTGAAAGCTCATTGATTAGGACATATCTGATTGGATTAGAAAGGATTTTTATCCACATGATTTATTCTTTATTCAGATTGAGTTCCTGCAGTTTGTCAGAGATCAGCTGTGCTTCTCTGGCCTCAGCTCTGAAGTCCAACCCCTCCCATCTGAGAGACCTGGACCTGAGTGCCAACAACCTGCATGATTCAGGAGTGAAGCTGCTGTGTGGTTTTCTGGAAAGTCCACACTGTAGACTGGAGACTCTGAGGTCAGTTCACTGTCTGTTACTGTTGTAGATCTTATATCTTTAATCCACAACTGAACCTGGTTTATCTTCATCCAGAACTTGAATCCATTCATCTTGAATGAATGAATGAATGATATCTGAAAGTTATTTTTTCATATTGTGACTTTTTCTTATCTCAGACTAAGAATTATTCCTTCAGTTTCACTTCATTTCACTTTACTTTATGTGACCCAACTCAGAGTGTAGAGAGGTCTGAGGAGTTAAAATGATAAACCTCAAAGTAATATAAGTTACTGATACTAAGTGGTGACACAAATAACTAAAAAGTTCAAAAAGTTAGAGTGGCAGATATGAATTCAAACAAATATTAAGTTTATTTAAACCTGAATAATTAAAACTAACAAGGCCTGAAATGCAAGGCAAGGCAAGGTTTATTTATATAGCACCATTCGTACACAAAGTAATTCATAGTGCTTTACAGATTATATTAAAATCACAGAATAAAAGCAAATCATAATCGGATAACATTAAAATAAATAAAAAAACAATACATTAAAACTAGAAAATATAAATATAGAGAAAATAGAAAATAGTAAAATAATTATATATGAAGGTTGCAGTTAAGACAATTTATGAGAGTCTATTAATCAGGCCTGGACCCAAACGCAGACAGATGGGAAGTAAAAGGATTTAATGAGTTTAGTTTTGTTCATGAAAACAAAAGTGAAACAAAGAGAAAAGACAGGACGGAGGAGGGATTCCTGGGCGGCGAGGCAGAGTCGGCTGGAGCGGCGATGAATGAGAATGTGGGAATCAAACCGGAGGAAACTGCACAGCCACACAAGCACACAGAGATGCAAGAAGAGAAAAACAACCAAAATCCCAGAGACAGCAGAGTACCCCCAACAGTACCCCACCCATGACCGCCTCCAGGTGGTCCACCAGGTTTATCAGGGTGAGCTGAATGAAAGTCCTTAATGAGTTGGGGGTCCAGGATGAGGGACCTGGACACCCAGGAGCGCTCGTCTGAACCATAGCCTTCCCAATCAACAAGATACTGGAGACCCCGACCCCGGTGGCGGACATCCAGCAACCGACGGATAGAAGTCTGGCCAACCGTCCACCATCTGGGCGGGAAGAGGGGGGAAAGGTTGGAGGGCTGAGAGGGCTGGAGGAGACAGGCTTGAGCAGAGATATGTGAAATGTGGGGTGAATAATTATTTTCTCCACTTCAAAAGGACCAATGAATTTGGGAGCCTGTTTTTTAGACTCAGTCTTTAAGGGGATGTCTTTTGCAGAAAGCCAAACCTTTTGACCGGGGATGTAGTTAGGGGCCGGGCTCCTTCGACGATCGGCTTGCCGTTTGGTTATGGCGGAAGTTAGGAAGAAGAGTAGGGCTTTGCGTACATCTTTCCAAACTCGTCGGCAGCAGTTCATGTGAGCTTGAACCGAAGGGACCGCTAGGTCTTTTTCCTCCTCTGGAAAGAGAGGTGGCTGATAGCCCAGGGAACATTCAAAAGGGGACAAACCTGTAGTAGATGAAACCAGAGTGTTGTGGGCATACTCGATCCAGGGGAGATGTGTTGACCAGGTGGAGGGATTGTGGGAGGAAAGGCAACGGAGAGCGGCTTCCAACTCCTGATTGGCCCTGTTTGACCATTGGACTGAGGGTGAAACCAGAAGAAAGGCTGACGGTGGCACCCAGGGAGCTGCAGAAGGCTTTTGAAACTTCGGAAGTGAATTGTGGGTCTCTGTCCTAGACAATATCTGAAGGGATTCCGTGGAGTCTGAATACATGCAAGATTAGGGTGTCAGCAGTCTCTTGGGCAGAGTGGAGTTTGGGTAAGGTAAGGAAATGAAATGGGTGGATTTGGAAAAGCGAGTAAAGATGGTGGTGTGACCGTTGGAAGGAGGTAAGCCAGTGACAAAGTCTATAGCAATGTGTGACCAAGGGCGGTGAGGGACAGAAACGGGTAGGAGTTTTCCAGCAGGGGATTGATGGGTAGACTTGTTCCTGGAACAGGTAGGGCAAGCTGCAATGTGCTCCCGGCTGTCAGCCTCCAGAGAAGGCCACCAGAAGTGGCTTCGAAGAAGAGCAAGGGTCCTCTTAATTCCTGGATGGCAGAACAATTTGTCGTGCCCCCACTGGAGGACATAGGAGCGGACAGACTGGGGAACATAGTGTTTTCCGGGGGGACCTGTGCCAGGGTCAGGCTCGTCCAGCAGAGCAGATTGCAACTCAGTCTTAATTGGCCAAGTCAAGGCTCCTATAACACAGGAAGTTTGCAAAATGGTATCAGGAGTGGGCAGATTGCGGTCAGCTTCAAACTGACGGGAGAGGGCATCAGGCTTAATGTTTTTCAAGCCAGCCCGATAAGTGATGGTGAACCTGAAGCGACCAAAGAAAAGCACCCAGCGAGCTTGTCGAGAATTCAATCTCTTTGCTGACTGCAGGTATGCTAAGTTCTTGTGGACTTGGCGGACATGTTCATGGTGTTGCTGGGGATCTTAAGAAAAGATTAGGATGTCATCGAGATAGACAAAAACAAATCGATTCAAACAGTCTCTTAATATCATTTACTAGGGCTTGGAAAACAGCTGGTGCATTGGTTAATCTGAAGGGCATCACAAGGTACTCAAAATGGCCAAGAGGGCTGTTGAAGGCTGTCTTCCATTCATCCCCCTCTCGGATTCTTACCAGATGGTATGCGTTTCGAAGGTCCAGTTTGGTGAAAATGGAGGATCCAGAGACTCGAAGGCGGATGAGATGAGGGGCATTTGTTTTTAATGGTTATGTTATTGAGTTCCTTGTAGTAGATGCAGTTGCGGAGAGTCTTGTCTTTCTTTTCAACAAAGAAAAAGCTGGCCCTCAGGGGAGAGGAAGATGGACGAATTATTCCAGAGAGTCCTGTATGTAGAGTCCTGTATGTAGCTCTCCATCGCTTCCCGTTCTGGTTTCGACATGTTGTATAACTAGTCAGAGGGGAGGGTTGAGCCAGGGATCAGGTCTTTGGGACAGTTGTATGGTCTGTGTGGTGGAAGGCATAGAGCCTTACTCTTGCTGAAAATCTCCCCAAGGTCATGGTATTCGGGGGGCACGGTGGTGAGGTCTGGCAGGTCGGTAGCGGTAGGAGAGGGGAGGCTGACTGAGGGCGGGAGAGCAGAGTGAAGGTAGGATTTATGACAGTAGATTGACCAGTTTGTAGCCTTACCTGCTGCCCAGTCGATATGGGGGTTATGGGTCTTGAGCCAGGGGTGTCCAAGAACCAGAGGGGTTTGAGGAGCAGAAAAAACCAAGAAGCTGATCTTCTCATGGTGGTTGCCTGAAAGGACTAAGTGCAGTGGTTAAGTTTTATGAGTGATTTTAGCCAAATACTTGCCATTGAGGGCACAGACGGGAATGGATCCAGAGAGGGGCTCCACCTTAATTCCAGCTTGACGGAACAATTCAGAATCCAGGAAGTTCTGCTCGGCCCCAGAATCAGAGTCCAGAGGGGGCTGGTGGAGCTGCAAGGAAGCCCGGAGTAGGTCTCTAGGGAGGTTTTGGGGAGAAGTAGAAGATTCGCCCACCAGACTCCCTATTTGTACTGGTGGGCAGGGGAGTTTGGGCGAGTGGGACAGGAAGAGATGAGGTGACCTGCCTTGCCACAGTATAGGCACTCACCTGCCTATTAACGATGCTGGCATTCTTCAGGGGTCAGGCGGGTCCGACCCAGCTGCATGGGTTCCTCTGCAGATGGAGCTGGGACCAGGACAGGGGTAGCGGAGAAAGATGAGAAGCTGGTCCCAGGCTTGCGAGGTTCTGATGCATTGTTGAGTAGGGGGGCCTGGCGGCACGTTCACGCTTTCGCTCTCTCAGTCTGGAATCTAGATGGATGGTAAGTGAGACAAGATCGTTAAAGGAATCAGGTTCATCTCGGGCTGCCAATTCATCCTTTACCTGCTCACATAGACTGTTGATGTAACCAGCACGGGGCGCTGCTTCATTCCACCCGGCCTCTGCCGCCAGAGTGCGGAACTCGATTGCATAGTCGGCAACGATATGGGAACCCTGCCGGAGGTTGAGAAGCCTCTTGGATGCGTAGGGTGAGAAAAAAACAATTTGAATTCAGTCAGGAACTGAGAAAATGAATACCTCCTAATGGGAGGGACAGAGGAGGGGGTCCGGAGTACAGAGTTCAAAAAAGGTAAGTATATCCACCAAAATGTTCTTGAGAAAAAGCACAAAGTCTAGTCACCACAGGAGATGACGGAATGAACTGGCGAGGAAGGACAGGAACACCAAGCCTCTTATACTTTCTGAGGTGACTGATTGTGCCCAGATTGCGCACAGGTGTGCGCAGTCAGCCAGAGCAGGAGGCAGGAGTGGGGAGGAGCTGCCCAGGAATCTACTAACAGAAAACACACCCACACCAAAGACACGCACAGCCACACAAGCACACAGAGAGGCAAGAAGAGAAAAACAACCAAAATCCCAGAGGCAGCAGAGCTGCCTCACAACAATTTAAGTGAATGCTTCAATAAACAAATGTGTTTACAGGCCTGACTTAAATAAACTGAGTGTTTGAGCTGATCTCAGGTATTCCAGAAGTTTATTCCACAAGTGAGGGGCAGAATAACTGAATCCTGCTTCACTTTGTAGTCCTGACCCTAGGAACACACAGTAGGCCTGTCCCTGATGATCTCAGGGGTCTGGATGCTTCATAAGGAACCAATAAGTCCATGATATATTTTGGTCCAAGACCTTTCAGTGCTTTGTAGACCAAGAGTAGAACTTTAAAATGTATCCTTTGACTCATAGGGAGCCAGTGCAGTGATTTGAGGACAGGTGTAATGTTGTACATTTTTCTGGTGTTAGTCAGGACTCTGGCAGCAGCATTTTGGACAAGCTACAACTGTCTGATAGATCTTTTGTTTAGACCTGTTTGGATGCCTTTACAATAATCTAGCCTACTGAAAATGTGTGGATAAGTTTTTCTGTGTCTTGTTTGGATAGAAAACTCTTAATCTAGCAATCCTTTTCATGTTGTAATAGGCAGACTTAGTGATAGCTTTTACATGGTTGGTGGAATTCAGGTCTGAGTCAAGAATTACACCGAGATTTCTGACTTGATTTGTAACCTTCAGTGACATGGAATCAAGGTGAGCATTGATCTTGGACCTTTCATTTTTGGAGCCAAAAACAATCAATTTTGTCTTATCTGCATTGAGCTGGAGAAAATTCTGGCACATCCACTCATTAATTTGCTGAATACACTTGCTTGAAGGTACTGTAGTCGTGTGATGACAATGTTCAATGATCTGAGCTAGAGGCAGCATGTAGATATTGAACAGAAGTGGTCCAAGAATGGACCCCTGAGGAACCACATATGTAATCTTAGTTCGGTCAGACTCATAGTTACCTATTGAGACCAAGTAATCCCCACCATGTAAGTAAGACTTGAGCCAACTCAACACTGTGCCAGTAAGTCCCACTCAGTTTTCCAGTCTGTCGAGCAGTATGTTGTGATCAACTGTATCGAATGCAGCACTAAGTTCCAGTAATACTAAGACAGAGACTTTGGACATTATTCAGATGTATGTCTGCCTCAGATGTATCACTGCCGTGACTCAAGAGAGTTGTTTACTATCTGCAACAGGTCTGAAGCTATGCAGTTAAAAACATTTTTGAAAAATTTTGTCGTCAGATCATTGAGTGAGCATGTTGTAGATTTTATTTGTTTCATGATTTCTGTAAGTGCTGTAAGTTCTAAGTTTCTGTAAGTTCCTGATAGAACTTCAGTCTTGAACGGGACAATTGAATTGATAATAGTTTTAACTTTGGAAGTGAAACTATTTACGAGGTCATCAACGGGAGCTGTTGGCAGGGTTGGTGATGGCACAAACGCCTGGATGAATGCTGCACAGGTGTTATTAATACAATGTTTTCTGACCACCTTTTCTTCAGCTTTGTTATGATTAGCAGGTGTGATAGTTTTAAAAGAAACACAGCAGTGATCAGAAAGTGCAACATCAGTCACCACAACCTCAGAAATATTGAGAACTTTGGAAATAATTAGATCCAATATATGTCCCTTGTTATGTGTTGGATCTGTTACATGCTGCAAAAGTCCAAAGTTGTCCAGGATGTTGTTTAGTTCTTTAGCACTTCCATCTTTAGGATTGTCAACATGAATGTTAAAGTCACCCACTACAATAACACAATCAAAGTCAATGCATACAATAGACAGTAGTTTAGCAATCTCATCAACAAACATTGCGTTGTACTTTGGGGTTTTGTAGATGGTTACGAATATTGCTTGGTAGGAGGATTTTACTTGAAGAGCAACATATTCAAAGAAAAACTTCAAACTTTCCATGTCTTCTTGCATTGGAGGCTATCATTGAACAAAGTGGTGACTCCTCCTCCTTTCTTGTGCACTCTAGCTTCACTCACAAAACTAAAGTTAGGAGGAGTTGACTCGATAAGAACTGCAGCACTGTTATCTTGCCCCAGCCATATTTCAGTTAAAAACATAAAATCAAGGTTGTGCTTTTGAATAAAATTATTAATTAAGAATGATTTGCCTGCCAGGGATCTGATATTTAAAAGAGCTAAGTTTAGTTTACTAAAACCCAGTGTCCATGTTCTGGGACAGACTGTGGCTGACATGGAATAGGTTTTAGGTTTGTTGATGTATTTTTTAAAAATTGATGCTTTTCCTTTTGCTTATCAAAATCTTTGTTAGGCAGAGTCAATGATACAGAACCCAAAAGCAGACAGATGAATGGAGTTTGAACAGTTTATTTACAAAAAAAAGGAAGAAAACAGGTAGAGGAGGGATTCCGGGGCAGAGTGGCTGGATCGGCTGTCGTGGCGGAGAGATGGTAGGAGGACAGTGGCCGGAGGTGACTGCAGGGAAAAGAAGCACGCAGGTTAGGTGGGAGCAGAGCAATAAGGTCCAAAGAGATCAGGTAAGTTAAATCACAAGTTAAAGTCACGAGAATGAGCGCAGAGAAGATGACGGTACAATCTGGCGAGGGTAGACAGGGACGCTGAGCCTCTTATAGATTGAGGGAAGACTGATTGCGCACAGGTGTGTGAAATCAGCCTAATCAGGAGGATGGAGAAGGGAGGATCTGCCCCGGAATCCACTACCTGAGAAACACACCCACACCAAAGACACGCACCCACACATACACACATAAAAAGAGAGAGAGAAGGAAAAAACCAAAACAGAAAACCCCAGAGGCAGCAGAGGTGTCTCATGACAATCTTTACTGTGGGAGAGTGTTCTCTCCCTGGGCCTCGGGTTGATAGAGGGATTATTGTGGCTACATGTCCTCAAACAGCAGAGACCCTGGGCATCCTAGTCCCTGATAGCAGTCTTGGTGCTTTTAAAGGCCTTAGAAACCAATGGTCTGGGTGGGGGCCGAGGAGGCCTAGATGGTGTGTTTAGCGTAATGGAAGAAGGAGAGGTGGGTTGAGTTGACCTGAGCTGCATAATTTGTGGGGAAGAAGGGGAGGAGATACTGCATCTGGGGGCCTTGGAGGTGGTGTCTGGGGGGAAGCTGGTGGGGGTTGCAGTGTTGATGATAGTAGCACCCTTGATCTGGTTAAGTTGGGGGTTAGAGGGACCATTTTAATCCCAGACTTCACCAAACTCTCCATGTGACTTGGTAATCCGAGGGGTGAAGCAGGGGGGAGATGGATGTTGGGGAGTCGGAGGAGGATGCAGCTGAGGGGGTACAGGGCTGTAGAGGAGAACATGGGATGGGGAGATGCATGTGGAGGGCCAGTGAAACAGTCTTGCCGTTGTCACCATGCAGCTGTTGCTCGCTCTGCGGTGGAGCTGGTGGAATAGGGGTGTTGTTGTCTCTCCTTGGCTGATGTTCACTCTGCATTTGAGTTTTAGGCTGGCCCCGAGGGGTGTCAGAAGGGGTTTGGTGCCTCAGTGAGTGGAGAAAATTATCTGTTAGTTGCCTTAGTCCACGTCCATTCAGATGAGGGCCCTTTCCTTTGAAGAGGTCATAAAGTTCATTCCTCGCATCTCACAACCAGCCATGTATTCAGTGCAAGCAGGCGACTGAATTTATTTATCCTTCTGTCAATGTTTGGGAGTGGCCCGCTGATGAAAAACTGTAGATCTGATTTACTGACCATGTCTAAGAGCACAGAGAAATCTTTTTTTAGAACTTCTGATTTGCCTCTTTGTATCAACAGCACACACAAGCATATGATATGTTTGACTCCTGGATGGTTTGATATGACCTGGGGGACAAGTCCAGTGATGCCAGTGACCATGGCACTGGGATAACTGCATATGTGGATTCTTTCATTCCTTACGTCACTGATAGTGCTGTCTCCAAGCCGCAAGATATCTCTGTCCTTCACTTTTGGCAAAGATACATTGTCTCCGTATGCCTGTCTTTTCTTCCCTTCATATAGATCTCTTTCTCTAGATTTTTAATTCTTTATTTCACATTTCTTAACTACAGCAGTGTTTACTGGTTCATTTACAGACAGTTGTTGATATTTGTTTCTGAGCTGTATGCCCGGTGATGCGGCATATACTCCACTGTGGTCATCATTCACCTTTCTCTTTCTGTGTCGTTTTGGCTTGGCACCAAGTGTATGCCAGGTGACCTGTTCAGGTCCTGCTTTCGTAAGTTTTGGAAAGGACACAGTTTTGTCCAAGTTTTAGCTTATCAGAGGCAATTCAATTTTTTTGTATTCAATTGAATTGTATTTATATAGCGCAGGGGTATTCAACTAAAATTTTAAGAGGTCCAGTGAGATAAAATTTCTTCAAGCGAAGAACACCATAATGTCAAACATTATGAATTAGTGACATATATATATATATATATATAGTTTACAGGCCTGACTTAAATAAATAATATATATATAGTTGTATAACATCTGCAACTGACTGTTAAACAAAGTACAATTCAAAAATATTTATTGGCACTTAATTTGTTAAGTATAAGTAAATCTGGGCTGGAATGGTGTCAGGGCCATCGTCTCTCCCTGTCTCCCGCTCACTCGTCTCTCTGTCGTCTCTTCCTGTCTCCCGTTCACTCGCCTCTCAGTCTTCTCTCCCTGTCTCCCACTCACTCGCCTCTCTGTCTTCTCTTCCTGTCTCCGGATGACTTGTCTATAAATGACATCTCCTTGTATCGCTAACTTCCCTTTCCAACTGTCACTCACCTCTGATCTCTCTCATCTCTGTATTCAGAGTCGCGCTTTCAGTCTCAAAGTTGATTGGCTTAACTCGCATGTAATTGGTCTGTAAGGTCCGCTAAACAGATACCGTAAAGACTAAAAAAGCCGCGCTGGTTAAAATATTAGCGTCCCGTCGTGATGTAGAATAATCGATAATTTATTGATTGTAGTTCTGGATCCGCATAGGACGGCGTTTGGGTCCGGACCCGGACCGCAGTCCGCCTGTTAGTGACCTCTGATATAGCGCCTTCCACAATCAAAAATTGTCTCAAAGCACTTTACAGAGACCCAGAGCCTGACCCCAGAGCAAGCACTTAAGGTGGCAAGGAAAAACTCCCTTTTAACAGGAAGAAACCTTGAGCTCATATGGGGGATCCTCCTGCTGATGGCTGGGTTGGGTAAAAGGAGGAAAAGGAGGAAGATGGGACAGCTGGGAATGGAGGAGAGAAGGAAAAAGGCCATGCAGCACAATACAAACAGAGTTGGCAATGGACAATGTTAGAGGGTCAGCATTTAGATTAGTTAGTGAACAGTTAGTGGATAGATACTGTATCCTCAGCAGATTACAGTTCTGATAGGAGACAGAGCACAGAAGCAAAAAGCTGTCATGATTGGTAATTATTTATATTACAGTCTGCATAGAATATTAATCCAAAATGTATCTGTAGCAGAGTGGAAGATTAAACATAGTAATGTGTTAGAAATGGATAATTGTAGACAATAAACAGCTGCAGGTCAGTGGAGCCAGGACCACAGACAGAGAACATGCAGCTCCGGAGCCAGAGATACCTGCAGAAAGGTACAGAGAAAGAGAGACCAGAGAGAAACAAGCACAGGACTATGGGACAGAGAGGACACAGAGTTAATGACATGGATTAAAGGCTAATACATGTGAGAGTGGGTCTGAGGAGAGAAAGAGAGAAAAGAAGAAGTGCGCAGAAGATCATGGGAAGTGCCCCAGTATCCTAGGCCTATAGCAGCATAACTAAGGGATGGTTCAGTTGCCTGAGCCAGCCCTACTAACGGCCATATCCTTAACTGTAACAGTGTCTATAGAGATAATTGTGACTAACTATAGGTTTAGTCATAATAACTAAGACTGTAACTACAACTAGTTATAAGCTTTGTCAAACAGAAAGGTTTTAAGCCTAATTTTAAAATTAGAGACGGTGTCTGCTTCCTGAACCCAAACTGGCAGTTGATTCCACAAGAGAGGGGCCTGATAACTAAAGGCTCAGACTCCAAGGTTCCTCACAGTTGTACTGGAGGTTAAATTAATGCGATCCAGAGTAACTATATGGTTAGATAAACTGTTTCTGAGGTGTTTAGGACCAAACACAATAACCTCAGTTTTTTCAGAAGAAGAAAGTTACACGTCATCCAGGGCTTTATTCATACCCCTGGCAAATTTTGACTTAAAGTTACTTTTAAATGTAAGTAAAAGCTGAGAAATATTTTTTTCCACAATGATGCCTCTTGTACATTGTCTTATTATCTTCTGGGAGACACCTGTGTCATTTCCAATCAAGAAAACACTTGCTGGTTGAATAAAAGTAACTTTAAGTCAAAAATTTCCAGGGGTATGAATAATTTCGGGCTTGACTGTAAATATAGCTGGGTATCATCTGCATAGCAATGGAAATTTATTCCATGCTTCCTGATAATATTGCCTAGGGGAAGCACGTATAAGGTGAATGACATCGGTCCAAGCACAGAACCCTGTGGAACTCCATGACAAAATCTGGTATAATGGAGGAATCATCATGAACAAACATGAACAAACTGGAATCTATCTGATAGATATGATTTAAACAAACCTAGTGCTGTTCATTTAATCCCAATGACATGTTCCAATCTTTCCAATAGGATACTATGATCAATAGTGTCAAATGCAGCACTAAGATCTAGTAGGACAAGTATAGAGACGAGTCCATTGTCTGATGCTATGAGAAGGTCATTGGTAACTTTCACCAGTGCTGTCTCTGTGCTATGGTGAACTCTAAATCCTGATTGAAAAACTTCAAACTGTTCCTATATAGATGGTCACACAATTGAGTTGCAACAGCCTTTTCAAGAATTTTTAGAATTAAAGGGGAGATTGGATATAGGTCTATAGTTTGCCAAAATGCCAGAGTCAAGAAAAGGCTTTTTAAGTAAAGGTTTGATAACTGCAACCTTAAAAGCATGTGGAACATATTCTGTTACCAAAGAGAGATTTAAGGGAGAGAGAAGTTCCAATCAAAGGCAAAACATCTTTAAGAAGTCTGGTTGGGATAGGATCCAAAAGACATGTTGATGGTTAAGATTTAGAAACTATTGAAGTCAACTCAGCGAGGTCTATGGGAGAGAAACAGTCTAACGACAAATCAGGACTGGCAGACATTTCTAAAGTTTCTGTTCTTGATACACCCACGATGGATTCTATCTCTAATATCTACTATTTTGTTGGTAAAGACTCTATGACTCTTTGTCAGCCTGGCTACAGTGCTGAAAAGAAACCTAGGGCTGTTTTTCCTCTATTAATGATGAGTAATAGGCAATTCTTGCCTTACGAAGGGCTTCTTTATACATTATGAAGCTGTCTTTCCAGGCTAGGCATAATTCCTCTAAATTAGTGGATAACCACTTCCTTTCCAGCTTTCATGAAATCTGCTTTAAAGTACGTATTTGTGAATCATACCATGGAGCTAGCATCCTCTGATTTATGACCTTCCTTTTCAGAGGGGCTACAGAGTCAGGGGTTGTACGTAATGAATGAATCAATCAATCAATTAATGATAATTGTTGAACAAAACTAAACCCTCTGATGTCTGTTAGAAAAAACTGTCCACACAGTTAAAGATTTCATATGATTATAAATGAACATCTCAGTCAGACTGAGCCTATAAGAAGTTAACTGTTTTTCTCCTTCCTGCTTTGGAAGCTGAAAGAGTTAATTCACTGTTACTTTTTTAACATGCATGACACTCTCATAATAATTTATTGCTAATTAAGCAAGAAACTTGAAATAATTATTGTACTTATCTACATTATATCCTCGGTCTGACATTATCAATAGTAAATTATTTCTAGCTTTTCTTTTCTATTTGGGTCATGTGATCACCAAGCAAGACATTTTTCCTGGATCAGGACTGAACATTTGAAGTTTGATCCATTTCAATGGTGAATCAAAGTCAGTTTTTAGTCCAACATGTCTGATTTAATCATTATCTTCTAATTCCAGACTTGACTGAGCTCAGCAGCATGTTATGAATCTGTGTTGACATTAATAATTGTATGAATGTTGTGGTGACATTTGGATGATGTGTGTAGAAGGCTGACATGATGATCCACAATAAGAGAAGGACAAAGTCCCTCTACTCATGTTAGTGAAAGCTCATTGATTAGGACATATCTGATTGGATTAGAAATGATTTTTATCCACATGATTTATTCTTTATTCAGATTGAGGTGCTGCAGTTTGTCAAAGATCAGCTGTGCTTCTCTGGCCTCAGCTCTGAAGTCCAACCCCTCCCATCTAAGAGACCTGGACCTGAGGAACAACAACCTGCAGGATTCAGGAGTGAAGCTGCTGTGTGGTTCTCTGGAGAGTCCACACTGTAGACTGGAGACTCTGAGGTCAGTTCACTGTCTGTTACTGTTGTAGATCTTATATCTTTAATCCACAACTGAACCTGGTTTATCTTCATCCAGAACTTGAATCCATTCATCTTGAATGAATGAATGAATGAGATTTGAAATGGTTATTTTTCCATATTGTGACTTTTTTGTATCTCAGACTAAGAATTATTCCTTCAGTTTCACTTCATTTCACTTTAGTTTATGTGACACAACTCATAGTGTAGAGAGGTCTGAGGAGTTATAAACCTCAAAGTAATATAACTCACTGATACTGAGTGGTGACACAAATAACTAAAAAGTTCAAAAAAATAAGAGCAGCAGACATGCATTCAAAGAGATATTAAGTTTATTTAAACCTAGATAAGTAAGACAGGAAATGTTGAGAACAGGCCTGAAAGAACAAAAGCACTCAGGTCAGTACAAACGATAGCCTTTATTCTACCATATGGACCTAACTGGTAACACTATAGAATAATGAACCCTTATAAGACATTTGTAAGCTATTAGTAGATATTAGTAGATAGTTAACTAATCATGAACTTAACATTTATTTACATTTGTAAATGATTATTAAAACACTTATTACTTAGGTTACAAGACATTTATAAACTATTAGTAGATATTGAACTAATCATTAATAAACCATTTATATACATTTGCAAATGATTATAAAACCATTTATAACTAAAGTTGTACAACATTTATATATGATTTAGACATTAAAAATGCTGTGCCAACATTGTTTGAACATGATTTATTCATCAACTAATTTTCAATATGATCAACCTTATTAGTATATTATTGGTGAAATAGTTTGTTTATTCATGTTTAACAGATGATTTGTTAGGTATTCATAAAAAAATCTATAAATTATTTGCAGATGTTATTATGTCCCTTAATCTAAAGTGAAGACCATTCATTATTTACAAATGTCTGTTAATGTGCCACCATTTGTTTATTCATGTTTAACAGATGATTTATTAGGCATTCATAAAAAAAAATCTATAAATCATTTGCAGATGTTATTATGTCCCTTAATCCAAAGTGAAGACTATTTATTATTTACAAATGTCTGTTGATGTTTATAAATGATTTGTGGACCTTTTACTCACCTCTTATGAACAATCTGGCTTTAATAAATAGATAGGAAGCAATTACTAACTTGACCTTTCATGTTGAAACAAATGATTTGTTAGGCATTCATAAACCATCTATAAAGCAGTTGTAGTTGTCCCTTAATCTAAAGTGAACCATATTCATCATTAACAAATATCTAATAATGTTTGCTAAAGATCTGTAGACTTTTTCATCACATGTAATGTTGTAGGCAACTTTGGGATCCATCCTTCCTTGTGACATCAAACAGTAACAGAATTAGGAGTACAGTGTATAAGAGTATAAAACATTTTATTAAAACAAGCACAGCAACCAACGTGCTACGAAACAACATATAGCAATAACAATGAAGTGCTTTTCAACAGCCCTCACATTCAAAACACTGTTAATACAGATTAAAAATTATTTTTTTGTTCTGCCAACAGGGCTTCCATCACTTTGGTCAACTCCTCTATTTTTTTGGATTGTGCATGATCTTTTTTCTTGGCCTGTGTGCGCAATTTCTTGGCCGACAGCACAGCTGTGGGGGACAGTGGCATTAGGTTACCTGAAACCATACACAAAAGGACCAGTGGCAGCTAGTTAACCAAAAGTGATTGTTATAACTTGGGATGGGAATTGGTAAAATGTTATGGATGTCAAATCTATTATCAGTTCTGCTTATTGATCTGATTCTTTAATGATTCCTAGAGATGCACCAAAATGAAAATTCTTGGCCGAAACCAAAAACCGAAAATGAGGAAATTAAGGCTGAAAACCGAAACACAGAAAGAAATGATTTTGCCAATTATTAGTACCATTGCATTTATGGCTATGACTGTGTACCAACCTCATTAAGATTACAAGGCATTGCAATTACATAAATTAATATGAATGTTTCAAAGAATAAATCAATTAAAAAAGACTGTAAAATTAAATATGTTCTCTCATAAAAACACAAAGTGCATTTTAAAATTTTTGCTGTAGGCCTACAACATAATAATGTATCAAAACAAAGTTTGCCATAGTCCATATGTTAACCGTAGGCCTTTAACAACAACAAATGCACCAAGAGTTGCAGTGCTTTAAGTTAAGCTTTAAACTTACTTGCCTTTAAAAAAACATCCGCCACAGACGGAGTGGGCGTGCTCGGAGGGATTTTCCTTTTCTGCGCTGCATTCCTCTCATATTCAGCACAGCGGTCAGGATATCCCTAATGATTCCCTTCTCAATTCCTGATTTATGTGAGAAAAACCTCCAAACATCAGCCAGTTAGAATCAGACAGGAGGATGCCTGCTGACCTGAAGGTCAACAGGTCTTTTTTTTAAAACACAATTTTAATCATTCTAATTATGATTAATTCAAAATCTAATCATTCAAAAAGTTGTCCATGAAAATGGGGTTATTGATAGAAACCGATTCTCAAGTTGAACTGATTCCCATCTCTAGTTATCACACTAGCTAAAACAACTATGCTATGCTACTACTACTATGCTTAATAGCACAAGCACAAGTTCTTCAATGTTTCATGTTACGATAGCTTATCACCTTGCATTAATCTGCATTCACCATGTGGGATTAGCAAAACTATCCTGACGTGTCCTGTTGATAACGTTGGCTAGACTAGCTGATATAGCTAACAGAGCTAACTAGCTAAAAACCGATTAGTGTTTGTGCTTGCTTGATAGTTTAACAGATTCTGCCAGATAAAATAAGTCAACAAATAAGTTAACCAGCAAACGTGAATTTAGAACTGTGGACTTGTAACGTTACTGTAACAGTTAGCTTAACGTTACCTGCGCTGCTGCTAGCTCCTTCCCCATCTTCAATAGTCCAAGGTCGCTTGGAACGCTTAGCTCTTGTTGTAACGTACATGTTCCAGCCTCAGAATGTCTAACGGACTGCATTGCTAGATGGGAAATGTTAAAATATTGAGGGAAAGTGTACATGAGTCATAACCAACAGCAGAAATGTGTGGTCTCTGCTGTCGCTGCCTGTGCCGGCTGAAAAGGGTGCTGCGTTCAGGGACACAATGAACATTTCTAAAGCACTAATGTAATACTATCAAAGAAAGAAAATATGCATGTTAGAAACTATTTTCTGACAGTGTGATGTTTAGATGTTATAGGTTTGTTGTATCTTTCCTCTGCGCTGTAGATGTGACTTTTTAAATTTCCCACAACAGGGGAAGGCATCAATTGACGCACATACAAGCTGCAGCTACTAATACAAAGTGTCACACGATCAAATTAACGTACACTATAGGACTTTTGACATCACTGATATAGTACAAAGGGCACAATTATTGTACAAAGTATGGTAATTGTCATACACCTGGCAACCATGCTAACAGCTCTCTAAACACACACAGACAAACATGTCGAACTGCCTTGTGGGAGGTTGAAGTTTTCAGGCGGGCCCATCCATTCATTGTTTGATATGCGTTCAAATGTAGGCGGTGAACATGGAGGTTTAATTTTTCTGAGCTGTTAAAATGCCTGGTATGGCCAGTATATTGAGAGAGCTGACAGAAGGGAAAAAACTACCAAGAACACCACAAACCCATTAAATGGTCCAATGATTGTGTGGACCGATTTGATAAAGATTTTTTTTTATGAATACCTAACAAATCATCTGTTAAACATGAATAAACAGATGGTGGCACATTAACAGACGTGTAAATAATGAATAGTCTTCACTTTAGATTAAGGGACATAATAACATCTGCAAATCATTTATAGATTTATTTTATGAATGCCTAACAAATCATCTGTTAAACATGAATAAACAAATGGTGGTACAGTGGGTTTTCTAAACCAATAATTTACTAATAAGGTTGATCATGTTGAAAATTAGTTGATGATGAAAAAATCATGTACAAACAATGTTGGCACAGCACTTTTAATAATGTCTAAATCATATATAAATGTTGTACAAGTTTAGTTATAAATGGTTTTATAATCATTTACAAATGTATATAAGTGTTTTGTTCATGATTAGTTAAATATCTACTAATAGCTTATAAATGTCTTATAAGTGTTCATTATTCTAAAGTGTTACCAAATAGGCTAGATAGCACCAACTTAATACAACAATAAAAGTTTAAAACAAGGGACTGTGGGGAGATTCTATCACAACCTGCTTATACTCACACCATGTGCTCACCTGGTGCTGGTCCCACTAGAAGACACTTCAAACACTGCAAGTCTACAAACACTGCACTGCACATGAGAATATTCAAGACAACTATGTGACCGCCACCATTTACAGTATATTACCACACAGCATGCAGAGTGTGTACCCTGCAAACTGCTCCCCACAGGCTGCACCTCTACCTAAAAATAAAAACAATTACAATCAGTTGGTTCAGATACAATGAACAAGAAAGGACTTATATGGACAGATAATTAAAAACTCAATAATGAGTTCACAGGAACTTATGTCAGTGCAGCAGAATCATTATATCAGTCCCTGTAAAAAGAACATGTGAAGTAAATAAAGCCAATAAAAGAACCACTCCGGCAAAGCAGCAGCTGGATCTGGGCCTGAAAGAGGCGACAACAACTATTAAAAATGTGTATTAGTACTTTAGGGGACATAGCCCCACTATACTGCCTTTAAATAGGTTTCATACTTAAGGACATGTGGGGGCTACTACAGAATCCCCTGGCTCTGCCTGGTTCAGTGGATAAGACTCAACAAGGTGCAACCCTCAGTCTTCCTGTCAGATGGAAACACACATTGCTATAGAACACAGGGAAAGAGCTGAGTTTAATTCAACCACAGCCGACCTCTTGAGCATGGCATCAACAGCTTACAGGCTCACAGGACTGTACAGATCTGTGGAATCAGAAAATACCTCTATGAACAAAACAAATAACTTTTTCCCTTTGTCTCTGTCTCCAAATCCAACTTTCCCTCACCTGCACACACCAAAGCACTGCTCACAGGAGGCCTCAGACAAAGAGGAAGTGCTGTACCCTCACCTGGGTTTTTAAAGACAGGCATATCCAGAGGTGTAGCGAGTGTTTCAGAAGTGTGGGGGATGGATGCCAATAAAGTTTGCTCCACATATGTTTTCATATGTTTTGACCAAACAATAAAAACGATGAATACAATGACAGAAGGGTATACAATACTCTTTTAAAAGAGTGATACTAGAAAAGTACAAAAACGCACTCAGTATGAAATAAAAAAATCACATCTACAAAAAGGAAATAAAAATTGACTTTAAAAAAGTTGGAACAAACATGACTAATAAAATGAAAATTGTATCTGTGAAAATGAATGCCTAATTGAACAATTTTCTCAATTATTTCAAATAGATATTAAACACAGCTTGTTTATATGATAATTAAATAATGTTTTATATTTTATTATCAATATTGACAACTTATTTAAAAGCCTCGAAAGCATAAACACTCATTCACAGTACCAGAAAAAAGGTGCCGGTGCCGGTGTGAACTATGAACTTAGCTAGTTCCCGCCTCCTCCTCAGGACGAGCCGATCGATAAATCTAACAACAAGAGAGGCGGGACCTAAGGCAGAACAACCAATCATCAGCCGGTCACACTCAAAGGCGGTGTCTGAAGCCGTTTGAAGCAAGTACAGGAGAGGGAGGGGAGAGGAGGCAGCCGCAGCGAGCGTGAGCACAGAGCGGCCAGAGAAACGGAGCGAAAGTTGTGAGGCGTTTATGCAAAACTGCGGAAAATCTGCAGAAAAAAAACTGTGGGTATTGAACCCTCTCGCCGGAAAAGGTGTGGGTGTTAAACACCCACACCCCCCACGGGTGCGACGCCCCTGGGCATATCTATTCCTACCCATTAGTGGGTGGAGTTACAAACAAACCTAACTCAACCCTCACATTTAATTACAAAAACCTATTCAGCTACAAAGTTCATAAAGCAGAAGGTCATGTAAGAACTTCAACAATGAAGAGGATTTTATTTGTCCATGGCTATTGCAGCGGAAGGAGAAGCCACCTCCAGCATCGCAGAAGCAACTGGTCCACACTTGTATTAGACTGTGTTAATTACTGGTTTGCAGCCATCCAGGCGTGTGCCCTCAAGAAGACAGATACAGACACAGCTGAACAAGGAATTCAAGTTCTGTCCAATATCACACATAGTTTAAGTGGTAAATCATTTACTACCATTGCTTTTTCTTGACTTTCTTAACATTTCAAGTTTGATCCATTTCAGTGGTGAATCAGAGTCAATTTTTAGTCCAACATGTCTGATTTGATCTTTATCTTCTAATTCCAGACTTGACTGAGCTCAGCAGCATGTTATGAATCTGTGTTGACATGAATAGTTGTATGAATGTTGTGGTGACATTTGGATGATGTGTGTAGAAGGCTGACATCATGATGATCCACAATAAGAGAAGGACAAAGTCCCTCTACTCATGTTAGTGAAAGCTCATTGATTAGGACATATCTGATTGGATTAGAAATGATTTTTATCCACATGATTTATTCTTTATTCAGATTGAGTTCCTGCAGTTTGTCAGAGATCAGCTGTGCTTCTCTGGCCTCAGCTCTGAAGTCCAACCCCTCCCATCTGAGACACCTGGAACTGTGGGGAAACAACCTGCTGGATTCAGGAGTGAAGCTGCTGTGTGGTTCTCTGGAGAGTCCACACTGTAGACTGGAGACTCTGAAGTCAGTTCACTGTCTGTTACTGTTGTAGATCTTATATCTTTAATCCACAACTGAACCTGGTTTATCTTCATCCAGAACTTGAATTCATTCATCTTGAATGAAGTTTACAATAAAAACAGGAACTGAGGAAACACTATCATAAATCTCAAGGCTTTGCAATGAGAAAACACTGGAGGCAGGATAAATAATCGAAAGAGCAAAATAATATAAAATAAATACATAAATAAATAACAGGAAAAATCAAAATGATAATAGAATGAAGTGAATAATTTGAAGAAATCAAAGTGAAGTTTAAAAAGTGATCAGAAAAATGTTAAAAGAAAATTTAACAGAGTAAATACAGAAATCCTGAAAACAAGACAAACAAGCAAAAAATAAATAAAAGTAATAAAACAGAATAAAATGTGTGAATAAACAGACAAATAAAAAAAATAAATAAAAAATAAAATAAATAAATAAATAAAACAAACAAACTTAAATTAAAAGCCAGATTAAAGAGGTAGGCCTTGAGTTTGCTTCTAAAAGTATCAGAGTCCTCTGCTGCCCTCAGTGTTATGGCGGCGTGGGGAAGCGGCCAAGTAAACAGGCAGAACCCAAATGCAGAACTCAGAGACAAGGAGGTGCTGTGTTCAGTCTTTATTGGGAATACGGCATGGTGAGGGGAAGTGTGGCTGCTCTCAGCTGAGGCAAGGCGAAGTCCGTAATGGGGTGATAATGGATGGAAAGGTCGATGGAGCGTGGGAAGGAGGCAGGTGTCCGGGGATGATTATTCAGGCGGTGCAGAATGGACAGGTGATCCCGGGACGTGGTCAGATGAACTGGCGACGACAGGACTGAAGAGCTGGCTTAAATCACGAGTCGAAGGTGGAAGGCTGATGGTTGACTCAGGACAGCTGTGTCAATTAGGGAACCTGACGTCCCCACACTCCATCCTGGCGAGAGAGCCACACACATACACACAAACAGACAAACAAGGACAAACAACCCACACAAGGCAGGGGATACACAGGACACAAAAGGAAGGAGGAGGGAACCCTGAACTAACCCTTAACACTCAGGTCTTCAGGGAGGCTGTTCCAGAAACATGGATCATAGTAATAAAAGGAGGCTTCTCCATAGGTTTTTGGTTTAATTAAAAGCCCACTAAAAGAAGACCAGAGGGTTCTAGAGGGCTCATAGGTTAAAAGCAAATCTGATAAATAGTTTGGACCAAGACCATTAAGCGCTTTATAAACCAATAAAGGGATCTTAAAATCAGTTCTGAAGCAGACAGGAAGCCAGTGCAGACTTTAAAATCAGTGTAACGTGTGCTCTCTGTCTGGTCTTTGTCAGTACACGTGCTGCTGAATGTTGAAGCAGCTGTTGCTGAGATATGTTCTTCTTAGGGAGACCAGAAAGCAGAGCGTTGCAGTAATCAATTCTGCAGGTGATAAGAGCCTGCAGTAATGTCTCTGCTTTGGCTTGAGAGAGAAATGGTTACACTCTGACAATGTTCTTCAGATGATAAAAAGCAGTTTTAATTACATTTTTAATGTGAGGCTCAAAACTAAGATCTGAGTCAAAGATGACTCCTTGGTTTTTCACTTGTTTACAGGCGTTTAGTGCCCGAGTTTGTTTGTCCTGATTGAGTTGTAGAAACTTTTTCTGCCATCCATAACTTGATATCTAAAATACAGTTAAAAAGAGCCTTGATTGGCCCTGCGTCATCAGGAGACACAGCAATGTAAAGCTGTGTATCATCAGCATAGCTATGGAAGCTGATGCAGTTCCTCCTGATGACATTTCCAAGTCACAGCATGTAAAGGTTTAAAAGTGTAGGACCTAAAATTCAACCTTGGGGAACACCACAGTTTAATTTATAGCTTTTTGCAGTGCCTCCTGATGACATTTCCAAGTGGCAGCATCCATCCAGTTTCTATACCGCTTAAGGGGAGCTGAAGCCTATCCCAGCTGACTGTGGGCGAGAGGAGGGGTACACCCTGGACTGGTCACCAGTCAATCCAGGAAGCTAGAGTACCCCAAGAGAGCCCATGCAGGCACAGGGAGAACATGCAAACTCCACACAGAAGAGTCGAGACCAGGATTTGAACCTAGAACCCTTTTGCTGCGAGGTGACAGTGCTAACCACTGCACCACCGTGACGCCAAGGGGCAGTATTTAAAGGTTAAAAAATGTAGGACCTAAAATTGAACCTTGGGGAACACCGCAATTTAATTTATATAACAGTACCAGAGAGGCCAGTCAGGATGTGAAGTCTATCTAAAAGAATGGTGTGACCTTAACTCAAAAGCTGCACTTAAGTCAAGTGATACTAATACTGATGTTTTTTTTTGTTTTTTGTTTCATATCCATATATCACCTGACGTCATTTACAGTCTTGACTAATAAAGTCTCAGTACTACGATTGGTCCGAAAGACAAATTAAAAAATACTGTGAGAGTTTAAAAAAACATTCAACTGATTAAAAACAAGCTTTTCTAAATGTTACTTTAAAATGGTAGATTGGATTCTGGTCTGTGGTTTTTAAGTATGGAGGGATCTAAATTGTTTCTCTTCAGAAGGGATTTGACGCTGGCCATCTTAAGAGCAGCAGGGAAGACACCCATCTGAAGAGAATCATTTGCACTGTTAAGTCTGAATTAAAAAAGCTATAAAATGTTGTAAAAAAGTATGTAGGTATGGGATCTAAGGGGCAGGTTGATGGTTTTAATTGAGAAATTACTTTACCAAGCATCTCAGCATCAATTTCTCCAGTGTTTCCTCATACAAAGGTTCTGTGGTGATTGAATTTGTTTGCTTACACTGAGATCATTTTCATCTGATAGAGTCTATTTTATTTTTGAAGTGGACTCTAAAGTCTTCACATTTGAAGCTGTTAGACTGCCAGCCTTCATAAAGGCAGGATTAATTAGATGATCCATGGTTGAGAAGAGGATTTTGGGGGTTGTTCCAGTTGTCAGTTATCAATTAGGAACAGTGAAAAAGACACAGAAGTGATCAGATAAGCCTGAATCCACAACTGAAGAAATATTAGCAGACAGTCCATGGGTAATACATAGATCTAAAATGTGGCCTTTGTTATGGGCAGGCTGTGAAACATGTTGAATAAAATTCATATAGTAAAGTTTGAAAATGAAAAAGCAGCTGACCAAAATCTTTTGACCTAATTTAAACAGATTTGTAAAACCACCAGTCTAAAACCTGAGGAATAAAAAGTGGTTTAAAACTGTATAAAAATATTGATTAGTGGCAGAACTCCTTCCAAAGACTCAAAAGCACCAGATCCAGTTGTCGTAAATAATGTCTGTTGACTTCAATGAAACCTTCAGGACTCACACACTCGTATTTGTCACAGTCAGCAGACTAATGTTTTCTAAATGAAGTGTAGAAAATGTCCAGTGTGAGTTGTTCAAAGTCCATTTTTATCACAACAATATACAGAAGATCCTCAGAACTATTTATTATTATTGTAAATATTACTATTATTATTATTGTTGTTGTTGTTGTTGTTATTATTCTTATTGATTTTATTATTATTATCAGTAGTGGTAGTATTACATGTTTTCCTGGATCAGGACTGAACATTTCAAGTTTGAACCATTTCAGTGGTGAATCAAAGTCAGTTTTTAGTCCAACATGTCTGATTTGATCTTTATCTTCTAATTACAGACTTGACTGAGCTCAGCAGCATGTTATGAATCTGTGCTGACATGAAGAGTTGTATGAATGTTAGTGAAAGCTCATTGATTAGGACATATCTGATTGGATTAGAAATGATTTTTATCCACATGATTTATTCTTTATTCAGATTGAGTGGCTGCTGGTTGTCAGAGATCAGCTGTGCTTCTCTGGCCTCAGCTCTGAAGTCCAACCCCTCCCATCTGAGACACCTGGAGCTGAGTGACAACAACAAGCTGCAGGATTCAGGAGTGAAGCTGCTGTGTGGTTTTCTGGAGAGTCCACACTGTAGACTGGAGACTCTGAAGTCAGTTCATTGTCTGTTACTGTTGTAGATCTTATATCTTTAATCCACAACTGAACCTGGTTTATCTTCATCCAGAACTTGAATCTCTTTATCTTGAATGAATGAATGAATGAATGAGATTTGAAATAGTTGTTGTTCCATATTATGACTTTTTCTTATCTCAGACTAATAATTATTCCTTCAGTTTTACTTCATTTCAGTCAGTTGTCATGAATAATGTCTGTTGACTTCAATGAAACCTTCAGAACTCACACTATTTGTCGCTGTCAGTTGTATGAATGTTGTGGTGACATTTGGATGATGTGTGTAGAAGGCTGACATTATGATGATCCACAATAAGAGAAGGACAAAGTCCCTCTACTCATGTTAGTGAAAGCTCATTGATTAGGACATATCTGATTGGATTAGAAATGATTTTTATCCACATGATTTATTCTTTATTCAGATTGAGTTTCTGCAGTTTGTCAGAGATCAGCTGTGCTTCTCTGGCCTCAGCTCTGAAGTCCAACCCCTCCCATCTGAGACACCTGGACCTGTGGATGAACAACCTGCAGGATTCAGGAGTGAAGGATCTGTATGATCTTGTGGAGAGTCCAGACTGTAGACTGCAGACTCTGAGGTCAGTTGGAGTCAGTCCATGCTACTTTCATCAGTATTGTCCTAAACACAGTTCATATCAAAGCAAAGATCCAGTGTCTCCTGTAAACCTCCAACCTTCTCAGTGGCTGCTTTCCTCATTGAAGCTGTGAGAGGAGAACGGGGACAGGCCTCAGGATTGGACAGTAAAACTGAGAGACAGACAGCAGTCAGCCAATCAGATCAGCCACAAGCCTGATTGTGATTGTGTGTTTGAGGTGATGTGAAGACGACTGTTGTTGTTGTGTTCATATGTACAGGAAGTAGAGCTGGATTACAGCTGATAGCCTCACAAGATGTGTAGAGACAGTGGTCCTCATTCATCAAAGTGTCGTAGCATCAAATCTGATCTGAAACTGTTTGTTGTCTCATTTCAACACTAAAGAATTGATGAGTTTGATCTTTGTCACAGCTCTGAGATCAGTCTGACTGCAGCCTGCAAATCACTGGCTCTGATTTCAGAGAAGCATCATGACATTTTGTCAGCATGTGGTCTGATACAGAGCAGAACCTCTGCTGAAGTCCAGTGATCACATCTGTATATCTGTCCATCTGTCAGATACTTTCAGTGACAGCCTCCATGTTTATTTGTCAGCTGATATTTCAGAAGCAGATCAGATGTTCATCAACACACAGAGACTCTTTCTTTAAATGGAACATGAGTTGACATGTAACAGCAGTGAATCCATCACTAAACTGTTTGTGCAGTAATGAAGCTTCATGACTCAGCAGTTTATTTCCACTGTGGACTTGAGTGAAATGTTCAGAGTAAACAGACTTGATGCTAAAAGTCTCTGCAGGTGTGTGAGCTTCCAGCTCAGTGTCTTCACTCCAATACGTTAACATGAGAGCTGAGAGGAAGCTGCTACACTACACAGCTGCTCCACTTCTGCTCTGAACAGGACTGAAGTCCCTGCTGCTCTTTATACTGGATGTGCTGCATCAGTGACTGACAGCTGATGAAGTGAGTCTCTGTAAACACTGATTTATCACCTCTGTTGTCTGTCTTCTTCTCTCAACAGATGGAGGTATCGATCTCTCCAAAGGAGAGAGTGAAGAGGACGGTGTGTGTGTTGAGAGAGGACGAGCTGTGTCCTGATGATCCAGAGAGGTTGAAGCAGCAGCAGCTTGTGTGTAGAGAGGCTCTGACTGGTCCATGTTACTGGGAGGTAGAGTGGAGTATTCCTATTTGTATATAAATCACTTATGTTTATGACTCTATATCTGGGAACACCTGTGAATGTGTTTTTCCAATTACACCTACCAGAGCGCAGTATAACATTTTTGAATGTACTGTGGTTACTGGTTAAGCCTCACCCTATGTTTACTGTTGTACCTGTGCTGCTAGAAAAAATAAAAGAAAATATATGTCTTTGGATGTTCCACCTTTGCCTTGGCATTTTCTTCCTCCTGAAGTCTCAGTTGTCAGAATGGCCATTCTAAGAAGTGGTGTCGAGAAGCTGGGGCTCACACTCCAGAGATATGATGACTAGAGGAAGGAAAAATGACCAAGAAGACCCAGTTGAGGGTGCTTGTGCCTCAGCTACTTCAGACACTGTAGCAGGGGCCAAAGGAGAAGAACAGATGGAGGAGTTGTCATGCTTGGTGAAATCTTTCATGCGATCTCAGACATTGAAAGAGCAACAAAGGGAGAAAGAATCCTTCCATCAAGAACAGCAGTGGAGAAATATCAGTTTCAACAGATACAGCAGCAAGTGCACATGCTGAGAGAAGAATACAGACAAGAGCATGGTGCATGGGAAGAAAATCAGCCCCGGGAACTGAATGCTGGGGAGGATGATGATGCAGATGACCTCGGTGAGATGACCAGCCAGGTAAGCCTAGGGTTCAGACCAGGAAAGGCACTGCTTGCCCCCCGAGAACCCAAATTGCTGCCTTTAAGTGCAGATGATGACATTGAGCACTTCCTGACCACATTTGAGAGAATGGCCCATGTATGTCACTGGCCCAAACAAGGCTGGGCTGTGCGTCTTGTTCCTCTGCTCACTGGTAAGGCTTGAAGTGCATATGTTTTGATGGACATAAAAGACTCTGAGGACTATGATAAAGTTAAAGCTGCAATTTTGGCGAAATATGAAATTACACCCGACACCTACAGAAGATGATTCCGCTCCCTGAAAATTGAGCCTGGAGAAACCCCACGAGAGCTGTATGTGCGGCTGAAGGACCTCTTCTCAAAATGGGTCAGACCAGAAACTTCATCGGTGGAAGAGACATCAGAGGTGGTCATCCTGGAACAGTTCCTAAGGATGGTTCATCCAGAGCTGGAAGTCTGGATCAGAGAACATGACCCCAAGACAGCGGAGGAGGCTGCTCGCCTGGCAGAGGTCTTCACATCAGCCAGGAAAGGAAGCCGGAATGCCACCTTCGGCTGGGGGCAGCACCTAACCCATCTGAGTGAGTCCACTGGTTGGGAACAGGGGTCTGGTCAGCCACAAAGTAGGAGCTTTGTTAGCAGCAGGCAGTTCTCTCCCCAAGCCCCTAACCGTGCTAAAAAGCCTCCACCTAGACAAGCTAAACAAGAAGTCAGGTGCTACCACCATTTGTCTCCCACCCAGCAGGCAGACATCAAGCCCTTATTGGACCCAGAGCTTTTCTGTGAGACCCCTGGTTTCACTTCTCTGGTTCAGCACAAGATCCGTCTTAAGGAAGAAGAGCGGCAGAAGAGCTACAGGATACCAGAGCGTCTGATACCGCTGCAGCAAAAGGAGATCTCCTTTTGCTGCTGCAAAAGGAGATGATGTTGGAGCTGGGCATAATTGAGGTCTCCTGCAGTGAGTGGTGAAGTCCGATTGTGCTTGTCCCAAAGAAAGATGGCAAAATTTGACACTACTGGCCACGCAGATGCAAACGTCGCAACACAAATGCAAACGTCGCAACACAAATGCAAATGTCGCAACACAAATGCAAATGTCGCAACACAAATGCAAAAGCCTCACAACGGAAGTAAGTCACAACGGAAGTTGTTACCTTTTGGATACAAAGTGGAAGAGGAGGAGAAGTAAGTGAAACCTTCTTCAGATAACTGCGATCAAGCCAGCCGTCTCTCTTTTCTGCAAAGTCAAGCCAGCCGCTCCAACATTTCAAGTGCTCCCGTGTTACAGACTTTATTGTAAATAGACGGATGTGGTTGAAAAAGCCAGCGCTAGGATGCTACAGTGTGGACCAACTTCCGGTTTTCAAAATAAAATGTGGGTTATTGAAGGGCAATAGAGACGAGTCAGTGTGATCTTGTACTGGTTTTGAATCATTATGTCACATGACCTAGAAACTATTGAAAAAAAATTATGATATATATCCAAAATTGATGATCAGGATCCCAATGTTTTTGGGATTGTGGGAGGAAGCCAGAGTACCCAGAGGGAACCCATGCAGGCTCCAGGTTCAAACCCTGGTCTGGGCTCTTCTGTGCGGAGCCTCTCGCCCGTAGTCAGCTGGGATAGGCTCCAGCTCCCCGGTGACCTTGATGGATTAAGCAGTTTAGAAAATGGAAGCTTTTGTATTTGTATTGTGGCTTTTGCATTTGCGTTGCGGCTTTTGTGTTTGTTTTGCGGCTTTTGCATTTGTGTTGTGGCTTTTGTGTTTGTGTTGTGGCTTTTGTGTTTGTGTTTTGGCTTTTGCGTTTGTGTTCCGGCTTTTGCATTTGTGTTGCGGCTTATGCATCTGTGTTGAGGCTTTTGCATTTGTGTTGTGGCTTTTGCGTTGGTGTTGCGGCTTTTGTGTTTGTGTTGTGGCTTTTTCATTTGCGTGGCCTTTCTCAGCCATGGAACTCACCTATGCTGATGATATGCATCAGTGTTGGAAAGAAAGCTACAGGTTAATGTGATAGAAATACATGTTTTTCTGTATGGTCCATTCATTATTTGCATCTGTCACTGTAGCTTTTTTATACCCATGGTGATAACTGACTTTTGTATGAATTAGACTGATTATCGGCCTGGCCGATTATCGGTGCCGATATTCAGCATTTTGATGCATATTGGCATCTGCCTTTTTTTTTAATTTAATTAATTTAAAACTGGGTTATTTTGGCTCTGATGCAGCTGCGCCTCTCTGTCTGCAATCACTACTCTGTCTCCAGCATTGTACCACCCAAAGCACCATCTGATTGGTTACAAGAAGAGCTGATTGGCATGGGTAACAGCCAATCAGCAGTGAAAGCTGTGCATGAACAGTGCTCACACATGGCGGAGAGGAGAAAAAAGTTTTGCCGAGTGGAGAAGCTCCAGAGAGCAGATGTGTGTTTTAAAGGTAAGTTAAGGTAGCAGACTCTCCTGAAATTGTAATAAACATCCCAGTTCTGTACAACTCACAACTACTACTAACGTTACTGTGAGCCCAATAACATTATATAAACAGAGCAGAAGCTCTGCTCGCTCGCAGTCCCTCCAGACGTGTCTGTTAATCACTGGAAACAAGGCTGCTGATAATAATTCAATTCAATTCAATTCAATTCAATTTTATTTATATAGCGCCTTCCACAATCAAAATTGTCTCAAAGCGCTTTACAGAGACCCAGAGCCTGACCCCAGAGCAAGCACTTAAGGCGACAGTGGCAAGGAAAACTCCCCTTTAACAGGAAGAAACCTTGAGCAGAACCTGGCTCAGATGGGGGACCCTCCTGCCGATGGCCGGGCTGGGTGAAAGGAGGAAAAGGAGGAAGATAGGACAGCTAGGAATGGAGGAGAGGGGGAGAAGGACATGAAGCATAATACAGACAATGTGGGTCAGCATTTACATTACAGTTAGTGAACAGTTATTGGATAATGTGTGCTCAGCAGATTAGAATTATGAAACAGAGCACGGAGGCAAAAAGCTGTCATGACTGGTAATTATTTACATTACAGTTTGCAAAGAATATTAATCCAATATTTATCTGTAGCAGAATGGAACATTAAACATGTTAGAAATAGATCATTGTAAACAATAAACAGCAGCAGGTGGGTGGAGCCAGGACCACAGAACATGCAGCTCCGGAGCCAGAGGTACCTGCAGAAAGGTACAGAAAAAGAGAGACCAGAGAGAAATAAACACAGGACTACGGGACAGAGAGGACACAGAGTTAATGACATGTAATAAAGGCTAATAAATTTGAGAGCAGGACTGAGGAGAGAAAGAGAAAGAAGAAGAAGTGCGCAGTAAATCATGGGATGTCCCCCAGCAGCCTAGGCCTATAGCAGCATAACTAGGGGATGATTCAGTTGCCTGAGCCAGCCCTACTAAGGGCTATATCCTTAACTTAGTATCGATATGGAAATAGTTCATGATAGTAGAAGCAGGGGTAGAGCCAGGGGGTGGCCAGTGGTGGCCATGGCCACCATAGATTGATCTTCGGCCACCCCCCGCGGCCACCCTCCCACCACCGATTTGCCGGCAACTTTTTTGGCGGAACCATCTCTGTACGTCGGTGTTCCCACAGTGACGCAATTCAACAGTGCATCAGAACGAGTAGTTCTCCACCAGAACAGATGGTGGCAGTAATACACTTAACCTGAATGTCAACCACCAACGCAATTGCAGGAGAAGAAGTAATTATTGAGGTTCACCTCGGGTTCCCCTCTCATTATCCATGCACGGTTTACTTGCATTACCAGTGAAGAAGAGCGGACTTTTTCCCGTTGCCAGAAGTCGGAGGTAAGTTTGATTTAATATGTTTGAAATCTTTATTGTCTTAATGTAGGTGCTGGGGGTGAAACAGATATGGCTAAGTTTGCTAATTTAGGCTGTTAACAGTATGAAAGTCGAAACAGTTTCACCGTGTCACTGCTATTAAAAAAAAGTTTTAATAAGCCCCAGAATTGTACTCTACAATGCCTCTATAATTTGTAGACGGCTATTAAAAGTAAAGTCAACTTTCAGTGCTAATTCAGCTTAATAGTGTTGGTCAGTCTTGTTCTTGACTGAAAATTCAAATTTGTTTTCCGTGCATTCACACGAGCATGTTCTGGGGCTCCGGTGCTGAGTCTCATAATCCGTACAAATGAGTTGGCAGCCAAATGATTAAGTTTTGCAATGGAATATCTTTGAAATGCTTGCTCATAATATTGAAGTTGCTATATTTTGGGTTTGCACCTGATAGGCAAAATGAAGAGGAAAATTACTTCCTACTTCATTAGTAATACGTCCAGTAGTGAAAGGAGGGAAAGTAGCGTGGAGAGGGAGATGCAGGATGAGAGTGATGAGACAGAGCCAGACAAAGAGGGACAGCATACACCAGGTGCTCTTCATAGTGACAGTGGTGGAGTAGGTCCCCTAGAGTGTGCTCTGCAAAGTGATTGTCAAGGTAGGTTACAGTATGCCAAACACAATCCTCAAATTCTTGAAATGTTACTGTATCTGTTTGCATCAAATGATAACTTTTGAGGAACTGAATTTCAAAAATGTGGTTTAGATGTGATTTCAAGACATATTAGTGTCATCATTTTAACTTTACCTCAATTGACAGGTGAAAGACTTGATGCAGATCAAGGGCACAGCAGTGCAGCTGGGCTTTCTGTAAAACTCCCAGACCAGAGTGGACCACCAGGTTTATGATTTACATTAATATACTCATAAATGACAAACAGATGTATAGTATAACTGAAATTTCATATTTTCTTCTGTTAGACATCTCCAGATCTCGAGGTGAAGCTCCAGTCCAGCCACAGGTTGCTGCCTTTCCAAGAACTGCCATGGGAGACAGACAGAGACAGACAGAGACATTTCCAGGCCTCGTGGTATTCCATTCATACATGGATTGAATATTCACAGAGCAAGGATGCTGTTTATTGTTATGCCTGCAGGCACTTTGGCCTTCCAAACACTGAATCAGTTTTCACTTCGGATGGAGGCTATAAAAACTGGAAAAAGGCTATGTTCAAGGATGGAGGCTTAGCATTCCATGCTAAGTCTGAAGCACACATGAATGCTATGTTAGCCTGGAAAAATTTTGAGAGAGAACAAAAAGACAAGGCATCTGTGATGACTAAATTGTCACAAGAGCACTCAAAACAGATACAGGAAAACTGTGCCTATATTAAAAGTGTAGCTGAAGTTTTGCTGTTAACTGCAACACAAAACATAGCACAAAGGAGTCATAGAGAGACAGTGGATTCTGACAACAAAGGAAACTTCCTTGCTATATTAGAGGTTCTTGGTAATCATGACGCAGTTGTGAAAAATAAATTGAAAACCGGTAATGCCAAATACACAAGCCACCAAATCCAAAATGAAATGCTGGACACATTAGCAGAAATGGTGCGCTCCACCATTATCAGTGAGGTCAAAGAAAGTCAAGTCTTTGCCCTTATGGCAGATGAAACCAAAGATGTAAAAAAGAAAGAACAAATTTCTCTTGTTCTTAGGTATTACTACAGGGGAGCTGTGAAAGAGAGCTTTTTGCACTTTGAAGCTGCAGAGCACCTTAATGCTGCAGGGTTGGCAGAGAAAATAATACACACCCTTGAAAAATATGGGCTGGAATATAGGGACAATTTGGTTGGACAAGCTTATGATGGAGCATCTGTCATGAGTGGCAAGAACTCTGGAGTTCAGGCTCGTGTTAAGGAAGTGGCAAAGCAGGCTTTTTATATACATTGTAATGCCCACTGCCTTAATCTAGTTCTTGTGGACACAGTTAAAGCTGTCCCTGAAGTAGAGTGCTTCTTTTCTGTTGTACAAAGATTGTACACATTCATGTCTGGGTCATATGTTCACACCAAATGGCTCAATAAGCAGAAAGAAATGTATGACGGGGCACCAAGGGAGTTGCAAAGATTAAGTGACACACGGTGGGCCTGTCAACATAAGGCTTGTAAAACCATTCTTGAGAGACTGCCTGCAATTGTTAGTGTCCTAGAGGAAACAGTGGAAGAAAAGAATGGTGATAGGTGGTGATAGTTGATGCAAGGGGCCTGCTTGCCCAAATCAACCTCCAGTTTGTAGGGCTTCTAGTTACATTGACCGCGCTCTTTGGTGAGGCAAGATGCCTTTCCGATGCCCTGCAGTCTCCGAATCTGGATTTAGGTTTAGCTGTTGATTTAGTTGAGGCTCTTGTACAAACTCTTAAGGACTGCAGGACTGAAACACGCTTTGAAGAGATGTGGAAAGAAGTCATCCATAAAGCTGAAGAGTGCAATATTGACACTGATCCTGCACCCAAAAGACAGAAAATACTCAGCAAAAGGCTTGAAGGGCATACTGTCATGAGCCAGCACGGTTGGCGTCCTGAGCAAAAGAAGGACAGTTTTCGCACAGGGTTATTTTATCCAGTGCTTGACCATATGCTCACTGAGATCAACAGACGGTTCTCTAAACAAAACTGTGAAGTGATGAGGGGCATTCAGGCACTGAATCCGATAAATGCTACATTTTGTGATGAAGCAGCTCTGTTACCCTTTGCATCCATTATGGAAGCAACATTGAAGACCTGAGACATGAGTTACATCAGCTAAAAAGAGTTCTAGAGAGGAAAGGTGAAGCAGGCCTAGAAAAACCATCTAGCATAGTTGAACTAACAAAATTCATTGAACCCCACAATGAGGTGTTTCATGAGGTCTTCAGGTTGTGTAAAGTTACAGTTACCATACCTGTGAGTACAGCCGCCTGTGAAAGGAGTTTTTCAGTGCTGAAGCTGATTAAAGGTTATCTGAGATCAACCATGGACGATGAAAGGTTGAGTAACCTGGGTGTTTTGAGTGTGGAGTCCAAACGTGCTGCTTCCCTTGACATGGACGAAATTGTAAATCGGTTTGCTTTAAGTCACAGCAACAGAAGAATACGGTTTCTGTAAATTTGTTTTATTGTGTTTCATGATTCTGTTTAGTAATTTGTACATTGTGTATACTTGGAGAATCAAAGCAAGAAATATGTGTGAGCTAAATCACCATTTAAAAAGACTCTACTTTCACAACTGTTTCAGTTTTTTTTAATTGGTTTAGGAATACATTAAAAAGCTTATGTGGATCCTCATGATGTGGTAGTCAGAGTCACAGTCACTACATGGCAGTCACTGCCTGTATAAGTGCGTGAGTGACTAAGAAACACCATTAAATCAGCCACCCCTGTGTAAGCAATGGTCTCAGTCTGGCCACCCCTATGAAAATTGTCTGGCTCCGCCACTGGACAGAGAAAATCATCTGCGCCACAAACATCAGTGAAAGTGAAAGTAAACTTTCAGCAACTCTGGGAATTATGACTCTTTTCAGAGAGCCGGTTCTCATGGCTCGGCTCTTTCGGCTCCCAAGTGGCTCCTTAAATGTATAATGTAAAATTTAGGGCTGGGCAAGTTAACGCGTTATTATCGCGTTTACGCATTAATTGACAAATGCCGACAATTATTTTATCGCGCATTATCGCGTTTTTATAATTATTATTTTTATAGTCCATTACTCACTTGCTCTGAATACACATAGCCTACAGACAAACAATGGGTCACAGGTGAGGTGGGATGTTGATCAGTATTGGCTTAATGGGTGTCATCACGCATCTCAACTAATGAGTGTTTGGGGTGGGCTTAAGATTGCTGCAGTGCTCACATGAACCGGAACAGAAAAGAACTGGCCAGAAAATGGAGAAAGGTACCAAACATTTACATGTGCATTTTCATTTTAAATCTCTTCCAGACGGTGGAGTTGATAGAACCAAAGTGTCACATCCAGCTCCTGAGTCCTGTCCTGTTTTACTTTGAAAATGCTAACCCCCTGTCTTTTTTTTTGTAGATTCACTTCCTGTCCTCCTGTGTTCCCACCTCAGTGATCACCTGCCCTGCCCCTAATGTGCTACACCTGTGCCTCATTGTGTTCCCGCCTTCCTGTGTATTTAAGCCCTGCCCTCTCCTTTGTTCTCTGCCAGATCGTCTTTGTTCAGTCAAGCATTCCAGCATTCTTTCCTAGTGTTATGACCTGGTTTGTTTCTTACGGTTTTTCCCTTTGCCTCGCGACTTTGATACCTCTGCCTGTGTTTGGACTGCCTCCCTGTGTACCGACCCGGTTTGGATTAAAGACCTGTGTTTTGCCTCTCCTACCTGTGTGCTTGAGTCGTGCATTTGAGTCCTCATCAGAGCCCTCACCGTTGTGTCACAAAGTTTCTCATCACCGGAGTAAGAAACTTTGGTTGGTTGGTTTGGCTGGTATCACAAGTATCACAATAAATATTTTAACTGCTACTGTGTAAAGGGAATACCCTGTTAAAAAGCACCTTTGTTTAAAGTGTATGCAAACTAAATGTTATTGCATTTTTGTTCACTTAGCAGTACTTTTAAAATAAAAGTGCCCTATACACTACTTTTTAATTCATTATTGAATTTGAATTTTTCAACAATGCAATTATTCATTCATTCATTTTCTACCGTCAGAGCCTATCCCAGCTGACTATGGGCGAGAGGCAGGGTACACCCTGGACTGGTCGTCAGCCAATCGCAGGGCTGACACTCAAAGACAGACAACCACATACACTCACACCTACGGGCAATTTAGAGTAGCTAATTAACCTAACCCATGCATGTTTTTGGTATTGTGGGAGGAAGCCAGAGTACCTGGAGAGAACCCACGCAGGCACAAGGAGAACATGCAAACTCCACACAGAAGAGCCCAGACTGGGGTTCGAACCTTCTTGCTGTGACGCAACAGTGCTAACCACTGCACCACCGTGCCGCTATACAGTGCGATTAACTGCAATTAATTGCTGAAAAATTATGTGATTAATCGCAATTAAACATTGTTGCCCAGCACTAAAACTTAGTAAAAACAGTTCTATGCAGCTGAATACAATTTTTAAATGCCTCCTTCACATTACCTACTTTTACTTTGATAAAGAACATTTTGCTGACAATGCTACAAACTTTTACTGAAGTAACATCAGCTAACAGTCATGTAAAAGACAGTTTACATGACATTTGTTCATCACACAGGTGACCCAGGTCCAACATGATGCCTGTCAGTCAGAGCAAGGTAAAGAGACTGAAACATATTTAATTAGAAACATGGCAAAGCACATGTTAAGAACTGTCTGGAAACTTGCTTTACTAAGTTTTCATGCTATTTATATTGGGATTTTCACTTGTCCTCTCTCCTTTCAACTCGGTGACAGATGACAATTCATTTGTTGACTGACTTTAAAAACATAACATAATTTACGGACCATGACAACATCCTTGTTTTAAAATTCTAACAAAAAGTGCAGGGAGTTCGCAGGGTTAGCAGCATCTCTTATAAGGTTAACTGAAAATTTAAATAAATAAATAAACAAACAGCTTCCTGAAGTTTTATAAAGTAAATAAAACGAAGTTAAATAAAATTTGCACAGAAATGTGACTCTCAGATCAATTAGTAGTCCCAGTTGAGCAGCACCAGATTGTGGTGTTAAAAGCAGAGTTGTTCAGCGTGCTCTCCAGTGAGACGGCTTCTCTTGCTCTCATAAATTGCAGAGACTTCACTGAAGACTTAAGTCTGTCCATCTGCAATAAGGGTTTGAAAAAAAGAGAGAGAGCTAAAAGTGGGGCCACATACTGACATATGCTCAGCTCATCATGCTTCATTTATTACAGCATGTGTGAAGCCTGTAGTTGATTTTATTATTTAAATGTTTGTAATTGTAATTACAAACATTGTTTTTGTAATTTTAACAACAGGTGATAGCAGGGACCCTGTCATTCAAAACTAGGCTGCTACATTACTAATGATTAATGTTATTATAGCTGAAAACATAGTACAATTGCAATAGGAGAGACTGTTCATCCCTGAACACCATGAACATCCTGCTCCTCTCTACAAGAAATTATCAAAGAAACTATCAAAGACAACTTCAAGTTCAAGCTGCTTTGAGAGGATCTTACTTACCTTTAACATGTTTTTCTATAATTTTCTTTCTAATCTCCTGAGACAACTCCCTCCTTAGCTTTCTGTGGTCCATGTTCAGTGTGGTACACCATGATACCAAACAGCACAGTGACTACTTTTCACCCTTTAAATACGCAAACTGACTGATTACAAGTTTGAAGACACTTGTGATGCTTATTACGGGACACAGCTTAGTTTAACACGTCCCTGTGGTCAAAATTTTTCGATCTTTTCAAATGATGGTACTCCTAGTACCATCATTTCTGTTCAGGCCAGTTTCATTAGTTTTAAATGATTTTTTTAACCACAGTTCAAAAGCAATGTCTGATTTTCATCAGTTAATTTTCAGTATATTTTTTATTTATTATTACTTTTGTCAGTTTCATGTTATTTCAGAGACCATTGTGGCTTTTTCTTTCTTTAACAGAAGGGAACCAACAATTTTGTCCATGTTTGTAACTGTGCTTTGCTGTTTCTTCTCCACCTCCTGTGTTCATGCTAAGCTAAGCTAAATCTGTTAGGGACCTAACTCTGCTCATGTCAGGACTTAAGGGAAGGCAAGGACTAGGACCTAAATGCAAGACCCCACAGACGTAGTCCAAACTAATAATTATTTATTCAAACAAAGTAACAACAGAAAATCACTCACGGAGGAGGAGGAAGACAAACTAACTGGACAAAGTAACAAACAAAAGATCACCCATTAAGGGGAAAAAGGCACTAAAACAAAAGTTACAAAACGTGAACACAAAATCACTCTGACGAGGAAAATGACTAAACAAGAAACAAAACCTAACAAGAAACAAAGTGACAAATTAATACAAAACCTGACTGGGGATACGAAGACGAGAGGCAAGGCGGGGAACGAGACAAGGCAAAGGCAAGAGACAGAAGCATGAGACTAAAGTATGACAACGGCTTGGGACCAAACATGAGACAAAAACGAACTGACACTGGACAAAAGGAAACGCAGACTATATATACACACACAGGTAAGGGGGACAGGTGGAACCAATTAGGGCGGGGCAGACAATCACAAAAGGAGGGAAACAAGACAAAGACAGGAAGTACAACAAGACCAGATACACAAGGGCAGTAATTTCAAAATAAAACAGGAACTATAAACAAAACTTAAACTAGAGTTCCAAAAAAGATCCAAAAACAGCCCCCTTAGGGGCTAGTCATGACAGCTCAGAGTTGATGTCGATATTAATCTTCTCATCGAACTCCTCTGTGAGAATATTGAACACTCAGGTAATATTCATATTACTGCAACTACAGTCACAGATGAATATGTGGATGACAAAAACTTTTGAAAATTGGAGACTTTATTAGACACTGAAACATTATTTAAAAAAAAAGACAGAGCAATACCTTTGATATTAGATATTCCTCTAAAAGACCAGTGCTCCACTTAAATAATTATTTAATTATATAGATCTGCCACTCTGCTATGCAGTGGACATTAGACTGTGCTGTCACACACCGAGTGCTTCATTCCCTAAAGCTTCTCTTGAATTACATCACATGACTTGTTTTACCAAAGAATAGAACATGGTTTCAATAATTGATCACTAGAGGTGATTTTTGGCAGTATGAGTAAAAATAAAATGCTACATGGACTGCACTTCTATAGTACGTTTCTATTCGCATTAACCACTCAGAGGTGTGAACACTACATCATCGGGACCTCTCTGTATCATCGGGACCTCTCTGCCTGCGGTCCAGGACACTGGACACAAACGCTGCCTGTCTCGGGCTCACAACATCATCAGAGACAACTCACACCCACATCACAGACTGTTTTCTCTTCTGGCCTCTGGAAAGAGGTACTGCAGCATCAGAAGCAGAACTACTAGGTTCCACAACTCCTTCATACCACAGGCTATCAGACTCCTGAATGCTCTGTAGCCTTCCAACAGGACACTGACCCACACTTTTTCACATTGAAATTCCTTTTTATCCCACCATGGACACGTGCAATTACTATAATAATCACTATAATATGTATATGTGTGTATATATATATATAATAGCTGTATGTATATATAAATATAATAAATATATATATATTTTTTAAAAGTATATATTTGGAAAGATATAGATATATCTGTGTATATATAAATGTGTATATTCTTACCGTCCTCAACCTCCACTATGCACAATCTCGCTGAAAATACTTACTTTGTTATTTGTAAATACTTTGTGTCTTTTTTTTTTATGTTATTCTTATCCTTATTTTTATGGTAACTTATTTTTCTGTAACTTTTCTACTGCGATCTTCTGAGCTGGTGCAACGAAATCTCGTTCCTAATATGTACCTGACGTAGAAGGAATGACAATAAAGTTCTCTGAATCTTTCCTCCATAGGGAGGAAATCACTGATTGTTTTACTGTCCCTTAACCAAAGAGGGTGAACATGAACACAGCCTGAAACGCTTCATGCAACAGCTGATCCAGCTTTAAGTCCTATGACTCATTCTGGAGATTTACTACAGGACATAATTGTATTGCACTGGAAATGAACTAAAAATCAAGGCTCAAAGCCAAAAGGAGATTTGAACCTAGTGTTCAGTATAAGACACAAGTGGACTCAGTGATAGGTAAATGTAAGAAGGCTGAAACTTTAAAGCACAATAATAAGTAGATGATTGTAGAAGTGGAAACAGTGTGTGCTGGTTAGTTTGCATTGGACTGGGAGATTATTTCTCCTGAGTCTTAAACTATGCTTCTTTGTTTTTGGGCCAAATCTTGAGAGATGATGAAAGTGATTCACACATTGGAAATAAGAAGATTTTACCAACACATCAAACTGTTTCCTGTTCACAGCACTTAAAGTGAAGTCCTCTATCAAGTATCATAATACATCACAGACCTGACCTGATCCAACTCCATCATTTCCATTAGAATTTCTTTAGAAAGGATCTTGTTGCAGACAGTACAGACTTCCTAGAAATCCTTTCCTTTAACACAAACTACAGTGCATCACACCAAAAAAAGTTGAGCAACCCTGAGAATATCTCACAGTCATGATCAGCATTAAAAAAAGAAAACAATATTGTCCATGAATGATAAGCACACAATCAAACCACCGGGCTTATGGGTATGATTACTTGCCGTCACAGTTTCACAAACATTTGGACAAAACATTTCAAAACATTAACTTCTAAACTAAACACTGACATGAACTACTAACATGTACTGACTTACTGAAAACCTTGGAGCTGATCTGGACTTTCCTGTGGTTTCCTCTTGTCCTTGTAACAGCAGTAGCTCCTCCCTTCCTTGTCAATAATTGTGCAGAAATATCTGAGTGCTTCTTTCTTCCTAAATCATGAGCAAGTCCTGTCCAGTCCAACTGTCTCTGCTCCTGTTTGACTTCTGAACTTGTCTCTGGCTGTGTGTCCACTTACTGCAGCCTGTGACATCAGACTGTAGAATGTTGATACATCAAAGGCATCAAAGGACAAACACACACACACACACACACACACGTACTGGTACTTATGTCTTTGTGAGGACACTTGCTGACATAATGCATTCCCTAGCCCTTACCCTAACCCTAACCAAAACCCAATTCTAACCCTGAAACCAAGTCTCAACCCTCAAACAGCAACATGAACACAGATGGAAACACTGCAGAGCTGCTTTGGATGGTTTAACAGGTAGAGATCATCAGATAATGGAATGACCTGATACCTTCATCTGTTTCCATAAACACATGGAGGAAATCTCCCAAACACAAACTTAACCACAATGTGATTCACAGTTAACAAACACACTTGCATGTAAACTCTCACACCAGCATAAAAATAAGTCATTGTTTTAGGATCTGAAGAAGAAGATCCAGGATGAAGGAGATCAGGAGACAGGAGCCCCACAACAGAAGAGAGAGAAATAAAAGAAATACAATTAAAACACAAACTTACAAACAGATGAAGAATCATCTTAAAGTCATTGTAGTAAACAAAGAAAGTTTTGTTTCTGGACCCAGACTGAGAAAATACCAGTAACTGAAAATAATGATGAAAAAAAAGCTTCCTCCTTCCATCCAGCCTGGTTATTTTACAGCTTCTACTCCCAGAACATGATGATATAGTGTCAGCTTTAACTTTCACCATCAGCTTCCTACTTGATTCAGGTGACAGGTGTAACTGTTATCTCAGTGTGATGCAGAGAAGAGACCAACATACAGCAGGACTCTGTGGATTTAAGGTCTAACAGCACAAGAGAAGTTGAACCACTCCTATTGGAGTGGAGAGGCGTGGCTTTCTGCTGGCTGGTGGTTGGCACACCTGCACCTCGTTTTCTGATCGTCACTCCTTTTAAGCCGGAGCTGGGCTTCACTTCGACGCTGGATTGTCTACCTTCAGTGTGAAACCTTCCAGTATTCAGGATCGCTCCTCCAGCCAGTAACTGCCTGCCACGCCACTCTGCCTGCACTCCTTTCAGTCCTGAAAGTTTTTGGACTCGCTTTGTGTTAATCCTTATTAAATCTACTTTTTTTTCACTGCCATCAGCCTGTGGTCTTACCTTACTCACCCCCACCAGTTGCTCAGGCCTCAGTTGCTGAGGAGCCCATGCAGCTTGGTCGGACTAAGCTCTCCCCAGCCGAGAGGCTTCGAAGAATGCAGGGTAAATTGTGTTTGTATTGTGGATTACCTGGTCATCTTCTGGCATCCTGCCCAAAAGCCTCGGCTCACCAATAAATGAGGGAGCTTTGGTGAGCCGAACTCCGTCCCTCTCCCCTTCTCTCGATTCCCCAAAGCAGCTAACTATCCCCGGGACTTTGTTACTGCCTCAATTGACTCTGCCTCTCTCGGTTTTTGTTGACTCGGGAGCTGATGACAATTTTATTGATGCAGTACTAGCCACCCAAGCTAACCTAACCTTCGAGCCTCTAGCTACCCCTAAGATTGTAAACGCTTTGGACGGTAGATTGCTTGCCTCCGTACTTCACCGAACCTCCCCAGTAACCCTGTTGTTGTCAGGTAACCATCGTGAAACTCTCTCTCTGCTTGTTATCACCTCTCCTTCTTACCCCCTGGTGCTTGGTCTCCCCTGGTTAAAGGCCCATAACCCTGACATTGACTGGTCAACCTGTTCTATTACCAGTTGGAGCCCCTTCTGTCACGCTAACTGCCTTCATTCAGCTAGCCCCCCTTCTCCACCACCTGCACCTACCATCTCAGAAATTCCAGACCTCTCCTCAGTTCCCTCTGACTACCATGACCTGGCTCCTGTTTTCAGCAAAGCTAAGGCCACTTCCCTGCCCCCACATCGGCCCTATGACTGCCCCATTGACCTCCTCCCTGGTGCCTCTCTCCCTACCAGCAGACTACATCCTCATCTTCTCTCGCTCCCTTCCCGAACACATTCAACACGTCCGTCAAGTTCTCCAACGCCTACAGGAAAACCAACTCTTCGTGAAACCAGAGAAGTGTGAATTCCATGTCCCCAAAGTCAGCTTCTTAGGCTTCATCATCGCTCCTGGACAACTTCATCCTGACCCCTCTAAAATAAAAGCTGTAGAAAACTGGCCCACTCCCTCCACTCGTAAGAAACTACAACAGTTCTTAGGTTTTGCCAACTTTTATCGCAGGTTCATTCGCAATTACAGTAAGGTAGCAGCGCCCCTCACTAGCCTAACCTCTACTGCCAAGCCTTTCCTCTGGACCCCTGAGGCTGAAACTGCTTTCACTCTGCTGAAGTCTCCATTCACTAGTGCTCCCATCCTCTCCAACCCTGATCCCTCACTTCAGTTCATTGTTGAGGTGGATGCTTCTGAGACGGGTGTTGGAGCAGTCCTCTCCCAACGCAGTCCAGAGGATCAGAAGATTCATCCCTGTGCTTTCTTCTCACGTCGCTTAACTCCCGCTGAGAGAAATTATGATGTGGGGAACCGTGAGCTTTTGGCAGTAGTTCTGGCAATCCAAGAATGGCGACACTGGCTGGAGGGAGCTGAGCAACCATTTCTGGTCTGGACAGATCATAAAAACTTACCTACCTGCGCTCTGCGAAGCGACTCAACTCTCGTCAAGCCCGTTGGGCCCTGTTCCTGAGCAGGTTTGAGTTCACTCTCACCTACCGTCCTGGCTCACATAATACCAAGCCCGATGCCCTCTCCCGGCAATTTTCCCCACACACCTCACCTTTTGAGACAACCAATATCCTTCCTCCCTCATGCATAGTTGGAGCTGCATTGTGGGACATCGAAACCCGGGTCAAAGAGGCCCTTAAAGATCACCCAGCACCCAACAACTGCCCCAAGAATCGACTGTTTGTCCCCGAAAACCTTTGCCCTCTCGTGCTCCAGTGGATACACACCTCCAAATTCAGCTGTCACCCTGGCATTCGTCGGACCCTCCTCCTTCTGCAGCAACGCTTCTGGTGGCCGGGGATGGCTCGTGACACCCAGGAATATGTCAATGCCTGCTCTGTCTGTGCCCGTGGCAAATCCTCTCACCGTGCCCCAGCTGGTCTCCTCAAACCCCTACCTATTCCTCACCGTCCTTGGTCTCATATTGCAGTGGACTTCGTCTCTGGTCTCCCATCTTCCCAAGGTAACACAGTCATCCTAACTGTAGTTGATCGTTTTTCTAAGAGTGTCCATTTCATTCCCCTTCCCAAGCTCCCCTCTGCACTGGAAACGGCTAACCTGCTGACTGGACACGTCTTCCGCCTCCATGGTCTACCCACAGACATAGTGTCAGACCGAGGACCCCAATTCACCTCTCAGTTTGGACGGCTTTTTGTAAAGCACTTGGTGCCACCCCCAGTTTATCCTCTGGTTACCATCCCCAGTCCAACGGCCAGACAGAGAGGGCCAACCAGAGCCTGGAGACCGCTCTCTGCTGCGTTGTTGCACGCAACCCTTCCTCCTGGAGCATGCAGCTAGCCTGGGTGGAATACGCTCACAACTCTCTCTCAAACTCCTCTACAGGTATGTCCCCATTTATGGCTGCTAACGGCTTTCAACCTCCCCTTTTCCCCAGTCAGGAGGAGGACACAGCTGTTCCCTCCGTTCAGGCCCACCTCCGCAGATGCCATGGAGTCTGGCGCGCCGTCAGAGCAGCCTTGGTTCGTGAATCCACTCGCAGCCAAAGGTTGGCCAACAGACTACGCCGCCCGGCACCCGACTTTCAGCCAGGTCAGAAGGTGTGGCTCTCTTCCCGTGATCTTCCCCTGCAGGTTCCATCCCGCAAGCTGGCTCCTCGTTTCATCGGACCATATGTCATTGAGAAGATCGTCAACTCCTCTTCTGTTCGTCTCAAGCTACCCCCCTCCTTGCGGATCCACCCAACCTTTCACGTCTCCCTCCTCAAACCATTCACCTCTAGTGACCTTTGCCTGCCCTCCGACTCCCCTCCTCCCCCCCGGCTCATCGATGGACACCCGGCATACTTGGTGAAGGAGGTACTGGACGTTCGGCGCCGGGGTCGAGGCTACCAATATCTGGTGGATTGGGAGGAGTATGGGCCTGAGGAGCGCTCATGGATCTCTCGCAAGCTCATTTTGGATGATGTACTGTTGAGAGACTTTTATGTTAAACATCCTGATAAGCCTGGTCGGACGCCAGGAGGCGTCCGTTAGAGCAGGGGTACTGTTATGTTATGAGGGTTTTGTGTTGCTTGTGCTTGGTGTGTTTTCCCTCTGCCTTCTGTGGGAGGGTCTTTTCTATTGGAGTGGAGAGGCGTGGCTTTCTGCTGGCTGGTGGTTGGCACACCTGCACCTCGTTTCCTGATCGTCACTCCTTTTAAGCCGGAGCTGGGCTTCACTTCGACGCTGGATTGTCTACCTTCAGTGTGAAACCCTCCAGTATTCAGGATCGCTCCTCCAGCCAGTAACTGCCTGCCACGCCACTCTGCCTGCACTCCTTTCAGTCCTGAAAGTTTTTGGACTCGCTTTGTGTTAATCCTTATTAAATCTACTTTTTTTTCACTGCCATCAGCCTGTGGTCTGCTTCTGGGTCCTCTAGAAAACACTCTGACCAAACTCATACCTAACACAGGTATGTTACACATACAAGGAATTTGACGTGGTGTTGTTGGTGCAAGTTTGAACAAGAAAAGAAAGTTTTAATACTAAAATAAGAGAAAGAGGAAGTACTAAGTGGAAGTCTGTACAAATAATAACAATATAATGTGCAATGTTGCAAAGTGGATGTAGTGCAGAGGTAATAATGCCTTATAGGAGCGTTAATATAACGCATACAGTACAGAGCTGAATTATGTTAATGTAACATAGTCTGTATTGGGAAAATGAGGGTCTGTGCTGTTTGGGGGGGAAGGGGGTGGGGAGCTGTGTTGATGAGGGTGGCGGCAGAGGGAAAGAAACTGTTCCTGTGACGTGAGGTTTTGGTCTTGATGGACCGCAGCCTCCTGCCGGAGGGAAGTGTCTCAAAGAGTTTGTGACCAGGGTGGGAGGGATCAGCTGCAATCTTACCTGCACGCCTCAGGGTCCTGGAGGCGTACAGGTCCTGGAGAGATGGCAGATTGCAGCCAATCACCTTCTCAGCAGAGTGGATGATACGCTGCAGCCTTCCTTTGTCCTTGGCAGTGGCAGCAGCGTACCAGATGGTGATGGAGGAGGTGAGGATGGACTCGATGATGGAGGTGTAGAAGTGCACCATCATTGACCTCGGCAGGTTGAACTTCTTCAGCTACCGGAGGAAGTACATCCTCTGGTGGGCTTTTTTGGTGAGGGAGCTGATGTTCAGCTCCCATTTGAGGTCCTGGGTGATGAGGGTTCCCAGGAAGGTGAAGGACTCCACCCTGATGACTGAGGAGTCACTCAGGAGGATGGGGGCAGGAGGGGCTGGGTTCTTCCTAAAATCTACCACCATCTCCACTGTCTTCGCTGTGTTCAGCTCCAGGTTGTTTTTGGAGCATCAGGACACCAGTTGGTCAATCTCCCACCTGTATGCAGACTCATCCCCGTCAGAGATGAGACCAATGAGGGTTGTGTCGTCAGCAAACTTCAGCAGCTTGACAGACTGGTGACTGGAGGTACAGCTGTTGGTGTACAGGGAGAAGAGTAAAGGAGAAAGAACGCAGCCTTGAGGGGAACCGGTGTTGATGGTCCGGGAATCAGAAATGTGCTTTCCCAGCTTCACATGCTGCCTCCTGTCTGACAAGAAGTCTGTGATACATCAAAGTCCAGACATGATGATCTTCAGAAATATTTCTGCCCCATTTTCAGAAATAGTCAAATCTGTTTTTGACCTGCAAAGTCAAGAATGAGTGTAGGAAAGAATCAATGAAATAAATCACACTTTGTATAAGAAAGCTATTGATTTGATTTGATATCTATAATACTGTACTACCTACAATATTATAGATAATAATATAGATAATATAGCAAAACATAAACTGAGAGGATTTTTCATGTTGTGACTTTTTATTTATTTATTTTTTTACACTTTTCCGCCATGCTAAATGTAAATCTTCCCCTTCCCACAGTGCCTTGTGTGTTCTCTGCCAACTTGTCCCCCAGCCTCTTTTAATGGAGCGTTCAGTCAGATCCTCTGTTTGCACTGAAACAAACATTACAAAGGCTCAGTGGACAAACACACACAGAGATGGTGCAGTCTAACATTTATATGTCTAACAGGATGTTATACAGTTTGCCTGAACTCGGCTTGAAATTACCTATAAATAGCCTGCTATGCATCTCTTAGGGTGGCAACTTCTACAAATCATAACATGAACATAGGAGTCTATTCTTCACTGAAACTATCTTGGAAAAACAAAAAGCAAATCATAAAGCATAGTGTGACCTACATGTCTACATGGCTGGACTCCTGCTGCTATCACCTGGGCTTCCTCTTCACCAGCTGGAAAACCATCAGGTTGGAAAACTTCTCTGGATAAGAGCATCTTCTCTGCAGCTGAGATATGTTGTGACTTTGCTGCTGCTGAGGAAATAGAGAGATGGTATTTTTTATATACGACTGCAAAATGAGGTTGGACCAGTTAAACCTGAAGAGAAAGGATGAAAAGGTTAGAAGACGGGCCGCCATCTAACAGTGAAAACACAAAGCTGAAATATAATTTCACTGATCCTCAGATAAATAATCTGCAGTTTCTTTGCATTTTTCCACACGACTATATTCTCATCTAGAAACACAATATCTACAGAGCCACTTCTGAAGATTTGTGCTTACACTTTCACATTCTTGACACTGCACACAAAACAATGAAACATAAAGGTGTTAGCATACCATCATGCTTCACCATGCTCTTCCATGTTCACCATGGTGGACGCTTCCCTCATCTCATTGTCATCTTTGAATGTTGTTCATCTTTGCTGTCATCTTTGGGCTGTCTCAACCTGGAGCTGATTCTCATCTCTGCTGTCATTTTGGGTCTCGTCTGGGATTTTTTTTTTCTTTTGTCTCTTGCAATATTGGAGTCAGTTGCAGACTGAAGGTTTTTTGTGTCTTCCACATCAGGATGAAAACTTTGTTTCCTTCATCCATCTGGTCTAATGTCTCTTTGCAGCCTGGGTTTGTTTCTCATCTTGTGACTCATCTTTAGGCTCCTCTGAGGTCGTTTTATTCATTTGGGGTTTTGGAATCTAATGAGTCTGATGTTGTGACCTGATGTGTGATGTGTTGTTGTTGCAGCGCAGCGCAGCACAACACAACAGAACACAATAGTATCAAAGCACAACATGGCATAACACAACTCGGCACAGCACAACACATCACAACACATGACAAAGCACAACGCAGGGCAGCAAAGCACAACACCACACATTATGGTACAAAACATAACACAACACAGCATCAGGTCACAACATAACACCTCAAAACTGTGCTGTGCAGTCTTATGTGTTGTGATGTGCCAAGGAGAACATCACAACACAATGCAGTGCAGAAAGAAAAACAGAACACAAAACAGCACAGCACAGCACAGCGTAGCTCATCTGTTTGAGATGTGCTACACAACACAACACATCATGGCACAACTCGGCACGGCACAACACATCACAACACATGGCAAAGCACAACGCAGGGCAGCACAACACATCAAGCCAACACAACACAACAAAACACATTATGGTACAACGGTACAAAACATAACACAACACAGCATATCACAACACAAAGCATGAGGTCACAACATAACACATCACAACTGTACTGTGCAGTCTTGTGTTGTGATGTGCCAAAAAGAACATGACAACACCTCACAACACATAACAAAATACAATGCAGAACAGAAAAAAAACAACACAACACAGCTTGGCACAGTACGACATATCACAACACAACACATCACAACATAATGCATCACAACTGTGCTGTGTTGTGTTATCTTGTGTTGCGCTGTGCTGCATTGTGTTGTGTCGTAATGAGTTGTCTCTGTTGTTGTCCACAACATAGCACATCAGTTTGTGATGTACTACACAACAAAACACAACACGGAAAAACACATTGCATTGCAGCGCAGCACAACACAACACAACATGACACAACGCATCACAACACATCACAGCACAGTTGTGATGCATTATGATGTGACCTGGGGTCGATTTCATGAAGGAGGTTCAACAAACTCTGAGTATGAGTGTTAACCCTGAGTTGACAAACCCTGAGATGAAAAACTCTGAGTTTCCTGTTTCAACACAGCTGATTCACATTAGTTTTGTCAACTCTGAGTATGTTGACTCCGAGTCAAGCGCGTGCACCACGACTATAAATAAGCCATCATCAATGGAGCCCCGATTCCTTGATTCACCATGGAAGCGGGATCAAAACGAAAGCGCTCAACATTTTTTTCACCCCTGGAGCTTGAAATTTTGATGGAGGCATACGGTAAATATGAGCATATTTTCCGGAAAAAAAGCAACACAGTGGCAGTAGCAAAAGATAGAGAAAACGCATGGGAAAAAATCACTGCTCGAGTCAATGCGTAAGTTTTGTTTTTAATCACTCATAAAATATTGCATGCAAAAAATGCTGTTGGCCCCCTGTTCATGCAGGTGCAACCCAGGGGGCGAAAAACGGACTTGGAGGCAGTTGAAAATGAAATATAAAAATATAATTCAATCAGGTGAGTTGGAAATATAACATGCCTGGTTTTATCTCACTTTGGTAACATTTGATATGTCTATTTCAATTTAATTGTAATTCAATTTTTATTGATATTTTTAATTTATTTATTGAATACTGTAACAGCTCTCTCAGTCCTGCATGATGTTTTCACACATTCTGCCCCCTGTAATGTTTCATTAATTAATGTGGTGAAGTTAACATTTGACTCCTGCCTAGCCAACAGAAAGAGGGCAGAGGCCCGTAAAACAGGTGGAGGACCTGCACCACCACCTCTAACAGAGGCAGAGGAGAGGGCCCTTAGCCAAACAACAGCAAGGCCCATGGCTGAGGGAATCCCAGGGGGCAGCTCATCTGAACCAGTCAGCCCTGAGGACACAAGTGCCTTCATAATATGTAACAAGTCCACACTTCTATATTGTTGTTTTTTTTTTATGAAGCCTCTTTTATACGCAAAAGCTGTTTGTTCCTGAATCCAATAGATTCTGAGGGAAGTCTCCACCTATTGGAGCCTCATGTGGCCCAACTCCAGCCTGTTGTAAGTAGCTCAACACACCATAACCCCATAACCAATAGTGGTATAAAGTTCACAAAATGAAATGCTTGACTTCAAAGGATGACGAACATGAAGATGAGGACACTGTGTCTGCTGTCACAGACAGGCCCTCAGAGGTATCATATTAGATCAGCATTACATTGTATGGATTTATATTGACATGGAAGCTAACATATTCATCCTTTTTTAACAGAGCATAACTGGACAGCATGAAGAGGGTCCATCAACTTCTGCAGAACAAATGAATACAGTGAGAGTTTCAGTGAACAACAGAGTTTAATTCTGTATAATTGACTGTGTTGAACAATATTCTTGTGGATTTCCAGTTACCAGTCAAGGAGTTATACAAAATCCATCTACTTAAACAAATCGAAAAAACGGACAAGGAAATGTTATACCTGGACCGCCAGATCCAAAAGGCAGATCTGGAAATCGAGATACTTAAACACAAGCTGGAGGTGTGTGTGTAGTCAGAGGTAAATTTAATGTATTATTAGAGCAATATGAAAAACTAACAGAAAAATGTTCTCTTTGTCTCTGTCTGTCTGTAGGATATAAGGAAGACTAAATAAAATGAACGTGTGACAGTGTGGTATTCTGTGTGGCTGTAATTTAACATGGAAAATGGTTGTTGCAGATCAGATCTCTGATTGCCCTTCCATCCTGATTTTCTGGGAGCTGGATGGGGTCCTCCTCAGGGTCTTCTATTTGTAGGGCAGGGTGTTGCTCTCCTCTAATAGTTGTAATATTATGGAGAATAACACATGCCACAATTATGTCACAGGCTCTCTCAGGGCTTACTCTGAGATGACGTAAGCACTGTAAACGGGCTTTCAACAGGCCTATAGTCATCTCTACCCTGGCTCTCGTCCTGCAGTGTGCCACATTGAAGTGCTGCTGGGGTCCTGGTTGAGGGTCTGGGTAAGGGGTTATAAGATTTCATTGGCAGGGGTAACCCCTGTCACCCAGAAGGAAGCCATGAATCTCTCCTGCAAGTGAAGTCACATTTTTTACTTCTGATATTTTTCTCAGAAAAATTAGACAAAGATCTTTGTGGTGACAAACAGCAATGTTTCAGACCACTTACCACGTTCCAGTCTATTGCTTATTGTAGACTCTCTATATATGCGGGAGTCATGCACAGACCCGGGCCACTTGGCTTCCACATTTGTGATAATGTGTGCTGCATCACAAATGATCTTGACAGTACAGAAAATGAGACAAGTTAGTTGCAATATTTGTGCTCTGACATTTAAAAGTAGTAGTCAATGTATGTACCTGCACATTGATGCTATGGAAGGACTTCCTATTCACATAATCTCCTTCATTTTCTGAAGGAGCAGTGATAGGAATGGGGGTGCCATCAATGCAGCCAATCACATTGGGAAGTCCTAAAAGACATTCAAATTATTGCTCCCAGAGGTCACAGCAACATGTTATTGACAGAAAAGTTATTAATCATTTAAAATTATTTACCTGCAATCCCATGGAACTCTTCTTTGATGGCTCTCACAGGTTTGTGTCAGGGAAAAACAACAAAAACTGATAAAAACCGCTTCAGAGCGAGGCACACCTTTCTTATAGCCCTGCAAACGGTTGCTTTGCTTATGTGTTCTGCATCGCCGATATTATAAAGAAAACTTCCATTTGCAAAAAAACGTAGAGCAATGCAAAGTATTTGTTCAGTGGTGAGTGCACGTCCACGGTGGGTGATGTGAGTGATGAGAGGGCGGATGAGGTTGTGAATGTATTGCAGTGACTGTAACGAAAAACGATAACGTTCAAATAAAAAGTCGGGAGGATATGAAAACGTATCCAAACGTGGACGGAAAATCCTCGCCCGACGCAATCGCAGTTCTCTGCGAATCAGTCTTGCTTCTTCATCAATCGGGTCTTCCAGAAAGGGACATGCCATTTTAAGCAGGTTCTATGGAGACTCAATTATAAGGAAACGGTTCAGCTTTTATGTACTCCAGGGGAGGAGTCAGAAACAAACTCTGGGTTTCTGGAATAAAACCTGCTCCCGACCAGGTTATGTTAACAGACTAAGTTACCGTGGTAACAGACTCCGAGTACGAGTTACCTCGCTTTATGAAATGGGCTTAACTTACTCCTTGACTTACCCCTATCTCGGGGTTAATTTACCTCCCTTATTGAAACGGTTAACTCTGGGTTTCCCTCATTTCAGGCTTAACATACTCAGAGTTTCCACATAACCTGCTTCGTGAAATCGACCCATGGTGTGAAACTGTTTGGAGCTGCTCATGTTTTCTTCTCTGACATGTCAGTTTTTTAGAACAGCCTGCTCCAGACAGACATACGTCATTCACCATGTCACACTCCTTCCATTTCATAGTGATTGGTTTAACTGTTCTTCAAGGGAAGTTCAGTGACTTGGAAATTCTCTTGTATCCAGCCACTGATTTCTGCTTTTCAATCCCATTTTCTCAGAGACACTCAGTGTTGTTCGGTCTTCATGGTGGAGAGTTTCTCTGCTCACTCACCAAAAGCTGGATCCTCCAGATGCAGGTGTATTTATACTACAATCACCTGAAAGCCCTTGGCTGCACACAGGTGATCTCCATTTATCTAATTATGGGACTTTCAAACCAACTGGCTTCACCACTGATGATTTAGATGTGTCCTGAATGTTTTGTGTTTTATATTAATAATGAATTCAGATCACATTATTGAGATCTGTTTAACTTTTTCATTAAAGGGACTTTTTTCTGTTTGCGAGTGTTAAAAGAAATTAAATGAAATCAAATTCCCTTTGATTCAATGTTATGATGTTGTACAACATTGAATCAAAGGGAATTTAATTTAATTTCCAAGCAGGTGAAACACCTGCACTTTAAATCAACAGCGACACAATGACAAACATTTAACAGAAAAAAGAAGAAGAAAAGTATTAATCCATTTAGATAAGAAATTATATATTTTAGTGACACTTTCCAAAGTAAGCGAGTTGTTCTCTCTCACACACTCCTTCTCTCTCTGTTCTGGCCTCTTAAATAAAGCTTGATAAGCAGTGGCACTTATTTCTATGGTAATTCACCAAAGAAACACATCACACATACTTAGGTCATGAAGCTGGAAATCAGATTTCTGGCCATGAACAGGGTTCAGTAAACTAGACTTTATGTCTGGTTCAGTGTAGCTGCCTGACAAACTCTCCACTTGTTAAATGAAGTGATTCAGTTACACTGACATTAAACAGCTGTGAGCTTCAGCCAGTGGGATGTGAAGAGGAAGCAGCAGATGAAACACTGCTCTTAGGGCGAGTGACATACAGTGGCTACAGGAAGTATTCAGACCCCTTCAGTTTTTGCAGACTTCACTGTTGTAGATTTCATTTTAAATAGATAAAATTAAAATCACCATTTTGTTAATCAGTCAGTATAGATTGAAAATGGGCCTGATTCACATTTGGTTAATTATCTATTTGAAATTTATTTGCTTTTGTCACTTAACAATCGGATGAAAAAATACAGCACAGAAACTTCTCTCTTCACCGTCTTTTAGTGGAGAGCGTGGTACAAAGTCATGTTAGGAGCCGACAGTCTCTCCCTCCTTCCTCGTGTTTCTGGGAGAACCTCCCTAGTTTTTCTAGTTTGTCCCCTGTTTGTCTGTGTTCTTGTCTGTGTGTGTGTAGGCCTGGGTGTGGTTGACTTACTTTGGGTTTCCCTCCAGAGCTCCTGCTCACCTGTCTGCAATCACCTCATCAGCCACACCCTCAGCCTGCAGTGTATTAACACCACTTCTTCTCTCCACACCATGTTGTCAGTTCACAGTAGTGTTAATACTCCTGTTAATGAAAATGTTTGATGTGAGCAGGTGGATAAAGCTCAGTGTTGATTAAACTGAAGAATGATGAACTGGCTATAAAACTAAGTGACTGACTAATAACCAGAGATTACAACATCGTGAAGAAATATTTCAGTGTGACAATAAAAACAAGAGCCATGGACATCGATATCTGCCTTTTTCCAAAGAACTCAGTCTTTACTACAACAGTGTGTCACAGAAACACACTCTGCTGCACAGCACAGTCTAATCCACTGCACTGCTTTCTCCAGCAGACAAACAGAGACTCTTCCAGCTGAGAGGTGACAGAAAGGAGGGAGCTGTTAAACCTGCTGAACTGTGACAGAGAACTGAACTGACCCTCCTCTTTGTCCACTACAATAAATCCATTCTGTTGGAGGAAAACCTTCATTCCACACATCAAATGTGTGTTTTCATCAAGAGACACAAACAAGTTACTGTCCACACCTCCAGTCTCTCAGATGAGGAAAAACATTGCTGAAAGGATTTTGTCAAACACAGATTTGCCATCAAACAACTGAAGGAAAAAAGTGACTTTTAAATGTAGAAACTTCATCAGGATTAATGTTGTGTGAGTGTTTTAACCCACTTTACAGTGTGAGCTTGATAAGAGACTTCTTTCACAGCTTCTGCTGTTAAACTAATGTGGATGTTAACTCATTTTCTGATAATATCTTCATTTAAAACACAATCACATGAGCTGCAGCCAAACCACAGGCTCCCAGACTCATCACTCTGCCTCCATAAAGGCTCTAATCTAGTCACACACTGCTTCAGTCAAAGAGAGAGAAACAAATAAATAAAACAATTAGAAAAAAGATGAAATACAAGAGAGGAGCAGATATAGAACACAAGTGTAAACATAAAATACTACGTTACCTAAAAACCTGTCTGAACAGATGGATTTGTATCTGCTTTGTGAAAGAGTCCACAGAGTCCACACACCTCAGACTTACTGGGAGATTATTCCAAAGTTTAGAGGCTGCAAACTGGAAAGCACAATCTTCCTGAGTCTTAAAACATGTCCGAGGTACATTTAGAAAGTCCTGACCTAAGAGATCAGCTCATGGTGTGGGGGTGCAGAAGGAGAGATCCTTCCAGTGGTTACAAAAGGAAGGTCATTGAATGTCTCCAAAAATGACAACAAGATGGAGTAATTGACCGACCTCAGTACCTCCGCCTCTACCCTCAGGATACCATTCCATGCCTATATGGACTCCCCAAAGTCCATAAGGAAGGGACACCACTCAGACCTATTGTTAGCAGCATCAATTCAGTAACCTACAATATCGCTAAGCATGTAGCCAACATCTTAGCCCCCCTGGTTGGAAACACACCACATCATGTTCACAACTCATTAGACTTTGTGAACAAAATCAAAGGTTTGAAAATGGCACAAGAAGAAACCATGGTGTCATATGACGTGACCTCCTTATTCACTTGCATTCCAACTAAGGAGGCGGTGGAAACGGTGAGGAATCACTTGAAACAAGATAACACACTACATGACAGAACCAATCTCACACCAGACCAGATCTGCCAGTTACTGGATTTGTGCCTCAACTCCACATATTTCCAGTTTAACAACCAATTTTACAGACAAAAACACGGCTGTGCTATGGGCTCACCAGTGTCCCCCATTGTGGCTAATCTATACATGGAAATGGTAGAACAAAAGGCCCTTAACTCATTCAAAGGTACACCTCCAAGTCACTGGTTTAGGTATGTGGATGACACATGGGTAAAAATCAAAACCCAAGATTTACAAGCTTTCACTGAACACATCAACTCTGTGGACAAAAACATCAAATTCACAAGAGAAGATGTCAAAGATAACCACCTACCATTCCTGGACTGTGACGTTCACCTTGTTGAGGACAGAAGCCTCCACATTGGGGTATACAGGAAACCCACACACACCGATCAATATCTACTTTTTGACTCACATCATCCACTGGAGCACAAAGTGGGAGTTATCAGAACCTTGCAACACAGGGCTGACAACATACCAACCTCCACTCGGGCCCAAGCAGAAGAACATAAGCATATAAAGGGAGCTCTGAAAACTTGTGGCTATCCGAGTTGGTCTTTTGGCAAAACCACACGCTCTGGAAAGAATACCAACAGGGAGGATGCTGAGAAAATGGAAGATAAACGCAAAAACATTGTCATTCCATACGTGTCTGGGGTCTCAGAGAAACTCAGGAGGATTTTTAACAAACACCAAATTCCTGTATGTTTCAAACCCAGTAACACCCTCAGACAGAAACTGGTACACCCCAAAGACAAGATACCACACAATCATAAAAGCAACCTAATATATGCGGTCAAATGCAGTGAGGAATGCAAGGACCTATATATTGGGGAAACTAAACAACCTTTGAACAAACGCATGGCCCAACACAGAAGGGCTAACTCCTCGGGTCCAGTCTCAGCTGTCTACTCACATCTAAAGGAAAAAGCACACTCCTTTGAAGACAGCAATGTCAAAATCCTGGACAGGGAGGACAGATGGTTTGAGAGAGGGGTCAAAGAAGCCATCTATGTGAAAGTGGAAAAACCATCACTAAACAGAGGAGGGGGTCTGCGACACCACCTATCCCCCATTTACAATGTAGCCCTTTCATGTGTACCCAGAAGAGTAAACAACTGAACCTCAGACGACTCGCAATGAGCGTCATCCACCAGGGACTCACCTGACCCTAAAGACTGTCGTTCACATGAGACACAAACTAGGTCACATGAGCCTGACGACTGTCGTTCACTGGGGACCACAACAATGGTCAGGTGAAACCAGTACTTTCACAGGTACTTTGGTGGACCCACCTACAACAGGTTAAATACCTGGGTCTTACTCCACTTTCTTGGTCAGACTAGTGCGGACTAGATAGACCGATACGTACGAACTGATGAAGCCCCTTGGATAAGAGGCGAAACGTCTTCCCTGACAAACATATGTCCAGTTGCCTTCGATTCAATTTTCTAAGAGAGTTGATCTGAGCTTCTACTAAAGCACTGCCAACTCACTGATAACTACAATCAATATTCTTACAACTTTTCCCCAGTTAAGCAGGAAAAGTTTGGTTTGTATTATCAGTAACATAACACAGCTCTGATATGGCTGTAATTGATCAGTAAACTGTGACATAAGGCTGATATCCCAAAGTACAAACAAGAGCACAGGAGTGAGACTAAACTCCAAACTGTAGAGACTGAGGTAGAAGCTGCAAAAGTCCTGAGAGCTGAAAACAGAGAGACGTTTTAGAACAGAGCTTTCTCTCTAATCTTCAGCATAGATACACAAGTTTAGCTACTGAAGACACAGCTAAGGAGAGGAGAATGTTAAGAGTTGGCAATGGCCGGCTGTGTTACCAAGCCGGGTCACAGCAGCAGTGCAGCCATCCCCTACTACCCTGGAACATTGTGTTCCCAGAATGCAGGTTTACTTGTGGTTCCTAAAGTCTCCAATAGAGAGAATGGGAGGCAGAGCCCTCAGATATCAGGCTCCTCTACAGTGGAACCATCTACTAGTTTGGGTCTTGGAGGCAGACGCCCTCTCCATGTTTAAGAGGAGGCTTCAAACTTTCCCTTTTGATGAACCTTATAGTCAGAGCTGAGTAAGGCTTTCCTGAATGAGCCACTAGTTATGCTGCTATAGGTCTACACTGCTGGAAGACTTCACATGATGCACTGATTTCCTCTCTCCTCCTCTCCCTCTCCATCTGTACACATTCATATCCCATTAATGTATGTTACTAACTGCAGAGTCTGGATCTGTGGCTGCAGGAAAACTACTGTTCCACATGCAAAGCACTGGTGGTTGATCTTCAACATAAATGATAAAAAAGACTTGGAGGACGCCTGTTTCAACTATATAAGTCAGACTGCTGAAGCCTCATGTTTGCTTCTTTTGAACTTTGGACGTCCCTTTTACACAGGACATGGACTGTGGATTTTATGCTCCATCATTTAGGAGGATCCAAAGCAACAACCACAAATGATTTCAATTTACATAAAAGCCTGTGAATGTTTTTGAACATTTGACGTTTAAAAGATAAACTTGAAAAAATAGGCACCTTTCCTTTAACACAAACCATAATGCTTTGAAGACAAAAATGGAAACCTACACTGACAATATGAAAATCTCACAGATATAATCAGCATAAATAAACTGAACATGTACTGAAACCTTTGGGCTGAAGTTCTTGTGTGATTAGACATCAGGCCAATTTAACAGACACATCCCACTGAACTGAAACACTGACATCAACTAAAAAAGGTTTTGACTTACTGAAAACCTTGGAGGTGATCTGGACTTTCCTGTAGTTTCCTCTTGTCCTTGTAACAGCAGTAGCTCCTCCCTTCCTTGTCAATAACTGTGCAGAAATATCTGAGTGCTTCTTTCTTCCTAAATCATGAGCAAGTCCTGTCCAGTCCAACTGTTTCTGCTCCTGTTTGACTTCTGAACTTGTCTCTGGCTGTGTGTCCACTTACTGCAGCCTCTGACATCAGACTGTAGAACAGGGGTGTCCAAACTGTTCCACAAAGGGCCGCTGTGGCTGCAGGTTTTTGTTCCAACCAATGAAGAGCACACAGTTTGACCAATCAACTGTCTGAAGACTGAGATCAGTTGATTAAATGACTCAAGTCTGGTGTGCTGCTGCTTGGTTGGAACAAAAACCTGCAGCCACACCGGCCCTTTGTGGAATAGTTTGGACACGTCTGCTGTAGAATGTTGATACATCAAAGGCATCAATCTTTGGGCATCTCTCTCTCTCTCTCTCTCTCTCTCTCTCTCTCTCTCTCTCTCTCTCTCTCTCACTCACTCACTCACTCACTCACACACACACACACACACACACACACACACACACATTGTTGTCTTAATATAGTTATGAGGACACATCATAACTAAAAGCCTAACATTAACCAAAACATAACCCATACTAATGATATTCAATCTTCTCAAAAATACCAAATGAATTACAACAATAAGCACTCAGGACCATTCAGCTGGGTTGGTGAATTCAGCACCAAGGACAGCAGCAGCTGAACTGTACACAACTACATGTACTAACACACAGCAAATTCACAAAGTACTAAAATGTGGAGTCAGGCAAAAAAGTGTGAAAGAGTTACATTTCTGGAGTTTATTTTATAACTCTGACTACAGTTTGTGTTAAGGTGTACACCCAGGCCGAGTTGAATTTTGGACTTTATTCCCTGGTGTTCAGGATCTGATTTTAACTCTGTCCCTGGAGTTCACGACGCATTTTATCGCGGCATGAGCAGCACAAGGAACGTCGTCACAAGGCTGGTAAGAGCATGATTTTTATCAGAAAGTACTTTAAATGTGTGATATTTTGTCATTGTTCTCACTTTATCTACTTACATAGTACCGCTAATGACTGCGACCTTGATGTTGAACGTAACCCCATTGCTTTTACTCCATTATTTAGAGCAAGTAGCTCCCGCAGCATTAGTTAGCTAACTGTCCTTAGCTGCCATTGTGGAGCTGTTAGCTTTCACTCAAACGTTCATGTCGGCCATACTGTCTGTGGCGTGTGATGTGTCTGTATGACGGTAATGACAAACTGTTTGATAAGCTTCACAAATTAATGACGACGCGCACCTGAAGGTAATTAATACTGTTTTGGAAATAACCATCCAACAATGCAACCGCATGTCGGTGTTTTAAGAGAATAATTTCCGGCTCAACGGCGCAGACGCAGCTGAAAAGTCAGTTTTGGCTAGCATGCTAACAGTTGAGCTTATAAACTGTAGCCTTGTTGTTTTGAACAGCGGTGAGAAACGTGTATTTTGAACCTGGCTGATCGTTCAGACCTGACAGAATATGTGACCCTCACTACTTGTGGTAAGCAGAGTTATAGGTAATGGTAATGTTTTGTCTTGAGACAGGTAATATCCAGCCAGGTATGTGATATAGTTTGAATGTGCTGGACTTTAGATTTTATTTGCCTTATACTTGTGTGTGTGTGATCTTCAGATCTAAGTGTCCTGCAGCAAGGGTGTGAAGGCTCCTCCTCTCCAAGTCTGACAGATACACTGTCAGTCTCAAGCACTTTAAGCAGAGACACAAGTGATTCTGGATGCCAGCCTTTGATGGACAGTGTCCTTGCAACTTGTAAACAACTAGATTTTAATCATTATTTATTAGACATAATTCCTAAAAAATAAAAGTAATATGTACAGGTATTAGATGAATGTATTTGCTTACAACATAGATCTAAGTGTAGTTGTAAATATGTTTATAATGTTTTCTTTTTTAGAATGTGGAGCAAATTCTTACTTCAAAACCAGCAGAGATGACTGTGATTAAAGAGTATGAAGAGACTGGAAGTTGGAAATATTCCACCACACAGTTACTGGTTAATATTATTGTCGCTCACATGCATGGAAAAGAAGGATAAGAGGCTTCAACTTAATCCTGTATCCTTTTATAAAAACAGACAAAAATGGTAAGAGACATTTTTCCCACTTACAGGAGAGCTGTTAGTAAAGCAACAAAAGAGTTCCATGGCCTCGGGATTGTTTCACTTTCCCCATCTTTGAAAGACCCATACTCCAAAAATGATATGTAAGTTTAACTCCCTTGTTTGCATATAAGCAACATACAGTATTTGTTCTTGAGACAGCTTTTTTTTCTTTCAGGAACACTTCTATGATATTCAAGCAACAAAGGCCCTAACCCTTTCTTGAGTGGCGCATGAAGACAAATCCAGAACCACCTCTTCATCCCAGAGTAGAGTGGAGCTAAAAGGAGGTCCCACATCATCCAGAACATATGATGATCAGCCAATCAGAGATGATGCATGGAAGCCATATCTCTCCTTCACCACACAGCTGATCCTGACTTAGTGTTACAGAAGATGAGAGAAACCTTCTACTACCATCAGCAGATTCTTCATGACGCACAGCGTTCAGCTGATATATTACACGTGTTTCCACATGTTTGGTTAGTATTAAATACATGTATATTTTTAAGTAAAAATATTGGTTTATGTTAAACATTTGAAAATGTTGTTTTTCTCTTTTTATTTAGATTTTGCAAGACTTCTCACTGATGTTTGGAGCAGAGGTTGCTTCAAGGTTCCTTGAAAAATGGAACAGCAGTTTTAAAGATAAAGTTATCAAGGAGGCAGGAACCTGAAAGAGACGTCTCTCTTAAAACAACAACTGAAAGCTGCCCTGAATGAAGGATCTGACACTGCTGATGAAGCAGGTACAGTTATCATCAGAATAGTAATGCAGTTATGTGAGTCGTCCAACAGTCGTCAGTTTATTGTGTTTTTATTGATTTATTTTACAAAAGCATCTCTGAGTCTAAATAGGCCACTTAAGTCTGCAGTTAAGATTCAGTGTGAGGGCTGAACATTGCTTTGCTCTCCAGCACAGATTTATAATGACTGGGCCATTAATAGTTGTTATATGTGTATATGTTTAAGATCATAGTAAAACCATTACAACAATGCACAGAGTAATATCATAAACACACTACTTAATATATATAATGAGTGTAAAAGTACTTTTCACTCTGTCCTCAGAGTGGGACAGCAACATGGCTTCTCTTCTGCTGCTGCTTCATCTTCTCACTCCACAACCAGCTGGAAGAAAGCGTCCCACAAAGATCAGCGTCGGAGAGGCAACGGATCATCTGGTAAAATTTCAGAAGGTTTGTCAAAACTTCCAAATACTGTAGATGTTGCTGAGTTTTATAAACACATTTTTGTAAACATATTTCTCTTGTTTCAGTCATCCCAAAGCCTTGAGGATCATCTCCTGACCACTGAAGGAACCCATCAGCCATATCTTCTTGCCACAGAAACTTCAAAGACCCAGGTTTTCACCTTTTATATTGTCTTGGACAAAAAGCTTCTGTCATGTCAGTCATGTACATCCTTTGGTGCTTTTGATGAGCTGTTCAAGTCACATTTTGTTTTCAGTGTGAAGTATGATGACGCTCTCTCCAGCCTGTACACATTTTTACAGACAGAGTAAAAGAGCTCAGAGCAAAGCTGTTCAGTTATAGCCAAGCTTTTGGGGTGTGGTAGAGGAATCTGTCTAGCAGGTTATCAAGCAGCTATCACTGGGAATGCCTGTCCTTAAAAACAGTTGAGTCTGGTCCAGTTAAAATGTGTTCAGTTGAAACACTGGATTTTTCTGAAGATATAACAGCATCTCTTCACCTTGATTCTGAAGCCATCTTCTGTGTCACACAGTGGGTGAAATGCTGTGGAGCTGAGTATCGTGTTGGACTCTTTGTGTGCACTGGTACTGATGAAAACATGAACCATTGTTCAACATCAATCATTTTGCACAAAGTGTTTTTTGTTTTGATTGAGCATGAAACTTGTTTCCATGATCACTTCCATGCTTTCCAAGTGAGTGACACTACACAGAGTGAACTGATTCTAGAAAGGGAGAGATTAAGATATTTCAAATGGTTTGATGCTCAAATGTCATATGGTTGTGATTCATAATGTTATGTTGTATCAGACAGTTGTATAATCTGATTTCTAATCTGAATGAGTTCTCTTACTGTTTTATACTGTAAAGTGAGTTGTCGTCTACCTCAAATCAAATCAAAGAACTTTATTTGTCCCCTGGGGGGCAATTCAAGGCACATGAAGAGTTTATACAGTCAACACAATAATAGCATGGGGGTGGGGGGTAGGGAGTTGAGGAGCAGAACAGCTCTGCGAATGAAGGTTGTTCTTCTCCTCTGAGTCCTGCATGTGCTGTCCTCAGTGTCTGCTGCTCACACACTGTTCAGTGATCTAAGTGAAAGTCCAATGATTTAGGAGCAGACCTTGACTGTGCTCTGCAGATGGTTCCTGTTCTGAAGAGAGATGGAGTGCAACCAGCAGGTTATAGAGAATATCATGACACTCTCTATGAAGGAGTTGTCGCACCAGTCCACAAACTACTGAGTGCTGGGCCCAGGTGGTGAGAGCAGCCTGAGAGCAGGGACAGGAGAACTGTGTCATCAGCGTATTTAACCAGATGACACTCTGGGTGGGTGGACCTGCAGTCATCTGTGTTACTGACCAGCACTCTCTGTGATCTGTTGGTCAGGAAGTTTCTGACCCAATGTATTAGTTGCTCCGGCAGGTGGAAACGATGGTGTAGTTTCTCTGCAAGGATGTGTGGCTGCAGGATGTTGAATGCAGAGGAGAAATCTGGAACAGCAGCTGCAGCACACCTCCCAGCTGCTCTGCACAGTGCCGTAAGACATGTCCACTGATATTGTCAGGACCAGGTGTTGTGATTGTTTTGGTCCTCTTCAGAGCTCTTACCACCTCCACTGTGCTGAAGGATAATTCCACTTCAGCATTAGTGAGGGAGGAGATAAAGGTTTCTGTTTTGGAGGCGTTGTCTGTTTCAAATCTGGAGAAGGAGGAGTTGAGGTTGTTGGGGAGGGACGCTGGGCTGCTGCCTTCCACCTGGATGGTCCTGTGAGTGGTGTGTGTATTATTTACAGCAGCCATGTTCTTAATCCCCTGCCAAGCTGAGCGTAGATTTCCTTCAGTGAATCTTTGCTCCACCTTGGTCTTATACTCTGTCTTGGCTTTTCTGATGGCAGCTTTCACCTCTCTGTTCACCAGTGAAGAAGATTCTTTTTGTTGAGGATTTGCTTGAGCTCTTTGGTTATCCAGGGTTTGTTGTTGGGGAAGATGGTGACCTGTTTGGAGGGAATGATATTGTCCACACAGAAAGAAATGTATGATGACACAGCATCCACTTGCTCACTGATGTCACTGGTGGATGCCAGGATGTTGTCCCAGGCTGTGGTTTCAAAGCATCCCTGCAGAGTGGCAATGCTGTCATTAGTCCATTGCTTGATGTTTTTGACAGTCCTCTCTATTCTCCTTATGACCAGGATGTAGGCTGGTGCCAACAGGATGGTGTGGTGGTCTGTGGAGCCCAGAGGAGGAAGAGCAATAGACCTATATGCATTGGGGATAGATCCATAACATTTATCCAGTGTTTTCTTTAGTCGGGTCGTGCAGGTGATGTACTGCTGAAATCCTTTCAGGGATTTGTCAACTGTGCAGTGATTGAAGTCACCCAGTATGAATTTAGGAGAGTCTAGTGACATGAGTTCTAGTCTGTTTACAGTGTCCTTTATGTGTTCAGCAGCTGCAGTTGCATTTGCTCTGGGATGAATGTAAACCAGGATGAAGAAGAGCTGGGGGAACTCCCTTGGAAGATAGAAGGGGCGAAGAGAGACGGACAGAAGCTCAATGTCTGCATTGCTCAGCTCCTCTCTGACGACGACCGTGGAGCACCAGCGTGTGTTTACGTAGTAACACACACCTCCGCCATGTAGCTTCCCGGTGCGTTCTGTGTCCCGGTCGAGTCAGATCCGGGGGCAAAGCCGTCAATGTGCAGCGTGTCATCACTGTCATTATTGCCAAGCCAAGTTTCTGTGAAAGCGAGCACTGATGCAGTTCTATATCCGTGCATGTAGTTAACATTGGCCTGCAGCTCGTCCACCTTGTTGCTCAAAGAGCGCACATTCACCAGGATGATAGATGTGAGCGCACGACATCTGCATTTCTCCCTCTTCAGTCTAGCTCTAATTCCGACTTTTTTCTTCCTCCTCTTGGTTACCCTCTTTTTCGTGTTGTTTGTGGAGTCAAAGTCCCGTCGGATTTCCTCAGGGAATGTGTCTTTGTCAGTGGGCTCGATGGAGGAAGTGCGAGCCGCGGCAGAAAGTTTCTGGAGTAGTGACTCGTTGTCCGGCTGGGAGATTGTGATGGCTGTGGTTTGCCATTATCATGTCCGCTGATAACCACAAAAATACAAAAGCAGAGTCCATAATAATCCACAGTTGGCCATGTTGCGATCCTTGGTTTGCTCAAAGCTCGTTGTAATCCGACATTTTATTATGCAGTAATGTGTTGTTTACAGTGTTTTGTACAACTTCACAAATGTTTTTCATTGACATTATTTGCTGCCTGTGTGCTGTTAAATTTTACAGTTTTAAGACAGCAGTTATTTCAAAGTGTCATGTATTGAATTTTTCAATGTATTTTTCACAAATAAAAGCAAAAAAAAAAAAAAAAAATTAACAGGATGGTGTTTGGTGGTCATTTTCCCATAAAACTGAATAATGTAATAATGAATACATTTTAATTCTGAAAACTGTAAATGAAACACATTTTGAGTTTGAGGTGTCAACACTGGAGAAGAGTTTATATCGAAATTAACTAAATTTTAAAAATTCAACTCCAGGAACAGAGTTATTTTAACTCACTCAGAGTTTATTCCAGAGGCTAAAATTAGCTGTGTGTGCAGTATTTCCAGCTTTACACATGAACTTGTACAAAAATAAACACTTCTGTAGTGATGAAGAAAAGTGTCCATGTAACATTTAGGGCTTGACCATGGTTCCTGGCCCCTAAACAGAGGAGGAGCAGAGAAAATGTGGGCCAATAGGAGCTGTTTTAGGGTACTGAGTAAAGTTGATCATTTTGAATGTGATTTCCAGAAATGTCATCTCTATATTGTTTCCAAACCTCTTTGCACTCACCCCACCAGGGATGGCAGCTGAGATGTTCAGATAAACAGAAGTGAACCATGAAGCACGTGCTGGGTTAAACATCATCACTGGCTGACAGATGAAGTCCAGGGTAAGAAAGCTGAGAGCAGAGGAGGAACTAATTCAGAAAGTGTGATATCATAGAGAGCAGTGGTGGAGGAAGTACTGAAGCTTAGTACTAAAGTAAAAGGACAAATATAAAAGTACTCACGCAATGGGTTGTCTCAGTGTTGGGGCTGTGCCATATACAGTATATATATATTTTAATTACTTTATTAATCCCTCCTGGGGAAATTACTCTCTGCATTTTACCAAGGGGGGACTTGTAGGTTTCAGCAGTGAGGATCACTTCTGCGTTCAAAAAGCTGCAGTTCCTCGGCTGCCGCTGGGGGCTGGCTCCAGAAGTGAGCAGTTCTCTATTGACCCCCATGTTAAAATAATTACAGCCTAAAAAACATATTTACAGCCTGGTCCATTTTTTGTTTTTGGTCTCTACTGGTCTCTAATATTGTTTATGTCATTCTAATAACATGTTATACTATAATGCAGTTTGTAGTATAATTGAATTATTATATCTGAAGAAAGGCTCCATTGTTTTTTCCAGTTTAAATGTTCTGCCTGCCTCAGTTTGTGAATTTGTTCCTGTACAAGTTCCAGTCGTGTTCTCACATGAATGAAATGGCAAATCACAAAATTCACCAGCCTCAGCCAATCAGAAAATTGGATGAAATGTTATCTGCAGTACCAGAGTGTGTTCAATAGGGGGGGCTCTAGAGCACTGGCTGACACACACAGCTCTGTGTTTACTAATGTGGACATCTTCTGAAACATATACAGATCGTTCATTGGGACTAAAGAAGAAGAAGACATATGGTGAATAATAATATATGTCTTGTGTACTTTGTACAGCAGACACATAATGATGCCTCAACTTACTGCATAACCATGAACCTCCAAGATCTGCTCCATCACACCACATGATGGAACTGATTCATCAAATTTATCACTTTGGGTTCAGCCTCTGTGAATGAAGAAAAAAAGATCAAATAAAGTCCAGGTGGAGGGTGGAGGAGGTGGAGGAGTCTCAGTGTGTCTGCAGAGACTGTGTAGAAGGACAGAGCAGCAGCAGAGCAGTCCAGATACACTGATGATTCTCTTTCAGATCCAGAGGAACACACAGGGATGATGGTGGACTTGACAGTGGAGCTGTTCTCAGAGCAGTTCAGACTGCAGCACTGAGAGTCTTCTCCACTTCTTCTGCTTCCTCTGTCAGTCACTGCTGGATGAAGCTCTCCTCTCCACTCTACCTCCCAGTAACATGGACCAATCAGAGCCTCTCTACACACAAGCTGCTGCTGCTTCAACCTCTCTGGATCATCAGGACACAGCTCGTCCTCTCTCAACACACACACCGTCCTCTTCACTCTCTCCTTTAGAACAGCCTCCATCTGTTGAGAGAAGAAGACAGACAACAGAGGTGATAAATCAGTGTTTACAGAGACTCACTTCATCAGCTGTCAGTCACTGATGCAGCACATCCAGTATAAAGAGCAGCAGGGACTTCAGTCCTGTTCAGAGCAGAAGTGGAGCAGCTGTGTAGTGTAGCAGCTTCCTCTCAGCTCTCATGTTAACGTATTGGAGTGAAGACACTGAGCTGGAAGCTCACACACCTGCAGAGACTTTTAGCATTAAGTCTGTTTACTCTGAACATTTCACTCAAGTCCACAGTGGAAATAAACTGCTGAGTCATGAAGCTTCATTACTGCACAAACAGTTTAGTGATGGATTCACTGCTGTTACATGTCAACTCATGTTCCATTTAAAGAAAGAGTCTCTGTGTGTTGATGAACATCTGATCTGCTTCTGAAATATCAGCTGACAAATAAACATGGAGGCTGTCACTGAAAGTATCTGACAGATGGACAGATATACAGATGTGATCACTGGACTTCAGCAGAGGTTCTGCTCTGTATCAGACCACATGCTGACAAAATGTCATGATGCTTCTCTGAAATCAGAGCCAGTGATTTGCAGGCTGCAGTCAGACTGATCTCAGAGCTGTGACAAAGATCAAACTCATCAATTCTTTACTGTTGAAATGAGAGAACAAACAGTCTCAGATTAGATGTGATGGTAGGACAGTTGGACCAATGAGGACAACTGTCTCTACACATCCTGTGAGGCTGTCAGCTGTGATCCAGCTTTATTTCCTGTTGACATGAACACAACAGCAACAACAACAACAGATCACAATAAGCTTGTGGCTGCTGTGACTGGCTGACTGTCCTCTGCGTCTCTGTCTTTCTGTCCCATCCTGAGGCCTGTCCCCGTTCTCCTCTCAAAGCTTCAATGAGGAAAGCAGCCACTGAGAAGGTTGGAGGTTTACAGGAGACACTGGATCTTTGCTTTGATACGAACTGTGTTTAGTACAATACTGATGAAAGCAGCATGGACTGACTCCAACCCTCTACTGACCTCAGAGTCTCCAGTCTACAGTTTGGACTCTCAGACAGATCCTTCACTCCTGAGTCCTGCAGCTTGTTGCCCCACAGGTACAGGTGTCTCAGATGGGAGGGGTTGGACTTCAGAGCTGAGGCCAGAGAAGCACAGCTGATCTCTGACAAACTGCAGGAACTCAATCTGAATAAAGAATAAATCATGTGGATAAAAATCATTTCTAATCCAATCAGATATGTCCTAATCAATGAGCTTTCACTAACATGAGTAGAGGGACTTTGTCCTTCTCTTATTGTGGATCATCATAATGTCAGTCTTCTACACACATTATCCAAATGTCACCACAACACTACAACATACAACTATTCATGTCAACACAGATTCATAACATGCTGCTGAGCTCAGTCAAGTCTGGAATTAGATGATAAAGATCAAATCAGACATGTTGGACTAAAAACTGTCTTTGATTAACCACTGAAATGGATCAAATTTCAAATGTTCAGTCCTGTCTTGCTTGGTCCTGGTCTCTATCCTGCAGATCAGCTCAGAAAAGTAGATCCCTCCATACTTAAAAACCACAGACCAGAATCCAATCTACCATTTTAAAGTAACATTTTAGAAAAGCTTGTTTTCAATCAGCTAAATATTTTTTAATTTTTTAAATATATTTCAGACCAATCATAGTACTGAGGCTGTACTAGTCAAGATTGTAAATGACCTCAGGTGATTATGGATATGAAAAAAAACCAAAACAAAAAAACCCCCAAAAACAAATAAACAAAAAATCACCTGTATTAGTATCACTTCACTTAAGTGCAGCTTTTGACTTAAGGTCACACCATTCTTTTAGATAGACTTCACATCCTGACTGGCCTCTTTGGTACTGTTTTTATTTGGTTCAAGTCTTATCTTACTGACAGAGAATTTTATGTTAGCATGGGCGAATGTTCTTCTAAAAGCTATAAATTAAATGATGGTGTTCCCCAAGGTTCAATTTTAGGTCCTACACTTTTTAACCTTTACATGCTGCCACTTGGAAATGTCATCAGGAAACAGTGCATGAGCTTCCATAGCTATGCTGATGATAAACAGCTTTACAGTGACCCAGGGCCACTCCAGGCTCTTTTTAACTTTATTTTAGATATCAAGTTATGGATGGCAGAAAATTTTCTACAGCTCAATCAGGACAGTCTCTGGCACTAAACGCCTGTAAACAAGTGAAAAACCAAGGAGTCATCTTCAACTCAGATCTTAGTTTTGAGCCTCACATTAAAAATGTAATTAAACTGCTTTTTATCATCTGAAGAACATTGCCAGAGTGCAACCATTTCTCTCTCAAGCCAATGCAGAGACATTGCTGCAGGCTCTGATCACCTGCAGAATTGATTACTGCAACACTCTGCTTTCTGGTCTCCCTAAGAAGAACATATCTAAGCTACAGCTGCTTCAAAGTTCAGCAGCATGTGTACTGACAAAGACCAGACAGAGAGCACACATTACACTGATTTTAAAGTCTCTGCACTGGCTTCCTGTCTGCTTCAGAACTGATTTTAAGATCCCTTTATTGGTTTATGAAGCTCTTAATGGTCTTGGTCCAACCTATTTATCATATTTGCTTTTAACCTATGAGCCCTCTAGAACCCTCTGGTCTTCTGGTAGTGGCCTTTTAATTAAACCTAAAGTCAGAACAAAAACCTATGGAGAAACTTCCTTTTATTACTATGGTCCACGTCTCTGTAACAGCCTCCCTGAAGACCTGAGGGCAGCAGAGAACTCTGATACTTTTAGAAGCAAACTCAAGACCTACCTCTTTAATCTGGCTTTTAATTGAAGTTTATTTGTTTATTTGTCTGTTTATCCACGTTAGTCTGTTTTATTACTCATTTATTTATATATATATTTATTGTTTGTTTGTTTTTGTTTGTACTTTTGTTTGTTTCTTGGTTTGTTTACGGGATTTCTGTATTTACTCCGTCAAATTTTCTCTTTTAACATTTTTCTGATCATTTTTCAAACTTCACTTTGATTTCTTTTAAATTATTCACTTTATTCTATTATCATTTTGATTGTTCCTGTTATTTATTTGTTTTATATTATTTTGCTATTTTGATTATTTATCCTGCCTCCAGTGTTTTCTCATTGCAAAGCCTTGAGATTTATGATAGTATTTCCTGAGTTCCTGTTTTTAGTGGAAACTTCACTTAACTGTGGTTATTGATGGATTTTGGGTGTGTGTCTGTGTGGAGTGGAGGGACTAACACTGTGTACAGCACAATGTATTTGTATGAAAAGTGCTATAAAAATAACATCTGATTGATTGAACTGACTGAAATGAAGTGAAACAGAAGGAATAATTCTTAGTCTGAGAGAAGAAAAAGTCACAATATGGAACAACTATTTACAATGTCATTCATTCATTCATTCAAGATGAATGGATTCAAGTTCTGTATGAATATAAACCAGGTTCAGTTGTGGATTAAAGATATAAGATCTACAACAGTAACAGTAACTGACCTCAGAGTCTCCAGTCTACAGTGTGGACTCTCCAGAAAACCACACAGCAGCTTCACTCCTGAATCCTGCAGCTTGTTGTAGCTCAGGTCCAGGTGTCTCAGATGGGAGGGGTTGGACTTCAGAGCTGAGGCCAGAGAAGCACAGCTGATCTCTGACAAACTGCAGGAACTCAATCTGAATAAAGAATAAATCATGTAGATAAAAATCATTTCTAATCCAATCAGATATGTCCTAATCAATGAGCTTTCACTAACATGAGTAGAGGGACTTTGTCCTTCTCTTATTGTGGATCATCATAAGGTTTACAATTGATAATGTCAGACCAAGGATATAATGTAGAAGTACAATAATTATTTTTAAGTTTCCTACTTAATTAGTAACAAATTATTATGAGAGTGTGATGCATGTTAAAACAGTAACAGTAAATTAACTATTTCAGTTTCCAAAGCAGGAAGGAGAAAAGCAGTTAACTTCTTATAGGCTCAGTCTGACTGAGATGTTCATTTATAATCATATGAAATCTTTAAGTGTGTGGACAGTTTTTCTAATAGACATCAGAGGATTTAGTTTTAATCAACAATTATCATCACAAAGTCTCCTCATGTTATTCTGAGCTGCAGTGATGAAATAAGAGTAAAAGCATCAACAGTGTCAGGAATTCTGTCAGATTAAAGAATCTTTGTTCACTTCAAATGAAACTAGAATATTTATTATGTTGTTGTTTAGTGATAAACTCTCCTTCCGGTTGTTTTAAAACCAGAGTGAACAGATGGAAAACCTCCAACAGAAAAATGATTCAACTCATCTAGAAATTTTTTTGTCACTTTGTTATAAACACTTTTGTCCCATTTGGGATCCTGTAGGAATGATGATTCCATCTTTTCCAGTGATCTGATTGGTCAATATTTGGGCTGTTGACAGGTTTTGATCTGATCCTCTGAAGTTGACCTGCTCCAGAGCAGGTTAGCTGTGCAGCATAAGTTACCATGGCGATGTAACCTGTTCACAAGTGAACCACCTTCATAATTCTGAAAACCCAGAGTTAAACCTGAAGTTACCGGGCTAATCCCAAATCCTGATTCACAGTACAGGTCTCTGATCAGCTCAGGAAATCTAGAACTAAACCCATGTTAAAGTGAAGAGAAAGTATTTTAATCCCAAAGATGCTGATTTAATAAAGTTTGTACTTAGATGATAAATATCAACTCAGATGAAGACGAATAAAATCCTCTTCATTGTTAAAGTTTTTACATGACCTTCTGCTTTATGAACTTTGTAGCTGAATAGGTTTTTGTAATTAAATGTGAGGGTTGAGTTAGGCTTAGAGGCCTGGCTGGTTTAGGTTTGTAACTCCACCCACTAATGGGTAGGAATAGATATGCCTGTCTTTAAAAGCCCAGGTGAGGGTGCAGCACTTCCTCTTTGTCTGAGGCCTCCTGTGAGCAGTGCTTTGGTGTGTGCAGGTGAGGGAAAGTTGGATTTGGAGAGAGAGACAAAGGGAAAAGGTTATTTGTTTTGTTAATAGAGGTATTTTCTGATTCCACAGATCTGTGCAGTCCTGTGCGCCTGTAGGCTGTTGATGCCATGCTCAAGAGGTTGGATGTGGTTCAACAAAACTCAGCTCGTTCCCTGTGTTCTATAGCAATGTGTGTTTCCATCTGACAGGAAGACTGAGGGTTGCACCTTGTTGAGTCTTATCCACTGAACCAGACAGAGCCAGGGGATTCTGTAGTAGGCCCCCACATGTCCTTAAGTATAAAACTTATTTAAAGGCAGTGTAGTGGGGCTGTATCCCCTAAAGTATTAATACACATTTTTAATAGTTGTTGTCGCCTCTTTCAGGCCCAGATCCAGACTGCTGCTTTGCCTGAGCGGTTCTTTTATTGGCTGGCTTTATTTACTTCACATGTTGTTTTTACAGGGACTGATGTAATGATTCTGCTGCACTGACATTAGTTCCTGTGAACTCATTATTGAGTTTTTAATTATCTGTCCATATTAGTCCTTTCTTGTTCATTTTATCTGAACCAACTGATTTCAATTGTTTTTATTTTTAGGTAGAGGTCCAGCCTGTGGGGAGCAGTTTGCAGGGTACACACTCTGCATGCTGTGTGGTAATATAAATGGTGGCAATCACATAGTCATGTCTTGAATTTTCTCATGTGTAGTTCAGTGTTTGTAGACTTGCAGTGTTTGAAGTGTTTTCTAGTGGGACCAGCACCAGGTGAGCACATGGTGTGAGTATAAGCAGGTTGTGATAGAATCTCCCCACAGTGAGGACTCTACCATTGTTTTAAACTGTTATTGTTGCATTCAGTTGGTGCTATCTAGGTTATTTCAATACTGTAGAATAAATGCTATCATTTGTACTTACCTGAGTGCTTTTGTTCTTTCAGGCCTGTTAGTTCTCAACACTTCCTGTCTTAATTATCTAGGTTTAAATAAACTTAATATTTGTTTGAATGCATGTCTGCTACTCTTCCTTTTTGAACTTTTTACATATTTGTGTCACCACTCAGTATCAGTAAGTTATATTACTTTGAGCTTTATCATTTTAACTCCTCAGACCTCTCTACACTCTGAGTTAGGTCACATGAACTGAAATGAAGTGAAACTGAAGGAATAATTCTTAGTCTGAGATAAGAAAAAGTCACAATATGGAACAACAACTATTTACAATCTCATTCATTCATTCACTCATTCAAGTGAATGGATTCAAGTCTGGATGAAGATAAACCAGGTTCAGTTGTGGATTAAAAATATAAGATCTACAACAGTAACAGACAGTGAACTGACCTCAGAGTCTCCAGTCTACAGTGTGGACTCTCCAGAAAACCACACAGCAGCTTCACTCCTGAATCCTGCAGCTTGTTGTAGCTCAAGTCCAGGTGTCTCAGATGGGAGGGGTTGCACTTCAGAGCTGAGGCCAGAGAAGCACAGCTGAACTGTGACAACCAGCAGGAACTCAACCTGAATAAAGAATCATGTGGATAAAAATCATTTCTAATCCAATCAGATATGTCCTAATCAATGAGCTTTCACTAACATGAGTAGAGGGATTTTGTCCTTCTCTTATTGTGGATCATCATAATGTCAGCCTTCTACACACATCATCCAAATGTCACCACAACATTCATACAACTATTCATGTCAACACAGATTCATAACATGCTGCTGACCTCAGTCCAGTCTGGAATTAGAAGATAAAGATCAAATCAGAAATGTTGGACTAAAAACTGACTTTGATTCACCACTGAAATGGATCAAACTTCAAATGTTCAGTCCTGATCCAGGAAAAATGTCTTGCTTGGTGATCACATGACCCAAATAAGAAAGAAAAGCTAGAAATAATTTACAATTGATATTGTCAGATAAATGATATAATGTAGATAAGTACAAGAATTATTTTTAAGTTTCTTACTTCATTAGCAACAAATTATTATGACAGTGTGATGCATGTAAAAAAGGAATAGTGAATTAACTCTTTCAGCTTCCAAAGCAGGAAGGAGAAAAGCAGTTAACTTCTTATAGGCTCAGTCTGACTGAGATGTTCATTTATAATCATATGAAATCTTTAAGTGTGTGGACAGTTTTTCTAACAGACATCAGAGGGTTTAGTTTTAATCAACAATTCTCATCACAAAGTCTCCTCATGTTATTCTGAGCTGCAGTGATGCAATAAGAGTAAAAGCATCAACAGAGTCAGGAATTCTGTCAGATTAAAGAATCTTTGTTCACTTCAAATGAAACTAGAATATTTATTATGTTGTTGTTTAGTGATAAACTCTCCTTCTGTTTGTTTTAAAACCAGAGTGAACAGATGGAAAACCTCCAACAGAAAAATGATTCAACTCATCTAGAAATTTTTTTGTCACTTTGTTATAAACACTTTTGTCCCATTTGGAATCCTGTAGGAATGATGATTCCATCTTTTCCAGTGATCTGATTGGTCAATATTTGGGCTGTTGACAGGTTTTGATCTGATCCTCTGAAGTTGACCTGCTCCAGAGCAGGTTAGCTGTGCAGCATAAGTTACCATGGCGATGTAACCTGTTCACAAGAGAACCACCTTCGTAATTCTGAAAACCCAGAGTTAAACCTGAAGTTACCTGGCTAATCCCAAATCCTGAGTCACAGTACAGGTCTCTGATCAGCTCAGTAAATCTAGAACTAAACCCATATTAAAGTGAAGAGAAAGTATTTTAATCCCAAAGATGCTGATTTAGTAAAGTTTGTGCTTCTCATTTACACTGTGGTTATTGATGGATTTTGGGTGTGTGTCTGTGTGGGGTGGAGGGACTAACACTGTGTACAGCACTTTGTGTTACAATGTATATGTATGAAAAGTACTATGAAAATATCTGATTGATTGAACTGACTGAAATGAAGTGAAACTGAAGGAATAATTCTTATTGTGAGATAAGAAAAAGTCACAATATGGAACAACAACTATTTCAAATCTCGTTCATTCATTCATTCAAGATGAATGGATTCAAGTCTGGATGAAGATAAACCAGGTTCAGTTGTGGATTAAAGATATAAGATCTACAACAGTAACAGACAGTGAACTGACCTCAGAGTCTCCAGTCTACAGTGTGGACTCTCCAGAAAACCACACAGCAGCTTCACTCCTGAATCCTGCAGCTTGTTGTTGTCACTCAGGTCCAGGTGTCTCAGATGGGAGGGGTTGGACTTCAGAGCTGAGGCCAGAGAAGCACAGCTGATCTCTGACAAACTGCAGGAACTCAATCTGAATAAAGAATAAATCATGTGGATAAAAATCATTTCTAATCCAATCAGATATGTCCTAATCAATGGAATGAAGCTTCATCAATCTGACTCAGACAAATGTGTAGAAGAATACTGAATTCTCCCATTCTGCTCTGATATATTCAGACCTCTGTTCTTGGCTGAAGGTGTGTGTTTCCTGATTCTACTCTCCTCTACACCAGGAGAGAAAACACCTGCTTCTGACTTATTTAACACAAAATATGGAAAGACTTTAAAGGAGCAGTGTGGAGGATTTAGGGAGATTTATTGGCAGAAATGGAAGATAATATTCATGATTATGTTTCAAGTAGAGTTTAGTCGTCTGAAATGTGAATTTGATTTATCAGGTTTACATGAAAACAAAAAGAGTCAAAATAACATGAATAGATTAACAATGAATGTAGAATGTAAGAGTTACTAATAAACAGAAAAACTTAACAGCAATAATCACAACCAACTGAAACATCTACATTTGACAAACAATCTCAGAAAAACACACAGCTGACCTAAAGATTATAAAACTATTATGAGAATAATGAGAATAATTTCATACTGTGTATATCTGAAAAAACTAAACTACTAATCTACACTGACTGATAATGTTAAAGATCATGTCTGGACTTACACAGCCTTTTTGCAGTTTCCCACAGCTGGGATCAGTCTCTGTCGTCCCTCCAGTGATGTGTTGTACTTCTTCAGGTCCAACTCATCCAGAACCTCCTCTGACATCTGCAGAACGTAGGCCAGAGCTGAACAGTGGATCTCAGAGAGTCTCTTCTCTGATCTGTTCTCTGACTTCAGGAACTGTTGGATCTCCTGGTGTACAGAGCAGTCGTTCATCTCCATCAGACAGAGGAAGATGTTGATGCTTCTGTCAGGAGAGATATCATCTCTGTTCATCTTCTTCAGGTTGTTGATGGCTCTCTGGATGATTTCTGGTCTGTTCTCTGTCTGACCCAGAAGGCCTCCTAAGAGTCTCTGGTTGGACTCCAGAGACAGGCCATGAAGGAAGCGAACAAACAGGTCCAGGTGGCCATTTTTACTTTGGAGGGATTTCTCCATGGAATCCCTCAGGAGGACATCGAGTGATGGATAGCTGCTATTGTCATTTTCAAAACAAGTTGAAGGTTTTGAGTCCCACTGTTCGTAGCCTTGTCCCAGGAAAGTCCTCAGCTCTCTTGTCTTCCTCTCAGTGTAACAGTGGAACATGTAGAGTGCAGCCAGAAACTCCTGAATGCTCAGATGAACAAAGCAGTAGACTGTTTTCTGGAAGATCACACTCTCTCTTTTAAAGATCTCTGTACAAACTCCTGAGTAAACCAAGGCCTCTGTGACATCAAGACCACACTGCTCCAGGTCGTCTTGGTAGAACATGATGTTTCCTTTCTCCAGATGTTCAAACGCCAGCCTCCCCAGCTTCAGAAGAACTTCCCTGTCAGCCTCCATCAGATCCTGTGGACTCGTCTCATGTCCCTCATTATATTTGTGCTTCTTCCTCTTTGTCTGAACCACCAGGAAGTGTGAGTACAGGTCAGTCAGGGTCTTGGGCAGTTCTCCTCTCTCCTCTGTGGTCAACGTATGCTCCAGAACTGTAGCAGTGATCCAGCAGAAGACCGGGATGTGGCACATGATGTGGAGGCTTCGTGAAGTCTTGATGTGGGAGATGATCCCTCTGGCCTGCTCCTCCTCTCTGAACCTCTTCCTGAAGTACTCTTCCTTCTGAGGGTCAGTGAACCCTCTGACCTCTGTCACCATGTCAATACACTGAGGAGGGATCTGATTGGCTGCTGCAGGTCGTGTGGTTATCCAGAGGCGAGCAGAGGGAAGCAGTTTCCCCCTGATGAGGTTTGTCAGCAGCACATCCACTGAGGTGGACTCTGTAACATCAGTCAGGATCTCAGTGTTGTGGAAGTCCAGAGGAAGTCGACACTCATCCAGACCGTCAAAGATGAACAGAACCTGGACCTCTTCAAACCTGCAGAGTCCTGCTTCTTTGGTTTCAGTAAAGAAGTGATGAACAAGTTCCACCAAGCTGAACTTTTTCTCTTTCAGCACATTCAGCTCTCTGAACGTGAATGGAAATGTGAAGTGTATGTCCTGGTTGGCTTTGTCTTCAGCCCAGTCCAGAGTCAGCTTCTGTGTTAAGACTGTTTTCCCAATGCCAGCCACTCCCTTTGTCATCACTGTTCTGATTGGTCCGTCTCTTCCAGGTGAGGCTTTAAAGATGTCTTCTTGTCTGATGCTTGTTTCTGGTCTGGCTGGTTTCCTGGATGCTGTTTCAATCTGTCTGACCTCATGTTCATCATTGACCTCTCCAGTCCCTCCCTCTGTGATGTAGAGCTCTGTGTAGATCTGATTCAGAAGGGTTGGGTTTCCTGCTTTAGAGATCCCCTCAAACACACACTGGAACTTCTTTTTCAGAGTAGATTTAAGTTTACGTTGACAAACTGCAGCAACATGTCCTGAATGAACAAACAAGAAACAACATCAATGACTGATTCATAAAGAAAACATGACATGTTCATCCCCCTAAAGAACACACATGAACATATTTCCCTCCATGTCTTGAGACGTTTGTAAATGTCCCATTTGTCCATCATGTTGAATCTTTAGAGAAATCCTCTTACTGCTGTGCAGACAGTCAGCCAGCTCCTCCTGCTTCATTCTCCTCAGGAAGTTCACTGTGATCTTCACAAAAGCCTCTCTGCTGCTCCTCCTCTGCTCTTCATCCTCACTGTCCAACACCTCCTCATCCTCCCTCTGACTCTCTGAGCATTCTGGATAATCTGGACTCACAGCCTTCTGGATCTTCTTCAGCTCCTTCTTCACAAAAGTGACAATGTTCTCCTCCAGCAGCTGGAACAGAAAACTATATGAATGACACAATCAAAGTAAAACCATGGAGCCAAACATCAGATCCATGTTGGACACACTGACAATCCACTGCTCTAAAAAGTGCAGCATGGAGATTATTGTCAACACAACAGATGTCAAAATAGTTTTTGTCCATGTACAGACCATAAATATGGAGTCCAGGTGTGTTTGATGCTGCTGGGCAGACTGAGCACTGGGAACCTCTGAGCTCTCCTGGTCTACTCTGTGGAGGAATCATGAAGAATTAGCTCACATTATGTTTGAGAGGAAACAAGCAATCAGTTCTGTACCTCATGACCTAGAGTCATCACAACAAGTCCACCTTTTAAATGATGAGTTTTAAGGACTCACACTGGGTTTGACAGAAGTCTCACCTCTGCTACAGGACACTAACACAAACACTGGAACTGGATAGGTGCTGAGTTACAGGGAGTTTTAGTTCTGATCTGAATGACACATATAAGAACAGAAGAAGTGCTTTTCTTGAAAAAAGAAATATCAACTTTGCCACTAAAGCCTGTGTTTCAGCCTGATCATGTTCATATACTGTGTCATTCATGAAGCCTGGAGAAAAAACACAGTTATACACAGTTATAAACACAGGACAGCTGTCTGATACATTTTAAACTCAGCTGCAGCTCACTTCTTTGTAGCAGAGGGAGGCTGTCCTTTGAAATTAGTGGAGGGACGCTTTGACCTGTCACTCTTCATGGACACACAGCTGGGCTCAGGTACAGGGAGGTCTGGCCTCTTATGGATCCTTGTGGACACAGAGATTAAGACCATCAGGGACATGGGGAAAGGGACAACATATCTATTATTTATACAGTGTTCTTATAGTAAAGAAGAAAACATGTAGTCAGTTGCAGCTCACTTCTTTGCAGCAGAGGGAGGCTGTCCTTTGAAATCAATGGGGATACCCTTTGACCTGTCACTCTTCATGGACACACAGCTGGGTTCAGGTCCATGTTCAGGTCCAGGTCCAGCAGAGTCTGGTGTGTGCTGCTGCTCTGGCCTTCAACACAACACACACAGAGCTTTGAGTGTGAATAATGATGGTGCAGTGATGTGAGTGCTGAGCTCTGACATGGAGAAGAGTCATGGACAGTTAGAGATCCTCATCTCACCTCTGAGCTTTGGTCTGGATCTCATGGTCCCCACACAGACTGCTTTTAGGGGGAGGGGCTCCCTCCTCTCTGTCCTCACACTGATTCATGATGCTGAATTCACATCCACATCAGCTCACACACACTTTCTACCTTCATCTGGAGAGAAAACACAAGTCATTCATCTGCACATCAACTGAAATCATCCTCAGGTTCAGGTTCAGGTTCATGTTACTTTATTTGTACCTGTAGGTAGATTTGTTTTGCAGCCAGATGATCAGATGATGACGTCCTTTTGACACATATACACAGAACACAAAGCACAAAGAAATGTAACACAAAACCAACACAGCTGACTATAAACATGATGAAGGTAAAAGTGCTCAATGCTCCACCAATCAGGACATCAAAGGGTCAATAAAGAATAACTCTGGTAAAAGGTAAAATAATAAAAACCTTTAGTTTAAAATAATTTTTTTCTTATTATTATTATCTTTTAAAATTACTTTATTGATCCCTTCTGGGGAAATGACTCTCTGCATTTTACCCACATCAAGTGAACAAAACACACACACAAGCATGCACATGCACTAGAGACGCTGTGGCAGGGGGCTACACAGTGAGGCGCCTGGGGAGCTGGGGTGGATCGGTGCCTTGCTCAAGGGCACTACAGCCATGGTCACAGAGGCAGGGGAGACACGTCTCCTTCACCACCACTGTATCCGCGCCTCTCAGTTTTTATATCACTGGGTTTTTCATCTTTCAATTCAAATGTGAGGTTCGATTGTATTAAAAGCAGAAGAGAAGTCCACAAATAAAAGCCTGGTGTGTGTCCCATTAAAATCCAGATGTTTAAAAAGCATGTTGAGCAGAGTCCCTGTAGCATCCTCCACTCCTCTGTGAGGCCTGTATGCAAACTGCAGAGGATCCAGTGCATGTTCAGTTTGCTTCAGGACCTCAGATCTGACCAGTTTCTCAAAATTTTTCATTCAAATTGAAGTCAGGGCGACTGCTCTAAAATCATTCAGTGGTTTGGGACAGCAACCACAGCATCTTTCCAGAGCTTAGGGACATGTTGTGTCTGTAAGGACTTATTAAAAATATACTGAAACACAGGTGTAAGAGCCATAACAACAGTGTTCAAGGGTTAACTGAGAAAAATGTTGTAATTCCCCTTTTTCGGTTGATTGTTTATGAGGTCACAGCCATTTTGGCATCAGTTACGATTAAGCAGCCTAAGGAGCAAGATAATTTTTTTTGACGGTACGTTTACGATTTAATCTTGTAACTTTGTTTTTGCTTTTTTAAGTAAAGTTTTTTGGAAGTTTCATTACCAGTCATACTTAGTGCTGAAGGTTTGCTTAATAGTAGCGGTAAAGAAGATTAGTGGACAGATTGCCACTGTCATACTTTGTGAATTTATGTCAAGTTATGCCTTTGTCTCGTGTCTATGTTGTCTCGTGGTTTCCTGTTTTATTTTGAAATCATTGTCCTTGTGTTTCTTGTCTCATTTTACTTCCTTCCTTTGTCTGGTTTCCCGCCTTTGTGATTGTCTTCCCCGCCCTAATTGTTTGCACCTGTTTCCCCTTACCTGTTGTGTATATATAGTATGCGTTTCCCCCTGTTCCGTGCCAGTTCGTCTTGTCTTTTGTCGAGTGACCCAGAGCCTATTCCTTGTGATTAATCTCCATGTCAGGTTTTTGTGTTCTTTTGTACTTTGGTCGTTCTTATTATTGCCTTGTTGCCTTGCCTTTGATTTGAGTTTGTGTTTTTTCCTCGACAGAGTGATTTTGAGTTTCCTTGTAAGAGTGATTTTGTGTTCTTTTTTGATACTTTGTTTCCTTGCATTTTTCCCCTATTGGGTAATTATTTGTTACTTTGTTAAATAAAGACATTATTTTTGATTTTACTCGTTCGAGTTGTGCCTTTGGGTTCAACCCTGTTCAGTTGTGACAGCCGCTACATGTGAGTCAAAAAAAAAAACTCGACGAAAAGAAGAATGGACTAACGTGGATTAAGCCATTTCTGAATGGATGAGGATTAAAACCCAAGCCCTCATAACGAAAGAAAGTAAGCCTGTGGATGTTTTGCAACAAGTTTCGACAACTTACTTTAATGACCTCCTTAATTGCCTGTCAGAGACGTGCAGCGCATAAATGGCGAACGCATTGCTTTGACGTGGATTTGGATATCAGTGGTTAGCCAAGTGGTTCTTGCTGTGGCCATGGAAGAATCCGCCCATAAGAGGGCGCCAAAGCCCACAGAGAAGGCAGTGGAGGATAAAATATGCAGGCTTATTGGACCCAGAAGGGGTAAATTATTTCAGCCTACAAGCATGATTAGAATTATTGAAAACTTGAAACTTGATGGCTCAACTGTGCATGAGGTAGAAGAAATGCTTCATGATCAGTTTGGTAAAACATTCACTGAGTTTGAGGATAAAAATGCAGCAGTTGTGGCTTTATTGGATGAACATGAGGGACAAGCAGATCAACATAACTGGTATGAACCAAGAGCAGCACCATTAAGAGACTTTGTTGAAAATACTGAAAACTGGTGTGCTGTAATGAAGAAGAAATTAACAGATAAAAATAGTGCAAATGAAAATCCAAGAAGCAATCTTGGTGAGGATGATGTCAAAGCAGAGGACAGTGTATCTCAAGCTGCTACAGGGTGTCGACATAGTAAGAAATACTCAGTTGCATTATCAACAACTACTGGGTCTTCAGCACATATGAAGCAAGAAGCAGAGCGTGCAGCTTTGATGACACGTTCAGCAGCTTTAAGGAAGAAACAGGAGTTGGAAAGTGAAGAGCTGAAGCTGAAAGCTAAAATGGAACAGCTTGCTCTTGACACAGCTATTGCAGAGTCTAACGCCAAACTCAAGGTGTTCAAGGAATATGACAGTGAGAAAGGAAGTATTAACAGCATTGTATCTCAAAGGCGTTCACAAAGTAAACCAGAAGAAGAAAGCGCAAATGCTATGCAATCCTTGAATGCTGCTACAGGAGGACATGCAGCATACATTCCTGGCACATTGGCGCAGCCTTTACCAAACACACATCAGATTAAGCCACCTGGCAGCAGCCACCCACGGGCAGCTCACAATGATGGAGGACTGCAGAGGCAGAATGAAATCACTGAGATGCTGGTACAGCAACAGAGGAGATCATATCTCCCTTCAAAAGCCATTCCAGTTTTTAAAGGTGACCCTCTCACTTATAAGTCCTTCATTAGGGCATTTGAGCATGCTGTGGATGATAAAACAGACAGTTATAAGGACAAGTTGTACTACTTGGAGCAGTATACGAGCGGGGAGCTGCAAGAACTTGTTCATAGCTGTGAGCATATGTCACCTGACAGAGGCTACCTCGAGGCCAGAAAGTTGCTCCAGAGGCAATATGGAGACGAGCTGAAGATCGCCAATGCATACATGGATAAAGCTTTGAAATGGCCTCAGATCAAATCTGAAGATGGTAAAGCATTAAGTTAATTTCCTGATTGGATGTAGGAACACAATGGACAATACTGAATTCATGGAAGAAATGGATAATTCTACTAATATGCGAGTTGTTATTTCAAAGCTTCCTTACAAGCTTAGAGAGAAGTGGAGAACAGCTGCATTCAAAATTCATGAGACAGGAAGAGGACGAGCAAGGTTTTCTCACCTAGTTGACTTCATTGACAAACAAGCAAAAGTAGCTCTGGATCCTCTTTTTGGTGACGTTATAGAGAGTCCACACTTTGCCAAAGAAAAAGAAAAGGCTACAAAAGAGAGGAACGTCAGGAAAACTGGACAAAGAGAAGGTTCCTTTGCTACAACTGTGGAGGATACAACCATGGAGGCAACTGCTAAGAAAAGCAGATGTTCTCACAGCTTTTCACAAAGCTTGTCTTTTTTTGCCAGAAGAATCATGCACTTTCTGTATGCGACAACATTAAAGAGCTGAAAAACATGGAACGGATTGACTTCCTGAAATCTAAAGGCTTGTGTTTCGGATGTCTCACCTTTGGGCACCTCAGCAAAAAATGCAAAAAACGACTTAAGTGTCAAGTTTGTTCTCAGTCGCATCCAGACATGTCAAAACAGAAGATAACAATGCTTCAGAAAAGGTGGAAGAAAACAATGATGGGAACAACATAGTGTCCAGTGCCTATGTGTCGTGTGGTCAAGAGTCAAGTGGAAACACTGGGGCTGGAGAGGAAGAATGTGTGCTTGCTGTTGTACCGGTTAAAGTGAAATCCAAGAAGAGTGAGAGATATGTGGAAACATATGCCTTCATAGATCCTGGCAGCACCGCAACATTCTGCACTGAAGACATTCAGAGAAAACTAAATCTTAAAGGAAAGAGCACCCAGTTTCTTCTTGACACAGTACAAGACAATTCTGAAAGTCACAAGTTAATGAAAAGTGTTGTTCTTTCAGATCTTGAGGTATGTGGTCTTGAAGACGATAAATACATTGAGCTGCCAAAGGTGTTTACATACAACCACATCCCAGTAAAGAAAGAAAATAGCCCACAACAAGAAGACATTGCCCACTGGCAGTATCTGAAAGAAATACACATGCCTCGTATTCAAGCAGAAGTGGGAATGCTTATTGGTGCCAATGTACCAAAAGCCATTGAGCCATGGCAAGTCATATGCACCTGGTTTCAAGCTCAGCCAAGGTAGTTGATGGGCATTACTGCCTGTGTTTGCCCCTGAGAAATGTGAACATTAAAATGCCAATCGCTGCATGGCACAGCAGCGGATTGACAAGCTCAAAAGAAAGTTTAAGAGAAACCCAGACTTCCATAAAGACTACATATTATTCATGAAAGGTATCATTGAAAACGGCTACGCTGAGAAAATACCAGCTGAGCAACTCAGTCGCAGTGATGGCTGCATGTGGTACGTCCCTCACCACGGTGTGTACCATCCCAAGAAAAAAAAGATAAGAGTAGTCTTTGATTGCACAGCCACATATCAGGGTATCTCCGGACCTCACTATCAACCTTATTGGTGTCCTGCTGAGGTTTAGAGAGCATCCAGTGGCGCTGATGGCAGATGTGGAGTCCATGTTCTATCAGGTTAGGGTCCCGGAGGAAGACATAGACCTGCTGCGGTTTCTGTGGTGGCCAGAAGGCAATCTAAACAGCAATGTGGAAGAATACAGAATGAAGGTACACCTTTTCGGTACTACATCTTCACCCAGTTGTGCCTCCAAGTGGGTGAGTAACAGAAAGACAGTCTTGTCTATTCCAGACAATGAGAAAGCACTTTAAGCCACAACACACTCACAATGGAACGTGCACTTGGCGTGCAGTGGTGCACAGAGACTGACAGGTTCAGCTTCCAGATAAATATGCAAGGTAAGCCAGTCACCACCTTTTTGGCGAACAGAGTCACCACCATAAGGGACCATTCTCATCCCACTCAATGGCGCTATGTCCACTCGGCACTAGGATAGGATAGGAACTTTATTGTCACTTGCACAGAAGTACAGGCGAAATTTCGGGACAGAAACAATACAGCCAATATGCAAAAAGCAATTTCATCGATCCGCGTTGAATTTATCTAGATCAGTAGTCAATCGGACTGGTATTGGTGCTCATCATCCCCTGCAGATGCATGGAGTAGCTTCGACATCTCCAGGTGTTCGGACTGTCTTCCGATGTTATCACCTCGTCTCCGTTCCTCCTCAGATCGGGCTGAGATGTCACTGATCAGTCCTTCAATCCGAGCCAACTTCTGGTGGAATTCCGTCAGCCGAGTATCCACGAACCTGTGGTGCTGTTTTATCTCCGCGCTTAGCGTTAGTGCCAATCTGCCAGCAGCGGTTTTTCCAATTCTCCGATAGATCAGGGCAGTACCCAGGCCAATCAGTAGTATCCCTGCTATCAATGTCCAATAGATAAATAGATCCTCCACGTCTTCCAGGGACAGCGCTTCCAGGCACACCAGACGCCAGGAGTCCCAGGCATCTCGGACATACCCCGCAGCGAATGTCCCCTCAGGGCAGAGTGGTTCTCCTGGTGATTCTTTTCTTTGTGGGAAAATTTTGTCCAATGCACTGAGTGACCAGTTAATAAGCTCCATCTCAAAAAAAAATAAAAAATATATCCCAAGAGTAGCAGAGCAGGGTGTTCAGGAAAGAAAATCACCAAGACGAGACGAGAGAAACAAAAAAGCAAGCCAAGAGACAGTAGGAGCAGTCAGAAACACGTCTGCACTCCTCAGAAGCAGGAAGTAGGGTAGTTGAGAAAGGAGCTCAAAGCTACTGTCAGTCTGAAAACAACTCAGAAAAACAAAACAAGCTCACTGCAGAGCACATGTTGAAATTCAAATCAACAATTCCACAGCCTGCGTTATCACTGGAAGAGCTGGTCAGAGCAGAAACAGAGCTCATACAGCAAAGTCAGAGGCAGGATTTCTCAGAGATCTGTGCTCTACGAGAAAGGGCTCCAATCAAGAAAAAAAGTCAGATCTACAGACTGGACCCTATATTGCAGGATGGTATACTAAGAGTTGGAGGAAGGCTTAATGAGGCTGCAATGCCACAAGAGGCTAAACATCCAGCCCTCCTCTCTAAGCAGTCACCTATAGCAAACCTCATACTGTAGCACATCCACCAGGAAGTTGGACATTGTGGTCGCAACTATATGCTGTCAGTGCTGCGACAAAAGTATTGGATCCCTCAAGCTAACTCAGCTGTAAGGAGGATTATCTCAAAGTGCAGTGTGTGCAGAAGACTCAATGCTAAGGCTGGACGACAGAAAATGGCATACCTGCCTGAGGACAGGTTACTACCTGATCAGCCACCCTTTACCAATGTCGACTTCTTCTGGCCATTTGAGGTCAAATGTGGAAGGACCCTTGTCAAGTGATATGGTGTGATTTTTACCTGCCTCACCATCAGAGCCATGTCATGTCATATCATGTCATCATCTGCCGCTTATCTGGGTCCAGGCCCATGTTGTGGGGGCAACTCCCGCCCAGTCCACAATGCACTGAAGTCCTACAGCACCTCTCACAGGTGGTGAGCCCATGGGAAGTTGTGCAATCCAGAGTGGGACTCAAACCCACGACCCCGAGAGATTGAGTCTTGTGCTCTACCAACTGAGCTAACCGGGCGGCACCATCAGAGCCGTTCACTTTGAAGTAGCTCACAGTCTGGATACAGATTCCTGCATTAATACCATTCGTCGCTTTATATGCAGAAGAGGACAAGTAAAAATCTTACGCTCAGACAACGGAACAGACTTTGTTGCTGCAGAAAAAGAACTGCGCAAAGCTTTGGAAAACCTGAATCAGACCAAAATACAAGACACAATGACAGTACAAGGCATCAAGTGGATGTTCAACACACCAGCAGCCTCACACCAAGGTGGCGTGTGGGAAAGACAAATCCAGACTGTGAGAAAAGTCCTGAACTCTGTGCTACAGCAACAGTCTTTAGATGATGAAGGACTTCAAACTGTGTGTGAAGTGGAGGTCATCATCAATAACAGACCAATAACACATCTATCAGATGACCCCAATGATGTTGAAGCCTTGACACTTAACCACCTGTTGCTTATGAAAACCCAACCCGACATCCCACCAGGAGTCTTTGACAAGAACGATCAATATGCACGACGGCGATGGAAACAAGTACAGTATATTGCCAATCTATTTTTGACCAGATGGATGAGAGAATATTTGCCACTCCTTCAGGAGAGACAGAAGTGGTTCACACCACAGAGGAACTTCTCGCCAGGAGATATTGTACTGATAGTGGACGAATCTGCCCCTCGCAACTCGTGGAATATGGGTCGAGCGATAAAGACATTGCCAGATTCTAGTGGTACAGTGAGGCGAGTCAGCGTGCAGACTAAGACTAACATACTGGACAGACCTAAAAACGAACTGTGCCTGCTGAAACATGTGATGTGAACAGTTTGAGTATGTCAGTACGAGTGTCTACATGCAATATACATGTAACAGTATAATAGATGTTATGTTGAATGTTTTATGGCTCTACTGTTTGATAATTTGTGGTAATTGTTTTGCATCTCGCATAAGCAATTAGGGGCTGGAAATGTAAGAGCCATAACAACAGTGTTCAAGGGTTAACTGAGAAACATGTTGTAATGCCCCTTTTTTGGTTGATTGTTTGTGAGGTCACAGCGTCACAGGCGTCAGTTACGATTAAGCAGCCTAAGGAGCTTCACCCAGCTCAAAGTGCATAGTGTCTTTAAGTTTATGTTTCAGCTCCTGAGTTTCTGTGCTAAAATCAAAGGAATCAAAATTACAGTAAAAACAATTCAGAGCATTATCCAGCTTTGTGTCCGAGTTCTAACCATCTAAAAAACCACAAGTACTGCGCTCTGTGCTCTGAAGGCCTGCAGTAGTTTTCATGCTTGCCCAGGTTGAACCAAGTTTGTTTGCTGCCATCTTATTTTCCAGTTCTAATTTATAATCCTGCTTTGCTTTTACAATTTCAATCTTGAGTTCTTTTGTAGCTACCTGCAAGCAGCCTTCTGTTTAAAAGCAAGTGCTTTTCAATGTAAGCAGGATTTCACTAACCATGATTTGGTAAATCATGGTTTGTTGTTGGGAAATATTTTAACACGCTTATAGGGAATGATCATATCCCTGCAAAAGACCATGTATGAGCATGTTATATCCACCAATGAGTCCAAATCATCCCCACAGGACTGTGTGAAAACATCCCAGTCCGTGCAGTTAAAACATCCCTGGAGGCAGAGCACCGACTCATCTGTCCAGACCTTTATGTCCCTGATCTTTTTCTTCTCCCTCTTTAAAACAGTTTTATATGTGGGCAGCAAATGCACACAGCTGTGGAAGAGATTTATAGGCCCCCTGTATCGACCCATAGCACAGGTCGAGTGTCTTTTCCCACCTGGTTGGGCAGGAGATATACTGGTAAAAGTTTTTAAATGTCTCCATCATTTGTCCTGTAGAAATTCACATGGTCACCAAACTCCCTCCCAATTTCAACCCCTGTCAGTTTGCTTACCGCCCTAACCGCTCAACAACCGCCATCTCTTCTGTTCCCCACCTGAGCTCTCAACATCTGGAGGAGAAAAACACCCATGTGAGAATGCTGTTTGTGGACTTCAGCTCAGCATTCAACACAATCATCCCCCAGAACATGGTGAGCAAACTGACGACACTTGGGTTCAACACCGCCCTGTGCAACTGGCTGCTTGACTTCCTCACCAACCGCCCCCAGTCTGTCCGGGTGGGGAAGAACACCTCCTCGATCATCACCCCTCTGCGTCCTGAGCCCTTTGCTCTTAACTCTGATGACCCACGACTGCGTCTCCAGATCCACTACCAACCACATCATCAAGTATGCAGATGACACAACGGTAGTGGGCCTCATCCAAAACAATGATGACAGAGCATACAGACAGGAGGTGGAGCAGCTGGTGGACTGGTGCAGAAGTAACAGTCTAATCCTCAACGTTGATAAAACGAAGGAGATGATTGTGGACTTCCGGAAGAACCAGCCATGCCACTCCCCACTGCTAAATGACAATACAGCTTTGGAGGTGGTGGGAAGCACCACGTTCTTGGGGGTGCACCTAACAAATAAACTAACCTGGTCTGACAACACCATGTCTCTGGTGAAACGAGCACAGCAGCGTTTACACTTCCTCCGCAGGATGAAGAGATCACACCTCCCCCCTCCCATCCTCCCCACCTTCTACAGAAGCACCATAGAGAGTGTACTCACAAACTGTATCTCTGTGTGGTGTGGCAGCTAGACAGCTGCAGACTGGAAAAGCCTCCAGAGGGTGTTGAGGACAGCAGAGAAAATTTCTCTGCCTGCGGTCCAGGACACTGGACACAAATGCTGCCCGTCTCAGGCTCACAACATCATCAGAGACAACTCACACCCACATCACAGACTGTTCTCGCTTCTGGCCTCTGGAAAGAGGTACCACAGCATCAGAAGCAGAACAACTAGGTTCCACAACTCCTTCATTCCACAGGCTATCAGACTCCTGAATGCTCTGTAGCCTTCCAACAGGACACTGACAGGACACATGTGCAATAGTTTGCTCAGGGACCATATTTCCTATGTATATTTATTTATCCCACCTTGGACATGTGCAATTACTATAATAATCACTATAATATATATATATATATGTATATGTATATGTATGTATGTGTGTGTGTATATGTATATATGTATGTATGTATATATATATATATATATATATATTCTTACCGTCCTCAACCTCCACTATGCACAATCTCGCTGAAAATACTTACTTTGTTATTTGTAAATACTTTGTGTCTTTTTTTATGTTATTTTTATCCTTATTTTTATGGTAATTTATTTTCTGTTCCTTTCTACTGTGATCTTCTGAGCTGGTGCTGTCACGTCTAGCCCCTGAATCAGGTTATGGCTTTCATTCCTCTCTGCCCTCCTAGTTTGTGTGCCCGTTTTACTTTGTTGTTCTAACCTCTGTCTCGTTTCAGAATTACTTCCTGCCCTCCTGTGTTTCCCGCCTGTTTGATCACCTGGCCCCGCCCTAATGTGTTGCACCTGTTTCCCCATTGTCTCTCCACCCCCTCTAGTATTTAAGTCATGTCTTCCCCTTTGTTCCCTGCCAGTTCGTCTTCGTCCTTGTGGCAAGCGTTCCAGCATTATTTTCCTCGTGTGTTTTTCTAGTGTTCTCCGACCCAGTTTTCCCCTTGTGTTCCTGAGTTTGCCTAGCAATTTGGATACCTTTGCCTTATTCTTCTGACTACCGTGTACCGACCTCTGCTTGTTAATAAACCTTCCTTTTACTCACCGGAGCCAGCGTCGAGTTGTTGCTTTTGAGTCCCTGGTCCGAGCCCGGCCTGATAGTACGAACTGGCCAACATGGACTCAGCCAACTCCGACCAGGTCCGCCTCGTTCTCCAGATCCAAGAGGACAAGATCCGTAACCAGGAGGAGCAGATTAGTCTCCTGAGACACAAGATGAGGGAGATGGCGGATCGGCAGGGAAGTGTCATGACTGCGGTTGGCGAGCAACTCGCTCACCTTAACGAACAGTTCCAGAAGTTGCAGAGTCAGACTGCTGCGGCAGCGGTCGGTCCAGTCCCTCCTCCAGCAGCGCCCGCACCAGACCCTGCTCCCCCTCCTCACTACCCGGTATTACCGCTTCACCTTTCCCGGCCGGAGAAGTTTTCTGGAGATTCTGGTGATTGTAGAGCGTTTCTGACACAGTGTGACCTGCACTTCGAGCTGCAAGCCGCGGCTTTTCCGACAGACAGAGCCAAGATTGCGTACGTTATCTCCCACCTCACCGGTAGAGCCGAAGCCTGGGCCACGGCGGAGTGGAATCGGCGATCACCGGTGTGTTCCTCTTTCTTTTTGTTTTCAAAGACTTTCACACAAATCTTCCAGCACATAACTCCCGGCCGAGAGGCAGCTCGTGCGTTAGTCGGACTTCGACAGGGGAAAAGACGGGTCGCCGACTACGCCATTCATTTCCGCACTCTTGCAGCTGAGAGCGGCTGGAATCAGTCGGCGATGTTCGACGCATTCATTCACGGACTATCCAGCGCCGTAAAGGACCAGCTCGCTCCTTTGGAACTTCCCGCGGACTTGGACTCTCTCATCGCCTTGACGATTAAGATCGATAAGAGATTAATGGAAAGAGAGAAAGAAAGACAGCGTGAGTCCCCGCCTCATCTGAGGACGCAGCACTCCAGTTCGGAGCCCGCTCCTTGGCGTCTGCAACCTGCCCTCCCAACGCCCCCCGCCTCGTCGGAGGAACCCATGCAGTTGGGACGGACCCGACTGACCCCGGAAGAGCGACAGCGCCGCCTACGCGAGGGGCGGTGCCTCTACTGCGCGCAGTTGGGACATTTCCTGGCCACCTGCCCAGTAAAAGACCGGGCTCATCAGTGAGGAAGAGGGCACTGGTGAGCCATACCACAAGTTCTGATTGTCCCTCTCGTACACTGCCTGTCATTACCCTTTCTTCTCCCTCTCTCTCCCTTAGACAGGCTGTGTTGGTGGATTCGGGGTCAGATGCGGAATTTATGGACTATGACCTGGCTCTGAGACTGGGCCTGGCTAAGACAGAACTTCCTGAACCCCTGGAAGCCAGTGCGCTGGATGGACGCTTACTCTGCCGGGTAACCCATATGTCACAGCCAGTTGAACTTTCTTTCCCCGATCACCACACAGAGACAATAAGTTTTCATTTATATCGAGCTCCTTCTCATCCCCTGATTCTGGGACACACTTGGTTGTTAAAACACAACCCAGTAATTGATTGGGTTAAAGGGACTGTGGTTTCTTGGGGGGAGAGCTGCAAAGAGACTTGCTTTACTAGTGAGAAGTGTGTTCCCTTGGAGTCTTTCAGTTCTGTTCAGGTTTCCCAGGATGCCTCTGAGATGGATTTTCCTGATCTCTCCCACGTGCCTTCACAGTATTGGGACCTCAAGGAGGTGTTCAACAAGTCCAAAGCCACCTCTCTACCTCCTCACCGCCCCTTCGACTGTGCCATTGACCTCCTCCCTGGAACCTCCCCTCCCAAGGGGAGACTCTACTCTCTGTCTGAACCTGAAGTGCAGTCCATGAAGGAGTATATTGACTCTTCGCTGGCGGCAGGGATCATTCGCCCTTCTTCATCCCCAGCCGGGGCTGGGTTCTTCTTCGTGGACAAGAAAGACAGAACCCTTCGTCCCTGCATTGACTATCGAGGATTGAACGCCATCACGATCAAGAACAGGTACCCCCTCCCTTTGATTTCCAGCGCGTTTGAACTGTTAAGAGGAGCCAGAGTGTTTTCTAAACTGGATCTACGAAATGCTTATCACCTGGTTCGGATTAGGGAGGGGGACGAGTGGAAGACTGCATTTAATACTCCTAGTGGTCACTACGAGTATCTGGTGATGCCATTTGGACTAACCAATGCTCCAGCTGTGTTCCAGGCCTTGGTGAATGATGTTCTCCGGGAGATGCTTAATGTGTATGTGTTTGTGTATCTGGATGACATACTCATCTTCTCCCCCGACGAGGAGACCCACACTCGACATGTTCGACAGGTCCTCCAACGGCTTCTGGACAATCAACTGTACGTCAAGGCTGAGAAATGTGAATTTCATGTTTCCACAGTGTCGTTTCTGGGATTCATTATCTCCGAAGGAGAGGTGCAGATGGATCCAGCCAAGGTCAGTGCTGTTGCAGAATGGCCTACCCCCAGTAATAGGAAACAGGTCCAACGTTTCCTGGGGTTTGCTAACTTTTATCGAAAGTTTGTGAGGAATTTCAGTACGGTTGCGGCGCCTTTGCATGAACTGACTTCTCCTAAGGTACCTTTTCAGTGGTCCACCAGGGCAGACAAAGCGTTCAAGAGACTCAAGGAGAGCTTCACCTCTGCCCCCGTTCTGAGCCTTCCGGATCCTAAACGTCAGTTTGTGGTGGAGGTGGATGCGTCAGATGTTGGCACTGGAGCCATCCTCTCCCAAAGGTCAGTGAGAGACGATAGACTTCACCCCTGTGCTTTTCTGTCTCACAAATTATCCCCAGCAGAGAGGAATTACGACGTGGGAGACAGGGAGTTGCTGGCCATCAAAGTTGCACTGGAAGAGTGGAGACACTGGCTGGAGGGGGCCGAGGTACCATTCCTTGTTTGGACGGACCACAAGAACCTAGAGTATATCCGGGCCGCTAAGAGGCTTAACGCCCGGCAAGCCAGGTGGGCCCTATTCTTCAACAGATTTAATTTCACTGTGTCCTATCGCCCTGGGTCAAAGAATGCTAAGCCTGATGCTCTGTCACGTTTGTTTGACCCGGACCCCAGCCCTAAGGTTCCCACTTCCATTCTGCCCCTCTCGTGTGTGGTGGGGGCGGTCACCTGGGCAATAGAGAGACGAGTCAAATGTGCCCTTGAGAGTGTTGATGTACCGGACGGGGTTCCCCCAAACCGGCTATTTGTTCCCCCTGGTTTACGCTCTCAGGTCATCCATTGGGCTCACACCTCCCGCATCTCCTGTCACCCCGGAACCAGAAGAACCATGTTCATCATCCAACAGCGCTTCTGGTGGCCGTCTATGGAGAAAGAGGTCAAGGAGTATGTGTCCGCTTGTCCTGTCTGTGCCCGAAACAAGACATCCCGACGTCCTCAATATGGCTTGCTACAACCGCTTCCTGTGCCCCATCGCCCATGGTCCCATATTTCACTGGATTTCGTCACAGGACTTCCTCCCTCAAACGGTAACACCACTATCCTTACTGTTGTGGATCGTTTTTCTAAAATGGTGCACTTTATTCCACTGCCCAAGCTCCCCTCCGCCAAAGAGACGGCAGAGGCCATTCTTTGTCATGTTTTTAGACTCCATGGTTTTCCCACAGATGTGGTTTCTGACCGGGGCCCACAGTTTGTCTCTCGTTTTTGGCAGGAGTTTTGTTCGCTGCTAGGTGCCACAGTCAGTCTCTCCTCTGGGTACCATCCCCAATCTAATGGACAGACCGAGCGTCTTAATCAGGAACTCGAGACGGGACTGCGATGTCTTACCTCCCAGAATCCTACGTCATGGGGTAAACATCTGATTTGGGTAGAATACGCCCACAACACACTGCCCTGCTCTTCTTCTGGTATGTCTCCCTTTCAGTGTGCCTACGGATACCAACCACCCCTGTTTCCAGCCCTGGAGAAGGAGATCAAGGTACCATCAGCCTGGTTTTTGGTAAGGCGCTGTAGGCAAATCTGGGACAAGGCCCGTCAGATGCTATGGCACAGCTCACAGCGTTACAAAAGGGCTGCAGATCGGCATCGTATCCCAGCCCCAGCCTACAGACCGGGCCATCAAGTGTGGCTATCGACGAGAGACTTGCCCCTGAGAGTGGAGTCTCGGAAGCTGGCCCCTCGTTTCATTGGCCCTTTCCCAGTTTCCAAGGTGATTAACCCACTGGCTGTTAGGCTGAAGCTCCCTAGGGCCATGAGGATACACCCGACCTTTCATGTTAGCCGAGTCAAACCCACTCAAGAGAGCCCCTTAGTTCCCGCCTCCAAGCCCCCTCCTCCCCCCCGACTCATTGATGGTGACCCTGTTTATTCTGTTCGGCGGCTGCTGGCTGTGCGCCGTCGGGGCCGAGGTCGCCAGTATCTAGTTGACTGGGAGGGATACGGTCCAGAGGAGAGGTGCTGGGTGTCTGCTAGTAACATCTTGGACCCTACCCTCATTCGGGACTTCCATAGGGACCATCCTGACCTACCTGGGCCGTCAGGAGTCGGCCCTATAGGGGGGGGTACTGTCACGTCTAGCCCCTGAATCAGGTTATGGCTTTCATTCCTCTCTGCCCTCCTAGTTTGTGTGCCCGTTTTACTTTGTTGTTCTAACCTCTGTCTCGTTTCAGAATTACTTCCTGCCCTCCTGTGTTTCCCGCCTGTTTGATCACCTGGCCCCGCCCTAATGTGTTGCACCTGTTTCCCCATTGTCTCTCCACCCCCTCTAGTATTTAAGTCGTGTCTTCCCCTTTGTTCCCTGCCAGTTCGTCTTCGTCCTTGTGGCAAGCGTTCCAGCATTATTTTCCTCGTGTGTTTTTCTAGTGTTCTCCGACCCAGTTTTCCCCTTGTGTTCCTGAGTTTGCCTAGCGATTTGGATACCTTTGCCTTATTCTTCTGACTACCGTGTACCGACCTCTGCTTGTTAATAAACCTTCCTTTTACTCACCGGAGCTAGCGTCGAGTTGTTGCTTTTGAGTCCCTGGTCCGAGCCCGGCCTGATAGGTGCAACGTAATCTTGTTCCTAATACGTACCTGAACGTAGAAGGAATGATAATAAAGTTCTCTGAATCTGAATCTTTATCTAAAAGAAATATCAGCTGCTCCTTCACTGATTGGCTCTTCTTTCCTCTTTCATATCTTTCACACACAATTCAGAGACGAGCATTTCCATTCACTGACACACAGATGGACTGAGATCCACTGATTTTATCTGACAATCTGTTTGTCTGCAGTGTTTCTGTAGAAAAGGACTTGATGAAACAAGCTGCAGGTGATTATTCCACACAAAACAACTGAGACTCAGTTCATTTCTCCTCAATATTATTCCAGGGGCCCTTTTAGTTGGGGCTCCTGGCACTTTCCTGCCTTTTCTAATAGTAAAGTCTGAACTATATGAAGCAGCAACAACAAACCAAAACCAAACCAAACAGCAGAGACACAGATAGACATCAATAAAAACAGCAAATATGTCCTGACAGACAGTTTTTCTGTTTGTACTGTGACCAGCCACAGAGATATAATCACCTATCAGAGCCGCTGAGATGCTTTATTGTGAGAGTATTTATGGATTTGGGTCTTTATCATCTAATTCATCAGGTAGAGTTTGTCCTGATAGGACCAGGAGGCCTCTGACTCTGTGGATGGAGTGTTAACTGTCTCTCTGAAAATCACATAGGCACTCATCTGTACATCATGTTTATATATTTATATATATTTATTTATATATGTATATATCTAATGTGAATACTGTATATATTGCACTTGTTTTTATTTTGGCCATATCCTACACTTGCTGCTTTTGCACTTCTGGTTAGATGCTAAACGGCATTTCGTTACCCTGTCCCTGTACATGTGTAATGACAATAAAGTTGAATCTAATCTAATCTAATAGAGCCTGAAAAACCCTGTCAGCCCCTCTGAGCTCAGTCCCGTAGAGTTCATCTAATGACAGAGAAAGTCAGAGCTGTTCTCCAGCCGCTGTCCGGCCGAGCTCAGACCGCATTTAGCGGCTCAGACTGCGGGAGAGCAGCGGCTCAGGTCCGCCTCCTCCACAGGCTGATTCAGGCAGGAAAAGCTGCCTTCAGTCAGCAGTAAGTGGAGCCACAGACTAACAAAGGCTCCGTGTTCAGCTACTGACCATCAGCTCACTCTGCTTCTACTCTGACTCCACCGCTCCTACCGCAAATATCCACACAACATGGCGGATAAAAAAACAAACAAAAAACTGAATAAAACACTACAAAAACACACAACATACGACAAACTCGAACATCAGATAATTCAGGTAACTACAGGAAGTGTTGACGAGTAAAACATTAAAAGTGCGGACATTTACCTTCAGAGAGAGAAAATCATCTGCGCCTCAAACTTCGGTCAAAGTGAAAGTAAACTTTCAGCAACCGTGGAGTACAGTGATGGGAATTCAGGGTCTTTTAAGAGAGTCGGTTCTTATGGCTCGGCTCACTAAGAAGAATCGGCTCTTTCGGCTCCCAAATGGCTCCTCAGATTTTTTTGTTGCTTAAATTAATTTATTATTAAAATAACGTACTTTAAATACTGTGTAAAGTTAATTACTAATGTGCAAAACATACATTATATCAAGTGTTTATTATTTATATGGCTTGGCTAAACATGGATTATCAGGAAAAACGCTGTGAAAGAATTTAATGGAGGCTGTGCACTGTGTGAAATGACAACAAAGGTGACACAGGATATGTCCAATAACAAATGATGGTCATAGATGAGCTCTGGACGAACTTAAAACCAGAGGATGCACTGTAAAATATTATAACTGTGTTATGAACATGTAAAAAATTAAAACCAGCAGATAAATTGTAAAGTGGAAGTTAGGCTGCACTGTTAAAAACACAACAACCAGAGTAACAACATGGAAAACATCACAAGAGAAAGGACTGTCAGAAATATGTGATGCAGTGTGAAAATTAAAACGAGGAATGGCAACATCTGCAGTAAAAGTACACAAGTATTATCAGCAGCCAGAGGATTCACTGTAAAACATGAAAAACAGGTATACACTGTAAAAATGACAGATGAAGCTGACAAACTCTTTAAACATTTTTCAAATAAACTTCACAGCTTCTTGTTTTAGTCAAATTTCTGCTGCTGATTTTCACTCTCATCTTTTCTCAGTCTTTTTTTTTGTTGACTTTTAAAATTCATAGAATCAAGGCTCAAACTTTTCAGAGTAGCTCTGTGAACCTCTGAAAGACAGTTTTACAAGTTTCTATCTTTGTTTTCTCTCAGATCTTTCAGATAAACTGTGGCAGCATTTTAGTTTGAACTGAATCAGCTCAGTTGTCCCAAGATTCAGAGAAAGACAAAACACTGATGTTCACAATGATGCTTTTAATGTGAAAGGACAAGATCATGATTAGAATCTTCAGAAAGTAAAAGCAACTTTTTTCTCCTGTAATAATCGTAGCTTCCATCTTTAAAGGACTGGAAGAGGAAGAAGTTAACAAGAAATCATTTAGAAGAGTTTAACAAACAAACTGCTTTAATACATGAATCTGAAAAGGTGTGTGTGAGTGAAAGAGACAGACATGTACAGACTGAACTATCTGTTCAACAGTGAGAGAGTTTCTCTAACAGGAGGAGACTCTCTCTGCTGCACTCTACACAGAGACACTGAGGAATCAGACGACCAGAACCAGAACCCAAACCCAGGATACAGAGGTTCAGTGAATGTGGTGTTGTTTTGTAATCGGAATGCTGGCCCTCAGAGCTCAGAGCTGAGGCCAGAGAAGCACAGCCTTCCTCTGTGATCAGACAGCCTGCAGACACACACAACATTACACAGAAACCCTCTGTCAACACCTGCTGGTCTGTTTTGTTGTTATTTCTTGTTCATATTTTTGTTTTTGGTTCTGGTCCATTTTGGTCCAGGTTTAACGTATTTAAGACAAGTTCCTTAAACATCATCTGTAGGATTGAAGAGATAATGATGAATAACTGTCTGAGTCTACACTGAAAATTTTTTTTTGTTGAATTTACTCAATTTTAATATTGAAAGTGGTTGCACGCAATACATTCATCTAAATCTAGACGTATTTTTTAAGTTGACTGCTTCATATTTTTGAGTAATTTCAAATAAATTATGTAAGCAGTTTCAGCACAAAAATTCGGAGTATTTGTTACTTAGGAATTCTAACTGAACCCATGCTATCCAAAATGGTCACTTTGGATAGCTCTTGGGCACGCCAGGTGCCAAGTGTGTAACTCCTGAATGCTTCAACATACAGACATCAATGACGGCTCTAATGAAAGGTGACACTTAGAGGAATCATATTCCATATTGATTCCTCTAATATATTCATATTCATATTCACATTCACAATTAGTAGTACAGAAATAAAGTTATGGAAGAAAAAACACATTGAATGCTCATTATTCTATTGAAACTAAACGTGCATTATAAGAAATTAGTCAGAAAAAGTGCTATGGTCAGAAATCAACACCTTTATGTGAATGAATCACATACTATTCACAGCAAACTGTTTACATATTTACAATTTCACCTTCCTAAGTTTGGCCGCCTGGTTAGCTCAGTTGGTAGAACATGAGACTCAATATCTCAGGATCGTGGGTTTGAGCCCCACTCTGGACGGCACCACCTTCACCTCACCAGGTGGTGAGCCCACCGTAGAATTTCGGTGTGGACTGGGCGGCCGCAACCTGGGCCTGGACCCAGATAAGCGGCAGATGATGACATCATCACTTTATTCTCAGCATGCCATGCAGTAAAGTAAGAGACTTGACTCATTTAATCAACTGATCTCAGGCTTCAGACAGTTGATTGGTCAAACTGTGTGCTCTTGATTGCTGGGAACAAAAACCTACAGCCACATGGCCCTTTGTGGAACAGTTTGGACACCTCTGAGATAGACGATAGTTTCTTAGTGATGTGTCGGTCGCGACCGCAATGGCTCTTTGAAGTGAACGACGGGAGCCGCAGCCGCTTTGTTTAAGTTTTTACGTTTACGTGATTGGTCAACTACCTGACGTGAGGCGTGTCCACACTGAGTGAGCGGGGCTGGGGGGCGAGCGGGGGCGTCGGTAGCGGGGGTTACAGACACAGGAGAGAAAGAGAGACAGAGAGAAAGAACAGCCCCTAAAGAGACAACACGCAGAGAAGGTGACAAAATGAGTGACCGCAGGAAAATTAATTAATTTACACGTAATTTTACATTATTTTGTTAATAAATTAATTTAAGCAACAAAAAACATCTGCGGAGCCCCTGAGGAGCTGAAAGAACCGGCACTTTTTAGTGAGCCGAGCCATAAGCAAATCACTACTGTTTTTACGCACGTACACACGACTAGCTGACATCCAGTATATTTGTTTACTCACGGTCTTGTAGCCCCTCCTCCCTCCGCAACATGTGACACTTCCCCGTGACTGGAATTTCATTGGCTACACGACCATTAGATCAGATTCAGCGTAAGATATGATAGGCGGAAACGACAATCGTAAGAGTGGGGGGTGTATTTTAACGTGATGAAGTCGCTCAGTGGCTATTTCTGGCTGTGGGGGGCATAGATCTTCCTGGATGGTCAAATGAGGTGTCAATCAAAAGCAGAGGGCGGGGACTACAAACCAAGCTCCAAGGGATCAACTTTCAACGCAAAAATAAGGCGACAAAATGTAGAAACGAAGGAGTAATAGTGCGCTGTATTTTCCAGTCGGAACAATTCGATTGCAACTTTTGATCATTTATGCACCTAAAGACATGTTTTTGACCGCATTTTTCAACTCGATGTGATTCTTTAGACTTTTCCCGACAAAACAATCATTTTTGTTGTTGTTGCGCTGCAATCAGTAAGTATTTTTCAAGTCAATTCAATTTTAAAATAAATAAAATTACTTGTTAGGCAGGTCACAAGAAAAACTGAAAAAAAGAATAAAGTGCAGAAAAACAATAAGTGTGCATGCAAAGACCTGCGGTAGCGTTCCTTCCTACACTTTGGATGTCCAAGTCTGCTGCTGAAGGAGCTGCTCAGTGACTCCACAGTCTGGTGCAGGGGGTGAGAGGTGTTGTCCATAATGGATGTCAGCTTAGCATCCTCCTTATTTATATAGCGCCTTCCACCTTCAAAATTGTCTCAAAGTTCTTTACAGAGACCCAGAGCCCAGATCAGCACTTAAGGCGACAGTGGCAAGAAAAAACTCCCTTTTAACAGGAAGAAACCTTGAGCAGAACCTGGCTCAGATGGGGGACCCTCCTGCTGATGGCCGGGCTGGGTGAAAGGAGGAAAAGGAGGAAGATAGGACAGCTAGGAGTGGAGGAGAGGAGGAGAAGGACATGCAGCATATAAAACATGATACAAACAGGGTTGGAAGTGAACAATGTTAGAGAGCCAGTATTTAGATTACAGTTAGTGAACAGTTAGTGGATACTGTGTGCTCAGCAGATTACAGTTATGATAGGAAACAGAGCACAGAAGCAAGAAGCTGTCATGATTGGTAATTATTTACAGTTTGCAAAGAATATTAATCCAATATTTATCTGTAGCAGAGTGGAACATTAGTAATGTGTTAGAAATGGATCATTGTAGACAATAAACAGCAGCAGGTGGGTGGAGCCAGGACCACAGACAGAGAACATGCAGCTCCAGAGCCAGAGATACCTGCAGAAAGGTACAGAGAAAGAGAGACCAGAGAGAAACAGGGACAGGACTACAGGACACAGAGTTAATAACATGTGAGAGTGTTTTTCTGTATGGTCCACTCATTATTTGCATCTGTCACTGTAGCTTTTTTAGACCCATGGTGATAACTGACTTTTGTATGAATAAATCCTAAATAATCAGCTTATGTTTTTATTGTCCTTGTTTCAGATCAGTGAGGCACTAAAGAGTGACTTCCAGGTGTTGGCTTTTAACTCTGAGGATGCAAAAATGAAGGTTTACAAGAAAAGATGAGAGAGAACGACTGAAACAGCAAAACAGAGTGGGTATTAACTGCAAGTCTCTGAAACTAATAGAACTATTTTCAATCATTTGAACCCACTGAGATTTAAAATCCTTTAAATTCTGGTTGTTTATAACTAAAATAAACATACAATGTATACATGGGATATTGTATAGATTTAGGAGATCAGCTTGCGTAAAAAAATGAAAAATAAAAAAGTGAGCTACAAGCAGTGAAATGTTGACTACACTTGATCTAACTATTAGTAAACAAGTCAAATGAGAGACAGCAACAAAAGGAACAATACACATACAGGTAGACATCTGTGCAATAGCTTCAAAAATGATGGTACTCATCATTCACATTAATGGGATGAAAGCTGACAAATAAATTCGGACTGTGCTGAGCAGTGGCAGCTGGTGATAAAAAATTTTGGGTGGAGTGCAGGTGACTAGGGTGGGTCAACAAAGGTAAAACAATATAAGGTACCTCACATGTAAAATAACATACACACAAATTAGTGCTAGTATATACTTCATCCCTTACTACTATGGTGCAGTGGTAAGAACATATTCTTACAAGAACAGTGGGGTGAACAGTTGTGTGATAACATGTACAGCACAACAAAGCTACTTATACAAAAACTTTGCCCGCCTTTCTTTCAAATTGGCAAATTTCTCTATGACTCTCTGGTTGAAGTCGGTCATTTCAGTAACCAGCTTTTTTTTCCATGGAGAGGGTGGCCAAGGCATTCAGTCTCTCTTGGGTCATTGTGTTCCTCAGAAAATGTTTTACCCTTTTCAAAGTGGAAAAAACATCTCTCAGCCTCAGCAGTGGTCATGGGTGTGGTAATAATTACCTTGAGAAGGGTAACTGTCTCTGAAAATACCTCTGACAGGTTATTGTCCATGAAGAGCTGAAAGAGGATCTGAATTCTTCCTTGCTGTAAATAAGGCTGAGCTCTGTCTTGAGTTTCCTTCCATTGAGCATGGGGTAGGCCCTCAAGGTGGTGTTCAGAGCTGCTTCAGGGAATGCTGTGTTGAACTCAACAAACCGGTCGCCCTGCAGCAAGGTGGCACTGATGAGGTGGTCTGCGAAGGAGAAGCGTTCCCTGGTGTGTCCCAGTATGGTATCACAGATCTAGAGAGAAGAAAAATCAGAGAAAAAAATATATACTGTGAATCATTTCCAACTGTCCTTCTTGGCTGCTTATTGTTCGCTCATCTGAATTTGTTTAATTTCTACAGTATAAACTCACCTCTGTGGCAATCTGTTCATGATCCTGTGGACTGAGAGCTCGACGCTTCTTCATTTGCTGAGAGCCACTGCTTTGCTCTCCCACCATTGCATGGAGAGAATGTCTGGGGGATGCAGGTTACTTTCATTAATTAATATCATTGTAAATAATAACAATGGAATAATATCGAACTGTAGTAACTACAATGTAACATTTACATTACCTACCTGACATTTTGTATGTCTTGTTGGAACTGCTGGATGCATCCATTTATGTAGACAGAATCTATCTTCCTCTTCTGCAGTTTGGCATAGAGGAAGCCCACATGTGGCATAATGTGGTGAAAAACTTGCAGGAAGAATTTAAAATCTGGATCTTCCAGTAGCCTGGCATAGGCTCCAGCTTCTCTGACTGTACTGGGGTCAAACTCACCAGAATCCCGTATGCTCTCAAAACAGTGAATGAGAGCCTCTCTGTGCTCAAACACAGTATTGATGGCACGGCTGTGAAAGTTCCATCTCACACCGCTTGTTGTGGGCAGTCTGTGAGATACTATTTTATCCAAGACCCTAGTCCGCTTGGGCGATCTGGAAAAAAAAAACTGGCAAATCCACCAAGTTCAGAAAAAAAATTCTCACTTAGGGATGTGAGAAGTGGCCTGTTGCATTATCAGGTTTAGCTGATGTGCAGTGGATGTAGTGGGCATTTGGGTACACATCCTGTATTTGCTTCTGAACACCTGCAGTAGCACCCCTCATAACACTGGCTCCATCATATGCCTGGCAGATGAGTTAGTAAACAGATAGTTGTAGAAAGTTTCAACTCTTTTTAGTATATAGATAAGTTCCTGCTCTCTTTAGTGTGTAGGATAAGTTTAACTGTTTGTAGTATTTAATAGCACTTTCTTTAAAAACTTTTAAAAGAGAAAAAAGTATTGGTAAGTCCAACTCCTTCCTCCAAACTCTCTTTTTCTTCTACACTTCAAAAAAAAGTATATATGTTTATTGCATGTTAGTACATAGATGTAGTAGTAAGTTTTGACTTTTTACTATTTAGATAAGTGTGTAATGATGATAAGTAATAAGTGTGTTTAGTGTGTAAGATATGTTGTAACTCTTAATTGTATTTAATAACGCTTAATGAAAAAGTATTTCAACCATTTAAAACATTTCTAAATGTAATAATTCTGTCGATTGAGACCAAAGGCATAACTTCCATGACAGAGGTAAAAGGCTTTAGGAGGCTCTACAGACAATATTCCATCCCAGCATGTTCTTCCCACAGTTCATATGTCAGTATAATGACAGAACATACACAACAGAAAATACCAATCAAAAGAACAGGGGTTTTTTTTTTTTGGGATGATTTTTTAGTTTTTTCTGACCTAATTTTTAGTTTATCTAAAGAATTTTTTTGTTTGATAAATTTCCCATTTTCCTTTAAATTAATGTTTAAAATGTATTAACTGATGAATAAGTTCACACATGCATTAAAAGGTGTATGTGAGAGCATGTCACACTGACTCCAGCCACTAGAGGTCAGGAGTGCACAGATTTAAAGTGCTCTGATTATGTCAGTTTCTGAGTCTCACAGTCTGAATTAATGTGAGTGATTTACAACCCAAACTTTCACATCTCCTGAGCTCTGGAGCCTGAAACCAGTGGAACACACATTCATTTAGCTGTCAGATGAATAAACAATGCAACATGTATGAATATTACAATGAACATTTCAATATGAAGAGGAGGAAGAAGAAGTTTGGATGGAACATTGTCAGAGGGTTTGGGTTAGGGTGGGGTAGACCCTCCTAAAGACCCGTAATAAAGTGTTCAGCAGAAGGTGAACATGTTACAGTACAACTCAATTCATTCATCAGTAGAATATTGAGCCGGAAATTATTCTCTTAAAACACCGACATGCGGTTGCATTGTTGGATGGTTATTTCCAAAACTGTATTAATTACCTTCAAGATGCGCGTCGTCATTAATTTGTGAAGCTTATCAAACAGTTTGTCATTACCGTCATACAGACACATCACACGCCACAGTATGGCCGACATTAACGTTTGAGTGAAAGCTAACAGCTCCACAATGGCAGCTAAGGACAGTTAGCTAACTAATGCTGCGGGAGCTACTTGCTCTAAATAATGGAGTAAAAGCAATGGGGTTACGTTCAACATCAAGTTCGCAGTCATTAGCGGTACTATGTAAGTAGATAAAGTGAGAACAATGACAAAATATCACGCATTTAAAGTACTTTCTGATAAAAATCATGCTCTTACCAGCCTTGTGACGACGTTCCTTGTGCTGTTCATGCCGCGATAAAATGCGTCGTGAACTCCAGGGACAGAGTTAAAACCAGATCCTGAACACCAGGGAATAAACTCCAAAATTCAACTCGGCCTGGGTGTACACCTTAACACAAACTGTAGTCAGAGTTATAAAATAAACTCCAGAAATGTAACTCTTTCACACTTTTTTGCCTGACTCCAGATTTTAGTACTTTGTGAATTTGCTGTGTGTTAGTACATGTAGTTGTGTACAGTTCAGCTGCTGCTGTCCTTGGTGCTGAATTCACCAACCCAGCTGAATGGTCCTGAGTGCTTATTGTTGTAATTCATTTGGTATTTTTGAGAAGATTGAATATCATTAGTATGGGTTATGTTTTGGTTAATGTTAGGCTTTCAGTTATGATGTGTCTTCATAACTATATTAAGAGTGTGTGTGTGTGTGTGTGTGAGAGAGAGAGAGAGAGAGAGAGAGAGAGAGAGAGAGAGAGAGAGAGTGTTTGTCCTTTGATGCCTTTGATGTATCAACATTCTACAGTCTGATGTCAGAGGCTGCAGTAAGTGGACACACAACCAGAGACAAGTTCAGAAGTCAAACAGGAGCAGAAACAGTTGGACTGGAAAGGACTTGCTCATGATTTAGGAAGAAAGAAGCACTCAGATATTTCTGCACAATTATTGACAAGGAAGGGAGGAGCTACTGCTGTTACAAGGACAAGAGGAAACCACAGGAAAGTCCAGATCACCTCCAAGGTTTTCAGTAAGTCAGTACATGTTAGTAGTTCATGTCAGTGTTTAGTTTAGAGGTTAATTTTTTAAAATGTTTTGTCCAAATAATATGTTTGTGAAACTGGGACGACAAGTAATCATACCCATTAGCCCAGCGGTTTGATTGTGTGCTTATCATTCATGGACAATATTGAGTTTTTTTAATGCTGATCATGACTGTGAGATATTCTCATGGTTGCTCAACTTCTTAACTTTGTTTTGCTGTGATGCACTGTAGTTTGTGTTAAAGGAAAGGATTTCTAGGAAGTCTGTACTGTCTGCAACAAGATCCTTTCTAAAGAAATTCTAATGGAAATGATGGAGCATAAAATCCACAGTCCCTGTCCTGTGGAAAAGTTGACTTCCAGAGTTGAAAAGAAGCAAACATGAGACTTCAACAGTCTGAGTAGATCAAGTTTCTATCTTCCAGATATTTTTAGTCCAAAATTCCCCTCTTTGTGTTTCTACACCTAATGTTTCCTTTCAAAGCTGTGGTGGAGAGATGGAAACACAGAGATTTTGAAGATACCCACTTGATTTTGTTGAACAATGCTGATGAACTTTGGAATTACTATTTGCACAGAAATAGGACTGTGGATTTTGTGGCCTATCATTTCCACAGAAATTGTTTAAAGAAGGGATCTCCTGGCAGCCAGTATGGACAGCAGGAAGAATTAGATCAAACACCAGTGCTTTGAATGTGGAAATGGGAATGTGAGTATATCTTTAAGTGATTTGGGTTTTTTATGCCTTTATTATGGACAGTAGAGAGATGACAGGAAATCAGGTGGAGGCAGAGGCATCAATGTTTCCAGTGGAAACTGAATTAGGGATGTTGTGGTAGATGTTCAGAAGCTTAAGGTTGTTACAGAGGTGCCCTGAAAAGTAGCATATTATGGGCTTTTTCCATTAGCACATAAGCTGTGATGGCATGCATTTCCATTACAGCCTCACAGGAGTTAGCAGGGTAGCTGTGCCAAATTGCACTGTGTTGGTCCTGCTTGGTAACAGGGCTGACCATTGCCAACCTATGACATTCTCCTCCCTTTAGCTGTGTCTGCAGTTGCTACACTCCTGTGTGTCTATGCTGTAGACTAGAGAGAAAGCTCTATTCTTAATTCTCTCTGTTTTCAGCTTTCAAGACTTTTGCAGCTTCTACCTGAACCTCTGTGATCTGGGGTTTACTTTCACTCCTCTGTTCCAGTTTGGACTTTCAGATATCAGCCTTATTTCACTGTTTACTGATCATTTTCAGCCACATCACAGCGGTTATGTTACTACTAATGCAAAGCAAACTTTTTTGCTGTTTCTTTTAAACTAGGAAAAGGTTGTAAGAAAATGAAATGTGTTTCTCAGTGAGTTAGCATCACTTTATTAGTGGTTCAAATGAACAAATCAGTTTGCTCCTTGTGTCTTGTGGCCCCAGTCAAGTTCACTACATCCCAAACAATATGTTCCCTTTTGAAACCAGAATGAAAGTTTTGCGTTCATGGTGATATTTACCTCTGATTCTTGGGAATTTGGATAAAACTGGTTTTAATTCTGAAAATAAAAAGTTACTTGAATATTCACTTTATACAAATTTTTAAACTGTTGTACATATACTCTTCTAAAAGATCTAACATCATACAGCATCTACTTTAAGCAAATTAGGAAAAGTTTTTTTTATTTAACAAACATATTTTTGTATTAAAAGATACGAGTACTTTAATAACTCAACAGCAATGAAGAAAAATTGTAAGCATATTCATTTAAAAACAAATTAAAACTGCCTGTGACGGTGGTGACACTAATCTGACAGTGGCCTCATTACAACATACAATTCCAAAATTTATACCACTCAAGTCAATGCCTTCTTGTTTAAGAACTTTATTGAACTATTTACTCCAAAAAGAAAATAAAAAGGTGTAAGGTACATTTAGGCAATATCATGTTTTAACCCCACTCCCATAACATCAAATATCAAATCATTATAATAAAAAATAAAGTCAATACCACTATAAACTGTATATTGGACATGAAAAACAGATAAATGAATAACTACGTCTCTTTTCCATAAACTGAAATATCTTAAAATACAGAAATCATTCTGTACAAATACCACAAAACACATCTGGCACAATAATAACAATAATTCAAATGTGAACTCCAGTGAGTATTCCCTGACTGTATTACATCACTCATTTAGCTTTGTCAAGAAGTATAGTGTATATGTTTCTCCTCTATGAAGTCCCTTGTCCTGCTTGCACAACCTGGTGATGACAGTCCCACAAGTTTGACCAGAATATGGTCAAATGGTATGAGGCAAATACTGTATCCTTTGCACCTCCTTTTGGATGGAATCGTGTGTTGGGCCCATGAGGGTGGAAAAATTCCACTTCCACATCTTGATGATGAGCGTCCACAGTGAGAGCCTTTGCTAACCACCAGTGCAGGTCATAAATGACCATAAGCCAATCTCCACACTGAACTACATCGGCAGATAGATCTGTCACAGTCCCGTCAGGACCACTATTGGTCAGTGGCTTTTGCACCATTGGCTCTTGCTCACTTTCCTCCCATTCCATTCTCTCTTTGCTCACTTTCCTCCCATTCCATTTTCTCTTTGCTCACTTTCCTCCCATTCCATTTTCTCTTTGCTCACTTTCCTCCCATTCCATTTTCTCTTTGCTCACTTCCCTCCTGTTCCATTTCCTCCATCAACATTGCCAAAGGACCTTTCCTCTTTTGCATTGGTATAGGACCATCATCCTCAACCTGTACCCTGGGTGTGTTGGCAGTCAACTGGAATATGGTTGGGCTGAAACACTCACACGTCTGTGGCTCACTGCAGAAACAGGACAGTGACCTGCAATGGATCTCTAAGTTGTTTTGGTGTTTTGGTATGACCTGATGGAGTTTCCTTGTTGCAGGTACAGATTTTACTGGTAGAGAAAGGAGCGCATCATATGGCTGCATGTCAGCTTCAGTAATGATATAGAGCTTAGTGCTGGAGAGGCTTCTGCCAACCATATCATGGAAAATATTCCCATTCATAAGATTCAGATTCAGAGAACTTTATTGTCATTCCTTCTACGTCAGGTACATATTAGGAACGAGATTACGTTGCACCAGCTCAGAAGATCACAGTAGAAAAGTTACAGAAAAATAAGTTACCATAAAAATAAGGATAAGAATAACATAAAAAAAAAAGACACAAAGTATTTACAAATAACAAAGTAAGTATTTTCAGCGAGATTGTGCATAGTGGAGGTTGAGGACGGTAAGAATATACACATTTATATATACACAGATATATCTATATCTTTCCAAATATATACTTTTAAAAAATATATATATATTTATTATATTTATATATACATACAGCTATTAAATATTAATAGTAACATTTATTATTATTGCTTTTGTTTTATAAGTATAAGTTCTAAGTATAAAAGTGTAAAAAAAAAATAGCCATGGTTATGGTATACATGGTATACAGTATATACAGAAAGTGCAGAGTACTATATATATATATATATATATACATATATACATACACACATACACACACACACACACACACACACACACACATATATATATATATATATATACATATACATACATACATATATATATATACACACATATACATATTATAGTGATTATTATAGTAATTGCACGTGTCCATGGTGGGATAAATAAATATACATAGGAAAATATGGTCCCTAAGCAAACTATTGCACATGTAATGTGGCAGCTGTACCAGAAAAAAAGGAATTTCAATATGAAAAAGTGAAAAAGTGTGGGTCAGTGTCCTGTTGGAAGGCTACAGAGCATTCAGGAGTCTGATAGCCTGTGGTATGAAGGAGTTGTGGAACCTAGTAGTTCTGCTTCTGATGCTGCGGTACCTCTTTCCAGAGGCCAGAAGAGAAAACAGTCTGTGATGTGGGTGTGAGTTGTCTCTGATGATGTTGTGAGCCCGAGACAGGCAGCGTTTGTGTCCAGTGTCCTGGACCGCAGACCCTGATGATTTTCTCCGCTGTCCTCACCACCCTCTGGAGGTTTTTCCAGTCTGCAGCTGTGCAGCTGCCACACCACACAGAGATACAGTTTGTGAGTACGCTCTCTATGGTGCTTCTGTAGAAGGTGGTGAGGCTGGGAGGGGGGAGGTGTGATCTCTTCATCCTGCGGAGGAAGTGCAAACGCTGCTGTGCTCGTTTCACCAGAGACATGGTGTTGTCAGACCATGTTAGTTTATTTGTTAGGTGTACACCCAAGAACTTGGTACTCCCCACCACCTCCACAGCTGTGTTGTCGATTTGCAGTGGGGAGTTCCAGGTTGTTCTCTTGAAACCTAGAGTTGGAGGGGCACTGCAGAGGAGAGAAAAGTTATTCTTGTTATTGTATTGCTTGCTGGGGCCATCTGACCAAAAGTGAATTGAATCAACATTTGGAAACTTTCAACAAATATGTTTCAGGACTGGTTCCATGTGAGTCCAAATGGCAGATGCATCTTGTCGCTTGGATTCTGATTCTGTGCAAAAGCCTGTCTTCTGTTCTTTTGTCTGGTCTGGTTCTGAACTAAGCACACGTGTGTTGTTGTTTCTGTCTTTAGTTTGTCTTCATATTGTTTTCGAAGCTCTCCCAGTGTGTCACTCTGTTTCACAAGTCTTGTGTTGAAGTGCATTGTTCACCTCTGTGATAGACCATGCATCAGGAGGAAACCTCAGACCACACAAGGACTGAACGACAGTGAGCTTCTCATTCAGTGGAGTCAAGTTAATTCATTATTCCTAATCAGCAGAAATGCACCTGCCCTTTGATTTATAACAGGTTAAATAGATTTGTATCAGGGAAACTAATGGATGGCATCATTATCTCTGTGAGGACACAATGTGGGGGGATAGAACAGGACTAAGTAAACTGATTAAATATTTGTTTCCATCATTTGTTTACAACATTACATCAAATTAAACTGTGAAACAAATGTTAAAGTGTATTTGAAAGTTGCTACTGAAGGTAAAGGAAAAGCAAAGGACGACAGGATGAGAGAATCCAGTTCATATGTCCTCCTGACAGAAATGGAGGTTTACAGTGATCAGCAGTGGGACACACACTGTTTATTGTCTTCACTAGTAGAATTTATGTGAAGTGTCAGACTCTGTGTCACAGACGCAGGTGGAGGGAGAATTCAGCTTCTCCATTTAATCAACACTGAGCTTTATCCACCTGCACACATCAAACATTATCATTAACAGGAGTATTAACACTACTGTGAACTGACAACATGGTGTGGAGAGAAGAAGTGCTGTTAATACACTGCAGGCTGAGGGTGTGGCTGATGAGGTGATTGCAGACAGGTGAGCAGGAGCTCTGGAGGGAAACCCAAAGTAAGTCAGCCACACCCAGGCCTACACACACACACAGACAAGAACACAGACAAACAGGGGACAAACAAGAAACACTAGGAAGGTTCTCCCAGAAACACGAGGAAGGAGGGAGAGACTGTCGTTTCCTAACATGACTTTGTACCACGCTCTCCACTAAAAGATGGAGAAGAGAGAAGTTTCTGTGCTGTATTTTTTCATCCTATTGTTAAGTGATAAAAGCAAATAAATTTCAAATGGATAATTAACCAAATGTTAATCAGGCCCATTTTCACTCTATACTGACTGATTAACAAAATGGTGATTTTATCTATTTAAAATTAAATCTACAACAGTGAAGTCTGCAAAAACTGAAGGGGTCTGAATACTTCCCGTAGCCACTGTATGTCACTCGCTCTAAGAGCAGTGTTTCATCTGCTGCTTCCTCTTCACATCCCACTGGCTGAAGCTCACAGCTGTTTAATGTCAGTGTAACTGAATCACTTCATTTAACAAGTGGAGAGTTTCTCAGGCAGCTACACTGAACCAGACATAAAGTCTAGTTTACTGAGCCCTGTTCATGGCCAGAAATCTGATTTCTGGCTTCATGACAAATCTGTGTTAACAAGAGATGTCACACTTCTTAAAATCCCCCACTGAGTCCACAAGATGTCAGTGTAATGTGAATTTAGGTGAAGCACACACACACACACACAAATACACACATTTTGAGCAGAACAAATTTCTAAGTATGTGTGATGTGTTTCTTTGGTGAATTACCATAGAAATAACTGCCACTGCTTATCAGGCTTTATTTAAGAGGCCAGAACAGAGAGAGAAGGAGTGTGTGAGAGAGAACAGGTCGCTTACTTTGTAAAGTGTCACTAAAATCTACAGTTTCTTATTTAAATGGATTAACTTTCTTCTTCTTTTTTTCTGTTAAAGGTTTACGTCATTGTGTAGCTGTTGATTTAAAGTGCAGGTGTTTCATCTGCTTGGAAATTAAATTCCCTTTGATTCAATGTTGTACAACAACATAACGTTGAATCAAAGGGAATTTATTTTCTTTTGACACTCGCAAACAGAAAAAAGTCCCTTTAATGACAAAGTTAAACAGATCTCAATAATGTGATCTGAATTCATTAATAATGTAAAACAGAATGTAAAACAGAAAACTCTCAGGACACATCTAAATCATCAGTTGGTTTGAAAAGTCACATAATTAGATAAATGGAGATCACCTGTGTGCAGCCAAGGGCTTTCAGGTGATTGTAGTATAAATACACCTGCATCTGAAGGATCCAGCTCTTGGTGAGTGAGCAGAGAAACTCTCCACCATGAAGACAGAACAACACTGAGTGTCTCTGAGAAAATGGGATTGAAAAGCAGAAATCAGTGGCTGGATACAAGAGAATTTCCAAGTCACTGAACTTCCCTTGAAGAACAGTTAAACCAATCACTATGAAATGGAAGGAGTTTGACATGGTGAATGATGTATGTCTGTCTGGAGCAGGATGTTCTAAAAAACTGACATGTGAGAGAAGAAAACACGAGCAGCTCCAAACAGTTTCACACCATGTTTATACTTTCACACTCTGATATTAGCTTTGGTTTTTCTCTCTGTGTCTCGTTCTTTTAACAACCTCCTGCAGCAGGAGTCACATTGAATTTGTCACATCTGATGACTCTTCACTTGTTCATAGAAACTAAAAGGGTTGCATTTGAGAATAAAGCAGTTCAATATCATTTGGAGGTTAAAGCACATGATGTGTTTTAAAATGTAGTGATAATTATTAAAAGATAAATTGTATTTGAGATGTCATCTCCAAAGAAAAAGAGAAAATATCAGAGGTTGAATGAGGTTTGGCACAAAAAATATCTGAATCTCTCCTGACTGACAGCAGCAGGTCTGACATATGGAGGAGAGATGATCTCAGACAGAGATTTTATTGATAAGGGAGATTAAAATGTGCACAGGCGCATTAACCAGGGCATCTCACAGTCTTCTCTGTGTATCATATTCATCTATGGTGTCATGTACTTCAGGAAATGATTTAGTGTTTCAGAGAGTTGTTCCTCCATGTTGGAAACATGGAGTCAAGAAAATCAGTTCTGAATCTGACCTTCTGAAGTACAGAGATAAATCTCTGTCAAGTGGATTTAACCAAGCCTTCAACCCTTTGTCTTCAGGATGCTGACCACTGTCATTATCTCCATTCTGTTCTGACTTTCTTACTTTATTCTTTCCTAAAATAAGATCCCGACCATCCAAAAATATGAAAGAAATAAAATATAAAAAAATATAGATCTGCCATATATACATTTAGCATAAGTAAAGCTGATTCCAACAAAGCTCTTCAGATTCAAAAAGATCATCATTCCTGATACAGACATAAACATCCAACATGGAGAATGAAAAGATTTACAATATACTTCACACAACTATAAATGTTGTGAAATATTGTCAATTTCTTGAGATTTATATTGTCAATAACTTGTTTAAAAAGACTTGTACTTAGGGGTGTGCGATATTAGATCGTGAAGACGATCTTGATGTTGACAATCTGCCAGAGGAGAAAGATCGTATTATCGTCTATAGGGCACATTCTATTAATTGCAGCTCTATGCTTGCGCACAGAAGCACGAGAATTTATTTTTTTCCTTGGGCAACTAACAGCCCGCTTCACGTGAACATGACCAACCAATCATGGCGAAGTATGAGCAGTGCTGATTTATTTATTTATTTTTTTACTAGCCTCGCTGTTTCAGTCAAGCTGTAGCGAGTAGCCATGGCCGACAACGAAAGTGAAAGCTTGGAGTTGGTCCCCAAAAAGAAGTCCACTTCAGTCGTATGGACAGTGTTGGGGAGTAACGGAATACATGTAACGGCGTTACGTATTCAGAATACGTAACGCCGTTTCTGTCTTGGCCAACGCATTCCTGTCCCGGCTCTGTTTTGCCGGCTGCGGCTCAAGCTCTCGCTCTCGCTCCTGCTGCTGTTTGTTTTCGTGAAGCTGGGGCTTCTGGGAAACGCATCGGGTTGCCTTCGTTCATTTAGAGAATAAATATCAACTCGTGAAACAGAGAAGTATCGTCACGTAATCCATTGATTTCAACAATGTAACTGTATTCTGAATACTATCTATTTAAACTGTAACTGTAATGGAATACAGTTACTCAGAATGTGTATTCTGAATACGTAACGCCGTTACATGTATTCCGTTACTCCTCAACACTGCGTATGGAACTGGTTTGGGTTTTCTCCAAACGACAAAGCGCAAACACAACGAACCTCTTTAACCACCTGAAGAGGCAGTATCCGGAACTATTAGCTGAGAGCCAAGCAGCGAGGCCAACCACACATCAGCCAGTGGTAACGGACATTACACAGAAACAACCAACTATAACACAAGCCTTTGATAAAAGCACGCTGTGTGAGAGAAGGAGCAAACGGTGGAAAGAGGTGACTCTTTTGCCTTTATAACTAAGTTTTTACAAAGAAAATAGTTTGGTTCTAAATTAACTTCACTGTAAAAATGAACTGATAAAATCGTGATCGTGATTTTACCATTAAAAAATCGTGATGTGATATTTTTGCCATATCGCCCACCCCTACTTGTACTGGATATGAGATTTAAAAACCATTATGAAAGTTAAAATAAATAAATAAATAAACTCATGATTCAAACTAATATTCACTGAGATACTTTAGCATTTGGTCAGATTATTAGGAGGTGGTGATGCCTGGAGGAGGGGCTTCTTCTAATCTCCCTGCCACACTTCATTTGCCCTCTAATGAACATTGATCCAAAAGAGTAAAAGCAGCTCAGAACCAAATGAAGCATTTAGTTTGGCTCATTTCGAATTTTCATTGAGACAAGAAAGTTCATAACATTAAAGTCTTTACATGTGGAATAATAACTTCAGCTCATCGTTATCAAATATGGTTTGTTCACATACAGTGACTTCAGAAAGTAGATCAGTTTTTTTAACACATTTTCAAATGAACCTTTGCACTTTCTCATTATGTCTCACCCTCCACCTTTGGCCATGGCAAATTCATTCAGCAGCCATAGTGGATTCCTGTTAAATCAGAGCATCAGCCTCATATTCTGGACTCCACTTTCCATGTAACTGAAACCCAGAGTAGTAAAAGTAGAGAGTGTGTGTGTGTGTGTGTGTGTGTGTGTGTGTGTGTGTGTGTGAGAATCTTGATCTTGTGCGCTTAAATATCACATCAAGTTAACAAACATCATCTGAACAAAACATTTCACTAAATGAACTAAACACTGACATGAACTACTAACATGTATTGACTTACTGAAAACCTTGGAGGTGATCTGGACTTTCCTGTAGTTTCCTCTTGTCCTTGTAACAGCAGTAGCTCCTCCCTTCCTTGTCAATAATTGTGCAGAAATATCTGAGTGCTTCTTTCTTCCTAAATCATGAGCAAGTCCTGTCCAGTCCAACTGTTTCTGCTCCTGTTTGACTTCTGAACTTGTCTCTGGCTGTGTGTCCACTTACTGCAGCCTGTGACATCAGACTGTAGAATGTTGATACATCAAAGGCATCAAAGGACAAACACACACACACCTGCAGATAGATAGATATATACATACATACATAGATAGATACATAGACAGACACTGCTCACTCTGAGACTCACTCTCACAGCGAATTAGTTACCTCATGTGCTAAAAATGCAGAGTGTTGTTCCACCAGGGCTGAAGTGAAATCAAGTTTCCTCAGAGTCAATCTCATGTATCAGCTCATGTATCAATGATCTTCAACAAGGTTTAACTGACACTTCATCAATGTCATGAACCGGCTCAGAGTTCACAGCAAAAAGAAGAGAGATCACACAAACAGAATGGTGGATAATCAATTACATTTATTTAAAGTAGAGAAAAACATATTGCAAAGTATTGGAAGCTTTGGCATGATGCCCTTCTAATAGCTTCAGTTCTTTTGTCATTAACATAGTCTCTCGCCTCTACAACAACATATTATGGGCAGGACTTAAACAACTGTTGATTATTATGCTCATTTAATTCTTGATTTGTAGCAAAAATATGTGAGGCAGAGCCGACCTCACCAGTTTCACAACTAACAACTGCACGTCACTGTCCAGCATCACTGCTCCCTTTGAACATGTTCTAACCTGATTTAACAGCTGTGCAAAAACACAATCTTTTTGCTGCATTATTTCCTTTAATTCTACCACCTTAAATACATTTGTCCATAATGTATTTCTAACATCATCTACATTCAGTGGCTTCCCTTTAACAGGAGGCGGTTAGAAAAAATCAGCAACCACACTAACATTTCCAAAGGGTGACAGGTCACCACTTTGTTTAATTCGCCTCAACCTCCCATGAATATATGCTAACAAACTGTGATCTATCATAGAAATTTCATCTATAATCACAAGCTGTAGATCACGATATTTGGCACGAAGAGAATTTAACTTCTCTTCACCCAAAAGAGCAAACGGCAGCTTAACATTCAACATATACTAAAGGTGGTGTGAATGGTTGTTTCAAATTATAAGCAGGAATCCCTGTAGGAGCAGTCAGTAAGACACAAACAGAGTCAGGATGAGTACATGTCCTGACAACAATCTCACTGACTCATACTGAATCGCCCTTATCAAATGACTTTTACCAGTACCTGCACCACCAGTAATAAAAACATGCCACGGTGCAGGATTTTTACTATTAACCTTCTCTAAACACCTCTGTCTAATTTGGTAGAAAACAGAAAACTGTGTCTCATTAAGAGACCGAACAAGAGCTAAACACAGACTGTGTTCTTTCCTTTAACTCATCTATGCTCTCTAAACGCTCTAATTCCTGCTGTGGACAGAGCTCACACTAAAAATCTTCTATAACACCATCACAATCTATGCTACTCTGAATGTTTTCTCAATCCTCTGTCTCCTTCTCAAACATGCTCCTATTCACATCAACTACAGACTTAACAGAATATAGTGATCCATCCCTAAACCTGACCTGGTGTGACTCATAGACCTCCTGAGATTCACAGTTGAAATGGATTAACCGTATATCAACTGTGTGTGGCAGAAACAACTGCAGAATACTCTGGTAAAACCTCTCAGAACTTCTCTTTGTGAGTGAAAAGCGAGCCTAACGGACAACTGCTGGCTGTGTTTGTGTTCTTTTAGCTAGAAATCCACAACCATTACTTAATTCTATCCATGACACATTTCTCATTCTTAGACAGGACACAATATATTCAGAGGCAAAAGACGCCAGAGACACATCATCAAAAGTGCTGTCACTTGGCCTGTTCTTATTTCTATCAACAAAACCTGTCATCCACATCTCATCTGTAGTAACAGCACCTTCTGCCTCAACACACTCAAAGGCAAACTCATCTTAACTACTTATTGTCCCCTTCAGAGTCTCCTTCAGGTGCATGTTACTCAACCTATAAACTGTCTCCTGAGCACTGACATCCCTGTTATGTAAATACACACTGCCAAGGCTTTTTAAAGCTTCTTACACTGGCGTCGTTTTGTGCACAACAACAACTTTCCTAACAACAAACCCATCTCTTTCTCTGCCTTAGAGATTTTAGAAATTATATAAACAACACACACATAAGTGTCCACAACAGACTGGATATCTAAATTTGCGTTCCAACACTTTAACAAAGGCCTACTATACTGATTAATCTAAGCTTCAGTAACTTGCCGCTTCAACACAACATTGTAACAGTGTATTCCTACACACCCGTTGGTGCAGAGTCTCATATAACTCCTGACTCACACCTACACTATAAAACAACTGTGCTACACTATCAAATGAGCAGTTCTCATCTGAGAGTGCAGTCTTAATGGCAGATAAAATCTCAAATGCTCGTTCTTTGTTCATTATGTTTTGCTTAACAGCACATGCACAAAGAGTTATATGTGGAGGACAAGTACACTCAACTTCAACCATGTCAGGTTTGTGACTGATAACAGTTTGCTCTGACACTGGCCTAGGGAAGCTGAAACGACACACTGTCTTATTTTTCTTACATGTTTTTGAGTGTTGCTTCGAGTTCTGCTGAACAGATGTGACAGTGTCCAATAATACATCATCATCTGTCCACACTAGTCCACACGTTACATATTTATCAATAAACTGAACTACCTCTTCATCACTATCCCTATCTATCACAGACGCACTCTCAACTCAAAACAAACAGTGAACATGTGGAGAACCACGCTGCTGAAACTCTATCCTATCAAAATAATCTAATCTTACCAATAGGATGCAATGGAGACATCAAGACTTCCTTCAAAAAAACACCAGAAATCAAACATTCTAGCTGCAGTGACAGGATTCTGACGTAACAATTCACACCTATCAGCCCACTCCAAACCATCCACTGCCCCTGTTCTACCCTCCTGCTTTAAAATACTTGTCAAAAGATTCTGCCAGCGCAAATCTGCAGAAGAAAACGAGCAAAACCAAGTGGGAACACCAAGCTGATGCACACAGGCCAGTAGGTCACACTGTGCTCCCTGCCAAAAAGCAGGAGTACCTCTAATAGGTTTAAGGAAACGATAAACATCATCAAACGCTAACAATTTCTTCAGAGCTTCTTCATCCTGCAAAAGATTTACTCGTGTTACTTGAATTTAACACGCAACAAAGACCCTTCCATGTTAGAACGAGGCAGCAGATTGGTTGTGTTTACAACGTTGGCAGGAACACAGGTCACTGGTCCATGTACTCCATTTTGCCCCCCTTTGGGCAATGCTAATGGCCTTACTAACAGCCCTGAAAAAAAAAAAAAAACTGTTCCCATCACCCACAATCTTCTCTGTCTTACAAGGAGTCCCTAAAGGACCAACAGCAGAAGATGCAGCATCATTGCACAACTGTCCATTCAGGAGGGGGTGGTGGTGGAGCAGGAACCTTTCCCTTCACAACTATGCAGGGAACAACCCTTGGCTTAGGGGACCCCGGACGCTGCATCTGTGCTGCAGGTGGTGGTGTCTCTAGTTGAAGGTTGGCTGCAGGTTAACCCAGTCCTCATATCATCACTGAGGTGGACCTGCAAAAACAATGAAAAAATAACAATTATTACCTTCATTGTTACCTATAATTAAGCACTTCCCATATAAATATAAATATAAACATATTGTACTTACACCATCAGCCCACCACAGCTCAGGACAGTCCAGAGGGAAGTGGTTTGCTTGGTGGTAATACTCGACTCCTGAACAAAAACAAATCACAGAAAGTTAGACCACTTCAATAGTTATTACAATAATAAAATACATTTCAAATAAACACATTCTCTCATTAAGACATATACGTTATATAAATATAAAACAATTGCACACAGTGGTATAATAATTCATACCAAGACGTGCTGCCACACATTGGAATTCCTGTCGGAGCAACTCCTGATAGTCAGCTTGGATTGTCAAGCGCGGCACAAAATCAACCACAAATACCTGCAGAAAACAATCGGCCATCATTACAAAAGTATATTACACCTACAGATGTTGCTTATATTGAAATAAATAAATAAATGAATAGCTACCTTTGACCATTTACTTCAAACAGTTGTCAGGTACTGTACAAAAGCTGCTCCTGCCTCATTAACTGTCCTACTGGCTGTCAGGTTGTTCCCAGGAGCTATGACAGACAGCATCAGGAATCAGAAGACTCACAGAAAGCACAACTTTGGTCCTGAGCATATCAGCACATGCTCCTGGTGTGGACATGACGCCAAAGGACAGGCAACCCCCTGGCATGTTCACAATACCATCTGCAATGGATCGCAAATGGGAGTCCCCTACAAGAAGAACAAACTGCAACAAAGGGAGAAACAACATTTCTGTTAGACTGAGAACAAAAAACCCTAACCCAAATGCCCAAAAGCCATTGCTCCGGTTTGTGGTGCCAGCCACTGCCATGACCTGTTTTTTTTTTCACAAAATTCTAGCTTAAAAAAAAAAAAACACGTCCTGACTGTACTGAGGTGTAAGAACAACAAGTCTGTTGTTGCTCCATCCTCCTCTTCCCTGCCTGGGAGCGACGGTAACCCTTACCACGTGGCATCCAGATGTGTGTAAACACAAACATTAAAAATGTTACATGGGTAGGAAGAAACTCTTTACTGACAATGCATGTATAATAAAACAATGACCTCTGTACTCTGTATTACACCATGTATGTTTCTTTCAGGTGTAGAAAACACACTAGCTTGTTAACTCTCATAATACATAAAGGCAAGCAAGACAAAGCCAAACAACAATGGAGGTAGGATACACTCAGTGTGACATCACACAATAAACAAATGCTACATGGAAAACTCCTAAAAGCACAGCCGTGTATATTTATTTGTTTGTATTCCAGTTTAATGGGTGGTACGTACATTGCTTTACACATTCAGTTGCCTTCCAAAAGCGTTTTCAACTGAAATATACCACTTTTTTTTTTATATACTGCTAAACGACTTTGTGTGTGTTCCTCTCTCACACACACACACACACACACACACACCGCATTCACTCGAGCTACTATGAAAACATTGGAGGTAACACACACTACTAACATGTTCTAACAAACAGGAACATGCGTTAGAATGAATTTGGTCAGAACAAACAATAATTCCTACACATAGACATATCCACGTTACGTTTCACAAACACTACTTAACATTTATAAAAATGACCATAACACAAGCGAGCTCCGACCACAGAGCTTAGAACTCACCATGAGCGAAGTTCATGTCTGCAACAAAACCATGAAAAAATGTGTGTAAAATGGTGTGCGTGTGGAGTGTAATGTGATATGTGATATGTGAGTGTATGTGTGTAAAAAAAAAAAAAAAATCCAAAGGAATCCTTCAGTAAAAATCTCAGCAAAAAGCCTCGATCAGTGTTTGTCAGAGACAACCACGCCAGCAATCGAAAGTGAAGAGTATTTATAGGGCATGTTTGGACAAAGACCCGCCCAACCAATTAGAGCGCTGTGGAGGCGGGGACTAAACCGGACACACGCAAACAATGAAATAAAGTTTCCAACTGAAAATATGCTATCATTTAAAAAAAAAAAAAAAAAGCTAATTAAAAAACGTAAATTTAGCCGGTAAATTTCATTTAAAGAATATTTAAAAAAGATATAGATTATTAACACCAGGAAAGACTCTCACAGTAAAATCCCAAATGTTTACATTCAAAACAATTCTGATTTTATTTCATATCTTCAACATTTCTCCTCTCATGTAAAAATCTTCCTTGTTTTATATTTACATGTGCATACAGAGAAATAAATGATAAATAAATCCTGGTCACTCATTAGGCACAGTGTGAATCCTTAGAATCACAACAAGAACTAAACTATTAAATGAAAACATGGTGAAAAGAAATGCGGTAACCTAAACTCAAGGCAAAAGTCAAAAACAAAAGGTCAAACTAAATCTACCAGCCAAAACTACATGTAAAAGATAAATCTAAACAAGTACACAAAGGTTAAACTAAGGTCCAACAAAGTTCACCAAGGGCAAAACAGGTGAACTAAGGGCAAAATCAACAATAGTGCCGGTGAGCCTAAAAAGAAGGGGGAGAAACACCATTAACAGAGTTCACACTGCACAGTCACAGGCCAACTCACCACAGGATGTTAAAAACTAGTATCAAAACCCCTAACAAGCAACACAGCACCTGGACAGCCACAGCAAGGACAGAGCAGGAGGCAGAGAGAGAGACAAAACATCACAGGTGTCTTAGATAACTTGTTCCTGATTAAGAGGAGTTAGGAGGGACTAGCTCAACGCTGCACTCAGCAGCTCCACCTAGGGTAGGGGAGGATTCCCCACCACAGAAGGAAAGAAAAAAGAAAAACACAACACGAAACAACAAGTCACACTAACACTTTGCAACGCTCCGTCCACTCACTCACCCACTCAGAGAGAGAGAGAGGGCACATTATGTTTACTCTAAGAGTATCATTATATATGTGTATGTTGAGACTGTTATCATTACAACAATAATAGTAGTATTACCTGCATTAGATGCATCACATGACATGTTCAGACTGTGATAGTTTGTTAAATCATCAGACAGATGAAAAAAAGGCTCCAGCTTTGCTGCTGTCAGGTGGTGAAATGCTTCAAGGTAACTCAGCCTTCCCACAAAACTGGTTTCACTTTGCAGAGAGATTCTTATTAAACCAATGTTTAGAAAAATCAACACATAATATTGACACCAGCAGTCCTTTGATAAACAGCTATTATGTCCAATGGAGCCTCCATATTCAATCTATTCTTCACCAGAAAGAAAATAATTCTTCATCAATCTTCAATAAAAACCCTGTGGAGCTGAAATATGAATTTGATCTTTTTGTCCCAGCAACATAGGTGCAAAGTAGATGTCATTCATTTATCATTCTGCTCTCAGGTGTATAACCACAGATGGTTATTATACAAACAATCAGCTGGCTTTCTCTTCAGAGATCACCATTGGTTTTTCTTTGTTCAGACTGTTATAACACTTCTAATTGTTTCAGCCGCAGTTATCAGACCTGCTTTCACAATTATTTCTTATTTCAGGCTGTAAGAGAAACTAAGAATCTTGTAAAAGCTGCAGACACAAGAAGTGAATAAAACAAACCTCACTGATCCTCTCTGAGGGAGCTACTGCTTTGTTTTTCTTCCACACACCCTCCACAGTGTATTCCTCTATAATCATAGCTGTGAAACTCTGTGTGTGTGTGTGTGTAAAGAATGTGTATTAGCATATGATGACATGGAAATAATACTATGTAGATGTAATCCTCAGTGTTTGCTGCAGGGACCCAGAAAACTCCTCCAGCTTTTACACTGACATGGAAAGTTACCAACCACATCAAGAATAATAACACAGTTAATCCGGTGGACATTGTACTGTTCATGAAAGCAATGACTGTAGGTCAACTGAGACTGAATGAGGAAGATCACTTGATAAGTGGACATGAAGCAACTCATGGATCCACAAAGCAACTTTTCCATTTTCATTCTTTCACTCACTTTTCCTTTAATAATTTTATTGATTGATAAATGAGGTGGATATGATGACAGACTTAAATTGTCTGAGGTTGGAGATAATGTTTGTCTTCACATCACTGTAGACTTATTTAAATAGAAATGATTTGTGGCTGAGACAGAATGAAATCCCCTGTAACACTTTAGAAACATACATCAGAGAAGAAGGAAGGAAGGTTTGTGCTTTTACCTTCAGGCAGACAAGAGTTTAGGTCGACTCTTTTCTCTCTTTCAGTTTTTCTCTGTGTCTTTCTCTCTCTCTCACTGTGCATGCTCATTGATTGTCTCTACATTTCTCCTTAAATGTGGAAGTAAATGAAATGATTAGGACAGAGCCTGTTGCTGGTCACAGACCAATAACACCTGTAGATGGAGGAAACCATTTCCCTGCAGCAGAAAAGCAATTTCTCTTGAAACAGGCAGAAAATGAAGAAAGACAGAAAACAGCATTTCCTTTCTCTTTCTGTGAGACTTGAAGTACCAGGTGATCCTTTTATTTTCAGCTCAATACAAACATTTACCAGGAAGGGAGCAACTTTGAGGAGGAACTCAAGGAAAATCAAGAAAGAGAAAGAAACATTCCCACAGAAAACAGCAGAACTGATAATGTCTCATAATCCATCAGTCTGTAATGATGAAATATGTCCTCACAGAAAGATGAAGTACATGAAGGATGTACAGTATTTCAGAAATCATGGATCTCCAAGATTTGAGAACCTCTGCTACGCTCTTACTCCTAACAATCACCATCAAAGCCATAAAGACAAGATGTCCCAAAGGTAAAAAGTGAAGCATGAAAACAAAACCTGAGCAGCTCATTAGTTACACTTCACTTACACTGGAGATCCTGCATCAGAGCATGGAGCATCTCTAAGTGAAGAGAACAAACTGTCCATACAGAAACAGATACATGTATTAAACCAATATATTCTAAGACACGTTCAGATGGACTGAAGTGGTCCAACATGTCTGAATCTGGTTCATGTCCATGACTCATTTCTCATAGCTGTGTTCTTCTCCAGATGTGCCAACAGATGTGTTGTTGATGAGCTGACAGATGTTTCTTTGATAAACATCACTGCATCCTGAACATATTTGGTGTTGTACCTAAACCTAATGACCAAACCTGGAATTTCCATCTTAATGTGTAAAGTCTGCTCGTTAGCTCAGTAGAACTGAAGGTGTTTTAGAAAAGTGGAAATAAGATGCAGTTCTGCAGCTAAACAGAGGTTTAGCAAAGATCATAGTCTGGTTTAATACAGAAAGAGTTCACAGTGACTTCAGACACAGCAGCTGTCTGACTACATTACAAGGTGAATGGAAATGATAACAGAAGCCCAGAAGTGCGAACTCTGGGAACAGACAAAGATCCTGGAGCCACTTTGACACTTGAGCTGTATGTGGATTTGTTCAGTTACTCAAATCAACACATAAGGATAAAGTAAGAAAAACAGAATAAATGGCTCATGAATTTTAAATGTTGCTTCACATTAATCAGTCACAGATTTTCAATCTCCTCAGTTCAACATCCAGTGAACAGCAGATGTGTGGTGTCTTCTGTTTATGAACTAGAGTACAACTATGACACATGCTCATGTTCACACACAGTTTCAAAGGTTATGTATGTAACCACTGTTCATACACACATTAGTCAACTATAACTGACACATGATCAAATGTTAGATTGACTTTATGAGTAGTTTCATCATGGTGAGAATATTACAGCCAGTCAAACATCTGGCTAAGTGGGATTAGATGATACCATGGATGTAGCAGGTTGGAATTAGACTGGTGTTAAACAATATGAGCCAATGAACACAAGTGGTTTGTGTTTTGAATGATTTCATTATTTCCTTGTGCCGAGCAAATGAGGACTGATTGGAAACACCCACTCTGAGGAAATGTTTCAGTGCAGGCAGAGGTCAAGTTCATCTGATAGGCAGTGAAAACGGAGCTCAGTGAGGTTTGATCTCCAGCAGCTGTGGATGCAGCACAAGCTGAACAAGTTTAATAGACTGGCTTTGTAATGTTTCTGTGCAAATGCATCACAAATGAAGAAACAGTCAGAAGAGTGAATGATGAATGAAGGGATGTTACGCTGCCTTTTCATCGTTACCAGTTACAATAACTAGGTAGAAAAAATCATTGAACTCACTGTGCTGCTCAAAGGCTACTGACAATTACCAGCAACTATTAAGGTGGAATGTTTTCTTGCATGTTACTCAATGCATGAGTTGACGTTGTGAACCAATCAATACTCCTTAAATGTCGATATGACAAATATGAGCATTGGATTTATTGGCTCTCTCACAAGACTTTAGTAATGATTGTATAATAAATATACATCTGTGTTGAGACGTACACACACGTTCATTCAGAATCATTCATCAGGCTGGTGAAGTTGTGCCAATGACAGCAACAATCAAATAAATATCTACTGAAGTGAGCTGCAGATAGATGGAGCCATACTTGTCCTTCAGCTTTACATCGGTCTGTGGACAGTAAACATGCGTCTTTTGGATGTGGATCAGCACCATGGACAGAGACAGTGCAGCACCAAAGCACAGACATGGTTCGACTGATAGTTTCACTAAAGACACTGTTTTAATCACACGAGTGAAACCACAAGAACAAAGTGGTTGTATCTCCAAACACAGCTGATATTTTGGTTCATGTATGTGCAGCAGAAAAAGAGCAGACAGAGTTAGAACTGAGCAGGCTGATGTGTGTAGAGTTGTGTGTTCAACTTGCTGCAACATTCACATTTCTACATTCAAGACTCATAAAAGCTATTTGCTAAAAGTTCAAAGTAAAGGAAAAGTGATGGAAAATAATGTCACACACCTGTTTAACAGAACAGCTCTTTCTTCAGATGCTCTGTTTGAAATAAATGAGACAGGAAACACAGAGTGTCTGAGGTTTTCTAGAAAGCAGTAAACTGACAGATGACAAACAGTGATGCTGAGGTTGACTCAGTCTGTTGCTCCTCTCCTTCCTGCTCTCATCCTCACTGCTGCCGTCTGAATGTGACAGGTGGACTTTGAAGTTTTCTTCTCCCCTTAAGGAGCTTAAATGCAGTAACAGAGGAGACATGATGGTGTAACACAGAACTTCACTTTGATTTTATCCCCAAGTGGTTTTCATTCAAAATATCTTATTTCACTGAGAAGGAATTTTTCTTCCACAACAACAGATGTGAGGCTGTTGATGGATTTTGTGTTTCACGAGTTTGTTGAGTTTGTTTCTCATCACGCAGCTTTATAAAATATTATAACATCATATTATGGATGTTTTGCACCTTATTGTAATTCAAAGGCAAGACACACAAAATGCATAAAGAATAAGGAAGAATACTTTGATTAAACAACAGACAGGCTGGTTCTGTTAGAGTAAAATGTCTGTGGATATAATTTGCTTCAGTCGTCTCCTCTCTGCTGAGATCTGGGGACACAGAGACAAAGTTCGAGCAGAGTCTAGTAATGCAGTAATATGAGCATTGAGTCAGTCAGTCACACATGTTGTGAACAAACCCCCAGTTTAACATTACTGTCTAAAGGAGTTCTGTTATAGTTCTGTTACTGTTACAGTCACTATCAGACATGAACACAAAGCAGAATCATTTCACGTTTCAGACCTGATCACACTCTCATCTTAATAACAAGCTCTGTTTGCCTCCTCACCCTTTTCTATATTTCCCAGAGGCAGAATGATATGTTGGTAATATTCTAAAGAGCTGATGGAAATAAAAACCACAGTAAATACAGTGAATCAAACACTTTGTCTCTGGGCTGGACTGGGACAAAAAAACGGCCCTGGCATTTTTGGCTTAGACTGGCCCCTCATAATTAGCGGTGCACAACATACTAATTTATGTATGTGTTGCCCGAAGCAATGTATTTTACTATTGTTACGTCTTGACCTAGGGGAACCCATGGCACAACATTTAAAGGAAAAATCCCAGCTCCCAAAAACCACCAGCAAACTCGCAGTAACTACACATTCAGTGGTTTATTTTAAATGCATCTTGCACACAAGGTCAGGAGCACGTTGGCTGACAGTCCACCAGGAAGTGGAGAGAGGAGAGCCCCCAGTAAATGACAGCTTCAAATATTTGGAATAGATTTCAGAAATATTATAACACTCTCTCTTCTCTCTCCTCAACTCCTACCTCAACAGCCTGGCTTGACTAGACAGGAAGAGAGGGACAGATTATTACAATTTATTAAGTGATAAATAGAAAACCTAAAAAAACAAATTAAAAATAAAAGTATTTGGAACTAACTGGAAAAACTGTGCAACTATCTAAACCATCAAAACATTTAGTATCTTTAGGTTACATTTTTATTTTTTGATAATAAAAATCTCATACTAACTGCAGTGATACTGTAGACAAAAACTCGCACGGAATGAAAACAAAACACACTTTAAGGCAACTGCTGCGACAGGAACTAACATTATTCACTGCTCACCATTCTCATGTAATTCTACACGTAGGTCACCTGTTTGGGCTTCAAAACGGCGAATTTCGCTGAAAGGTGAGCGATTTTCATGCCTGTCCATCACCTAAAAGTCCCGGTATTATCCTAACATTACCACCTGCTTACCTGCTGTGCCTGTGCTACACTTCCCTGGTCACTCTGTCCCTCGGGTTCCCTGTCAACAGTCTCTGGCTGCTCCTCTCCCTGTTCACCTTCAACCTGGGCTGCAGAGGACGTGGAGGCTACAGCAGCCTCTCCAGAGAAAATGTATTTTAGCACATTTTGCAGCGTCTATAGCGAGATTTTTAAATCTTTTAGCCTGCAACTTCTCCGCACCTCCTTTCTTCCGCTTCTCCATGTTTCCACGCTCAACACTATGAAACTGGCGGGGATCAGTGCAGAGAAAGGGGTGGGGCCGCTCTCGTGATCTACTATATCCTGATTGGTTTAGTCCACTGTATATATTGAAGATGGACCAGTGGGCCACCCCCAGTCTCTAAGTTAAAAAACAAACAAACAAACAAAAAAAAAACAACAGCATCGGCCCCTAGGACTGTCGGCCCACCGGGAAAATGCCCGGTATGCCCTATTACCAGTCCAGGCCTGATGGAGGAACTGGACTCATTGAATACAGTGTTGAAGAGGAGAATGTTGTCCAAAGTTAGGACAATGTTGGACTCTCCTTCACACCCTCTCCACCATGTGCTAATCAGTCACAGAAGCTCATTGTACCACGCTGCACAACAGAGAGAGAGAGAGACACACACACACACACACACACACACATCATTCCTCAGAACAAAAGAAAAAAAAACAACAAAAAAACAAAACAGACTCATGTATACTGTGTATACATCATTTTTAAACATTTACATACCTCATATACATAATGAAAACAGGAAGATGTCTTTATGTTTTCTATTTTCTATTTTATTATATTTTCTGTTTAATATTGGAATATATGTATATCTTAATCTTAATCTTAGAAACATTTTTTTTCACTTGGTGTACACATTCTCTGTGCAATTTTCTTCTTCATTTTCATTTGGGAGTTTGTACATAACAAAAGAATTTCCCTACGGGGATTAATAAAGTTTTTCTGACTCTGATTCTGATGAACAAATGCCATGTAAACTGTCTTTTACATGACTCTGTATGCAGGTTGCATACTCATCCTCTTAAGATTTAATGGAAAACTATATATAGTAAAATTGGTAAGAATGACATGACATGATTTCTTATTTGCTAAGAAAAGCTTGTTTTGTTTCCACACATATCACTCTCACAATATAATAAAATACAAACTTTAAACATGATGCAATGTTTTATACTAACATGAATGAACTCTCTTTACCTAAATTCCCTGCCTTACAACAACATTGCTGACATCTTGGATCACATCCCTGAGTTAAACAGAATCAGATGCATATCACCTCTTTTACAGCTCTCAGTCCATCCACACAAAGCAACCATCTGGATTACTTTCATTTCCATTTGTATAACTTTGCCCATCCCTGACAAACAGCTCAACTACACACTGAAAAGGCCTGACAGATAACAGACACACCTGGCTGAACTGTCCCTATCAAAAGGGCCTGGCTAAAACAAAACTCCAGACATACTTGCTGACATCACTGACCTGCCTCAGTTCACATTTATGTCACCTCTTGATCAAATGACAATACACCCACACACAAGACACTGTCTGCACAGCTACTAATTAATTTTTTTTCATACATTCATAACCACAGAAAATGAGCTCTTACACACACAAAAACCAACCATGTTTCAGTAATTGAGAATATGAGCACAAACTGCCCTGTGAAGCAGAAAGGGCAATAGCTCAACAGGTTGCACGAATGAGTAGAACTCTGCATTTTCATACACTAAAAACAAACACCATGAAGGGGAGGAGCCACTCCATGTTTAAAATCAAATCATTCCATTATCTGATGATCTCTACCTGTTAAACCTCAAAAGCAGCTCTGCAGTGTTTCCATCTGTGTTCATGTTGCTGTTTGAGGGTTAAGACTTGGTTTCAGGGTTAGGGTTAGAATTGGGTTTTGGTTAGGTTTGGAAGGGTTCATTCTTAAATAATCACATATTGTGACTTCAGTGCACTGGCACAGGTGCCTGTACAGTGTCACCTCCCCCACTTCCATTTATGGTTTGTACTTTTTCTTTTTCTCCTGAGAGGTTGAGTCAGATTTATATTATTGTTGTTTTTTCTTTTTCTTTTTTCTTTTTCTTAGACAACCTACTGGGTGCCCCTTCATTTTGGGTCTGGGACGGAGAGTGCCACCTCCTCTCTCTAAAGAAACCTGGAGTCATCTGCAAGGGTCAATAAAGGTTATACAAATAAATACAATAAATAACAGACAAGGCAATAAATAACATTAAAGATAAGTGCTTGAGAAAATAAGTATAAGTGCCATATATGTAAAAACCACTATAAATAGGAAGAAAAAGCATGCAAAATTTTCCATAAAATTTTCTGAGGTCATGCAAGGCATAAGATCAGTTTATATATATAATACCCACACATATACACACCATAAAAGAATATTATAAGCCTCATTGTTTTATTATCAACCCTATTTTATTTCATAGAGATGCAGTGGCTCCATGATTTATACTTAGTTCCAGTTGGATGTGTTACCTGTAGGTTTTTCTTTTCCACATGATTGTCTTGAATTTATTAAATTCCTCTAATGTTTGCCAATCTTTCATCCCCTGTTTGAGGATAATTGGTTTCTTCAGGAGGCACTAAGGGAGGATACAGTAAACGGAGATAAAGTTATGAGATTGAGACATGGGGGGTATAGAGCTTAGGGTTGGAGTTAGAGTGGGGAGTGGAATGGTTAGGGTTAGGATAGGGGAGGTTTAGGGGTCAGGTGATGAGGTAGGAGGGAGAGGGGAAAAGGGATAGAAGGGTTAAGATTAGGGAAAGTATATGGATGGGGAAGTAATAAAAGGTTAGGGTTAGGATTAGGAGGGGTAGGGAGGTATTAGAGAGGGTAGAGAGGTTAGGATTAGGCAAGGGAGGGGAGGAGGGAGAGGGAGGGAGGGACGGTTAGGGTTAGGAATGGGAAGTACGGGTTGGGTTTAGGTAAAAGGGAATACAAAAACCGGGGTGGGGGAAAAGAAGGAAAAAAGGGGAGGGGGGGGGGGGGGGGGAAAGGGATCAATAATCTATCTGATCTACAGGTATTGGAGCGAGCACTGTCCACTGGCAGGTGGATTATCCTATGCTCGGTTTCAGTGTAACAGTTTTACTTTAGAGTTCCCTCAGGATAACAATAATAATAATAATAACAATAATCCTGCTCAGAAGAATATGTTCAAACCATTGTTAAATTATCCTTTTGAGTTTTCTATTTTTCTTGAATTATTCCTATTGTTTTTAGTTATGTCTGTTCACTCGTTCAGTTTAGCGTATATTTAGGCCAAAGAGAATTTTTTAAAAATGTTTTTAATTTTTCGATCCACCATCTCTCCTGTCTCTTCCGTTGACCCTCTGTCCAGGTAGTACACGTCTGGACCCCAGTGATTCTCAGATGCTGTATTGAGTGGGTCTTGAAGTGCTGTACCAGGGGAGTGGGCAATTTGCCCTCTTCCAGAGTGCGTATATGTTGCTGGAGTCGGGTAAGTAGAGTCTTGCCCGTTTCTCCCACATACATTTTCCCACAGGAACCGCAGGTAATACAGTAAAGTAAGTTCTGACTATGGAGACTGAAATTGCCAATAACTGGCTGTCCAGCACCCCCATGTGGATTGAATAAGAATTTCGTTTGGTTAAAAGCCCAGTGTCTGTCACCATTTCCACCGGTCACACATCTGCCGAATTTGGCCTGGACCAGCATATCTCTTAAGTTTTTGTTTTTACGAAATGCAGAGATTGTTCTGTATTTACTGAATCTGTTATGGTCCGCCATAAATTTCTGAAAGTTATTCTTCCATGTGTTCTGCAGATGAAGGTATGGTACGGCGAAGGTTGTGACCGGTGGAATGAGCGACAACGTGTCTGCATCTCGGTTCCCAACCTGGGACCGCTGCTCGGTTGCTGTGGAGGAGGACACGGCGACGGGACCCACGGGAGCGAGAGAGGCCAGCGTCTGTTTCTTAATCGTTCTAAGAAATCTGCTGGCGTATCCCCTCTGTCTAAGACTCCGGAAAAGTGTGAAAATGGCGTGATCGAGGTCTGACTGTCGTGAGGAGATCCTGTGAAAGCCAATGATTTGGGATTTTACTATTCCTTTAAAAGTGTGCCTGGGGTGATAACTGGTCTTATGCAATAGTGCATGTGTATCTGTTGGCTTAAAGTAGACCTTGGTAAGTAGTCGTTTATTGTCTGTTTGTTTTTTCAAAGAATGTCGTTGTGTCTAGGAAATTCACTTCGTTCGGGTGTATGTTATGTTTAACTTTAATAGAGGGGTGATGGTTGTTCAGGGTGTTAATAAACTCATCAAAACTCTCTTGCCCATGCTCCCATGCTCCTATGATGTCGTCCAAAAAGCGCAGATAGAGGGTGGGTTTTAATCGGCATTTGGCTAAAACCTCTCGCTCCCACTCACTCATATAGATGTTGGCATAGGAGGGAGCATATCTGTGCCCCATCGCCGTGCCCTCCACCTGTAGGTATTGTCGGTTATTAAATTCAAAGTCATTGCATCTCAGACATATTTCGAGCAAGTGTAAGATTTCGGCATCCGGTCTCCTTTTATCAGGGTATCGATGGAACACACGTCGGACAGCCTGGAGCCCCATCTCCGTGTTGATGTTTGTATACAGGCTGTCTACATCTATGGTGAACAGGAGCGTTTCAGCCGAAAAGCTCATAGGTCGAATCCTGTCTAAGAAATGGTAAGTGTCTTTCAGGTAGCTGGGGTGCCTGCAGGGAAGGGGGCCTAGAAAGGAGTCTATATATAGCGACACAATGCCACAATCCGAAACAATTGGTCTGCCCGGGGGAAGTGCGCAGGGAATAGTCCAGGTGTTGGGATCCTTGTGGATTTTAGGAAGGAGGTAAAATTGTCTGTTACGTGGCGGATTGGGTCCATAAAGGAAGTTTCTCTGTTTAGCTGTTATGTGCTTTTTGTAATGGAGATTTTGAATAATTTCACGAATACGTGTTTGTGTTTGATCTTGAATGCTTTTGTCTATAGTTTTATAATACTTTGTATTTCTTAGTTGTCTGTGTGCCTCATAGGCGCATTGTTGCCTGTCCATAATAACTATTTTTGACCCTTTATCCGCTGGTTTAATTATGATGTTAGGATTGTTTTGTAATTCTTTAATTGCCAATCTGTCCTCCGCTGTATTGGGATGTATTTTCTCCAGTGGGGGAACATGAATATTTAAATACTGTAGATCGGAGCGGATGAGCATTTTCACTCTGCCGTCAACTGCGTCCCAGGGGGGTTCCCAGCTTGACGGCAGCGTGAACAGTGCCACATCCGGGTTCTCGTTTTGAAAGTAATCAATCAATTTGATCCTCCTGTGGTACTGATAAAGATCCCTGCGCAGTTCCGTCCGGTCGAAGGTTGTGGGAGGTGGAATAAAGGTGAGTCCCCTCTCCAGCAGGCACACCTGGTTTTTGCTAGGACGAAAAAGTGTGGATAAGTTAAGAACGTTAGAGGGAGAGTTCCAGGATAGATCGATGTCCATCGGTGGGCCGACGGAAAGAGAGACGGAGCATGTGTTCGGCTGTCTCCGGGGTCCAGTGAATATTGTCCGTGGTTGTGGGGAACTGGTCGGGTGGCAGATGGCTGGAAATGAATTGGTTAATCATGTTGAGATTATTCCGCTGTTCCTGTGGGAGAAGGGGTGAGTAGTTTATAATAGGGAAGAAGATGTTAGCGTTGGGAAAAACAGCTCGAGCTCTCCTATACAGAAGGCGCAGCTGTTTGATAGATGTCTTTTGAGGATCTTGGTCTCTATTATGAATCCCTATAGATAGCACCAGCAGCTTAACCAGGGGATGTTGCGGTGTCTAGAATCTGTTGGAAGTGATAGAAGGTAGCTCCGGGGTAGCTGTCTACCTGGACATTTCTGTTATTGTACGGTGGTATACGATTAAGGTTCAAGTCACCTAGGAACCAAATTGGTTTTTTGCCTTTAAATTCCCAGTCTGAGATTTTTTTCCCTTTCCTAGCCCTGTGTTGGTACAGGAGGCAAAACGCCTCCGACGAACGGCCGATAGTGAGTGCACTCGTCGCCCCAGTCATCGGCTCATTTACGTGGTGTCCCGAGGTCGAGGCAACGTCTACCGAGGGTCCCGTCGAGTTGTTTTGGGTGGGTTCAGACTGGGTCACTCTGCCATGCAGGTCAGTATGAGTATACTTTTGTGACCCCTGTGTCATCATATTCACTCCCACCGTTTTTTCTCTTTTTGACAGGTTTGGCCCTCGTATAGGTTCAGTTTTTTTCTGCTGCCTCGGCCCGGTAACACCACCTGAAGAGACATTAGAAGGGAAAATGTTTTCTCGATCGTCCTGGGAGATATTTTGCATTTGAGGGTTATCCTCTCTTACTGCCACGTTTGAATAAGTAACTCTAGCTTCTTGATAGGATTTTCCTACCCTTGTTTCTTTTGATTTCTGTTGAAATTTTGTAGTTATTGTGTGGAGGTGACCCTCACTCCTATTTCTTCTTTCTATGCAGGGTCTCTTGATCTTGTTGTGTGGGGTAAAGTCATCTTCAGATGAGGCTGACGGTGATCTGCGTTCCCTACCCCATCCGTGCCGTGGGGGGCGTTGAACGGCCGTTCCCCAGGTGGCTGGGGGAGCTCGTGTAGGTGGGGGATTTTGAATTGTTTCCCCCGTAGGGAGACACACAATGGGCGAGAGGGGGAGGAATGTGTCCCAGTTTAGTTGTTGGGATGATTTCCTCAATTACTTCTCCCACAGGTGTCGATTGGGAGTGTGAGGGTGGCCGAGAAACCCGGTACAAAACAATGAGTTGCAGCAGTCTGGAGCAGTTCCCAATTCCGTTTTATTTGTTAAAAATGAGAATCTTGCTCAGAAACTCCAAGGTAAAAATTCACATTGGGCAACCGAAAGAGAAAAGCAAGCAAAAAAAAATAAAGAATAATACCAAAAGAACTCACTTCTCAAAAGAATCAAAGTAATACACAACAAAAGAATTCACTCTAACTGCCTTCCTGGCTATACCCTTAAAACTCGGGCCCACGGCAGGAGCTACGTTCTGGAGCTACGTTCTGGAGCTACGTTCAGTTAAACTTACGTTAGAAACACATATTTCTTTCTAAACAGGATACTTAAACTGGTTGTTTCAGCACAAAAGACAAAACACCCCTCCCAGTCTACCACACTTGGTTTCTTCCCCTGTGAACCCCCTATTTAACCAACTGGAATGCTCCAGCTCAGGTTTGGCTGTTCCTGGTCTAACAGAGGAAGAAGCGCAACAAAGGAGACAGGTGAACACAATCCACAATCACAATGCCTCTTCTCTTCTTCACCTCCTCATCCAAATGTCCACACCGCACAAATCACCAACATTTCACACCAGGATTGACATTCTGATAAAGTGAGAAGTGAGAAAGAGTGTGTAGTGCATGTGCCTTACTAAAGGGCACGGGGTCTCCCCGTGACAGGGAGTTTCACCGCTCTGTATTAACTTTCTAGGTGGTGCGTTCTCACCTGGTTGTTGTATTACCACTGGTGTTTCTCTATTTCCTACTTGCTCATCCATGCCATCGGGCTGGAGTGAGAGCGCCCCCTGTGGTTTGGGCAACGGTGGGAATTCTTCCCTATCTTCCAGGTCCGGGCTGGATTGGGAATCTCCCGGAGATCCCATCAGAGACGGAGGCAATGAATCGGAGACGTGGGAGAGCTCCGAGTGACACTCTAATAGAGAACGAGTAGCTTCAATTGTAGGCTGGGTCAATCTGGTGTTATATCTTTTTTTGGCCCAGCCTATTGCAATCTGAAATGCTACCTCGTTAAAAGGTAAGTGATAGTATTCCATTATAATTTTAAAGTAATGTTCTTGGAGGATGGAGAGGTTATTATCCATCCACTGTTGTGTATTCTCTTTAATGGCCGACCTAACCTGTTCAGTGGGAGAGGAGGGTTTAATGAACATTGTGAGTTTGTTCATATGCCTCATCATCCCCTTAGGTGGAGCTTGGTTAGTAATGGCTCTGTCAATGACATTCTTGTGGTGTACGGCCTGGATTAGTTTGAAGTCATTTTTGGCCAATTGCCTGGTAAAACTATCTGGTGCTACATAGGGATTTTGAAAATTATTTTCTATTTGTTCTCTTCCTCTATTATTTATTATACCTCTATTTCGTGTTTGTTGATTTCTGTCTCTATTTCTGTTCCTGTTTTGTGTTGTTGTAGTCTCCCTCCTTAGGCTGGAGTGGGTCATCTTGGTCCTGTAAAAAATAATACTTTGGTCAGTGGGGGCCTACCTGTGAGTCCTGTATCTCCAGGGTCCGAAGTTGAATCTTCCCCCCCGGCCGGGGGTTCTCTGCTGGTTCCGGATTAAGATAAGATAAGATAAGATAAGATAGACTTTATTCATCCCACAACGGGGAAATTCAATTGTTACAGCAGCATATAGAAAAAGGTAGAAAACGGCAGTAACAGAAAATATAAAAATAACAATATACAATCCAAAAACACAAAGGAGAAAAAACAAAGGCAAAAAGTACTCAGGTTATAAATATTATATACTATACACAAAAGGTGCTTGAGTCTATGTAAAGAAAGTGACTGGTGATGTATGTAAACAAAAAAAACAGAATTTTGGCAGTGCAGAGCAGTAGTAATATGTAACATGGTTTCATTATGTGTTGGCATTGTACAACCTCACAACTGTTGGGATGAAGGACCTGCGGTACCTCTCCTTCTTACACCGCGGGTGTAGGAGTCTGGAGCTGAAGGAGCTGCTGAGGGACCCCACAGTGTCATGTAGGGGGTGGGAGGTGTTGTCCATGATGGATGTCAGCTTAGCCAACATCCTTCTCTCCCCTACTTCCTCCACAGAGTCCAGAGGACAGTCCAGGACAGAGCTTGCTCTCCGTATCAGTCTGTTGAGCTTTCCCCTGTCCCTGTCTGTACTGCCCCCTCTCCAGCAGACAACAGCATAAAAAAATGGATGAGGCCATCACAGAGTCATAAAAAGTCCTGAGCAGAGGCCTGCACACTCCGAAGGACTTCAACCTCCTCAGCAGGTGGAGTCGACTCTGTCCCTTCTTGTAGAGGGCATGGGTGTGGTCAGTCCAGTCCAGTTTATTGTTTAGGTGAACACCCAGGAATTTGTAGCTGTCCACCAGCTCGATGTCCAATCCCTGGATGTTCACCGAAGTGAGGTGATGTCCTTTCCTCTGGAAGTTGATGATCATCTCCTTTGTCTTGCTCGTGTTGAGCTGCAGTTGGTTGAGCTCACTCCAGCAGGCAAAGTCCTTGATGACCTTCCTGTATTCCAGGTCATTTCCCTCAGAAACACAGCCAACGACAGCTGTGTCATCCAAGAACTTCTGGATGTGGCAGTGGGTGGTGTTGTAGGTGAAGTCCGAGGTGTACAGTGTGAAGAGGAAGGGGGAGAGCACGGTACCCTAAGGGGCTCCTGTACTGCACAGCACCACATCAGACACACAGTGATGCAGCCTCACATACTGTGGTCTGTCTGTGAGATAGTCTTTTGTCCATGCAGCCAGGTGTTGGTCCACTCCCATGTTCTCCATCTTCACACTGAGCAGTGATGGCTGGATTGTGTTAAAAGCACTGGAGAAGTCAAAGAACATGACCCTCACAGCACTCCCGCTGTCCTCCAGGTGTAGCAGTGATCTGTGCAGCAGCTGAACACTGTGGGTCATGAAGAATCTGCAAACGGTAGTAGAAGGTTTCTCTCATCCTCTGAAACACTAAGTCAGGATCAGCTGTGTGGTGAAGGAGAGATATGGCTTCCATGCATTCATCTCTGATTGGCTGATCATCATATGTTCTGGATGATGTGGGATGTCCTTTTAGCTCCACTCTACTCTGGGATGAAGAGGTGGTTCTGGAATTCCGTTGCACAGTCTTCATGCACCACTCAAGAAAGGGTTAGGGCCTTTGTTGCTTTGAATATCATAGAAGTGTTCCTGAAAGAAAAAAGGCTGTCTCAGGAACAAATACTGTATGTTATTTATATGCAAACCAGGGAGATAAATTTACATATCATTTTTGGAGTATGGGTCTTTCAAAGATGAGAAAAGTGAAACAATCCCGAGGGATGGAACTCTTTTGTTGCTTTACTAACAGCTCTCCTGTAAGCAGGAAAAAATCTTTTCCATGCATGTGAGTGACAATAATATTAACCAGTAACCCTGTGGTGGAATATTTCGAACTTCCAGTCTCTTCATACTCTTTAATCACAGTCATCTCTGCTGGTTTTGAAGTAAGAATTTGCTCCATATTCTAAAAAAGAAAACATTATAAACATATTTACAACTACACTTAGATCTATGTTGTAAGCAAATACATTCATCTAATACCTGTACATATTACTTGCATTTTTTAGGAATCATGTCTAATAAATAATGATTAAAATCTAATTGCATACAAGTTGGAAAACAATTACATTTTCTGCAAGCACACTGTCCATCAAAGGCTGGCAACCAGAATCACTTGTGTGTCTGCTTAAGCAGAGACACAAGTTCTGAGAAGCAAGCCTCTTCCAGTTTAATGTACTTCTTCTTCCCTCCATGTTGTACTTTGATCAACATGTTGGTTTGACATAAAGGAAGAAAATGTCATATGTCTGAGAATAACATGTTCAAGTTAAAGTTTATCCCAACTACACACTGTTAAAATACACGTTTCTCACCCCTGTTCAAAACAACAAGGCTACAGTTTATAAGCTCAACTGTTAGCATGCTAGCCAAAACTGACTTTTCAGCTGCGTCTGCGCCGTTGAGCCGGAAATTATTCTCTTAAAACACCGACATGCGGTTGCATTGTTGGATGGTTATTTCCAAAACAGTATTAATTACCTTCAAGATGCGCGTCGTCATTAATTTGTGAAACTTATCAAACAGTTTGACATTACCGTCATACAGACACATCACACGCCACAGACAGTATGGCCGACATTAACGTTTGAGTGAAAGCTAACAGCTCCACAATGGCAGCTAAGGACAGTTAGCTAACTAATGCTGCGGGAGCTACTTGCTCTAAATAATGGAGTAAAATAAATGGGGTTACGTTCAACATCAAGTTCGCAGTCATTAGCGGTACTATGTAAGTAGATAAAGTGAGAACAATGACAAAATATCACGCATTTAAAGTACTTTCTGATAAAAATCATGCTCTTACCAGCCTTGTGACGACGTTCCTTGTGCTGCTCATGCCGCGATAAAATGCGTCGTGAACTCCAGGGGCAGAGTTAAAACCAGATCCTGAACACCAGGGAATAAAGTCCAAAATTCAACTGGGCCTGGGTGTACACCTTAACACAAACTGTAGTCAGAGTTATAAAATAAACTCCAGAAATGTAACTCTTTCACACTTTTTTGCCTGACTCCAGATTTTAGTACTTTGTGAATTTGCTGTGTGTTAGTACATGTAGTTGTGTACAGTTCAGCTGCTGCTGTCCTTGGTGCTGAATTCACCAACCCAGCTGAATGGTCCTGAGTGCTTATTGTTGTAATTCATTTGGTATTTTTGAGAAGATTGAATATCATTAGTATGGGTTATGTTTTGGTTAATGTTAGGCTTTCAGTTATGATGTGTCCTCATAACTATATTAAGACAACAATGTGTGTGTGTGTGTGTGTGAGAGAGAGAGAGAGTGTGTGTTTGTCCTTTGATGCCTTTGATGTATCAACATTCTACAGTCTGATGTCACAGGCTGCAGTAAGTGGACACACAGCCAGAGACAAGTTCAGAAGTCAAACAGGAGCAGAAACAGTTGGACTGGACAGGACTTGCTCATGATTTAGGAAGAAAGAAGCACTCAGATATTTCTGCACAATTATTGACAAGGAAGGGAGGAGCTACTGCTGTTACAAGGACAAGAGGAAACTACAGGAAAGTCCAGATCAGCTCCAAGGTTTTCAGTAAGTCAGTACATGTTAGTAGTTCATGTCAGTGTTTCAGTTCAGTGGGATGTGTTTGTTAAATTGGCATGATGTCTAATCACACAAGAACTTCAGCCCAAAGGTTTCAGTACATGTTCAGTTTATTTATGCTGATTGTATCTGTGAGATTTTTCTATTGTCAACTTAGGTTTCCATTTTTTTTGCTTCAAAGCATTATGGTTTGTGTTAAAGGAAAGGTGCCTTTTTTTTCAAATTTGTCTTTTAAACTACAAATGTTCAAAAACATTCACATGCTTTAATGTAAATTGAAATCATTTGTGGTTGTTGCTTTGGATCCTCCTAAATGATGGAGCATAAAATCCACAGTCCATGTCCTGTGTAAAAGGGACTTCCAAAGTTCAAAAGAAGCAAACATGAGGCTTCAGCAGTCTGACTTATATAGTTGAAACAGGCGTCCTCCAAGTCTTTTTTATCATTTATATTGAAGATCAACCACCAGTGCTTTGCATGTGGAACAGTAGTTTGCCTGCAGCCACAGATCCAGACTCTGCAGCTCTGGAGGTGGAAGTAACTGCAGAGACGAGAAAGCACAACACCATGGGAGAGAGAAGAAGCCAAGTTAGTAACATACATTAATGGGATATGAATGTGTACAGATGGAGAGGGAGAGGAGGAGAGAGGAAATCAGTGCATCATGGGAAGTCTTCCAGCAGTGTAGACCTATAGCAGCATAACTAGTGGCTCATTCAGGAAAGCCTTACTCAGCCCTGACTATAAGGTTCATCAAAAGGGAAAGTTTGAAGCCTCCTCTTAAACATGGAGAGGGCGTCTGCCTCCAAGACCCAAACTAGTAGATGGTTCCACAGTAGAGGAGCCTGATATCTGAGGGCTCTGCCTCCCATTCTCTCTATTGGAGACTTTAGGAACCACAAGTAAACCTGCATTCTGGGAACACAATGTTCCAGGGTAGTAGGGGATGGCTGCACTGCTGCTGTGACCCAGCTTGGTAACACAGCCGACCATTGCCAACTCTTAACATTCTCCTCTCCTTAGCTGTGTCTTCAGTAGCTAAACTTGTGTATCTATGCTGAAGATTAGAGAGAAAGCTCTGTTCTAAAACGTCTCTCTGTTTTCAGCTCTCAGGACTTTTGCAGCTTCTACCTCAGTCTCTACAGTTTGGAGTTTAGTCTCACTCCTGTGCTCTTGTTTGTACTTTGGGATATCAGCCTTATGTCACTGTTTACTGATCAGTTACAGCCATATCAGAGCTGTGTTATGTTACTGATAATGCAAACCAAACTTTTCCTGCTTAACTGGGAAAACGTTGTAGGAATAACAATATGTTCCCTTTTGAAACTACAATGAAAGTTTTGCGTTCATGGTGATGTATATATTGACAACTGGAAGTTATTACTAATCATTGTAACTTATTTGGAAACTTCTCTGTACATACATAGAGTCATTGGTAAATCTTTGGTCTAAGGTAGAAGGAGTTAATTTTAAAAAACCTAGGACATTTACTTTCAACAGAGTCTCTTCCTACATCTGCCCACTTTAGTCCAGTGGTTGTGGAGCATAAAGATAATTGTAGAAGACGGCGTCTTGGACCTCCTTGCTGTGAGTGAAATGTTGTGTCTCTGTATTCTTGTAATTGCATCAAGTACATGTCAGGTTTAATCTTCAGTGACCCCAGCAGAAGAAGGGTGTGTCTTTAGATGTCAGGTGTCAATTTAAGATCTCACCCATTTACCATGACTTTTTTCTGCTGGTTTTCTGCCACCACAAGTGAAAATGCAGTGATGTAACCACGACATCCATTGCAAATTGATCTTATTCTTTGTGCATCTTGTGTGTCTTGCCTTTGAATTACAATAAGGTGCAAAACATCCATCATATGATGTTATAATATATTATAAAGCTGCGTTTTGAGAAACAAACTCAACAAACGTAACGAGGTACGGCAACGTGAAGTTTGCCTGCTGCAGGAATGGTGCAGTTGTTATTTTTTTGGACAGCATTGCCAAAGTTAGTGAGTTGGTTGAAACTGGAATAGTTATCCAGGACACATCTACTCCTGTGCTTCCCCTGGTTAATCCAGCCAAAAGATTATTATTTCCAACATCTCCCCATTCATTGAAGACAAGACACTGTCCAAAGAATGATCAGGTCTTGGTCAGCTTGTTTCCCCGATTAAAATAGTTAATTTGGGCTGTAAGTCTCCACTGTTAAAACATGTTGTGTGTCACCGCAGGCAGGTGTTCATGATCCTGAAAGATAACCCTGGGGATCTGAATCTCTTCCTGACTTGTAAGATGGATGGTTTTAACTACATGGTGTTTGCAACGTCAGCAAACATGAAATGTTTGACAGTGACAATCAGAGGAGTGATATGTTATGTGATCATCTGTCATTGTGTGAGGAGCAAACTGATGAGGAGGATATGTCTGATGTTGAGTTCTTGAAATTGTCTCAAAAAAGAAAAAAATCCAGAAATTGTTCAAAATAGTGTAAAAACTTTGAAAAGAACAGAACATTAAGAGTGCAGCTTTGGACTTTGGACCGGCCTGAGATTGGAGGGTCATGGGTTCGATCCTTCAATCAAGCGCAAAAATTGGATACGGTGGTGGTGAAGGAGACGTGCCTCCCCTGCCTCTGCGACCATGGCTGTGGTACCACTGAGCAAGGCACTGATCCACACCAGCTTCCCGGGCGCCTCACTAGGCAGCCCCCTGCCCCAGCATCTCTAGTGCATGTGCATGTTTGTGTGTGTTTCGTTCACTTGGTGTGGGTAAAATGCAGAGAGTAATTTCCCCAGGAGGGATCATTTGTTCCTGGCCTGTAGACTGAGGAGCAAACACTTGGCTGTTGAAAGTCAGGTTATATTAATCCATTATATTCACCCTGATATGAGAGTTTGATTTATTAGTGCTTAGATTATATTTTGTTTTCCTTTGTTAGAGTGGAAAGCCATTAAATTAATATTGTTTGCTGTCAGAGAGAACTTATTATTCTCTGTGTGGGCGTGAGACTGTGTTGTATTTCGTGTGTGTGTGTGTGTGTGAGCTGGGAAACACTTAAGACAAAATAATTTGAAAACTGAGGCTCAGCGTCTCCCAGTTTTTGCAAAACTGCAGTAGTTTTCATGCTTATCTCGGGTCTGTTCGTACGGAACAGCCTTGCCATAACATCGTACACCCAACAGGAGTTTTTTGACATAAATCTACGCTTCTCCGATAGTTTTATCACCAATCTTCAACTCATCCCAGAGATCTCCAGAACACCTGAGTTGAAGCGCGGAGGGCTAAGAGCTAAGCTAAAAACAACACCGCACCGGCTCTCTCTACCCAGCCTTTTCCTTGCTAATGTGCGTTCATTAGTGAACAAACTGTATGAAATACGACTCCGCATCAACAACAGTTAGAGACTTTTGGACTGCAATGTCATGATTTTCACAGAAACATGGCTACACAGCGGCATACCCGACAATGCTATTGAGCTAGCCAGAAGCTGCACACTCCGGGTAGATAGAACAGCAGATGACTCTGTTAAGACCAAAGGTGGAGGATTGTGCATTTATATGATTGTGCACGCTTGGTGTACAAACTCTGTCATCATTGGGAGACACTGCTCAGCTAACCTGGAGTTTCTCATGGTTAAGTGTAGACCCTTTTATCTGCCACAAGTGTTTACTTTCACCATTATCACTGCAGCCTACACTCCCCCAGATGCTAATACCAAGCTTGCTATGAAGGAAATTTATGCAGCCCTTAGTAAACAACAGACCGCTCACCCGGAGGCTGCATTTATTGTGGCAGGTGATTTCAATCATTCCAACTTGAAGACTGTACTCCCAAAATTTCACCAACATGTATCCTGCCCGACCAGAGGAGACAAAACTTTAGACCAGTGCTTCGCAATTATTTTCTGTTATGCCCCTCCCAGGAAGAAGAAAACATTTGCACCCCCCCTCATATTTCCTCGTCTTCGCCCCACTATTTGAGAAGGACTGCTTTAGACGATGTTTATACAAACATTGCTGGAGCTTACACCGCGACCCCTTCCCCCACATGGGACATGGGTGTGGCCAGTGGGGGCAGACTCTGTACTCCAGGACAGGTTTTTACACACAGAGTATGGAGTATGTTTGCTTCTCAGGCCACCTGTGGCTCCCAAACGGACATTGATACATATACCTCCTCTGTACTGGATTATATCAACACCACCATTGACAGCGTCATAACACAGAAACAGATCTGCACGTACCCCAATCACACAAGTCTATAGTGAATCCAGGGCTAACCTGAAGAGGGCCATCAAAAAGGCCAAGCACTGCAACAAGCTAAAAGTGGAGGAACATTTTTCCAACTCGTGGCAGGGCATCCAGGCCATCAGTGACTACAAGCCCAGCAACGTCACACTAGCAGCTACAGATGTCTCCTTTCTCGATGCATACGATGCAGTGTGATGCAATGCTGCACTGTGTACTCACACACCTGGACAACAACAACACTTATGTCTGAATGCTGTTGGTCGACTTCAACTCGGCATTCAACACTGTCATCCCCGCCAAGCTGACCACTAAACTTGGAGAACTGTGCGTCGACACCTTCCTCTGTGACTGGATTATGTACTTTCTGACCAACAGACCCCAGCATGTCAAGTCAGGTCATATCTGCTTCAGCACCACCACACTCAACACCGGCATACCACAGGGCTGTGTGCTGAGCCCATTCCTCTACTCCCTCGTCACCCATGACTGCAGGCCTGTAAATGGATCCAACACCATTATCAAGTTTGCAGATGACACCACAGTGATTGGTCTTATCAGCAACAACAATGAGACTGCCTACAGGGAGGAGGTACTGCACCTGGCCGCATGGTGCTGTGACAATAACTTGCTCCTGAACACCAGCAAGACAAAGGAGCTTATCATGGACTTCAGGAAAGTGAAAAGAGGCACGCACAACCCCATTCACATCAATAGGATGGCTGTTGAACGTGTCTCCAGCTTCAAGTTCCCACATTACAGAGGACCTGTCCTGGTCCACCAACACCTCCAGCCTGGTCAAGAAGGCTCACCAGCGCCTCTTTTTCCTGAGGACACTGAAAAAGAGCCACCTGTCCTTAGCCGTTTTGGTGAACTTCTACCGGTCTGTGATTGAGACCATCTTGACCAGATGTATCACAGTCTGGTATGGGAGCTGTTCAGTTGCTGACCGAAAGGCACTTCAGCGAGTGGTGAAAACCACCCAAATACATTAAAACAGAGACTGCACTTCCCACCATTGAGGACGTCCAGAGGAAACACTGCCTGCGACGAGCTTGCAGCATTCTCAAGAACTCCTCTCACCCTGTACATGGGCTGTTTAACATCCTGCCCTCAGGGAGGCGCTTCAGGAGCCTCCACACAAGAACCAGCAGACTCAGGAACAGCCCCACATATATTTAGCGCTACAATTCATCTGTAAAGTACTACAAACTTACCTGTATAGTATCCACCTATATAGTATGTTCACAATACCTATTTAACTGTACATTTTGTCCATAGAACACCCATCTGTTTATTGTATATACAGTCATGGAAAAAATTATTAGACCACCCTTGTTTTCTTCAATTTCTTCATTTTAATGCCTGGTACCACTAAAGATATATTACCTGAAGAATACAATGAACACAACAAAAAATGCAGCTGATTACATAATACTTTATGTCCTATTTGACATGCTTAAGCTTAATTGTATTCCCAGGGTATATAAGAGGCCATTTCATGTCATAAGCAGCACTGCACATGCAAAGGCCAAGAGTGGTTTCCTGCTTACATTCAAGCCGTAGCACAACTCAGAAGTTGTCAGTTCTCACATAATGCCTAAAACAAAAGAATTATGTGAAGCTACAAAGGCAGCCATGTTGGCACTGCTGGAAATTGGCATGAGTGAAAGACAGGTAGCCAAAAAACTGAAGATCTCCAAGACAGCCATTCATTACACCAAGAAAAAACAAGCCAAATATGGTACTACCAAATTGCTAGCTGGTCGAGGCAGGAAACGTCTTTCTACCCCATAACATGACCGTGCACTCATCCGTTCCTGTGTCAGGATTCATGGGGTGGATCAGTGATGATCTGGGGTTGTTTCAGTATGGGTGGAAGAGGGCAAATGCAATTATGTGAAGGGGAAATGAACCAGGTCACGTAAAGGGCTACTCTTGAAAACAGTCTTCTTCCATCAGCTGGAAAACTCTTTCCTGCCTCAAATGACTGGATTTTCCAACAAGACAATGCCCCTTGCCACACAGCAAGGTCAGTTAAAGCCTGGATGGAGTACCAGAACATTCAAACCATGTCCTGACCTGCTCAATCACCAGATCTAAATCCAATTGAAAACCTCTGGTAAATCATCAAACTCAAAATGGAGAACCACAAGCCCAAAAACAAAGCAAATTTGTTTGAATTCGTGCAACAGGAATGGGCTGCTGTGACAGCAGAACAATATCAGGAGCTGGTGGAGAGCATGCCAAGACGCATGGGTTCAGTGATCAGAAACAATGGTTATGCAATCAAGTACTAACTCCTGTGTATATCATGTGACTAAAACAGACAGAAGAGAAAACATGGAATGCCTAAAAGCACTGTTTCTGGCACTACAATGCCATAGCTATTGATGTAAGAACCTAAAGTGATTTTGGTTATTATTAAGAAAGCCATGGAAAATGGCTCTTAAATTAAAGTTTTATGAGCTATTTTTGTTGTCATTTTGTTGTCATTATATTTGTCCAAACAAATGTACCTTTAGTGGTACCAGACATTAAAATGAACAAGAATTGAAGAAAACAAGGGTGGTCTAATAATTTTTTCCATGACTGTATATCTCAACTGTAGATACTGTATATCCTGCACTTGCTGCTTTTGCACTTCTGGTTAGATGCTAAACTGCATTTCCTTACCCTGTTATTCTGTCACCTGTGTGCGTGGCTTTCCACACTGGAACAGATAGCTAAACAGGTGTCTAGCACTGGTGGATTAATAATGACTCAGACGTTGAAGTCAACTTCCTTTACTGTTAGTCCTTCCATAATGTTGGACACTCTTGTGAAACTAAAACAAATACATGTCAGGGTTCGCCCTGGACGCCAGGGCGGTTTTATTTTGTTTTGCTTATTTAGTGTTTCCTGTTTTATTTTGTCTATGCCTTAGTTCCGGTTGTTCACTGTTTTCCCTCTCGTTTCAGGTGTCTCGACTTCCCTCTCCCCGTGTGCTCCTCCCACTTCCTGATTACCTTTCCTCCCTTAATGTGTTTCACCTGTTTGTTATTGTCGCACCTCCCCCTGGTGTATTTAGTCTCCGTCTCCCCTGCACTCATTGCCAGATTGTCTTGTGTATTCCGACCAAGCTTTCCAGCGTTCCGTACCTATTCTAGTTTCGTGTGTTTTCCTAGTGTGGTGTATGACCCCTGCCTGGATTTCTGGATCTCGAGCTAGCCTTTTCCCTGACTGTACCTCTGCCTTCTTGGACTGACTACCTGTGTATCGTACCTGGACTGATTAAAGCGTTTTTGACATACTGTCTCTGCACCTGTGTCCTCTTCCCCTCTCCTCCTGAGCCTGACAATACAAATACAAAAAATATCCTCAATGTATATGCAAGGCATGAGGGATGGCAACAATCGCTTAAAACAACAAAGAAATGGCTACGCTATATAAGACAAACAGGAATGTAGCATCAACTGATAAATCTTAGCGAATAAGCAATAAACTTTCATAATATACAAAACTTTCATCTGTACAAATGATATATATATGATAGACTTACAAACAAAGCTCCTCAAAGGCTCAACATCAGCCGATGCAATGGATTAAAAAGGCATGCTCTGGAGCACATGGTGATGTATGAAAAATGACCGCTCTGAACATGTGACCTGAACCATGTGATCAGTAATGACTAATAGAAACAATGCCCTTCAAATTAAAACACCTTCTTTCACAATAACAGTAGAAAGCACTGCAGTGTAACGTAACACCTGTCCTTGTACATGCGTGATGACAATAAAGTTGAATCTAATCTAATCTAATAACAACTCTTTTACAGATTTATATGCATGTTTAAACTCATCCACAGCTCCTTTAAGTGCTTCAAAGGTGTCATTAACTTCATCAAAATCTCCATCATACATCATCAAAGCCCTTATTTCATTTAAACTCCTTGTTGTCCTCAGCCTCAGCTGCAGTCTCAGGGCTGCCAGACATTGTTGCAAATTGATCACTCAAGTTCCTTTAATTGCCGTTGAGTTCATCCTTGAACATCCTTCAAACATTCATTTAACATCAACCATTCATTCTTCGTTCCAGTTTTATTTGCAGTCCGCATCCATCACCTTGTTTTCCGTATTCGACCAGGCAGTTTGTAGGGCAGCGGCGTCTCAAGTCATAAAGTTCATCAGCTGATTGTACTTACGGTCCGCCGGCTGGTTTCTTCATTGGTAGGCGGTAGAGGAGTAATTGGCTGGATTCACACTTTCCATCTTCCCCTGGGTCTTCAGTGGAGATTGTTAACTTGTTGGGACTACTCTTTCATTGAGTATTGAGACTCTTAAAAAAGTAAAAGTCAGTAACATTTTTATTCTGTAATAATCGTAGCTTCCATCTTTAAAGGAAGAGGAAGAAGTTTACAAGGAATCATTTAGAAGAGTAACAAATAAACTGCTTTAATACATGAATCTGAAAAGGTGTGTGTGAGTGAAAGAGACAGACATGTACAGACTGAACTATCTGTTAGACAGTGAGAGAGTTTCTCTAACAGGAGGAGACTCTCTCTGCTACACTCTACACAGAGACACTGAGGAACCAGACAACCAGAACCAGAGCCCAAACCCAGGATACAGAGGTTCAGTGAATGTGGTGTTGAAGGTGTAGAGGTGGATCAGTGAGTCAGAGGAGACTCTGTAGAAGGACAGAGAGCCAGCAGGACAGTCCACATACACTGCTACTCTGTCAGAGAGAGAGGAAGATGATGAAGAGGAGGAGACACGTGTCACTCTGTTATTGTGCCAAACAGAGTAACCACCATCAGAGCAGAACAGAGTCCAGGACTGATTGTTCTCTCCAAACAAACAGTTTTCTCTGTCTCCTTTCCTTCTAATTCCTCTGTAACTCACTGATATATCAACCCTTCCTCTCCACTCGACCTCCCAGTAACAGCGACCAGTCAGACCATTACTACACAGAAGCTGAGGCCAGTAGTCAAATCTGTCTGGATGATCAGGATATGACTCATCCTCCTCCACACATGTCATCTTCCTGTTGTTGTAAGACAGCTTGATCTTTCTGTTTAGTGTGTTTGTGTCGATGGTGAGTTCACAGAAATCTGATGGATGGAAGAAGACACAACACAGCTGCAGTTATTGATCTGTCACCTGATCATTGATTGACACTTTGAAGATGGTTGAATGTGAGCTGCTTTGTTTTCAGGAATCAAATGAAAACCACACTTACACTTCCTCACACCTGGTCTCAACCATTGGACTCCACCAGGCTCCACCCTGAAAGGAGGAGGGGGGTCAGACAGCACGTTCTCTTTCAGCATGCAAACATGGACATTACATGGCTCTCATACACAGATGGTTTGATTATTCTGTTCATTCAGTAAAGAGACAAAGGACCTGGAGTCCTTATCTTGGAATTATACGGAGCAGGGAGGTGACATGGAGGAAAGATTTCATCATTTGTCTTCTCCATTTGATATGACTTTTGGTGTCAGACACAACAAAAGATCTCAGAATGACAAGATCAGGATCTCAGAGAGGTTTAGCTGATTATTGATCATGGATATTTTAGAAGACAGAGACATGATCAGAGACCTGATTTCATTTCCTCCTTGGCTTGAGACACTGGCAGATGAATATATCTGAGCAGTGTATACTTATTATTGTTGGGATGTTATTATAAGTGTGTCAGCACTGAATAGGTATCTAAAGTCTTTGGGGTTGTTGTGGTGAAAGCACTCTGAGTGCTCAAAGTGGCTCTGTTTGGTGGGTTCAGAAGCAGCTCAAATGTTTCCATTCTGGCTTTGTGCTGATGCAGCATGAAATCCAGTCTGAGAAAGTCCTGCTCAGGTCACAGAAAACAGCTGACCACACCTGATTTAATGATTGTCACATTTTCTCTTAAATATGACACAGTGAGTCATGATGAGATACTGAAGTCAGAATTAGAGAAAACCCCTCTTTGTGTTGTTGTTGAATCCAAAGCACTTCTGTAGAGATCTGTCATCAGCTGTGACACACTAAATGTTTCCAGCTCTTCCTCCTCTATCACACACTGTCTGTGGCTGCAGCAGGCCTCTCCATACCCGAGGGTGACCAGTCTCCAGTGTGGATCCTTCAGTCCAGCAGACAGCAGCTTCTCTCCTGAGTCTCCTGGATGATTGTAGCTCAGGTCCAGCTCTCTCAGATGGGAGGGGTTGGAGCTCAGAGCTGACGCAAGAGAAGCACAGCCTTCCTCTGTGATCAGACATCCTGACAGGCTGCAGACACACACAACATCACACAGGAACCGTTTGTCAACACCTGCTGGTCTGTTTTCTTGTTCTTTTTTGTTCTTGGTTCTGGTTCATTTTGGTCCAGTTTCTGTGTATTTAAGGCAAATTCCTTAAACATCATCTGTAGGATTAAAAAAATCAACAACTAAAGCAAAAAGAAGAGAAAATGATGAATAACTGTCTGAGTCTAGAAAGTAAAAAGTAAAATTTACTTTGAACAATCCTACACAATTTGGCTGTTTATCCACTGATGTAATTCAGATATGAGCAAATTGTCAGCTAAACAGGTTGATGGGTCCTGACCTGAGAGTCTCCAGGGAACAGTGTGGACTCTTCAGTCCAGCAGACAGAAGCTTCACTCCTGAATCCTGCAGGTCATTGTTACTCAGGTCCAGGTGTCTCAGACTAGAGGACTGGGAGCTGAGAACTGGGGACAGAGCCTCACAGCTTCTCTCTGAGAGGTTACAGCTGCTCAGTCTGAAGAGGAAACAATGAAGAAAAAGCTCACAGCAAACTAACAGACCTGCATTTGAAAACTGGACCAAACATCAAACACAGATTTGTTGAGTGAAGCAGAAATATCAGCTCTTTATCCACCTGCTAACTAATGAGGAGTTTCTACATTGATGATCATCTTTCATTGGCTCTGATTCAAATCCTGTTTTATTCTCAATAAGTTGGAGACATGACAGTTAAATATGACACTGTCCAAATACTTGAGGTCTTGATTTACCAGTTTTTAGGTTTAGTCTGTGAAATCTGAGTCACGATTTTTGAGTCAGAGCATTTTGAAGCTCAAGCTGCCTCCATTATTGTTGTGTTCAGTTGGCATTGTAACAACTATTTACTTGTTGATTCACACTGACCAAGTGACTTAGCTCTGCAGTTAAAAAACAGACTGACGCTCCTCAGTAAATCCACTTTTCATTAGAAACTCTGAACCGCTCACCTAGCATTATATTAGCCTAGCATATTTTAAAAAAAATTTTCCCCACTGTATCCCACTCATCACTCCTCCATCATCATATAAAATTCTTTGTATACTGGTTTTGTAACTTCCCATAGGAAAAATGTGTTGCTCATCTGTTGTTCAATCTCATCTCTTCAGATCAGTTTGAGTTTCTCATATTCGTATCATTCTGTGATCATTTGTTTCTGAATTACTTCTCCTAAGGGTCCTTTAGGAGCAAGAGATAAGCTAAAAAGAGACAAGACATCACTAAGACAAAGGAGGTTGAGCTGAGATAACTAATTAAAGAGAATAAAGTGAGATGAATCTGAGACGTTTATGAGACAAATCTGTGAAGTATGAGCCCTAAAAGAGATTTTATCATTGTCTGTCCAATGTCTCTTCCATGTCTTCATTATTTCTCTCAAATGTCTTGCCGAAGCTATTTATAAGAATGATAATTGAGCCAAATTTGAGAAATACGAGAACAAATTGAGAATGTAATTTAAAGATTAATTATCTGTAGTAATTAGAATTAACCGTAAAAACAATACTCAAAATTGAAAAGTTTAACACTTTGAGTAACACATTAGTACAGTATAATGGTGTATTAGTACAGTAAAATGGCGTATCAGTACACCATTAGTATTTGGGTAGCAGCATTTAGACGTTTTTAAACATTAAAACAAAATACAAAAATTTCATTTCATTTTTTACCGCTTAATCCTCTATCAGGGTCGCGGGGGAGCTGGAGCCTATCCCAGCTGCTTATGGGCGAAAGGCGGGGTACACCCTGGACTGGTCGCCAGTCAATCGCAGGGCTGACACGCAAAGACAGACAACCACACACGCACACATTCACACCTAGGGGCAATTTAGAGTAGCAAATTCACCTATCCTATGGATAAGGGTCCAGACCGGGGTTCGAACCTGGAACCCTCTTGCTGTGAGGCGACAGTGCTAACCACTGCACCACCGTGCCGCCCCAAAATGCAAAAATATAAAATATAAATAAGATACAAAAATAAATTAAATATAAAAATAAAAATTCAGCCATCATCTACTCACTCCCTTGAGAGGGTGCGAGAGAAAGCAGTCCACATATGATGGACCAATGGTGCCCCCTTTGGTAGAGCTATCATAAAATAAATAATCGGATAAAGTTAGTTAACGTTAGCATAAGACACTTTCCATTAAGTTAGCAAACATTACGTTACCTAAACTCATGATGACGCAGTATAAGCGTTAATCATGTTTCTATGTATCATGTATTTTGTAAACATTTTCCTGGCAAAGACTAACATAAAAATTAGACAGAGACTAAGTGTTGACTGCACAGCTTGGAGTCTGCCGTTATCTGCCACTTTTTCTTATTACAGCTAGCCAACCATACCATCCCCGCCGGTCTGAATAAAAAGGCGGTTCAGAGTTTCTTTGTTGATTGTTACTATACCTACAGCAGTATTCTCAAACATTTTAAAGTCAAGGCCCCCAAATTAATGTGCATTTTATGACTTATGCTAACGTTACTTGTTGGTCAGATGCCATTAACATCACCTCCACCTTCCAACGGACCACTCCGTCGTCAACAGTTAAATATTTCACCTGTTCACAACGTTACATAGTTGACCAACTAATATAGATTATGATTCTTACCTCTACAAGTCTTGGCGTGGCCAGAGTAAAACTTGCAGCAGCCAACGGACACGTCTCTCTCTCCCGCCGGTGAAACCAAAACTACGGTTTAGACGGTTTAGAAACGTGGACACAGACTATGGTCGGTTTTTTCGCCCCATAGTAACTTAAGTAAATATTGGACTCATTTTTCACAAGACATATCTCTTCGGAACATTTTGACACAAAAATGGCAATATTCAGATGGACACATCAGGAGAAAATGAACTAGCGTAAATTGTTTTTGTTTGTCGAAATAACGGGCTCTGTTAACACATGATGTAGTATTCTTTCAACTACAGTAACGTCACCGCGTTACGAAAATAGAGATATAAATGCCGCATTCAACAGCGCAACCACCTAGCTATGATACCTAGCTACACCTATTTTTATTTTTTCAAGATGGCGCTCTGCACAGTGCAACACGGCGTTACTCTCCAGGTCAAGCTTTACAGTGTTTTGGTATTAATAGTGTTCATATTGATGTTTCATGTGAGATACACCAAGGCTCATGTGAAGTACGACCGAGATACCCTGATACAACTTGGGGAGATGAGTTACAGAGGAGATTTCAACATCAACATCCTGCACTCCTTCCGAGAGCTACTACTTCACCCCGAAGAAATGCTGGGCCAAGCCGCAGCAAGGGGATCTTCTAGCCCTCAGAGACCAATTCAGAAGCGCGGCCGACGGGAGGAGGAGCACGAAGGCTCTGTTGTTTGGTTAGCAAAGGATGGCTAACCCTCCCGGTCATACTTCTCGCCAACATTCAGTCTCTGGCAAACAAGACGGACGATCTTCATGGTCAGATGGCTGCACAGAGGTACATCCAGGACTGCTCTGTACTGTGTTTCTGTGAAACATGGCTTGGACGACAGACCCCATACCATCTAAAACTCACGGAGGAGGCACTGAGATCCTCGTCAAACACTCCTGGAGCACCAACAACAAGGTAATATCACAGTCATGTTCCGAAGATGTGGAATATATCAGCGAAGTGCAGGCCATTTTATCTGCCCAGAGAACTGCAGTGTATCATACTGAGCATGGTGTATATACCCCCCTCGGCCAACGAGGACAATGCACTGAGGGAACGACATGATCAGCAAACATGAAAACACATATCCAGATGCTGCTATTGTTGTACTCAGAGACTTTAATCACTGTGTTCTCCGGAAAAATATCCCTAAGTTCCAGTTCAGTTTATCAACTTTCCCACCAGGGGAAGTAACAAGTGCTACAGCAACATTAGAAACGCTTATTCTGCTGTCCCCAAGCCACACTTTGGGAAAAGTGACCACACACGCCATCCTGCTACAGCCCATTTACACCAAGCGGTTCAAAGCACAGACGGTCACTGTTAGAACCGTAACGATGTGGACCAGTGATGCAGAGGCAGAACTGCAGGGCTGTCTGTAGGCCACAGACATGAGCAGTTTTAAAGAAACCACAGACAATATTCATGAATATGCAGACACTGTGAGCAGCTACATTGACTGGTGCACCTCCATATGCATCCCTGTCCAGACTATTCGTGCATATCACAACCAGAAGCCGTGGTTTAATGTGGATATACGAAACAAGATCAGAGACCAGTGCACAGCCTTCCAATCAGGAGACATAGAGGGCTACAAGGTCGCCCGATATGAGCTCCTAAAAGCCATCAAAACAGCGAAGAGGTCATACACTCAGAGACTGGAGAGCTGCTACAGGGAACACAACACCAGGAACATGTGGCACGGTATAAAGGCAATCACCAGCTATAGGAAAGTTGCAGTTGGAACTACCACGAGGAACACCCCCAAACCAGACAACCTCAAGAGTTTTTATGCCAGATTTGATCTGCATAACAAAGACAAGAGAAGAGAAGCTGGTCCTGAAGCACATCAGCTCTGTCATTCCAGTGTCTGTAGACCCCTTCCAGTTTGCCTTCTGCCCAAACAGATCAGCAGACAACGCAGTGGCCCTCACGCTGCACTACATCCTTCAACACCTGGATGGTCCCAACACCTACGCCTGGCTCCTGTTCCTGGACTACAGCTCAGCCTTCAATACCATCAGGCCAATGAAGCTCACTGTAAAGCTGGCAGACCTTGGAATACCAACCCCCAGCTGCAACTGGATTCTGGACTTTCTCACAGACAGACCACTAGTTGTTAGGATGGGGAGGAATGTCTGTGCTGAGCTTACAGTGAGCACAGGAAGCCCACAGGGCTGCTGCCTCAGTCCAAAGCTCTTCACACTGTACACACATGACTGCACAGCCACACAGAACAACACTGCTGTTTTAAAATGTGCTGACGACACAACCGTCCTCGGCCTCATCAGAGGGGGAGATGACTCAGCATACAGGGACCTGGTGCACAAGATCACTGTCAATGGGGAGGATAATGATCTTGTGCTCAACCTCGAAAAAACAAAAGAAATCATTTTGAACTGCAGCCACTCAACATCAAAGGGACTATGGTGGAGCGGACTGACAGTTACAAGTTCCTTGGCCTACTTATCTCTGAGAGTCTCAGCTGGGCCAGTATGGTACTGCAACACCATGCTGGCTGAGAGCACGTTGCTTCGACGAGTCATAAAAACTGCAGATGCAGACTCACTGGATGCAGCCTTCCAACCATGGACTCAAACTACACCGAATCCTGAAAGACAAACATCATCTAGCTCGTGCTTTGTTTCAGTGGGTGGACTCAGGCTACAACCTGAGGCATCGCAGGCCAGTGAGCATCAGTGCCCACAGAGCCCGCCTCCACAACAGCTTCTTCCCAGCCACTGTCAGAGCAGTGGCACAGGACATTAAGGAGGGAAGAAGCTACTACATATCATAACCCTGTCAATGTGCAATAAACCCTGTCTAAAATAATGTTATCACTATGTGCAATATGTCCTTACATTCACCATGTAAAATATTTCTATACTATGTGCAATATCACCATGTGCAATATGCCTGTTACGATCACCATGTGAAACAACACATACCAAGTGATGGTGTACCTATATTGTTATTGTATTCTTTAAACCTTTTAGTAAGCTTTACTCAGGGGGGATACACAAGAATTCCAATGCACATGTACTGCAATGTATCTGTGCAAATGGCAAATAAAACTCTATTCTATTCTGTTCTGTTTTACCTAGCTAATACATGTATGTCTACTGAGGCAGAACGTCTATTCTCTATTAAAATAATTGCTCTAGACTTCAGGCTCTTCATCTCCTCTTGTGGTACTTCACAGTGCAGTAGCCTAGTATTAATAAACAGCTCTATATTATTTCTGATACCAGCCATTGCTATTGTTATATGAATCAATTTTATCCAAGTAGGAGAGAGAATTAATGCAGGATAAAGAATAAACAAGTGAGATTGGAAGTGATAAGATGCTCTGAGCAGATCCTGCTAAAATATGACAAAATCATTTGAGTGTAAGAATGTGATATACAGGCTGAGACTATATAAGTTTTGCTTTGTGACAAGATGTTTTTTTTTATTTTTTACCCATAATGATCTTTATTCTATTTTACCAGCACAAGGAAGGGTGGCACAAGAGAGTATTTCAACTGTTCACTCTGTCGAAGACAGTGAAGAACCGTCTTCCACATCAGCCTTCAGAGATCCTCCTGATGGCCTTACAACTGAATTACATGGCAATGCTGAGTATGATCCATCTCAATCATTTGAGGAAGCTATCCCTGATGTGGGGGGGGATGTATGATGATGGACATATGTTCAGTGAGGGACTGAAGAGGGTTTGAGCGAGGAGTGTGCAGAAGAGTCAAATTTCAAGGACACAACAGACAAACCATTATATGACAATGCATCAATAGCTGTGGCAGAGTGCCTCATGGCTTAGATAAACTGTCAAGGCCCTTAGTAATTTTCTTAAAATGTTCAAGTTGCTTTGTCCTGATAGTCTGAATACAGACTGCTTAAACAGTGTACAGAAGTTCAGACTCTTTTTTTCTCCCACTCTGCATCATCCCCTATTGTATTGCATAAATTTTGCAGTAATTGTTTTGGGTCATTAGCAGGTGAAAAATTAGAATGTCTTGTGGGACCAGTGTGTCAGAAGAAAAATCCTCATCGTTCATAGAGGTTCCAATTGAGGCTCAAATAAGGTCATTGTTTCTTAAGCCAAGTTTTCAGGAGAAGCTTCATTTTATATTAAGCAGGAAGAAAACAGATCATGCAAATAAACCATTTATCTCATAAATTATTTGCCTGAATTGATTGCTTATTTTCTCAAGAGATAAACTTAGATATGATTGAGGTATAATCTCGTGTTTCATATTGAGACTCATTTGAGAGCTTGAACTACTCTCATTTTTCTTTTTGCTAAGACACTAGAAAAAAGACTAATCTGAGAACTCAAATAGTGAGCAGTGAGAGACAGAACCATGTATATTTCTCACCGAGACATAACTGAGATAGGGGTTCCAAGTAAGGATATCAAATTGAGACATACTTGAGAGCAGCACAATATGTCTCATTTTTGTCTTAGCTGAGAACTCATACAGTGCTCACTGTGAGATTTCTCAGGAGAGACATTTGAGAAGAATGAGAAAACCACTTTAGTCTCGATTAGTGCTTATTTATGTCTAGGAGATGTAAATTTGACATAAAGGAGATCTCATCCTTAATTTTGCTTTGCTATGGGTTAACTTTTGTTTTAGATTGTAAATACGCTATTTTTTGCACATATCCTTGTACTTCAATTGCATGTACACTTAATGTACACTTTATCCTATTTTTCCTGTGTTTCTTGGGAGTGTTATTTTTATCTTATTAGCATTAGCATAAGCACAGCTACCTGTCCTCTCCACTTAAGAGCAGCTGATCATTCAGAAGTTGACTGACTAAAATCCTCTTCAGTGTCTGGGTTTATCTTCAGAGGAGAAGCTAAAACACAGGATAACGTAGTGATATTTCATTAGTGAACATTTTCAGCAAGATCTAGATGTTTGACTGTCCACATTAATCCTCAACTTACTCCTTAAATGAGACCTTATATTAAATTATTAGTATGAACTAGCAGGATTATGAATTAGTTAATGTGTCCATTCAATTCTTTCATACTTTTATTTAGTTTTTATTGCCTGATAAACTTAATATATTTTGTTATAGTTCTCATTTCATCTTTTTAGGTTGAACTCTTGGTTTCACAGTGAAATAACAGTTATTTGGTGACTTTTTCTGTCATATTTTTGATTAATATCATTAACACTGGCATGTAAACGTCTAAACCACTTTATAACAAAGCATAAATGAGTTTGTGTATCTCAGCCAGAGTTAATACTTGTGAGCTTTAAAGAATATGAAGCTGAATAAAAACAAAATAGAAAAAGTCAAAGATTTTTAAAACAATGAAAATCATTAGATATGGGCCTCTCTAAAGTCATCTTTGATGGACTCAAGAAATATCTGCAGTCATTTCAAACAAACTGGAACTTGATCTAACCTGAGAGTCTCCAGGGTACAGTGTGGACTCTTCAGTCCAGCAGACAGCAGCTTCACCCATGAATCCTGCAGGTCATTGTTACTGAGGTCCAGGTGTCTCAGACTTGAGAACTGTGAGCTGAGAACGGAGGACAGAGCTTCACAGCTTCTCTCTGAGAGGTTACAGCTGCTCAATCTGAAGAGGAAACAATGAAGAAGAGGTCAAATAACATTTGTGTTGAAAGGAGTTGTACTACGCTACAGCGAAAATTTTAAAATGCACTTGGCTTATATGCACTTTGTGTTTTTATGAGAGAACATATTTAATTTTACAATCTTGATTAAATTGATTTATTCTTTGAAACATTCATATTAATTTATGTAATCGCAATGCCTTGCAATTTTCATGAGGTTAGTACACAATAGTACTAATAATTGGCATATTAATTTCTTTCAGTGTTTCGGTTTTTGGTTTTTGGCCTTGGTTTTCTCATTTTCGGTTTTCTGTTTCGGCGAAGAATTTTCATTTCGGTGTACCCCTAGCTAAAACGTGGGATAACGTAGTGATATTTCATTAGTGAAAATCTAGAGGAAGATCTAGATGTTTGACTGTTCACATTAATCCTCAACTTGCTCCTTAAATGAGACCTGATATTAAATTATTAGTATGAACTAGCAGGATTATGAATTAGTTAATGTGTCCATTCACCTGTCTTTGATACTTTTATTTAGTTTTATTAGTTGATAAACTTAATATATTTTGTTATAGTTCTCATTTCATCTTTTTAGGTTGAACTCTTGGTTTCATAGTGAAATAACAGTTATTCAGTGACTTTTCATATTTTTTATTAATATTATTAACACTGACATGTAAACGTCTAAACCACATTATAACAAAGCATAAATTAGTTTGTGTATCTCAGCCAGAGTTAATATATGTGAGCTCTACAGAATATGAAGCTGAATAAAAACAAAATAGACAAAAAAAGTCAAAGATTTTAAAAACGATGAAAATTATTAGATATGGGCCTCTCTAAAGTCATCATTGTTGGATTCAAGAAATATCTACAGTCATTTCAAACAAACTGGAACTTGATCTGACCTGAGAGTCTCCAGGGTACAGTGTGGACTCTTCAGCCCAGCAGGCAGCAGATTCACCCATGAATCCTGCAGGCCATTGTTACTCAGGTCCAGGTCTCTCAGACTAGAGGACTGGAAGCTGAGAACTGAGGACAGAGCTTCACAGCTTCTCTCTGAGAGGTTACAGCTGCTCAGTCTGAAGAGGAAACAATGAAGAAAAAGTCAAATAACATTTGTGTTGAAAGGAGTTGTAAGTACAGGTCAGCTGTGTCTCAGCAGGCCGAGAGGTTTGTCCATTATTCACAGCTCTCCTCCTGCAAACATCAAGTGTTCTTAGGCTAAAAACCTCAACCTCAAATCAGCCCTGATGGCCAGACCAGCACCTTGTATGGTAGCTGGCTGCCATCAGTGTGTGTGAATGGGTGAATTAGAGGCAGCATGTAAAGAGCTGTGGGTAAAAGTTCTATATAAATGCATTCATTTACCAGTTTTTAGGTTTAGTCTGTGAAATTTGAGTCGTGATTTTTGAGTCTGAGGATTTTGAAGCTCAAGCTGCCTCCATCATTGTTGCGTTCAGTTACCATGGTTACAGCTATTTACTTGATTCACACACTGACCATCTGACTTTGCCCTGCAGTTAAAAAACAGACTGACTCTCCTCAGTAAATCCACTTCTCATTAGAAACTTTGATCCACTCACCTAGCATTATATTAGCCTAGCATTTTTTGCCCACAGTATCCTACTCATCACCCCTCCATCATCATGTAAATTTGTATAAAGCCACTTTTTATTGTTTTTTTTTTTTTTGTGTGTGTGTGTGTTTTGTAGGCTTGTTTTTTAACTTAACTTTTTTTTAAAAATTGTAAATATGTTATTTTTTGCACATTTTCTTGTACTTGAATTGCATGCACTTATTGTTTTTCTGCACCTTTTTCCTGTTTTTTCTTGTGAGCTACCTAACAAGTAAATTTCCCTGCTGTGTGATCAATAAAGTGTTATTTTTATCTTATTAGCATTAGCATTAGCACAGCCACCTGTCCTTTTCCAATACAAAGCAGCTGATCATTCAGAAGTTGACTGACTAAAATCCTCTTCAGTGTCTGGGTTTATCTTCAGAGGACAAGCTAAAATCAGGGATAATGTAGTGATATTTCATTAATGAACATCTAGAAGATCTAGACGTTTGACTGTCCACATTAATCCTCAGCTTACTCCTTAATTGAGACCTGATATTAAATTATTAGTATTACCTATAAGGATTATGAAGTTGTTAATATGTCCATTAATCCTTTCCCCTTCCACTCATTTTTTTAATATCTTGTTAAATGTAATATATTTTGTTACAGTTCTCATTACTTAGTATTAATTTGAAATCTTGATTTCATAGTGAAACATTAGGTTGCAAGTGAATTTTTATCATAATTTTCATTGACATCATTAACACTGACATGTAATTGTCCGAACCATTTTATAACAAAGTATAAATGAGTGTATCTCAGTCAGAGTTCATATGTGTGCGCTCTAAAGGATATGAAGCTGAATCTGAGATAAACAGATTGAAACAATCAAAGATTGTATAAACTGTGAAAATCATTAGACATGGGCCTCTCTAAAGTCAGCATTGATGGACTCAAGAAATATCTGCAGTCATTTTAAACAAACTGGAACTTGATCTGACCTGAGAGTCTCCAGGGTACAGTGTGGACTCTTCAGTCCAGCCGACAGCAGCTTCACCCATGAATCCTGCAGGCCATTGTTACTGAGGTCCAGGTCTCTCAGACTAGAGGACTGGGAGCTGAGAACTGAGGACAGAGCTTCACAGCCTCTCTCTGAGAGGTTACAGCTGCTCAATCTGAAAAGGAAACAATGAAGAAAAGGTCAAATAACATTTATGTTGAAGGAGTTGTAAGTACAGGTCAGTTGTCTCAGCATGTAGAGAGGTTTGTCCATTATTCACAGCTCTCCTCCTGTCAACATCAAGTGTCCTTAGGCTAAAAACTTCAACCTCAAACCAGTCCTGATGGCCAGACCAGGACCTTGTATGGAAGCTGGCTGCCATCAGTGTGTGTGAATGGGTGAATCAGAGGCAGCATGTAAAGAGCTGTGGATAAAAGTTCTATCTTAACATGAACATTTACCAGTTTTTAGGTTCAGTCTGTGAGATCTGAGTCATGATTTTTGAGTCTGAGGATTTTGAAGCCCAAGCTGTCTCCATCACTGTTGCGTTCAGTTACCATGGTTTCAACTATTTACTTGTTGATTCACACACTGGCCATCTGACTTTGCTCTGCAATTAAAAAAGAGACTGAATCTCCTCAGTAAATCCACTTCTTATTATTGCTCACAAACCTGGACTAATGCATCATCTAGGGTGCGCTTAACTGTATATATAGCATATATATATATATATATATATATATATATATATATATATATAGGTATATATATATATGTGTGTGTGTGTGTGTGTGTGTATATATTTATGTATGTATGTGTATATAAGACCCCCTCCTGTATATGTTTTTCTTTTCTAAGTTTATTTTTCCTTTATAAAGTGTATTTATTGTCTCCTTGTGACTGCTGCTACAAACGAATTTCCCCATGGGGATTAATATAGTATCTCCATCTATCTATCTATTAGTAACTTTGGATCACTCACCAAGCATTACATTGGCCTAGCATTTTTTCCCCCACAGTACCATACTCATCACCCCTCCATCATCATATAGATTTGTATATAGCCAGTTTTTACTGTTTTTTTTTTTTTTTTTTTTTTTTGGTATACTGGTTTTGTAACTTAACAATTTTTTAGATTGTAAATACGCTATTTTTTGCACATTTTTTGTACCTGGGTTGCATTCACATTTCTTGTTTTTTTTTATTTTATCCTTTTTTCCCTGTTTTTTTTGTGAGATACCTAACAAGTAAATTTCTCCACTGTGGGATCAATAAAGTGTTATCTAATCTTATTAGCATTAACATAAGCACAGCTACCTGTCCTCTCCAATACAGAGCAGCTGATCATTCAGAAGTTGACTGAATCCTCTTCAGTGTCTGGGTTTATTTTCAGAGGAGAAGCTAAAACGTGGGATAACGTAGTGATATTTCATTAGTGAACATTGAGAGGACAATCTAGATGTTTGACTGTCCACATTAATCCTCATCTTACTCCTTAAATGAGACCTTATATTAAACTATTAGTATTTAGTATCTGGATTATGAATTAGTTAATATGTCCATTCACACTTTAATACTTTTATTTAGTTTTTATTAGTTGATAAACTTAATATATTTTGTTATAGTTCTCATTTCAAGGATCCCAGTTTAAGCCATCAGGAGCAAGATCTTTTTAGGTTGAACTCTTGGTTTCATAGTGAAATAACAGTTATTCTGTGACTTTTCTGTCATATTTTTGATATCATTAATGCTGACATGTAAATGTCTAAACCACATTATAACAAAGCATAAATTAGTTTGTGTATCTTAGCCAGAGTTCATATATTTATAGATTATGAAGCTGAATAAAAACAAAATATACAAATAAATTTCAAAAACTATGAAAATTATCAGATATGGGCCTGTCTAAAGTCAGCATTGTTGGACTCAAAAAATGTATGAACTTGATCTGACCTGAGAGTCTCCAGGGTACAGTGTGGACTCTTCAGTCCAGCAGACAGCAGCTTCACCCATGAATCCTGCAGGCCATTGTTACTCAGGTCCAGGTCTCTCAGACTAGAGGACTGGGAGCTGAGAACTGAGGACAGAGCTTCACAGCTTCTCTCTGAGAGGTTACAGCTGCTCAGTCTGAAGAGGAAACGAAGAAGAAGTCAAATAACATTTGTGTTGAAAGGAGTTGTAAGTACAGGGCAGTTGTGTCTCAGCAGGTAGAGAGGTTTGACCATTATTCACAGCCTTCCTCCTGTCAACATCAAGTGTCCTTAGGCTAAAAACCTCAAGCTCAAACCAGCCCTGATGGACAGACCAGGACCTTGTATGGAAGCTGGCTCCCATCATTGAGTGTGAATGGATTAATGAGAGGCAGCATGTAAAGAGCTGTGGGCGAAAATTTCATATAAACGCAGCCATTTGCCAGTTTTTAGGTTTAGTCTGTGAAATTTGAGTCATGATTTTTGAGTCTGAGGATTTTGAAGCTCAAGCTGCCTCCATCATTGTTGTGTTCAGTTATCATGGATACAGCTGTTTACTTTTGACTTTGACTTGACAATTCCCATGTGACTTTGCCAGCCATCTGTCCAGCCATCTGGTCGGCCTCCCAAGAGCCTTCGCTTGTTTGGTCATTCTCCCAAGCGCCATCGCCTGTCTGTCCAGCCATCTGGTCGGCCTCCCAAGAGCCTTCGCCTGTCTGTCCAGCCTCCTGGTCGGCCTCCCAAGCGCTATCACCTGTCTGTCCAGCCATCTGGTCTGGTCCGCCTGAGGTCTCCTGTCCTGCTTTGGTTCAACCTCCAGGCCGTCTGCCTGAGGTCTCCTGTCCTGCCCCGGTTCAACCTCCAGGCCGTCTGCCTGAGGTTTCCTGTCCTGCCCTGGTTTGGCATCCAGGCCTGGACATATTATAGGGCCCTATGATTTCCGCAGTCACTGAATCACGGAATTGGCTGACTAAAACGGAATCTATTTTTTAACGTGGAATATCGCGGAATTTGACATAATTTGAGTGCAATGCTGTTTTCGTGTGGAAGAGGAACATTTGTCTGGGGAAAACTGCACGGAGAGAAGCAAATCTGGGTGGCACAACAAGCCCCTTCCACAGACTAACCCCCCCCCCAAAACAATGCAAGCATGACGAAGCGGCTGCCTACGGCTCTTTCTTCATTGGCGAAAAAACTGCGAAACTTGATGCAAACTGCTCGGCTCTGTAATGAGGGGTTAGCGTTGAGTGTTGCATATTCTGTCAACACTCCGTTGACTGGAAACGTAAGAATACACGCAGTAACCATATAGTGTCCAAAATCCATATGAAAAACAATCTAGCTGACATGCACATACAATAAGATTTAAAAGGATTACTTTCTGGACATGTAAATGAGAATCAGAAGCCTTTATTGTCATTGTACCAGAATACCACGAAATTATAGCAGCCTGGAAGTGGTGTTACTCCAATCTAAATAAATAAAGAAGTATGTACAAATAGTATAAATAAAAGCAGAAATAAAAATAAAAAATAGAAATAGAATAATACTATTACATACTAAAACTAAATAAAATAGAATAGAATACAAAGGTGCTGCAGTAGAAAAAAATAGTGCAAGAAAGACAGAGCTAATATAAATATTGATTGTTATTGCATACAGTATTGCACATGGAGACAGTTATTGCACATAAAGACAGTGGAGTTCAGCTGCATAGTGCAGTATGTTGAGGTGTGTGTATGTCCAGTTAGAAGTGGGGTGTGATTAGTGTATGTGTGTGTCCAGGATGGTGATGGCTTGAGGAAAGAAGCTGTTCCTGAGTCTGTTTGTCCTGGTTCTTATAGACCTGTACCGTCTGCCAGACGGCAGCATGTCAAATGGGGAAGGCAGGGTGGGTGCAGTCACTGGTGATACCAGACATTCTGTTGAGGCAGCGAGACAGGTAAATGTCCTTCAGGGAGGGGAGAGGGCAGCCGATGACCCTCTGTGCCATCTTTACCACCCTCTGGAGCCTCTGCCATTCTGCTTCAGTGCAGTGGGAAAACCACACAGTGATGCAGTAAGACAGGATGCTCTTGATGGTTGAGTGGTAGAAGGTTACCAGCAGTTCCTGACTCACATTGTTCTTCCTGAGCCCTCTCAGGAAGTACAGGCGCTGCTGTGTCTTCTTAATGATGATCTTGGTGTTGATGGTCCATGTGAGGTCAGCCAAGATGGTGGTGCCCAGGAAAGTGAAGCTGTGGACCTTCTCCACGCAGTCGTCGTTGATGTAGGGTGGGGGTGGGTCTGCTCTGTGCTTCCTGAAGTCCAGGATGATCTCCTTGGTCTTTGTGGTGTTCAGGATCAAATCAAGATATCAAATTGTAATAGAAGTGGAAATATTGTTAATTTCCTTTCCCTTTTTTTTTTTTCTTTTTTAACAGATTTTTTTTACTTACATGTTCATAATAAGAAAATCAAATCAGAATCATGTCAGTACAGCCACACAATATATATTTTATTTTAGTATTATGATTATTGTTTTTAATCTACATCAATAAATGAAACAGACATTTAGAACTACATGTGTGAGCTGTTTTATTCTTCTTTTATTAGAGGAGTTGAAAACGAATACTTTCTTTGTGGATGTTGCCTTCATTGATAGATGCAACTACTCAACAGTTAATTTCTATTTAAATTGTGTACATTTTAGTCATTTACATTAAAAACACACTGTTTTTGGGTAGATTCCCAAAAACTATAATGGAAAAAAACTGAATTTGGGAAAAAATAAAATGGAATTTTTAGGGCCCTAATTTTAGGAGATGGACCTCAGTCCAAGAGATGGCAGCATGTAATGTGTTACAGTGTGCAATTCACACGTTTGGTTTAAAAGCGACAGTGTGGAGACATTTTGTTTAAAAGAAGTTTTATATTTTCTAAATGCTTGGAAATTACTAAAGTTAATAAAGAAAAGATAAAGATAAACGTGTTTTACTACAATGAATGGATATTTTAAAATATACATTATTTTACAAGTAACTACAGAGTAAGAAAAGAAACATTCTATGTGGGAAAAAAAGATTAATCGAGACGCATCGATAATCTGTGAATCGTTGAATCGTAGCACTGTGAATCATAATCGAATTGAATCGTGAGTTGACTTAGATGGCACGCCCCTAGTGTTATCCCAAGTCATTGTGTGTCAAGTCAGATTGTGTATCATTTGTTACTTTGGTTCTTGTTTGGATTTGGTTTCTCAGGTTGTCTTTTTCCTCCCTAAGAGTGATTTTGAGTTCACGTTTTGTATTTTTGTTTTTGTTCCTTTTTCCCCTTTATGGGAGATCTTTGTTTGCTGCTTTGTTAAAATAAAAACTATTATTTTTTAATTCATCTGTGGGTCATGCATTTGGGGTCCAAGCCCTTGCCTCCCTCCGTGACAGGAAGTCCCCCAGCAGCCTAGGCCTACATAGCACCATAACTAAGGGATTGTTCAGTTGCCTGAGCCAGCCCTACTATGGGCTTTATCCTTAGCTATAACAGTGTCTATAGAAATAATTGTGACTAATTATTGGTTTAGTCATAATAATTAAAACGGTAACTGTAACAACAAATTATAAGCTTTGTCAAACAAAAAGGTTTTAAGCCCAATTTTAAAATTAGAGAGGGCTTCCTGAACCCAAGCTGGCAGTTGGTTTCACAACTGATAGCTCAACGGTCAGCCTCCCATTCTACTTTTAGAGATTCTGGGAACCATAAGAAAACCTGCATTCTGAGAACGAAGCAATGTGTTGGGATAATATGGTACTATCAGCTCTTTGAGATATGAGGGAGCCAGGCCATTGAGGGCCTTGTATGTAAGGAGAAGGATTTTAAAATCAATTCTGGATTTTACAAGGAGGCAATGAAGAGAAGTTAATACAGGAGTAATATGATCTCTCTTGCTAATTCCAGTCAGTACTCTCGCTGCAGCGCTTTGGATCAGCTGGAGGCTTTTTAGAGAGTTAACTGGACATCCTGATAATAGGGAATTACAGTTAGTAATTAGTAGTCCAGCCTAGAAGTGCCTGGTAGGCAAACTGCATCGTGTCCATCGACGGCCTCACCAGGGAACAGAGATGGGTGAGTACCAATCGCTCCAGTGTCTTCAACAGGTGTGAAGTAAGTCCTACAGGCTTGTAGTTATTGAGGAGGTGGTTCAGGTGGGCTGTCTTTGGCACCGGTACCACACAAGATGTTTTCCACAGCTGTGGAACTCTTCCCAACTTCAAGCTGAGGTTGAAGACATGCCCCGCAATCCCGCAGAGCTGGTTTGCACAGGACTTGAGGAGCTGGGAACTGATTTTATCCAGACCCGTAGCCTTCCCCGCGCTGATTCTTCTGAGTTCTGAGATTGGAGCACGGGGACTGGGAGATTGAAGTCATGAGAGGAGGAGGGGGAGTAGCTGGGAGGGTGACAATCACCTGACCTAAACCCAGTTGAAATGCTTTGGGATGAGTTGACCGCAGAGTGAAGGCAAAACAGCCAACGTGTGCTCAGCACCTCTGGGACATCTTCAAGACTGTTGGAAAACCATTCCAGCTGACTACCTCATGAAGAGAATGCCAAGAGTGTGCAAAGCTGTCATCAAAGCAACTACTACTTCAAAGAATCTAAAATATAAAACATAATCTGGTTGGTTTAACACTTTTTTGTTAACTACATAATTTCTTATGCGTTTCTTCATAGTTTTGATGTCTTCAATATGAATCTACAATGTAGAAAGTAATAAAAATAAAGAAAAAACATTGAATGAAAAGGTGTGTCCAAACTTTTGACTGGTACTGTATTTAGAAAAACAGCACCACTCTATTGGATATGATAAATTGCTCCGTACTAACAGGGTATGTACCACAGTCCTGTAAAGTAATAAAAGTAATTAAACCTCTTCTTAAAAAGCCTACTCTTGATACAGGTGTTTTATCCAACCACAGACCTATATCTAACCTTCCCTTTCACTCTAAGATTCTTGAGAAAGTAGTTTCCAATCAGCTGTGTGACTTTCTTCACAACAATAATTTTTCAGTCTGGATTTAAAGTGAATCATAGCACAGAGACAGCATTAATGAAAGTTACTAATGACCTACTAAGTGTATGAGACAAAGGACTCATCTCTGTGCTTGTCTTGTTAGATTTTAGTGCTGCATTTGATACCATTGACCATCACATCCTATTACAGAGACCTGAACATTTAATTGGCATGAAAGGAGCAGCACTAAACTGATTTAGGTCTTACTTGTTAGATCAGTTTCAGTACATGTCAACAATGAGTCCTCCATGTACACAAAAGTTAGGCATGGACTTCCACATGGTTCAGTGCTTGGACCAATTCTTTTCACCTTATTTTTGCATCCCTTAGGCAACGTTATTAGGAAGCACTCCATAAACTTCCACTGTTATGTAGATGATACCCCACTGTACTTGTCAGTAAAGCCAGAGGAAATCAATCAGTTAACTAAGCATGTCTTAAGGGCGTGTCTTAAAGCACCTCAGAAGCTTAGTATCTGATGATATTGTTGCTGTAGATGATATTGATCTGGCCTCCAGCGCCACTATAAGGATCCTCTGAGTCACTTTTGATCAAGACTTGTTCTTTAACTCCCACATCAAAGAATCTTCAAGGACTGCCTTTTTTCATCTTCACAATATTACAAAAATCAGGCACATCCTGTCTCGTGATGATACAGAAAAACTAGTTTGTTACTTCTAGGCTGGACTATTGCAATTCCTCTTTACCAGGAAGCCCCAAAACTTTTCTAAAGACTCTCCAGGTGATTCAAAATGCTGAAGCACAAGTACTGACAGGAACCAGGAAACTATATCATATTACTTCTGTATTGGCTTCTCTGCATTGGCTCCCTGTAAAATCCAGAATAGAATTTACAATTCTGCTTCTTACCTGCAAAACCCTCAATGGTCAGACACCACCATATCTCAAGGAGCTCGTAGTACCTTCTTACCCTACTAGAACACTGCGCTCCCAGAATGCAGGCCTACTAGTGGTTTCTAGAGTCTCAAGACGTACAATAGGTGGAAGATCCTTCAGATATCAGACTCCTCTACTGTGGGACCATTTACTAGTTTGGGAGCCAGGCACCCTCTCCATGTTTAGGAGTAGGTTAAAAACCTTCCTCTTTGATAAAGCATATAGTTAGTTCTGGCTCAGGTTTTGCGTGAACCATCCCCTAGATAAGCTGCTATAGGGTTAGACTGCAGGGGGACTCCCCATCATGCACCAAGCTTCTCTCTCTCTCTTTCTGTACTCATTCTTATCCCATTAATACATGTTACTAAATGAATTTCTTCCCTTTCCTGTAGTTTTGATTTGTTCTCTTCTGCTGTTGCTCTCTGCAGGTTCATCTGCCCTCACAGCTCCATAGACTGGATCTGCTGATGTGGGCCATCTACTGCCCCATTACTACTCTCATTAATTATTATTATTCAATTCAATTCAATTCAATTTTATTGATCATCATTTATATGGGGGACCCTCCTGCTGATGGCCGGGCTGGGTGAAAGGAGGAAAAGGAGGAAGATAGGACAGCTGGGAATGGAGGAGAAGACGAGAAGGACATGCAGCATATAAAACATTATACAAACAGGGTTGGCAGTGGACAATGTTAGAGGGCCAGCATTCAGATTACAGAACAGTTAGTGGATACTGTGTGCTATTATTAGTCCTATTATTAGTCTCACTATCATTAGTTCTTCTATTGTTGTTTGTATTACTATTAGTCCTGTTACTAATCATGATATTGCCATCTTATTACTTTTAATCTTGAAGTCTTCATGAAACCTGCATTGTCCTATGTTCTGTTTCTTCCCCTCTTGCCTCCCTCCCCTCCTTCATTCTCTCTCTGTCTCTCTCGCAACACAACCTGCTGAGGCAGAAGGCCGTACACTAGTGGTGGGCGGATCAATCCAAATGTCGATAGTATCGATACCAAGTTGGTATTGGTATTGGATTGATAAAAGCCTGGTGAGATCGATTCTTTACTTTAGGCTCCGCTCTTGTTTGCAATGCTGAGGTTTCAGCAAACAGGAAACAGCCAGGTCGCCGGACTCACCGCTCCTGTGTCAGCGCAGAGCAGGCACACTTTGCTCCCCCTCCCCCCTCTTGTGTTTAGGTGTTGCGCCGTCACGTGAGTCACGTGACGTGACTTAGACGCGCAAAGCAAACAAGCAAGTTGCCGGCTGAGGTTCATCAGCACAGGGAGAGAATACCACAGAAGAATGGCAGAGAGGAAGAAGAGCGCCGTATGGCTGTATTTTCAAGCCGAAAACAAGACAACAGCAAAATGTGGGATTTGCATGGAAAGTGCCTTGAGATAACCTCTTGTATGACACAATATATATAAAATTGAATTGAGTTAAAATGAACATTGACATTTAATCGTATAAACTACGTTATGACAAAGCATAAGTGAATTTGTGTATTTCAGTCAGAATTCATATATGTGAGCACTACAGAGTGTGAAGCTGAATAAAAACAAACAGGACTGAAAAATTCAAAGATTGAATAAGCTGTGAAAATAGATATGGGCCTCTCTAAAGCCACCACTGATGGACTCAAGAAATATCTGCAGTCATTTAAAAAAAAAATGGAACTTGATCTGACCTGAGAGTCTCCAGGGAACAGTGTGGACTCTCCAGTAAAGCAGACAGAAGCTTCACCACTGAATCCTGCAGGTCATTGTTACTAAGCTCCAGGTGTCTCAGACTAGAAGACTGGAACCTGAGAACTGAGGACAGAGCTTCACAGCTTCTCTCTGAGAGGTTACAGCTGCTCAGTCTGAAGAGGAAATAATGAAGAAAAAGTCAAATAACATTTGCGGTTAAAGGACAATCAAAGGAACAAAGTATTTGTATCGTTAAAGTAGTACAGTTAGAGATGTTTTGTTCTTCAGGCTCTCAGCAAATTCATTTTAAAATGTAATAATGGATACTACAGTCAATGACTGCAAAGGATTTTACACTAAATCTTAAATCTGATGAGTGTTTCACGTCATGTGTATTTGTCCCGTTTCTTTTCAGAATCAGAATCAGAATCAGATTTATTGGCCAAGTTTGTACATACAAACAAGGAATTTGACTCCGGTTTTTCTTCCTCTCCTGCGGTACAACAACAAAAAACAAAACAACAACAACAACACACAACCGACGGAACACAACCGACGGAACCACTAAAAGGGCTGAATCTCCCACACAGTTCTTTCTATACTGATGTCAGCCTGCTCAAATTAAAGCTGAGACTTGGCTCTTTAATGTAGGATCCATTATTTTAATCCAGATTCAATGTGCTGAAGCGCAGAGTCTGAAGAACAATAACTGTCCAAATACTTCAGGTCTTGACTGTAACTGTGTTAATGTTGGTATCTGATTTGATTTAGTTTGAATCCTCTGATAAAATAGTTTATTAGTTGTAAGTACAGGGCAGCTGTGTCTCAGCAGGCCGAAAGGTTTGTCCATTAATCACAGCTCTCCTCCCTGTCAAGTGCCCTTAGGCTAAAAACCTCAAGCTCAAACCAGCCCTGATGGCCAGACCAGCACATTGTATGGTAGCTGGCTGCCATCAGTGTGTGTGAATGGGTGAATGAGAGGCAGCATGTAAAGTGCTGTGGGTAAAAGTTCTATATAAATGCAGCCATTTACTAGTTTTTAGGTTTAGTCTGTGAAATCTGAGTCATGATTTTTGAGTCTGAGCATTTTGAAGCTCAAGCTGTCTCCGTCACTGTTGTGTTCAGTTGCCATGGTTACAGCTGTTTACTTGTTGACTCACACACTGACCATGTCACTTTGCTCTGCAGTTAAGAAACAGACTGAGTCTTCTTAGTAAATCCACTTCTCATTAGAAATTCTGAACCGCTCACTTAGCATTAGCATTAGCACAGCTACCTGTCCTCTCGTATGCAGAGCAGCTGATAATTCAGAAGTTGACTGACTAAAATCCTCTTCAGTATCTAGGTTTATCTTGAGTGAAGCTAAAATGTATTATAACGTACTGATATTTCATTAGTGAACATGTAGAGGAAGATCTAGATGTTTGACTGTCCACATTAATCCTCAACTTAATAGATAGATAGGTAGAGATACTTTATTAATCCCCGTGGGGAAATTCGTTTGTAGCAGTCACAAGGAGACAATAAATACACTCTATAAAGGAAAAATAGATTTGGAAAAGAAATACAATATATACAGGAGTTCTTAATGAGATCATATTTTAAATTATTAGTGTTAATTATCATGATTATTAATTTGATAATGTGTCCATCCACCTGTCTTTCATAGTACTTTAGTTTTTATTATTTTATAAACTTAATATATTTTGTTATAGTTCTCATTTCATCTTTTTAGGTTGAACTCTTGGTTTCATTGTGAAATAACAGTTATTCAGTGACTTTTTTTGTCATATTTATGACTGATATTATTAACACTGACATGTAAACGTCTAAACCACATTATAACAAAGCATAAATGAGTTTGTGTATCTCAACCAGAATTCATATATGTGAGCTTTATAGAATATGAAGCTGAATAAAAAAATAGACAGAAATAGAGAAAACAATTTTTAAAACTATGAAAATCATTAGATATGTTGGACTCAAGAAATATCTCCAGTCATTTTAAACAAACCGGAACTATATCTGACCTGAGAGTCTCCAGGGTACAGTGTGGACTCTTCAGTCCAGCAGACAGCAGCTTCACCCATGAATCCTGTAGCTTGTTCATACTCATGTCCAGGTCTCTCAGACTAGAGGACTGGGAGCTGAGAACTGAGGACAGAGCTTCACAGCTTCTCTCTGAGAGGTTACAGCTGTACAGTCTGAAGAGGAAGCAATGAAGAAAAGGTCAAATAACATTTGTGTTGAAAGGACAATCAAAGGAGCAAAAACTGACAGACCTGCATTTGAAAACTGGGCCAAACATCACAAATTTGTTCTGTGAAGCAGAAATATAACCTCTTTATAATATATTTTTTATAATATATAGCTGATACCACCATAATATGTAAAGAGAAGGATTTTAAAATCTATTCTGGATTTTATAGGAAGCCAATGTAGAGAAGTTAATACAGGAGTAATATGATCTTTCTTGCTAATTCTAGTCAGTACTCTCACTGCAGCATGTCTGAATTCAGAAGAAGAAAGTTACAAGTCATCCAGGCCATTACGTCTGTAAGACATGCCTGAACTATGGCTAACTGATCTGTTTAGTCTGGCTTCATAGATGAATATAGCTGGGTATCATCTGCATAGCAATGGAAAAGTATTCCCCTAGGCAATAATATTGCAATAATATTGCCACCTAGGGGAAGGGGATGTATAAGGTGGACAGTATCGGACCAAGCACAGAACCCTGTGGAACTCCATGACCAATTCTGGTATAAGTGGGGGAATCGTTAATAACATGAACAACCTGGAATTGATCTGATAGATATGAAAGGATTTTACACTAAATATTTAATCTTATGATTTTGTTTCACTTCATGTGTATTTGTCCAGTTATTTTTGAACCACCAAAAGGGCTGTATCTCCTACACAGTTTTTTCTATGTTCAAGATGGCAGCACTCTGCTCAGCAGCCTAACCTGTGGAGGACCCCACTACTGTCCATTCGGTTGCCAACGTACGCTTTCTCGAAACAAAACTGGACTTCTTACAACTGGATCAGACAACAAGAAGGGAGGTGAGAGACTGCACTGCCATTATTCTGATGGAGATGTGGTTACAACCATCTGTTCCCGATGCACTGCTTTGAAAGCACAGACTGGGACAAGTTTAGAGCAGCAGCAACACACGACCAGCACATCAACATGGAGGAGTATGCAATAACCGTATCAGGATACAAACAGAAGTGCATAGAGGACGTCGGTATCATCGGAAACATCACAGCCTGGACCAACCACAAGCCCTGGATGACCACAGAGCTCAGAGATGATGATAAGAAATTAAAGAAAAGAGAATTTATTTTCCTTCCTGCTGAATAAAATAGCAGTCTTTATATAATGAACGATAATCCAATTATCTATACACTTACAGAGCTTTGTTAGAGGCTTTGACAACTGGCAGCAGCTTCAGAAGAGCCTCCTCTGAAGCAGAGTATTTCTTCAGGTCAAACACGTCCAGATCTTTTTCTGAGGACAATAAGATGAAGACCAGAGCTGACCACTGAGCAGGAGACAGTCCATCTGTGGACAGACGTCCTGAACTCAGGGACTGTTGGATCTGCTCCACTAGAGAACGATCATTCAGTTCATTCAGACAGTGGAACAGGTTGATGCTTTGCTCTGCAGAGGGAGTCTCGCCAATCTTCTTCTTGATGTACTGGACTGTTTGCTGATTGGTCTGTGAGCCACTTCCTGTCTGTGTCAGCAGACCTCGTAGGAGAGTCTGATTGGTCTGCAGTGAAAGACCCAGGAGGAAGCGGAGGAACAAGTCCAGGTGTCCATTTGGACTCTGTAAGGCCTTGTCCACAGCCCTCTGGTAGAGCTGTGTTGGATCAGGTTTGTCTCTGAACAGTTTAGACCAGTTGGAGGTTGATTGTTCTTCTGACAGCAGATTGACTCCAGAGTTGATGAAGGTCAGATGGACATGAAGAGCAGCCAGAAACTCCTGAACACTTAGATGGACGAAGCAGAACACCTTGTCCTGGTACAGTCCTCTCTCCTCTTTAAAGACCTGTGTGAACACTCCTGAGTACACTGAGGCTGCTCTGATATCGATGCCACACTCTGTCAGGTCTGATTCATAGAAGATCAGGTTTCCTTTCTGCAGCTGCTCAAAAGCCAGTTTTCCCAGAGACTCAATCATCTTCCTGGTCTCTGGACTCCAGTGTTGATCTGTCTCAACTCCTCCATCATACTTAACATTCTTCAGTTTGGACTGAACCACCAGGAAGTGGATGTACATCTCAGTCAGGGTCTTGGGCAGCCCTCCTCCCTCTCTGGTTTCCAACACATCTTCCAGAACTGTAGCAGAGATCCAGCAGAAGACCGGGATGTGGCACATGATGTGGAGGCTTCGTGAAGTCTTGATGTGGGAGATGATCCTTCTGACCTGCTCCTCTTCTCTGAACCTCTTCCTGAAGTACTCCTCCTTCTGTGGGTCAGTGAACCCTCTGACCTCTGTCACCATGTCAACACACTCAGGAGGGATCTGATTGGCTGCTGCAGGTCGTGTGGTTATCCAGAGGCGAGCAGAGGGAAGCAGTTTCCCCCTGATGAGGTTTGTCAGCAGCACATCCACTGAGGTGGACTCTGTAACATCAGTCAGGATCTCAGTGTTGTGGAAGTCCAGAGGAAGTCGACACTCATCCAGACCATCAAAGATGAACAGAACCTGGACCTCTTCAAACCTGCAGAGTCCTGCTTCTTTGGTTTCAGTAAAGAAGTGATGAACAAGTTCCACCAAGCTGAACTTTTTCTCTTTCAGCACATTCAGCTCTCTGAACGTAAATGGAAATGTGAAGTGTATGTCCTGGTTGGCTTTGTCTTCAGCCCAGTCCAGAGTCAACTTCTGTGTTAAGACTGTTTTCCCAATGCCAGCCACTCCCTTTGTCATCACTGTTCTGATTGGTCCATCTCTTCCAGGTGAGGCTTTAAAGAGGTCTTCTTGTCTGATGCTTGTTTCTGGTCTGGCTGGTTTCCTGGATGCAGTTTCAATCTGTCTGACCTCATGTTCATCATTGACCTCTCCAGTCCCTCCCTCTGTGATGTAGAGCTCTGTGTAGATCTGATTCAGAAGGGTTGGGTTTCCTGCTTTAGAGATCCCCTCAAACACACACTGGAACTTCTTCTTTAGAGTAGATTTAAGTTTACGTTGACAAACTGCAGCATCATGTCCTGAATGAACAAACAAGAAACAACACTAATGATTGATTCATATAGAAAACATGACATGTTCATCCCCCTAAAGAACACACATGAACATATTTCCCTCCATGTCTTGAGACATTAGTAAATGTCCCATTTGTCCATCATGTTGAATCTTTAGAGAAATCCTTACTGCTGTGCAGACAGTCAGCCAGCTCCTCCTGCTTCATTCTCCTCAGTAAGTTCACTGTGATCTTCACAAAAGCCTGTCTGCTGCTCCACCTCTGCTCTTCATCCTCACCGTCCAACACCTCCTCATCCTCCCTCTGACTCTCTGAGCATTCTGGATAATCTGGACTCATAACCTTATGTATCTTCTTCAGCTCCTTCTTCACAAAAGTGACAATGTTCTCCTCCAGCAGCTGGAACAGAAAACTATATGAATGACACAATCAAAGTAAAACCATGGAACCAAACATCAGATCCATTTTGGACACACTGACAATCCACTGCTCTAAAAAGTGCAGCATGGAGATTATTGTCAACACAACAGATGTCAAAGTAGTTGTTGTCCATGTGCAGACCATAAATATGGAGTCCAGGTGTGTTTGATGCTGCTGGGCAGACTGAGCACTGGGAACCTCTGAGCTCTCCTGGTCCACTCTGTGGAGGAATCATGAAGAATTAGCTCACATTATGTTTGCAGCATCTGTGAGCGTTTTATGCTTTGTACACAAACAACAGCTGCTTTTATGTTCTGTGGTGACTGTCCTGATTAAAGCAAACACTACTGTGCTGTGACATTCTCAATGAGAGGAAACAAGCAATCAATTCTGTACCTCATGACCTAGAGTCATCACAACAAGTCCACCTTTTAAATGATGAGTTTTAAGGACTCACACTGGGTTTGACAGAAGTCTCAGGTGCTACAGGACACTAACACAAACACTGGAACTGGATAGGTGCTGAGTTAAAGGGAGTTTTAGTTCTGATCTGAATGACACATATAAGAACATAAAACGTTCTTTTCTTGAAAAGAGAAACATCAACTTTGCCACTAAAGCCTGTGTTTCAGCCTGATCATGTTCATATACTGTGTCATTCATGAAGCCTGGAGACAAAACACAATCACTTCATCTTTCATAGAAGACCAGTTATACAGGACAGCTGTCTGATAGATTTTAAACTCAGCTGCAGCTCACTTCTTTGCAGCAGAGGGAGGCTGTCCTTTGAAATCAAGGGGGTGACCCTTTGACCAGTCACTCTTCATGGACACACAGCTGGGCTCAGGTCCATGTTCAGGTCCAGGTCCAGCAGAGTCTGGTGTGTGCTGCTGCTCTGGCCTTCAACACAACACACACAGAGCTTTGAGTGTGTATAATGATGGTGCAGTGATGTGAGTGCTGAGCTCTGACATGGAGAAGAGTCATGGACAGTTAGAGATCCTCATCTCACCTCTGAGCTTTGGTCTGGATCTCATGGTCCCCACACAGACTGCTTTTAGGGGGAGGGGCTCCCTCCTCTCTGTCCTCACACTGATTCATGATGCTGAATTCACATCCACATCAGCTCACACACACTTTCTACCTTCATCTGGAGAGAAAACATTTCATTCATCAACTGAAATCATCCTCTCCATCATTTGTCCTGTAGAAATATCAGCTGCTCCTCCACTGATTGGCTCTTCTTTCCTCTTTCATATCAGTGTCAGTTGAATGCAGTCAGACAGCAGTGTGAGGCAGAGGAAGCTGCCATCAGCTGCTGTACTTCCACTGTCACTGAAGTGCAGAGCAGCACACACAGGATCCAGGGACGAGCATTTCCATTCACTGACACAGAGACAGACTGAGATCCACTGGTTTTATCTGACACTATCTAAAAATCCTGCTTTCTAATTTCACTTGAGTAAAAGTCCACGAGTGTAATCAGTAAAATATACAACAAACAACGACTGTTTCAAACCTCTTCCTGATTTAAACAAACTTGTCGTCACTTTCAATATTTTCCACAAACTAGAGAAAACCATGTCCCTTTAATGAAGATAAATCAAACCAATCAAGAGCTCCACTTACTCATTTTTCCCATGAACTTCATCCCTCTGCAGCTCTCTCCTGTCAGTGTAGGAAAGGCTCTTATTTCTTCAGTTCAAGCTTCTTTTTCCTAGGCTTCTTGTGTGAGTGTGAGTGTGTGTGTGCACTTTTACTGACACACAAAAAAACAACAAAAAAAACCCACAATAAGTCAAAGGTCAGAAATCCCAGGTAACAACAGGGAGTGTTGACAAGTAAAATGTTAAAACTGCTGACATTTACCTTCAGATGGAGAAAATCACCTGCGCCACAAAGTTTGGTCAAAGTGAAAGTAAACTCCAAGGCTTTGCCCAGAGATGTGTGTGTGTGTGCGTGCGTGTGTGTGTGGGTGTGTGGTCTCTTCATTATCCAAATATGCAGTGTGACTGGTTGGACTGAGTCTCAGACTGAAGTTCACATGCTGAAGTGTTATTAAGACATGAAACCTCCTCATGACTCCCAGTGTGAACACACAAACACTCTGCTGCTGTTTAATTTTTCATTTCATTTTCTACCGCTTAATCCTCTATCAGGGTCGCGGGGGAACTGGAGCCTATCCCAGCTGCTTATGGGCGAGAGGCGGGGTACACCCTGGACTGGACACGCAAAGACAGACAACCACACATTCACACCTAGGGGCAATTTAGAGCAGCCAATTCACCTATCCCATGCATGTACCCGGAGAGAACCCACGCAGGCACAGGGAGAACATGCAAACTCCACACAGAAGGGTCCAGATCGGGGTTCTCGCTGTGAGGCGACAGTGCTAACCACTGCACCACCGTGCCGCCCGCTGCTGTTTGATGTTTTCATTATTATTGATTATTGATCAGTTGAATCAGCTGAGCTCCAATGGAACTAAATTCTCCATTTCAACAGTGATGTCTTCAACACAAACATTCAGGCTTCACATTCATGTGGATAGAACTGGACTGTTCACAGAGAAACTACCATGATCACTGCCCTCCAGTGGTCACTGTCAGTAACTACTCCAAACACACCACACTTTTTTCCTTGTTCCTGCCATTGTTGAAAGAAAGCAATAAGAAGTCCCACTTGAAGTTTGCCACAAGCCATGTAAGGGGACACAGGAAACATGTAGAAGAAGGTGCTGTGGTCAGATGAAACCAAAATTGAACTTTCTGGCCTACATGCAAACCGCTATGTGTGGCAGAAACTGAAAACTGCACAACCTGAACACACCATCCCCACCGTGAAACATGGTGGTGGCAGCATCATGCTGTGGGGGTGCTTTTCTTCAGCAGGGACAGGAAGCTGGTCAGAGTAGCAGTGTGTGGCACAGAGAGCAGAGCAGCCTCAGAGGCTGATGGTACAGCTGACAACTTCAGTACAGTCTCCTCTCAGCACAGAAACATGTGGAGCCTGTTGGACTGTCTCCACTGCTGGACTTATTTCTGAGAGCTGGTCTCTCTGATGAAATGTGTGTGTGTGACATTTGTATTAGGCCGTATGCAAGTTAGCTTGTGTGTATTGTTAAATAGCTGTAAATACCAAACCTAACCACAGAGTGGACTCTGGATACAAACCCCAGTCTCCCACCTCCACTGCTGTTAATAAACTTCATTACCTCATTCATTCAGAAAATCTGTTTCCTCTGAACATCATCCAGCTACATTATGTTTCACACATAATGGATTTACTACAGTTTAGTGTATTTAGTGTATGTGGTTGTAGTGAGCGAGGGAGTGAGAGCATGAATACAGGAAGACAGATGGATCAACACGGTGAACAAAACATACAGGTGTACAATGACAGTGTTGTGGTAAAGCTGAGTTACAATCCAATATCATAATACAGAGAGGGAATATATACTTCATTAAAATGAGCAGTGAAAGAGCACAGACGAGTCACATCAATTCACTGAACTCCTCCTGTCACAGTCACAGAATAATGATCACATTACTATAGAAACTTCTGGATAAATGATGGAACAGTTCATCATTTTCTCCGACCACAAAGAAAATGTGTTTTTCTTCGAATCATGAAAATCTTTAAAATGAGTTTTGTGAGAAAAAAAAGGGAAAAATGAAAAGGGAAAAAAAGGGAGAAATTTTCTCCTCTCTCTTCAAAAACTTTCAAGAGTCATCATGAAGAAATAAAGTACATCATTGTGTTTAATAGTGAACTGGAAACACAGAGCCTGTAAATGACAGAGTCAAACTGGCTCTTGTGGTGTAATTGTGCTCATAATAATAAAATTCTACAGTTGCTGCAGTGAGAACTTTTCTTTGATCCTTCTTTTCCCATCACACACACACACACACACCTAAATTTCCTCCACAGTGAGGAAATCACTGATTGTTTTACTGTCCCTTAACCAAAGAGGGTGAACATGAACACAGCCTGAAACGCTTCATGCAACAGCTGATCCAGCTTTAAGTCCTACGACTCATTCTGCAGATTTACTACAGGACATAATTGTATTGAACTGGAAATGAACTAAAAATCAAGGCTCAAAGCCAAAAGGAGATTTGAACCTAGTGTTCAGTATAAGACACAAGTGGACTCAGTGATAGGTAAATGTAAGAAGGCTGAAACTTTAAAGCACAATAATAAGTAGATGATTGTAGAAGTGGAAACAGTGTGTGCTGGTTAGTTTGCATTGGACTGGGAGATTATTTCTCCCGAGTCTTAAACTCTGCTTCTTTGTTTTTGGGCCAAATCTTGAGAGATGATGAAAGTGATTCACACATTGGAAATAAGAAGATTTTACCAACACATCAAACTGTTTCCTGTTCACAGCATTTAAAACACTTTGTCTGTGAGAAGCAATGAATATTGTGTTTTCTATATGGAGCTAAATGTATAAACGTGTCACCCACTGCTGATTGTCTGTGGAAATGAAGTGAGATGTGTTTGTGCTGTGTATAAATTTTACACCCTGGTGAAGCTGGTGGAGAAGAGCTGCATCTCTCTGTGTCTTATCTGGATTCTACTCTTGACTTTTTCACTGAGGTGATGCTTCTCCTCTCTCCATCTTTAATTCAAACTCAGGTAATGAGCTCACAGCCTCACCTTCACATGGACAAAAGTTTGTCTTTAGGTTATTGTTTAGTGATGCAGTGAGGTTTGGACTCTGTATTTAATATGGATTATATGTGACTTATTATGAAAACCAAACTGTTCCCAAGATCAGTGTCTTCTTAACAGGCCTGAGTCTGACAGCTGAACAATGAGGCTGAAATCCAAACAGCTGCTTTGAAGTCCTCAAGTATCATCATACATCACAGACCTGACCTACAGTACATTGATGTAACTTCCTAAAATAACACACAGCACTCTCCACTTTGTGCTGTGACGTCCAGAACTGGAATATTTACAGTAAAGTCACAGATTCTATTACACTCTGATCTTAATGACTCCTGGAGCTCCAGGTTCTCCTGTTGTTGGTCTGTGTCTGTGACTCCACCAACAGTGGACTGACACTGGACCTCTAGCTGATTATGTGAAACCCTATGGGAGAAAACCCACAAAAAAAGAAAAAAAAAAAGGGGAAAAAGAAAACTCCACAAAGCAAGGATCAAATCTCAATCCTCTAACCTTACTCCTGTGAGAAATAATGCTCCATCTTTAAGGAATTGGAGCCCTGCCTCAGTGCCACAGTTGGCACACACACAACTGGCCTAAGTGTAAGGCCCCTTGAGTGATAAGATCATTTTGTGTAAATAGACTGAAAAAGAAATGAAATAAATATTAATGGTTAAAGTGACAAACACCAAAAGTTCACCTAAATTAATCAAACAGGGCCTAAAAATTCTGGTTAGACATGAACCAAGTTTATGTATCGAGTTCATTTAACTATATTGTCACTACTGACTTCCTTCACTGACACTTGCAGTCAGTTTGAATATCTTTATTGAAACCTGAAGCCTGATTTCTTGCTGTTCTCTGGTTCTTTGTTTGTAAGCTCCTCAAGCACTACCTGTCTGCAGAACTGTATGGAATGCAGAATCAGAACAGATGCTTCAGGACTGCTTTAACAACACAGACTGGGAGGTGTTCAAAGAGAGGAGTCTACTGTGGACTTAGAGGAGAATGCTGCAGCAGTTACTGGTTACATCAGCACATGCACGGACAATATCATTCCCACAAAATGGATTAAAACCTACCCCAATGTCACGTCCAACCCCTGAATCAGGTTATGGCTTTCATTCCTGTTTGTCCTCCTAGTTTGTGTGCCCCTGTTTTTCTTTGTTGTTCTAACCTCTGTCTCGTTTCAGAATTACTTCCTGCCCTCCTGTGTTTCCCGCCTGTTTGATTACCTGGCCCCACCCTAATGTGTTGCACCTGTTTCCCATTGTCTCTCCACCCCCTCTTGTATTTAAGTCGTGTCTTCCCCTTTGTTCCCTGCCAGTTTGTCTTCGTCCTTGTGGCAAGCGTTCCAGCAGTTTTTTCCTCGTGTGTTTTCTAGTGTTTTTCAACCCAGTTTTTCCCCCTGTGTTTTCTCAAGTTTGCCTAACCATTTGGATACCTTTGTCTTATTCTTCTGACCACCGTGTACCGACCCCTGCTTGTTAATAAACCTTCCTTACTCACCTGAGTCAGCGTTGAGTTGTTGCTTTTGAGTCCCTGGTCCGAGCCCGGCCTGATACCCGATAACAAACCCTGGATAAACTGTGAAGTGTGGTCCATGCTACGTGCTCGATCTGCTGCTTATGTCTCAGGCAATGCTGAGAAATACAAAAAGGAGAAATATGATCTTTGTAGATCCATCAGACATCAGACAAGAGACAGTACAGACTGAAGCTGGAGGATTACTACAACACCTCAGACCCTTGGCGCATGTGGCAAGGATGTAGAGAACTTGACTGGGGCCACAAGAGACAAGGAGGCGTGGCTTCCAAAACCACAGTGCAAGCTTTCCAAACAAATATGCCAGCTTCCTAATACTAAACTGGGAAGGTGAGCGGCCTGGAAATGTGACATCTAAAATCAATATACTCCTCTTTCTAACAAATAGTGTTTTCCATTGTGGAGGTGTACTCACATTAAGCCATGCTGTGAACAGCCACTGTCACTAAAGCTGTGCTGGAACACTGCAAGTGTTTCTTCCACTTTACTGCACAGCAAACTGATTTGTTCATCTGAACCACTAATAAAGTGATGCTAACTCACTGAGAAACACATTTCATTTTCTTACAACCTTTTCCTAGTTTAAAAGAAACAGCAAAAAGTTTGCTTTGCATTAGTAGTAACATAACAGCTGTGATGTGGCTGAAAATGATCAGTAAACAGTGAAATAAGGCTGATATCTGAATGTCCAAACTGGAACAGAGGAGTGAAAGTAAACCCCAGATAACAGAGGTTCAGGTAGAAGAGGGAAATTTTGGACTAAAAATACCTGGAAGATAGAAACTTGATCTACTCAGACTGTTGAAGCCTCATGTTTGCTTCTTTTCAACTCTGGAAGTCAACTTTTCCACAGGACAGGGACTGTGGATTTTATGCTCCATCATTTCCATTAGAATTTCTTTAGAAAGGATCTTGTTGCAGACAGTACAGACTTCCTAGAAATCCTTTCCTTTAACACAAACTACAGAGCATCACACCAATACAAAGTTAAAAAGGTGAGCAATGGTGAGAATATCTCACAATCATCATTAGCATTACAAAAAACTCAATATTGTCCATGAATGATAAGCACACAATCAAACCGCTGGGCTTATGGGTATGATTACTTGTCGTTTCACAAATATATACTTATGTAAATAGTTATATAGTTATATTCTGGACAAATTGCACTACCCACATTCAGACTGTCCCATTGCACCATTAGTGTTCCGTCGGTTGTGTGTTGTTGTTGTTGTTGTTGTTTCTGTTGTTGTACCGCAAGAGAGGAAGAAAAACCGGAGTCAAATTCCTTGTTTGTATGTACAAACTTGTATGTACAAACTTGGCCAATAAATCTGATTCTGATTCTGATTCTGATATCATTTGGACAAAACATTTCAAAACATTAACTTCTAAACTAAACACTGACATGAACTACTAACATGTACTGACTTACTGAAAACCTTGGAGGTGATCTGGACTTTCCTGTAGTTTCCTCTTGTCCTTGTAACAGCAGTAGCTCCTCCCTTCCTTATCAATAATTGTGCAGAAATATCTGAGTGCTTCTTTCTTCCTAAATCATGAGCAAGTCCTGTCCAGTCCAACTGTCTCTGCTCCTGTTTGACTTCTGAACTTGTCTCTGGCTGTGTGTCCACTTACTGCAGCCTGTGACATCAGACTGTAGAATGTTGATACATCAAAGGCATCAAAGGACAAACACACACGCACACACACACACACACACACACACGATATGATTGATAACTTTGCAGTGGTTATGCTTTTTTTCTATGATATATGCCAAAGGTGTGTATTTTTTAAGAATTTTTTATATTTCAAACACAAATCCCATATTACTCTATTTTTACACTTTGTAACCTAAATTGTTACATTGGTCCTGATAAGGGACAAAAGTGTCCTCTTCAAAAAATGTCATAAAAATCATATATATTAATATATTTTTCTACTTTTTTTTACATAAATATTTTAATCAACTTCAGTCCTGATCATAAATACCAAATATTTAATTATTTTCAGATTTTTAACCCTTTATATGCCAGTGTTTGTGATGGCATCACAATGCCAATTGATAGTGCAGTCTCCTTTTACTCTTTGAAGCAACAACTTAGATTGTTCTAGAAATAAAACACAAATGAAACATAAGAAAAAGTTTATTTTCAACAAAGAAAGACTAAACAATTTGGAACAGTAATGTACACCTATGGCATGACACCCAGAGAACACGGAATATCAGAATATGAAATCAGCGAAATTCAACTCTGCTCGCCTTTCTGTGTGTATGCACAAACATATGTGTGAGTTCAGTTCTCTCATCTGCACAGGAAGTGCAGTACAGGGATGTGTGAACTTTGTAAATGCAGCAGGTGTTGGTGGCCTTCCTCCGCTGACGAGTGCACTGCATGCACAGTCACCTTTTATGGGATTTGGAGGTCCCTGTGTGCCCACTGACACTGGCACCGTCCTCTCCTTTCTGTGGCCCTCTTGCTTCTGCCACCATGGCAGCAGAGCTTGGTGTGCGGGGAAGCCGCTGTCATTGCTGGAATTGTGGAGTGACCAAAGCCATTCCCAGCTCCTCCAGGAAAATCCGGCGCTTGTACAGTTTGCTCTGGTTCCAGGCCGGATCCACAGCCATCCACAGCACAAAGGAGTTGAAAGCAGAGACATCCAGGATGTTGTAAAACGTCAGGGGCCACCGGCAGCTCCTTCGGCGAGTTGTAGGTACCTACACACTGGAGAAAAAAAAGAAAAATAAATTAAATAGGCTATTCTTCTGAAAGAAATACACAGTAATAAATGCACTAAGTGTATCTCAGACAAGCACATAAATTCCAGTAATTGCTCTTACCTTATCCAGATTGTCCACACCGCCTTTGCAGCTGAATTATTTTGGGCTTCTAGTGGGCTTCGTCACTAATGGCTGGCTCCCGGTGTACAGTGCTGAGCAGCAGCACGTTCTTGCCACGCTTTGGGATGTAGGAGACAGCTTTGTGAAGCAGAAGGTGGAGGACAGGATGATTCTCTGCTTGGTCTGGAGCAGGATCGGAGGAAGCTCTGGCTTGTTCGATCTGTCCCAACCAGGCCCATCTTCCATTTTAGCAGCTCTTCCCCAAGTCCATATGATGTGAAAAAATTATCACGTCACCATACGCCCTGCCAGTCCTTCAGTCAGCTCTAGAACCACTCTCCTTCCCTGACTAACCTCTGCAGGACTCCTGCTTTGCTTTCCTGTGTAGACTTGCATTCTAAATGCATATGAAGTGTGGACGTCACAGGCCACCCACACTTTGATCCCATATTTGGCTGGCTTCCTGGGAATATACTGCTTGAATCTGCAGCGACGCCGGAATGGAACCAGATGCTCATCTATGCAGATATCTCTGGCAGGGTTAAAGAGAAGAGAGAGCTGGTGTTCACACTTCTCTCACAGCTCTGAAATAGCTGCAAGCTTGTTGCCTCTCCTCTGACGCTGGGGCCGTGTCAGAGGGTCATCAAACCGCAGCTTGGAGGCTAGCATCTCAAATTTGTAGCGGGGCATGGTGGCTGGGAAGATGGCTCGTCCTGACTGCTCACTCCACAAGCTGCGGGTGCATTCATCCCGTGAGCGGTAAACCCCGGCCAAAATTAGCAGTCTGAGGAATGCCTCCAGCTCCATTCTTTCCATGTCTTTCCAGGCTTGGACAATGCGTCTCCCCTGCAGATTAGTCATCTTCAAAATGAGCTCGATTATCTCATCAGTGATGAACAGATCCCAGCATGACTTCACCTGATCTGTGATGCGGGCGATGGCATACCTTGTTGGTCCGGGAGGAAGACAGAAGGGTGGAAAGTACCGGAGCGTTTCTGAATGAGAGGCTGACCAGTAGACCTGTCCATTTTTTGAAATCCATTCAGGAGCTGCTGTCTCTTCTCCCTCTTCGTCAACCTCTGAGCTGTAGGGAGAACCAGATTGCATGGGGATCTCCCACTCACTGTCAGAAGAATCTTCTGGGGAGGGAGAGTATGAGGATGAGCTCTTCCACAGCTTGCAGAGCACTGAATTTACATGCCATGACTGCCATGTAAGAAATGAACACACAGCTCTGGAGCTGGCACTACTTATAATTTTTTTTTATGGTGACACCTGTGTAAACAGAGTTGATGTTCTCAGACAAAAATATGTGATTGTGAGAAGTGGATGATAAGAATTCCAAAGTACAGTATTTAATCAGTTCATATTAAGCTGTATGTGTTGTCTGCATTTCAGACCTCCCATCTACTGAAGCATCTATGAACCTGGCTGATCGTTCAGACCTGACAGAATATGTGACCCTCACTACTTGTGGTAAGCAGAGTTATAGGTAATGGTAATGTTTTGTTTTGAGACAGGTGATATCCAGCCAGGTATGTGATATAGTTTTAATGTGCTGGACTTAGGGGTGGGCGATATGGCAAAAATATCACATCACAATTTTTTTTTATGGTAAAATCACGATCACGATTTTATCACAGTTCATTTTTACAGTGAAGTTAATTTAGAACCAAACTATTCTCTATGTAGAAACTTAGCCCTAAAGACAAAAAAAAAGTCACCTCTTTCCACCGTTTGCTACTTCTCTCATATGGTGTGCTTTTATCAAAGGCTTGTGTTACAGTTGGTTGTTTCTGACTCGGCCAGACTTGGACCCAGCTTCAACTGGCCCTTGGTGGGGTCCACAGCCTGGCCAGAAAAATCTGCATCAATCCACCTCTTCAGGTCAGCTCTAGTGGCGCTGTATCATGTCACAAATGACTGAAAGTAACTTGACCTTCCTCTCAGCTCCTTTAAAGACTGATTAACACCAAAAAGTCTATCAAAGATCAAGAGAAGCTCAGTGAAATGAGGTTCATCAGGGTTTCTGAGCAGTTGCAGCATCAGGAAATGTGACCTTGCTGTACCTGTAAACAAAAACAAACGAATGAAGAGGTTATTAGTACATGTCACTGCAGCCAGCTGACTTCTATCTATCTATAAATCTAAATATAATAATATGGACAGACGCAGCAGAGCACTGGTTCAGCTATCCCATGTTCTAACATGAAGTCTCTCTACTCTTCCATCTGTTGACTCTTTCCTACCAGCAGCCAGTAGGAACGTGGTTAATATACTGAGCATCCCCCACATCCATGTGATGCTGAATCAGGCTGGTGTGTGATGGTGTATCTGAGAAGAGAGACAGGAGAGAATTAAACAGCTTCACTGGATCTTTCCTCTGAGTGTGTGATAGATAATCTGACCGACCGTCTACGAGGTTTAGATGCTCAGAATAGTTGAGTCTCCCTGTTTAGGTGAAGATAAGACTCCAACGAGCTGAACAGGTTCAACTGTCTGTGGAAACTTCAGAGAAAAAGTGAGCACAGTGATGGATGAAAAGACAGAAGTGAATATTTCCACTAGACTCTGCTGAAGCTCTTTATCTCTGTTATGAAGCCATTAGAACTGATCCTGCTGCTTCTCCTGCTGCTAAAGCTGCTGAAATACTGAAATATCACTACAATCATTAGACCAACTGTTACCACTTACACATTTTTATGTTTCTGTTGTCAAACAACTGAACATGATTGAATTTTGCAGCTTAATATTTGAACATGGACAACTCTAAATACACTATAAGACATCAAGATAGAAGGCAGAGTGGGTTAGCCCAGTAATAAAACCAAGCAAAGTACAGTCACAAAGCTTCTGTTACCACATGATGATCCCTCCATATATACCAGAGTAAGTCATGGAGTTCCACAGGGTTCTGTGCTTGGACCGATACTGTTCACCTTATACATGCTTCCCCTAGGCAATATTATCAGGAAGCATGGAATAAATTTCCATTGCTATGCGGATGATACCCAGCTATATTTATCTATGAAACCAGACGAAACAGATCAGTTAACCATACTTCAGGCATGTCTTAAAGACATAAAGGCCTGGATGACCTGTAACTTTCTTCTTCTGAATTCAGACAAAACTGAGGTTATTTTGTTTGGTCCCAAACACCTCAGAAACAGTTTATCTAATCATATAGTTACTCTGGATGGCATTAATTTAGCCTCCAGTACGACTGTGAGGAACCTTGGAGTTATTTTTGATCAGGATCTGTCCTTTAACTCACATATAAAACAAGTCTCTAGGACCGCCTTCTTTCACCTGCGCAATATCAGTAAGATTAGGAACATTCTGTCGCAGAGTGATGCTGAAAAATTAGTCCATGCTTTTGTTACTTCTAGGCTGGACTACTGTAATTCCCTATTATCAGGATGTCCAGTTAACTATCTAAAAAGCATCCAGCTGATCCAAAATGCTGCAGCGAGAGTACTGACTGGAATTAGCAAGAGAGATCACATTACTCCTGTACTAACTTCTCTTCATTGGCTTCCTGTAAAATCCAGAATTGATTTTAAAATCCTTCTCCTTACATATAAGGCCCTCAATGGCCAGGCTCCTTCATATCTCAAAGAGCTGATAGTACCATATCATCCTAACAGATTGCTTCGTTCCCAGAATGCAGGTTTACTTATGGTTCCCAAAATCTCTAAAAGTAGAATGGGAGGCCGAGCCTTTAGCTATCAGGCCCCTCTCCTATGGAACCAACTGCCAGTTTGGGTTCGGGAAGCAGACACCCTCTCTAATTTTAAAACGAAGCTTAAAACCTTCTTGTTTGATAAAGCTTATAATTAGTTGTAGTTACAGTCCTAGTTATTTATTAAACTTATAGTTAGTCACAATTATCTCTATAGACACTGTTACAGTTAAGGATATAGCCCTTAGTAGGGCTGGCTCAGGCAACTGAATCATCCCCTAGTTATGCTGCTATAGGCCTAGGCTGCTGGGGGACATCCCATGATTTACTGCGCACTTCTTCTTCTTTCTCTTTCTCTCCTCAGACCCACTCTCAAATTTATTAGCCTTTATTACATGTCATTAACTCTGTGTCCTCTCTGTCCCGTAGTCCTGTGTTTGTTTCTCTCTGGTCTCTCTTTCTCTGTACCTTACTGCAGGTATCTCTGGCTCCGGAGCTGCATGTTCTGTGGTCCTGGCTCCACCCACCTGCTGCTGTTTATTGTTTACAATGATCTATTTCTAACATGTTTAATGTTCCGTTCTGCTACAGATAAATATTCGATTAATATTCTTTGCAAACTGTAATGTAAATAATTACCAGTCATGACAGCTTTTTGCCTCCGTGCTCTGTTTCATAATTCTAATCTGCTGAGCACACATTATCCAATAACTGTTCACTAACTGTAATGTAAATACTGACCCACATTGTCTGTATTATGCTGCATGTCTTTGTCCCCCTCTCCTCCATTCCTAGCTGTCCTATCTTCCTCCTTTTCCTCCTTTCACCCAGCCCGGCCATCGGCAGGAGGGTCCCCCATCTGAGCCAGGTTCTGCTCAAGGTTTCTTCCTGTTAAAAGGGAGTTTTCCTTGCCACTGTCGCCTTAAGTGCTTGCTCTGGGGTCAGGCTCTGGGTCTCTGTAAAGCGCTTTGAGACAATTTTGATTGTGGAAGGCGCTATATAAATAAAATTGAATTGAATTGAATTGAACATGAGCTACAACTGTGTATTTATGCTTATATGTTTTAATGAGTTTGTCTGTGTTGAACTGTGTAACAGAAGGAAAAAGCTTTAGGAGGGTCTGGCCCTCCCTAACCCTGTGACAGTGTTCCATCCAAATACATGTCTCCTATTGTTCATTCTGCAGTGTTTCTATCCAACTCTTCATAATTCAATATATTTAGACAGAACCAAATCATTCTGATTCTACTTTTCACATCTTCTGAAGTCAGTGATGTGTACACTACAGCAAAACAAAGGATTTCAATGGAACAATGTCTACAGAGCCTCTTACAGCTCTTTACTTTTTCTTCTTCTTTGCTTCTTCTACACATTATGACAAGTTCACCACAAAAATAGATTAAAATATGGACTCAATGTAGAAAAAGAAGCCAAAAAAATGCCACCTCTGTAAGACTGTTAATACATTTTACATTTTAGAAAAAAAAAAACCTTCATTATTTTGGCTGATAAAAGAATTTAATCAAATGAAATTAACTTAAAGTTACAACTACTTCTCCATCTATGAAGTGTTAATAATTGGATCACATCTGACACAGCAGCTGCTACTGTTAAAAATCCAAACTCTTTATAACTGTTGCAGGTTTTTAAGGTATTTAATAGATGATTTATTTAGATTATTAATGTTTTGTAGATCCTGTTTAATATTTAGCACTGCTGTTTCTGACACAACTACCAAAGTATTATTAAAGCTGCTGCAAATAAAGCTACTACTACTCCTACTGATGAATGAATAAACACTTTATAATATAATAGATCTTTAGGAGGGTCTACCCCACCCTAACCCAAACCCTCTGACAATGTTCCATCCAAACTTATTCTTCCTACTCTTCATATTGAAATGTTCATTGTAATATTCATACATGTTGCATTGTTTATTCATCTGACAGCTAAATGAATGTGTGTTCCACTGGTTTCAGGCTCCAGAGCTCAGGAGATGTAAAAGTTTGGGTTGTAAATCACTCACATTAATGCAGACTGTGAGACTCAGAAACTGACATAATCAGAGCACTTTAAAACTGTGCACTCCTGACCTCTAGTGGCTGGAGTCAGTGTGACATGCTCTCACATAACACACCTTCTAATGCACGTTTGAACTTATTCATCAGTTAATAAATGTACGTTATAAATTTAAATATTAATTTAAAGGAAAATGGGAAATTTATCAAACAACAAAATACTGTTACTATTAGATGAACTAAAAATTAGGTCAGAAAATATTTAAAAAATCATCAAAATAAATGTACTTTTGATTGGTATTTTCTGTTGTGTATTTTCTGTCATTATACTGACATATGAACTGTGGCAAGAACATGTTGGGATGGAATATTGTCTGTAGACCCTCCTAAAGCCTTTTACCTCTGTCATGGAAGTCATACCAGTTTGGTCTCAATCAACAGAATTATTACATTTAGAAATGTTTTAAATGGTTGAAATCCTTTGCTAAATTCTTTGGAACTAAACCTTTTCTCTTTTCTTTTCTTTTTTTTTTTGACTGTAGAAGAAAATGAAAGTTTGAAGGAAGGAGTTGGAAAAAGAGTCAGGGTGAATACTTACCATGACTTTTTTTTATTAAGCGTTATTAAGTACAATTAACATTTCTTACATACTAAACAGAGTAGAAACCTATCTAAATAGTAAAAAAAAGTAAAAACTCAAAACTTACTACAAAATCTATGTACTAACATCCAGTAAAATAATAATATAAGAAAGTCAAGGACCAGGTCAAACTAGTTCACTTAAAGTCCTCTCAGACTGCTGCTGTAACATCAGTGGATTCAACACGAAGCTCTGAGGAAAAAGAGCAGAGGTGCTGTTACACACAGCAAACGCCACATATTTAACGAGTGTGGATGCTGCTCAGGACGACAAACACTGACTCGCTTGATCGCCAGATGAGCCTGAGTGAGGTTTACCACCTCGGCCAAACAATGAGCTGCTACAACAACGAAGGAAATCACACACGTAACACTCCAGCACACACCTCCACTCCACACTTCCACCATCCACAGCTCTCATCAACATACAATCACTCCCACTGGTCTCTGAACAGCAGCCACACATCAAACTTACTGATCACTTAGCATAAAGCACCGACCGAGGACCAACCAAATGCACGCTCAGCACAACCGTTCAGCATCATCCGGGCAGCGCATGAAGACCTGCAGGAGGACAAACAATCAGTGGGACGGCTGTCTGCAGGACAACCAGAGAAACTCAATACAGGTGTTTCAGGAATACTACGACCACAATCACACATTTTTAGAAAAGATAAGATAACACTTTATTGACCCCACAGAAGGGAAATTTACTTATGATACTGCATTGTGTCTGTTCTGGGACCTGCTGAAGATTCCTGTTCAGAGGTCTGACTTGCAGCCACCAGCAGCATTTTGGTGTTGGGACAGAACTCCTGTCCCAACTCCTGAAATCTCTCCTCTCCATTGGACAGAGGGGACAACGAGATGATACAACATCATTTTACCAGTTAGCAGTAGTTCCACAACCACTCTCTGACCCATGTCAGGGTCAGCGGATATAGTTAATCCTTTTTTTTATCTACTCATAATTTAGCAAAGACTATGCACTTTTACAACAAAGTTCAGGATGGCAACTTGATTCAAATCTTAAATGTTACTGTACCAATGTGCTGCAGAGAAGTGTCTCCTTCTTCAGGACACATGGACGTCTCATGTCTCACGTCACATCTCTCCAACCCCATGTAAAATACTTTGACAGCAGTGGTCAAATGGTTAAATTGTCCAACTTGTGCCTGCTGACACAATATATACTATACAAGCAGACAATGAAACAGTGTAATCGCACCAGACCAGTGTGTGTGTGTGCATGTGTGTGAGTCTGTGTTAGTGAGAGTGCTGCTCACACTAACAGCTGCAGCCTCACCACCTCTACTTTTGGCCTCTGCTCAGGCTGAGGAGCAGCTGTGTCTGACGTGCATCAACAAACAGTGAAAACTTTCCTCAGTGCTCCTGAAGGTTTTTCACATTCTGCAGTGAACACACAGACTGTTAATGTGTCTCATTTTCTTCTTTTACTTGAAAAGTCATTGTGGGAGGTGTAGGAGTGTAATGGGGGGACACTCCAATGCCCCCACTTGGTGACAGGCTCTCTCAAAGTGACTTTATAACCTCAAGTCTACAAGGCAAGACACCCCACTGGTCTTTTTACATTTTTCATCCAACTCACCTAAACACATTAAACACAAGTTTCTATCTTTGTTTTTCCTCAGATCTTTCAGATAAACTGTGGCAGCATTTTAGTTTGAACTGAATCAGCTCAGTTGTCCCAAGATTCAGAGAAAGACAAAACACTGATGTTCACAATGATGCTTTTAATGTGAAAGGACAAGATCATGATTAGAATTTTAACAAAGTAAAAGTCAGCAACATTTTTCTCCTGTAATAATCGTAGCTTCCATCTTTAAAGGACTGGAAGAGGAAGAAGTTTACAAGGAATCATTTAGAAGAGTTTAACAAATAAACTGCTTTAATACATGAATCTGAAAAGGTGTGTGTGAGTGAAAGAGACAGACATGTACAGACTGAACTATCTGTTCAATAGTGAGAGAGTTTCTCTAACAGGAGGAGACTCTCTCTGCTACACTCTACACAGAGACACTGAGGAACCAGACCACCAAGGCCAAAACCCAAACCCAGGATACAGAGGTTCAGTGAATGTGGTGTTGAAGGTGTAGAGGTGGATCAGTGAGTCAGAGGAGACTCTGTAGAAGGACAGAGAGCCAGCAGGACAGTCCACATACACTGCTACTCTGTGAGAGACAGAGGAAGATGATGAAGAGGAGGAGGAGGAGGAGGAAACAGGTATTATTGTGTTATTGTGCCAAACAGAGTAACCACCATCAGAGCAGAACAGACTCCAGGAATGATCGTTCTTTCCAAACAAACAGTTTTCTCTGTTTTCTTTCCTTCTGATTCCTCTGTAACTCACTGATATATAAACCTCTCCTCTCCACTCGACCTCCCAGTAACAGCGACCAGTCAGACCATTACTACACAGCAGCTGAGGACACTGGTCAAATCTGTCTGGATGATCAGGATATGACTGATCCTCCTTCACATGTGTCACCTTCCTGTTGTTGTCAGACAGTTTGATCTTTCTGTTTCCTGTGTTTGTGTCGATGGTGAGTTCACAGAAATCTGATGGAGAGAAGAAGACACAACACAGCTGCAGTTATTGATCTATCACCTGATCATTGATTGACACTTTGAAGATGGTTGAATGTGAGCTGCTTTGTTTTCAGGAATCAAATGAAAACCACACTTACACTTCCTCAGACCTGGTCTCAACCATCGGACTCCACCAGGCTCCACCCTGAAAGGAGGAGGGGGGTCAGACCAGTACGTTCTCTTTCAGCATGCAAACATGGACATTACATGGCTCTCATACACAGATGGTTTGATTATTCTGTTCATTCAGCAAAGAGACAAAGGACCTGGAGTCCTTATCTTGGAATTATACGGAGCAGGGAGGTGACATGGAGGAAAGATTTCATCATTTGTCTTCTCCCTTTGATATCATTTTTTGTGTCAGACACAACAAAAGATCTCAGAATGACAAGATCAGGATCTCAGAGAGGTTCAGCTGATTATTGATCATGGAAATTTTAGAAGACAGAGACATGATCAGAGACCTGATTTCATTTCCTCCTTGGTTTGAGACACTGGCAGATGAATGTCTCTGAGCAGTGTAGATGGTCTTATTATTGTTGGGATGTTATTATTAGTGTGTCAGTACTGAACAGGTATCTAAAGTCTTTGGGGTTGTTGTGGTGAAAGCACTCTGAGTGCAGAACCTGGCTCAGATGGGGGACCCTCCTGCCGATGGCCGGGCTGGGTGAAAGGAGGAAAAGGAGGAAGATAGGACAGCTAGGAATGGAGGAGAGGAGGAGAAGGACATGCAGCATAATACAGACAATGGACAATGTTAGAGGGTCAGCATTTACATTACTGTTAGTGGATAATCTGTGCTCAACAGATTACAGTTATGATAGGAAACAGAGCACAGATGCAAAAAGCTGTCATGACTGGTAATTATTTACATTACAGTCTGCAAAGTATATTAATCCAATATTCATCTGTAGCAGAATGGAACATTAAACGTGTTAGAAATGGATCATTGTAAACAATAAACAGCAGCGGGTGGGTGGAGCCAGGACCATAGAACATGCAGCTCCGGAGCCAGAGATACCTGCAGAAAGGTACAGAGAAAGAGAGACCAGAGAGAAACAAGCACAGGACTACGGGAGAGAGAGGACACAGAGTTAATGACATGTAATAAAGGCTAATAAATTTGAGAGTGGGTCTGAGGAGAGAAAGAGAAAGAAGAAGAAGTGCGCAGTAGATCATAGGATGACCCCCAGAAGCCTAGGCCTATAGCAGCATAACTAAGGGATGGTTCAGTTCCCTGAGCCAGCCCTACTAAGGGCTATATCCTTAACTGTAACAGTGTCTATAGAGATAATTGTGACTAACTAGGACTGTAACTACAACTAATTATAAGCTTTGTCAAATAAAAAGGTTTTAAACTTAATTTTAAAATTAGAGAGGGCGTCTGCTTCCCAAACCCAAACTGGCAGTTGGTTCCACAGGAGAGGGGCCTGATAGCTAAAGGCTCGGCCTCCTGTTCTACTTTTAGAGATTCTGGGAACCATAAGCAAACCTGCATTCTGGGAACGAAGCAATCTGTTGGGATAACATGGTACTATCAGATCTTTGAGATATAAAGGAGCCTGGCCATTGAGGGCCTTATTTGTAAGGAGAAGGATTTTAAAATCAATTCTGGATTTTACAGGAAGCCAATGAAGAGAAGTTAATACAGGGGTAATATGATTTCTCTTGCTAATTCCAGTCAGTACTCTCGCTGCAGCATTTTGGATCAGCTGGAGGCTTTTTAGAGAGTTAACTGGACATCCTGATAATAGGGAATTACAGTAGTCCAGCCTAGAATAACAAAAGCATGGACTAATTTTTCAGCATCACTCTGCGACAGAATGTTCCTAAGCTTACTGATATTGCGCAGGTGAAAGAAGGCGGTCCTAGAGACTTGTTTTATATGTGAGTTAAAGGACAAATCCTGATCAAAAATAACTCCAAGGTTCCTCACAGTCGTACTGGAGGTTAAATTAATGCCATCCAGAGTAACTATATGATTAGAGAAACTTTTTCTGAGGTGTTTGGGACCAAACAAAAAAAACTCAGTTTTGTCTGAATTCAGAAGAAGAAAGTTACAGGTCATCCAGGCCTTTATGTCTTTAAGACATGCCTGAAGTATGGCCAACTGTTCTATTTCGTCTGGCTTGATAGATAAATATAGCTGGGTATCATCCGCATAGCAATGGAAATTTATTCCATGCTTTCTGATAATATTGCCTAGGGGAAGCATGTATAAGGTATAGAGATCTGTCATCAGCTGTGACACACTAAATGTTTCCAGCTCTTCCTCCTCTATCACACACTGTCTGTGGCTGCAGCAGGCCTCTCCATACCTGAGGGTGTCCAGTCTCCAGTGTGGATCCTTCAGTCCAGCAGACAGCAGCTTCTCTCCTGAGTCTCCTGGATGATTGTAGCTCAGGTCAAGCTCTCTCAGATGGGAGGGGTTGGAGCTCAGAGCTGAGGCCAGAGAAGCACAGGCTTCCTCTGTGATCACACATCCTGACAGCCTGCACACACACACAACATCACACAGGAACCCTCATTCAACACCTGCTGGTCTGTTTTGTTGTTCTTTTTTGTTCATATTTTTGTTTTTGGTTCTCGTCCATTTTGGCCCAGGTTCAATGTATTGAAGGCAAATTCCTTAAACATCATCTGTTGGGTTCAAAAATCAACAATCAACAATCAACGATGAATAATTGTCTGAGCCTAGAAAGTTCTGCTGAACTTCAATAAAATTGAATTTGCTTTTCTAAACAAGTTGCCTGTTTATCCAGTGATGTAAATCAGATATGAGCAAATCATCAGCTAAACAGGTTGATGGATCCTGACCTGAGAGTCTCCAGGGTACAGTGTGAACTCTTCAGTCCGGCAGACAGAAGCTTCACCCCTGAATCCTGCAGGTCATTGTTACTCAGGTCCAGGTGTCTCAGACTAGAGGACTGGGAGCTGAGAACTGAGGACAGAGCTTCACAGCTTCTCTCTGAGAGATTACAGCTGTTCAGTCTGAAGAGGAAACAATGAAGAAAAAAGTCAAATAACATTTGTGTTGAAAGGACAATCAAAGGAACAAAACTCTCAGTTTGCTCTGCAGCTCACAGCAAACTAACAGACCTGCATTTGAAAACTGGGCCAAACATCAAACACAGATTTGTTGAGTGAAGCAGAAATATCAGCTCTTTATCGACCTGCTAACCAATGAGGAGTTTCTACATTGATGATCACCTTTCATTGGTTCTGACTCAAATCCTTTGTTTTATTCTCAACAAGTTGGAGACATGACAGTTAAATATGACACAATCAGTAATAAACAGACATGTACAGTCAAGGCCATAAGTATTTGGACAGTTAGACATGATATGTTATTTGGGATCTCAGCACATTGACTTTAAAATATAATAATGGATACTACAGTCAATGACTGCAAAGGATTTTACAATAAATATTAAATCTGATGAGTTTGTTTTACTTCATGTGTATTTGTCCAGTTACTTTTGAACCACTAAAAGGGCTGAATCTCCCACACAGTTCTTTCTATACTGATGTCAACCTGCTCAAATTAAAGCTGAGACTTGGCGCTTTAATGTAGGATCCATTATTTTAATTCAGATTCAATGTGATGAAGCTCAGAGTCTGAAGAACAATAACTGTCCAAATACTTCAGGTCTTGACTGTAACTGTGTTAATGTTGGTACCTGATTTGATTTAGTTTGAATCCTCTGATAAAATTGTTTATTAGTTGTAAGTACAGGGCAGCTGTGTCTCAGCAGGTAGAGAGGTTTGTCCATTAATCACAGCTCTCCTCCTGTCAACATCAAGCATTAGGCTAAATACCGCAACCTCAAACCAGCCCTGATCGCCAGACCAGGACCTTGTATGGTAAGTGGCGCATTCGTTATTCACGTCAGTGGCAATGACACCCGACTACGCTAGTCAGAATTCACTAAAATTGATGTGGTGTTGATGTGTACACATGCAAAGATGATGTTGGACGTAGAATTCTCTGGGCCCCTGCGTAATCTGACCAGCGATGTCATGTTTAGCCGCATGTCATCGTTCAATCGTTGGCTGTTGAGGTGGTGTCCAGCAAACAACATGGGCTTTGAAGATAATTGTCAGACTTTCTGGGGAAGACCTGGTCTGATTAAAAGAGGTGGCATCCATCCCACTTTGGACAGAGCAGCTCTCATATCTAGTTTATTAGTAGTCCAAAACCAAGACAACCTAGAGTTGAGATCAGGAGATTTCTGTGCTTCCATTAGAACATTCACCCACTCAAAACGCCATAGAGACCGTGTCTGCCCTCCCCGCTTAAATTTATTGAATCAAAAGTAAAGTTAAAAATAAAACCCTTATAAAAAAATAAGACCACCACTGCCAAAGTAAACAAGAGTTGGAGAATTAAATGTGGATTATTGAACATTAGATCTCTGTTATCCAAATCTGTTTTAGTAAATGATAATAACTTTAATGCTCTTATTCCTCATGGCTCTGGCTGAGGAGGTGGAATGGCATTCAATAAAATTCATCTTCTCTATAATTCATTTGATGATATAATTCATTTGAAAGCCTTGTTCTTTGTTTTTCTCATCCAACTTGGAAAACATTACAGCCAGTTCAATTTGTTATAGTATACTGCCGTACTCTGAGTTTCTGTCTGAATTCTCTGAGTTTTTATCAAGTCTAGTCCTCTCTTAGCTCTATGTTTATCTCATTATTAGACTCAATTGGCTTCTCTCAAAGTGTAAATAAATCCACTCATTTACTTAACCACACCCTCGGCCTTGTTCTATCAAATGGCATTGAGATTGAACATGTAACAATCTTCCCACAGAATCCTCTTCTATCAGATCACTGTTTAGCTGCATTTGAATCTGTATTATTGGACTACACACCATTAGACAAAAATGTTTTTACTAGATGTCTATCTGATGGTGCTGTAGCTAAATTTAAGGAAGTGATTCCATTAGTGCTTAACTCATTGCCTTGCCTCAATATAACACAGGACTCCTGTGCTGACTTCAGTCCCTCTCAAACTGACATGTCGACAAAGATGCTGACTCATTGCGAATGACACTTAACTCTATCGCTCCTCTAAGAAAGAAGACAGAGAAACAAAAGAGGTTTGCTCTGTGGTTTAGCTCACAAGCTCACAAGTTAAAGCAAACAACATGAAAACTTGAAAGGATTTGGCATTCCACCAAATTGGAAGAATCCTACTTGGCCTGGAAAGATAGTCTTAAAGCATACAGGGAGGCCTTCTGTAATACTACAGCAGCCTACTACTCTTCATTAATAGCAGACAGTTAAAAAGAACCCCAGGTTTCTCTTCAGCTCTGTAGCCAGGCCAAAGGGTCATAGCTGTATTGATCCATGTATTCCTATAGCTCTCAGCAGGTGACTTCATGGGCTTCTTTAATAATAAAATTTTGACTATTAGAGACAAAATTGATCACCTCCTGTCCTCAATTAGCACTGATTTTTCTTTAAGCACAGGAACCTCAGAAACAGCATTAGTACCTTGTATGATCATATATGATCACACCATCACATCCTACTACAGAGACTAGAACATTTAATTGGCATCAAAGGAGCCGCACTAAGATGGTTTAGGTCTTACCTATCAGATCGATTTCAGTTTGTACACGTCAACAATGAGTCCTCCATGTACACAAAAGTTAGGCATGGAGTTCCACAAGGTTCAGTGCTTGGACCAATTCTTTTCACCTTATATATGCTTCCCTTAGGCAACACTATCAGGAAGCACTCCATAAACTTCTACTGTTATGCAAATGATACCCAGTTGTACTTGTCAGTAAAGCCTAAGGAAATCAGTCAACTAAGCAAACTAAGCTTAACTAAGCTTCAGACATGTCTTAAGGGCATAAAGACCTGGATGACTAGTAGTTTTCTACTTTTGAACTCAGACAAGACTGAAGTTATTGTAACTGGCCCAAAGCACCTCAGAAACTTAGTATCAGACATTATTGTTACTCTTGATGAGATTGCTCTGGCCTCCAATGCCACTATAAGGAACCTTGGAATTACTTTCAATCACAACTTGTTCTATAACTCCTACATCAAAGAAACTTCAAGGACTGCCTTTTTTCACCTTCGTAAAATGCTCTTTACCTACAAAGCCCTCAATGGTCAGGCACCATGATATCTCAAGGAACTCATAGTACCTTATTATCCCACTAGAACTCTGCGCTCCCAGAATGCAGGCCTGCTAGCAGTTCTTAGAGTCTCCAAAAGTGCAATTGGTGGCAGATCCTTCAGTTATCAGGCTCCTCTTCTGTGGAACCATTCTTCTGTGGAAGACACCCTCTCCATGTATGTGTATGTAGGCACTATTACGTTGTCTTGTCCATACTGTGTTGTAACAGTTGTGTGTATCACCAATTGCTCCCAGTGAAACATTGTCTCGTCTCACTATGTACTGTGTATATGGCTGAAACGACAATAAAACCTACTTGACTTGACTTGACTTGACATGTTTAACCCCTTAACACTCCGGCCTAATTTGCCCAAAACACCTGTCAAAAACATGCCCAAATTAAATTCAAAGCTGTTCTTGAGCCCTTAGGAGGACATTCAAAAGTTTGGTCTCTTTGTGAAGGTAACACTCTAAAGTTTTTATTTCAGCAGTCTGATGTACTGTAGGTGTAACTGGTATCGAGTAAGATAATATTAAACACAGAAAAAAATTTTTTTTTTTCCTTGCCTGGATTTTTTTTTAAAAAATGCATCTTTCTAATAACCTGGGCTTGTAGGATAGGATTAGATGACAACATATTTCTGTAGACTGAAGTCCTACCAATTCCATGTTAAAATTTCATAGCAATTGTACAAAAAATTGACTGTTTTTCACAGGTTTTTCAGTGGGTATGTCCAGGCGTTCTCAAGAGCCTGGACAGGCGTTCTCAAGGTGCCAAGTGTATAACTCCTGAATGCTTCAACATACAGACATCAATGACGGCTCTAATGAAAGGTGACACTTAGAGGAATCATATTCCATATTGATTCCTCCAATATATTAATATTCATATTCATATTCATATTCACAATTAGTAGTACAAAAATCGTTATGGAAGAGAGAATACATTTAATGCTCATTATTCTATTGAAACTAAACCTGCATTATAAGAAATTAGTCAGAAAAAGTGCTATGGTCAGAAATCAACACCTTTATGTGAATGAATCACATACTATTCACAGCAAACTTTTTACATATTTACAGTTTCACCTTCCTAAGTTTGGCCGCCTGTTTAGCTCAGTTGGTAGAACATGAGACTCAATATCTCAGGACCGTGGGTTTGAGCCCCACTCTGGACGGCACCACCTCCATCTCCCCAGGTGGTGAGCCCACAGGTGGTGAGTCCCCCGTAGAATTTCGGTGTGGACTGGGCAGCCGCAACCTGGGCCTGGACCCAGATAAGCAGCAGATGATGACGTCATCACGTTATTCTTAGCATGCCATGCAGTAAAGTAAGAGTTGACTGGTCAAACTGTGTGCTCTTGATTGTTGGGAACAAAAACCTACAGCCACATGGCCCTTTGTGAAACAGTTTGGATACCTCAGAGGTAGACGCTCTCTCCTGTTTCTTAGTGATGTGTCGGTCGCGACCGCAATGGCTCTTTGAAGTGAACGACGGGAGCCGCAGCCGCTTTGTTTTTGTTTTTGTGTTCACGTGATTGGTCAGCTACCTGACGTGAGGCGTGTCCGCACTGAGCCGGGGGGGGGGGGGGGGGGGTTGGGGTGGTTGGGGAGCGGTAGCGGGGATTACAGACACAGGAGAGAAAGAGAGAGAGAACAGCCCCTAAGGAGACAACACGCTGAGAATTACATGTAATTTTACATTATTTTGTTAATAAATTTATTTAAGCAACAAAAAACATCTGCGGAGCCCCTGGGGAGCTGAAAGAACCGGCACTTTTTAGTGAGCCGAGCCATAAGAAAATACTACTGTTTTTACGCACGTACGCACGACTAGCTGACATCCAGTATATTTGTTTACGCACGGTCTTGTAGCCCCTCCTCCTTCCCCAACCACAACATGTGACACTTCCCCGTGACTGGAATTTCATTGGCTACGCGGCCATTAGCTCAGATTCAGCATAAGATATGATCGGCGGAAACGACAAGCGTAAGAGTGGGCGGTGCACTTTAACGTGTTAGAGTCGCTCATTGGCTATTTCTGGCTGTGGGGGGGCCATAGATCTTCCTGGATGGTCAAATGAGGTGTCAATCAAAAGCAGAGGGCGGGGACTACAAACCAAGCTCCATGGGATCAACTTTCAAAACAAAACAGAGGCGACAAAACGTAGAAACGAAGGAGTAATAGTGCGCAGTGTTTTTCAGTCGGAAAAATTCGATTGCAACTTTTGATCATTTATGCACCTAAAGAAATGTTTTTGACCACATTTTTCAACTCGACGTGATTCTTTAGACTTTTCCCGACAAAACAAGACCATTTTTGTTGTTGTTGCGCTGCGTGTTGAACCGCAGGGCGACTAGTAAAAAAATTAAAATAATGAGTGACGACAGTTATTACTTTGTTGTTTTTTAGAAGATGGCTTAGTTCTACCTAAAGTCGTTGTTTTATCTTGTCAAGGTTTATATCGCTGAAAAGATAAGACTTTCAACTTTCAAATGATATGCTGCATGCGCACCACCTTAAATGCAGTAGTTACGTAGGTACAAAAAAACACAGACATGTCCGAGAAATAGCATGACGGCCCGCCGGCGGGCCGTCAGAGCGTTAAGGGGTTAAGAGTAGTTCTCAGAATGCAGGTTTGCTTATGGTCCCCAAATCTCTAAAAGTAGAATGGGAGGCCGAGCCTTTAGCTATCAGGCCCCTCTCCTATGAAACCAACTGCCAGTTTGGGTTCGGGAAGCAGACACCCTCTCTAATTTTAAAATTAGGCTTAAAATCTTTTTGTTTGACAAAGCTTATAATTAGTTGTAGTTACAGTTTTAGTTATTATGACTAAACCTACAGGTGGCACGGAGGTGCAGTGGTTAGCACTGTCGCCTCACAGCAAGAGGTGTGGGCTCTTCTGTGCAGAGATTGCATGTTCTCCCTGTGCCTGCATGGGTTCTCTCCGGGTACTCCGGCTTCCTCCCACAATCACAAAAACATGCACGGGTTAGGTTAATTGTCCATAGGTGTGAGTGTGTGCGTGTGTGGTTGTCTTTGTGTGTCAGCCCTGCGATTGACTGGCGACCAGTTAAGGGTGTACCCTGCCTCTTGCCCATAGTCAGCTGGGATAGGCTCCAGCTCCCTGAATGCTGGCTCTCTAACATTGTTCATTGCCAACCCTGTTTGTATCATGTTTTATATGCTGCATGTCCTTCTCCTCCTCTCCTCCATTCCCAGCTGTCCTATCTTCCTCCTTTTCCTCCTTTCACCCAGCCCGGGCATCAGCAGGAGGGTCCCCCATATGAGCCAAGTTCTGCTCAAGGTTTCTTCCTGTTCAAAGGAAGTTTTTTCTTGCCACTGTCGCCTTAAGTGCTTGCTCTGGGGTCAGGCTCTGGGTCTCTGTAAAGCACTTTGAGACAATTTTGATTGCCTCCTCAACTTACTCCTTTAGTGAGACTTTATATTAAATTATTAGTATTAACTTATTAATTAGTGAACGTGTCCATTCATCTGTCTTTCACATTTTGATTTATTTATTTATTTATTTTTTGTTTTTCTTAGAAAATTGAATCGAGGGCAACTGGACATATGTTTGTCTGGGAAGACGTTTCGCCTCTTATCCAAGGGGCTTCATCAGTTCGTACGTATTGGTCTATCTAGTCCGCACTAGTCTGACCAAGAAAGTGGAGTAAGACCCAGGTATTTAACCTGTTGTAGGTGGGACCACCAAAGTACCTGTGAAAGTAGTGGTTTCACCTGACCATTGTTATGGTCCCCAGTGAACGACAGTCGTCAGGCTCATGTGACCTAGTTTGTGTCTCATGTGAACGACAGTCGTTAGGGTCAGGTGAGTCCCTGGTGGATGACGCTCGTTGAGAGTCGTCTGAGGTTGAGTTGTTTACTCTCCTGGGTACACATGAAAGGGCTACATTGTAGATGGGGGAAAGGTGGTGTCGCAGACCCCCTCCTCTGTTTAGTGATGGTTTTTCCACTTTCACATAGATGGCTTCTTTGACTCCTCTCTCAAACCATCTGTCCTCCCTGTCCAGGATTTTGACATTGCTGTCTTCAAAGGAGTGTGCTTTCTCCTTTAGATGTGAGTCCATAAGGAAGGGACACCACTCAGACCTATTGTTAGCAGCATCAATTCAGTAACCTACAATATCGCTAAACATGTAGCCAACATCTTAGCCCCCCTGGTTGGAAACACACCACATCATGTTCACAACTCATTAGACTTTGTGAACAAAATCAAAGGTTTGAAAATGGCACAAAAAGAAACCATGGTGTCATATGACGTGACCTCCTTATTCACTCGCATTCCAACTAAAGAGGCGGTGGAAACAGTGAGGAATCACTTGAAACAAGATAACACACTGCATGACAGAACCAATCTCACACCAGACCAGATCTGCCAGCTACTGGATTTGTGCCTCAACACCACATATTTCCAGTTCAACAGCAAATTTTACAGACAAAAACACGGCTGTGCTATGGGCTCACCAGTGTCCCCCATTGTGGCTAATCTATACATGGAAATGGTAGAACAAAAGGCCCTTACCTCATTCAAAGGTACACCTCCAAGTCACTGGTTTAGGTATGTGGATGACACATGGGTAAAGATCAAAACCCAAGATTTACAAGCTTTCACTGAACACATCAACTCTGTGGACAAAAACATCAAATTCACAAGAGAAGATGTCAAAGACAACCACCTACCTTTCCTGGACTGTGACGTTCACCTTGCTGAGGACAGGAGCCTCCACATTGGGGTATACAGGAAACCCACACACACCGATCAATACCTACTTTTTGACTCGCATCATCCACTGGAGCACAAACTGGGAGTTATCAGAACCTTGCAACACAGGGCTGAACATACCAACCTCCACTTGGGCCCAAGCAGAAGAGCATAAGCATATAAAGGGAGCTCTGAAAACTTGTGGCTGTCCGAGTTGGTCTTTTGGCAAAACAACACGCTCCAGAAAGAATACCAACAGGGAGGATGCTGAGAAAATGGAAGATAAACGCAAAAACATTGTCATTCCATATGTGTCTGGGGTCTCAGAGAAACTCAGGAGGATTTTTAACAAACATCAAATTCCTGTATGTTTCAAACCCAGTAACACTCTCAGACAGAAACTGGTACACCCCAAAGACAAAATACCACACAATCATAAAAGCAATCTAATATATGCGGTCAAATGCAGTGAGGAATGCAAGGACCTATATATTGGGGAAACTAAACAACCTTTGAACAAACGCATGGCCCAACACAGAAGGGCTAACTCCTCTGGTCCAGTCTCAGCTGTCTACTCACATCTAAAGGAGAAAGCACACTCCTTTGAAGACAGCAATGTCAAAATCCTGGACAGGGAGGACAGATGGTTTGAGAGGAGTCAAAGAAGCCATCTATGTGAAAGTGGAAAAACCATCACTAAACAGAGGAGTGGGTCTGCGACACCACCTTTCCCCCATCTACAATGTAGCCCTTTCATGTGTACCCAGGAGAGTAAACAACTTAACCTCAGATGACTCTCAACAAGCGTCATCCACCAGGGACTCACCTGACCCTAACGACTGTCGTTCACATGAGACACAAACTAGGTCACATGAGCCTGACGACTGTCGTTCACTGGGGACCATAACAATGTTCAGGTGAAACCAGTACTTTCACAGGTACTTTGGTGGTCCCACCTACAACAGGTTAAATACCTGGGTCTTACTCCACTTTCTTGGTCAGACTAGTGCGGACTAGATAGACCGATACGTACGAACTGAACGTTCGTACTGAAACGTATTAAGTTGATATCTTGGTTTCACAGTGAAATAAAACTCACTGAATTTTTCTGACACAGTTTTCGTTGATATCATTAACAATAACATGTAATCGTCTGAGCCACATTATAACAAAGCATAAATGAGTTTGTGTATCTCAGCCAGAGTTCATATATGTGAGCTCTACAGAATATGAAGCTGGCTAGAAACAAAATAGAGATTGAATAAACTGTGAAAGATATGGGCCTCTCTAAAGTCAGTATTGATGGACTCAAGAAATATCTTAAGTCATTTCAAACAAACTGGAACTTGATCTGACCTGAGAGTCTTCAGGGTACAGTGTGGACTCTTCAGTCCAGCAGACAGAAGCTTCACGCCTGAATCCTGCAGGTCATTGTTACTCAGGTCCAGGTGTCTCATACTAGAAGACTGGGAGCTGAGAACTGAGGACAGAGCTTCACAGCTTCTCTCTGAGAGGTTACAGCTGCTCAGTCTGAAGAGGAAACAATGAAGAAAAAGTCAAATAACATTTGTGTTGAAAGGACAATCAAAGGAACAAAACTCTCAGTTTGCTCTGCAGCTCACAGCAAACTAACAGACCTGCATTTGAAAACTGGGCCAAACATCAAACACAAATTTGTTCAGTGAAGCAGAAATATCAGCTCTTTATCCACCTGCTAACCAATGAGGAGTTACTACATTGATGATCATTTTTCATTGGCTCTGATTCAAATCCTTTCTGTTTTATTCTCAACAAGTTGGAGATATGACAGTTAAATATGACACAATCAGTAATAAACAGACATGTACAGTCAAAGCCATAAGTATTCGGACAGTTAGACATTTATGTTCTTCTTCTTCGAGCTCTCAGCACATTCACTTTAAAATATAATAATGGATACTACAGTCAATGACTGCAAACGATTTTACACTAAATATTAAATCTGATCAGTTTGTTTCACTTCATGTGTATTTGTCCAGTTACTTTTGAACCACTAAAAGGGCTGAATCTCCCACACAGTTCTTTCTATACTGATGTCAACCTGCTCAAATTAATGCTGAGACTTGGCTCTTTAATGTAGGATCCATTATTTTAAGTCAGATTCAATGTGCTGAAGCTCAGAGCCTGAAGAACAACTGTCCAAATACTTCAGGTCTTGATTTGCGTCATGATTTTTGAGTCTGAACATTTTGAAGCTCAAACTGTCTCCATCACTGTTGTGTTCAGTTACCATGGTTACAGCTGTTTACTTGTTGATGCACACAATGACCCATGTGACTTTGCTCTGCAGTTAAAAAACAGACTGACTCTCCTCAGTAAATCCACTTCTCATTAGAAACTCTGAACCGCTCACCTAGCATTAGCACAGCTACCTGTCCTCTCCACTGCAGAGCAGCTGATCATTCAGAAGGTGACTGACTAAAATTCTCTTGTCTCTGGGTTTATCTTGAGAGCTAAAATGTGGGATAACATAGTGATATTTCATCAATGAACATCTAGAGAAAGATCTAGATGTTTGTCCACATTAATCTTCAACTTACTCCTTTAGTGAGACTGTAGTGTCAAATTTGTGCAATGTGTTTGTGTATTCTTCAATATGTCCAAATCCATTTGTCTTCTGCCTGTCTTGCACCTAATCCTCTGTTTGCTTTCTCCCCCCCCACACACACACACACTCCTCTACCCTGTCTCACACATACACCTCTACTCTCTGTTTCCCACACTGATCTCCGTTGGAGTACAGCAGACCCTGCACTTGTTGCTCTCATATTGCTCTCTCATATTCCCCCTCTGCCTGTTGATGCAATATCACAAAGGTAATCACTTATGATTCTCATGAATGTGTTTGGTAGACAGTGTCTGTTAATGTAACCTTAAAAGTTAAAAAAAAAAAAAAAAACAGTCAAAGGAAACTCAGATTCCATTAAAAACAAAGTGTGGTTGAAATGGACAATTGTGGTACACGTGAGACAAGCAGAGACACCATTAGAGATCATGTCTGCTAAATTCCCATAAAAAAGATAGATTTGATGTAAGTCTTGACACCAGTAAAAACGCACCAACCAAACAAAGGGAAAAAGAAATGGACATGCCCAACTATGCCCTAGAAAGGTCCTTGAGTTTGGGTACGACCCATCATATAAAATATGATGTACTGTTGGTGATTTTTCAGATGTTCCTGCAGGACTTCTCATGCTTTTAGATTCTGTGTTTGTAGAATAAAGCTTTCTGGACTCAGCCTCTCTGATCTCCTGTATCTGATTGACTTTGTGCATTTTCTCTGAAGAAGACTTGAACACTTAGAAATTTGAGGAAGATAAAAATTTAAAAGATTAAAAGATTAAGGTGTGGGGACTCGGCCGGACCTGGACACAGCTTCAACTGGCCCTTGACTGGGTCTGCAGCCTGGTCTGAAAAATCCACATCAAGACCTTATATTAAATAATTAGTATTAACTTATTAATTAGTGAATGTGTCCATTCATCTGTCTTTCACATGTTGATTTAGTTTTTATTATTTGAAAGAAATGTAATATATTTTGCTACAGTTCTAATTACTTAGTATTGACTTGAAATCTTGGTTTCATAGTGAAATAAAAGGTCGTCACTGAATTTTTCTGACAGTTTTCATTGATATCATTAACACTAACATGTAATCGTCTGAGCCACATTATAACAAAGCATAAATGAGTTTGTGTATCTCAGCCAGAGTTCATATATGTAAGTTCTACAGAATATGAAGCTGGCTAGAAACAAAATATTAAGATTAAGATTGAATAAACTGTGAAAGATATGGGCCTCTCTAAAGTCAGTACTGATGGACTCAAGGAATATCTAAAGTCATTTCAAACAAACTGGAACTTGATCTGACCTGAGAATCTCCAGGGTACAGTGTGGACTCTCCAGAGAACCACACAGCAGCTTCACCCCTGAATCCTGCAGGTCATTGTTACTCAGGTCCAGGTGTCTCAGACTAAAGGACTTGGAGCTGAGAACTGAGGACAGAGCTTCACAGCTTCTCTCTGAGAGGTTACAGCTGCTCAGTCTGAAGAGGAAACAATGAAGAAAAGTCAAATAACATTTGTGTTGAAAGGACAATCAAAGGAACAAAACTCTCAGTTTGCTCTGCAGCTCACAGCAAACTAACAGACCTGCATTTGAAAATTGGGCCAAACATCAAACACAGATTTGTTGAGTGAAACAGAAATATCAGCTCTTTATCCACCTGCTAACCAATGAGGAGTTTCTACATTGATGATCATCTTTCATTGGCTCTGATTCAAATCCACATAGTCATGTCTGAATTTTCTTGTGCAGTGCAGTGTTTGAATTATCTTCTAGTGGGCAATTGGTGAGCACATGGTGTAAATATAAGAAGATTGCGATAGGATCTCCCCACAGTGAGTACTCTACCCTCATTTTAAGCTTTTATTATAGTACTCACTTGGTGCTATCTATTTTTTTTATATTGTAGAATAAAAGCTATCATTTGCACTTATCTGAGTGCTTTTGTTCTTTCAGGCTGGTTAGCTCTTAACTCCTGTTTTAATTATCTTAGTTTAAATAAACTCATTATTTGTTTTAATGCATGTCTGCCGCTCTTCCTCTTTGAACTTTTTTAAAATTATTTGTGTCACCACTCAGTATTAGTATGTTATATTGCCTTGAGGTTTATGATTTTAACTCCTCAGGCCTCTCTACATTCTGAGTTGGGTCACATCTGTCTTTCACATTCCACTTAGTTTTTATTAGTTGATAGAAATGTGATATATTTTGTTATAGTTCTCATTACTTAGTATTAAGTTGAACACTTGGTTTCAGAGTGAAATAAGAGGTCGTCACTGATATTTTCTGTCATAGTTTTTAATAATGTCATTAACACTGATATGTAATTATCTAAACTACTTTATAACAAGCATAAGTGAGTTTGTGCATCTCAGTCAGAGTTCATATATGTGGGCTCTACAGAATATGAAGCTGGATAAAAATAAAATAGACTGAAAAACTCCAAGATTGAATAAACTGTGAAAATCATTAGATATGGGCCTCTCTAAAGTCAGTATTGATGGACTCAAGAAATATCTGCAGTAATTTCAAACAAACTGGAACTTGATCTGACCTGAGAGTCTCCAGGCAACAGTGAGGACTCTCCAGTCCAGTAGACAGAAGCTTCACCCCTGAATCTTGCAAGTCATTGTTACTCAGGTCCAGGTGTCTCAGACTAGAGGACTGGGAGCTGAGAACTGAGGACAGAGCTTCACAGCTTCTCTCTGAGAGGTTACAGCTGCTCAGTCTGAAGAGGAAACAATGAAGAAAAAGTCAAATGACATTTGTGTTGAAAGGACAATCAAAGGAACAAAACTCTCAGTTTGCTCTGCAGCTCACAGCAAACTAACAGACCTGCATTTGAAAACTGGGCCAAACATCAAACACAGATTTTTTCAGTGAAGCAGAAATATCAGCTCTTTATCCACCTGCTAACCAATGAGGAGTTTCTACATTGATGATCATCTTTCATTGGCCCTGATTCAAATCCTTTCTGTTTCATTCAAAGAGAGGAGAGGAGAGATGTGCAGATGATCATGGGAAGTCCCCCAGCAGAATAGGCCCATAGCAGCATAACTAAGGGATGGTTCAGTTTCCTGAGCCAGCCCTACTAAGGGTTAGGGTTAGGGTTACCCTACTTGTTTTATATGCGAGTTAAAGGACAAATCCTGATCAAAAATAACTCCAAGGTTCCTCACAGTCGTACTGGAGGCTAAATTAATGTCATCCTTAGTAACTATATGATTAGATAAACTGTTTCTGAGGTGTTTAGGACCAAACACAATAACCTCCGTTTTGTCTGAATTCAGAAGAAGAAAGTTACAGGTCATCCAGGCTTTTATGTCTTTAAGACATGTCTGAAGTCTGACTAACTGATCTGTTTCATCTGCATCACAATAGAAATTTATTCAATGTGTCCTGATAATACTGCCTAGGGGAAGCATGTATAAGGTGAACAATATCGGTCCAAGCACAGAACCCTGTGGAACTCCATGACTAACTGGTATAAATGAAGGAATCGTCATTAACATGAACAAACTGGAATCTATTTGATCGATATAAAAGACTTTTACACTAAATAAAATTCAAACAAACCATTTTTCAAACCGTGAAGATGGTCACACAAGTGAGTTGCAACAGCCTTTTCAAGAATTTTAGAAGTAAAGGGGAGATTGGATATAGGTCTATAATTTGCTATAATTTGCTCTAAGTGGCAGGGTCAAGAGAAGACATCTGACACAATCAGTAATAAACAGATATGTACTGTCGAGCCAAGTATTTGGACAGTAACACATCTTTTGTTTTTCAGGCTCTCGGCACATTCACTTTAAAATATAATAATGGATACTACAGTCAATGACTGCAAAGGATTTTACACTAAATATTAAATCTGATCAGTTTGTTTTAACTTCATGTGTATTTGTCCAGTTACTTTTGAACCACTAAAAGGGCTGAATCTCCCACACAGTTCTTTCTATACTGATGTCAACTTGCTCAAATTAAAGCTGAGACTTGGCTCTTTAATGTAGGATCCATTATTTTAATTCAGATTCAATGTGATGAAGCTCACAGCTCAGAGATGATGATAAGGAATTAAAGAAGAGAGGAATTTATTTTCCCTCCTGCTGAATAATATAGCAGAGTCTTTATATAATGATTAATAAATCCAACTATCTATACACTTACAGAGCTTTGTTAGAGGCTTTGACAACTGGCAGCAGCTTCAGAAGAGCCTCCTCTGAAGCAGAGTATTTCTTCAGGTCAAACATGTCCAGATCTTTTTCTGATGACAGTAAGATGAAGACCAGAGCTGACCATTGAGCAGGAGACAGTTCATCTGTGGAGAGACATCCTGAACTCAGGGACTGTTGGATCTGCTCCACGAGAGAACGATCATTCAGTTCATTCAGACAGTGGAACAGGTTGATGCTTTGCTCTGCAGAAGGAGTCTCTTCAATCTTCTTCTTGATGTACTGGACTGTTTGCTGATTGGTCTGTGAGCCACTTCCTGTCTGTGTCAGCAGACCTCGTAGGAGAGTCTGATTGGTCTGCAGTGAAAGACCCAGGAGGAAGCGGAGGAACAAGTCCAGGTGTCCATTTGGACTCTGTAAGGCCTTGTCCACAGCCCTCTGATAGAGCTGCGTTGGATCAGGTTTGTATCTGAACAGTTTAGACCAATTGGAGGTTGATCGTTCTTCTGACAGCAGATTGACTCCAGAATTGATGAAGGTCAGATGGACATGAAGAGCAGCCAGAAACTCCTGAAGACTCAGATGGACGAAGCAGAACACCTTGTCCTGGTACAGTCCTCTCTCCTCTTTAAAGACCTGTGTGAACACTCCTGAGTACACTGAGGCTGCTCTGATATCGATGCCACACTCTGTCAGGTCTGATTCATAGAAGATCAGGTTTCCTTTCTGCAGCTGCTCAAAAGCCAGTTTTCCCAGAGACTCAATCATCTTCCTGGTCTCTGGACTCCAGTGTGGATCTGTCTCAGCTCCTCCATCATACTTAACGTTCTTCAGTTTGGACTGAACCACCAGGAAGTGGATGTACATCTCAGTCAGGGTCTTGGGCAGCCCTCCTCCCTCTCTGGTTTTCAACACATCCTCCAAAACTGTAGCAGTGATCCAGCAGAAGACCGGGATGTGGCACATGATGTGGAGGCTTCGTGAAGTCTTGATGTGGGAGATGATCCTTTTGACCTGCTCCTCCTCTCTGAACCTCTTCCTGAAGTACTCCTCCTTCTGTGGGTCAGTGAACCCTCTGACCTCTGTCACCATGTCAACACACTCAGGAGGGATCTGATTGGCTGCTGCAGGTCGTGTGGTTATCCAGAGGCGAGCAGAGGGAAGCAGTTTCCCCCTGATGAGGTTTGTCAGCAGCACATCCACTGAGGTGGACTCTGTAACATCAGTCAGGATCTCAGTGTTGTGGAAGTCCAGAGGAAGTCGACACTCATCCAGACCATCAAAGATGAACAGAACCTGGACCTCTTCAAACCTGCAGAGTCCTGCTTCTTTGGTTTCAGTAAAGAAGTGATGAACAAGTTCCACCAAGCTGAACTTTTTCTCTTTCAGCACATTCAGCTCTCTGAACGTGAATGGAAATGTGAAGTGTATGTCCTGGTTGGCTTTGTCTTCAGCCCAGTCCAGAGTCAACTTCTGTGTTAAGACTGTTTTCCCAATGCCAGCCACTCCCTTTGTCATCACTGTTCTGATTGGTCCATCTCTTCCAGGTGAGGCTTTAAAGATGTCTTCTTGTCTGATGAGTGTTTCTGGTCTGGCTGGTTTCCTGGATGCTGTTTCAATCTGTCTGACCTCATGTTCATCATTGACCTCTCCAGTCCCTCCCTCTGTGATGTAGAGCTCTGTGTAGATTTGATTCAGAAGGGTTGGGTTTCCTGCTTTAGAGATCCCCTCAAACACACACTGGAACTTCTTCTTCAGAGCAGATTTAAGTTTACGTTGGCAAACTTGAGCAACATGTCCTGAACGAACAAACAAGAAACAACATCAACGACTGATTCATAAAGAAAACATGACATGTTCATACCCCTAAAGAACACACATGAACATATGTCCCTCCATGTCCTGAGACGATAGTAAATGTCCCATTTGTCCATCATGTTGAATCTTTTGAGAAATCCTCTTACTGCTGTGCAGACAGCCAGCCAGCTCCTCCTGCTTCATTCTCCTCAGGAAGTTCACTGTGATCTTCACAAAAGCCTCTCTGCTGCTCCTCCTCTGCTCTTCATCCTCACCATCCAACACCTCCTCATCCTTGCTCTGACTCTCTGAGAATTCTGGGTAATCTGGACTCACAGCCTTCTGGATCTTCTTCAGCTCCTTCTTCACAAAAGTTACAATGTTCTCCTCCAGCAGCTGGAACAGAAATCTATATGAATGACACAATCAAAGTAAAACCATGGAGCCAAACATCAGATCCATGTTGGACACGCTGACAATCCACTGGTCTAAAAAGTGCAGCATGGAGATTATTGTCAACACAACAGATGTCAAAGTAGTTGTTGTCCATGTACAGACCATAAATATGGAGTCCAGGTGTGTTTGATGCTGCTGGGCAGACTGAGCACTGGGAACCTCTGAGCTCTCCTGGTCCACTCTGTGGAGGAATCATGAAGAATTAGCTCACATTATGTTTGCAGCATCTGTGAGTGTTTTATGCTTTGTACACAAACAACAACTGCTTTTATGTTCTGTGGTGACTGTCCTGATTAAAGCAAACACTACTGTGCTGTGACATTCTCAATGAGAGGAAACAAGCAATCAGTTCTGTACCTCATGACTGAGAGTCATCACAACAAGTCCACCTTTTAAATGATTAGTTTTAAGGACTCACACAGGGTTTGACCGAAGTCTCACCTCTGCTACAGGACACTAACACAAACACTGGAACTGGATAGGTGCTGAGTTACAGGGAGTTTTAGTTCTGATCTGAATGACACATATAAGAACATAAGAAGTGCTTTTCTTGAAAAGAGAAACATCAACTTTGCCACTAAAGCCTGTGTTTCAGCCTGATCATGTTCATATACTGTGTCATTCATGAAGCCTGGAGACAAAACACAATCACTTCATCTTTCATAGAAGACCAGTTATACAGGACAGCTGTCTGATACATTTTAAACTCAGCTGCAGCTCACTTCTTTGCAGCAGAGGGAGGCTGTCCTTTGAAATCTATGGGGACATCCTTTGATCTGTCACTCTTCATGGACACACAGCTGGGCTCAGGTCCATGTTCAGGTCCAGCAGAGTCTGGTGTGTGCTGCTGCTCTGGCCTTCAACACAACACACACAGAGCTTTGAGTGTGAATAATGATGGTGCAGTGATGTGAGTGCTGAGCTCTGACATGGAGAAGAGTCATGGACAGTTAAAGATCCTCATCTCACCTCTGAGCTTCTGGTCTGGATCTCATGATCTCCTCACAGATTTTTTTAGGGGGAGGGGCTCCCTCCTCTCTGTCCTCACACTGAATCATGATGCTGAATTCACGTCCACATCAGCTCACACACACTTTCTACCTTCATCTGGAGAGAAAACACAAATCATTCATCTGCACATCAACTGAAATCCTCTTCTCCATCATTTGTCCTGTAGAAATATCAGCTGCTCCTCCACTGATTGGCTCTTCTTTCCTCTTTCATATCAGTGTCAGTTGAATGCAGTCAGACAGCAGTGTGAGGCAGAGGAAGCTGCCATCAGCTGCTGTACTTCCACTGTCAGTCCACTAGATGGGGTCATGAAGCTGCAGTGAAGTGCAGAGCAGCACACACAGGATCCAGGGACGAGCATTTCCATTCACTGACACACAGACTGAGATCCACTGGTTTTATCTGACACAATCTAAAAATCCTTCTTTCTAATTTCACTTGAGTAAAAGTACACGAGTGTAATAAGTAAAATATACTTCAACTGTCAAAAGTAAAAGTGCTGATTATGCAGAACAGACTCATTTGGTTTTCATTTTATTTAAAGTAACTGTAGCTGTGAAATAAATGTAGTAAAACAGTGAAATATTTCCATGTCTTTCATTTTATCATTGATCATGTTTAAATACAATTTTACATCATCAGGACTTTTTTTCACTGATCTTCCTTTTGGACTCATCACAGTTTCTGTTCCTGCTCACACACACACACACACACACACACACACGCACACACATACATACATGAATGTCATGAACAAACGGCCATCTTTACTCGTCTAAAGTTTCCAAGCTGATATTTCAGTTTGAGACGACGACTGTTTCAAACCTCCTCCTGATTTAAACAAACTCCATCCAACTGTAAAACACTCGTAATAAACCAGTTTCTCCAGCTAAAATAACCAGAAGAACTAGTGACGTCACTGTGAACATTTTCCACAAACTAGAGAAAACCATGTTCCTTTAATGAAGACAAATCAAACCAATCAAGAGCTCCACTTACTCAATTATTCCCATGGAATTCATCCCTCTGTAGCTCTCTGCTGTCTCTCCTGCGCCATAAAGTTTGGTCAAAATGAAAGTAAACTACAAGGGTTTTCCCAGAGAAGTGTGTGTGTGTGTGTAGGTGTAGGTGTTTAGGTGTGTGTGTGTGTGTGTGTCTGTGTGTGTCTGTGTGTGTGTGGTCTCTTCATTATCCAAATATGCAGTGTGACTGGTTGGACTGAGTCTCAGTCAGACTGAAGTTCACATGCTGAAATGTTATGTGATATTTAAGCACACAAGATCACAATGTTCAGCCCAAAAATGTTTGGGCACACACATACAAAAAGTAGTTGTTTTAAATATTTCCATCTTACCTGGAAAAAGGAGAAGAGAGTAGATCCTGGTTAGAACTTGGATGAGAGACCGCCTGGGAATACCAGGTGCTGTAAGCCTTTTATCTACATCTCCAGTGGAAAAAAAAAATCACATCTACACACATCTACAGGACACTCATTCACAGTACCAGGAAAAAGGTGCCGGAGTGAACTTTGAACTTAGCTAGTTCCCGCCTCCTCCTCAGACTAACAGCAAGAGAGGTGGGACTTAAGGCAGAACAACCAATCATCAGCCGGTCACACTCAAAGGCGGTGTCTGAAGCCGTCTGAAGCAAGAACAGGAGAGGGAGGGGAGAGGAGGCAGCCGCTGCGTGTGTGAACACAGCGGCCCGAGAAACGGAGCGAAAGTTGTGAGGCGTTTATGCAAAACTGCAGAAAAAAAACTGTGGGTGTTGAACCCTCTCGCCGGGAAAGGTGTGAGTGTTAAAACACCCACATCCCCAACGAGTGCGATGCCCCAGGAAGTGGGCATGGCCTTTCCGTGACAAAATGAAGTGTGGGCTTTCCTGTCCGACTTCGCTGCTTGTTTGTGGAAGAAATGTGTGCTAGATATTGTTCTAGTATGCTTTACTTTTAGGCTTTGGTGGGGAACACCAATGAGTTGAAGCTATTTTTGGGCGGCTTTGCCGTATGGCTGAGCCTTTTGAGTTGGTGAAAAGTCAAACATCTTTGTATAGCGCCAGGGAAAAGTACACAGCAGACAGATGGGCGGAGTTGCTAAGTGGCAGCCATCGATAAGCTGGCTTACAAACGGGACACCGCGACAAGTGACGCTTGTACCAAGAGCTTGATTTGGACGTCAAACGCTTGGGCCTCGTCGCTTCTCGGCCTTTTGGCTAAGATCAAGTGTAGTATCTGTTTTTATCTGTTTAATATCTGATATGTCCCCTATATGGGGACAACGTATTAAAGCCATTTTTAGGAGATGGAGCTGAAAAGGGAGCTTGCTCCGCTCACTCCACGCATCGACCTGGCATTGCAGTTCCACCAAGAACGGTGCACCTTTCTCTTACTTTGTAGAAAATCAAGCCCTGACACAAATGTTTAGTTAGGAGTCAAACTTTTACAGTGGCTGAAGGAAAATGCACCAAAGCGCCTGCAAGTTTTTACCAAGTGAATTGTGCACAACCAGTCAGTTGACTTACTGATATCACAAAGTGAACCCCGCTCAACAACACAGTGCACTTCAGCCACGATGATTGGTCGCAGACTCCCTGAAAACGCCTGATCATTTCCCAGACTTTGTAGTCTCCATGTAAAAGCCAGGCCTGGTTTTGATGTGGATTTTTCAGGCCAGGCTGTGGGCCAATAATTGAAGCTGAGTCAAAGTCCGGCTGAGTCCCCACACCGTACTCTTTTGCTCTAAGTTGTTTTCTCCCCAAAACATTTCTGAGCGTTCAGAGTCACAGTAAAATGATGGAGACCAGAGAAGTTGAGTCCATAGAGCTTTATTCTTCAATACAGAAATCAAAAGCCAGAGTTTCCTCTGCAGAACAAAGTCATTTTCACCATCTGTATATCATTTTTTACATTGTAAGTTGTAGGTGTGTTTCAGAGCAAAGGGCATGTCTGATCATGCACCCTTTTGATCCTATTTGTGTCTAAAATTCTCCCTTCCCCCTTGTATCAAATAACTGTTTCTAATGGAGGTTTGGCTTCTGTTGGCATGTTGGTTTTTTTTAAGTACTGCACGTGGCCTTACATACGACCAGTGGCAGACTGTCGATCAGGTTCAAGGACAGGTCTGGGTAGAACTGACTGGGCCTGTCCCTTTCCATTTCCCTTGGTTTGATTGGTGTGTTTTTATTTGCATGAAAACTTGCGTCAAACTTCTCTTTTTTGCTCCCTTGTTTTGCAGGCCCGCGCTCTACTGGTGTCCCCTTTTTATCTGATGTTAGCCTCTTCCTCTTCTTAATGTTACATGCACTGACACCTTCCCTCACACAGTGCCATCAGAGTACCATAGCCCATGCAGTGCAACGCTTGTTGTACAGCAGTAACAGAGTGGCACCCAAGACAGCTACAGGTACTAGATAAGAAGAAACAAATGGATTCTCTCTCCTGGAAGAATACACACATGGGTTAGGACACATTGCACAAAACTTGACACCACAGTTTCTACACAAAACCACCGGAGAGAGCCTCTGAAAAAAGACAAGAAAAAAACACAAGAGGGAGGGCAGGCTGGGATTTAGCATGCGGAAAGCCAAGGGAGGCGCACCGCGATGGTGGTAGCTGGGATGACTAGGGTCCTCAGCTGCTCTCTGGGATAGGCCTGTTCTGACTCTTGTTTCTCTTCATAACGCACAAGTCTTTTGCCTTTTACTAAAGACTTCCGTGGAGAGGAACACCAATGAGTTGAAGTTATTTTTGGCTGGCTTGGCCGTATAGCCACAAGCATGAGCTCCACTGTCCGACTTTGCTCTTTCTTTGCTGAAGAAATGCGTGCTAGATGTTGTCATTTCACTGGTATACTTTATTTTTAGGCTTTGGTGGGGATGCTGACGTCTTTGAGACAAGAAAAGTGTACCACGTGGACCTTTGCTTTCTTTCCCAAAAGACAGCTTGACTAGTGGCATTTCACACAGTGTTCCTTTGTTTTTGGCAGAGCAGTGCATGATGGGTGGATCCAACAAAGCGTGTTTGCCGCACACCGCAGCCTATTTGCAGCACTGTTTGTGTCTTTTCAGCCATAAACGCAACAGACAAAGGGGAGCTGATGCTCAAGGCGCTGAAATGTGGGATTATGCATTGCAGGCACCGTCAGCCAGAGTGCTGTGCCTGGTGACCACCACCCGCTCTCTTCCAACTGCAGCTCATACTTACCTGGCAGGGGAGATACCATCATCAACAAAGTGGTTCACCCAGAGTGAGGCTCAGCCATTACACTCCGGCTGTGATGATCCCTGCGAATTCCCCAAATGTGGGACTCTCGACTGCATAATTTCTGGTAGAGGGGGACTGTGTTCGCGCTCTCCCCCGTGCGTGTAGAAGGAAACACTATGTGTCAGGAACGCCCATGTGCTAACCTGTTGAAGACTCTCCATCTTGTGAGGTGGCTTTGTTGATTTAGAGTTATATGTCAACTTTTGCAGTTTGTCCACAAAGCGGCAGTGTTGCTCTGCAGAAGCTCTCTGGCGTACGCTACAGAGTGGAGTGTTTAGTCATGGCAATTACCCGTGCTCCCACTGGAATTGGGGAAGTGGGCGTGGCCTATCCGTGACAAAATAAGATAAGATAAGATAAGATAAGATAAAAATACTTTATTGATCCCAAACTGGGAAATTCAACTGTTATAGCAGCCGTGTACAGGTAATAAACACAATAGTACAATGAAAAAGCTAAATAAAGCTAAGTGTAAGTAACAGTCAGCGGTAACAATAAGTTAAGTTTGTGAAACCAGAGTACAAATGTACAAAGTAGTACAATGAATTCTCCAGAATGTGCATAGTAGCAAGTCAGTGCACCAAAACAGTCGAGTAGTATGGATGTGCAAATATAAGAAGAATAAGAGTGCAGGATGAATAAGTATATAAACAACAATGAAACAATAAAAACTATACCACTGTAATATGAATGTGCAATATGAGAGGAATAAGAGTGCAGAATGAAATATTCTTATAAACAGCTATGGAACTATAAGAACTGTAAAAACTATAGAACAGTAATATGAATGTGCAAAATAAGATGAATAGGAGTGCAAGATAAAAAATTGTTATAAATAACTATGAAAACTATTAAGACTGTAAAACTGTAGGACAATGATATGAATGTGCAAGAATAAAAATGAATAAGAGTGCAGGATGAAATACAGTTGTAAACAAGGTTAAGGTGCATAATCATCATAACAGCAATAACACAGGTTATCTCTGGCACAGGGGTGATGAGTTATACAGTCCTATAGCATGTGGCAGGAATGATTTCCTGTAGCGGTTCCTATGACAGCGAAGCTGTCTGAGCCTTTTGGAGAAGGCGCTCCGCTGTCCGTCCAGTGCAGTATGGAGAGGGTGGTCAGGGTTATCCATGATGGATAACAGTTTGTTCAGAGTCCTCCTCTCCATCACTGCTTCAAAAGAGTCCTGTTTGCAGCCAATGACAGAGCCAGCCTTCCTGATCAGTTTGTTCAGTCTGTTGGTGTCATTGGCTGAGATGCTGCCCCCCCAGCAGACCACAGAGGAGAACAGAGTACTGGCCACAACAGACTGGTAAAAGATTTCCAGCATCTTGCTGCACACGTTGAACGACCTCAGCTTCCTCAGGAAGTAGAGTCTGCTGCAGGCCTTCTTGTACACAGCAGTGCTGTTGGTCTTCCAGTTCAGTCCGTTGTCGATGGTCACTCCCAGGTACTTGTACTCCTCTACAGCAGCTACGTCTCTGCCCTGGATGCTGAGGGGCTGAGGAGCTGATCCCTTCCTTCTGAAGTCTATCACCATCTCCTTGGTCTTGTCCACATTCAGCAGCAGGTGATTCACTCCCGCCCACTCTACAAACCCGTCCACCAGCCGCCTGTACTCCCCCTCCTGTCCGTCCCTTATACACCCGACAACAGCAGAGTCATCAGAGAATTTCTGAAGATGGCACGACTCTGAGTTGTACTGAAAGTCACTGGTGTATAAGGTGAACAGGAAAGGAGAGAGCACAGTGCCCTGAGGGGCTCCCACACCACCCACCACCACATCAGACAGGACACTGCCCAGCCGGACAAACTGTGGCCTGTCTGACAAGTAGTCAGTGATCCAGGAGACAGAGGACTCACTGACACCCATCAGCCGCAGCTTCCCACCCAGCAACAGAGGCTGGATGGTGTTGAAGGCACTGGAGAAATCAAAGAAAGTGATTCTCACAGTGCCTCCACCTCCATCCAGGTGTGAGTGAGCACGCTGCAGCAGATAGATGACAGCATCGTCCACCCCAAGGCGTGGCTGATAGGCGAACTGCAAGGGGTCAAGAGAAGACTTCACCTGCGGCCTCAGGTGGGCCAACACCAGCCTCTCCAGCACCTTCATCACATGTGATGTGAGCGCAACTGGACGGTAATCACTGAGGCCGGATGGAGAAGACTTCTTGGGGACAGGAACCAGGCAGGAGGTCTTCCAGAGGTGTGGCACCCTCTCCAGACTGAGGCTCAGGTTGAAGAGGTGCTGGAAGACTGCAGACAGCGGGCTGGCACAGGTCCTCAGGATCCTGGGGCTGATGCCGTCCGGACCAGGGGCTTTGTGCAGGTTGACCTTCTCCAGCTGTCTCCTCACCTGCCAGGTTTCCAGCGTTAAGGAGGGGGGTGGGGTCAGGGCAGGGGGAGGGGTGATGGTTTCAGTCCAGTCCGGTGAGCTCACTGAAGAGGGGGGAGGGAGGGGCGGTGAGGGGGCAGGGGGGGGAGGGAGGGGCGGTGAGGGGGTGGGAGCAGGAGGGGGGAGGTGTGGGGGTGGTGGGGGAAGGGTGGAGGAGACCTGGGCCGTTTGAGAGCTGAATCTGTTGAAAAAGGTGTTCAGCTCATCAGCTCTCTCCCTGCTGCCTTCAGTCAGCCTGCTCCTCCCCCCACATCCTGTGATCTTCTTCATTCCAGACCACACCTCCCTCATGTTGTTCTGCTGGAGCTTGGCCTCCAGCTTCCTCCTGTAGGTGTCCTTGTTCTCCCTCAACTTGTCCCTGAGTTGGTGCTGCACCCTCCTCATCTCCTCTCTGTCTCCAGACCTGAAGGCCCTCTTCTTCTGGTTCAGCAGGGCCTTCAGGTCACTGGTTACCCACGGCTTGTTGTTAGGGTAACACCGGACAGTCCTGGATTGCACAACAGTGTCCTCACAGAACTTAATGTAGTCTGTGATGCAGTCTGTCATGCTGTTGATGTCCTCTCCATGAGGCAGGCAGAGCGCGTCCCAGTCTGTACTCTCAAAGCAGTCCTTCAGGGCCTCCTCAGCCTCCTGTGTCCACCTCCTCACACTCCTTTTGGACACAGGCGTCCTCCTGACCATAGAGACATACTTAGGAGACAGCAAGACCAGGTTGTGGTCAGACCTGCCAAGGGGGGGGAGGGCAGTGGCACTGTATGCTTCCTGTGCATTAGCATACAATAAGTCCAGAGTCTTGTTTTCACGGGTGGGGCAGTCTACATACTGTGTAAAGTCCGTGAAAGTTCTGTCCATGTTCACGTGATTAAAGTCCCCAGTAATCACAATGAACGCGTTTGGCTGTTGAGTCTGTAGCCGAGATACTGTGTGGCTGATGACGTCAGCGGCAGCCTCCGCATCAGCTGATGGAGGAATGTAAACAGAGACCACAATGGCGGACGATAGCTCTCTTGGTAAATAATAGGGCCGGAGTCCCACAGCTAAAAGTTCCACATTCGGGCTACAGAGACGCTCTTTAACTCGGACATGTCCGGGATTGCACCAACGTTCGTTCACATAAAGCACAATCCCTCCTCCCTTCTTCTTACCGGAGTCAATCACGTCTCTGTCCGCCCTCACGGTCACAAAGCCAGGTAGAGCAACGCTGGTGTCCGGGATGTGTGAGTGCAGCCATGACTCCGTGAAACAAAGCAAACTGCACCCGCGGTAATCCCTCTGGGTCTTGATCAGCGCCGCCAGCTCGTCAGTCTTATTAGCCAGAGAGCGTACATTCCCCATAATGATCGAAGGGACAGCAGGCCTGTGTCTCCATTTCCTTGCCTTCACCTGGACTCCGGCTCTACATCCACGCCGTCTCCTCCGTAACTCCTTCGGGATTTCGTGCCGTATTCCCTGCGGCAGCCCAGGTTTACTCAGCGCTAGCAGCTGGTCGCGAGAGTAAACAATGGGGCCCCCGCACCGCGTGTTACACTCCATTACAAAGTAACGAGAGTAGCAGCAAAAGTGCAAAAGAAAGAGCCTGGAGCACACAAAAACCAAGCAGTCCTTTTGGTGTTTGCAATAAATAAAGAAATACTATAAAAAAATAAGACTATACTAAATACAAAGTAAAGGTAAAAGACACCAAGTACGACCGGAGCTGCTGTAACAGGCGTCCGCCTCCTGGGGGTGCGGCGCCAAGAAAGATCTCTCCAAGTGTGAGCTCTCCTGTCCAACTTTGCTGGTTGTTTGTGGAAGAAATGTGTGCTAGATGTTCTAGTATGCTTTATTTTTAGGCTTTGGTGGGGAACACCAATGAGTTGAAGCTATTTTTGGCCGTCTTTGGCAGCCATTGATAAGCTGGCTTACAAACAGGACACCGCGACAAGTGACAGTTGTACCAAGAGCTTGATTTGGACATCAAATGCCTGGGCCTCATCGCTTCTCCGCCTATTGGCTAAGATCAATTGTTGTATCTGTTCTTATCAGTTTAATACGTTGTTTCTCATCATCATCATCATTATCTGCCGCTTATCTGGGGCCGGGTCGCAGGGGCAGCAGTCTAAGCAGGGATGCCCAGACTTTGCTCTCCCTGGCCACTTCCTCCAGCTCTTCCGGGGGAACCCCCGAGGCGTTCCCAGGCCAGCCGAGAGACATAGTCCCTCCAGCATGTCCTAGGTCTTCCCCTCCTGGCCTCCTCCCGGCAATACATGCCCGGAACACCTCCCTAGGGAGGCGTCCAGGGGGCATCCTGAATAGATGCCTGAGCCACCTCAACTGGCCCCTCTCGATGTGGAGGAGCAGCGGCCACACTCCAAGCTCCTTCCGGATGACCGAGCTCCTCATCCTATCTCTAAGGGAGTGCCCAGCCACCCTGCGGAGGAAACTCATCTCGGCCACTTGTATCTGAGATCTTGTCCTTTCGGTCATGACCCAAAGCTCATGTCCATAGGTGAGAGTATGAACGTAGATCGACCGGTAAATTGAGAGCTTCGCCTTTCGGCTCAGCTCCTTCTTCACCACGACGGACCGGTACATCGGTCGAACGCTTTCTCCAGATCCACAAAACACATGTGGACTGGTTGGGCGAACTCCCATGAACCCTTGAGCACCCTATAGAGAGTATAGAGCTGGTCCAGTGTTGAACGACCAGGACAAAAACCGTATTGTTCCTCCTGGATCCGAGGTTCGACTATCGGCCGAATCCTCCTCTCCAGCACCCTGGCATAGACTTTCCCAGGGAGGCTGAGAAGTGTGATCCCCCTATAGTTGGAGCACACTCTCCGGTCCCCCTTCTTGAAAAGAGGGACCACCACCCCTCTCTGCCACTCGAGGTATACTGTCCCCGACTGCCACGCGATGTTACAGAGGCGTGTCAGCCAAGACAGCCCTGCAACATCCAGAGACTTGAAGTACTCGGGACAGACCTCATCCACCCCCGGTGCCTTGCCACCAAGGAGCTTTTTGACCACCTCAGTGACTTCAGCTTTGGTGACGGATGAGTCCACCCCAGGACCCCCATCCCCTGTTTCCTCAACAGGGGGAGTTGGGTTCCAGAGCCCAGACTGTGTGTGGAGGTGAGCCCAACTATTTGTAGTCGGTACCTCTCAACCTCCCGCATAAGCTCAGGCTCCTTCTCCCCCAGTGAGGTGACATTACATGTCCCGAGAGCCAGTTTCTGTGCCCTGAGATCGGGTCACCGAGGCCCCTGCCTTCGACCACTGCCCAATTCACACTGCACCGGCCCCCTACGTTTCCTCCTGCAGGTGGTGGGTCCACGGGAGGATGGCCCCACGTCATTCCTTCAGGCATTGCCTGGCCGGGCCCCGTAGGGAGAGGTCCGGCCACCAGGCGCTCGCGTGCGTGCCTCAACCCCAGGCCTGGCTCCAGGGTGAGGCCCCGGCTGCGCCATACCGGGCGACGTAGCTGGCCTTGTTTTAAATATAGTCATAGGAGGCTTCTGAAGCCTCCTACGTTGCTTCTCAATTATTTTCTTTTATGCCCCCCCTAGGAAGAAGAAAACATTTCACACCTCCCCAACCTGTCTCTTCTCCACCAGACTCCCCAGACAGAGGTACCACACACAGACTGTCCTCCATCTTCTGTCCTTCAATCCAGGACAAAGCTCCATGTCCAGTCTTCTCACTGTCATTGTCCTGCTGTCTGTTGTGACAGAGTAACAGAGCTTTAAAAAAGATCTGTGATATTTTACTCACCATTCTGAACCTTCACTGATTTATTACATTTATTTCATGCATCCAGGTCAAGAAATAGTTTTTCTTCATCTTGAGTCAAATCATGAATGATTTATTTTCATCTGGTTTACTTTACTTTTCAAAAAATGTATGAGCATCTGGGACATAAAGATGAGGCTAGTTGCTTTAATCTCTGCCTTTCTTGATAAGAGTCATTTCTTTGGCACTGACAGGCATCTGTTGATGTTGCAGGTTCAGTAATTATTCATCTTTTTCTCAACCTCCTCCGTTTCCTCCTATCATCAGTTTTTCTTCTACCACCTGCTTTTTTTTTACACTTCCAACTGAACAGTAACAGACGTTAATCTCTCAGGTGGCGGAGGCGGTTCTTCATTTAATTATTCATACATTTACAGTGTGAACCATGCGTGAATGCATTACACCATCACACTGAAGCTCCACTCTGGCAGGTGAAAAGTAGCAGCTGAACTGCAGCATGTGTACAGAAGGAGGAATATATCTGTCTAAACCCTGCAACAGTAAAGTCAGTGGAGACAAGGCTGCAGTGCAGGAGAACTGGACTTGGGATCTGGGAAAAAAAAGTGTAGGATGAAAATAAGAGATGATAGAGAGATGATTCAATTGTGATTTCATCAATTTGAAGTAACACTGAAAAAATGGAACCATATGAGAAAAATAAAAAGTGTAAACAGTGCTAATTGTTTTGTACTGTAGAGAGAACAGCAGTCGTCTCTGCCTCTTTCCATGGTGCTGACTGAGAGCTTGTTAATGCTTCACTTCACAGTCCACATTGTTTGGAGTTGAGGAAAATCTACAGCAACAGGATTAAAAATAAAGTAGCAACTCTCATAAACCTTCAAATTATTATTTTTTAAAACTAATTGTCTTCATCCTGTGTTGCAAATAATAATATGTGTGAACTTCATTATAGAGGCTAATGGGCTCATTATTGGCTAATTGCAGCAGGTTACTGCCATCAGCCTGGAGGACACTTTATGCTACTTCCAACAGGATTTCAGCAGATACATTAACATGAATGTTGTACACACTCCTTCTATCTGTTAGTAGTTGTGTACAGTTCAGCTGCTGCTGTCCTTGGTGCTGAATTCACCAACCCAGCTGAATGGTCCTGAGTGAACAGTGAACACATGAATATCTCTTTGACCAAAAGCAGCTTCAGTTCCTGCAGACAGTCCCTATGAGGAGTAGTAGTTAGTTGAGTGGAGAAGCACTTTTATTTGTGGAGCATCTATCAAATCAGTCCAGAGTGAGTCCTCAGGGTCTAAAAGATCTCACAGCTTCTTCTCTCAGTCAACACAGCCCCAGATTCACCAACATTAGCTTGACACACTGACATCCAAAGGCTTGCTGGAGGACAGAAACACTGTGGGCTGGAAATGAATTATGAAACAAGGCTCTTAGAGGTCAGGAGCTTTGAACTCAGCAGTAGACATGAGTGGACTGAACTCTGTAAAATGAATCTCTCTAATGAGAAAATACAATGTGGAGGACATGTTCTGACAGAGGAGGTTTCTCAGGTTAAAGTCTGTTTCTAGACTTTGAAGAAACCTAAAAATATAAAGATAACTGTGTCACAACACACACACACACACACTAGGATACACGTGCATACACTGAACTCTGTTTAGTGATGGTTTTTCCACTTTCACATAGATGGCTTCTTTGACTCCTCTCTCAAACCATCTGTCCTCCCTGTCCAGGATTTTGACATTGCTGTCTTCAAAGGAATGTGCTTTTTCCTTTAGATGTGAGTAGACAGCTGAGACTGGACCCGAGGAGTTAGCCCTTCTGTGTTGGGCCATGCGTTTGTTCAAAGGTTGTTTAGTTTCAAAGGTTGTTTAGCTCAAAATCACCTCTTGAACGAGAGAGTGAGACAGGTCCTATTCACCATAGAAAGGCTCAACGAAAAAGCTGACCTTCTTTTCAGAAATTTGAAAACACTCTTACCAGCTGCGTTGTTCGAAAAGGTTGTTGAGTTCACCACGAGAGCCCAACTAGCCCAACATACCAAGGGCAAAGAAAGGCAGAAAAAGAAATTTTGCAAACTCCAACACAAGACAAATAACTCAAACATAACAGAAACCTCTAAGGAGGAACAGGAGGCAAAACAACACACAAAAACAGACATATGGGTAAAAAACCTATCTGACAGGGAACTTACCCAGCCAGAGAAGGAGGTCTTAGCGAAAGGACTAAACTTTGCTGTTACACCAGAACAAATTCCTATAGTGGAACTCATTACAGCGACAGAATCGGCTATAAGGAAAAACAACTTAAAAGAAACTGAAGCAGAACAGCTAAGGTTTAAGGTGTCAGCAACCCTGTCCAATGCTAAGGCCCCACCTTCGAACCTCACCCATCAGGAAAGGAAAGCTGTGGTATCCCTGAGCAAGAATAAAAACATCACCATCCTTCCAGCTGACAAAGGGAGATGCACAGTTATCCTGAATACAAGCGACTACCATGCTAAAGTTACCACTCTTTTAAACGACACTAACACTAACACACTGTATATATGGGACTAATCAGCTCCTGTAGATACACTAGAAGGATTTTAGACTGAAAAGACATATAGATTTTTATAATACCATCATATATCAAAAGTGGAAAATATGCACTAATGTTATTCACACAAATAATATATTTTTTTCTTAATGTGCCAATTTTCCATATGAGCTGTCGTCTTCACCTTTTGTCCTCAGCTCATTTAGAATTATAAAGGCAGATACTTGAGTCTGACTCATGTTGTTTCCTGCATTAATCAGTTCATCTTCTGTCTGAAGGAAAATAAACTTGCACGCATGTATTTAAACTACACATGGTCAGTGTCAGTGAACATCACACAGCTTTAATATGTGAAAAAAGAACTTTTCTTTTTTCCTCTGGACATTAGACAGTGTCCACTGTGACTGTCCACCTGAGTATGAATGTTTAACGGTGCAGAGACAGAATAACACAGAGACAAACTGCTGGCTAAGATCCCATCAGAGACCAGCAAACACTTTGTGTTGCTTCCTCCTCCCATTCCCCTCCTCTTCACTGGCTTCACTTCACTCCATGTGACAAATCATGGTTGTGGAGCTGAATGAAATGAGTTGGACTTGTCCACATTAGTCCTGCTGTCAGTCCTGAACCATGAAACGCTGCTTTAGTAGCAACATACTGAGCACACACACACAGAGACAGTCTCTTCCTCTCTGGATAACAGTTCCGGTAGGGGTCGCTAATGTCCGTGTGAAAGCAGCAGAAGAAGCAGAGACAGAGTCTCCAACTCTTGTGTTCATCAGCAGCGTTCACACTGGGATTTCTTCCTCCGCTCGGCTTCATCTGCAGCGCTTTCTCTTCTGGAAATGAACCGCTGGACACGGAGCTTCGTCGGGAAGAGCGCGGAGCTTTTGCAGCTGATTAAAGGACACCATGCTTTACTTCTGGATACACACCGTGTGGATCCCCGCCGTCGCTTTCCTCTTTGGATTTCAAGGCAAGGGATCGTTTCATTTCATGTCCTGGCGTTTTCCACTAGGAAACACCGGAGCTGAGAGGGAAATTCCAGCTACCGTGGATGTTTATTGTGCGTGTGTCCGTCTGATGCTGACTCGAGTTGTGAAGGTCTGTGAAGTGACGTCCCTTCCTGAAAACACCTGACATGACAGAGAGGTCTGCGCTCCTCACGGCGAAGCCTCTGACTTTCTGCTGCTTCCTGTTACAGCAGAGCTCTGTTTGCTCTAAATGAAGTTAGTGATGAGTGGAGCTGAGCCGAGCTGACAGCAGTCTTCATGTACAGTAGCAGTGTGTGACACAGAGAGCAGAGCAGCCTCAGAGGCTGATGGTACAGCTGACAGCTTCAGTACAGTCTCCTCTCAGCACAGAAACATGTGGAGCCTGTTGGACTGTCTCCACTGCTGGACTTATTTCTGAGAGCTGGTCTCTCTGATGAAATGTGTGTGTGGGACATTTGTATTAGGCCGTATGCAAGTTAGCTTGTGTGTATTGTTAAATAGCTGTAAATACCAAACCTAACCACAGAGTGGACTCTGGATACAAACCCCAGTCTCCCACCTCCACTGCTGTTAATAAACTTCATTACCTCATTCATTCAAAAATCTGTTTCCTCTGAACATCATCCAGCCACATTATGTTTCACACATAATGGATTTACTACAGTTTAGTGTATTTAGTGTATGTGGTTGTAGTGAGCGAGGGAGTGAGAGAATGAATACAGGAAGACAGATGGATCAACACGGTGAACAAAACATACAGGTGTACAATGACAGTGTTGTGGTAAAGCTGAGTTACAATCCAATATCATAATACAGAGAGGGAATATATACTTCATTAAAATGAGCAGTGACAGAGCACAGACGAGTCACATCAATTCACTGAACTCCTCCTGTCACAGTCACAGAATAATGATCACATTACTATAGAAACTTCTGGATAAATGATGGAACAGTTCATCATTTTCTCCGACCACCAAGAAAATGTGTTTTTCTTTGAATCATGAAAATCTTTAAAACCAGTTTTGTGAGAAAAAAAGGCAAAAATGACAGAAGAAATTTTCTCCTCTCTCTTCAAAAACTTTCAAGAGTCATCATGAAGAAATAAAGTACATCATTGTGTGGTGAATGGTGAACTGGAAACACAGAGCCTGTAAATGACAGAGTCAAACTGGCTCTTGTGGTGTAATTGTGCTCATAATAATAAAATTCTACAGCTGCTGCAGTGAGAACCTTTCCTTCATCCTTCTTTTCCATCAAGATGTCAAGATGATTTTGTCACTTCACCAAACACCTCACACACACACACACACACACACAGCCCATCATGGAAAATATCGGGGGCTGAATTCTGAACAGCTACAAGATTTGGAGCTTAGTGACCATCATCAAAAGACAAGGAAACAGAAGAAAGGAAACATTTCAAAGAATGAATGCACCATTTCCTCATATGAAATAGTTTCACTGCTTAATAATTAAGATCCTTCAACAACTAGGACTTAATACAGTCCTGTAGATGAGCTGCATGGAGCAGAAAACAAGAATCAGAGCTGAGAGTCTAAAGTGGCAGAGTTAAACTTCCAAACTTATTCTGTCCTCACAGTCATCAACAGTTTTCCTCCTACTCTCAAAACACAGCAAATGAACACTCATCCAAATGCATCACATGCCACCTCAAACACATCAACATATTTTAGATTCCAGTTTCAGGACTAAGGTTTTCAAGGCAGGAAGAATTCTCAGCAGCCTAAATTTACTCCACAGTGAGGAAATCACTGATTGTTTTACTGTCCCTTAACCAAAGAGGGTGAACATGAACACAGCCTGAAACACTTCATGCAACAGCTGATCCAGCTTTAAGTCCTACGACTCATTCTGCAGATTTACTACAGGACATAATTGTATTGAACTGGAAATGAACTAAAAATCAAGGCTCAAAGCCAAAAGGAGATTTGAACCTAGTGTTCAGTATAAGACACAAGTGGACTCAGTGATAGGTAAATGTAAGAAGGCTGAAACTTTAAAGCACAATAATAAGTAGATGATTGTAGAAGTGGAAACAGTGTGTGCTGGTTAGTTTGCATTGGACTGGGAGATTATTTCTCCTGAGTCTTAAACTCTGCTTCTTTGTTTTTGGGCCAAATCTTGAGAGACGATGAAAGTGATTCACACATTGGAAATAAGAAGATTTTACCAACACGTCAAACTGTTTCCTGTTCACAGCACTTAAAGTGAAGTCCTCCATCAAGTATCATAATACATCACAGACCTGACCTACAGTACATTGACGTAACTTCCTAAAATAACACACAGCACTCTCCACTTTGTGCTGTGACATCCAACTCCATTATTTACATTAGAATTTCTTTAGAAAGGATCTTGTTGCAGACAGTACAGACTTCCTAGAAATCCTTTCCTTTAACACAAACTACAGAGCATCACACCAAAACAAAGTTAAGAAGTTGAGCAACCATGAGAATATCTCACAGTCATGATCAGCATTAAAAAAAAACCAATACTGTCCATGAATGATAAGCACACAATCAAACCACCGGGCTTATGGGTATGATTACTTGCCGTCACAGTTTCACAAACATATTATTTGGACAAAAACATTTCAAAACATTAACTTCTAAACTAGACACTGACATGAACTACTAACATGTACTGACTTACTGAAAACCTTGGAGGTGATCTGGACTTTCCTGTAGTTTCCTCTTGTCCTTGTAACAGCAGTAGCTCCTCCCTTCCTTGTCAATAATTGTGCAGAAATATCTGAGTGCTTCTTTCTTCCTAAATCATGAGCAAGTCCTGTCCAGTCCAACTGTTTCTGCTCCTGTTTGACTTCTGAACTTGTCTCTGGCTGTGTGTCCACTTACTGCAGCCTGTGACATCAGACTGTAGAATACTGATACATCAAAGGCATCAAAGAAACAAACAAACACACTCACACACACTCTTTCTCTCTCTCTCTCTCTCTCTCTGTCTGGTTGGCCTGGTTGGCAGTTCAGCCATGAAAATTTCCAGTAGAACAGGGAATATAGATGCAAGACATTTGTTTATGAGTTGCAAGACATTTGTTTATGAGTCATTTCACACACTGGACATACAGTTTGTCTCTTTTTCTTGTACTATATGAACCACAAGGCTCATTTTTTAACTCAGCACAGTCTGATTTTTTTATTTGTGACCTTTCATCCCATTAAATGTGAATGAGTACCATCATTCTTGAAGCTATTGCACAGGTGTCTACCTGTATGTGTTTTCCTGTTGTTGCTGTCTCTCATTTGACTAGTTTATACAATAGTTTGATCAAGTGTAGTCAACATTTCACTATTTTATTTTTATTTTTTTACACAAGCTGATCTCCTGAATCTATTCAATATCCCATATATACATTGTATGTTTATTTTTGTTATAAACAACCAGTCCATCTGTAACTTCCTGTATAAAAAAAAAAAAGAAGGGATTTTAAATCTCTGTGGGTTCAAATGATTGAAAATAGTTCTATTAGTTTCAGAGACTTGCAGTTAATACCCACTCTGTTTTCCTGTTTCAGTCGTTGTCTCTCATCTTTTCTTGGAAACCTTCATTTTTGCATCCTCAGAGTTAAAAGCCAACACCTGAAAGTCACTGATCTGAAACAAGGACAATAAAAACATACAGGTGCTAAAATCATTAGCATGGTCATCAAAGTTCATTTTTTTCCCTCATTAATGTACACACAGGCCCCCATATTGACAGAGAAACACAAAATTGTGGAAATTTTTGCAGATTTATTAAAAAAGAAAAACTGAAATATCACACGGCCATAAGTATTCAGACCCTTTGCTCAGTATTTAGCAGAAGCACGCTTTTGAGCTAATGGCAACAAAGAGTGAAACATCTAAGGGGGTCTGAATACTTTCCATACCCACTGTAAGCTCATTATTTCAGATTTATTCATACAAAAGTCAGTTATTACCATGGGTCTAAAAAAGCTACAGTGACAGATGCAAATAATGACTGGACCATACAGTAAAACATGTGTTTCTATCACATTAACCTGTAGCTCTTTCTTTCCAACACTGATGCATATCATCAGTACAGGTGAGTGATGTCTGTCGCGTTCAACAACATGATACTAGGAAGTCAAAATGGAAGCACTGGGATCTAAAATCATTCTGGGATGGATGTGACTTCTCTCTGTTAGTTTCAACAACATAGTGTCCCAGTGTTCAGAATAAAATCCATAAATAAATGAAGACATTTTCAACAGCTAACTGTTGTTGTGAAGACATTTGAGTCGCAAGGACTTTTGCAATGTATTTTACAAGTAAATTAAGATATATACAAACGAAGTATTAACATTTATACAAAACACCTTGCAGTTTATAAAATGAGTAAAAATAGTTCTATGCAGCTGAATAAAATATTTAAATGCTGCCTTCACATTACCTACTTTTACTTTGATAATTAAAGAACAGTTTGCTGACAATGCTACAGACTTTCACTTAAGTAACATCAGCTGCTAACAGTAATGTAAAAGACAGTTTACATGACATTTGTTCATCACACAGGTGACACAGGTCCAACATGATGCCTGTCAGTCAGAGCAAGGTAAAGAGACTGAAACATATTTAATTAGAACGTTCATCAGGACTAAAGAAGAAGAAGTATGGTGAATAATAATATATGTCTTGTGTATTTTGTACAGCAGACACATAATGATGCCTCAACTTACTGCATAACTATGAACCTCCAAGATCTGCTCCATCACACCACATGATGGAGCTGATTAATCTGATTTATCACTTTGGGTTCAGCATCTGTGAATGAATAAAAAAAGACAGAGTCCAGGTGGAGGGTGGAGGAGGTGGAGGAGTCTCAGTGTGTCTGCAGAGACTGTGTAGAAGGACAGAGCAGCAGCAGAGCAGTCCAGATACACTGATGATTCTCTCTCAGATCCAGAGGAACACACAGGGATGATGGTGGACTTGACAGTGGAGCTGTTCTCAGAGCAGTTCAGACTGCAGCACTGAGAGTCTTCTCCACTTCTTCTGGTTCCTCTGTCAGTCACTGCTGGATGAAGCTCTCCTCTCCACTCTACCTCCCAGTAACATGGACCAATCAGAGCCTCTCTACACACAAGCTGCTGCTGCTTCAACCTCTCTGGATCATCAGGACACAGCTCGTCCTCTCTCAACACACACACCGTCCTCTTCACTCTCTCCTTTAGAAAGATCACTCCCTCCATCTGTTGAGAGAAGAAGACAGACAACAGAGGTGATAAATCAGTGTTTACAGAGACTCACTTCATCAGCTGTCAGTCACTGATGCAGCACATCCAGTATAAAGAGCAGCAGGGACTTCAGTCCTGTTCAGAGCAGAAGTGGAGCAGCTGTGTAGTGTAGCAGCTTCCTCTCAGCTCTCATGTTAACGTATTGGAGTGAAGACACTGAGCTGGAAGCTCACACACCTGCAGAGACTTTTAGCATCAAGTCTGTTTACTCTGAACATTTCACTCAAGTCCACAGTGGAAATAAACTGCTGAGTCATGAAGCTTCATTACTGCACAAACAGTTTAGTGATGGATTCACTGCTGTTACATGTCAACTCATGTTCCATTTAAAGAAAGAGTCTCTGTGTGTTGATGAACATCTGATCTGCTTCTGAAATATCAGCTGACAAATAAACATGGAGGCTGTCACTGAAAGTATCTGACAGATGGACAGATATACAGATGTGATCACTGGACTTCAGCAGAGGTTCTGCTCTGTATCAGACCACATGCTGACAAAATGTCATGATGCTTCTCTGAAATCAGAGCCAGTGATCTGCAGGCTGCAGTCAGACTGATCTCAGAGCTGTGACAAAGATCAAACTCATCAGTTCTTTAGTGTTGAAATGAGACAACAGTCTCAGATGGTAGGACAGTTGGACCAACGAGGACAACTGTCTCTACACATCCTGTGAGGCTGTCAGCTGTGATCCAGCTTTATTTCCTGTTGACATGAACACAACAACAACAACAACAACAACAGATCACAATTAGCTTGTGGCTGCTGTGATTGGCTGACTGTCCTCTGCGTCTCTGTCTTTCTGTCCAATCCTGAAGCCTGTCCCCGTTCTCCTCTCACAGCTTCAATGAGGAAAGCAGCCACTGAGAAGGTTGGAGGTTTACAGGAGACACTGGATCTTTGCTTTGATACGAACTGTGTTTAGTACAATACAGCTGAAAGCAGCATGGACTGACTCCAACCCTCTACTGACCTCAGAGTCTCCAGTCCACAGTCTGGACTCTGCACAAGATCAGACAGATCCTTCACTCCTGAATCCTGCAGGTTGTTTTTACTCAGGTCCAGGTGTCTCAGATGGGAGGGGTTGGACTTCAGAGCTGAGGCCAGAGAAGCACAGCTGATCTCTGACAAACTGCAGGAACTCAACCTGAATAAAGAATAAAAGATGTGAGTTTAGGAGACAAAGTTCCTGCTTGAAAGCGTTGAGTGTTTCATCATCTGTTCAGAGCTAAAGAAGGTTGAGAATGTACAAGTTTGGAAAATGGAAACTCCAAACACCTGAACCAACAGGATGCAGCTTAAAAACAGTCAGATACTAAAAGTCAAACACAGCTCTCATTAATATTAATGACAACATGCTGCTGCTTCAATAAAGACATAGTGACTTCAGCTCTTAAACTCTTCCAGCTCCACCAGTGGCTCCATCTATACAAACTCATGTTGTTGACATTTGTTTCAGATTCTACTAAAGATCCTAAAGTTTTGACAGAGAACAAACATGTCAGGCTGAAGTTTGGAGGAAAGTCAACAAATGATTGAGACAAAATGGAAAAGATTTTCACTTCATGTAACGGTGACGACATTTAACAAACATGCTGAGTTTGTTCTGAATATCTGAGTCACTTTGACTTTAGTCTCATCACTTTCTAGTCGTGTTGGAAGAAGAAAATACTGAATATATATTTGTTGATGTGAGTGTGGAAAAAACTTGGATGTGATTTAAACAGTGAAGCTTTTTTCTTGTTAAATGAAACTTTGAAATCTGTAGCTCAACATTGCTCTGCCACAGTCAGTGGACTAAACCACAGAAGAAGAAAACAGACTTTACCATGAAGATCCTCAGTGTGGATCAGTATAATATCAGTGTGATGTCTGCACTTTACTGTCAGCACAACTTTCACATCATATTCATCTCAGCACACAAGTAAACAATGGAGTCTGACCTCAGAGTCTCCAGTCCACAGTCTGGACTCTGCAGAAAACCACACAGATCCTTCACTCCTGAATCCTGCAGGTTCCAGTTTGCACTCAGGTCCAGGTGCCTCAGATGGGAGGGGTTGGACTTCAGAGCTGAGGCCAGAGAAGCACAGCTGATCTCTGACAAACTGCAGGAACTCAACCTGAATAAAGAATAAAAGATGTGAGTTTAGGAGACAAAGTTCCTGCTTGAAAGCGTTGAGTGTTTCATCATCTGTTCAGAGCTGAAGAAGGTTGAGAATGTACAAGTTTGGAAAATGGAAACTCCAAACACCTGAACCAACAGGATGCAGCTTAAAAACAGTCAGATACTAAAAGTCAAACACAGCTCTCATTAATATTAATGACAACATGCTGCTGCTTCAATAAAGACATAGTGACTTCAGCTCTTAAACTCTTCCAGCTCCACCAGTGGCTCCATCTATACAAACTCATGTTGTTGACATTTGTTTCAGATTCTACTAAAGATCCTAAAGTTTTGACAGAGAACAAACATGTCAGGCTGAAGTTTGGAGGAAAGTCAACAAATGATTGAGACAAAATGGAAAAGATTTTCACTTCATGTAACGGTGACGACATTTAACAAACATGCTGAGTTTGCTCTGAATACAGCTCTGGAAAAAATTAAGAGACCACTGCAAAACTATCAGTTTCTCCGTTGTTACTATTTATAGGTATGTGTTTGAGTAAAAAGAACATTTTTGTTTTATTCTATAAACTACTGACAACATTTCTCCCAAATTCCAAATAAAAATATTATCATTTAGAGCATTTATTTGCAGAAAATGACAAATGGTCAAAATAACAAAAAAGATACAGTGTTCTCAAACCTCACATAATGCAAAGAAAACAAGTTCATATTCATTTTTAAACAACACAATACTAATGTTTTAAGTTAGGAAGAGTTCAGAAATCAATATTTGGTGGAATAATCCTGATTTTCAATCACATCTTTCAAGCATCTTGCCATGCTCTCCACCAGTCTTTCACGTTGCTGTTGTGTGACTTTATGCCACTCCTGATGCAAAAATTCAAGCAGCTCAGGTATATTTGATGGCTTGTGACCATCCATCCTCCTCTTGATCACATTCCAGAGGTTTTCAATTGGGTTCAGGTCTGGAGATTGGGCTGGCCATGACAGGGTCTTGATCTGGTGGTCCTTCATCCACACTTTGATTGACCAAGCTGTGTGGCATGGAGCATTGTCCAGCTGGAACAAACAATCCTCAGAGTTGGGGAACATTGTCAGAGCAGAAGGAAGCAAGTTTTCTTCCAAGATAACCTTATACGTAGCTTGATTCATGGGTCCTTTCCAAAGACAAATCTGCCTGATTACAGCCTTGCTGAAGCACATCACACATCCTCCACCAAATTTCACAGTGGATGCGAGACACTGTGCCTTGTAGGCCTCTCCAGGTCTCCGTCTAACCATTAGATGACCAGGTATTGGGCAAAGCTGAAAATTGGACTCATCAGAGAAGATGACCTTACTCCAGTCCTCTATGGTCCAATCCTTATGGTCTTTTGCAAACTTCAGCCTGGTTCTTCTTTGCTTCTCATTGATGAAGAGCTTATTTCTAGCTTTACACGACTTGAGCCCTGCCCCTAGAAGCTTGTTTTGAGCCGTTCTCACCGTGCACTTCACCCCAGCTGCCATTTGCCATTCTTTTTGTAGGTTACTTGATGTCATCCTACGGTTGCTGAGTGGCATTGGAATGAGTTGACGGTCATCCTGGTCAGTGGAGAGTCGTTTCGCCCTCTGCCAGTCTGTAGCTTTGTTGTCCCCAGTGTCTGCTGCTTGACCTTGTTCTTATGAACAGCCATCTTAGAAATTTAAAGGATGGAAGCAACCTGACGCTCACTGTATCCCTCTGCCAGTAAAGCCAGAATTTTCCTCTTTTTTCTCTCTTTTCCTCAAACAAAACTTTTCTTTTCAACTGTTTTAGCATGGTCAATAGTTATTTTTTTGATTGCTATTACTTTTGAGGTACTACCAGCACTGTTTGTGCCATCCATCCAGTCCTATTGCAAGAGCATAGTGATGACCACAGCAGTGGTTTTTATACTTTTCCTCATTAAATAGGATTTGGTTCAGGTGATCACCTAATCAGTACCTCATTAAGTAGACTGAGGTGTGCTTGTGTTGGAATTCAACATACACAGGAATGGAATGGCTGTCATACCTGTAGAGATATTGATTTCAAAAGAATTTGCAGTGGTCTCTCAATTTTTTCCAGAGCTGTATCTGAGTCACTTTGACTTTAGTCTCATCACTTTCTAGTCGTGTTGGAAGAAGAAAATACTGAATATATATTTGTTGATGTGAGTGTGGAAAAAACTTGGATGTGATTTAAAGAGTGAAGCTTTTTTCTTGTTAAATGAAGCTTTGAAATCTGTAGCTCAACATTGCTCTGCCACAGTCAGTGGACTAAACCACAGAAGAAGAAAACAGACTTTACCATGAAGATCCTCAGTGTGGATCAGTATAATATCAGTGTGATGTCTGCACTTTACTGTCAGCACAACTTTCACATCATATTCATCTCAGCACACAAGTAAACAATGGAGTCTGACCTCAGAGTCTCCAGTCCACAGTCTGGACTCTGCAGAAAACCACACAGATGCTTCACTCCTGAATCCTGCAGGTTCCTGTTGTAACTCAGGTCCAGGTGTCTCAGATGGGAGGGGTTGGACTTCAGAGCTGAGGCCAGAGAAGCACAGCTGATCTCTGACAAACTGCAGCCCATCAACCTGAATAAAGAATAAAAGATGTAAGTTTAGGAGACAAAGTTCCTGCTTGAAAGCGTTGAGTGTTTCATCATCTGTTCAGAGCTGAAGAAGGTTGAGAATGTACAAGTTTGGAAAATGGAAACTCCAAACACCTGAACCAACAGGATGCAGCTTAAAAACAGTCAGATACTAAAAGTCAAACACAGCTCTCATTAACTTCAGTCACTATAAACATCACAGATCATAAAGCAAAGAGTGAAGAAACATTTCTTTCTGTCTTAATGTGGAATATTTGCTTTGTATGTGAAGAAATATAAAAGTCAACTGAAGGTGAAGATGAAATTGTTCCAAAGTAAAGAGTCAGTTAGCAAGTGTTGGATTTTGAATCTTCATTCAATGAGTTTGAAATATGAAGCTGAACAAGATGCTCAGTGTGGATCAGCATCAAATCTCTGAGCTCAAATCTCCTTCAAAAAGTCCCACATTCACACTCAGGTTTAACAGTTTGGAAGAAAGTTTTCAAAGTGTTCACTAAGGTTTCAAATGAAATCTTTCATATTGTGTGAAATAATAGTTTGAGCCTTTGATGTTTTGAGTGTGACTGAAGTTTGTGTTGAGAGTTTGAGAAGCTGCAGACATTCAGCACATGTGCAGTGTGTTGAATGAGACATTTCATCACATTCCAGTCATGTGTCTTTGGTCCAAAGCAAGTTCAGCTTCATCCAACACTCTCTGCTCACACATTTGAATCTGCTGTTCCAGCATTGCATTCTGGGATTCCTGGCCCCACCTTCCTGGTGGCTGTCAGCTTAGGGGGGTCTGTGTCCCACAGTTTGTGTCCCTGTGACAAAGACACAGTGGGACGTTGACACCCAGTGGGCTCAGTGATTGGTCGGCTGTGTGGAGCTGAGAAAGGAGCCAGGGTTTGAACTTCTCTCTCTGCTCTGTTTTCATTGCTTCCACAAATATTTGTGTCCCTGTTCAGCTCAGCAGCTGAGTGTAGCTCTATGAATGTCTTCAGGAGACACTGTGTGAAAATGTCCTCTCCGTATTTAAACCATGGTCACGTGTCCTCTCTGTGACAGCAGGCTTTTCACTGTGCCTGTGAGTGAGGCCATTGGGAGCAGCTATGAACACTTGTACCTTCAGACCTGCTCACACGTGTTGTACAGATCAGTTCTTGTCAAACATCTTGATCTCAATGAGACTTTGTGAAAAACACAAGCTCAACTCAGTCAAACTGCTGACACTGTCAATGTGGACTGTAAGAGTCAGAATCCAAATAATTTTCAAAGCTTTAAAAATCACTTTGAAAATCAGAGTCAGCACTTTCACAACTTCCTTTCAACCATTTCACACTTTGAATGTTAGAAATTCTGAAGGAGATTTGACCTAATAAATACTGAATAAAGCACAACTTTCACATCATATTCATCTCAGCACACAAGTAAACAATGGAGTCTGACCTCAGAGTCTCCAGTCCACAGTCTGGACTCTGCAGAAAACCACACAGATGATTCAGTCCTGAATCCTGCAGGTTCCAGTTTTTACTCAGGTCCAGGTCTCTCAGATGGGAGGGGTTGGACTTCAGAGCTGAGACCAGAGAAGCACAGCTGATCTCTGACAAACTGCAGAGACTCAACCTGAATAAAGAATAAAAGATGTGAGTTTAGGAGACAAAGTTCCTGCTTGAAAGCGTTGAGTGTTTCATCATCTGTTCAGAGCTGAAGAAGGTTGAGAATGTACAAGTTTGGAAAATGGAAACTCCAAACACCTGAACCAACAGGATGCAGCTTAAAAACAGTCAGATACTAAAAGTCAAACACAGCTCTCATTAACTTCAGTCACTATAAACATCACAGATCATAAAGCAAAGAGTGAAGAAACATTTCTTTCTGTCTCTCAGTCTGACCTCAGAGTCTCCAGTCCACAGTCTGGACTCTGCAGAAAACCACACAGATGCTTCACTCCTGAATCCTGCAGCTTGCTGTTGTCACTCAGGTCCAGGTGTCTCAGATGGGAGGAGTTGGACTTCAGAGCTGAGGCCAGAGAAGCACAGCTGATCTCTGACAACCTGCAGTAACTCAACCTGAATAAATGATAACAGATGAAGATGAAAATCATTGATAATCCAATCAGATATGTCCTAATCAATGAGCTTCTCTCTAACATGAGCAGATTGACTGTGTCCTTCTGTTGCTGTGGATCATCATCATGTCAGCCTTCTACACACATCATCCACATGTCACCACAACATTCACACACCTGTTCATGTCAACACATTCATATCAGTCAGGTCTGTCATTAGAGGATCAATATATTTAGTAGCTCAGTAGGTTTGTGCAGTTAAAATGAGAAGTCCACATGTTCACAGCTGGATCTGAAAACAACAGTCAGATGTCAGATGCAGATTAAAGCAGTTGTTGGTGTCGTCCTTCAACTCTCAGCTTCACAGCTCTGTTTGGAAACAGCTTCCAGCCTTTTTCCAAACATCAGATCTGATGGTGTCGTTCATCATCATCACCTCTATGACTTTAACCAGGTGTAAAACCTGTTTGTTGAAGAGCTCTGCACCTGTTGACAGGTAGAAATGAGCAGCTGTAGCAGAAGATCTGAGCTTTTGCTGCAGTTTGATCTTCATGGAGTGTGGTAAACATTTACTGACATGTACCTGTACACTGATGAATCACTGTTGCACTGTCTTCTGTAATAAGTCCTGAGGGTGGTTCTGACCTTTGACCCCAGACGTTCCAGTTATGGAGACTGTAGTTTGTCAGTGTGTGAGATCTTCTCATTGGAAACTGCTCTTACTGGAATTAGTTGCTCAGAGAACAGACTCCCGCTGAGCTTGTCCTCACTGCAGTTTGGTATCATAGGCTGGTGGAGGAAGGAGCAGTTCAACACATTCTATCATGTCTCTCATGTGTAGAGTCTATTTCCTAGATCCACAATGAAAACATTCATTCAACTCAACAGAGACTGAGCACAAAGTGGTTTTCATTCATAACAGAGCTTTGAAAACTTTCCTAAACTCTGTCATCCAAAGATCTCTTCATTCACTCCATGTTTCATTTCTCAGAGATTCAACAGTCAGATGATTGTTAAATAAAGTGGGATTTATTAGGAAACAGCAGCTTTTTCACATCTATATCCAGTGTGTACCTGCTCTAAATCCCAAACACTGTGACTGGTCTCAGCTGCCTTCTTTTTGTAGTCATGACAACAGAGAGTCCTTTCTCCTCTCCAGAAGCTCCAGAAGAATTCATGTCCCTCACACACTCTACAGCCTCACCTTCACTGACTGATGGACCACAACATCAACCTCTGGAAGCTGAAAAACTGTCCTGTCCAACATGTCCCCATCATGACTCTGCTCCTGTCGCCCTTTAAATAAACCCTGCTCAAGTCTTTGACTTTTATTTGGAGCCATAAGGAAAAGCATTTGGAATAAGTGAGAACTCTGATCTGACTCCACTAAGTTATCATGAGGCCGTCTCCATTAGAAAAACATTTTTACTGTCCAGGATTTTTCTCTGACTCCAGGATATTTTTCTCCAGTTGAGCTCAGTGAACAGTGACAGCTGCTAAAGATGATCTCTCTCTGTGAGCTACCTGCTGCTGTTAGCTTCACGTCCATTAGCTGCAACATGGGCTGACTTTTACCAAAAGGTACAAATGAAACTAATGGACTGACAATATCAGAGCTGCACATATTTAAATATGAAAGGATGAAATATTTAGACGAGCGTGGCAGACGACTGAATGATGATTTGTCGTCAACACAAAACTGATCGAGCACAAACACAATTAACAAACCAATAAGGTTGAATTCTTTTCAACATGATGTGATCAGAGAGATGTGATCTGTCTTTAGGAGAAATTAGGGGTGGGTGATATGGCAAAAATATCACATCACGGTTTTTTAATGGTAAAATCACGATCACGATTTTATCACAGTTCATTTTTACAGTGAAGTTAATTTAGAACCAAACTATTCTCTATGTAAAAACTTAGCCCTAAAGATAAAAGAGTCTCCTCTTTCCACCGTTTGCTACTTCTCTCACACAGCGTGCTTTTATCAAAGGCTTGTGTTATAGTTGGTTGTTTCTGTGTAATGTCTTTAGCCGTTACCACTGGCTGATGTGTGGTTGGCCTCGCTGCTTGGCTCTCAGCTAATTGTTTCGGATGCTGCCTCTTCAGGTGGTTAAACAGGTTCGTTGTGTTTCCATCCGAAGCTCGAACCTTCTCTGTGCAAACTTTACAAATGACAGTTGTTTGCGCTTTGTTGTTTGGAGAAAACCCAAACCAGTTCCATACGCAGTGTTGGGGAGTAACGGAATACATGTAACGGCGTTACATATTCAGAATACAAATTATGAGTAACTGTATTCCATTACAGTTACAGTTTAAATAGATAGTATTCAGAATACAGTTACATTGTTGAAATCAATGGATTACGTGACGATACTTCTCTGTTTCACGAGTTTATATTTATTCTAAATGAACGAAGGCAACCCGATGCGTTTCCCAGAAGCCCCAGCTCAACACATTCACCTTTCAAAATAGAAGCAAGCGCGTTTTGGCGTATGTCATCCAGAAATATATATATATATTGTATCAAAAATTTAAAGGTGTAAGTACTACCACTGTGTACTCAGCTGTCAAACTGCCAACTATTGACTTAACATATGCACCTGTTTTCAACTTTGAGGATGGGTTAAAATTTTTCTGTCCGTAAGTAGTCAATGACTTTCATATTTTTAGATGCAGTACTTACTGTACTACTACAATAAGTCATATGAAGTCCTACCAAACATGTCAGGCTGAAGTTTGGAGGAAAGTCAACAAATGATTGAGACAAAATGGAAAAGATTTTCACTTCATGTAACGGTGACGACATTTAACAAACATGCTGAGTTTGTTCTGAATATCTGAGTCACTTTGACTTTAGTCTCATCACTTTCTAGTCGTGTTGGAAGAAGAAAATACTGAATATATATTTGTTGATGTGAGTGTGGAAAAAACTTGGATGTGATTTAAAGAGTGAAGCTTTTTTCTTGTTAAATGAAGCTTTGAAATCTGTAGCTCAACATTGCTCTGCCACAGTCAGTGGACTAAACCACAGAAGAAGAAAACAGACTTTACCATGAAGATCCTCAGTGTGGATCAGTATAATATCAGTGTGATGTCTGCACTTTACTGTCAGCACAACTTTCACATCATATTCATCTCAGCACACAAGTAAACAATGGAGTCTGACCTCAGAGTCTCCAGTCCACAGTCTGGACTCTGCAGAAAACCACACAGATCCTTCACTCCTGAATCCTGCAGGTTCCTGTTTCCATTCAGGTCCAGGTGTCTCAGATGGGAGGGGTTGGACTTCAGAGCTGAGGCCAGAGAAGCACAGCTGATCTCTGACAAACTGCAGGAACTCAAACTGAATAAAGAATAAAAGATGTGAGTTTAGGAGACAAAGTTCCTGCTTGAAAGCGTTGAGTGTTTCATCATCTGTTCAGAGCTGAAGAAGGTTGAGAATGTACAAGTTTGGAAAATGGAAACTCCAAACACCTGAACCAACAGGACGCAGCTTAAAAACAGTCAGATACTAAAAGTCAAACACAGCTCTCATTAATATTAATGACAACATGCTGCTGCTTCAATAAAGACATAGTGACTTCAGCTCTTAAACTCTTCCAGCTCCACCAGTGGCTCCATCTATACAAACTCATGTTGTTGACATTTGTTTCAGATTCTACTAAAGATCCTAAAGTTTTGACAGAGAACAAACATGTCAGGCTGAAGTTTGGAGGAAAGTCAACAAATGATTGAGACAAAATGGAAAAGATTTTCACTTCATGTAACGGTGACGACATTTAACAAACATGCTGAGTTTGTTCTGAATATCTGAGTCACTTTGACTTTAGTCTCATCACTTTCTAGTCGTGTTGGAAGAAGAAAATACTGAATATATATTTGTTGATGTGAGTGTGGAAAAAACTTGGATGTGGTTTAAAGAGTGAAGCTTTTTTCTTGTTAAATGAAGCTTTGAAATCTGTAGCTCAACATTGCTCTGCCACAGTCAGTGGACTAAACCACAGAAGAAGAAAACAGACTTTACCATGAAGATCCTCAGTGTGGATCAGTATAATATCAGTGTGATGTCTGCACTTTACTGTCAGCACAACTTTCACATCATATTCATCTCAGCACACAAGTAAACAATGGAGTCTGACCTCAGAGTCTCCAGTCCACAGTCTGGACTCTGCAGAAAACCACACAGATCCTTCACTCCTGAATCCTGCAGGTTGTTTCCACTCAGGTCCAGGTGTCTCAGATGGAAGGGGTTGGACTTTAGAGCTGAGGCCAGAGAAGCACAGCTGATCTCTGACAACCTGCAGGAACTCAAACTGAATAAAGGATAACAGATGAAGATGAAAATCATTGATAATCCAATCAGATATGTCCTAATCAATGAGCTTCTCTCTAACATGAGGAGAGTGACTGTGTCCTTCTGTTGCTGTGGATCATCATCATGTCAGCCTTCTACACACATCATCCACATGTCACCACAACATTCACACACCTGTTCATGTCAACACAGATTCATATGAGTCAGGTCTGTCATTAGAGGATCAATATATTTAGTAGCTCAGTAGGTTTGTGCAGTTAAAATGAGAAGTCCACATGTTCACAGCTGGATCTGAAAACAACAGTCAGATTTCAGATGCAGATTAAAGGAGTTGTTGGTGTCGTCCTTCAACTCTCAGCTTCACAGCTCTGTTTGGAAACAGCTTCCAGCCTTTTTCCAAACATCAGATCTGATGGTGTCGTTCATCATCATCACCTCTATGACTTTAACCAGGTGTAAAACCTGTTTGTTGAAGAGCTCTGCACCTGTTGACAGGTAGAAATGAGCAGCTGTAGCAGAAGATCTGAGCTTTTGCTGCAGTTTGATCTTCATGGAGTGTGGTAAACATTTACTGACATGTATCTGTACACTGATGAATCACTGTTGCACTGTCTTCTGTAATAAGTCCTGAGGGTGGTTCTGACCTTTGACCCCAGACGCTCCAGTCATGGAGACTGTAGTTTGTCAGTGTGTGAGATCTGCTCATTGGAAACTGCTCTTACTGGAATTAGTTGCTCAGAGAACAGACTCCCGCTGAGCTTGTCCTCACTGCAGTTTGGTATCATAGGCTGGTGGAGGAAGGAGCAGTTCAACACATTCTATCATGTCTCTCATGTGTAGAGTCTATTTCCTGGATCCACAACGAAAACATTCATTCAACTCAACAGAGACTGAGCACAAAGTGGTTTTCATTCATAACAGAGCTTTGAAAACTTTCCTAAACTCTGTCATCCAAAGATCTCTTCATTCACTCCATGTTTGATTTCTCAGAGATTCAACAGTCAGATGATTGTTAAATAAAGTGGGATTTGTTAGGAAACAGCAGCTTTTTCACATCTATATCCAGTGTGTACCTGCTCTAAATCCAAAACACTGTGACTGGTCTCAGCTGCCTTCTTTTTGTAGTCATTACAACAGAGAGTCCTTTCTCCTCTCCAGAAGCTCCAGAAGAATTCATGTCCCTCACACACTCTACAGCCTCACCTTCACTGACTGATGGACCACAACATCAACCTCTGGAAGCTGAAAAACTGTCCTGTCCAACATGTCCCCATCATGACTCTGCTCCTGTCGCCCTTTAAATAAACCCTGCTCAAGTCTTTGACTTTTATTTGGAGCCATAAGGAAAAGCATTTGGAATAAGTGAGAACTCTGATCTGACTCCACTAAGTTATCATGAGGCCGTCTCCATTAGAAAAACATTTTTACTGTCCAGGATTTTTCTCTGACTCCAGGATATTTTTCTCCAGTTGAGCTCAGTGAACAGTGACAGCTGCTAAAGATGATCTCTCTCTGTGAGCTACCTGCTGCTGTTAGCTTCACGTCCATTAGCTGCAACATGGGCTGACTTTTACCAAAAGGTACAAATGAAACTAATGGACTGACAATATCAGAGCTGCACATATTTAAATATGAAAGGATGAAATATTTAGACGAGCGTGGCAGACGACTGAATGATGATTTGTCGTCAACACAAAACTGATCGAGCACAAACACAATTAACAAACCAATAAGGTTGAATTCTTTTCAACATGATGTGATCAGAGAGATGTGATCTGTCTTTAGGAGAAATTAGGGGTGGGTGATATGGCAAAAATATCACATCACGGTTTTTTAATGGTAAAATCACGATCACGATTTTATCACAGTTCATTTTTACAGTGAAGTTAATTTAGAACCAAACTATTCTCTATGTAAAAACTTAGCCCTAAAGATAAAAGAGTCTCCTCTTTCCACCGTTTGCTACTTCTCTCACACAGCGTGCTTTTATCAAAGGCTTGTGTTATAGTTGGTTGTTTCTGTGTAATGTCTTTAGCCGTTACCACTGGCTGATGTGTGGTTGGCCTCGCTGCTTGGCTCTCAGCTAATTGTTTCGGATGCTGCCTCTTCAGGTGGTTAAACAGGTTCGTTGTGTTTCCATCCGAAGCTCGAACCTTCTCTGTGCAAACTTTACAAATGACAGTTGTTTGCGCTTTGTTGTTTGGAGAAAACCCAAACCAGTTCCATACGCAGTGTTGGGGAGTAACGGAATACATGTAACGGCGTTACATATTCAGAATACAAATTATGAGTAACTGTATTCCATTACAGTTACAGTTTAAATAGATAGTATTCAGAATACAGTTACATTGTTGAAATCAATGGATTACGTGACGATACTTCTCTGTTTCACGAGTTTATATTTATTCTAAATGAACGAAGGCAACCCGATGCGTTTCCCAGAAGCCCCAGCTTAACACATTCACCTTTCAAAATAGAAGCAAGCGCGTTTTGGCGTATGTCATCCAGAAATATATATATATACTGTATCAAAAATTTAAAGGTGTAAGTACTACCACTGTGTACTCAGCTGTCAAACTGCCAACTATTGACTTAACATATGCACCTGTTTTCAACTTTGAGGATGGGTTAAAATTTTTCTGTCCGTAAGTAATCAATGACTTTCATATTTTTAGATGCAGCACTTACTGTACTACTACGATAAGTCATATGAAGTCCTACCACTGTGTACTTTCAGAGTAATCAGCTGTCAAACTGCCAACTATTGATTTAACATGCATCTGTGTTGAACTTTGAGCAAGGGTTAAAATTTTCATTTTCATATGACTTGTGGTTGTAGTACAGTAAGTTCATTCATTTAGAAAACATTAGTCTGCTGACTGTGACAAATACGAGTGTGTGAGTTCTGAAGGTTTCATTGAAGTCAACAGACGTTATTCATAACAACTGACTGAAATGAAGTGAAACTGAAGGAATAATTCTTAGTCTGAGATAAGAAAAAGTCACAATATGGAACAACAACTATTTCAAATCTCATTCATTCATTCATTCAAGATGAATGGATTCAAGTTCTGGATGAAGATAAACCAGGTTCAGTTGTGGATTAAAGATATAAGATCTACAACAGTAACAGACAATGAACTGACCTCAGAGTCTCCAGTCTACAGTGTGGACTCTTCAATCCAGCAGACAGAAGCTTTACCCCTGAATCCTGCAGCTTGTTGTTACTCAGGTCCAGGTGTCTCAGACTAGAGGACTGGGAGCTGAGAACTGAGGACAGAGCTTCACAGCTTCTCTCTGAGAGGTTACAGCTGTTCAGTCTGAAGAGGAAACAATGAAGAAAAAGTCAAATAACATTTGTGTTGAAAGGACAATCAAAGGAACAAAACTCTCAGTTTGCTCTGCAGCTCACAGCAAACTAACAGACCTGCATTTGAAAACTGGGCCAAACATCAAACACAGATTTGTTGAGTGAAGCAGAAATATCAGCTCTTTATCCACCTGCTAACCAATGAGGAGTTTCTACATTGATGATCATCTTTCATTGGCTCTGATTCAAATCCTTTCTGTTTTATTCTCAACAAGTTGGAGACATGACAGTTAAATATGATACAATCAGTAATAAACAGACATGTACAGTCAAGGCCGTAAGTATTTGGACAGTTAGACATGATATGTTATTTGGGATCTCAGCACATTCACTTTAAAATATAATAATGGATACTACAGTCAATGACTGCAAAGGATTTTACTCTAAATATTAAATCTGATGAGTTTGTTTCACTTCATGTGTATTTGTCCAGTTACTTTTGAACCACTAAAATGGCTGAATCTCCCACACAGTTCTTTCTATACTGATGTCAACCTGCTCAAATTAAAGCTGAGACTTGGCTCTTTAATGTAGGATCCATTATTTTAATTCAGATTCAATGTGATGAAGCTCAGAGCTCAGAGATGATGATAAGGAATTAAAGAAGAGAGGAATTTATTTTCCCTCCTGCTGAATAAAATAGCAGAGTCTTTATATAATGATGAATAAATCCAATTATCCATACACTTACAGAGCTTTGTTAGAGGCTTTGACAACTGGCAGCAGCATCAGAAGAGCCTCCTCTGAAGCAGAGTATTTCTTCAGGTCAAACGCGTCCAGATCTTTTTCTGATGACAGTAAGATGAAGACCAGAGCTGACCATTGAGCAGGAGACAGTTTATCTGTGGAGAGACGTCCTGAACTCAGGGACTGTTGGATCTGCTCCACTAGAGAACGATCATTCAGTTCATTCAGACAGTGGAACAGGTTGATGCTTTGCTCTGCAGAGGAAGTCTCTTCAATCTTCTTCTTGATGTACTGGACTGTTTGCTGATTGGTCTGTGAGCTACTTCCTGTCTGTGTCAGCAGACCTCGTAGGAGAGTCTGATTGGTCTGCAGTGAAAGACCCAGGAGGAAGCGGAGGAACAAGTCCAGGTGTCCATTTGGACTCTGTAAGGCCTTGTCCACAGCCCTCTGGTAGAGCTGTGTTGGATCAGGTTTGTCTGTGGACAGTTTAGACCAGTTGGAGGTTGATTGTTCTTCTGACAGCAGATTGACTCCAGACTTGATGAAGGTCAGATGGACATGAAGAGCAGCCAGAAACTCCTGAAGACTCAGATGGACGAAGCAGAACACCTTGTCCTGGTACAGTCCTCTCTCCTCTTTAAAGACCTGTGTGAACACTCCTGAGTACACTGAGGCTGCTCTGATATCGATGCCACACTCTGTCAGGTCTGATTCATAGAAGATCAGGTTTCCTTTCTGCAGCTGCTCAAAAGCCAGTTTTCCCAGAGACTCAATCATCTTCCTGGTCTCTGGACTCCAGTGTGGATCTGTCTCAGCTCCTCCATCATACTTAACATTCTTCAGTTTGGACTGAACCACCAGGAAGTGGATGTACATCTCAGTCAGGGTCTTGGGCAGCCCTCCTCCCTCTCTGGTTTCCAACACATCCTCCAGAACTGTAGCAGTGATCCAGCAGAAGACCGGGATGTGGCACATGATGTGGAGGCTTCGTGAAGTCTTGATGTGGGAGATGATCCTTCTGACCTGCTCCTCCTCTCTGAACCTCTTCCTGAAGTACTCCTCCTTCTGGGGGTCAGTGAACCCTCTGACCTCTGTCACCATGTCAACACACTGAGGAGGGATCTGATTGGCTGCTGCAGGTCGTGTGGTTATCCAGAGGCGAGCAGAGGGAAGCAGTTTCCCCCTGATGAGGTTTGTCAGCAGCACATCCACTGAGGTGGATTCTGTAACATCAGTCAGGATCTCAGTGTTGTGGAAGTCCAGAGGAAGTCGACACTCATCCAGACCGTCAAAGATGAACAGAACCTGGACCTCTTCAAACCTGCAGAGTCCTGCTTCTTTGGTTTCAGTAAAGAAGTGATGAACAAGTTCCACCAAGCTGAACTTTTTCTCTTTCAGCACATTAAGCTCTCTGAACGTGAATGGAAATGTGAAGTGTATGTCCTGGTTGGCTTTGTCTTCAGCCCAGTCCAGAGTCAACTTCTGTGTTAAGACGGTTTTCCCAATGCCAGCCACTCCCTTTGTCATCACTGTTCTGATTGGTCCATCTCTTCCAGGTGAGACTTTAAAGATGTCTTCTTGTCTGATGCTTGTTTCTGGTCTGGCTGGTTTCCTGGATGCTGTTTCAATCTGTCTGACCTCATGTTCATCATTGACCTCTCCAGTCCCTCCCTCTGTGATGTAGAGCTCTGTGTAGATCTGATTCAGAAGGGTTGGGTTTCCTGCTTTAGAGATCCCCTCAAACACACACTGGAACTTCTTCTTCAGAGTAGATTTAAGTTTACGTTGACAAACTGCAGCAACATGTCCTGAATGAACAAACAAGAAACAACATCCATGACTGATTCATAAAGAAAACATGACATGTTCATCCCCCTAAAGAACACACATGAACATATTTCCCTCCATGTCTTGAGACATTAGTAAATGTCCCATTTGTCCATCATGTTGAATGTTTAGAGAAATCCTCTTACTGCTGTGCAGACAGTCAGCCAGCTCCTCCTGCTTCATTCTCCTCAGGAAGTTCACTGTGATCTTCACAAAAGCCTCTCTGCTGCTCCTCCTCTGCTCTTCATCCTCACCGTCCAACACCTCCTCATCATCCCTCTGACTCTCTGAGCATTCTGGGTAATCTGGACTCACAACCTTCTGGATCTTCTTCAGCTCCTTCTTCACAAAAGTGACAATGTTCTCCTCCAGCAGCTGGAACAGAAAACTATATGAATGACACAATCAAAGTAAAACCATGGAGCCAAACATCAGATCCATGTTGGACACACTGACAATCCACTGCTGTAAAAAGTGCAGCATGGAGATTATTGTCAACACAACAGATGTCAAAGTAGTTGTTGTCCATGTACAGACCATAAATATGGAGTCCAGGTGTGTTTGATGCTGCTGGGCAGACCGAGCACTGGAAACCTCTGAGCTCTCCTGGTCCACTCTGTGGAGGAATGATGAAGAATTAGCTCACATTATGTTTGCAGCATCTGTGAGTGTTTTATGCTTTGTACACAAACAACAGCTGCTTTTATGTTCTGTGGTGACTGTCCTGATTAAAGCAAACACTACTGTGCTGTGACATTCTCAATGAGAGGAAACAAGCAATCAGTTCTGTACCTCATGACCTAGAGTCATCACAACAAGTCCAACTTTTAAATGATGAGTTTTAAGGACTCACACTGGGTTTGACAAAAGTCTCACCTCTGCTACAGGACACTAACACAAACACAAACACTGGAACTGGATAGGTACTGAGTTACAGGGAGTTTTAGTTCTGATCTGAATGACACATATAAGAACATAAGAAGTGCTTTTCTTGAAAAGAGAAACATCAACTTTGTCTCTAAAGCCTGTGTTTCAGCCTGATCATGTTCATATACTGTGTCATTCATGAAGCCTGGAGACAAAACACAATCACTTCATCTTTCATAGAAGACCAGTTATACAGGACAGCTGTCTGATACATTTTAAACTCAGCTGCAGCTCACTTCTTTGCAGCAGAGGGAGGCTGTCCTTTGAAATTATTGAGGTCACGTTTTGACCTGTCACTCTTCATGGACACACAGCTGGGCTCAGGTATAGGGACGTCTTGTCTCTGATGGATCCTGGTGGACACAGAGATTAAGACCATCAGGAACATGGGGAAAGGGACAACATATCTATTATTCATACAGTGTTCTCATAGTAAAAAAGAAAACATGTAGTCAGTTGCAGCTCACTTCTTTGCAGCAGAGGGAGGCTGTCCTTTGAAATCAATGGAGTGACACTGTGACGTGTCACTCTTCATGGACACACAGCTGGGCTCAGGTCCATGTTCAGGTCCAGGTCCAGCAGAGTCTGGTGTGTGCTGCTGCTCTGGCCTTCAACACAACACACACAGAGCTTTGAGTGTGAATAATGATGGTGCAGTGATGTGAGTGCTGAGCTCTGACATGGAGAAGAGTCATTGACAGTTAGAGATCCTCATCTCACCTCTGAGCTTTGGTCTGGATCTCATGGTCCCCACACAGACTGCTTTTAGGGGGAGGGGCTCCCTCCTCTTTGTCCTCACACTGATTCATGATGCTGAATTCACATCCACATCAGCTCACACACACTTTCTACCTTCATCTGGAGAGAAAACACAAATCATTCACCTACACATCAACTGAAATCATCCTCTCCATCATTTGTCCTGTAGAAATATCAGCTGCTCCTCCACTGATTGGCTCTTCTTTCCTCTTTCATATCAGTGTCAGTTGAATGCGGTCAGACAGCAGTGTGAGTCAGAGGAAGCTGCCATCAGCTGCTGTACTTCCACTGTCAGTCCACTAGATGGGGTCATGAAGCTGCAGTGAAGTGCAGAGCAGCACACACAGGATCCAGGGACGAGCATTTCCATTCACTGACACACAGACAGACTGAGATCCACTGGTTTTATCTGACACTATCTAAAAATCCTGCTTTGTAATTTCACTTCAGTAAAAGTACACGAGTGTAATCAGTAAAATATACTTCAGCTGTCAAAAGTCAAAGTGCTGATCATGCAGAACAGACTCATTTGGTTTTTATTTCCAATCTTAATCTGAAAAGTAACTGTAGCTGTGAAATAAATGTAGTAAAACAGTGAAATATTTCCCTCTGAAAAGTTGTGAAGTAAAAGTATAAAGAAGCAGAAAATGGAAACACTGGAGTTTCAGTGCAGCACTGCAATAAAAGTACTGAGTTACTTTTCACTACAAAAGTATTAGATTCCATACAACTTGTACATGCTTTTCAAAATAAAAGACTGGCAATTTCAATAAAGCCTTTACAATAATATTAAAACTTTTTTTTATGTGTGTGTGTATGTGTGCCTGTACTACGAGGATTTGGCAGGATTTGGGTTTGGCACGGTAACGTCAGGTTTAACAACAACTCCAAGACAACCCCACAAAAACACAAATGTCAGAGAACTGATAAAAATGTTTTTATCTGCTTGGATCAAAAAGTGTAACAAAGCTTTTATTCAGTGAACATTCTGTATCTCCAACAGACTAAAACCTTTGGTCGTTTTTCATTCCATTTTGTTGCCTCTAGCAACTGGACTGAGTTACAAAAAACACAAAAGCTCTGTACCTTCCCTTTATCTACCTTCAATAACTCATTACAATCTATAATTTCCAATCAGTGCACCTGCTTCTAATTTGCTCGTGGGATCTCCTTGTTGTATGTTGTATACATTTGTGAACATGAACTTCATGTTTTTAATTGTTTATGTGAGTGTTCTTTATCGCAATTATTGTTTATTGTTTATCATATTTGCTGAATTATTGTATAACATGCCTCATGCTTCTGCCTCTTGGCCAGGTCGTCGTTGGAAATGAGAACTTGTTCTCAACTGACTTACCTGGTTAACTGAAGGTTAAATAAATAAATAAATATGAATGTCATGAATGTCCTCTTAAGTTTCAAAGTTGATATTTCAGTTTGAGATGACGATTGTTTCAAACCTCCTCCTGATTTAAACAAACTCCATCCAACTGTAAAACACTGGTAATAAACCAGTTTCTCCAGCTAAAATAACCAGAAGAACTAGAGACGTCACTGTCAACATTTTCCACAAACTAGAGAAAACCATGTCCCTTTAATGAAGATAAATCAAACTAATCAAGAGCTCCACTTACTCAATTTTTTCCCATGAACTTTCCCTCTGCAGCTCTCTCCTGTCAGTGTAGGAAAGACTCTTAGTTCTTCAGTTCAAGCTTCTTTTTCCTCTGGTTCTTGTGGGGGTGAACTGTAACTGACACCCAAAAAAAAGCCTGAAAAAAAACAAAACAAACAAAACACCATAAATCAATGGTCAGTAACCCCAGGTAACAACAGGGAGAGTTGTTGAGAGATGAGTAAAACATTAAAACTGCTGACATTTACCTTCAGATGGAGAAAATCATCTGCGCCACAAAGTTTGATCAAAATGAAAGTAAACTCCAAGGTTTTGCCCAGAGGTGTGTGTGTGTGTGTGTGTGTGTGTGTGTGTGTGTGTGGGTGTGCCGTCTCTTCATTATCCAAATATGCAGTGTGACTGGTTGGACTGGGTCTCAGTCAGACTGAAGTTCACATGCTGAAGTGTTATTAAGACATGAAACCTCCTCATGACTCCCAGTGTGAACACACACACACTCTGCTGCTGTTTGATGTTTTCATTATTATTGATTATTGATCAGTTGAATCAGCTGAGCTCCAATGGAACTAAATTCTCCATTTCAACAGTGATGTCTTCAACACAAACATTCAGGTTTCACATTAATGTGGATAAATATCAGTTTCCACCAGTTTCATATTTGTATCTTGAATGAAGGCAGATATGTGTGCAGATAGACCATAATGGTCTAACCCCTGTCATTGTGACTTCAGACGAGCTTCACAATGTAGAATAAGTATAAAACATCACAATTCTTGTTGCCAGTAAAACATGAACAGGAACTAAGTAGAAGCATGAGGAAACTCAGAGGAATGAAGGAAACACAGACTTAAATACACAAAGGAACTGTGTAACAAGTGAAACACATCAGGGCGGGCAGACAATCACAGAAGAAGGAAAAAGACATAAGGGCAGAACAAAGAATCACTCACGGGGAATGCAAAGTCAAGGGCTGCATTAAACAGCTGATTTCACCTGAGGATCACCTGATCACACAGCCTAAAACAAACACACACACCCCCGTACACACACATCTGAAAGTCAACATCTGTCTTTGGCTTTGATGAATAATTTTATTACAATCATTATTTCAATCACATCCAATCATAGTTTTCATCACTTCTCTCATCTGTGATACTGGTCAGTGTTTAGCATCAAAATCAAATATAGACCAACAGCTGTGGTCAGCTTGACTTGACATCAGAGGTTTGTTTGCCAACATGACTCTGTGGAATAAACTGTCAGCACAGAGATGACAACACTGATGTTTGTGATTCCTTTCAGACCTTCTGTGGCTTTCCAAAGAGAACCATCCTCCTGGATCACATCAAGGACATCATGGATGACGAGAACCTTCAGGACCATCTGGAGATCCACATCCAGAAGCCTGGTTACTGTGGAGGTGAGATAGAGAGCATCAAGTACATCTCTTGGGTAATGGCTCTGCAGGACTTTGTCTGTGAGGACATGGAGGAGAGAGACGACTGAGTTTAACCAACAGCAGCCAAACCTCCAACAGCTCCAACGTGTAAGGATGGTCCTCCTCTTCTGAGCTAATTTATGTCTCTCACTCTGTGACTGCAATTCGGAGCAGCTGTCAGAAAATTTTCCTCTGGACTAAATCATGAATCAGCCAAAATTTCATCAATTATTTTCATCTCAATGTAACAAAACATTTCTGAACAAAGATGGTAGATGGATTGGTGGTAGACAAAATGTCACCAGGAACGATGCACTGCATGCAGGCCTTTAATATCCAGACATATCAAGGAAAGCATCTCTTAAGCATTCTACCTCAGCTCACTGTTAACCTCTCATACGTCAGAGGATGTTTGGCTCCAAACCACATTGCAAGAAATACAAAAACCACAGAGAGAACGTGCCATGTCAAGCTACAGATAATGAAGCTAATCAGTGTGGCGAGCGAGAGGGAAGATGACATAGATATGATGATAGCGGATGGTGCAGGTCACCACAACACCCAACTAAGAGTAACGGGCAGAGACGTGGTTGCAAGGCAATAATCAATATGTGCTTTATTTCAAAATTGTATTAAAACATTATAAAACACCATTCATACACAGGGGACGTGAGGGAAAAGGGGGGTCTTATCAGGGCTGAGGCTTACCGGGAGGCCAGCTCGAGAAGGGGGGTGAGAGATCCCACATAATATACAAAAATGATCACCCCAGCCACACGTGACAGCCACACACACCCACGCACACGTAGTGAAAGGAACCCAGAACCAGGGGAGGCACATGACACAGGAAAGAGGGGGAAACCACCACCTGGCACCACGACCGCCACCACCTTCAGCTCTCAGCCACTGAAAAGGGGACAAGGAAATAAAATTAGTGGGGTCACTCCCAACACAGGAAAACAAATAACCAATATACAAATACTAACAAAAAAAACAATAAACCAATGCTTACAAATTAACCAAAGCAACTAAGAATATCAATAGCATAACATAAAATTGTTGTCACAGACAAAAGAAACAAACAGTCAGAAAACAAAATAAAACAATCCAACTGAATACCAGGGCTAATTGAATAACAGAATATGAAAATTACATAAGAAAAGAAAGAAAAAGAAAAAAACAACAAATAAATCAGCACAGAACCTAGTTAAACCGAATATTTAATAAACCAAATAACCTAATCTAATAGAAACAAAAGCTATAAAGAAAACAAAGTAATCAAAAGAATAACCCCAAACCCATACTAACTAAATACAACAGAGGAAATGGGGGCATTAAATAAGGAGCAACCCCACATTGCATTCATTCAATTTTTAAAAGTCCAGGCCCAAGGCAAACGAAACTGTCCATTCAATACTCGCGTAGGTAGGGGTGATTACGTTGTCCACCTGCGCAGCCCGACAGCAGCAACGCCAGAGCACCCGAGCGGCCAGCGGAACCACACCGGTGAAGCGCGGCAGAAACACCTTGTTGAGGCAAAACCAGGCAAAACAGGCAAATCAGGCAAAGCAGCAGTATTTCTTGCTCCGTGCTGGACAGAGCAGCCAGCAAATAGTCCTCTGTATTAACAAAAAGAAGGAAACAAAGTTAACCAAGCTACACATGAAAGGCACAAGCAGGTTAACTGCATCAAACGCACTGAGACGTACATACCTATCAGCTTCCTCAGGTGTGATCGCCTGAGGAAGAGAGAAGCGAGCGCGTGTCCACTCGGCAACAGTGGAGGCTAGCAGCAACCTGCAGCTAATTTGCAGCACTGGATATGAACCCACAAGCCACGCACGTTGGTGTAGGGCCTGCAGTTCGGCGTCTGCACCAGCAACGACAAGGCAGAAGGAAGCGGGCGACCAGGAAGTGAGCCCCGGAGCCAGGAGCAAGAGAGGGTCAAGATGGCCACAGCACCCTTTTATAGAGTGCCCTCATGTGGTGATATGCCAACCAAGACCAAGGTGAACAAAACGGCGCAAACTCGCACTGGGAGATGAAAGGTGAAACATCTCAGCCTGCTACAATCTACCCTGCCAAATGCATCGTCACCCCGACGATGGATAAGCCAAAGCCTAAGATACCACAGCTAGCTCCACGGCCTAAAGACGGCAGAAACAGCATTAGACACTGGCCCCGGAACATTTACAGCAACGTGACCAATGCCTCCGACTGATCTCGGGAGATGATGGACATTGGAGTGTTGACCAGCCATCGACCATGCCGTCCGGTGTACTGCCGTGTCACTGGTGCCAGGGTCAATGGCTGATGGAACAGCCAGCTGGGAAGGTACTGAGCCTGCTGCCACAGCAGCAGGGGTCACTGAAGGACCTGATGCAGTCTGGGCTGCATTTGTCCATAACGCTGGCAACAAAGAGGTGGTCTGAGTCGCTGCAGCTAATTGGCTAGGCGCTGCCACAGGACCAACAAGTCACCATCAAATGACAGGTTGTCCTCCAACTGTTGCTGGTCAGGAGGAGATGAACAGGGGGTGGCAGCATCACCTGGGGAACCAACTCCAACCAAGGCCTTCAACAGCGTCCAATGGACTCGTCTGGCTTTGGTGTGGTCACCTGTAGGTGCAATGGTGTACACAGAGCCTCCTTTTGGCGCTTTAAGAACTCTGTACACCACAGAGCTCCACAGATCCTGGATCTTATGGCGCCCTCTCACACTAAAATCTCGCAACAATACCAACTGGCCCACCTTCAGTGGAGCGCCTTGGACATGCTGGTCATGATTCCTCTTTCGGCATTCTGCTGTGACTCTCAACCTCTCTCGGGTGCCTTCAAACACTATCTGTAAATGAGCCTGATGCTCCTGAATCCACTCATGGACACCAACAGGGTCTGGGACTCGACTCAACAGAAAATCAACTGGGAGCCTTGGCTCTTGTCCAAACATTAGGAAGAATGGGGTCTCACCACTTACCTGATGGGGCGTAAGAATACAGCACCTGTGGCAGGCAAGAGTTCCAGTGCCGCTTCTGGGACACAGGGAGGGTACGCAGCAGGTTGTAAAGGGTACCATTAAACCGCTCACACTGACCATTGCCAGCTGGATGGTATGGAGTTGTGCTGGATTTCTCAATGCCATAAAGGCCACAAAGCTGCTGGATCAGGGAGCTCTCAAAGTTGCGGCCCTGGTCAGAATGTATACGGGCAGGGACCCCAAACTTTGAGAACCACTCCATCACTAACACCTGAGCCACAGTGGAGTCTCATTGGTCACGAGTAGGAACAGCCAGTGTATATTTACTGAAAACATAAGTAAGAACAAGGACATTTTCAATTCCATTTTGAGTGGGTTCCAACACGGTGTAGTTCATGGCCAGGATCTCAGAGAAGCCAGCAAATGCCCCATGAAACGGACAGCAGGTAGGTTGTCCTTAGCAACCTGGCACCTCTCACAACTTTGACACCAATGTGCCACATTGGAGGACATAGCTGGCCAGTAACACTGCTGTCGCAGCAGCTCCAGAGTTCGCTCAACACCCTGATGGCCATGCCTCTGATGGACCTCTGTCAAAACCTCTTGTTTTAGAGAAGCAGGCAACAACAACTGAAAAACAGACTCCATCCCTCTCTACCAAGCGGTCCCATTGCCGGAGCAATGCCAAAGCAGGCTGTGACAGCTGCTTTTGCTCCTCATAGTTCGGACGCCACTTCTGTTCCCAAAATGCCAAGATCTCCTGGATAACAGGATCATCTTGCTGGAACACACAGAGGTCAGAAGGCGTATGGTAGGGCAAGGCTATAACAGCCGCTTGTGTGGCTTCAGCATCAGCATTTTTATTACTCCTCCCTGAGCAATACTTGATCTCAAAATCAAATGAGGCAAGCTGTGCTGCCCAGCGCCGCTCGGCAGCACCAAGCTTAGCGGAGGACAGGTGGCTGAGTGGATTGTTGTCCGTGTAGACCAGACATTTATGGCCGAGCAGATACACCCTGAATTTTTAAGTCATGGCCCACTTATAACTCCAGCTTCATGGAGCTATAATTTGCCATGTTGCGCTCAGTGGGCCTCAAACCTCGGCTAGCATAATCGATGGGCCTCACCTTGCCACCCTGCTCCTGTGACAGCAAAGCTCCCAGGCCACCATAGCTTGCATCAACCTCCAAGATGAAAGGGAGGGAAAAATCAGCATAAGCAAGCACCAGTGCATCGGTTTTAAGCATCTCAAAGCTTTGGCGGCACTCCTCAGTCCAGTGCCCCCTGACAAGAGAGAAAAACAGCTTCACTGGATCTTTCCTCTGAGTGTGTGATAGATAATCTGACCGACCGTCTACAAGGTTTAGATGCTCAGAATAGTTGAGTCTTCCTGTTTAGGTGAAGATAAGACTCCAACGAGCTGAACAGGTTCAACTGTCTGTGGAAATTTCAGAGAAAAAGTGAGCACAGTGATGGATGAAAAAACAGAAGTGAATATTTCCACTAGACTCTGCTGAAGCTCTTTACCTCTGTTATGAAAGCCATTAGAACTGATCCTGCTGCTTCTCCTGCTGCTAAAGCTGCTGAAATACTGAAATATCACTACAATCAGTAGACCAACTGTTACCACTTATGTTTCTGTTGTCAAACTTTACTTTGACACTGTCTGCACTTTATTCACCCTGGTATTGTAAATATATGTATATATATTGTATGTTTCTTGTTGTGTCTTGTTTGAAATGTCTTTTTCACCTCATGCTGCTCAATGTGCCTTAAATTGCCCCCCGGGGACAAATAAAGTTCTCTGAATCTGAATCTGAAAACAACTGAACATGATTTAATTTTGCAGCTTAATATTTGGACATGGAAAATTCTAAATACACTATGTAAGACAAGATAGAAGGCAGAGTGGGTTAGCCCAGTAATAAAACCAAGCAAAGTACAGTAACAACGCTTCTGTTACCACATGAGCTACAAATGTGTATTTATGCTTATATGTTGTAATGAGTTTGCCTGTGTTGAGCAGTGTAACAGAAGGAAAAAGCTTTAGGAGGCTCTGGGCCTCCCTCACCCTGTGACAGTGTTCCATCCAAATACATGTCTCCTATTGTTCATTCTGCAATGTTTCTATCCAACTCTTCATAATTCAATATATTTAGACAGAATCAAATCATTCTGATATTACTTACAAACATTATGAGACTGTATGTTTGGACAATACTTTTCACATCTTCTGAAGTCAGTGATGTGTGCACTACAGCAAAAAAAGGATTTCAATGGAACAACGTCTACAGAGCCTCTTACAGCTCTTTCCTTCTTCTACACAGTCATTATGACAAGTTCACCACAGAAAGAGATAAAAATATGGACTCAATGTAGAAAAAGAAGCCAAAAATACATTTTAGAAATGAGCCTTCATTATTTTGGCTCATAAAAGGATTTAGTCAAATGAAATTAACTTAAAAAATACATAAAGTACAACTACTCCATCTATGAGGTGTTAACTTTATCACATCTGACACAGCAGCTGCTACTGTTAAAAATCCAAACTCTTTATAACTGTTGCAGGTTTTTAAGATATTTAATAGATGATTTATTTATTAATATGTTTTAATATTTAGCACTGCTGTTTCTTACACAACTACCAATGTATTATTAAAGCTGCTACAAATAAAGCTACTACTACTCCTACTGATAAATGAATGAATTGAGTTGTATTGTAACATGTTCACATCTGCTGAACACTAATATAACAGGTCTTTAGGAGGGTCTACCCCACCCTAACCAAAACCCTCTGACAATGTTCCATCTAAACTTGTGTTCCACTGGTTTCAGGCTCCAGAGCTCAGGAGATGTGAAAGTTTGGGTTGTAAATCACTCACATTAATTCAGACTGTGAGACTGACATAATCAGAGCCCTTTAAAACTGTGCACTCCTGACCTCTAGTGGCTGGAGACAGTGTGACATGCTCTCACGTTACACAATGCATGTTGTTAGACAATGCATGTCTAATGCATGTTTGGACTTATTCATCAGTTAATAAATGTACGTTATAATTTTAAACATTAACTTAAAGGAAAATTGAAAATTTATCAAAGAAAAAATTCTTTAGATAAACAAAAAATTAGGTCAGAAAAAAAATCATCCAAAAAAACTGTACCATTGTACTTTTGATTGGTGTTTACTGTTGTGTACTTTCTGTCATTATACTGACATATGAACCGTGGGAAGAACATGTTGGGATGGAATATTGTCTGTAGACCCTCCTAAAGCCTTTTACTTCTGTCATGGAAGTTATGCCAATTTGGTCTCAATGGACAGAATTATTATATTTAGAAATGTTTTAAATGGTTGAAACACTTAGCTAAATACTTTGGGACTTATGTACTAAGATGCACTAAATCTATATTCACAGTAAGGTTAATTTGTTTTTTCTGAGGTTTTTTTGACTGTAGAAAAAAATGAAAGTTTGAAGGAAGGAGTTGGAAAAAAGACTTACCAATACTTTTTTCTCTTTTAAAAAAGTGCTATTAAATACTACTGAGAGTTCAAACTTATCTAAATACTACAAACAGTTAAACTTATCTTACACACTAAAGAGAACAGAAACTTATCTATATACGAAAAAGAGTTGAAACTTACTACAACCATTTACTAGCATGCTTTTTTTTTTTTAGGAAAGTGTAGATAAAACTTTGAAAGGAGTTGGGGAAAAAACTACCGTTACTTTTAAATACTAAAAGAGTTACAACTTATCTAAATACTGAAGAGAGTAAAAACTGTGTGTGTGTGTGGTACTCTCTGGACTGTTTCGTGCTGGAGGCTCACATCTCTGGGTTGTATGGAGAGTCAGATATCCAGGACATGAAAAACTCCAGTGCATCAAAAGCAGAGGGACGGTGAGCACCAGGCTGGGGGACAGGCCAGAGGGACAAGTGCATGACGTCATCCTGCTGAACGTGGGCCACAGGCTGTGGGAGGACTCTGGACTGGATCATTTTACAGAGACAGAGAGTGGAGGAGAAGGAAGGTCAGACTGGATCAGCTACACCCTTTAGACTGCTGCAGTAGAGTGGGACAAATGTGTGTGGTGACCACTGAGCCAGGATAAAATGCTTCTGACCAACACAAAGACAGGAGGCAGGTGAAAACCAACACTTGTCTTTACATTTAGAGCACTGACCTCCTGCTGGACACTGGCCGGTATGGCCTGTGGAGCAGAGGTCTCACAGCGTCTTCTCGCCGAGGGCCCTGGAGCTGGTCTCCTGCTCCCTTGGTCTCCTCCTGCATACAGCAGCCTGTTACAGAAATGGACACAGAGAGAAAGTCAAGGACCAGGTCAAACTGGTTCACATAAAGTCCTCTCAGACTGCTGCTGTAACATCAGTGGATTCAACACGAAGCTCTGAGGAAACAGAGCAGAGGTGCTGTTACACGCAGCAAACGCCACGTATTTAACAAGTGTGGATGCTGCTCAGGACGACAAATACTGACTCGCTTGACTCACTCACCAGATGAGACAGAGTGAGGTTTACCACCTCGGCCAAACAATGACCTGCTACAGCCCACTCCACAAAGCCCCCATTCACAGCAACAGCCAAGGAAATCACACACGTAACACTCCAGCACACACCTCCACTCCACACTTCCACCATCCACAGCTTTCATCAACATACAACCACTCCCACTGGTCTCTGAACAGCAGCCACACATCAAACTTACTGATCACTTAGCATAAAGCACCGACCGAGGCCCAAACAAACGCATACTCAGCACAACTGTTCAGCATCATCCAGGCAGAGCATGAAGATCTGCAGGAGGACAAACAATCAGTGGGACGGCTGTCTGCAGGACAACCAGAGAAACTGAAGACAGGTGTTTCTGCTGCTCCCAGCAGAGGGACAGAGGCCCACATCAGGACTTTACAGGCAAAACCACATCTCAGCAACTTGGGGATATGATGTGACTGGCAGCCATGGCAACACTGGACAGGACCAAGTTAAACTGACAGGATGTCAATCCTGGAGGTGGGAGGCATTGCCAGTCTGTAACGTTTTACTATCTAATATCTCCACTGACTCCCTTCAAACTAAATGCAAATAAACTCTTTCATGTATAGTAATAAAGGAAAAATCACATTTTTTCCATGAATCCCTCACAGTTCACCTTCAGTAGTGACCATTTGTTCAGAATTCAAATCAAACTAGAAACAAATTTAAAATCAAAAGGAAAATAATGTACACCAGCAAAACAAGTCCATTGTCCACAACATCTTTGTCTTTTCTTGAGGGTCATAACAGTGTGATTGTATTTTGTATTTTTCAACTAATCATAAAACTATTTACAGTTTTATGCCACATGTGCTCGTGAGTGTTGGTTTCCCTTCAATCTTACATGAACATTTTATAATATGTAACCAGTGGAATCACTGAGGTTAATGACAAATTAGGCTCATCAAAACATTAGATATTAAAGCACTAAATCAAACTAAAGATAATCTTCATAATCATATTTCAAATCAGCACAAGCTCATAACAAATCTAACAGGATCCACATTTTTGCCCAGACAGTAAAAGAAAGGAGTCTCACCCTGTTGGTGCTGGTGCTCATCTGGCTCCTGGTGGACTCTCTCCTCCAGCAGCTGTGGTCACGGAGGTGAGAAGGCAGATCACACATCTGGAAGCATTAACACAGAGTTTAGGATGGAGCTCTGCTTAACTCAACACAACTATATTTGACTCAACACTCAACAATAAATGTGTTACTCCCTTCAACCTGCTGAGCTCACTGATGTTTCCCTTCATTAGAAAAACAGTTTTCTACTCTGTGTGGAAATGTCCCTTTTTTTCTCTTTCCTTTCCTAATTTATCTGCTTATTTCTTTATTCATTGCTGTAATATCACATTAAAACTTGACAGTACAGAAACAACAACAACATAAAAAGTCACTGGCCAATAAAATAATGAATGTAGGCTTCATCTACAGAAAAAAAATGTATCTTTAAAAGCAGCAATTTACTGAAGGTGAAGGATGAATGCAAACTAGTGGTGGGCGGATTGATCCAAATATCGATAGTATCGATACCAAGTTGGTATTGGTATTGGATTGATACTAGCCTGGTGAGGTCGATTCTACTTTACACTCCGCTCTTGTTTGCAATGCTGCGGTTTCAGCAAAGAGGAAACAGCCAGGTCGCCGGACTTGCCGCTCCTGTGTCAGCGCAGAGCAGGCACACTTTGCTCCCCCTCCCCCCTCTTGTGTTTAGATGTTGCGATGTCACGTGAGTCACGTGACGTAACTTAGACGCGCAAAGCAAACAAGCAAGTAGCAAGAATTTTAATTAAATTTTTGTATTATACTTTCTCAACAGTACTTGTTTTGATTTATTTACTGGTTTGCGTGCACTTTTTATTTAAGATTTTTCTGAAAAAATTTGATAATAAAGTATTTTCTATTTAATTATATACTGTCCTAATTCTGTCCTGGGTTTTAACTATTTAATAATAAAAAAGGAAACATCACACAAACAACACTAAAGATCATGAAAATTAATTGAGGTTTGAGCAATTCAATGACGCATCCACCTTATTTATTGAAAAGTATTGGTATCGGTATCAGTATCGGCAATACTGGCTCATATTTACTTGGTATCGGATCGATACCAAAATATGCAGTATCACACACCACTAATGCAAACCAGGGCAGTTGCTAGGAATTCTGGGCCCCCTGAAAGAATATCGGTGTGGGCCCCTCTACCCCATTCATTGCCACCTTCAATTTTCTTGTTTTTCAGTGTTCTTGACGGTTCCTGGTGTAATACACTCAATTTGTTTCCTTTTTTACGACGAACGACTTCACAAGTCAGAGTATCATTATGTAAATTATGTATTATTAGTTGTCTTATTCTCATTTCACTGATGAGCAACATCAAATGTTGTGTAGACTGTTTGGATGGGGATCTTAGGTGGCTGCAAACACCTCAGTGTGTCGGTCAGGACACGTGCAGGTCGGTGGAAAATGAGGAACGGGGTCCAGAATGAAGTTTGACTCTTTATATAAAGTTGTGAGTGATTACAGGATTGTGTGTGGTTTCTGTAATACAAACAGTAACAAAATACAATTAGAAATGAAATATAAATCACATAAAATATATACTGAGCCAATTATGTGAATCCAATAAGAGTAACTGAAATACAGCTCAATATTACGTACAACTCAAATTATAATGATCACCCAACGGATCAATCAAACGGCAAATGCAACGTAAACAACAGTGCTTAGCTACGCAGTGAGCTAGCATAAACGTTTAGCGGCAGCTAACTACCTGCCGCTAATTAGTAGCTAATTCTTTATAACCTAACGATTGCTACTGCCCAAAAACGACTGGCATGTTATTACTAACGAAAGATACACGTGTCATAACAACAAAAACTCACTGCTTTAAGACGCACACTGCGGAGTCACTCAACTGTTTTTCTCCGATTGATAGACACGTCTGCGGTGCATTCAAGGACCGCGGCAGTGTGGGAATTTACATGTGCGATCATTAACAGCACTCTTAAGGGAACAGTACTAACAGAGACGACCTTTTGTACATCAAACAACATGCATTTTTTTAAATATAATTTTCAGATCAATATCATCATAAAGACAGAATGCATTCTATTCCTGCAAATACATTTTCAGTTAACCACTCAACAAATAGGTAGTGGGTATTTTATTGTATTTAACAATCAAGCACTGATATGCAAAAAAACAAAGTGTCCTGGCTCAAGATAGTCCACAGGTAAATATGGAGCATTTAACTTAAATGTCTCAGTTTAAGTTTAAATTGGCTTGTTTGTTCAATGTAAGTCTCATCAGAAAGCCCAACGCCGGGCCTTTTTGTAAGCAAATTCGCTGATGAGGTCTTTGAAGTCCAACTGTCGGCTTAGCTGACTTTCAATTGAAAGTCTAGCAAGGCTATTTAGCCTCTCCTGGCTTGTTGTGGATCTGAGATAGTTCTTAACTAGTTTCAGTTTGCTAAACGCCCTTTCTCCACCTGCAACAGTCACAGGTAACGTACAGAAGATTCGGATGGCAACACATACTTCACCAAAAATGCTCTGAAGCTGAAGTTTCCAAATGGAATTCAGCAGTTCAAGGGGAGAGTGGCAGTCTGAAAATGTGGCACTATAAACAGACCTCAAATGTTGCACTTCACTTTCAAAATTAGCACTAAGATCCTGTTTGTATTTGCTTGTTAATGAATGGCAAACTGAGTGAATCTGATAATCTTTTAAATCCTTGATTTTCAGTATTGCAGCAAATTCCTCACAGATATTTGCAATGGATTGAAAGCGGGTGTCCAAGGCACAGATGATGTTATCTAAAGCCACATAGAAAACAGTGTTGCGAAACAGATTTGATTCCATCTCCTGTTAGTTTCCCTCTTCTTCTGACCTCTGACTCTCATCTGCAAAACGTTTTCTCTTTTGCTTGTGGCTGACTGGAAATCCAATGGGAACATCCATAGCTCATCCAAAGTCATCCCATGAGTCGCGAAAGACCTGCATTTCTTCCTTCAGTGCCTCTATATTGGCTGCTTCTACATCTAGTGTAATTTTTCCTGACTGCAGAATTATGTTTCTGTTTTCAATGGACTGCAGTATTTTTTTCCAAACAGTCAGGAGAACAATGGCTTTAAAAGATGTAAAATAACTCCTGAGACCAGTGACCTCTGATTTGACTTCATTAGTCAAGCTGCATCTAGCAAGGATGCTATCCAGGGCCTCAAGGAGTGATGGTAAGTGATTTGCCACTGGTTTAACAGCCGCTATGCGGGCACTCCAACGGGTATCAGACATGCGGTGAAGGGAGCAGCCAGTCTTTTCTTTGAGAATGGCCCATCTCTCTGGGCTGGCACTGAAGATATTGTACAAGCGATTCAAACACCCGAAAAATGTTGAAACATCTGCAGCATGTACTCCAACAAGATTTAGAGTATGTGAGGCACATGGTGAATATGTAGCAACTGGATTTATTTTCCTTATTTCAGCCTGGACCCCTTTAACTTTTCCTGACATGCTCGAGCCATTGTCAAAGCCCTGGCCTCTGCAATCTGCAATGTCAAGGTGCTCCTCTAATGTCTTCAGTATCATCTCTGATATTTCATGGCCAGTCTTGCCACGTAGAGCTACAAGCTCTACAGTGCCAAGGAAGTTACCATTCCGTACATCACCAAGCGTTTCTGTGCTCCCTCTGAATGGCAAAGTTCTTGAGGCCAGAAAAAGAGTAACATCTAATATTCTCTCAAGAATAGCTTTGTTTCTGTCAACTTCAAGTTGGATTTCTTGTTGCAGATGGCTGTCTATCCCTTTTGCTTCCATCAAAGAATATCTCAGATTTTTCCACTTGAGGTAGCAGGTTTTGTGCACCTTGCAACCTTCATGGTCAGGGAATTTGTTGTACATTTTCCGCCATTTGAGATCTGATATTTTGTACCCTTCTTTGGTGTTAAGTGCACTGGCTGATGGTTTTTTTTAAGCCATCACAGGAAAATAACATGCATGGCACACAGTATATTGCCCTTGCACTTTCACTGTACATTAACCAGTCTCTCTTCTGTTTTTCCCGTCCGTTTGTTGACTTTGTATACTCTAAATACTCTGGAAATTTCCTTCCATCTGAATCCTTTGGCATTATCAAGGTCAGATCTCTCTGAGTGGCTGTGGCTAGCTTTATGACAATTATCTCACGATCATGGTCTGTGAGCTTCTCTGGCCATAATCCTGGGTCACATTGTAAATATTCTTTCTCCTTGTTCTCTCTTTCTTGTCTTTCTGCACTTCCTGTGCTCTGACTTTCTTCAGCAACAGCTTTGATCTGCTTCACAATTCCCTTCACTATCTGAAGTAGCCTTGCTTTGGGAACTTGGGCCTGGCTCTGTCAACAGCAACAGTGACATAAATTGAGTTATTAAAAAATGTAGCCTATATTTTGCTATTATATAATTGAAATAGCCAAGGTGTTGATTAATGTCTTAGTCACCGCCAGTGGTACAGCTGTTCACTAATAAACCAAAACAGCCAACCAGTGTCTACATCACTCACTCACCATCAAAGGCATCATTGGACTGCTGTGAGTGAGCATCTGCTGTGGGGTCAAACTCAGATGAAGCAGCCACTGCTGATTCTGGAGCAGCAGAGCATAAAGGTTTATTGTTCCATTATATATATTGTAAACATTAAATGTTATGTTTCATGGAAAAACTAATGCAGAACTAACCTATTCTTGGACAAAATCTACATGGGCTTCTTAGTACCATAGCTCTAGGTGGACAGCTTCACTTTCTCAGGCAAAAAATATTTTTAAACAATTCAAAAGTCAGTGTAAACTGTCCAGAATTCTTTATAGTCTTTTTTACTTTGTTGTTGTCAGCTATTATGGTGTCTTTTATTTTATATTGTTATGAAAACAAACAACAACAACAAATCTTTGAATATTTAACTTCTTGGTATTTAGGCAATTCAAATGTCCCACTAATAACACATTTTACAAGACCACATTGAACACATCATGATAACGTAACTGACCTTCGTCAGATGCTCATAATTACTGAGTAGAACGTGAATGCGTCATAATACAATTCAATGCAGCCTCTGAGTGGGCGCATACTGGAGCACTGTCCGACAGTGATATGTGTGAAACACACAGTCACTGACTGTAGCCCCTGAATTAGTAACGTTCAGTTATAGCTACTCTAGGAACCGTTACTCTACAATGAACTGGCGACTTTTTAAAATTGTTTTAAATGAACTGGTGACTTGTCCAGAGTGTAACGCGGCCAGATGACAGTTAACGCAGGCTCCATCCTGCGCCCCGTCAAACGTAATGTTACAGACAGAAATGAATGAACAAGTAGCCTAATTGTTTCAGCCGCCCTTCACAGAAAAAAAGTTTTTAATGTCCTGGGCCCCTGCTCTGCTGCTCCTACTCCTGGCCTCCTTCTCAAGTCTTTTTTGATGTCCGGACGGTTTTTTCGGGGCCTTCCTAACCCTGCTGGAGTTCGCTCGCGCTCCGCTCACTTGAGGAAGAACGAACAGCGTTGTGGACCAAACATTTTTTAAAAAGGGGCCAAGGGGGTTATTGAAATTATTAAAATTACAATATTGTATGATTGTGGCTTTGTTTTAATTCGGAGTCATTCGTAAGAATATATATTAGTTCAGTGTATGCATAATCATTTTGTCATAGAGGCTACTGGGGGCTGTGTGTGGGCCCTAGCGGGCTGTGGGCCCTTATAATTGTCATCACCTTTCCCCCCTATACGACGGCGCTGTTGTGGACCAAACATTTTTTAAAAAGGGGCCAAGGGGGTTATTGAAATTATTAAAATTACAATATTGTATGATTGTGGCTTTGTTTTAATTCGGAGTCATTCGTAAGAATATATATTAGTTCAGTGTATGCATAATCATTTTGTCATAGAGGCTACTGGGGGCTGTGTGTGGGCCCTAGCGGGCTGTGGGCCCTTATAATTGTCATCACCTTTCCCCCCTATACGACGGCGCTGCTGATATACTGTCCTAACTCCTCATCTGTCATAACACCTATAACGTTGATGTCACACCTATCACTAGAAACGTTTCTTTTTTTTTCCCCATGTCACTTTAGGGGCTCTGTAGTGAAGTGAGACAGCTGATTCTCAGGAAATGTAAATGATTTCTGTAATCACAGTGAAAGCTTTCATACATTATTACTGTCCACATGATACCAGATGTGTGTGTGTTTGTTGTGACACAGATAACTGTGTCACAACAAAAGTTGACATATAACTCCAAATCAACAAAGCCACCTCACAAGATGGAGAGTCTTCAACAGGTTAGCACATGGGCATTCCTGACACATTGTGTTTTCTTCTACACACACATATCAGGGGAGAGCGCGAACGCAGTCCCCCACTACCAGAAATTATGCAGTCGAGATTCACACATTTGGGGAATTCGCAGGGGTCAGCACAGCCGGAGTGCAATGGCTGAGCCTCACCCTGGGTGAACCACCTTGTTGATCATGGTATCTCCCCTGCCAGGTAAGTATGAGCTGCAGCTGGAAGAGAGCGGGTGGTGGTCACCAGGCACAGCGCTCTGGCTGACGGTGCCTACAATGCATAATCCCACATTTCAGCGCCTTGAGCATCAGCTCCCCTTTGTCTGTTACATTTATGGCTGAAAAGACACAAACACTGCTGCAAATAGGCTGCGGCGTGCGGCAAACGCCTAGTTGAGCTGTCTCTTGGGAAAGAAAGCAAAGGCCCATGTGGGACACTTTTCTTGTCTCAAAGATGCCAGCATCCCCACCAACGCCAGAGAGCTTCTGCAGAGCAACACTGCTGTTTTGTGAACAGACTGCAAAAGCTGACATATAACTCCAAATCAACAAAGCCACCTCACAAGATGGAGATGAACCACACTAGTTTAGGGACGATGTTTTTTTGTTTATTCTGAATCAAAAATGGAGATAAAAGGCTTATAGCACCTTGTATTCCCAGGTGGTGTCCCATCCAAGTTCTAACCAGACCCTACTCTACTTATCTTCCGAGATCAGGTGAGATCGGGCGTGCCCAGGGTGGTATGGCATTAAGCAACACCAACCCATATAACAAGTCTCTTTATACATGCTAAAACGCCACTAACAAATCCAATGTTTAATAGAGACAATAATCATCTGGATTTCTCTACAAATCCAAGCACAAGAAGCAATCAAAAATCACCTTATCCACCTGACGAGAATTCTCTGACTATCCATCATCTGATAAAGGCTGTTACTGAGTCTGATCACTTATAGGTCCATTCCTGTCCAACATTGAGTAAGATGTAAGATGTAAGATGGAAATATTTCAAACAGCTACTTTTTGTGTGTGTGCCCAAACACTTTTGGGCTGAACATCATGTTCTTGTGTGCTTAAATATCACATCAAGTTAACAAACAAATCATCTGAACAAAACATTTCATTAAATGAACTAAACACTGACATGAACTACTAACATGTATTGACTTACTGAAAACCTTGGAGGTGATCTGGACTTTCCTGTAGTTTCCTCTTGTCCTTGTAACAGCAGTAGCTCCTCCCTTCCTTGTCAATAATTGTGCAGAAATATCTGAGTGCTTCTTTCTTCCTAAATCATGAGCAAGTCCTGTCCAGTCCAACTGTTTCTGCTCCTGTTTGACTTCTGAACTTGTCTCTGGCTGTGTGTCCACTTACTGCAGCCTGTGACATCAGACTGTAGAATGTTGATACATCAAAGGCATCAAAGGACAAACACACACTCACACACACACACACACACATACTGGTACTTATGTCTTTGTGAGGACACTCTCTGGCATCATGCATTCCCTCGCACTAACTCTCTCTCTCTTAGCATCTCAGACCTATGTCAGTACCTGTGCCTCTGTCAAAGACCTGTACACATATAAAGTCATGTATTCATGTAGTCATCTGTGAATGTGTGTTTGATGAGTGCAAAGTGAAAATGCAGCATGAACCTTGTTTTTGTAAAAGCTTCTCTTGTTTCCTTTGCTTCTTACAACTGTATATTTTTCAACTACTTTCAACAGTAGTTTTCAACATCAGTTCTAAAATCTGCAGACTAACACAGAGGCCACAGAGTTTTCTCCGAAAATAAAGTTGCTGTGAGCATCTTTTGTATTTTCAGAGAAGCTCACCAGGGAGTCCAGAACTGTACCAAGGCATCTGAAGTTTTCCTCAGCTTCAGCATGTTGGCTATCAAGTGAAACTGGCTCTGTGTTCAGATCTTGTTTTGTACTGATAAATAATTATTTATTGATTTATTGATTGTCTTTTCAGATCTCACCAATCACTGAACACATTTGTTTTTATTGTGACATTTATTCCTAATTGCAGCTTTGAACTGATGATCCATCACCTCAGAGGATGCTTTTTTTCTGATTTGTTGTTGTTGTTCCAGATGGTTGAACACTGACACCAACAGTCCCTACAAAGATCCCATTATTCTGTGTTGACTGGCTGTGGATCATCTTTCTTCCTCCTTTAACTCTTCTATGAACAGACACTGCAGCTGGTGTCTCTGTTCACAGCAGAGTGAACTCCTGTAAAGGAGAATAAGTGAAGTGGAAAGAGAAGATGGAGAGTCACTTCTCTCTCTGCCAGGATATTTAGGATTGTTTCCATTAATGATGAGATCCAGTTCTCTCTGTGGAGTAAAGGCCCAGTGACAGAGACCAACACACTTTAAACTGGATCTGAACCAGAAAGTGATGCTCTGCTCTACAGTCGCTTGGCTCTCAGTCAGAGGCAACGTGTTATTAAAACCAGGTAAATGAGGGAAACTTTCACAGGTTTTACATGATGAAACAATGAAAACCACTGGGATGGAGTCAGCAGAAATAGGCGGAGGAGCTCTTTATTCAGGACAGAGACCAACAGCAGAGGAAAGTAGAGCTCCAAGAGTCATTAGCATCAGAGAACAAGTATCACAGAGTGTCTGCAACTTTACTGTGAATCATCCACTGCTGGAGGTCACAGCTCAGAGTGGAGAGAGAGCTGTGTAATGTGCTGTCAGATTCAGAGCTTAAATCAATACACATCTTTTCTCAACTGTATCCTGATACTGGATGGATGGAAAGTCACGTTGGCACTTTCAGACTTTCTACTTGTTTTGTAACTGACAAGAGTCTGTGGAAAATCATGATGCAAAGAGGAAGAACCATAATAACTCTACAAACCCTCTGATCATCCCAACAGCAAATTCACTAATGGACCAGGGTTCACACATTTACAGTGTGAACCATGTGTGAATGCATTACACCATCACACTGAAGCTCCACTCTGGCAGGTGAAAAGTAGCAGCTGACCTGCAGCATGTGGACAGAAGGAGGAATATATCTGTCTACACCCTGCAACAGTAGAGTCAGTGGAGAACTGGACTTGGGATCTGGGAAAAAAGGATAGGATGGAAATAAGAGATGATAAAGAGATGACTGTACAACTGTGATTTCATCAATTTGAGGTAACACTGAAAAAATGGGACCATATGAGAAAAATAAAGAGTGTAAACAGTGATAATTGTTTTGTACTGTAGAGAGAACAGCAGTCGTCTCTGCCTCTTTCCATGGTGCTGACTGAGAGCTTGTTAATGCTTCACTTCACAGTCCACATTGTTTGGAGTTGAGGAAAATCTACAGCAACAGGATTAAAAATAAAGTAGCAACTCTCATAAACATTCAAATGATTATTTTTTAAACTAATTGTCTTCATCCTGTGTTGCAAATAATAATATGTGTGAACTTCATTATAGAGGCTAATGGGCTCATTATTGGCTAATTGCAGCAGGTTACTGCCATCAGCCTGGAGGCCACTTTATGCTACTTCCAACAGGATTTCAGCAGATACATTAACATGAATGTTGTACACACTGTGTACAGTTCAGCTGCTGCTGTCCTTGGTGCTGAATTCACCAACCCAGCTGAATGGTCCTGAGTGAACAGTGAACACATGAATATCTCTTTGACCAAAAGCAGCTTCAGTTCCTGCAGACAGTCCCTATGAGGAGTAGTAGTTAGTTGAGTGGAGAAGCACTTTTATTTGTGGAGCATCTATCAAATCAGTCCAGAGTGAGTCCTCAGGGTCTAAAAGATCTCACAGCTTCTTCTCTCAGTCAACACAGCCTCAGATTCATCAACATCAGCTTGACACACTGACATCCAAAGGTTTGCTGGAGGACAGAAACACTGTGGGCTGGAAATGAATTATGAAACAAGGCTCTTAGAGGTCAGGAGCTTTGAACTCAGCAGTGGACATGAGTGGACTGAACTCTGTAAAATGAATCTGAATTTTTCTCTCTAATGAGAAAATGCAATGTGGAGGACATGTTCTGACAGAGGAGGTTTCTCAGGTTAAAGTCTGTTTCTAGACTTTGAAGAAACCTAAAAATATAAAGATAACACATGGGGCACGGGCATTATGTATTTAAAATCTTTTAAAATGTTCTTGTTTATAATCCTATAGAAAGATTAAAATCACCCTTTAAAAATAAAAGTTGTTACAGATACAAATTTAAATATATTTTTTTCCTAAAAAATATGGTTTAAAAGGGGACCACAGACACAATCGAAGCTTCACTTACTGCAGACTGTGGCAGTGAATGTAGACTTTGCAGGGGAGCAGTAGTAGTGGGTGTTCAGCGGTAGTCAGTGGTAGACTTCAAAGTCTTTTCTATACTTTGTAAAGTCTGCTGCAGTCAGCGGTGCAGCGTAATGGGCTCCCCTGCAGTAGTAGTGGCCGGTCTGCAGTAGTGGAGCACAGGGGAGCTGCAAAGTCTTTTCTATACTTTGTAAAGTTTACTGCAGCTGTGGGTGAGATCTGATCCTCAAAGACCACAGGTCTTATTTATAAACAGCTTGGCGTCTCTGTCATGTCACCATGATGTCATCAGTTGACCTGCCTTTGATGTTAAAAGTATTAAAATTATGGAGCTTCATCTAAGCTCTCTATATTACACACAATAAAAAACTATGGTAACATTTTAGAATAATGATCATTCATATGACATGCATAAGCTATTACTAGATATTAGTAGCTAGTTAACTAATCATGAACAATACACTTATATACATTTGTAAATGATTTTAAAAACATTTATAACTAAAGCTGTGCAACATTTATATATGATTTAGACATTATTAATAATGCTGTGCCAACATTGTTTGTACATGTTTTATTTATCATCAACTAATTTTTAATATGATCAATCTTATTAGTAAATTATTGGTGAAATAGTGTAGATGTGTTAAAAAACCTACTGTACCATTATTTGTTTATTCATGTTTAACAGATGATTTGTTAGGTATTCAATAAAAAATCTTAATCAAATCAATCCACACAGTCTCTCCACAGCTTCAGCTTCATTTTATGCTGACATGAATTGCATTTAACCTTCCTTTGTAGTATATTTTTCTTTTGCAGCCATTTAATCGGTTTGTGGTGTTTCTTGGTAGTTTTTTCCCTTCTGTCAGCTCTCTCAATTTACTGGCCAAACCAGGCATTTTAACATTTCACAAAAATTAAACCTCCAAGTTCACTGCCTACATTTGAATGCATATCCTGTATTTATGAATGAATGGATGGGCCCGCCAGAAAACTTCAATGTCCCACAAGGCAGTTCGACATGTTTATATGTCTGTGTGTTTAGAGAGCTGTTAGCAACGTTGCCAGGTGTATGACAATTACCATATTTTGTGGAATAATTGTGCCCTTTGTACTATATACGATCGGTGATGTCAAAAGTCCCATAATGCACTTTAACCCTGTAAAACCTGACACATCAAAAAATTACCAGAAATTTCAAATTTTTGGAACTGAGATGTTTATTAAACCTTTTAATAAAATAAAATAAAAAAAATTGCCCTTTCATTTTGTTTCTGAGATTGGGCGATTATGGCAACTTTTTGCTCATGACAATGTTAACTTTAGATATTAAACCAAATTTTGCCCATAACATTTAGACAATATAGAACATTTTTCACACTGCTTTGTTGTCATACCATCTTACAATATCGTGGTTCACTCTGATGGCAGAAAAAGTCACATCTACAGCTCAGAGGAACGATGCAACAAATTTACAACACCTAAACATCACACTGTCTAAATAGTTTCTAACATGCATATTTTCTTTCTTTGATAGTATATTTTACATTAGTGCTTTAGAAATGTTCATTGTGTCCCTGAACGCAACACCGCTTTTAGGCAGCACAGGCAGCGACAGCAGAGATTACTCATTTCTGCTGTTGTTTATGACTCATATACACTTTCCCTCAATATTTTAACATTTCCCATCTGGCAACGCGGTCCGTTAGACATTCTGAGGCTGGAACAAGAGCTAAGCGTTCCAAGCGACCTTCGACTATTGAAGACGGGGAAGGAGCTGGCAGCAGCAGGGCAGGTAACGTTAAGCTGTTACAGTAACGTTACAAGTCCACAGTTCTACATTCATGTTTGCTGGTTAACTTATTTGTTTACTTATTTTACCAATCTGCTAAACTGTCTAATCTGCTAAATCAAGCAAGCACTAACACTAATCGGTTTTTAGCTAGTTAGCTCTCTTAGCTATATCGGCTAGTCTAGCTAACTTTATCAACAGGTCAGTGTGGTTTGGATAGTTTTGCTAATCCCACATGGTGAATGCAGATGCAAGGGGATAAGCTATCGTAACATGAAACACTGAAGAACTTGTGCTTGTTATTAAGCATAGTAGTAATTGTTTTAGCTGGTGTGATAACTAGAGACGGGAATCAGTTCAGGTTGAGAATCGGTAGTAAACCGCTCTGGCGAGCTAGCTACTACATTTTCTATCAATAACCCCGTTTTCATGGACAACTTTTTTTAAAATTAGAACGATTAAAATTGTTTTGAAAAAAGATGTCCATGTAAACGCAGTTATATGAATTGAGAAACTGCAACCTGTTGACCTATAAGGTCAGCAAGCATCCTCCTGTCTGATTCTAACTGGCTGATTTATGGAGGTTTTTCTCACATAAATCAGGAATCAATAAGGGAGTCATTAAAGAATCAGATCAATAAGCAGAACTGATAATAGCTTTGATATCCATAACATTTTACCAATTCCCATCCCAAGTTATAACACAATGTTATAGTAACAATCACTTTTGGTTAACTAGCTGCCACTGGTCCTTTCTGTGTGGTTTCAGGTAACCTAACGCCACCGTCTCCCACAGCTGTGCACACAGGCCAAGGAAAAAGATGATGCACAATCCCCCCCAAAAAATAGAGGAGTTGACCAAAGTGAAGGAGGCCCTGTTGGCAGAGCAAACTATTTTTAATCTGTATTAACAGTTTTGAATGTGAGGGCTGTTGAAAAGCACTTCATTGTTATTGCTATATGTTGTTTCATAGCACATTGGTTGCTGTGCTTATTTTAATAAAATGTTTTATACTCTTATACTCTGTACTCCTAATTCTAAGTCACTGTTTGATGTCACAAAGAAGGATGGATCCCAAAGTTGTCTACAACATTTATTACATGTGATGAGAACCTCTACAAATCTTTAGCAAACATTATTAGATATTTGTTAATGATGAATATGGTTCACTTTAGATTAAGGGACATAAGAACATCTGCAAATGATTTATAGATGTTTTATGAATGTCTAACAAATCATTTGTTTCAACATGAAAGGACAAGTTAGTAACTGCTTCGTATCTGTATTTATTAAAGCCAGATCATTCACAAGAGGTGAGTAAAAGGTCCACAAATGATTAATAAACATTAACAGACATTTGTAAATAATGAAAAGTCTTCACTTTAGATTAGGGGACATAATAACATCTGCAAATGATTTATAGATTTTTTTTATGAATGCCTAACAAATCATCTGTTAAACATGAATTAACAAATGGTGGTACAGTGGGTTTTTTAATACATCTACACTATTTCACCAATAATTTACTAATAAGGTTGATCATATTGAAAATTAGTTGATGAATAAATCATGTTCAAACAATGTTGACACCACATTTTTAATAATATCTAAATCATATATAAATGTTGCACAACTTTGGTTGTACAGATGTACAGACTGAACTATCTGTTCAACAGTGAGAGAGTTTCTCTAACAGGAGGAGACTCTCTCTGCTACACTCTACACAGAGACACTGAGGAATCAGACCACCAGAGGTCAAACCCAAACCCAGGATACAGAGGTTCAGTGAATGTGGTGTTGAAGGTGTAGAGGTGGATCAGTGAGTCAGAGGAGACTCTGTAGAAGGACAGAGAGCCAGCAGGACAGTCCACATACACTGCTACTCTGTGAGAGACAGAGGAAGATGATGAAGAGGAGGAAGAGGAGGAGACAGGTGTTGCTCTGTTATTGTGCCAAACAGAGTAACCACCATTAGAGCAGTAAAGGCACCAGGACTTATCGTTCCATCCAAACAAACAGTTTTCTCTGCCTCCTTTCCTACTGATTCCCCTGTAACTCACTGATATATAAACTCCTCCTCTCCACTCGACCTCCCAGTAACAGCGACCAGTCAGACCATTACTACACAGCAGCTGAGGCCACTGGTCAAATCTGTCTGGATGATCAGGATATGACTGATCCTCCTCCACATGTGTCACCTTCCTGTTGTTGTCAGACAGTTTGATCTTTCTGTTTACTGTGTTTGTGTCGATGGTGAGTTCACAGAAATCTGATGGAGAGAAGAAGACACAACACAGCTGCAGTTATTGATCTATCACCTGATCATTGATTGACACTTTGAAGATGGTTGAATGTGAGCTGCTTTGTTTTCAGGAATCAAATGAAAACCACACTTACACTTCCTCAGACCTGGTCTCAACCATTGGACTCCACCAGGCTCCACCCTGAAAGGAGGAGTGGGGTCAGACCAGCACATTCTCTTTCAGCATGCAAACATGGACATTACATGGCTCTCATACACACATGGTTTGATTATTCTGTTCATTCAGCAAAGAGACAAAGGACCTGGAGTCCTTATCTTGGAATTATACAGAGCAGGGAGGTGACATGGAGGAAAGATTTCATCATTTGTCTTCTCCATTTGATATCACTTTTGGTGTCAGACACAACAAAAGATCTCAGAATGACATGATCAGGATCTCAGAGAGGTTCAGATGATTATTGATCATGGATATTTTAGAAGACAGAGACATGATCAGAGACCTGATTTCATTTCCTCTTTGGTTTGAGACACTGGCAGACGAATGTCTCTGAGATGGTCTTATTATTGTTGGGATGTTATTATTAGTGTGTCAGCACTGAACAGGTATCTAAAGTCTTTGGGGTTGTTGTGGTGAAAGCACTCTGAGTGCTCAAAGTGGCTCTGTTGGTTCAGGTGCAGTTCAACCAGCTCCAGATCAAATGTTTCCACGCTGGCTTTGTGCTGATGCAGCATGAAATCCAGTCTGAGAAAGTCCTGCTCAGGTCACAGAAAACAGCTGACCACACCTGATTTAATGATTGTCACATATTTTCTCTTAAATATGACACAGTGAGTCATGATGAGATACTGAAGTCAGAATTAAAGAAAACCCCTCTTTGTGTTGTTGTTGAATTCAAAGCACTTCTGTAGAGATCTGTCATCAGCTGTGACACACTAAATGTTTCCAGCTCTTCCTCCTCTATCACACACTGTCTGTGGCTGCAGCAGGCCTCTCCATACCTGAGGGTGTCCAGTCTCCAGTGTGGATCCTCCAGTCCAGCAGACAGCAGCTTCACTCCTGAATCTCCTGGATGATTGTAGCTCAGGTCCAGCTCTCTCAGATGGGAGGGGTTGGAGCTCAGAGCTGAGGCCAGAGAAGCACAGCCTTCCTCTGTGATCAGACATCCTGACAGCCTGCAGACACACACAACATCACACAGGAACCCTCTGTCAACACCTGCTGGTCTGTTCTGTTGTTCTTTTTTGTTCATATTTTTGTTTTTGGTTCTGATCCATTTTGGTCCAGGTTCAATAATTTTAAGGCAAATTCCTTAAACATCATCTGTAGGATTAAAAAAATCAACAACTGAAACAAAAACAAGAGAAATTATGAATAATTGAGTCTAGAAAGTTCTGCTGAACTTTAATAAAATTTACTTTGAACAATCCTACACAAGTTGGCTGTTTATCCACTGATGTAAATCAGATATGAGCAAATCATCAGGTAAACAGGTTGATGGATCCTGACCTGAGAGTCTCCAGGGTACAGTGTGGACTCTTCAGTCCAGCAGACAGAAGCTTCACCCCTGAACCTTGCAGGTCATTGTTACTCAGGTCCAGGTGTCTCAGACTAGAGGACTGGGAGCTGAGAGCTGAGGACAGAGCTTCACAGCTTCTCTCTGAGAGGTTACAGCTGCTCAGTCTGAAGAGGAAACAATGAAGAAAAAGTCAAATAACATCTGTGTTGAAAGGACAATCAAAGGAACAAAACTCTCAGTTTGCTCTGCAGCTCACAGCAAACTAACAGACCTGCATTTGAAAACTGGGCCAAACATGGACATGTTTTGTTCTTCAGGCTCTCAGTACATTCACTTTAAAATATAATAATGGATACTACAGTCAATGACTGCAAAGGATTTTACACTAAATATTAAATCTGATGAGTTCGTTTCACTTCATGTGTATTTGTCCAGTTACTTTTGAACCACTAAAAGGGCTGAATCTCCCACACAGTTCTTTCTATACTGATGTCAACCTGCTCAAATTAAAGCTGAGACCTGGCTCTTTAATGTAGGATCCATTATTTTAATTCAGATTCAATGTGATGAAGCTCAGAGTCTGAAGAACAATAACTGTCCAAATAGTTCAGCTCTTGACTGTAGCTGTGTTAATGTTGGTACCTGATTTTACTTAGTTTGAATCCTCTGATAAAATAGTTTATTAGTTGTAAGTACAGGGCAGCTGTGTCTCAGCAGGTAGAGAGGTCTGTCCATTAATCACAGCTCTCCCTCCTGTCAACATCAAGTGTCCTTAGGCTAAAAACCTCAACCTCAAACCAGCCCTGGTGGCCAGACCAGTACCTTGTATGGTAGCTGGCTGCCATCAGTGTGTGTGAATGTAAAGAGCTGTGGGTCTCGTTTAAACCACTTTATAACAAAGCATAGATGAGCTTGTGTATCTCAGTCAGAGTTTATATATGTGAATCTGGATAAAAACAAAATAGACAGAAAAACTCAAAGAATGTAGAAACTGTGAAAATCATGAGATATGGGCCGCTCTAAAGTCAGCATTGATGGATTCAAGAAATATCATTGCAATCATTTCAAACAAACTGGAACATGCAGTCATTTCAAACAAACTGGAACTTGATCTGACCTGAGAGTCTCCAGGGTACAGTGTGGACTCTTCAGTCCAGCAGACAGAAGCTTCACCCCTGAACCTTGCAGGTCATTGTTACTCAGGTCCAGGTGTCTCAGACTAGAGGACTGGGAGCTGAGAACTGAGGACAGAGCTTCACAGCTTCTCTCTGAGAGGTTACAGCTGCTCAGTCTGAAGAGGAAACAATGAAGAAAAAGTCAAATAACATTTGCGTTGAAAGGACAAGCAAAGGAACAAAACTCTCAGTTTGCTCTGCAGCTCACACCATCTACTAGTTAAGCTGCTATAGCAGGGGTGGGCAAACTGTTCCACAAAGGGCCGGTGTGGCTGCAGGTTTTTGTTCCAACCAAGCAGCAGCACACCAGACTTGACTCATTTAATCAACTGATCTCAGTCTTCAGACAGTTGATTGGTCACACTGTGTGCTCTTCATTGGTTGGAACAAAAACCTGCAGCCACACCGGCCCTTTGTGGAGCAGTTTGCCCACCCCTGTGCTATAGGCTTAGACTGCCAGGGGACTTCCCATCATGCACAGAGCTCTCTCTCTATCTGTACTCATTCATAATTACTAATTAAACTTCTTCCCGTTCCTGTAGTTTTGTTCTTTCTCTCCTCTCTTCTGCTGTTGCTCTCTGCAGGTTCATCTGCTCTCGGAGTTGTAGAGTCTGGATCTGCAGCTGTCTTAGCAATTTCAAGAGTGTTGCATCCCTCTGAAAGACTTTTTACAACTTTTGACTTTTCAGAGTCAGTTAAAGCTCTTTTGTAGTCCATTTTGCCCGAGGAAAAGAAGCAGCCTAATAAGTATGCACACCTTGATATAAGGTGTTGATCTGCTTAGGCCACACCCTCCCTCATTACACAAATACACATCAGCTGATATGCTTGAATCCAGTAATAATTCAAGTTTATATAGCTTGGAGTTGGAACATAAGTATAAAAATGATGATTTGGTCAAAAAACTTACTTCCCTAATAATTGTGCACACAGTGTAGTTCTTCTGTTGTTGTTGCTTGTATTGACCCCTTCCTGTATATATTGTATTTCTTTTCCAAATTTATTTTTCCTTTATAGAGTGTATTTATTGTCTCCTTCTGACTGCTGCTACAAACGAATTTCCCCATGGGGATTAATAAAGTATCTCTATCTCTATCTATTGCTATTGGTTCTATTACTAATCATGCTATTGTTCTCTTATTACTTTTAATATTGCTGTCTTCATGAAACCTGCATTGTCCTATGTTCTCTTTCCTCCCCTCCCATCCTTCTTTCTCTCTCTCTCTCTCTCGACCCAACCTGTTCCTTTAATCCCAATGACATGTTCCAATCTTTGTAATAGAATATTGTGATCAATAGTGTCAAATGTAGCACTGAGATCAAGTAGATCTTACACTAAATATTAAATCTGATGAGTTTGTTTCACTTCATGTGTATCTGTCCAGTTACTTTTGAACCACTAAAAGGGCTGAATCTCCCACACAGTTCTTTCTATACTGATGTCAACCTGCTCAAATTAAAGCTGAGACCTGGCTCTTTAATGTAGGATCCATTATTTTAATTCAGATTCAATGTGCTGAAGCTCAGAGTCTGAAGAACAATAACTGTCCAAATACTTCAGGTCTTGACTGTAGCTGTGTTAATGTTGGTACCTGATTTTACTTAGTTTGAATCCTCTGATAAAATAGTTTATTAGTTGTAAGTACAGGGCAGCTGTGTCTCAGCAGGTAGAGAGGTCTGTCCATTAATCACTGCTCTCCCTCCCGTCAACATCAAGTGTCCTTAGGCTAAAAACCTCAACCTCAAACCAGCCCTGGTGGCCAGACCATCACCTTGTATGGTAGCTGGCTGCCATCAGTGTGTGTGAATGTAAAGAGCTGTGGGTCTCGTTTAAACCACTTTATAACAAAGCATAGATGAGCTTGTGTATCTCAGTCAGAGTTCATATATGTGAATCTGGATAAAAACAAAATAGACAGAAAAACTCAAAGAATGTAGAAACTGTGAAAATCATGAGATATGGGCCGCTCTAAAGTCAGCATTGATGGATTCAAGAAATATCATTGCAATCATTTCAAACAAACTGGAACATGCAGTCATTTCAAACAAACTGGAACTTGATCTGACCTGAGAGTCTCCAGGGTACAGTGTGGACTCTTCAGTCCAGCAGACAGAAGCTTCACCCCTGAACCTTGCAGGTCATTGTTACTAAGGTCCAGGTGTCTCAGACTAGAGGACTGGGAGCTGAGAACTGAGGACAGAGCTTCACAGCTTTCTATACTGATGTCAACCTGCTCAAATTAAAGCTGAGACTTGGCTCTTTAATGTAGGATCCATTATTTTAATTCAGATTCAGTGTGATGAAGCTCAGAGCTCAGAGATGATGATAAGGAATTAAAGAAGAGAGGAATTTATTTTCCGTCCTGCTGAATAAAATAGCAGAGTCTTTATATAATGATGAATAAATCCAACTATCTATACACTTACAGAGCTTTGTTAGAGGCTTTGACAACTGGCAGCAGCTTCAGAAGAGCCTCCTCTGAAGCAGAGTATTTCTTCAGGTCAAACACGTCCAGATCTTTTTCTGATGACAGTAAGATGAAGACCAGAGCTGACCATTGAGCAGGAGACAGTTTTTCTGTGGAGAGACGTCCTGAACTCAGGGACTGTTGGATCTGCTCCACTAGAGAACGATCATTCAGTTCATTCAGACAGTGGAACAGGTTGATGCTTTGCTCTGCAGAGGGAGTCTCTTCAATCTTCTTCTTGATGTACTGGACTGTTTGCTGATTGGTCTGTGAGCCACTTCCTGTCTGTGTCAGCAGACCTTGTAGGAGAGTCTGATTGGTGTGCAGTGAAAGACCCAGGAGGAAGCGGAGGAACAAGTCCAGGTGTCCATTTGGACTCTGTAAGGCCTTGTCCACAGCCGTCCACAACAGTTCGGACTTTTTGGAGGCTGATTGTTCTTCTGACAGCAGATTGACTCCAGACTTTATGAAGGTCTGATGGACATGAAGAGCAGCCAGAAACTCTTGAAGACTCAGATGGACGAAGCAGAACACCTTGTCCTGGTACAGTCCTCTCTCCTCTTTAAAGACCTGTGTGAACACTCCTGAGTACACTGAGGCTGCTCTGATATCGATGCCACACTCTGTCAGGTCTGATTCATAGAAGATCAGGTTTCCTTTCTGCAGCTGCTCAAAAGCCAGTTTTCCCAGAGACTCAATCATCTTCCTGGTCTCTGGACTCCAGTGTGGATCTGTCTCAGCTCCTCCGTCATACTTAACGTTCTTCAGTTTGGACTGAACCACCAGGAAGTGGATGTACATCTCAGTCAGGGTCTTGGGCAGCCCTCCTCCCTCTCTGGTTTTCAACACATCCTCCAGAACTGTAGCAGTGATCCAGCAGAAGACCGGGATGTGGCACATGATGTGGAGGCTTCGTGAAGTCTTGATGTGGGAAATGATCCTTCTGGCCTGTTCCTCCTCTCTGAACCTCTTCCTGAAGTACTCTTCCTTCTGTGGGTCAGTGAACCCTCTGACCTCTGTCACCATGTCAACACACTGAGGAGGGATCTGATTGGCTGCTGCAGGTCGTGTGGTTATCCAGAGTCGAGCAGAGGGAAGCAGTTTCCCCCTGATGAGGTTTGTCAGCAGCACATCCACTGAGGTGGACTCTGTAACATCAGTCAGGATCTCAGTGTTGTGGAAGTCCAGAGGAAGTCGACACTCATCCAGACCATCAAAGATGAACAGAACCTGGAGCTCTTCAAACCTGCAGAGTCCTGCTTCTTTGGTTTCAGTAAAGAAGTGATGAACAAGTTCCACCAAGCTGAACTTTTTCTCTTTCAGCACATTCAGCTCTCTGAACGTGAATGGAAATGTGAAGTGTATGTCCTGGTTGGCTTTGTCTTCAGCCCAGTCCAGAGTCAACTTCTGTGTTAAGACTGTTTTCCCAATGCCAGTCACTCCCTTTGTCATGACTGTTCTGATTGGTCCATCTCTTCCAGGTGAGGCTTTAAAGATGTCTTCTTGTCTGATGCTTGTTTCTGGTCTGGCTGGTTTCCTGGATGCTGTTTCAATCTGTCTGACCTCATGTTCATCATTGACCTCTCCAGTCCCTCCCTCTGTGATGTAGAGCTCTGTGTAGATCTGATTCAGAAGGGTTGGGTTTCCTGCTTTAGAGATCCCCTCAAACACACACTGGAACTTCTTCTTCAGAGCAGATTTAAGTTTACGTTTACAAACTGGAGCAACATGTCCTGAATGAACAAACAAGAAACAACATCAATGACAGATTTATGAAGAAAGCATGACATGTTCATCCCCCTAAAGAACACACATGAACATATGTCTCTCCATGTCTTGAGACGTTAGTAAATGTCCCATTTGTCCATCATGTTGAATCTTTAGAGAAATCCTCTTACTGCTGTGCAGACAGTCAGCCAGCTCCTCCTGCTTCATTCTCCTCAGGAAGTTCACTGTGATCTTCACAAAAGCCTCTCTGCTGCTCCTCCTCTGCTCTTCGTCCTCACCATCCAACACCTCCTCATCCTCCCTCTGACTCTCTGAGCATTCTGGGTAATCCGGACTCACAACCTTCTGGATCTTCTTCAACTCCTTCTTCACAAAAGTGACAATGTTCTCCTCCAGCAGCTGGAACAGAAAACTATATGAATGACACAATCAAAGTAAAACCATGGAGCCAAACATCAGATCCATGTTGGACACACTGACAATCCACTGCTCTAAAAAGTGCAGCATGGAGATTATTGTCAACACAGCAGATGTCAAAGTAGTTGTTGTCCATGTACAGACCATAAATATGGAGTCCAGGTGTGTTTGATGCTGCTGGGCAGACTGAGCACTGGGAACCTCTGAGCTCTCCTGGTCCACTCTGTGGAGGAATCATGAAGAATTAGCTCACATTATTTTTGCAGCATCTGTGAGCGTTTTATGCTTTGTACACAAACAACAGCTGCTTTTATGTTCTGTGGTGACTGTCCTGATTAAAGCAAACACTACTGTGCTGTGACATTTTCAATGAGAGGAAACAAGCAATCAGTTCTGTACCTCATGACCTAGAGTCATCACAACAAGTCCACCTTTTAAATGACGAGTTTTAAGGACTCACACTGGGTTTGACAGAAGTCTCACCTCTGCTACAGGACACTAACACAAACACTGGAACTGGATAGGTGCTGAGTTACAGGGAGTTTTAGTTCTGATCTGAATGACACATATAAGAACATAAGAAGTGCTTTTCTTGAAAAGAGAAACATCAACTTTGCCACTAAAGCCTGTGTTTCAGCCTGATCATGTTCATATACTGTGTCATTCATGAAGCCTGGAGACAAAACACAATCATTTCATCTTTCATAGAAGATCAGTTATACAGGACAGCTGTCTGATACATTTTAAACTCAGCTGCAGCTCACTTCTTTGCAGCAGAGGGAGGCTGTCCTTTGAAATCAATGAGGCGACCCTTTGACCTGTCACTCTTCATGGACACACAGCTGGGCTCAGGTCCATGTTCAGGTCCAGGTCCAGCAGAGTTTGGTGTGTGCTGCTGCTCTGGCCTTCAACACAACACACACAGAGCTTTGAGTGTGAATAATGATGGTGCAGTGATGTGAGTGCTGAGCTCTGACATGGAGAAGAGTCATGGACAGTTAGAGATCCTCATCTCACCTCTGAGCTTTGGTCTGGATCTCATGGTCCCCACACAGACTGCTTTTAGGGGGAGGGGCTCCCTCCTCTCTGTCCTCACACTGATTCATGATGCTGAATTCACATCCACATCAGCTCACACACACTTTCTACCTTCATCTGGAGAGAAACACAAATCATTCATCTACATATCAACTGAAATCATCCTCTCCATCATTTGTCCTGTAGAAATATCAGCTGCTCCTCCACTGATTGGCTCTTCTTCAGTCTTTCATATCTTTCTCACACGATTCAGAGACGACCATTTCCATTCACTGACACACACATGGACTGAGATACACTGATTTTATCTGACAATCTGTTTGTCTGCAGTGTTTCTGTAGAAAATGACTTGATGAAACAAGCTGCAGGTGATTATTCCACACAAAACAACTGAGACTCAGTTCATTTCTCCTCAATATTATTCCAGGGGCCCTTTTAGTTGGGGCCCCTGACACTTTCCTGCCTTTTCTAATAGTAAAGTCTGAACTATATGAAGCAGCAACAACAAATCCAAACCAAACCAAACAGCAGAGACACAGATAGACATCAATAAAAACAGTAAATATGTCCTGACAGACAGTTTTTCTGTTTGTACTGTGACCAGCCACAGAGATATAATCACCTATCAGAGCCACTGAGATGCTTTATTGTGAGAGTATTTATGGATTTGGGTCTTTATCATCTAATTCATCAGGTAGAGTTTGTCCTGATAGGACCAGGAGGCCTCTGACTCTGTGGATGGAGTGTTAACTGTCTCTCTGAAAATCACATAGAGCCTGAAAAACCCTGTCAGCCCCTCTGAGCTCAGTCCCGTAGAGTTCATCTAATGACAGAGAAAGTCAGAGCTGTTCTCCAGCCGCTGTCCGGCCGAGCTCAGACCGCATTTAGCGGCTCAGACTGCGGGAGAGCAGCGGCTCAGGTCCGCCTCCTCCACAGGCTGATTCAGGCAGGAAAAGCTGCCTTCAGTCAGCAGTAAGTGGAGCCACAGACTAACAAAGGCTCCGTGTTCAGCTACTGACCATCAGCTCACTCTGCTTCTACTCTGACTCCACCGCTTCTACTGCAAATATCCACACAACATGGCGGATAATGAACACGGACCTCTTCCTGCCTCACCTCGACTTTAGATTGACAACTCCATACAACTAAACACCACAACGTAGTATAAAAAAACACTACAACATCCAAATCCGTACATCAGATAATCCAGGTAACTACAGGAAGTGTTGACGAGTGAAACATTAAAAGTGCGGACATTTACCTTCAGACAGAGAAAATCATCTGCGCCTCAAACTTCGGTGAAAGTGAAAGTAAACTTTCAGTAACCGTCGTGTCATGGTGCGCTCCTGTCTATGCGTCATTGGAGCAACACAGTCACGTGTCAACGTCCGCTGACCAGGAGCGACTCCAAACCACCAACTCCCTCTTGTGGTGAAACTACAACATTACAATGCCTGTACTATTTATATTGGGCCACACTACTTAGTTATAAATAAATGGATAGCTGAGAAAACTAAACTATTAATAAGCAGTAAATATGAAGACAAGGGTTCCACTCTGCTACAGATACATGTTGGATTAATATTCTATACAGACTGTAATGTAAATAATTACCAATCATGACAGCTTCTTGCTTCTGTGCTCTGTTTCCTATCATAACTGTAATCTGCTGAGCACACAGTATCCACTAACTGTTCTGTAATCTGAATGCTGTTCCTCTAACATTGTTCACTGCCAACCCTGTTTGTATCATGTTTTATATGCTGCATGTCATGACTTTGTTAATCCAGCACCACTGTAGTAGACACAGGAGTGGAGGTTAGAGTGTGACACAACATCCAGTTCAGTTTTCCCTGACTGATTTTACCACGTTGTCACACACATCACAGTAATGTTTGAGTCTGCTGAAGAGCTAATGAATGAGGAAAATCCTCTCACAATCAACTTTAGAGCCAGGACAGTGTGGGACAAGATGCCACGCCTCCCCCAGTTTTACAACTCTTGGTCTAATGTCACTGTTGATGAGCAGCTATACTGTATGGTGTGTATACATACAGCTGCCACTTCCTCATATGCTTGGAACTTACAAGTCATGTCATGTCATCATCTGCCTGGGTCCAGGCCCAGGTTGCTGGGTCGACTGCTACAATGGCCGCTCGGAGTGGGGTTCAAACCCACCACCCTGAGAGATTGAGTCTCGTGCTCTACCACTGAGCTAACCAGCTGAACTTACAAGTCTACACAGGGAAACCTGATGGAGGAGCCCCTGAGAAAAATCAAGAGTTGTTCTGAAAAACCTTGTTTCATTTGTAAATATGTTGAATGTTTTCCACTGATATCTTGGTTGTAATTGATTTTCTTTTTTTTATTACATTTTATTAAAAAACAAACAACAGCGAGAAGCACTTTAATTCATAAATGTGATCTAACAAAGGTAAAGGGTAAATATTAACCATATATGCTGTTTATATTGCTTGTAATTGAGATGAAATAAACATCTGTTGAGTATTTTAACATGAAATTGTTTGATTGTGTTGAATTAAAAACCCAAAAATGCAGCGGGTCCACAAGACCCACGAACACTGGCTGTGTAACACCACACAAGGGTTAATTGAAGGAACTATGACAACTTGTGTCCTCTGTCCTACACTGACACTGACACAGTCCTCATCTGCTTTGACATCAGCAGAAAAGAGACATGAGACAGTGCTCTTAAGAAGGTGAGTGTTAGGAAGCAGTGATGTGTCGATGGTGTAGAAACGGCTCTTAGAGCAGGATCTTTGACGTGAACGATAGGAGCCGACTCCTGCCTGGAAGCCAGAGCTGCCAGGAGATGGGGATTTGTTTTTGTACTTAAAATGTATTTTTTATTGCACTCTGTTCCATGTTGAGTATAATAAGCCATAAAAAATAATAAACTTTTGATATAATGCATGTATTGTACATTAGTAATTAATTTTACACATAATAGTTATTTTAGTAATAAATTAATTTAAGCAACAACAACAACAAAAAAAAAACTAAGGTGCCATTTGGGAGCCGAAAGAGTCGGCTCTTTTTAATGAGCTGTGCCATAAGAACTGTCTCTCTTAAAAGACCCGTAATTCCCATTACTGTCCATGTCCAAATATTAAGCTGCAAAATTCAATCATGTTCAGTTGTTTGACAACAGAAACATAAAAATGTGTAAGTGGTAACAGTTGGTCTAATGATTGTAGTGATATTTCAGTATTTCAGCAGCAGAAGAAGCAGCAGGATCAGTTCTAATGGCTTCATAACAGAGATAAAGAGCTTCAGCAGAGTCTAGTGGAAATATTCACTTCTGTTTTTTCATCCATCACTGTGCTCACTTTTTCTCTGAAGTTTCCACAGACAGTTGAACCTGTTCAGCTCGTTGGAGTCTTATCTTCACCTAAACAGGGAGACTCAACTATTCTGAGCATCTAAACCTCGTAGACGGTCGGTCAGATTATCTATCACACACTCAGAGGAAAGATCCAGTGAAGCTGTTTAATTCTCTCTTGTCTCTCTTCTCAGATACACCATCACACACCAGCCTGATTCAGCATCACATGGATGTGGGGGATGCTCAGTATATTAACCACGTTCCTACTGGCTGCTGGTAGGAAAGAGTCAACAGATGGAAGAGTAGAAAGACTACATGTTAGAACATGGGATAGCTGAACCAGTGCTCTGCTGCGTCTGTCCATATTATTATATTTAGATTTATAGATAGATAGACATCAGCTGGCTGCAGTGTCATGTACTAATAACCTCTTCATTTGTTTTCATTTCCAGGTACAGAAAGGTCCCATTTTCTTCTTCTGTATCTTGAACAGGTGAGGAATCCCCTGAAGATGAGTTCATGCAGCTCCCACTCTGTCTGTGAGAAGCAGTGTTGGAGCTGGCCTGAGGATGAATGAATGAATGAACGAACTCGCTCAGCTCCAACACTGCTTCTCACAGACAGAGTGGGAGCTCCTCAAACACGAGGACCTGGCTGAACACACAGAAGCTGTACTGAACTACATCAGGTTCTCTGTGGAACATGTGACAACAAAAAGACTCATCCAGGACTTCTCCAATCAGAAAGCCAGGATGAACAGCCACATCCGGTCACTCCTCAGAGTCCCTGACTCCGCCTTCAGGTCAGGTGATAGGTACATGGTACAGCGCTGCTAGAGCTGACCTGAAGAGGGGGATTGATGCACCACACCTTACTCTTTTACTCTTCATTCTCTAAGTCTTTTTCTTCCAAGTATTCAAGTCTTCTGCTGAGAAGAAATTCACAAAGTCAATCAAATACAGGAGATCAGAGAAGTTGAATCCAGAAAGCTTTATTCCTCAAAGACAGAGTTCAGAAGAGTGAGTTTCTCCTGCAGAAAAAACTGATGTTTACCATCTGTGCATCACTTATTATATTGTAAATTGTAGGTCTGTTTCAGACCAAGGGGCATGACTGACCTTGCCCCTTTTTCCATTTCATTCAGAGTGTAATAGTATCTGTGACTTTACTGTAAACATTACATACAAACATTACGGCACATAACTTCATGCGCCACTCAAGAAAGCCTTTGTTGCTTTGAATATCATAGAAGTTTTCCTGAAAGAAAAAAAGAACAAATACTGTATGTTGCTTATTTGCAAAAGAGGGAGTTAAACCTACATATCATTTTTGGAGTATGGGTCTTTCAAAGATGGGAAAAGTGAAACAATCCCAAGGGCATGGAACTCTTTTGTTGCTTTACTAACAGCTCTCCTGCAAGTGGGATTTTTTTTATGTACATATTTTTTTATAAAAGGATATAGGATTAAGTTGAAGCCTCTTACCCTTCTTTTCCATGCATGTGAGCGACAATAATATTAACCAGTAACCGTGTGGTGGAACATTTCAAACTTCCAGTCTCTTCATACTCTTTAATCACAGTCATCTCTGCTGGTTTTGAAGTAAGAATTTGCTCCACATTCTAAAAAAGAAAACATTATAAACATATTTACAACTACACTTAGATCTATGTTGTAAGCAAATACATTCATCTAATACCTGTACATATTACTAGAATTATGTCTAATAAATAATGATTAAAATCTAGTTGTATATAAGTTGGAAAACAATTACATTTTCTGCAAGCACACTGTCCATCAAAGGCTGGCATCCAGAATCACTTGTGTCTCTGCTTAAAGTGCTTGAGACTGACAGTGTATCTGTCAGACTTGGAGAGGAGGAGCCTTCACACCTTTGCTGCAGGACACTTAGATCTGAAGATCACACACACACAAGTATAAGGCAAATAAAATCTAAAGTCCAACACATTAAAACTATATCACATACCTGGCTGGATATCACCTGTCTCAAGACAAAACATTACCATTACCTATAACTCTGCTTACCACAAGTAGTGAGGGTCACATATTCTGTCAGGTCTGAACGATCAGCCAGGTTCATAGATGCTTCAGTAGATGGGAGGTCTGAGATGCAGACAACACATACAGCTTAATATGAACTGATTAAATACTGTACTTTGGAATTCTTATCATCCACTTCTCACAATCACATATTTTTGTCTGTGTCAAGATACAAATCTCTCAAAATATAAGTGCAGCAAAATATGAATTTTTAAACACATCCTCATCCACCTCTGCTCCCTGTTGATCTGTGACTTTCAGTGTTGTAGTCTCTGGGATAAGAAACTTCTGCTGGACTATACCATAACAACTCCACGTTACAACATGTTTACATCTTTATTCATTTAATACTAAACATCTGACTGACCTGCACTGAGAAAATCTGAGAAGCAAGCCTCTTCCAGTTTAATGTCCTTCTTCTTCCCTCCATGTTGTACTTTGATCAACATGTTGGTTTGACATAAAGGAAGAAAATGTCATATGTCTGAGAATAACATGTTCAAGTTAAAGTTTATCCCAACTACACACTGTTAAAATACACGTTTCTCACCGCTGTTCAAACCAGCAAGGCTACAGTTTATAAGCTCAACTGTTAGCATGCTAGCCAAAACTGACTTTTCAGCTGCGTCTGCGCCGTTGAGCCGGAAATTATTCTCTTAAAACACCGACATGCGGTTGCATTGTTGGATGGTTATTTCCAAAACAGTATTAATTACCTTCAAGATGCGCGTCGTCATTAATTTGTGAAGCTTATCAAACAGTTTGTCATTACCATCATACAGACACATCACACGCCACAGACAGTATGGCCGACATTAACGTTTGAGTGAAAGCTAACAGCTCCACAATGGCAGCTAAGGACAGTTAGCTAACTAATGCTGCGGGAGCTACTTGCTCTAAATAATGGAGTAAAAGCAATGGGGTTACGTTCAACATCAAGTTCGCAGTCATTAGCGGTACTATGTAAGTAGATAAAGTGAGAACAATGACAAAATATCACGCATTTAAAGTACTTTCTGATAAAAACCATGCTCTTACCAGCCTTGTGACGACGTTCCTTGTGCTGCTCATGCCGCGATAAAATACGTCGTGAACTCCAGGGACAGAGTTAAAACCAGATCCTGAACACCAGGGAATAAACTCCAAAATTCAACTCGGCCTGGGTGTACACCTTAACACAAACTGTAGTCAGAGTTATAAAATAAACTCCAGAAATGTAACTCTTTCACACTTTTTTTTTTTTTGCCTGACTCCAGATTTTAGTACTTTGTGAATTTGCTGTGTGTTAGTACATGTAGTTGTGTACAGTTCAGCTGCTGCTGCCCTTCGTGCTGAATTCACCAACCCAGCTGAATGGTCCTGAGTGCTTATTGTTGTAATTCATTTGGTATTTTTGAGAAGATTGAATATCATTAGTATGAGTTATGTTTTGGTTAATGTTAGGCTTTCAGTTATGATGGTTAAGGTTAGGTTAAGGGGCAAGGGAATGCATTATGGCAACATGTATCCTCACAACTATATTAAGACGAGAATGTGTGTGTGTGTGTGTGTGTGTGTGAGAGAGAGAGAGAGAGAGAGTGTTTGTCCTTTGATGCCTTTGATGTATCAACATTCTACAGCCTGATGTCAGAGGCTGCAGTAAGTGGACACACAGCCAGAGACAAGTTCAGAAGTCAAACAGGAGCAGAAACAGTTGGACTGGACAGGACTTGCTCATGATTTAGGAAGAAAGAAGCACTCAGATATTTCTGCACAATTATTGACAAGGAAGGGAGGAGCTACTGCTGTTACAAGGACAAGAGGAAACCACAGGAAAGTCCAGATCACCTCCAAGGTTTTCAGTAAGTCAAAACCTTTTTTAGTTGATGTCAGTGTTTCAGTTCAGTGGGATGTGTTTGTTAAATTGGCATGATGTCTAATCACACAAGAACTTCAGCCCAAAGGTTTCAGTACATGTTCAGTTTATTTATGCTAATTGTATCTGTGAGATTTTCCTATTGTCAACTTAGGTTTCCATTTTTGGTTCAAAACATTATGGTTTGTGTTAAAGGAAAGGTGCCTATTTTTTAAGTTTGTCTTTTAAATTTCAAATGTTCAAAAACATTCACATGCTTTAATGTAAATTGAAATCATTTGTGGTTGTTGCTTTGGATCCTCCTAAATGATGGAGCATAAAATCCACAGTCCATGTCCTGTGTAAAAGGGACTTCAAAGTTCAAAAGAAGCAAACATGAGGCTTCAGCAGTCTGACTTATATAGTTGAAACAGGCGTCCTCCAAGTCTTTTTATCATTTATGTTGAAGATCAACCACCAGTGCTTTGCATGTGGAACAGTAGTTTGCCTCCAGCCACAGATCCAGACTCTGCAGCTCTGGAGGTGGAAGTAACTGCAGAGACGAGAAAGCACAACACCATGGGAGAGAGAAGAAGCCAAGTTAGTAACATACATTAATGGGATATGAATGTGTACAGATGGAGAGGGAGAGGAGGAGAGAGGAAATCAGTGCATCATGTGAAGTCTTCCAGCAGTGTAGACCTATAGCAGCATAACTAGTGGCTCATTCAGGAAAGCCTTACTCAGCTCTGACTATAAGGTTCATCAAAAGGGAAAGTTTGAAGCCTCCTCTTAAACATGGAGAGGGCGTCTGCCTCCAAGACCCAAACTAGTAGATGGTTCCACAGTAGAGGAGCCTGATATCTGAGGGCTCTGTCTCCCATTCTCTCTATTGGAGACTTTAGGAACCACAAGTAAACCTGCATTCTGGGAACACAATGTTCCAGGGTAGTAGGGGATGGCTGCACTGCTGCTGTGACCCGGCTTGGTAACACAGCCGGCCATTGCCAACTCTTAACATTCTCCTCTCCTTAGCTGTGTCTTCAGTAGCTAAACTTGTGTATCTATGCTGAAGATTAGAGAGAAAGCTCTGTTCTAAAACGTCTCTCTGTTTTCAGCTCTCAGGACTTTTGCAGCTTCTACCTCAGTCTCTACAGTTTGGAGTTTAGTCTCACTCCTGTGCTCTTGTTTGTACTTTGGGATATCAGCCTTATGTCACTGTTTACTGATCAGTTACAGCCATATCAGAGCTGTGTTATGTTACTGATAATGCAAACCAAACTTTTCCTGCTTAACTGGGGAAAAGTTGTAGGAATATTGATTGTAGTTATCAGTGCTTGCCTCGGTCCTCGTTAGCCTATCACCACATGAGGGCACTCTATAAAAGGGTGCTGTGGCCATCTTGACCCTCTCTTGCTCCTGGCTCCGAGGCCCACTTCCTGGTCGCCCGCTTCCCTCCGCCTTGTCGTCGCTGGCACAGACGCCGAACTGCCGATCCTCCACCGACGTGCGCGGCTCGTGGGTTCATTCCCAGTGCTGCAAATTAGCCGCAGGTTGCTGCTAGCCTCCACTGTTGCTGAGTGGACACGCTCAGCTTCTCTCTCCCTCAGGTGATCACACGTAGCCTGATCGAGAATTATTTGCCAGCTGCTTTGTCCTGCACGGAGAAGAAATACTGCTGCTTTGCCTTGTTCTACCTTACCGGGGTGTTTCTGCCGCGATTCTGCCGGTCGCTCCGGTGTTGCTGCTGTCGGGCTGCGCAGGTGGCCAACGCAATCACCCCCTACCTACACGAGTATTGAATGGGCAGTTTCGTTTGCCTTGGGCCTGGACTTTTAAAAACTGAATGAATGCACGGTGGGGTTGCTCTTTATTTAATGCCCCCATTTCCTTTGTTGCATTTAGTTAAAATGGGTTTTGGGTTATTGTTTTGATTATTTTCTTTTTTGTGCCTCCTCTAGTCCTGGGTTCCTTTGACTACGTGTGCGTGGGTGTGTGTGGCTGTCACGTGTGGCTGGGGTGATAATTTTTGTATTTTATTTGGGATCCCTCACCCATCTCCTCGAGCTGGCTCCCTGGTAAGCCTCAGCCCTGATAGGGTCTCCCCCCTTTCCCCTCACGTCCCCTGTGTGTGAATGGTGTTTTATAGTATTTTAATACTCTGTGTGTGAATGGTGTTTTATAATGTTTAAAGACATACTGAAGTTATTTTGAAATAAAGTATATTGATTATTGCTCTGGAACTACGTCTCTGCCCGTTGTAAAATGAACCTGGGTACCTTGGAGTTGGTACAGTTGACTAAAACTATTTCCTAGGGTGAAATTCCCAAGGTGGTGTTGTCTGGCTTCATAGGTTGCTCTTAGTTGGGTGTTGTAGTGATCAACACCATCCGCTATCTGCTATCACCCCTATAATTATATATTTCATCGCCCTCACTCGCCACATTAAGAAGACACTGATCTTGGGAAGAGTTTTGTTTTCATATTAAGTCACATATAATCCATATTAAATACAGAGTCCAAACCTCACTGCATCACTAAACAATAACCTAAAGACAAACTTCTGTCCATGTGAAGGTGAGACTGTGAGCTCATTACCTGAGTTTGAATTAAAGATGGAAAGAGGAGAAGCATCACCTCAGTGAAAAAGTCAAGAGTAGAATCCAGATAAGACACAGAGAGATGCAGCTCTTCTCCACCAGCTTCAACAGGGTGTGAAATTTATACACAGCACAAACACATTTCATTTCAGTTCCATAGACAATCAGCAGTGGGTGAAATGTTTATACATTTAGCTCCATATAGAAAACACAATATTCATTGCTTCTCACAGACAAACTGTTTTAAGTGCTGTGAACAGGAAACAGTTTGGTGTGTTGGTAAAATCTTCTTATTTCCAATGTGTGAATCACTTTCATCATCTCTCAAGATTTGGCCCAAAAACAAAGAAGCAGAGTTTAAGACTCAGGAGAAATAATCTCCCAGTCCAATGCAAACTAACCAGCACACACTGTTTCCACTTCTACAATCATCTACTTATTATTGTGCTTTAAAGTTTCAGCCTTCTTACATTTACCTATCATTGAGTCCACTTGTGTCTTATACTGAACACTAGGTTCAAATCTCCTTTTGGCTTTGAGCCTTGATTTTTAGTTCATTTCCAGTTCAATACAATTATGTCCTGTAGTAAATCTCCAGAATGAGTCGTAGGACTTAAAGCTGGATCAGCTGTTGCATGAAGCGTTTCAGGCTGTGTTCATGTTCACCCTCTTTGGTTAAGGGACAGTAAAACAATCAGTGATTTCCTCACTGTGGAGGAAATTTAGGCTGCTGAGAATTCTTCCTGCCTTGAAAACCTTAGTCCTGAAACTGGAATCTGTTGATGAAATATGTTGATGTGTTTGAAGTGGCATGTGATGCATTTGGATGAGTGTTCATTTGCTGTGTTTTGAGTGTAGGAGGAAAACTGTTGATGAGTGTGAGGACAGAATAAGTTTGGAAGTTTAACTCTGCCACTTTAGACTCTCAGCTCTGATTCTTGTTTTCTGCTCCATGCAGCTCATCTACAGGACTGTATTAAATCCTAGTTGTTGAAGGATCTTAATTATTAAGCAGTGAAACTATTTCATATGAGGAAATGGTGCATTCATTCTTTGAAATCTTTTCTTTCTTCTGTTTCTTTGTCTTTTGATGATGGTCACTAAGCTCCAAATCTTGTAGCTGTTCAGAATTCAGCCCCCTATATTTTCCATGATGGTGTGTGTGTGTGTGTGTGTGTGATGGGAAAAGAAGGATGAAGGAAAAGTTCTCACTGCAGCAGCTGTAGAATTTTATTATTGACCACAATTACACCACAAGAGCCAGTTTGACTCTGTCATTTCCAGGCTCTGTGTTTCCAGTTCACTATTAAACACAATGATGTACTTTATTTCTTCATGATGACTCTTGAGAGTTTTTGAAGAGAGAGGAGAAAATTTCTTCTGTAATTTTTCCCTTTTTTTTCTCACAAAACTCGTTTTAAAGATTTTCATGATTCGAAGAAAAACACATTTTCTTGGTGGTCGGAGAAAATGATGAACTGTTCCATCATTTATCCAGAAGTTTCTATAGTAATGTGATCATTATTCAGTGACTGTGACAGGAGGAGTTCAGTGAATTGATGTGACTCGTCTGTGCTCTTTCACTGCTCATTTTAATGAAGTATATATTCCCTCTCTGTATTATGATATTGGATTGTAACTCAGCTTTACCACAACACTGTCATTGTACACCTGTATGTTTTGTTCACCGTGTTGATCCATCTGTCTTCCTGTATTCATTCTCTCACTCCCTCGCTCACTACAACCACATACACTAAATACACTAAACTGTAGTAAAGTGTGGAAAAGCAAATCCATTATGTGTGAAACATAATGTGGCTGGATGATGTTCAGAGGAAACACATTTTCTGAATGAATGAGGTAATGAAGTTTATTAACAGCAGTGGAGGTGGGAGACTGGGGTTTGTATCCAGAGTCCACTCTGTGGTTAGGTTTGGTATTTACAGCTATTTAACAATACACACAAGCTAACTTGCATACGGCCTAATACAAATGTCACACACACACATTTCATCAGAGAGAGCAGCTCTCAGAAATAAGTCCAGCAGTGGAGACAGTCCAACAGGCTCCACATGTTTCTGTGCTGAGAGGAGACTGTACTGAAGCTGTCAGCTGTACCATCAGCCTCTGTGTCACACACTGCTACTGTACATGAAGACTGCTGTCAGCTCGGCTCAGCTCCACTCATCACTAACTTCATTTAGAGCAAACAGAGCTCTGCTGTAACAGGAAGCAGCAGAAAGTCAGAGGCTTCGCCGTGAGGAGCGCAGACCTCTCTGTCATGTCAGGTGTTTTCAGGAAGGGACGTCACTTCACATACCTTCACAACTCGAGTCAGCATCAGACGGACACACGCACAATAAACATCCACGGTAGCTGGAATTTCCCTCTCAGCTCCGGTGTTTCCTAGTGGAAAACGCCAGGACATGAAATGAAAAGAGTGAAACGATCCTTTGCCTTGAAATCCAAAGAGGAAAGCGACGGCGGGGATCCACACGGTGTGTATCCAGAAGTAAAGCATGGTGTCCTTTAATCAGCTGCAAAAGCTCCGCGCTCTTCCCGACGAAGCTCCGTGTCCAGCGGTTCATTTCCAGAAGAGAAAGCGCTGCAGATGAAGCCGAGCGGAGGAAGAAATCCCAGTGTGAACGCTGCTGATGAACACAAGAGCTGGAGACTCTGTCGCTGCTTCTTCTGCTGCTTTCACACGGACATTAGCGACCCCTACCGGAACTGTTATCCAGAGAGGAAGAGACTGTGTCTGTGTGTGAGTCCTCTGTCTCTGCAGCGTTTCATGGTTCAGGACTGACAGCAGGACTAATCTGGACAAGTCCAACTCATTTCATTCAGCACCACAACCATGATTTGTCACATGGAGAGAAGTGAAGCCAGTGAAGAGGAGGGGAATGGGAGGAGGAAGCAACACAAAGTGTTTGCTGGTCTCTGATGGGATCTTAGCCAGCAGTTTGTCTCTGTGTTATTCTGTCTCTGCACCGTTAAACATTCATACTCAGGTGGACAGTCACAGTGGACACTGTCTAATGTCCAGAGGAAAAAAAAAAAGTTCTTTTATCACATATTAAAGCTGTGTGATGTTCACTGACACTGACCATGTGTAGTTTAAACACATGCGTGCAAGTTTATTTTCCTTAAGACAGAAGATGAGCTGATTAATGCAGGAAACAACATGAGTCAGACTCAAGTATCTGACTTTATAATTCTAAATGAGCTGACGACAAAAGGTGAAGACGACAGCTCATATGGAAAATTGGCACATTAAGAAAACATATATTATTTGTGTGAATATTATATTATTATATTATATCTGTCTTTTCAGTCTAAAATCCTTCTAGTGTATCTACAGGAGCTGATTAGTCCCATATATACAGTGGTGTTCCAGTATATGTCAGAGGTCAAAGTGAAGACAGTCTAGTTGGTCTCATTGGATAAAGCCAGTTATCTGTGTGCAAACAAGCGTGACAGCAGATTTATTCCACTTAGTTCTGTCAGAGCCACTCAAGCTGTTTCTTTACTTTTTATTCTTCCCTCCAGCTGCAGTGAGAACATCTACAGAAGAAACATTATTATTATTATTTACTGTCCAACACAGTAAAGTGTAAATGATGGACATTTACTCAACACAACTTTTTATTTCCACTGTCACAGGATAGAAAGAACAAAGAACTTCACTAAGAGCCTTGTTTCATAATTCATTTCCAGCCCACAGTGTTTCTGTCCTCCAGCAAACCTTTGGATGTCAGTGTGTCAAGCTGATGTTGGTGAATCTGAGGCTGTGTTGACTGAGAGAAGAAGCTGTGAGATCTTTTAGACCCTGAGGACTCACTCTGGACTGATTTGATAGATGCTCCACAAATAAAAGTGCTTCTCCACTCAACTAACTACTACTCCTCATAGGGACTGTCTGCAGGAACTGAAGCTGCTTTTGGTCAAAGAGATATTCATGTGTTCACTGTTCACTCAGGACCATTCAGCTGGGTTGGTGAATTCAGCACCAAGGACAGCAGCAGCTGAACTGTACACAACTACTAACATATAGATGGAGTGTGTACAACATTCATGTTAATGTATCTGCTGAAATCCTGTTGGAAGTAGCATAAAGTGTCCTCCAGGCTGATGGCAGTAACCTGCTGCAATTAGCCAATAATGAGCCCATTAGCCTCTATAATGAAGTTCACATATTATTATTTGCAACACAGGATGAAGACAATTAGTTTAAAAAAGAATCATTTGAATGTTTATGAGAGTTGCGACTTTATTTTTAATCCTGTTGCTGTAGATTTTCCTCAACTCCAAACAATGTGGACTGTGAAGTGAAGCATTAACAAGCTCTCAGTCAGCACCATGGAAAGAGGCAGAGACGACTGCAGTTCTCTCTACAGTACAAAACAATTCTCACTGTTTACACTCTTTATTTTTCTCATATGGTTCCATTTTTTTCAGTGTTACTTCAAATTGATGAAATCACAGTTGTACAGTCATCTCTCTATCATTTCTTATTTCCATCCTATCCTTTTTTTCCCCAGATCCCAAGTCCAGTTCTCCTGCACTGCAGCCTCGTCTCCACTGACTCTACTGTTGCAGGGTGTAGACAGATATATTCCTCCTTTTGTCCACATGCTGCAGGTCAGCTGCTACTTTTCACCTGCTAGAGTGGAGCTTCAGTGTGATGGTGTAATGCATTCACACATGGTTCACACTGTAAATGTGTGAACCCTGGTCCATTAGTGAATTTGCTGTTGGGATGATCAGAGGGTTTGTAGAGTTATTATGGTTCTTCCTCTTTGCATCATGATTTTCCACAGACTCTTGTCAGTTATAAAACAAATAGAAAGTCTGAAAGTGCCAACGTGACTTTCCATCCATCCAGTATCAGGATACAGTTGAGAAAAGATGTGTATTGATTTAAGCTCTGACTGTGACAGCACATTACACAGCTCTCTCTCCACTCTGAGCTGTGACCTCCAGCAGTGGATGATTCACAGTAAAGTTGCAGACACTCTGTGATACTTGTTCTCTGATGCTAATGACTCTTGGAGCTCTACTTTCCTCTGCTGTTGGTCTCTGTCCTGAATAAAGAGCTCCTCCACCTATTTCTGCTGACTCCATCCCAGTGGTTTTCATTGTTTCATCATGTAAAACCTGTGAAAGTTTCCCTCATTTACCTGTTTTTAATAACACGTTGCCTCTGACCGAGAGCCAAGCGACTGTTGAGCAGAGCATCACTTTCTGGTTCAGATCCACTTTAAAGTGTGTTGGTCTCTGTCACTGGGCCTTTACTCCACAGAGAGAACTGGATCTCATCATTAATGGAAACAATCCTAAATATCCTGGCAGAGAGAGAAGTGAGTCTCCATCTTCTCTTTCCACTTCACTTATTCTCCTTTACAGGAGTTCACTCTGCTGTGGACAGAGACACCAGCTGCAGTGTCTGTTCATAGAAGAGTTAAAGGAGGAAGAAAGATGATCCACAGCCAGTCAACACAGAATAATGGGATCTTTGTAGGGACTGTTGGTGTCAGTGTTCAACCATCTGGAACAACAACAACAAATCAGAAAAAAAACATCCTCTGAGGTGATGGATCATCAGTTCAAAGCTGCAATTAGGAATAAATGTCACAATAAAAACAAATGTGTTCAGTGATTGGTGAGATCTGAAAAGACAAAATGAATATCACTGTACTGTCAACTTTCAAACATGCTGTTTCATTAGCCAGCTGGAAATCAATAAATAATTATTTATCAGTACAAAACAAGATGTGAACACAGAGCCAGTTTCACTTGATAGCCAACATGCTGAAGCTGAGGAAAACTTCAGATGCCTTGGTACAGTTCTGGACTCCCTGGTGAGCTTCTCTGAAAATACAGAAGATGCTCACAGCAACTTTATTTTCAGAGAAAACTCTGTGGCCTCTGTGTTAGTCTGCAGATTTTAGAACTGATGTTGAAAACTACTGTTGAAAGCGTTTTAACTTTTCAACACTGAAAATTATTCACAACCTCACTGACAAGAAAAACTATATACTGAAACACTGACATTGATACAATTGACAGTTTTATTGTTTTATGATGCATCTGCTTCATTGATCTGATGTATTTCTCTGTGAGTCACATTGTACTATAATCTGTGCAGATGTTCCAACTAACATTCAGTATCTTCATCCACAGAAACTCCTCCACTGGCTCACAGAAGACACAGAGACAAAGACACTGGACACTGGACACTGAGACACTGATTCACTTCTTCTCCTCAGAGCTGCTGAACTGTACATGGTGTTTAAATCAACTGTCAAACAGCTTTATTTAGCAGACAAATCAGAGCAATGAGGAGCCGTCTGTAGCAGTGAAGTGACCCTTCAACATCAGTTTGTTAAATCATCAGACAGGTGAAAAAAAGGTGGTGAAATGCTTCAAGGTAACTCAGCCTTCCCACAAAATTGGTTTCACATTGCAGAGAGATTCTTATTAAACCAATGTTTAGAAAAATCAACACATAACATTGACACCAGCAGCTCTTTGATAAACAGCTATTATGTCCAATGGAGCTTCCATATTCAATCTGTTCTTCACCAGAAAGAAAATAATTCTTCATCATTCTTTCATCCTCCTTTGTCCCAGCAACATAGGTGCAAAGTAGATGTCATTCATTTATCATTCTGCTCTCAGGTGTATAACCACAGATGGTTATTATACAAACAATCAGTTGACCTCATTCATTGATCCTCTCTGAGGGAGCTACTGCTTTGTTTTTCCTCCACACACCCTCCACAGTGTATTCCTCTCAAATCAGGAAATGTAAACTGTGTAACAAGAAGCAGCTGTGAGCGAGGTTACCAGTCCACTGTACATGATGACAATAAAAAAGAAATAACTACTGAATGAACTTATTTCTTCAATATGACAGATGATGGTTGAAAAATATACAGTTGTAAGAAGCAAAGGAAACAAGAGAAGCTTTTACAAAAACAAGGTTCATGCAGCATTTTCACTTTGCACTCATCAAACACACATTCACAGATGACTACATGAATACATGACTTTATGTGTGTACAGGTCTAGTGTTTTTTTTTTTTTGTATTCTTTGACAGAGGCACAGGTACTGACATAGGTCTGAGATGCTAAGAGAGAGAGAGGTTAGGGCGAGGGAATGCATTATGCCAGAGAGTGTCCTCACAAAGATATAAGTACCGGTATGTGTGAGTGTGTGTGTGTGTTTGTCCTTTGATGCCTTTGATGTATCAACATTCTACACTCTGATGTCACAGGCTGCAGTAAGTGGACACACAGCCAGAGACAAGTTCAGAAGTCAAACAGGAGCAGAAACAGTTGGACTGGACAGGACTTGCTCATGATTTAGGAAGAAAGAAGCACTCAGATATTTCTGCACAATTATTGACAAGGAAGGGAGGAGCTACTGCTGTTACAAGGACAAGAGGAAACTACAGGAAAGTCCAGATCAGCTCCAAGGTTTTCAGTAAGTCAATACATGTTTGTAGTTCATGTCAATGTTTAGTTCATTTAGTCAAATGTTTTGAAAAGTGTCCCACGTGGGCCTTTGCTTTCTTTCCCAAGAGACAGCTTGACTAGTGGCTTTGTGGACAGACTGTAAAAGCTGACATATACAACTGCAGCTCACACTTACCTGGCTGTGTTGCTGTGCTGACCCCTGCGAATTTGAATGCGAATGTGAATGTGGCCTGTTAAAAGCTCCAGCTTCAGTAAATAGATTTTTAACCTCCAACACTTTGCTCTGAAGAGTCAGTGACAGGCAGCTGAGTGGAACCAAGCAGAGAGGAGAAGTCAGTCATTGTGACGTTCGCCTCCACACTTCACACACTCCTCACACAACCACAAAGCAGGTGGAGAATGTGTAACAGTGTGTGTATATGTGTCCTTTCACAGACACAAATATTATCACTGTTATATTTGGAGGAACAAAGTGGTAACGAGTGATCTCACAGACACAGAGAGCAGCAGTGTGGACAGTCTGTAGGAGGGTGTGCATGTGTTTTCCTGAGAAACAACAAGAGAATTTTGGTGTTTGAATGTGTTTCTGACTTTAGGAGCATGTAGAAAGTTTGTGTTTTATCTTTGATGTGTTCGTCTTTGCTAAATGACCCATTTGCTTCTATAGTCTCTGTATGTGGATGATACTGACATGAAAAGTAAAGCTGAAGGTGAAATGAAGAAGATGCAGCGAGACAGTACAGGAAGGAGTGAGTCTACATAGAGACAGATGAAAGGAGGGAGAGAAACAGGTGGAGGAAGGAGAAGCTTGAAGTGGTGAGTTTTCAACAGTTTTCCCTCGTACTTTATATTTTTAAATGCACATCAAAACATTTGAGATTTTTAAATCAGCTCATGAGTCATTTTAAAATTCATTCCTGATGTCAGGAGTACTTGCTTTTTCTGGGGCTTTTATTTTCCATGGTCCAGAATAAACTTTAAAGATTAAACTAAGATGCATGAATGAAACTTCACTCCATCTCTGTGTTTCTCTGTTAGTGTTGATGAAATCAGTACAGCAGGTGTCTCTGCCTTTTTCTCGTTCTGCTTCCTTCATTGGAGCAGAGCTGTTTTCATCCTTCATGTCTCCACCTGTCTGATCCTATTAGATCACAACACGCCTGCTGAGCTGATCAGCTCTGTAGCCCAGCAGATAGTGAGCTGAGAAAATGAACATTTAATCAGCTGATAATAGAAATGAGATTGGTTTTTACTTCTGTCAAGGGAATTTATAGAATCTGTTTTGTTTGTGATCAAACTGAGATTTTATTTATTTTAAAATTCCAGTAACTGTAAACAGCTTCTGAACAAATGAAGCTTATACTTTTCCTGTAGTCCTCAGTTTAAATGAAGGACACAACCTCACCTGATATGAAGTCAAGGTTTGTTCTATGGGACAGCCAGAGGGATGGTGTGTGTCCCGTCAGTGTCCAGTAGCTGATCCACAGCTGGACAGCTGTCCTCCCTCCCAGCCTGTCTTCTGTCAGAGGGCTGGAGCTGCTCTCTTGTGTCCTGTCAGAGTTTGGACCTCAGTCTCTTCTCCACCAGTCTCCCCAGACAGAGCAGCAACACACAGACTGTCCTCCGTCTTCTGTCCTTCAAACCAGGACAAAGCTCCATGTCTCCTTTAGTCTTCTCACTGTCATTGTCCTGCTGTCTGCTGTGACAGAGTAACAGAGCTTTAAATAAGATCTGTGATATTTTACTGAAACCATTCTGAACCTTCACTGATTTATTACTTTTATTTCATGCATCCAGGTAAAGAGATATGTTTTCTTCATCTTGAGTCAAATCATGAATGATTTATTTTCATCTGGTTTATTTTACTTTTCAAAAACTGTGTGAGCATCTGGAACATGAAGATGAGGCTAGTTGCTTTAATCTCTGCCTTTCTTGATAAGAATCATTTCTTTGGCACTGACAGGCGTCTGTTGATGTTGCAGCTTCAGTAATTATTCATCTTTTTCTCACCCTCCTCCGTTTCCTCCTCTCATCAGTTTTTCTTCTACCACCTGCTTCTTCTTTGCTCTTCTAACTGAACAGTGACAGACGTTATTCTCTCAGGTGTGAACCAGTGTGCAGCTGCTTGTGCAGTGAATAATGTAGTGATGAGTCTGATTATGCAGCAGGTAGTCGTTCATTCATCAGCCCAAAGGTTAAATTAGCTGAAACCAGACATTTACTGGTTTGAGTCACAGGAACAGAGTTTTGCTTTGGGAAATTTCCAAAAGTCACAAGTTTGTAGTCGATAAAGATTCTCTCCATATTCTGACACATCCACTGATTCATTTTATCTGTTTTTCAAAAACCTCTGAAAAGAAGAAAAAGGAAAATGTTCTTCACAGCTGATTTTAGTCTTCAAATATACAAACATTGTTTCTCCTCTTTCAAACAGTAAAACAACAGAAACATTAAACTTCATAAATCATGATGAATTATCATTGATGTTTATTCCTCGGTGCTTGTGCAGATGTTTGAGAAAATGATTTACATTCTGCATCTACATGCTGCATGACTGTGTTTGAACTGGTTTGAAGTCCAGACTTAACTGGCTGTGTCATAAACCACAGTGTTTGAAGAAGGATGTGTGCAGAGCTACAAAGCTAAATGACTTAGATTTGTTGGGTATTTGGTTGATTGTCGACTGTTGGACATGACACAAACCTAACATTTCCTTCAGCATATGAAATGTATTCATTTTTTTTCTGAAGCTTATGTGTTAGACTGTGTGATCAGTGCCTTCATTTCTATAAGTATAGTTGTTTTGAACACACTGCAGTGACTCAGTAACTCAAAGAACTTACTGCTTTTCTCAGATGAATAATCAAGTGACCCAAAAAAAGTCCCTTAGTCATTCATGATAAATGTAAAATGAAGAATCAGCTTTGTTTTCATGGTTTCTTTCACTGACTGAACACTCAGGACAAGTATCAGGTAGTTTTCACAAACTATGATGAATCACTGTTGGACTTTAAAGTTTCTCTCCTCCATCACTCTCTCAGCTCCTTCTTTTCTCTTTGTCCACCCACTTTCTCTTCCTCTCGTTCCTCTCTTTGTTATTCAGGGACACTTGTATTTTCTGTGTGAAGTTTTCAGCTCCTGTCTGTTAGAAGTGTCAGGTAATATTCTGCATTTTTCCACCTTGGAGTAGAACTGCAGTGGAAACAGTTTTCAGCAGCTGGACTGAAGTAGAACCATCATCTCTGTCTCTTCCTCCACATTCAATCGTGCTCTCACATGTTTGACTTTCTGTCTTTTTGTAATCGTTGCTGCTTTGCTCTGATTTTAACATGATGCAGTTCATGTCTGGTGTCTGATTGTTTGTTGTCTCGTGTTTTGCACCATCCTGAACCAACTCGTTGATCTTGAATTGCAGGTAGAATGTGATGCTAATGAGCTGTGACAGTGTTTAACAGTGTGTGAGCACATATCTGTCCATGTCCATTAATGCTGTCAGGTGGTCCTCTGTCTCTTATTGCTGTTATATTATTTAATCCACTTTCAGCATCAGAACAACTTGTTATCACATTAAACAGCAACAACTTGACATTATGTCCAGTTCTCACTGAGGCTCATGGTGTCACACAGGCTGTTTTTACAGTGAAAGCACTGAGGGACAATCATTTATGATGGTTGGATTATTGACAAGCAGAAAGTCTTACAGGATGTGGATGAGACAGACAGGATGGATCAGGGAAGATGATTCCACTGTCCTCTGCTGCTGAGTGTGTCTGAATCCGTCCTGTTACACGACTGAATAATGAGACTCTATACTGATGGAGTAACTGCTGCTTGGAGGTAAATGTTCTGTTAGTCTCTGAGAGTCAGTCACATTAATTACAAGAAAAAAAGTGAAGTAATTAGTTCATACAAGTGTGAGAACAATTAGTGTGTAAGCAGCATGGAACAAATCTGTGGCTGCTGCGTCTCCTTTAGCTGCTTCTCTGCTGCCATAGTGAGGTGAGAAGGACTCTGAAGCTGCTGCACTTCACACTGTAACAGCTGCTGCTGTCCTTGGTGCAGAATTCACCAACCCAGCTGAATGGTCCTGAGTGAACAGTGAACACATGAATATCTCTTTGTCCAAAAGCAGCTTCAGTTCCTGCAGACAGTCCCTATGAGGAGTAGTAGTTAGTTGAGTGGAGAAGCACTTTTATTTGTGGAGCATCTATCAAATCAGTCCAGAGTGAGTCCTCAGGGTCTAAAAGATCTCACAGCTTCTTCTCTCAGTCAACACAGCCTCAGATTCAGCAACATTAGCTTGACACACTGACATCCAAAGGTTTGCTGGAGGACAGAAACACTGTGGGCTGGAAATGAATTATGAAACAAGGCTCTTAGTGAAGTTCTTTGTTCTTTCTATCCTGTGACAGTGGAAATAAAAAGTTGTGTTGAGTAAATATCCATCATTTACACTTTACTGTGTTGGACAGTAAATAATAATAATAATGTTTCTTCTGTAGATGTTCTCACTGCAGCTGGAGGGAAGAATAAAAAGTAAAGAAACAGCTTCAGTGGCTCTGACAGAACTAAGTGGAATAAATCTGCTGTCACGCTTGTTTGCACACAGATAACTGGCTTTATCCAATGAGACCAACTAGACTGTCTTCACTTTGAACTTTTTTTTTTCCTCTGGACATTAGACAGTGTCCACTGTGACTGTCCACCTGAGTATGAATGTTTAACGGTGCAGAGACAGAATAACACAGAGACAAACTGCTGGCTAAGATCCCATCAGAGACCAGCAAACACTTTGTGTTGCTTCCTCCTCCCATTCCCCTCCTCTTCACTGGCTTCACTTCACTCCATGTGACAAATCATGGTTGTGGAGCTGAATGAAATGAGTTGGACTTGTCCACATTAGTCCTGCTGTCAGTCCTGAACCATGAAACGCTGCTTTAGTAGCAACATACTGAGCACACACACACACACACACACACACTTTCTCTTCTGGAAATGAACCGCTGGACACGGAGCTTCGTCGGGAAGAGCGCGGAGCTTTTGCAGCTGATTAAAGGACACCATGCTTTACTTCTGGATACACACCGTGTGGATCCCCGCCGTCGCTTTCCTCTTTGGATTTCAAGGCAAAGGATCGTTTCATTTCATGTCCTGGCGTTTTCCACTAGGAAACACCGGAGCTGAGAGGGAAATTCCAGCTACCGTGGATGTTTATTGTGCGTGTGTCCGTCTGATGCTGACTCGAGTTGTGAAGGTCTGTGAAGTGACGTCCCTTCCTGAAAACACCTGACATGACAGAGAGGTCTGCGCTCCTCACGGCGAAGCCTCTGACTTTCTGCTGCTTCCTGTTACAGCAGAGCTCTGTTTGCTCTAAATGAAGTTAGTGATGAGTGGAGCTGAGCCGAGCTGACAGCAGTCTTCATGTACAGTAGCAGTGTGTGACACAGAGGCTGATGGTACAGCTGACAGCTTCAGTACAGTCTCCTCTCAGCACAGTAGTAGAGTAGTGCAGAAACATGTGGAGCCTGTTGGACTGTCTCCACTGCTGGACTTATTTCTGAGAGCTGCTCTCTCTGATGAAATGTGTGTGTGGGACATTTGTATTAGGCCGTATGCAAGTTAGCTTGTGTGCATTGTTAAATAGCTGTAAATACCAAACCTAACCACAGAGTGGACTCTGGATACAAACCCCAGTCTCCCACCTCCACTGCTGTTAATAAACTTCATTACCTCATTCATTCAGAAAATCTGTTTCCTCTGAACATCATCCAGTCACATTATGTTTCACACATAATGGATTTACTACAGTTTAGTGTATTTAGTGTATGTGGTTGTAGTGAGCGAGGGAGTGAGAGAATGAATACAGGAAGACAGATGGATCAACACGGTGAACAAAACATACAGGTGTACAATGACAGTGTTGTGGTAAAGCTGAGTTACAATCCAATATCATAATACAGAGAGGGAATATATACTTCATTAAAATGAGCAGTGAAAGAGCACAGACGAGTCACATCAATTCACTGAACTCCTCCTGTCACAGTCACAGAATAATGATCACATTACTATAGAAACTTCTGGATAAATGATGGAACAGTTCATCATTTTCTCCGACCACCAAGAAAATGTGTTTTTCTTCGAATCATGAAAAAGTTTTGTGAGAAAAAAAGGCAAAAATGACAGAAGAAATTTTCTCCTCTCTCTTCAAAAACTTTCAAGAGTCATCATGAAGAAATAAAGTACATCATTGTGTTTAATAGTGAACTGGAAACACAGAGCCTGTAAATGACAGAGTCAAACTGGCTCTTGTGGTGTAATTGTGCTCATAATAATAAAATTCTACAGCTGCTGCAGTGAGAACTTTTCCTTCATCCTTCTTTTCCCATCACACACACACACACACACACACACCATCATGGAGAATATAGGACTTACAACAAATCAGGATCTGTATTGATCATTCTTCATTGTTTTACCTGATGCTGCTCTGACATAAACTATAACTACTTGCACAAAGTGTGTGTGTGAACCTTAAAATAAGGGTTAGTAGACACATTAAGGTCTCATCTATCTGCACAAACAAATCTCTCTTGTGTTCTATTCATCCAGTCAGCTAATAATATTCACAGTCTCATAGAAAACAAACAGAAACATAATGTATCACACAAGCTGCTCCACATAGACCTAGCATAGCATTTGGAGCAGGCACACAATTAAATTCCTCAAAGGCCAAATGTATTTTCTGATTGTGTCATTCTTCAGTGTGTGTGTGTGTCCCACTTTACTCCAACACACCAATCAAATATTTCATTAGTGCTTCAGTTCATAGAACCTTTTCAGTCTATGAAGCTTTAAACATATCAGCTCTCTCACACTGACTGAGGCTGAATTCTGAACAGCTACAAGATTTGGAGCTTAGTGACCATCATCAAAAGACAAGGAAACAGAAGAAAGGAAACATTTCTGAATGAATGTACCATTTCCTCATATGAAATAGTTTCACTGCTTAATAATTAAGATCCTTCAACAACTAGGACTTAATACAGTCCTGTAGATGAGCTGCATGGAGCAGAAAACAAGAATCAGAGCTGAGAGTCTAAAGTGGCAGAGTTAAACTTCCAAACTTATTCTGTCCTCACACTCATCAACAGTTTTCCTCCTACACTCAAAACACTGCAAATGAACACTCATCCAAATGCATCACATGCCACCTCAAACACATCAACATATTTTAGATTCCAGTTTCAGGACTAAGGTTTTCAAGGCAGGAAGAATTCTCAGCAGCCTAAATTTCCTCCACAGTGAGGAAATCACTGATTGTTTTACTGTCCCTTGACCAAAGAGGGTGAACATGAACACAGCTGTGTATAAATTTCACACCCCGTTGAAGCTGGTGGAGAAGAGCTGCATCTCTCTGTGTCTTATCTGGATTCTACTCTTGACTTTTTCACTGAGGTGATGCTTCTCCTCTATCCATCTTTAATTCAAACTCAGGTAATGAGCTCACAGTCTCACCTTCACATGGACAAAAGTTTGTCTTTAGGTTATTGTTTAGTGATGCAGTGAGGTTTGGACTCTGTATTTAATATGGATTATATGTGACTTATTATGAAAACAAAACTCTTGCCAAGATCAGTGTCTTCTTAACAGGCCTGAGTCTGACAGCTGAACAATGAGGTCTATGGGAAACCCTATGGGAGAAAACCCACAAAAAAAAGGAAAAGAAAAAGGAGAAAAAGAAAACTTCACAAAGCAAGGACCAAATCTCAATCCTCTAACCTTACTCCTGTGAGAAATAATGCTTCATCTTTAAGGAACTGGAGCCCTGCCTCAGTGCCACAGTTGGCACACACACAACTGGCCTAAGTGTAAGGCCCCTTGAGCGATTAGATCATTTTGTGTTAATAGATTGAAAAAGAAATGAAATAAATCTTAATGGTTAAAGTGACAAATAGCAAAACTTCATCTAAATTAGACAGGAAGGGTAACAGACATCTATCCATGGTAGAAAATTCAAACAGGGCCTAAAATTCTGCTTAGACATGAACCAAGTTTATGTATCAAGTTCATTTACCTATAGTGTCGCTACTGACTTCCTTCACTGACACTTGCAGTCAGTTTGAATATCTTTATTGAAACCTGAGGCCTGATTTCTTGTTGTTCTCTGGTTCTTTGTTAATAATTGAACAGGTTCCAGTGTTCTAACAAGTGCAGCCAATTGATTTTTACTCTTCAGATTCTCCTCTTTTTTTCTCATTTCCAGTTTAGTGTTCAGAGAAATAGCTAATGTTTTCAGTTATTTTGATCACAGAGAGTCAAAACAACTGTCAGTTACTATCTGAGGTTCATACGCTGCTATTTAATATAGGATACATATATTCAAAAACAGATACATGGAGGGAAGGTGAAATCACTTTTCAGTAATATTTTACAGATAAGTCCATTTTGTCTTCCATTTCCTCTCTACATTCTAGTTTTTTCATGGGCCATTGAACCTCTGTAATAGCCAACAGTGGAGGGTTCACAACTACTGAGATGACATGAAATTTTTGTTCAGACTTCTATGATCCTCGGGTGATGACTCCCAGTGACTTTGGTGATCCACAGGCTTTTCCTCCAGTGCCACCATGAGGCTGATGTTTGTGTTTGTGAGTGAAATGTTGTGTCAACTGGATGGATGGATTGATTCATTTGATCCAGATGTTCTCAGTGAATTTACTGATCCCTTGAGACACTTGGTGCCACCAGCAGCATCTCCACATCTACTGCCACATACAGAAAAATTTCCAAATAAGTTACAATGATTGGTAATAACTTCAAAATTTTCAATGTATATATCCCCATGAACGCAAAACTTTCATTTTGGTTTCAAAAGGAAACATATTGTTTGGGATGTAGTGAACTTGACTAGGGGCAAAAGAGTCAAGGAGGCGTGGCTTCCAAAACCACAAACAAATATGCCAGCTTCCTTATACTAAACTGGGAAGGTGAGTGGCCTGGAAATGTGACATCTAAAATCAATATACTCCTCGTTCTAACAAATAGTGTTTTCCATTGTGGAGGTGTACTCACATTAAGCCATACTGTGAACAGCCACTATCACTAAAGCTGTGCTGGAATGCTGCAAGTGTTTCTTCCACTTTACTGCACAGCAAACTGATTTGTTCATCTGAACCACTAATAAAGTGATGCTAACTCACTGAGAAACACATTTCATTTTCTTACAACCTTTTCCTAGTTTCAAAGAAACAGCAAAAAGTTTGCTTTGCATTAGTAGTAACATAACAGCTGTGATGTGGCTGAAAATGATCAGTAAAGAGTGAAATAAGACTGAAATCTGAAAGTCCAAACTGGAACAGAGGAGTGAAAGTAAACCCCAGATCACAGAGGTTCAGGTAGAAGCTGCAAAAGTCTTGAGAGCTGAAAACAGAGAGAATTAAAATAGAGCTTTCTCTCTAGTCTACAGCATAGACACACAGGAGTGTAGCGACTACAGACACAGCTAAAGGGAGGAGAATGTCATAGGTTGGCAATGGTCAGCTCTGCTACCAAGCAGGACCAACACAGTGCAATTTGGCACAGCTACCCTGCTAACTCCTGTGAGGCTGTAATGGAAATGCATGCCATCACAGCTTATGTGCTAATGGAAAAAGCCCATAATATGCTACTTTTCAGGGAACCTCTGTAACAACCTTAAGCTTCTGAACATCTACCACAACATCCCTAATTCAGTTTCCACTGGAAACATTGATGCCTCTGCCTCCACCTGATTTCCTGTCATCTCTCTACTGTCCATAATAAAGACATAAAAAACCCAAATCACTTCAAGATATACTCACATTCCCATTTCCACATTCAAAGCACTGGTGTTTGATCGAATTCTTCCTGCTGTCCATACTGGCTGCCAGGAGATCCCTTCTTTAAACAATTTCTGTGGAAATGATAGGCCACAAAATCCACAGTCCTATTTCTGTGCAAATAGTAATTCCAAAATTCACCACCAAGAAAATCAAGTGGGAATCTTCAAATGTTTGTCTTTTAGTGCAGAGTTTCCTCTCTGTGTTTCCATCTCTCCACCACAGCTTTGAAAGGAAACATTAGGTGTAGAAACACAAAGAGGGGAATTTTGGACTAAAAATACCTGGAAGATAGAAACTTGATCTACTCAGACTGTTGAAGCCTCATGTTTGCTTCTTTTCAACTCTGGAAGTCAACTTTTCCACAGGACAGGGACTGTGGATTTTATGCTCCATTATTTACATTAGAATTTCTTTAGAAAGGATCTTGTTGCAGACAGTACAGACTTCCTAGAAATCATTTCCTTTAACACAAACTACAGTGCATCACACCAAAACAAAGTTAAGAAGTTGAGCAACCATGAGAATATCTCACAGTCATGATCAGCATTAAAAAAAAAACTCTATATTGTCCATGAATGATAAGCACACAATCAAACCACTGGGCTAATGAGTATGATTACTTGTCGTCCCAGTTTCACAAACATATCATTTGGACAAAACATTTCAAAAAATTAACTTTTAAACACTGACATGAACTACTAACATGTACTGACTTACTGAAAACCTTGGAGGTGATCTGGACTTTCCTGTAGTTTCCTCTTGTCCTTGTAACAGCAGTAGCTCCTCCCTTCCTTGTCAATAATTGTGCAGAAATATCTGAGTGCTTCTTTCTTCCTAAATCATGAGCAAGTCCTGTCCAGTCCAACTGTTTCTGCTCCTGTTTGACTTCTGAACTTGTCTCTGGCTGTGTGTCCACTTACTGCAGCCTGTGACATCAGACTGTAGAATGTTGATACATCAAAGGCATCAAAGGACAAATTCTCTCTCTCTCTCTCTCTCACACACACATTGTTGTCTTAATATAGTTATGAGGACACATCATAACTGAAAGCCTAACATTAACCAAAACATAACCCATACTAATGATATTCAATCTTCTCAAAAATACCAAATGAATTACAACAATAAGCACTCAGGACCATTCAGCTGGGTTGGTGAATTCAGCACCAAGGACAGCAGCAGCTGAACTGTACACAACTACATGTACTAACACACAGCAAATTCACAAAGTACTAAAATCTGGAGTCAGACAAAAAAGTGTGAAAGAGTTACATTTCTGGAGTTTATTTTATAACTCTGACTACAGTTTGTGTTAAGGTGTACACCCAGGCCGAGTTGAATTTTGGAGTTTATTCCCTGGTGTTCAGGATCTGGTTTTAACTCTGTCCCTGGAGTTCACGACGCATTTTATCGCGGCATGAGCAGCACAAGGAACGTCGTCACAAGGCTGGTAAGAGCATGATTTTTATCAGAAAGTACTTTAAATGTGTGATATTTTGTCATTGTTCTCACTTTATCTACTTACATAGTACCGCTAATGACTGCGAACTTGATGTTGAACGTAACCCCATTGCTTTTACTCCATTATTTAGAGCAAGTAGCTCCCGCAGCATTAGTTAGCTAACTGTCCTTCGCTGCCATTGTGGAGCTGTTAGCTTTCACTCAAACGTTAATGTCGGCCATACTGTCTGTGGCGTGTGATGTGTCTGTATGACGGTAATGACAAACTGTTTGATAAGCTTCACAAATTAATGACGACGCGCATCTTGAAGGTAATTAATACTGTTTTGGAAATAACCATCCAACAATGCAACCGCATGTTGGTGTTTTAAGAGAATAATTTCCGGCTCAACGGCGCAGACGTAGCTGACAAGTCAGTTTTGGCTAGCATGCTAACAGTTGAGCTTATAAACTGTAGCCTTGCTGTTTTGAACAGCGGTGAGAAACGTGTATTTTAACAGTGTGTAGTTGGGATAAACTTTAACTTGAACATGTTATTCTCAGACATATGACATTTTCTTCCTTTATGTCAAACCAACATGTTGATCAAAGTACAACATGGAGGGAAGAAGAAGTACATTAAACTGGAAGAGGCTTGCTTCTCAGATTTTCTCAGTGCAGGTCAGTCAGATGTTTAGTATTAAATGAATAAAGATGTAAACATGTTGTAACGTGGAGTTGTTATGGTATAGTCCAGCAGAAGTTTCTTATCCCAGAGACTACAACACTGAAAGTCACAGATCAACAGGGAGCAGAGGTGGATGAGGATGTTTCAAAGATCTGTGTTTTTTCATCTACAGTGATGATGGTAGGACATTTAAACATTCATATTTTGCTGCACTTATATTTTGAGAGATTTGTATCTTGACACAGACAAAAATATGTGATTGTGAGAAGTGGATGATAAGAATTCCAAAGTACAGTATTTAATCAGTTCATATTAAGCTGTATGTGTTGTCTGCATTTCAGACCTCCCATCTACTGAAGCATCTATGAACCTGGCTGATCGTTCAGACCTGACAGAATATGTGACCCTCACTACTTGTGGTAAGCAGAGTTATAGGTAATGGTAATGTTTTGTCTTGAGACAGGTAATATCCAGCCAGGTATGTGATATAGTTTTAATGTGCTGGACTTTAGATTTTATTTGCCTTATACTTGTGTGTGTGTGATCTTCAGATCTAAGTGTCCTGCAGCAAAGGTGTGAAGGCTCCTCCTCTCCAAGTCTGACAGATACACTGTCAGTCTCAAGCACTTTAAGCAGAGACACAAGTGATTCTGGATGCCAGCCTTTGATGGACAGTGTGCTTGCAGAATATGTAATTGTTTTCCAACTTATATACAACTAGATTTTAATCATTATTTATTAGACATAATTCTAGTAATATGTACAGGTATTAGATGAATGTATTTGCTTACAACATAGATCTAAGTGTAGTTGTAAATATGTTTATAATGTTTTCTTTTTTAGAATGTGGAGCAGATTCTTACTTCAAAACCAGCAGAGATGACTGTGATTAAAGAGTATGAAGAGACTGGAAGTTTGAAATATTCCACCACACGGTTACTGGTTAATATTATTGTTGCTCACATGCATGGAAAAGAAGGGTAAGAGGCTTCAACTTAATCCTGTATCCTTTTATTAAAAAAATATGTACATAAAAAAAATCCTGCTTGCAGGAGAGCTGTTAGTAAAGCAACAAAAGAGTTCCATGCCCTTGGGATTGTTTCACTTTTCCCATCTTTGAAAGACCCATACTCCAAAAATGATATGTAGGTTTAACTCCCTCTTTTGCATATAAGCAACATACAGTATTTGTTCTTTTTTTCTTTCAGGAACTTCTATGATATGCGAAGCAACAAAGGCTTTCTTGAGTGGCGCATGAAGTCATGTGCCGTAATGTTTGTATGTAATGTTTACAGTAAAGTCACAGATACTATTACACTCTGAATGAAATGGAAAAAGGGGCAAGGTCAGACATGCCCCTTGGTCTGAAACAGACCTACAATTTACAATATAATAAGTGATGCACAGATGGTAAACATCAGTTTTTTCTGCAGGAGAAACTCACTCTTCTGATCTCTGTTTTTGAGGAATAAAGCTTTCTGGATTCAACTTCTCTGATCTCCTGTATTTGATTCACTTTGTGAATTTCTTCTCAGCAGAAGACTTGAACACTTAGAAGTTTTTAGAAGAAAAAGACTTAGAGAATGAAGAGTAAAAGAGTAAGGTGTGGTGCATCAATCCCCCTCTTCAGGTCAGCTCTAGCAGTGCTGTACCATGCCCTATCACCTGACCTGAAGGCGGAGTCGGGGACTCTGAGGAGTGACCGGATGTGGCTGTTCATCCAGGCTTTCTGATTGGAGAAGTCCTGGATGAGTCTTTTTGTTGCCACATGTTCCACAGAGAACCTGATGTAGTTCAGTACAGCTTCTGTGTGTTCAGCCAGGTCCTCGTGTTTGAGGAGCTCCCACTCTGTCTGTGAGAAGCAGTCTGGGAGCTGAGCGAGTTCATTCATTCATTCATCCTCAGGCCAGCTCCAACACTGCTTCTCACAGACAGCGTGGGAGCTGCAAGAACTCATCTTCAGGGGATTCCTCACCTGTTCAAGATACCAGAGAAGAAAATGGGACCTTTCTGTACCTGGAAATGAAAACAAATGAAGAGGTTATTAGTACATGACACTGCAGCCAGCTGATGTCTCTCTATAAATCTAAATATAATAATATGGACAGACGCAGCAGAGCACTGGTTCAGCTATCCCATGTTCTAACATGAAGTCTCTCTACTCTTCCATCTGTTGACTCTTTCCTACCAGCAGCCAGTAGGAACATGGTTAATATACTGAGCATCCCCCACATCCATGTGATGCTGAATCAGGCTGGTGTGTGATGGTGTATCTGAGAGAAGAGACAAGAGAGAATTAAACAGCTTCACTGGATCTTTCCTCTGAGTGTGTGATAGATAATCTGACTGACTGTCTACGAGGTTTAGATGCTCAGAATAGTTGAGTCTCCCTGTTTAGGTGAAGATAAGACTCCAACGAGCTGAACAGGTTCAACTGTCTGTGGAAACTTCAGAGAAAAAGTGAGCACAGTGATGGATGAAAAAACAGAAGTGAATATTTCCACTAGACTCTGCTGAAGTTCTTTACCTCTGTTATGAAGCCATTAGAACTGATCCTGCTGCTTCTTCTGCTGCTAAAGCTGCTGAAATACTGAAATATCACTACAATCATTAGACCAACTGTTACCACTTACACATTTTTATGTTTCTGTTGTCAAACATCTGAACATTATTGAATTTTGCAGCTTAATATTTGGACATGGACAACAGTAATGGGAATTACGGGTCTTTTAAAAGAGCCGGTTCTTATGGCTCAGCTCATTAAAAAGAGCCGACTCTTTCGGCTCCCAAATGGCACCTTAGTTTTTTTTTTTTGTTGTTGCTTAAATTAATTTATTACTAAAATAACGTAAAATTATGTGTAAAATGAATTACTAATGTACAAAACATGCATTATATCAAAAGTCTATTATTTTTTGTGGCTAATTATACTCAACATTGAACAGAGTGCAATAAAAAATAAATTTTAAGTACAAAAACAAATCCCCATCTCGTGGCAGCTCTGGCTTCCAGGAAGGAGTCGGCTCCGATCGTTCACGTCATAGATCCTGTTCTAAGAGCCGTTTCTTTCACCACCAACACATCACTGCTTCCTAACACTCACCTTCTTAAGAGCACTGTCTCATGTCTCTTTTCTGCTGATGTCAAAGCAGATGAGGACTGTATCAGTGTCAGTGTAGGACAGAGGACACAAGTTGTCATAGTTCCTTCAATTAACCCTTGTGTGGTGTTACACAGCCAGTGTTCGTGGGTCTTGTGGACCCGCTGGATTTTTGGGTTTTTAATTCAACACAATCAAACAGTTTCATGTTAAAATACTCAACAGATGTTTATTTCATCTCAATTATAAGCAATATAAACAGCATATATGGTTAATATTTACCCTTTACCTTTGTTAGATCACATTTATGAATTAAAGTGCTTCTCGCTGTTGTTTGTTTTTTAATAAAATGTAATAAAAAAAAAGAAAATCAATTACAACCAAGATATCAGTGGAAAACATTCAACATATTTACAAATGAAACAAGGTTTTTCAGAACAACTCTTGATTTTTCTCAGGGGCTCCTCCATCAGGTTTCCCTGTGTAGACTTGTAAGTTCAGCTGGTTAGCTCAGTGGTAGAGCACAAGACTCAATCTCTCAGGGTGGTGGGTTTGAACCCCACTCCGAGCGGCCATTGTAGCAGTCGACCCAGCAACCTGGGCCTGGACCCAGGCAGATGATGACATGACATGACTTGTAAGTTCCAAGCATGTATGTATACACACCATACAGTATAGCTGCTCATCAACAGTGACATTAGACCAAGAGTTGTAAAACTGGGGGAGGCGTGGCATCTTGTCCCACACTGTCCTGGCTCTAAAGTTGATTGTGAGAGGATTTTCCTCATTCATTAGCACTTCAGCAGACTCAAACATTACTGTGATGTGTGTGACAACGTGGTAAAATCAGTCAGGGCAAACTGAACTGGATGTTGTGTCACACTCTAACCTCCACTCCTGTGTCTACTACAGTGGTGCTGGATTAACAAAGTCCTTCACCACTATGAGCACAGCTCATAGTGAAGGACATGCAGCATATAAAACATGATACAAACAGGGTTGGCAGTGAACAATGTTAGAGGAACAGCATTCAGATTACAGAACAGTTAGTGGATACTGTTTGCTCAGCAGATTGCAGTTATGATAGAGCACAGAAGCAAGAAGCTGTCATGACTGGTAATTATTTACATTACAGTCTGTATAGAATATTAATCCAACATGTATCTGTAGCAGAGTGGAACCTTTATCTTCATATTTACTGCTTATTAATTGTTTAGTTTTCTCAGCTGTCCATTTATTTATAACTAAGTAGTGTGGCCCAATATAAATAGTACAGGCATTGTAATGTTGTAGTTTCACCACAAGAGGGAGTTGGTGGTTTGGAGTCGCTCCTGGTCAGCGGACGTCGATACGTGATTGTGTTGCTCCAATGACGCATAGACAGGAGCGCGTCATGACACGACGGTTGCTGAAAGTTTACTTTCACTTTCACCGAAGTTTGTGGCGCAGATGATTTTCTCTGTCTGAAGGTAAATGTCCGCACTTTTAATGTTTCACTCGTCAACACTTCCTGTAGTTACCTGGATTATCTGATGTACGGATTTGGATGTTGTAGTGTTTTTTATACTACGTTGTGGTGTTTAGTTGTATAGACTCTGAGTTGTCAATCTAAAGTCGAGGTGAGTCAGGAAGAGGTCCGTGTTCATTATCCGCCATGTTGTGTGAATATTCGCAGTAGAAGCGGTGGAGTCAGAGTAGAAGCAGAGTGAGCTGATGGTCAGTAGCTGAACACGGAGCCTTTGTTAGTCTGTGGCTCCACTTACTGCTGACTGAAGGCAGCTTTTCCTGCCTGAATCAGCCTGTGGAGGAGGCGGACCTGAGCCGCTGCTCTCCCGCAGTCTGAGCCGCTAAATGCGGTCTGAGCTCGGCCGGACAGCGGCTGGAGAACAGCTCTTACTTTCTCTGTCATTAGATGAACTCTACGGGACTGAGCTCAGAGGGGCTGACAGGGTTTTTCAGACTCTATGTGATTTTCAGAGAGACAGTTAACACTCCATCCACAGAGTCAGAGGCCTCCTGGTCCTATCAGGACAAACTCTACCTGATGAATTAGATGATAAAGCCCCAAATCCATAAATATTCTCACAATAAAGCATCTCAGCAGCTCTGATAGGTGATTATATCTCTGTGGCTGGTCACAGTACAAACAGAAAAACTGTCTGTCAGGACATATTTACTGTTTTTATTGATGTCTATCTGTGTCTCTGCTGTTTGGTTTGGTTTTGGTTTGTTGTTGCTGCTTCATATAGTTCAGACTTTACTATTAGAAAAGGCAGGAAAGTGCCAGGGGCCCCAACTAAAAGGGCCCCTGGAATAATATTGAGGAGAAATGAACTGAGTCTCAGTTGTTTTGTGTGGAATAATCACCTGCAGCTTGTTTCATCAAGTCATTTTCTACAGAAACACTGCAGACAAACAGATTGTCAGATAAAATCAGTGGATCTCAGTCCATCTGTGTGTCAGTGAATGGAAATGGTCGTCTCTGAATCGTCTGTGAAAGATATGAAAGAGGAAAGAAGAGCCAATCAGTGGAGGAGCAGCTGATATTTCTACAGGACAAATGATGGAGAGGATGATTTCAGTTGATGTGCAGATGAATGATTTGTGTTTTCTCTCCACATGAAGGTAGAAAGTGTGTGTGAGCTGATGTGGATGTGAATTCAGCATCATGAATCAGTGTGAGGACAGAGAGGAGGGAGCCCCTCCCCCTAAAAAAGTCTGTGTGAGGACCATGAGATCCAGACCAAAGGCTCAGAGGTGAGATGAGGATCTCTAACTGTCCATGACTCTTCTCCATGTCAGAGCTCAGCACTCACATCACTGCACCATCATTATTCACACTCAAAGCTCTGTGTGTGTTGTGTTGAAGGCCAGAGCAGCAGCACACACCAGACTCTGCTGGACCTGGACCTGAACATGGACCTGAGCCCAGCTGTGTGTCCATGAAGAGTGACAGGTCAATGGGTCGCCTCATTGATTTCAAAGGACAGCCTCCCTCTGCTGCAAAGAAGTGAGCAGCAGCTGACTACGTTTTATTCTTTGCTATGAGAACACTGTATGAATGTTGTCCCTGTCCCCATGTTCCTGATGGTCTTAATCTCTGTGTCAACCAGGATCCATCAGAGACCAAACTTCCCTGAGCCCAGCTGTGTGTCCATGAAGAGTGACAGGTCAATGGGTCGCCTCACTGATTTCAAAGGACAGCCTCCCTCTGCTGCAAAGAAGTGAGCTGCAGCTGACTACATGTTTTCTTCTTTACTATGAGAACACTGTATGAATAATATGTTGTCCCTGTCCCCATGTCCCTGATTAATCTCTGTATCCACAAGGATCCATCAGAAACCAGACTTCCCTGGACCTGAGCCCAGCTGTGTGTCCATGAGGAGTGACATGTCAAAGCGTGGCCTCATTGATTTCAAAGGACAGCCTCCCTCTGCTGCAAAGAAGTGAGCTGCAGCTGAGTTTAAAATGTATCAGACAGCTGTCCTGTATAACTGGTCTTCTATGAAAGATGAAGTGATTGTGTTTTGTCTCCAGGCTTCATGAATGACACAGTATATGAACATGATCAGGCTGAAACACAGGCTTTAGTGGCAAAGTTGATGTTTCTCTTTTCAAGAAAAGCACTTCTTATGTTCTTATATGTCATTCAGATCAGAACTAAAACTCCCTGTAACTCAGCACCTATCCAGTTCCAGTGTTTGTGTTAGTGTCCTGTAGCAGAGGTGAGACTTCTGTCAAACCCAGTGTGAGTCCTTAAAACTCATCATTTAAAAGGTGGACTTGTTGTGATGACTCTAGGTCATGAGGTACAGAATTGATTGCTTGTTTCCTCTCATTGAGAATGTCACAGCACAGTAGTGTTTGCTTTAATCAGGACAGTCACCACAGAACATAAAAGCAGCTGTTGTTTGTGTACAAAGCATAAAACACTCACAGATGCTGCAAACATAATGTGAGCTAATTCTTCATGATTCCTCCACAGAGTGGACCAGGAGAGCTCAGAGGTTCCCAGTGCTCAGTCTGCCCAGCAGCATCAAACACACCTGGACTCCATATTTATGGTCTGTACATGGACAACAACTACTTTGACATCTGTTGTGTTGACAATAATCTCCATGCTGCACTTTTTAGAGCAGTGGATTGTCAGTGTGTCCAACATGGATCTGATGTTTGGCTCCATGGTTTTACTTTGATTGTGTCATTCATATAGTTTTCTGTTCCAGCTGCTGGAGGAGAACATTGTGACTTTTGTAAAGAAGGAGCTGAAGAAGATCCAGAAGGTTGTGAGTCCAGATTACCCAGAATGCTCAGAGAGTCAGAGGGAGGATGAGGACGTGTTGGACAGTGAGGATGAAGAACAGAGGAGGAGCAGCAGAGAGGCTTTTGTGAAGATCACAGTGAACTTCCTGAGGAGAATGAAGCAGGAGGAGCTGGCTGACTGTCTGCACAGCAGTAAGAGGATTTCTCTAAAGATTCAACATGATGGACAAACGGGACATTTACTAATGTCTCAAGATAAGATAAGATAAACCTTTAATGGACATGGAGGGACATATTTTCATGTGTGTTCTTTAGGGGAAAGAACAAGTCATGTTTTCTTTATGAATCAGTCATTGATGTTGTTTCTTGTTTGTTCATTCAGGACATGTTGCTGCAGTTTGTCAACGTAAACTTAAATCTACTCTGAAGAAGAAGTTCCAGTGTGTGTTTGAGGGGATCTCTAAAGCAGGAAACCCAACCCTTCTGAATCAGATCTACACAGAGCTCTACATCACAGAGGGAGGGACTGGAGAGGTCAATGATGAACATGAGGTCAGACAGATTGAAACAGCATCCAGGAAACCAGCCAGACCAGAAACAAGCATCAGACAAGAAGACATCTTTAAAGCCTCACCTGGAAGAGATGGACCAATCAGAACAGTGATGACAAAGGGAGTGGCTGGCATTGGGAAAACAGTCTTAACACAGAAGTTGACTCTGGACTGGGCTGAAGACAAAGTCAACCAGGACATACACTTCACATTTCCATTCATGTTCAGAGAGTTGAATGTGCTGAAAGGGAAAAAGTTCAGCTTGGTGGAACTTGTTCATCACTTCTTTACTGAAACCAAAGAAGCAGGACTCTGTAGGTTTGAAGAGGTCCAGGTTCTGTTCATCTTTGACGGTCTGGATGAGTGTCGACTTCCTCTGGACTTCCACAACACTGAGATCCTGACTGATGTTACAGAGTCCACCTCAGTGGATGTGCTGCTGACAAACCTCATCAGGGGGAAACTGCTTCCCTCTGCTCGCCTCTGGATAACCACACGACCTGGAGCAGCCAATCAGATCCCTCCTGAGTGTGTTGACATGGTGACAGAGGTCAGAGGGTTCACTGACCCACAGAAGGAGGAGTACTTCAGGAAGAGGTTCAGAGAGGAGGAGCAGGCCAGAATCATCATCTCCCACATCAAGACCTCACGAAGCCTCCACATCATGTGCCACATCCCGGTCTTCTGCTGGATCACTGCTACAGTTCTGGAGGATGTGTTGGAAACCAGAGAGGGAGGAGGGCTGCCCAAGACCCTGACTGAGATGTACATCCACTTCCTGGTGGTTCAGTCCAAACTGAAGAATGTTAAGTATGATGGAGGAGCTGAGACAGATCCACACTGGAGTCCAGAGACCAGGAAGATGATTGAGTCTCTGGGAAAACTGGCTTTTGAGCAGCTGCAGAAAGGAAACCTGATCTTCTATGAATCAGACCTGACAGAGTGTGGCATCAATACCAGAGCAGCCTCAGTGTACTCAGGAGTGTTCACACAGGTCTTTAAAGAGGAGAGAGGACTGTACCACGACAAGGTGTTCTGCTTCGTCCATCTGAGTCTTCAGGAGTTTCTGGCTGCTCTTCATGTCCATCTGACCTTCATCAACTCTGGAGTCAATCTGCTGTCAGAAGAACAATCAACCTCCAACTGGTCTAAACTGTTCAGAGACAAATGTGATCCAACTCAGCTCTACCAGAATGCTGTGGACAAGGCCTTACGGAGTCCAAATGGACACCTGGACTTGTTTCTCCGCTTCCTCCTGGGTCTTTCACTGCAGACCAATCAGACTCTACTACGAGGTCTGCTGACACAGACAGGAAGTGGCTCACAGACCAATCAGCAAACAGTCCAGTACATCAAGAAGAAGATTGAAGAGACTCCCTCTGCAGAGCAAAGCATCAACCTGTTCCACTGTCTGAATGAACTGAATGATCATTCTCTAGTGGAGCAGATCCAACAGTCCCTGAGTTCAGGACGTCTCTCCACAGATGAACTGTCTCCTGCTCAGTGGTCAGCTCTGGTCTTCATCTTACTGTCATCAGAAAAAGATCTGGACGTGTTTGACCTGAAGAAATACTCTGCTTCAGAGGAGGCTCTTCTGAAGCTGCTGCCAGTTGTCAAAGCCTCTAACAAAGCTCTGTAAGTGTATAGATAGTTGGATTTATTCATCATTATATAAAGACTCTGCTATTTTATTCAGCAGGAGGGAAAATAAATTCCTCTCTTCTTTAATTTCTTATCATCATCTATGAGCTCTGATCTTCATCACATTGAATCTGAATTAAAATAATGGATCCTACATTAAAGAGCCAAGTCTCAGCTTTAATTTGAGCAGGTTGACATCAGTATAGAAACAACTGTGTGGGAGATTCAGCCCTTTTAGTGGTTCAAAAGTAACTGGACAAATACACATGAAGTGAAACAAACTCATCACATTTAATATTTATTGTAAAATCCTTTGCAGTCATTGACTGTAGTATCTATTATTATATTTTAAACTCAATGTGCTGAAATCAAATAACATATCATGTCTAACTGTCCAAATACTTACGGCCTTGACTGCACATTACTGATTGTATCATATTTAACTGTCATGTCTCCAACATAAAACAAAGGATTTGAATCAGAGCCAATGAAAGATGATCATCAATGTAGAAACTCCTCATTGGTTAGCAGGTGGATAAAGAGCTGATATTTCTGCTTCACTCAACAAATCTGTGTTTGATGTTTGGCCCAGTTTTCAAATGCAGGTCTGTTAGTTTGCTGTGAGCTGCAGAGCAAACTGAGAGTTTTGTTCCTTTGATTGTCCTTTCAACACAAATGTTATTTGACTTTTTCTTCATTGTTTCCTCTTCAGACTGAGCAGCTGTAACCTCTCAGAGAGAAGCTGTAAAGCTCTGTCCTCAGTTCTCAGCTCCCAGTCCTCTAGTCTGAGACACCTGGACCTGAGTAACAACAAGCTGCAGGATTCAGGGGTAAAGCTTCTGTCTGCTGGACTGGAGAGTCCACACTGTAGACTGGAGACTCTGAGGTCAGTTCACTGTCTGTTACTGTTGTAGATCTTATATCTTTAATCCACAACTGAACCTGGTTTATCTTCATCCAGAACTTGAATCCATTCATCTTGAATGAATGAGATTTGAAATAGTTGTTGTTCCATACTGTGACTTTTTCTTCTCTCAGACTAAGAATTATTCCTTCAGTTTCACTTCATTTCAGTCAGTTGTCATGAATAATGTCTGTTGACTTCAATGAAACCTTCAGAACTCACACACTCGTATTTGTCACAGTCAGCAGACTAATGTTTTCTAAATGAAGTGTAGAAAATGTCCAGTGTGAGTTGTTCAAAGTCCATTTTTATCACAACAATATACAGAAGATCCTCACAACTAATATTTGTGCCAATCAATTGAAAAACACTTGAAGTTCATTTCAATGAAGTGTCAGGACTAATGTCAGTTTGTGTGTGTGTGTGTGTGTTTTGATATTTAACACAAGTGTGGTAAATTGTGGTCTTTTATCATTGAGTTGAATTTGTTAAATGTTAAACTTGTTAAATGTGTTAAGGAGCAAAGACTTAAAGGACCACACTGTTGGTTTATAGATAGATAGATGGATAGACAGATAGATAGATAGACAGATAGATAGATAGATAGATAGATAGAAAGACTTTATTCATCTCTCAGGGGGAAATTGTTATGTTACAGCAGCAAATAAAGCAGTCACAAAAAGAAAGGAAAGGACAAGTTGACAGCTAACTGGCAGCACTTAGCAACTCTACAAAATACAGTGTAACAAAGTATAAAGACATAAAGAGTGAATGTATATATATATATATATATATATATATATATAAGACAAGAAAAATAATAATATTAATAATAAGATAAAATAAAAAAAATAAAAACGGAGGAGAATAATATGTACTATAATATATAGAATGTTGTAAAAATATAACCTGTCAGGTGTGCAGTGTGAATGAAAATGAACTGATAAAATCGTGATCGTGATTTTACCATTAAAAAACCGTGATGTGATATTTTTGCCATATCACCCACCCCTAATTTCTCCTAAAGACAGATCACATCTCTCTGATCACATCATGTTGAAAAGAATTCAACCTTATTGGTTTGTTAATTGTGTTTGTGCTCGATCAGTTTTGTGTTGACGACAAATCATTATTCAGTCGTCTGCCACGCTCGTCTAAATATTTCATCCTTTCATATTTAAATATGTGCAGCTCTGATATTGTCAGTCCATTAGTTTCATTTGTACCTTTTGGTAAAAGTCAGCCCATGTTGCAGCTAATGGACGTGAAGCTAACAGCAGCAGGTAGCTCACAGAGAGAGATCATCTTTAGCAGCTGTCACTGTTCACTGAGCTCAACTGGAGAAAAATATCCTGGAGTCAGAGAAAAATCCTGGACAGTAAAAATGTTTTTCTAATGGAGACGGCCTCATGATAACTTAGTGGAGTCAGATCAGAGTTCTCACTTATTCCAAATGGTTTATTTAAAGGGCGACAGGAGCAGAGTCATGATGGGGACGTGTTGGACAGGACAGTTTTTCAGCTTCCAGAGGTTGATGTTGTGGTCCATCAGTCAGTGAAGGTGAGGCTGTAGAGTGTGTGAGGGACATGAATTCTTCTGGAGCTTCTGGAGAGGAGAAAGGACTCTCTGTTGTAATGACTACAAAAAGAAGGCAGCTGAGACCAGTCACAGTGTTTGGGATTTAGAGCAGGTACACACTGGATATAGATGTGAAAAAGCTGCTGTTTCCTAACAAATCCCACTTTATTTAACAATCATCTGACTGTAGAATCTCTGAGAAATGAAACATGGAGTGAATGAAGAGATCTTTGGATGACAGAGTTTAGGAAAGTTTTCAAAGCTCTGTGATGAATGAAAACCACTTTGTGCTCAGTCTCTGTTGAGTTGAATGAATGTTTTCGTTGTGGATCCAGGAAATAGACTCTACACATGAGAGACATGATAGAATGTGTTGAACTGCTCCTTCCTCCACCAGCCTATGATACCAAACTGCAGTGAGGACAAGCTCAGCGGGAGTCTGTTCTCTGAGCAACTAATTCCAGTAAGAGCAGTTTCCAATGAGCAGATCTCACACACTGACAAACTACAGTCTCCATGACTGGAGCGTCTGGGGTCAAAGGTCAGAACCACCCTCAGGACTTATTACAGAAGACAGTCAGTAAATGTTTACCACACTCCATGAAGATCAAACTGCAGCAAAAGCTCAGATCTTCTGCTACAGCTGCTCATTTCTACCTGTCAACAGGTGCAGAGCTCTTCAACAAACAGGTTTTACACCTGGTTAAAGTCATAGAGGTGATGATGATGAACGACACCATCAAATCTGATGTTTGGAAAAAGGCTGGAAGCTGTTTCCAAACAGAGCTGTGAAGCTGAGAGTTGAAGGATGACACCAACAACTCCTTTAATCTGCATCTGACATCTGACTGTTGTTTTCAGATCCAGCTGTGAACATGTGGACTTCTCATTTTAACTGCACAAACCTACTGAGCTACTAAATATATTGATCCTCTAATGACAGACCTGACTGATATGAATCTGTGTTGACATGAACAGGTGTGTGAATGTTGTGGTGACATGTGGATGATGTGTGTAGAAGGCTGACATGATGATGATCCACAGCAACAGAAGGACACAGTCACTCTGCTCATGTTAGAGAGAAGCTCATTGATTAGGACATATCTGATTGGATTATCACTGATTTTCATCTTCATCTGTTATCCTTTATTCAGGTTGAGGGGCTGCAGGTTGTCAGAGATCAGCTGTGCTTCTCTGACCTCCGCTCTGAAGTCCAACCCCTCCCATCTGAGACACCTGGACCTGAGTGACAACTGGAACCTGCAGGATTCAGTAGTGAAGGATCTGTGTGGTTTTCTGCAGAGTCCAGACTGTGGACTGGAGACTCTGAGGTCAGACTCCTTTGTTTACTTGTGTGCTGAGATGAATATGATGTGAAAGTTGTGCTGACAGTAAAGTGCAGACATCACACTGATATTATACTGATCCACACTGAGGATCTTCATGGTAAAGTCTGTTTTCTTCTTCTGTGGTTTAGTCCACTGACTGTGGCAGAGCAATGTTGAGCTACAGATTTCAAAGTTTCATTTAACAAGAAAAAAGCTTCACTCTTTAAATCACATCCAAGTTTTTTCCACACTCACATCAACAAATATATATTCAGTATTTTCTTCTTCCAACACGACTAGAAAGTGATGAGACTAAAGTCAAAGTGACTCAGATATTCAGAACAAACTCAGCATGTTTGTTAAATGCCGTCACCGTTACATGAAGTGAAAATCTTTTCCATTTTGTCTCAATCATTTGTTGACTTTCCTCCAAACTTCAGCCTGACATGTTTGTTCTCTGTCAAAACTTTAGGATCTTTAGTAGAATCTGAAACAAATGTCAACAACATGAGTTTGTATAGATGGAGCCACTGGTGGAGCTGGAAGAGTTTAAGAGCTGAAGTCACTATGTCTTTATTGAAGCAGCAGCATGTTGTCATTAATATTAATGAGAGCTGTGTTTGACTTTTAGTATCTGACTGTTTTTAAGCTGCATCCTGTTGGTTCAGGTGTTTGGAGTTTCCATTTTCCAAACTTGTACATTCTCAACCTTCTTCAGCTCTGAACAGATGATGAAACACTCAACACTTTCAAGCAGGAACTTTGTCTCCTAAACTCACATCTTTTATTCTTTATTCAGGTTGAGTTACTGCAGGTTGTCAGAGATCAGCTGTGCTTCTCTGGCCTCAGCTCTGAAGTCCAACCCCTCCCATCTGAGACACCTGGACCTGAGCAAAAACAACCTGCATGATTCAGACCTGAAGGATCTGTGTGGTTTTCTGCAGAGTCCAGACTGTGGACTGGAGACTCTGAGGTCAAACTCCATTGTTTACTTGTGTGCTGAGATGAATATGATGTGAAAGTTGTGCTTTATTCAGTATTTATTAGGTCAAATCTCCTTCAGAATTTCTAACATTCAAAGTGTGAAATGTTTGAAAGGAAGTTGTGAAAGTGCTGACTCTGATTTTCAAAGTGATTTTTAAAGCTTTGAAAATGATTTGGATTCTGACTCTTACAGTCCACATTGACAGTGTCAGCAGTTTGACTGAGTTGAGCTTGTGTTATTCACAAAGTCTCATTGAGATCAGGATGTTTGACAAGAACTGATCTGTACAACACGTGTGAGCAGGTCTGAAGGCACAAGTGTTCATAGCTGCTCCCAATGGCCTCACTCACAGGCACAGTGAAAAGCCTGCTGTCACAGAGAGGACACGTCACCATGGTTTAAATACGAAGAGGACATTTTCACACAGTGTCTCCCGAAGACATTCATAGAGCTACACTCAGCTGCTGAGCTGAACAGGGACACAAATATTTGTGGAAGCAATGAAAACAGAGCAGAGAGAGAAGTTCAAACCCTGGCTCCTTTCTCAGCTCCACACAGCCGACCAATCACTGAGCCCACTGGGTGTCAACGTCCCACTGTGTCTTTGTCACAGGGACACAAACTGTGGGACACAGACCCCCCCTAAGCTGACAGCCACCAGGAAGGTGGGGCCAGGAATCCCAGAATGCAATGCTGGAACAGCAGATTCAAATGTGTGAGCAGAGAGTGTTGGATGAAGCTCAACTTGCTTTGGACCAAAGACACATGACTGGAATGTGATGAAATGTCTCATTCAACACACTGCACATGTGCTGAATGTCTGCAGCTTCTCAAACTCTCAACACAAACTTCAGTCACACTCAAAACATCAAAGGCTCAAACTATTATTTCACACAATATGAAAGATTTCATTTGAAACCTTAGTGAACACTTTGAAAACTAGTGGTGTGCGATACTGCATATTTTGGTATTGATCCGATACCAAGTAAATACGGGCCAGTATCGCCGATACCGATACTTTTTAATAAATAAGGTGGATGCGTCATTGAATTGCAAAATCTCAATTAATTTTCATGACCTTAAGTGTTTTTGTGATGTTTCCTTTTTTATTATTAAATAGTTAAAACCCAGGACAGAATTTGGACAAAGTTTATAATTAAATAGAAAATGCTTTATTATCAAAATTTTTTCAGAAAAATCTTTAAAAAAAAGTGCACGCAAACCAGTAAACAAATTAAAACAAACAAGTACTGTTGAGAAGCTATAATACAAAAATTAAATTAAAATTCTCAACAACAAAAACAACAACTGGTGAAAATATAAATAATAGTGTTTCCACTATACCTGACTAGCTTTTTACAAATCCCACATTTTACTGTTGTCTCGTTTTCAGCTTGAAAATACAGCCACACGGCGCTCCTCTTCCTCTCTGCCATTCTTCTATTGTATTTTCTCCCTGTGCTGATGAACCTGAGCCAGCAACTTGCTTGTTTGCTTTGCGCGTCTAACTCATGTCACGTGACTCACGTGACGGCGCAACATCTGGGGGGAGGGCAAAGTGTGCCTGCTCTGCGCTGACAGAGGAGCGGCGAGTCTGGCCACCTGGCTGTTTCCTCTTTGCTGAAACTGCAGCATTGCAAACAAGAGCGGAGCTTAAAGTAAAGTATCGATCTCACCAGACTAGTATCAATCCAATACCAATACCAACTTGGTATCGATACTATCGATATTTGGATCGATCCGCCCCACCACTATTGAAAACTTTCTTCCAAACTGTTAAACCTGAGTGTGAATGTGGGACTTTTTGAAGGAGATTTGAGCTCAGAGATTTGATGCTGATCCACACTGAGCATCTTGTTCAGCTTCATATATCAAACTCATTGAATGAAGATTCAAAATCCAACACTTGCTAATTGACTCTTTACTTTGGAACAATTTCATCTTCACCTTCAGTTGACTTTTATATTTCTTCACATACAAAGCAAATATTCCACATTAAGACAGAAAGAAATGTTTCTTCACTCTTTGCTTTATGATCTGTGATGTTTATAGTGACTGAAGTTAATGAGAGCTGTGTTTGACTTTTAGTATCTGACTGTTTTTAAGCTGCATCCTGTTGGTTCAGGTGTTTGGAGTTTCCATTTTCCAAACTTGTACATTCTCAACCTTCTTCAGCTCTGAACAGATGATGAAACACTCAACGCTTTCAAGCAGGAACTTTGTCTCCTAAACTCACATCTTTTATTCTTTATTCAGGTTGAGTTACTGCAGTTTGTCAGAGATCAGCTGTGCTTCTCTGGCCTCAGCTCTGAAGTCCAAGCCCTCCCATCTGAGAGACCTGGACCTGAGTGACAACAACCTGCAGGATTCAGACCTGAAGGATCTGTGTGGTTTTCTTCAGAGTCCAGAGTGTGGACTGGAGACTCTGAGGTCAGACTCCATTGTTTACTTGTGTGCTGAGATGAACAAGATGTGAAAGTTGTGCTTTATTCAGTATTTATTAGGTCAAATCTCCTTCAGAATTTCTAACATTCAAAGTGTGAAATGGTTGAAAGGAAGTTGTGAAAGTGCTGACTCTGATTTTCAAAGTGATTTTTAAAGCTTTGAAAATGATTTGGATTCTGACTCTTACAGTCCACATTGACAGTGTCAGCAGTTTGACTGAGTTGAGCTTGTGTTATTCACAAAGTCTCATTGAGATCAGGATGTTTGACAAGAACTGATCTGTACAACACGTGTGAGCGGGTCTGAAGGCACAAGTGTTCATAGCTGCTCCCAATGGCCTCACTCACAGGCACAGTGAAAAGCCTGCTGTCACAGAGAGGACACGTCACCATGGTTTAAATACGGAGAGGACATTTTCACACAGTGTCTCCTGAAGACATTCATAGAGCTACACTCAGCTGCTGAGCTGAACAGGGACACAGATATTTGTGGAACCAATGAAAACAGAGCAGAGAGAGAAGTTCAAACCCTGGCTCCTTTCTCAGCTCCACACAGCCGACCAATCACTGAGCCCACTGGGTGTCAACGTCCCACTGTGTCTTTGTCACAGGGACACAAACTGTGGGACACAGACCCCCCCTAAGCTGACAGCCACCAGGAAGGTGGGGCCAGGAATCCCAGAATGCAATGCTGGAACAGCAGATTCAAATGTGTGAGCAGAGAGTGTTGGATGAAGCTCAACTTGCTTTGGACCAAAGACACATGACTGGAATGTGATGAAATGTCTCATTCAACACACTGCACATGTGCTGAATGTCTGCAGCTTCTCAAACTCTCAACACAAACTTCAGTCACACTCAAAACATCAAAGGCTCAAACTATTATTTCACACAATATGAAAGATTTCATTTGAAACCTTAGTGAACACTTTGAAAACTTTCTTCCAAACTGTTAAACCTGAGTGTGAATGTGGGACTTTTTGAAGGAGATTTGAGCTCAGAGATTTGATGCTGATCCACACTGAGCATCTTGTTCAGCTTCATATTTCAAACTCATTGAATGAAGATTCAAAATCCAACACTTGCTAATTGACTCTTTACTTTGGAACAATTTCATCTTCACCTTCAGTTGACTTTTATATTTCTTCACATACAAAGCAAATATTCCACATTAAGACAGAAAGAAATGTTTCTTCACTCTTTGCTTTATGATCTGTGATGTTTATAGTGACTGAAGTTAATGAGAGCTGTGTTTGACTTTTAGTATCTGACTGTTTTTAAGCTGCATCCTGTTGGTTCAGGTGTTTGGAGTTTCCATTTTCCAAACTTGTACATTCTCAACCTTCTTCAGCTCTGAACAGATGATGAAACACTCAACGCTTTCAAGCAGGAACTTTGTCTCCTAAACTCACATCTTTTATTCTTTATTCAGGTTGAGTTTCTGCAGTTTGTCAAAGATCAGCTGTGCTTCTCTGGCCTCAGCTCTGAAGTCCAACCCCTCCCATCTGAGAGACCTGGACCTGAGCTACAACTGGAACCTGCAGGATTCAGGAGTGAAGCATCTGTGTGGTTTTCTGCAGAGTCCAGACTGTGGACTGGAGACTCTGAGGTCAGACTCCATTGTTTACTTGTGTGCTGAGATGAATATGATGTGAAAGTTGTGCTGACAGTAAAGTGCAGACATCACACTGATATTATACTGATCCACACTGAGGATCTTCATGGTAAAGTCTGTTTTCTTCTTCTGTGGTTTAGTCCACTGACTGTGGCAGAGCAATGTTGAGCTACAGATTTCAAAGCTTCATTTAACAAGAAAAAAGCTTCACTCTTTAAATCACATCCAAGTTTTTTCCACACTCACATCAACAAATATATATTCAGTATTTTCTTCTTCCAACACGACTAGAAAGTGATGAGACTAAAGTCAAAGTGACTCAGATACAGCTCTGGAAAAAACTGAGAGACCACTGCAAATTCTTCTGAAATCAATATCTCTACAGGTATGACAGCCATTCCATTCCTGTGTATGTTGAATTCCAACACAAGCACATCTCAGTCTACTTAATGAGGTACTGATTAGGTGATCACCTGAACCAAATCCTATTTAATGAGGAAAAGTAGAAAAACCACTGCTGTGGTCATCACTATGCTCTTGCAATAGGACTGGATGGATGGCACAAACAGTGCTGGTAGTACCTCAAAAGTAATAGCAATCAAAAAAATAACTATTGACCATGCCAAAACAGTTGAAAAGAAAAGTTTTGTTTGAGGAAAAGAGAGAAAAAAGAGGAAAATTCTGGCTTTACTGGCAGAGGGATACAGTGAGCGTCAGGTTGCTTCCATCCTTTAAATTTCTAAGATGGCTGTTCATAAGGACAAGGTCAAGCAGCAGACACTGGGGACAACAAAGCTGGCAGACTGGCAGAGGGTGAAACGACTGTCCACTGACCAGGATGACCGTCAACTCATGCGAATGTCACTCAGCAACCGTAGGATGACATCAAGTAACCTACAAAAAGAATGGCAAATGGCAGCTGGGGTGAAGTGCACGGTGAGAACGGCTCGAAACAAGCTTCTAGGGGCAGAGCTCAAGTTGTGTAAAGCTAGAAATAAGCCCTTCATCAATGAGAAGCAAAGAAGAGCCAGGCTGAAGTTTGCAGAGAGATCATAAGGATTGGACCATAGAGGACTGGAGTAAGGTCATCTTCTCTGATGAGTCCAATTTTCAGCTTTGCCCAATACCTGGTTATCTAATGGTTAGACAGAGACCTGGAGAGGCCTACAAGCCACAGTGTCTCGCACCCACTGTGAAATTTGGTGGAGGATGGGTGATGTGCTTCAGCAAGGCTGTAATCAGGCAGATTCGTCTTTGCGAAGGACGCATGAATCAAGCTACGTACAAGGTTATCTTGGAAGAAAACTTGCTTCCTTCTGCTCTGACAATGTTCCCCAACTCTGAGGATTGTTTGTTCCAGCTGGACAATGCTCCGTGCCACACAGCTTGGTCAATCAAGGTGTGGATGAAGGACCAGCCCAATCTCCAGACCTGAACCCAATTGAAAATCTCTGGAATGTGATCAAGAGGAGGATGGATGGTCACAAGCCATCAAATATACCTGAGCTGCTTGAATTTTTGCATCAGGAGTGGCATAAAGTCACACAACAGCAATGTGAAAGACTGGTGGAGAGCATGGCAAGATGCTTGAAAGATGTGATTGAAAATCGGGATTATTCCACCAAATATTGATTTCTGAACTCTTCCTAACTTAAAACATTAGTATTGTGTTGTTTAAAAATGAATATGAACTTGTTTTCTTTACATTATGTGAGGTTTGAGAACACTGCATCTTTTTTGTTATTTTGACCATTTGTCATTTTCTGCAAATAAATGCTCTAAATGATAATATTTTTATTTGGAATTTGAGAGAAATGTTGTCAGTAGTTTATAGAATAAAACAAAAATGTTCTTTTTACTCAAACACATACCTATAAATAGTAACAATGGAGAAACTGATCATTTTGCAGTGGTCTCTTAATTTTTTCCAGAGCTGTATTCAGAACAAACTCAGCATGTTTGTTAAATGTCGTCACCGTTACATGAAGTGAAAATCTTTTCCATTTTGTCTCAATCATTTGTTGCCTTTCCTCCAAACTTCAGCCTGACATGTTTGTTCTCTGTCAAAACTTTAGGATCTTTAGTAGAATCTGAAACAAATGTCAACAACATGAGTTTGTCTAGATGGAGCCACTGGTGGAGCTGGAAGAGTTTAAGAGCTGAAGTCACTATGTCTTTATTGAAGCAGCAGCATGTTGTCATTAATATTAATGAGAGCTGTGTTTGACTTTTAGTATCTGACTGTTTTTAAGCTGCATCCTGTTGGTTCAGGTGTTTGGAGTTTCCATTTTCCAAACTTGTACATTCTCAACCTTCTTCAGCTCTGAACAGATGATGAAACACTCAACGCCTTCAAGCAGGAACTTTGTCTCCTAAACTCACATCTTTTATTCTTTATTCAGGTTGAGTTACTGCAGGTTGTCAGAGATCAGCTGTGCTTCTCTGGCCTCAGCTCTGAAGTCCAACCCCTCCCATCTGAGACACCTGGACCTGAGTGAAAACAACCTGCAGGATTCAGGACTGAAGGATCTGTCTGATCTTGTGAAGAGTCCAGACTGTGGACTGGAGACTCTGAGGTCAGTAGAGGGTTGGAGTCAGTCCATGCTGCTTTCATCAGTATTGTACTAAACACAGTTTGTATCAAAGCAAGGATCCAGTGTCTCCTGTAAACCTCCAACCTTCTCAGTGGCTGCTTTCCTCATTGAAGCTGTGAGAGGAGAACGGGGACAGGCTTCAGGATTGGACAGAAAAACAGAGACGAAGAGGACAGTCAGCCAATCACAGCAGCCACAAGCTAATTGTGATCTGTTGTTGTTGTGTTCATGTCAACAGGAAATAAAGCTGGATCACAGCTGACAGCCTCACAGGATGTGTAGAGACAGTTGTCCTCATTGGTCCAACTGTCCTACCATCACATCTAATCTGAGACTGTTTGTTGTCTCATTTCAACAGTAAAGAATTGATGAGTTTGATCTTTGTCACAGCTCTGAGATCAGTCTGACTGCAGCCTGCAAATCACTGGCTCTGATTTCAGAGAAGCATCATGACATTTTGTCAGCATGTGGTCTGATACAGAGCAGAACCTCTGCTGAAGTCCAGTGATCACATCTGTATATCTGTCCATCTGTCAGATACTTTCAGTGACAGCCTCCATGTTTATTTGTCAGCTGATATTTCAGAAGCAGATCAGATGTTCATCAACACACAGAGACTCTTTCTTTAAATGGAACATGAGTTGACATGTAACAGCAGTGAATCCATCACTAAACTGTTTGTGCAGTAATGAAGCTTCATGACTCAGCAGTTTATTTCCACTGTGGACTTGGGTGAAATGTTCATAGTAAACAGACTTGATGCTAAAAGTCTCTGCAGGTGTGTGAGCTTCCAGCTCAGTGTCTTCACTCCAATACGTTAACATGAGAGCTGAGAGGAAGCTGCTACACTACACAGCTGCTCCACTTCTGCTCTGAACAGGACTGAAGTCCCTGCTGCTCTTTATACTGGATGTGCTGCATCAGTGACTGACAGCTGATGAAGTGAGTCTCTGTAAACACTGATTTATCACCTCTGTTGTCTGTCTTCTTCTCTCAACAGCTGGTGGCCGTGATCTTTCTAAAGGAGAGAGTGAAGAGGACGGTGTGTGTGTTGAGAGAGGACGAGCTGTGTCCTGATGATCCAGAGAGGTTGAAGCAGCAGCAGCTTGTGTGTAGAGATTACATTAAAAAAATGTAATCACTGCTGTAACACATCAATATTTACATTATTCTACTGTTAATTTGAGATTATATGAAGTATAATGTGAGGGGTTTGTATGTCTTTTTTTACTTAAAATCTCACAAATGTAATGGATATGTAATCTGAAAATGTTAAATGTTTACTGTTTCAGAAGGACCCAAAATGCAGAACTCAATCCTCAAAGACCAGGAAATAAAGTATTTCTTGTCTGAGTTTGAAATCCTGATTCTAGTCTCCCTGTTCTGGTTGGTTTTGTTAGTATTTCCTATTTTATTTTGAAGCCCTGTTCCTTCCTGTTTTTGGTTTCCTGGACTCCGACTCCATACCAGTGATCTTGAGTAAAGTAAAGGGACATTATCACTGTCCATCTGCCTGGTGTGTCTGCGTTTGTGTCCTTCCCTCGTGTTCTTGGCTTCAGCCGTTACAACAGTAATAAGGAACTTGCTTTCTTTTTGTCCCTTCATCACAAACAATGTGTCTCAGGCTCTTACGACAAACAAAAAAGAAACTTCATTATAAATAGTTTGAAATGACTAAGTGCATTGACAAATAACTACTGAAGCTGAACTGTATAAATCTGTGTCTAATTTTTGTGTATTTACCTCAAAATGAACTAGACTCCACACATTCAAAGTAAGAAACATGTCAGCTATTGCAACAGTGAGGCTCACTGATGTGTTTTAATAGTCTCTGGACAACAACTGAGCTCAATGACACAGAGGAATAAGTCATATCAGGCTTTGGCTTCACAGGTAATGTGTGTTAGTGAGATCAGCTCATTGTTGGTTTTGGTCTTTTCATGGGAAAAGCACAACATCATCAGCCTTATCCTTTACAGCAAAGCACAGCAGTGGATTTTGCTGAGTAATAAAATGTTGATGTGTAATGATCAGCTGGGCTGTGATGACCAAATAGTTTCATATATTATGTTTGCATCATTTCACAGTGGTGTTTTAAGGCTGGTTTGACTCTTTATTCCTTATTGAACAACAGAATATTGGATCAAAGCGTTTCCTTGGTGACCTTCTGGAATGTGTGACATGAGTTCTGTTCTAGAATGTTCAGTCTGTGACTCAGCACTCTGAACTCTTCTTCAGACCTCACTCACTCTTCACCTTGAACTCAGTGTGTTCAGTTGTGCAGAGAGGATTACCCGTGTTTTAGTTCTCAGGTCGATCATCAAACTCTTACTGGAGTTAAACAAACTAACAGAAACTAATGAATAACATTGTCTTCTTTTGTTCAAAGGTGCTGTTTGAAACATCCATCTATAATGGAGCTCTGCAGATCTGCTGGCAGATACAGAGCTACAAGACTCAGATAAGAACTTCTATCCTCCCAAGCCCACACTAATACAAAACACCAGCTAAATTATTTGACGTACGGTCAAGCCCAAAATTATTCATACCCCTGGCAAATTTTGACTTAAAATTACTTTTAAATGTAAATAAAAGCTGAGAAATATTTTTTTCCACGATGATGCCTCTTGTGCATCGTCTTATTATCTTCTGGGAGACACCTGTGTCATTTCCAATCAAGAAAACACTTGTTGGTTGAATAAAAGTAACTTTAAGTCAAAATTTGCCAGGGGTATGAATAATTTCAGGCTTTACTGTATCTCCTTCATGTTTTTTTTAGATGGCAGTGGTGATGCAGCTCCTAAACCTCCAGCAGAAGAACCAGATCCCAGCTCAGGTCACTGCTGAAGAAATGATCAACCTCATTTTGGTGGAGAACAAATGTTGGCTGAGAGAGCGCTGAGTTACTGAGACTCAGACAGTCCACCACTACACCTTTAACTCTGCTCATGTCACACCAATCTGTCTGTAGTGAAATAAAGTGCAGGAGAAAAGATAAAGCTTCTTTTTTCGTTTTGATTCTGTTTGACCACTTTGGGAGTTTGAACTGGAGGATTTTGATGAGGAGGTTTCCAAACCTCTTCTGATGCTGGTGAGACTAGAATCCCAATAACACTTCCAACAGTTTGGAGTGAATTGTTACATGAGGCTGATTTTAATGTCTAAACATGTAAAAACTGCTCTTCATATCTAATTTCTTGTTTCAGGTGTGGACAGTGAACGTCAGCAATAAAATGAGGGACGTTGAGGTTGAAGCCTGAATGCTCCTCACGTCCCCAGAGGCCTTATCTCCTAATTTTCAGTGAGTCACATTTGACACACATTCTTTATTAACAGTGGATCTACAGTGGTTTTTAGTATCTCTGATATATTCTGAAGGGTTGTGAATTAGAACATCCTAAAGTCATCAGCACAGCTGGAAACTATGATCCTGAGGGAGAGGCAGCAGGAGGCACCCAGCACCAAAATGGTCTGTCCACAAGAGGTGGATCCCAGAGTCCTGCAGGGATTCTCGGTGCTTCCTCTTCGTCCCCTCTTCAGACCTTCCCAGGCCCTCAGCAAACATTTTCTTGTGACATTTATTTTGTCAATAACTTTTAAAAGACTTGTTTAAAAAGACTTGTACTGAATATGAAAACCATTCTGAAAGTTAAAATAAATAAATAAATAAACAAACTCATGACTCAAACCAATATTCACTGAGATACATTTGGTCAGATTATTAGGAGGTGGTGATGCATGGAGGAGGGGCTTCTTCTAATCTCCCTGCCACACTTTGCCCTCTAATGAATATTAATCCAAAAGAATAAAAGCAGCTCAGAACCAAATGAAGCATTTAGTTTGGCTCATTTCAAATTTTCTGTGAGACAAGAAAGTTCATAACATTAAAGTCTTTACATGTGGAATAATAACCTCAGCTCATCGTTCTCAAATAGGGTTTGTTTACATACAGTGACTTCAGAAAGTAGATCAGTTTTTACAACTTTGGTCCTGAGCATATCAAGGGACAGGAAACCCCCTGGCATGTTCACAATACCATCTGCAATGGATCACAAATGGGAGTCCCCTACAAGAAGAACAAACTGCAACAAAGGGAGAAACAACATTTCTGTTAGACTGAGAACAAAAAACCCTAACCCAAATCATTAGCATGTTTTTGGTAACATTTACCTTCTTGTCTGGACACTCGGCTGGAATGACCAACTTGTGACCTTATGACCTTGGGAGGTACATACATTACTTTGCACATTCAGTTGCCTTCCAAACGTGTTATAGAGTGAAATATAGGACACGGTTTACCGCTAAACCACTCTGTAAACAAATGACTCGTGTGTGTTCCTCTCACACACACACACACACACAGACAGACAGACAGACACACACACACACCGCACTCACTCACGCTACTATGAAAACATTGGAGGTAACACACACTACTAACATGTTCTAACAAACAGGAACATGTGTTAGAATGAATTTGGTCAGAACAAACAATAATTCCTACACACAGACATATCCACGTTACATTTCACAAACACTACTTAACATTAATAAAAATGACCATAACACAAGCAAGCTCCGACCACAGAGCTTAGTACTCACCATGAGCAAAGTTCATGTCTGCAACAAAACCATGAAAAAATGTGTGTAAAACGGTGTGTGTGTGGAGTGTAATGTGACTGTGATATGTGAGTGTATGTGTGTAAAAGAATCCAAAGGAATCCTCAGTGAAAATTTCAGCAAAAAGCCTTGATCGATGTTTGTCTCTCACTTGCTGCTAATCCAGCCAGTGTGGAACAACCACGCCAGCAATCCAAAGTGAAGAGTATTTATAGGGCATGTTTGGACAAAGACCCGCCCAACCAATTAGAGCGCTGTGGAGGCGGGGACTAAACCGGACACACGCAAACAATGAAATAATGTTTCCAACTGAAAATACGCTATCATTGGAAAAAAAGCAAATTATATACCACAGTAAAACTTGTACATTATATCCTGCTGCAGCCCGTAAATTTCATTTCAAAACAATAAAAAAAAAAAAGATGGATTATTAACACCAGGAAAGATTCTTATAGTAAAATCCCAAACGTTTACATTCAAAACAATTCTGATTTGATTTTATATCTTCAACATTTCTCCTCTCATGTAAAAACCTTCCTCGTTTAATATTTATATGTGCATACAGAGAAATAAATGATAAATAAATCCTGGTCACTCATTAGGCACAGTGTGAATCCTTAGAATCACAACAAGAACTAAACTATTAAATGAAAACATGGTGAGAGAAAAGCATGTCTGTATGCACTGTACTGCAGTCCTGTTCTAACAGTAGATGCTCAAACCTCACTTTTATACATTGTGATCGTGCATAACTTAATAAAATAATAAAAAATAACATCTTCATAGATAAATGATGTATAAATCCATGTCACTACTTTTCATATAAAATACACATAAATATACACAATACAGTAATGTGCTCTTTCCTCACACTCTGGTTTTCCTGTGACTTTGCAGTAGACATTATTTTCTGTCTTCACCTCTTTATTGAAAGTGAGGAGTGATATTCACTATCTCTCCATTGCCACAGACAGTTTTAGTTGTTGTTTCTGCAACAGATCAGCTGCTGCACAGAGAATCATTTTGACTCATGTTTCTTTTAGATCTCGTTCAACTTATCTTGTGCTGTTAGACCTTAAATCCACAGAGTCCTGCTGTATGTTGGTCTCTTCTCTGCATCACACTGAGAGAACAGTTACACCTGTCACCTGAATCAAGTAGGAAGCTGATGGTGAAAGTTAAAGCTGACACTATATCATCATGTTCTGGGAGTAGAAGCTGTAAAATAACCAGGCTGGATGGAAGGAGGAAGCTTTTTTTTTCCTCCAACATTATTTCATCATTATTTTCAGTTACTGGTATTTTCTCAGTCTGGGTCCAGAAACAAAACTTTCTTTGTTTACTACAATGTCTTTAAGGTGATTCTTCATCTGTTTGTAAGTTTGTGTTTTAATTGTATTTCTTTTATTTCTCTCTCTTCTGTTGTGGGGCTCCTGTCTCCTGATCTCCTTCATCCTGGATCTTCTTCTTCAGATCCTAAAACAATGACTTATTTTTATGCTGGTGTGAGAGTTTACATGCAAGTGTGTTTGTTAACTGTGAATCACATTGTGGTTAAGTTTGTGTTTGGGAGATTTGTGTTTATGGATACAGATGAAGGTATCAGGTCATTCCATTATCTGATGATCTCTACCTGTTAAACCATCCAAAGCAGCTCTGCAGTGTTTCCATCTGTGTTCATGTTGCTGTTTGAGGGTTAAGACTTGGTTTCAGGGTTAGAATTGGGTTTTGGTTAGGGTTAGGGTAAGAGCTAGGGAATGTATTATATCAGCAAGTGTCCTCACAAATAAATAAGTACAAGTATGTGTGTGTGAGTGTGTGTGTGTGTGTGTGTGTGTGTGTGTATGAGAGAGAGAGAGAGAGAGAGAGAGAGAGAGTTTGTCCTTTGATGCCTTTGATGTATCAACATTCTACAGTCTGATGTCACAGGCTGCAGTAAGTGGACACACAGCCAGAGACAAGTTCAGAAGTCAAACAGGAGCAGAAACAGTTGGACTGGACAGGACTTGCTCATGATTTAGGAAGAAAGAAGCACTCAGATATTTCTGCACAATTATTGACAAGGAAGGGAGGAGCTACTGCTGTTACAAGGACAAGGAAGAAACTACAGGAAAGTCCAGATCACCTCCAAGGTTTTCAGTAAGTCAGTACATGTTAGTAGTTCATGTCAGTGTTTAGTTTAGAAGTTAATGTTTTGAAATGTTTTTGTCCAAATGATATGTTTATGAAACTGTGACGGCAAGTAATCATACCCATAAGCCCGGTGGTTTGATTGTGTGCTTATCATTCATGGACAATATTGTTTTTTTTTTATGCTGATCATGACTGTGAGATATTCTCATGGTTGCTCAACTTCTTAACTTTGTTTTGGTGTGATGCACTGTAGTTTGTGTTAAAGGAAAGGATTTCTAGGAAGTCTGTACTGTCTGCAACAAGATCCTTTCTAAAGAAATTCTAATGGAAATGATGGAGTTGGATGTCACAGCACAAAGTGGAGAGTGCTGTGTGTTATTTTATGAAAATACATCAATGTACTGTAGGTCAGGTCTGTGATGTATCATGATACTTGATGGAGGACTTCACTTTAAGTGCTGTGAACAGGAAACAGTTTGATGTGTTGGTAAAATCTTCTTATTTCCAATGTGTGAATCACTTTCATCATCTCTCAAGATTTGGCCCAAAAACAAAGAAGCACAGTTTAAGACTCAGGAGAAATAATCTCCCAGTCCAATGCAAACTAACCAGCACACTGTTTCCACTTCTACAATCATCTACTTATTATTGTGCTTTAAAGTTTCAGCCTTCTTACATTTACCTATCACTGAGTCCACTTGTGTCTTATACTGAACACTAGGTTCAAATCTCCTTTTGGCTTTGAGCCTTGATTTTTAGTTCATTTCCAGTTCAATACAATTATGTCCTGTAGTAAATCTCCAGAATGAGTCATAGGACTTAAAGTTGGATCAGCTGTTGCATGAAGTGTTTCAGGCTGTGTTCATGTTCACCCTCTTTGGTTAAGGGACAGTAAAACAATCAGTGATTTCCTTCCTGCCTTGAAAACCTTAGTCCTGAAACTGGAATCTAAAATATGTTGATGTGTTTGAGGTGGCATGTGATGCATTTGGATGAGTGTTCATTTGCTGTGTTTTGAGTGTAGGAGGAAAACTGTTGATGACTGTGAGGACAGAATAAGTTTGGAAGTTTAACTCTGCCACTTTAGACTCTCAGCTCTGATTCTTGTTTTCTGCTCCATGCAGCTCATCTACAGGACTGTATTAAGTCCTAGTTGTTGAAGGATCTTAATTATTAAGCAGTGAAACTATTTCATATGAGGAAATGGTGCATTCATTCTTTGAAATGTTTCCTTTCTTCTGTTTCCTTGTCTTTTGATGATGGTCACTAAGCTCCAAATCTTGTAGCTGTTCAGAATTCAGCCTCAGTCAGTGTGAGAGAGCTGATATGTTTAAAGGTTCATAGACTGAAAAGGTTCTGAGAAGTTCTCTTGAAAAATGGATCCTAAATTTAACTCTAACAAATTGCACAGTCCTGAAGCACTAATGAAATATTTGATGGTGTGTTGAAGTAAAGTGGGACACACACACACACACACACACATCTTGTTTAGATGTAACAGAGCCCACAGCCATTCTGAAGAATGACACAATCAGAAAATCCATTTGGCCTTTGAGGAATTTAATTGTGTGCCTGCTCCAAATGCTATGCTAGGTCTATGTGGAGCAGCTTGTGTGAGACATTATGTTTCTACTAACCCTTATTTTAAGATGCACACACACACTTTGTTCTGCAAGTAGTTATAGTTTGTTATGTCAGAGCAGCATCAGGTAAAACAATGAAGAATGATCAATACAGATCCTGATTTGCTGCAAGTCCTATATTCTCCATGATGGTGTGTGTGTGTGTGTGATGGGAAAAGAAGGATGAAGGAAAAGTTGTCACTGCAGCAGCTGTAGAATTTTATTATTATGAGCACAATTACACCACAAGAGCTGTGTTTCCAGTTCACTATTAAACACAATGATGTACTTTATTTCTTCATGATGACTCTTGAAACTTATTGAAGAGAGAGGAGAAAATTTCTTCTGTCATTTTTGCCTTTTTTTTCCCCACAACACTCATTTTAAAGATTTTCATGATTCAAAGAAAAACACATTTTCTTGTTGGTCAGAGAAAAATGATGAACTGTTCCATCATTTATCCAGAAGTTTCTATAGTAATGTGATCATTATTCTGTGACTGTGACAGGAGGAGTTCAGTGAATTGATGTGACTCGTCTGTGCTCTGTCACTGCTCATTTTAATGAAGTATATATTCCCTCTCTGTATTATGATATTGGATTGTAACTCAGCTTTACCACAACACTGTCATTGTACACCTGTATGTTTTGTTCACCGTGTTGATCCATCTGTCTTCCTGTATTCATTCTCTCACTCCCTCGCTCACTACAACCACATACACTAAATACACTAAACTGTAGTAAATCCATTATGTGTGAAACATAATGTGGCTGGATGATGTTCAGAGGAAACAGATTTTTGAATGAATGAGGTAATGAAGTTTATTAACAGCAGTGGAGGTGGGAGACTGGGGTTTGTATCCAGAGTCCACTCTGTGGTTAGGTTTGGTATTTACAGCTATTTAACAATATACACAAGCTAACTTGCATACGGCCTAATACAAATGTCCCACACACACATTTCATCAGAGAGACCAGCTCTCAGAAATAAGTCCAGCAGTGGAGACAGTCCAACAGGCTCCACATGTTTCTGCACTACTCTACTACTGTGCTGAGAGGAGACTGTACTGAAGCTGTCCGCTGTACCATCAGCCTCTGAGGCTGCTCTGCTCTCTGTGTCACACACTGCTACTGTACATGAAGACTGCTGTCAGCTCGGCTCAGCTCCACTCATCACTAACTTCATTTAGAGCAAACAGAGCTCTGCTGTAACAGGAAGCAGCAGAAAGTCAGAGGCTTCGCCATGAGGAGCGCAGACCTCTCTGTCATGTCAGGTGTTTTCAGGAAGAAAAAGAGTGAAACGATCCTTTGCCTTGAAATCCAAAGAGGAAAGCGACGGCGGGGATCCACACGGTGTGTATCCAGAAGTAAAGCATGGTGTCCTTTAATCAGCTGCAAAAGCTCCGCGCTCTTCCCGACGAAGCTCCGTGTCCAGCGGTTCATTTCCAGAAGAGAAAGCGCTGCAGATGAAGCCGAGCGGAGGAAGAAATCCCAGTGTGAACGCTGCTGATGAACACAAGAGCTGGAGACTCTGTCGCTGCTTCTTCTGCTGCTTTCACACGGACATTAGCGACCCCTACCGGAACTGTTATCCAGAGAGGAAGAGACTGTGTCTGTGTGAGAGTCCTCTGTCTCTGTGTGTGTGCTCAGTATGTTGCTAAGCAGCGTTTCATGGTTCAGGACTGACAGCAGGACTAATGTGGACAAGTCCAACTCATTTCATTCAGCACCACAACCATGATTTGTCACATGGAGTGAAGTGAAGCCAGTGAAGAGGAGGGGAATGGGAGGAGGAAGCAACACAAAGTGTTTGCTGGTCTCTGATGGGATCTTAGCCAGCTGTTTGTCTCTGTGTTATTCTGTCTCTGCACCGTTAAACATTCATACTCAGGTGGACAGTTACAGTGGACACTGTCTAATGTCCAGAGGAAAAAAAAGTTCTTTTATCACATATTAAAGCTGTGTGATGTTCACTGACACTGACCATGTGTAGTTTAAATACATGTGTACAAGTTTATTTTCCTTCAGACAGAAGATGAGCTGATTAATGCAGGAAACAACATGAGTCAGACTCAAGTATCTGCCTTTATAATTCTAAATGAGCTGAGGACAAAAGGTGAAGACGACAGCTCATATGGAAAATTGGCACATTAAGAAAACATATATTATTTGTGTGAATAACATTAGTGCATATTTTCCACTTTTGATATATGATGGTATTATAAAAATATTAATGTCTTTTCAGTCTAAAATCCTTCTAGTGTATCTACAGGAGCTGATTAGTCCCATATATACAGTGGTGTTCCAGTATATGTCAGAGGTCAAAGTGAAGACAGTCTAGTTGGTCTCATTGGATAAAGCCAGTTATCTGTGTGCAAACAAGCGTGACAGCAGATTTATTCCACTTAGTTCTGTCAGAGCCACTGAAGCTGTTTCTTTACTTTTTATTCTTCCCTCGAGCTGCAGTGAGAACATCTACAGAAGAAACATTATTATTATTATTTACTGTCCAACACAGTAAAGTGTAAATGATGGACATTTACTCAACCCAACTTTTTATTTCCACTGTCACAGGATAGAAAGAACAAAGAACTTCACTAAGAGCCTTGTTTCATAATTCATTTCCAGCCCACAGTGTTTCTGTCCTCCAGCAAACCTTTGGATGTCAGTGTGTCAAGCTGATGTTGGTGAATCTGAGGCTGTGTTGACTGAGAGAAGAAGCTGTGAGATCTTTTAGACCCTGAGGACTCACTCTGGACTGATTTGATAGATGCTCCACAAATAAAAGTGCTTCTCCACTCAACTAACTACTACTCCTCATAGGGACTGTCTGCAGGAACTGAAGCTGCTTTTGGTCAAAGAGATATTCATGTGTTCACTGTTCACTCAGGACCATTCAGCTGGGTTGGTGAATTCAGCACCAAGGACAGCAGCAGCTGAACTGTACACAACTACTAACAGATAGAAGGAGTGTGTACAACATTCATGTTAATGTATCTGCTGAAATCCTGTTGGAAGTAGCATAAAATGGCCTCCAGGCTGATGGCAGTAACCTGCTGCAATTAGCCAATAATGAGCCCATTAGCCTCTATAATGAAGTTCACACATTATTATTTGCAACACAGGATGAAGACAATTAGTTTAAAAAAAAAATAATCATTTGAATGTTTATGAGAGTTGCGACTTTATTTTTAATCCTGTTGCTGTAGATTTTCCTCAACTCCAAACAATGTGGACTGTGAAGTGAAGCATTAACAAGCTCTCAGTCAGCACCATGGAAAGAGGCAGAGACGACTGCTGTTCTCTCTACAGTACAAAACAATTATCACTGTTTACACTTTTTATTTTTCTCATATGGTTCCATTTTTTCAGTGTTACTTCAAATTGATGAAATCACAGTTGTACAGTCATCTCTCTATCATCTCTTATTTCCATCCTATCCTTTTTTTCCCAGATCCCAAGTCCAGTTCTCCTGCACTGCAGACTCGTCTCCACTGACTCTACTGTTGCAGGGTGTAGACAGATATATTCCTCCTTCTGTACACATGCTGCAGGTCAGCTGCTACTTTTCACCTGCCAGAGTGGAGCTTCAGTGTGATGGTGTAATGCATTCACACATGGTTCACACTGTAAATGTGTGAACCCTGGTCCATTAGTGAATTTGCTGTTGGGATGATCAGAGGGTTTGTAGAGTTATTATGGTTCTTCCTCTTTGCATCATGATTTTCCACAGACTCTTGTCAGTTACAAAACAAGTAGAAAGTCTGAAAGTGCCAACGTGACTTTCCATCCATCCAGTATCAGGATACAGTTGAGAAAAGATGTGTATTGATTTAAGCTCTGAATCTGACAGCACATTACACAGCTCTCTCTCCACTCTGAGCTGTGACCTCCAGCAGTGGATGATTCACAGTAAAGTTGCAGACACTCTGTGATACTTGTTCTCTGATGCTAATGACTCTTGGAGCTCTACTTTCCTCTGCTGTTGGTCTCTGTCCTGAATAAAGAGCTCCTCCGTCTATTTCTGCTGACTCCATCCCAGTGGTTTTCATTGTTTCATCATGTAAAACCTGGGAAAGTTTCCCTCATTTACCTCGTTTTAATAACACGTTGCCTCTGACTGAGAGCCAAGCGACTGTAGAGCAGAGCATCACTTTCTGGTTCAGATCCACTTTAAAGTGTGTTGGTCTCTGTCACTGGGCCTTTACTCCACAGAGAGAACTGGATCTCATCATTAATGGAAACAATCCTAAATATCTTGGCAGAGAGAGAAGTGAGTCTCCATCTTCTCTTTCCACTTCACTTATTCTCCTTTACAGGAGTTCACTCTGCTGTGGACAGAGACACCAGCTGCAGTGTCTGTTCATAGAAGAGTTAAAGGAGGAAGAAAGGTGATCCACAGCCAGTCAACACAGAATAATGGGATCTTTGTAGGGACTGTTGGTGTCAGTGTTCAACCATCTGGAACAACAACAACAAATCAGAAAAAAAAACATCCTCTGAGGTGATGGATCATCAGTTCAAAGCTGCAATTAGGAATAAATGTCACAATAAAAACAAATGTGTACAGTGATTGGTGAGATCTGAAAAGACAAAATGAATATCACTGTACTGTCAACTTTCAAACATGCTGTTTCATTAGCCAGCTGGAAATCAATAAATAATTATTTATCAGTACAAAACAAGATCTGAACACAGAGCCAGTTTCACTTGATAGCCAACATGCTGAAGCTGAGGAAAACTTCAGATGCCTTGGTACAGTTCTGGACTCCCTGGTGAGCTTCTCTGAAAATACAAAAGATGCTCACAGCAACTTTATTTACTTAGAAAACTCTGTGGCCTCGGTGTTAGTCTGCAGATTTTAGAACTGATGTTGAAAACTACTGTTGAAAGCGTTTTAACTTTTCAACACTGAAAATTATTCACAACCTCACTGACAAGAAAAACTCTATATACTGAAACACTGACATTGATACAATTGACAGTTTTATTGCTTTATGATGCATCTGCTTCATTGATCTGATGTATTTCTCTGTGAGTCACATTGTACTATAATCTGTGCAGATGTTCCAACTAACATTCAGTATCTTCATCCACAGAAACTCCTCCACTGGCTCACAGAAGACACAGAGACAAAAAGGTGAAGCTCCCATTTACCTGGACACTGAGACACTGATTCACTTCTTCTCCTCAGAGCTGCTGAACTGTACATGGTGTTTAAATCAACTGTCAAACAGCTTTATTTAGCAGACAAATCAGAGCCATAGAGGAGCTGTCTGTAGCAGTGAAGTGACCCTTCAATATCAGTTTGTTAAATGATCAGACACGTGAAAAAAAGGCTCCAGCTTTGCTGCTGTCAGGTGGTGAAATGCTTCAAGGTAACTCAGCCTTCCCACAAAATTGGTTTCACATTGCAGAGAGATTCTTATTAAACCAATGTTTAGAAAAATCAACACATAATATTGACACCAGCAGCCCTTTGATAAACAGCTATTATGTCCAATGGAGCCTCCATATTCAATCTGTTCTCCACCAGAAAGAAAATAATTCTTCATCATTCTTTCATCATCTTTTGTCCCAGCAACATAGGTGCAAAGTAGATGTCATTCATTTATCTTTCTGCTCTCAGGTGTATAACCACAGATGGTTATTATACAAACAATCAGTTGGCCTCATTCATTGATCCTCTCTGAGGGAGCTACTGCTTTGTTTTTCCTCCACACACCCTCCACAGTGTATTCCTCTCAAATCAGGAAATGTAAACTGTGTTACTAAGAAGCAGCTGTGAGCGAGGTTACCAGTCCACTGTACATGATGACAATAAAAAAAGAAATAACTACTGAATGAACTTATTTCTTCAATATGACAGATGATGCTTGAAAAATATACAGTTGTAAGAAGCAAAGGAAACAAGAGAAGCTTTTACAAAAACAAGGTTCATGCAGCATTTTCACTTTGCACTCATCAAACACACATTCACAGATGACTACATGAATACATGACTTTATGTGTGTACAGGTCTAGTGTTTTTTTTTTTTGGATTCTTTGACAGAGGCACAGGTACTGACATAGGTCTGAGATGCTAAGAGAGAGAGAGGTTAGGGCGAGGGAAAGCTACTGCTGTTACAAGGACAAGAGGAAACCACAGGAGAGTCCAGATCAGCTCCAAGGTTTTCGGTGAGTCAATACATGTTAGTAGTTCATGTCAGTGTTTAGTTCATTTAGTCAAATGTTTTGAAAAGTGTCCCACGTGGGCCTTTGCTTTCTTTCCCAAGAGACAGCTTGACTAGTGGCATTTCACACAGTGAAATGCTCTGTTTTTGGCAGAGCAGTGCATGATGGGTAGATCCAACAAAGCGCGTTTGCCGCACGCCGCAGCCTATTTGCAGCAGTGTTTGTGTCTTTTCAGCCATAAATGTAACATACAAAGGGGAGCTGATGCTCAGGGCACTGAAATGTGGGATTATGCATTGTAGGCACCGTCAGCCAGAGCGCTGTGCCTGGTGACCACCACCCGCTCTCTTCCAACTGCAGCTCATACTTACCTGGCAGGGGAGATACCATGATCAACAAGGTGGTTCACCCAGGGTGAGGCTCAGCCATTGCACTCCGGCTGTGCTGACCCCTGCGAATTCCCCAAATGTGGGAATCTCGACTGCATAATTTCTGGTAGTGGGGGACTGCGTTCGCGCTCTCCCCTGTCGCGTGCGTGTAGAAGAAAACACAATGTGTCAGGAATGCCCATGTGCTAACCTGTTGAAGGCTCTCCATTTTGTGAAGTGGCTTTGTTGATTTAGAGTTACATGTCAGCTTTTGCAGTCTGTCCACAAAGCGGCAGTGTTGCTCTGCAGAAGCTCTCTGGCGTACGCTGCAGAGTGGCGTGTTTAGTCATGACAATTCCCTGTGTTCCCATTGGAATTGGGGAAGTGGGCGTGGCCTTTCCATGACAAAATGAAGTGTGAGCTCTCCTGTCCGACTTTGCTGCTTGTTTGTGGAAGAAATGCGTGCTAGATGTTGTTCTAGTATGCTTTATTTCTAGGCTTTGGTGTGGAACACCAATGAGTTGAAGCTATTTTTGGCCGGCTTTGCCGTATGGCTGAGCCTTTTGAGTTGGTGAAAAGTCAAACATCTTTGTATAGCGGCAGGGAAAAGTACACGGCAGACAGATGGGCAGAGTTGCTAAGTGGCGGCAATTGATAAGCTGGCTTACAAACGCGACAAGTGACGGTTGTACCAAGAGCTTGATTTGGACGTCAAACGCTTGGGCCTCATCGCTTCTCGGCCTTTTGGCTAAGATCAAGTGTAGTATCTGTTCTTATCAGTTTAATATCTGATATGTCCCCTATATGGGGACAACGTATTAAACCCATTTTTAGGAGAGGGAGCTGAAAAGGGAGCTTGCTCCGCTCACTCCACGCATCGACCTGGCATTGCAGTGCCGCCGGGAACGGTGCACCTTTCTCTTGCTTTGTAGAAAATCAAGCTCTGACACACGTTTAGTTAGGAGTCAAACTTTTACAGTGGCTGAAGGAAAAGGCGGCTAAGTTTTTATCAAGTGAATTGTGCACAACCAGTCAGTTGATTTACTGATATCACCCAGGGAACCCCGCTCAACAACACAGTGCACTTCAGCTACGATGATTGGTCGCGGACTCCCTGAAGACGCCTGATGGTTTCCCAGACGTTGTAGTCTCCATGTAAAAGCCAGGCCTGGAGGGGAGGCTGGGATTTAGCACGCGGCAAGCCAAGGGAGGCGCACCGCGACGGTGGTACCTGGGACGACTAGGGTCCTCAGCTGCTCTCTGAGACAGGCCTGTTGTGACTCTTGTTTCTCTTCATAACGCACAAGTCTTTCGCCTTTTACTAAAGACTTCCGTGGAGAGGAACACCAATGAGTTGAAGTTATTTTTGGCTGGCTTGGCCTTATGGCTGAGCCTTTTGAGTTGGTGAAAAGTCAAACATCTTTATAGAGCGCCACAAGTGTGAGCTCCCCTGTCCGACATTGCCCTTTCTTTGCGGAAGAAATGTGTGCCAGATGTTGTCATTTCGCTGGTATACTTTATTTTTAGGCTTTGGTGGGGATGCTGGCGTCTTTGAGACAAGAAAAGTGTACATGATGACAAGAAAAAAAGAAATAACGCTACTGAATGAACTTATTTCTTCAATGTGACAGATGATGCTTGAAAAATATACAGTTGTAAGAAGCAAAGGAAACAAGAGAAGCTTTTACAAAAACAAGGTTCATGCAGCATTTTCACTTTGCACTCATCAAACACACATTCACAGATGACTACATGAATACATGACTTTATGTGTGTACAGGTCTAGTGTTTTTTTTTTTTTTTTGGATTCTTTGACAGAGGCACAGGTACTGACATAGGTCTGAGATGCTAAGAGAGAGAGAGAGGTTAGGGCGAGGGAATGCATTATGCCAGAGAGTGTCCTCACAAAGATATAAGTACCAGTATGTGTGAGTGTGTGTGTGTGTGTTTGTCCTTTGATGCCTTTGATGTATCAACATTCTACAGTCTGATGTCAGAGGCTGCAGTAAGTGGACACACAGCCAGAGACAAGTTCAGAAGTCAAACAGGAGCAGAAACAGTTGGACTGGACAGGACTTGCTCATGATTTAGGAAGAAAGAAGCACTCAGATATTTCTGCACAATTATTGACAAGGAAGGGAGGAGCTACTGCTGTTACGAGGACAAGAGGAAACCACAGGAGAGTCCAGATCAGCTCCAAGGTTTTCAGTAAGTCAATACATGTTAGTAGTTCATTTAGTCAAATGTTTTGAAAAGTGTCCCACGTGGGCCTTTGCTTTCTTTCCCAAGAGACAGCTTGACTAGTGGCATTTGACACAGTGAAATGCTCTGTTTTTGGCAGAGCAGTGCATGATGGGTAGATCCAACAAAGCGCGTTTGCCGCACGCCGCAGCCTATTTGCAGCAGTGTTTGTGTCTTTTCAGCCATAAATGTAACATACAAAGGGGAGCTGATGCTCAGGGCACTGAAATGTGGGATTATGCATTGTAGGCACCGTCAGCCAGAGCGCTGTGCCTGGTGACCACCACCCGCTCTCTTCCAACTGCAGCTCATACTTACCTGGCAGGGGAGATACCATGATCAACAAGGTGGTTCACCCAGGGTGAGGCTCAGCCATTGCACTCCGGCTGTGCTGACCCCTGCGAATTCCCCAAATGTGGGAATCTTGACTGCATAATTTCTGGTAGTGGGGGACTGTGTTCGCGCTCTCCCCTGTCGCGTGCGTGTAGAAGAAAACACAATGTGTGAGGAATGCCCATGTGCTAACCTGTTGAAGGCTCTCCATTTTGTGAAGTGGCTTTGTTGATTTAGAGTTACATGTCAGCTTTTGCAGTCTGTCCACAAAGCGGCAGTGTTGCTCTGCAGAAGCTCTCTGGCGTACGCTGCAGAGTGGCGTGTTTAGTCATGACAATTCCCTGTGTTCCCATTGGAATTGGGGAAGTGGGCGTGGCCTTTCCATGACAAAATGAAGTGTGAGCTCTCCTGTCCGACTTTGCTGCTTGTTTGTGGAAGAAATGCGTGCTAGATGTTGTTCTAGTATGCTTTATTTCCAGGCTTTGGTGTGGAACACCAATGAGTTGAAGCTATTTTTGGCCGGCTTTGCCGTATGGCTGAGCCTTTTGAGTTGGTGAAAAGTCAAACATCTTTGTATAGCGGCAGGGAAAAGTACACGGCAGACAGATGGGCAGAGTTGCTAAGTGGCGGCAATTGATAAGCTGGCTTACAAACGCGACAAGTGACGGTTGTACCAAGAGCTTGATTTGGACGTCAAACGCTTGGGCCTCATCGCTTCTCGGCCTTTTGGCTAAGATCAAGTGTAGTATCTGTTCTTATCAGTTTAATATCTGATATGTTCCCTATATGGGGACAACGTATTAAACCCATTTTTAGGAGAGGGAGCTGAAAAGGGAGCTTGCTCCGCTCACTCCACGCATCGACCTGGCATTGCAGTGCCGCCGGGAACGGTGCACCTTTCTCTTGCTTTGTAGAAAATCAAGCTCTGACACACATGTTTAGTTAGGAGTCAAACTTTTACAGTGGCTGAAGGAAAAGGCGGCTAAGTTTTTATCAAGTGAATTGTGCACAACCAGTCAGTTGATTTACTGATATCACCCAGGGAACCCCGCTCAACAACACAGTGCACTTCAGCTACGATGATTGGTCGCGGACTCCCTGAAGACGCCTGATGGTTTCCCAGACGTTGTAGTCTCCATGTAAAAGCCAGGCCTGGAGGGGAGGCTGGGATTTAGCACGCGGCAAGCCAAGGGAGGCGCACCGCGACGGTGGTACCTGGGACGACTAGGGTCCTCAGCTGCTCTCTGAGACAGGCCTGTTGTGACTCTTGTTTCTCTTCATAACGCACAAGTCTTTCGCCTTTTACTAAAGACTTTTTTGGCAGAGCAGTGCATGATGGGTAGATCCAACAAAGCGCGTTTGCCGCACGCCGCAGCCTATTTGCAGCAGTGTTTGTGTCTTTTCAGCCACAAATGTAACATACAAAGGGGAGCTGATGCTCAGGGCACTGAAATGTGGGATTATGCATTGTAGGCACCGTCAGCCAGAGCGCTGTGCCTGGTGACCACCACCCGCTCTCTTCCAACTGCAGCTCATACTTACCTGGCAGGGGAGATACCATGATCAACAAGGTGGTTCACCCAGGGTGAGGCTCAGCCATTGCACTCCGGCTGTGCTGACCCCTGCGAATTCCCCAAATGTGGGAATCTCGACTGCATAATTTCTGGTAGTGGGGGACTGCGTTCGCGCTCTCCCCTGTCGCGTGCGTGTAGAAGAAAACACAATGTGTGAGGAATGCCCATGTGCTAACCTGTTGAAGGCTCTCCATTTTGTGAAGTGGCTTTGTTGATTTAGAGTTACATGTCAGCTTTTGCAGTCTGTCCACAAAGCGGCAGTGTTGCTCTGCAGAAGCTCTCTGGCGTACGCTGCAGAGTGGCGTGTTTAGTCATGACAATTCCCTGTGTTCCCATTGGAATTGGGGAAGTGGGCGTGGCCTTTCCATGACAAAATGAAGTGTGAGCTCTCCTGTCCGACTTTGCTGCTTGTTTGTGGAAGAAATGCGTGCTAGATGTTGTTCTAGTATGCTTTATTTCCAGGCTTTGGTGTGGAACACCAATGAGTTGAAGCTATTTTTGGCCGGCTTTGCCGTATGGCTGAGCCTTTTGAGTTGGTGAAAAGTCAAACATCTTTGTATAGCGGCAGGGAAAAGTACACGGCAGACAGATGGGCGGAGTTGCTAAGTGGCGGCAATTGATAAGCTGGCTTACAAACGCGACAAGTGACGGTTGTACCAAGAGCTTGATTTGGACGTCAAACGCTTGGGCCTCATCGCTTCTCGGCCTTTTGGCTAAGATCAAGTGTAGTATCTGTTCTTATCAGTTTAATATCTGATATGTCCCCTATATGGGGACAACGTATTAAACCCATTTTTAGGAGAGGGAGCTGAAAAGGGAGCTTGCTCCGCTCACTCCACGCATCGACCTGGCATTGCAGTGCCGCCGGGAACGGTGCACCTTTCTCTTGCTTTGTAGAAAATCAAGCTCTGACACACATGTTTAGTTAGGAGTCAAACTTTTACAGTGGCTGAAGGAAAAGGCGGCTAAGTTTTTATCAAGTGAATTGTGCACAACCAGTCAGTTGATTTACTGATCTCACCCAGGGAACCCCGCTCAACAACACAGTGCACTTCAGCTACGATGATTGGTCGCGGACTCCCTGAAGACGCCTGATGGTTTCCCAGACGTTGTAGTCTCCATGTAAAAGCCAGGCCTGGAGGGGAGGCTGGGATTTAGCACGCGGCAAGCCAAGGGAGGCGCACCGCGACGGTGGTACCTGGGACGACTAGGGTCCTCAGCTGCTCTCTGAGACAGGCCTGTTGTGACTCTTGTTTCTCTTCATAACGCACAAGTCTTTCGCCTTTTACTAAAGACTTCCGTGGAGAGGAACACCAATGAGTTGAAGTTATTTTTGGCTGGCTTGGCCTTATGGCTGAGCCTTTTGAGTTGGTGAAAAGTCAAACATCTTTATAGAGCGCCACAAGTGTGAGCTCCCCTGTCCGACATTGCCCTTTCTTTGCGGAAGAAATGTGTGCCAGATGTTGTCATTTCGCTGGTATACTTTATTTTTAGGCTTTGGTGGGGATGCTGGCGTCTTTGAGACAAGAAAAGTGTACATGATGACAAGAAAAAAAGAAATAACGCTACTGAATGAACTTATTTCTTCAATGTGACAGATGATGCTTGAAAAATATACAGTTGTAAGAAGCAAAGGAAACAAGAGAAGCTTTTACAAAAACAAGGTTCATGCAGCATTTTCACTTTGCACTCATCAAACACACATTCACAGATGACTACATGAATACATGACTTTATGTGTGTACAGGTCTAGTGTTTTTTTTTTTTTTTTGGATTCTTTGACAGAGGCACAGGTACTGACATAGGTCTGAGATGCTAAGAGAGAGAGAGAGGTTAGGGCGAGGGAATGCATTATGCCAGAGAGTGTCCTCACAAAGATATAAGTACCAGTATGTGTGAGTGTGTGTGTGTGTGTTTGTCCTTTGATGCCTTTGATGTATCAACATTCTACAGTCTGATGTCAGAGGCTGCAGTAAGTGGACACACAGCCAGAGACAAGTTCAGAAGTCAAACAGGAGCAGAAACAGTTGGACTGGACAGGACTTGCTCATGATTTAGGAAGAAAGAAGCACTCAGATATTTCTGCACAATTATTGACAAGGAAGGGAGGAGCTACTGCTGTTACGAGGACAAGAGGAAACCACAGGAGAGTCCAGATCAGCTCCAAGGTTTTCAGTAAGTCAATACATGTTAGTAGTTCATTTAGTCAAATGTTTTGAAAAGTGTCCCACATGGGCCTTTGCTTTCTTTCCCAAGAGACAGCTTGACTAGTGGCATTTGACACAGTGAAATGCTCTGTTTTTGGCAGAGCAGTGCATGATGGGTAGATCCAACAAAGCGCGTTTGCCGCACGCCGCAGCCTATTTGCAGCAGTGTTTGTGTCTTTTCAGCCATAAATGTAACATACAAAGGGGAGCTGATGCTCAGGGCACTGAAATGTGGGATTATGCATTGTAGGCACCGTCAGCCAGAGCGCTGTGCCTGGTGACCACCACCCGCTCTCTTCCAACTGCAGCTCATACTTACCTGGCAGGGGAGATACCATGATCAACAAGGTGGTTCACCCAGGGTGAGGCTCAGCCATTGCACTCCGGCTGTGCTGACCCCTGCGAATTCCCCAAATGTGGGAATCTCGACTGCATAATTTCTGGTAGTGGGGGACTGCGTTCGCGCTCTCCCCTGTCGCGTGCGTGTAGAAGAAAACACAATGTGTCAAGAATGCCCATGTGCTAACCTGTTGAAGGCTCTCCATTTTGTGAAGTGGCTTTGTTGATTTAGAGTTACATGTCAGCTTTTGCAGTCTGTCCACAAAGCGGCAGTGTTGCTCTGCAGAAGCTCTCTGGCGTACGCTGCAGAGTGGCGTGTTTAGTCATGACAATTCCCTGTGTTCCCATTGGAATTGGGGAAGTGGGCGTGGCCTTTCCATGACAAAATGAAGTGTGAGCTCTCCTGTCCGACTTTGCTGCTTGTTTGTGGAAGAAATGCGTGCTAGATGTTGTTCTAGTATGCTTTATTTCCAGGCTTTGGTGTGGAACACCAATGAGTTGAAGCTATTTTTGGCCGGCTTTGCCGTATGGCTGAGCCTTTTGAGTTGGTGAAAAGTCAAACATCTTTGTATAGCGGCAGGGAAAAGTACACGGCAGACAGATGGGCGGAGTTGCTAAGTGGCGGCAATTGATAAGCTGGCTTACAAACGCGACAAGTGACGGTTGTACCAAGAGCTTGATTTGGACGTCAAACGCTTGGGCCTCATCGCTTCTCGGCCTTTTGGCTAAGATCAAGTGTAGTATCTGTTCTTATCAGTTTAATATCTGATATGTCCCCTATATGGGGACAACGTATTAAACCCATTTTTAGGAGAGGGAGCTGAAAAGGTAGCTTGCTCCGCTCACTCCACGCATCGACCTGGCATTGCAGTGCCGCCGGGAACGGTGCACCTTTCTCTTGCTTTGTAGAAAATCAAGCTCTGACACACGTTTAGTTAGGAGTCAAACTTTTACAGTGGCTGAAGGAAAAGGCGGCTAAGTTTTTATCAAGTGAATTGTGCACAACCAGTCAGTTGATTTACTGATATCACCCAGGGAACCCCGCTCAACAACACAGTGCACTTCAGCTACGATGATTGGTCGCGGACTCCCTGAAGACGCCTGATGGTTTCCCAGACGTTGTAGTCTCCATGTAAAAGCCAGGCCTGGAGGGGAGGCTGGGATTTAGCACGCGGCAAGCCAAGGGAGGCGCACCGCGACGGTGGTAGCTGGGACGACTAGGGTCCTCAGCTGCTCTCTGAGACAGGCCTGTTGTGACTCTTGTTTCTCTTCATAACGCACAAGTCTTTCGCCTTTTACTAAAGACTTCCGTGGAGAGGAACACCAATGAGTTGAAGTTATTTTTGGCTGGCTTGGCCTCATGGCTGAGCCTTTTGAGTTGGTGAAAAGTCAAACATCTTTATAGAGCGCCACAAGTGTGAGCTCCCCTGTCCGACATTGCCCTTTCTTTGCGGAAGAAATGTGTGCCAGATGTTGTCATTTCGCTGGTATACTTTATTTTTAGGCTTTGGTGGGGATGCTGGCGTCTTTGAGACAAGAAAAGTGTAGATGATGACAAGAAAAAAAGAAATAACGCTACTGAATGAACTTATTTCTTCAATGTGACAGATGATGCTTGAAAAATATACAGTTGTAAGAAGCAAAGGAAACAAGAGAAGCTTTTACAAAAACAAGGTTCATGCAGCATTTTCACTTTGCACTCATCAAACACACATTCACAGATGACTACATGAATACATGACTTTATGTGTGTACAGGTCTAGTGTTTTGTTTTTTTTTTTGGATTCTTTGACAGAGGCACAGGTACTGACATAGGTCTGAGATGCTAAGAGAGAGAGAGAGGTTAGGGCAAGGGAATGCATTATGCCAGAGAGTGTCCTCACAAAGATATAAGTACCAGTACGTGTGAGTGTGTGTGTGTGTGTTTGTCCTTTGATGCCTTTGATGTATCAACATTCTACAGTCTGATGTCAGAGGCTGCAGTAAGTGGACACACAGCCAGAGACAAGTTCAGAAGTCAAACAGGAGCAGAAACAGTTGGACTGGACAGGACTTGCTCATGATTTAGGAAGAAAGAAGCACTCAGATATTTCTGCACAATTATTGACAAGGAAGGGAGGAGCTACTGCTGTTACGAGGACAAGAGGAAACCACAGGAGAGTCCAAATCAGCTCCAAGGTTTTCAGTAAGTCAATACATGTTAGTAGTTCATTTAGTCAAATGTTTTGAAAAGTGTCCCACGTGGGCCTTTGCTTTCTTTCCCAAGAGACAGCTTGACTAGTGGCATTTCACACAGTGTTCCTTTGTTTTTGGCAGAGCAGTGCATGATGGGTAGATCCAACAAAGCGCGTTTGCCGCACGCCGCAGCCTATTTGCAGCAGTGTTTGTGTCTTTTCAGCCACAAATGTAACATACAAAGGGGAGCTGATGCTCAGGGCACTGAAATGTGGGATTATGCATTGTAGGCACCGTCAGCCAGAGCGCTGTGCCTGGTGACCACCACCCGCTCTCTTCCAACTGCAGCTCATACTTACCTGGCAGGGGAGATACCATGATCAACAAGGTGGTTCACCCAGGGTGAGGCTCAGCCATTGCACTCCGGCTGTGCTGACCCCTGCGAATTCCCCAAATGTGGGAATCTCGACTGCATAATTTTTGGTAGTGGGGGACTGCGTTCGCGCTCTCCCCTGTCGCGTGCGTGTAGAAGAAAACACAATGTGTCAGGAATGCCCATGTGCTAACCTGTTGAAGGCTCTCCATTTTGTGAAGTGGCTTTGTTGATTTAGAGTTACATGTCAGCTTTTGCAGTCTGTCCACAAAGCGGCAGTGTTGCTCTGCAGAAGCTCTCTGGCGTACGCTGCAGAGTGGCGTGTTTAGTCATGACAATTCCCTGTGTTCCCATTGGAATTGGGGAAGTGGGCGTGGCCTTTCCATGACAAAATGAAGTGTGAGCTCTCCTGTCCGACTTTGCTGCTTGTTTGTGGAAGAAATGCGTGCTAGATGTTGTTCTAGTATGCTTTATTTCCAGGCTTTGGTGTGGAACACCAATGAGTTGAAGCTATTTTTGGCCGGCTTTGCCGTATGGCTGAGCCTTTTGAGTTGGTGAAAAGTCAAACATCTTTGTATAGCGGCAGGGAAAAGTACACGGCAGACAGATGGGCGGAGTTGCTAAGTGGCGGCAATTGATAAGCTGGCTTACAAACGCGACAAGTGACGGTTGTACCAAGAGCTTGATTTGGACGTCAAACGCTTGGGCCTCATCGCTTCTCGGCCTTTTGGCTAAGATCAAGTGTAGTATCTGTTCTTATCAGTTTAATATCTGATATGTCCCCTATATGGGGACAACGTATTAAACCCATTTTTAGGAGAGGGAGCTGAAAAGGGAGCTTGCTCCGCTCACTCCACGCATCGACCTGGCATTGCAGTGCCGCCGGGAACGGTGCACCTTTCTCTTGCTTTGTAGAAAATCAAGCTCTGACACACATGTTTAGTTAGGAGTCAAACTTTTACAGTGGCTGAAGGAAAAGGCGGCTAAGTTTTTATCAAGTGAATTGTACACAACCAGTCAGTTGATTTACTGATCTCACCCAGGGAACCCCGCTCAACAACACAGTGCACTTCAGCTACGATGATTGGTCGCGGACTCCCTGAAGACGCCTGATGGTTTCCCAGACGTTGTAGTCTCCATGTAAAAGCCAGGCCTGGAGGGGAGGCTGGGATTTAGCACGCGGCAAGCCAAGGGAGGCGCACCGCGACGGTGGTACCTGGGACGACTAGGGTCCTCAGCTGCTCTCTGAGACAGGCCTGTTGTGACTCTTGTTTCTCTTCATAACGCACAAGTCTTTCGCCTTTTACTAAAGACTTCCGTGGAGAGGAACACCAATGAGTTGAAGTTATTTTTGGCTGGCTTGGCCTTATGGCTGAGCCTTTTGAGTTGGTGAAAAGTCAAACATCTTTATAGAGCGCCACAAGTGTGAGCTCCCCTGTCCGACATTGCCCTTTCTTTGCGGAAGAAATGTGTGCCAGATGTTGTCATTTCGCTGGTATACTTTATTTTTAGGCTTTGGTGGGGATGCTGGTGTCTTTGAGACAAGAAAAGTGTACATGATGACAAGAAAAAAAGAAATAACGCTACTGAATGAACTTATTTCTTCAATGTGACAGATGATGCTTGAAAAATATACAGTTGTAAGAAGCAAAGGAAACAAGAGAAGCTTTTACAAAAACAAGGTTCATGCAGCATTTTCACTTTGCACTCATCAAACACACATTCACAGATGACTACATGAATACATGACTTTATGTGTGTACAGGTCTAGTGTTTTTTTTTTTTTTTGGATTCTTTGACAGAGGCACAGGTACTGACATAGGTCTGAGATGCTAAGAGAGAGAGAGAGGTTAGGGCGAGGGAATGCATTATGCCAGAGAGTGTCCTCACAAAGATATAAGTACCAGTACGTGTGAGTGTGTGTGTTTGTCCTTTGATGCCTTTGATGTATCAACATTCTACAGTCTGATGTCAGAGGCTGCAGTAAGTGGACACACAGCCAGAGACAAGTTCAGAAGTCAAACAGGAGCAGAAACAGTTGGACTGGACAGGACTTGCTCATGATTTAGGAAGAAAGAAGCACTCAGATATTTCTGCACAATTATTGACAAGGAAGGGAGGAGCTACTGCTGTTACGAGGACAAGAGGAAACCACAGGAGAGTCCAGATCAGCTCCAAGGTTTTCAGTAAGTCAATACATGTTAGTAGTTCATTTAGTCAAATGTTTTGAAAAGTGTCCCACGTGGGCCTTTGCTTTCTTTCCCAAGAGACAGCTTGACTAGTGGCATTTGACACAGTGAAATGCTCTGTTTTTGGCAGAGCAGTGCATGATGGGTAGATCCAACAAAGCGCGTTTGCCGCACGCCGCAGCCTATTTGCAGCAGTGTTTGTGTCTTTTCAGCCATAAATGTAACATACAAAGGGGAGCTGATGCTCAGGGCACTGAAATGTGGGATTATGCATTGTAGGCATCGTCAGCCAGAGCGCTGTGCCTGGTGACCACCACCCGCTCTCTTCCAGCTGCAGCTCATACTTACCTGGCAGGGGAGATACCATGATCAACAAGGTGGTTCACCCAGGGTGAGGCTCAGCCATTGCACTCCGGCTGTGCTGACCCCTGCGAATTCCCCAAATGTGGGAATCTCGACTGCATAATTTCTGGTAGTGCGGGACTGCGTTCGCGCTCTCCCCTGTCGCGTGCGTGTAGAAGAAAACACAATGTGTCAGGAATGCCCATGTGCTAACCTGTTGAAGGCTCTCCATTTTGTGAAGTGGCTTTGTTGATTTAGAGCAGGGGTGTCAAACCTGTCCACAAAGGGCCGGTGTGGCTGCAGGTTTTTGTTCCAACCAATGAAGAGCACACAGTTTGACCAATCAACTGTCTGAAGACTGAGATCAGTTGATTAAATGAGTCAAGTCTGGTGTGCTGCTGCTTGGTTGGAACAAAAACCTGCAGCCACACCGGCCCTTTGTGGACAGGTTTGACACCCCTGATTTAGAGTTACATGTCAGCTTTTGCAGTCTGTCCACAAAGCGGTAGTGTTGCTCTGCAGAAGCTCTCTGGCGTACTCTGCAGAGTGGCGTGTTTAGTCATGACAATTCCCTGTGTTCCCATTGGAATTGGGGAAGTGGGCGTGGCCTTTCCATGACAAAATGAAGTGTGAGCTCTCCTGTCCGACTTTGCTGCTTGTTTGTGGAAGAAATGCGTGCTAGATGTTGTTCTAGTATGCTTTATTTCCAGGCTTTGGTGTGGAACACCAATGAGTTGAAGCTATTTTTGGCCGGCTTTGCCGTATGGCTGAGCCTTTTGAGTTGGTGAAAAGTCAAACATCTTTGTATAGCGGCAGGGAAAAGTACACGGCAGACAGATGGGCGGAGTTGCTAAGTGGCGGCAATTGATAAGCTGGCTTACAAACGCGACAAGTGACGGTTGTACCAAGAGCTTGATTTGGACGTCAAACGCTTGGGCCTCATCGCTTCTCGGCCTTTTGGCTAAGATCAAGTGTAGTATCTGTTCTTATCAGTTTAATATCTGATATGTCCCCTATATGGGGACAACGTATTAAACCCATTTTTAGGAGAGGGAGCTGAAAAGGTAGCTTGCTCCGCTCACTCCACGCATCGACCTGGCATTGCAGTGCCGCCGGGAACGGTGCACCTTTCTCTTGCTTTGTAGAAAATCAAGCTCTGACACACGTTTAGTTAGGAGTCAAACTTTTACAGTGGCTGAAGGAAAAGGCGGCTAAGTTTTTATCAAGTGAATTGTGCACAACCAGTCAGTTGATTTACTGATATCACCCAGGGAACCCCGCTCAACAACACAGTGCACTTCAGCTACGATGATTGGTCGCGGACTCCCTGAAGACGCCTGATGGTTTCCCAGACGTTGTAGTCTCCATGTAAAAGCCAGGCCTGGAGGGGAGGCTGGGATTTAGCACGCGGCAAGCCAAGGGAGGCGCACCGCGACGGTGGTACCTGGGACGACTAGGGTCCTCAGCTGCTCTCTGAGACAGGCCTGTTGTGACTCTTGTTTCTCTTCATAACGCACAAGTCTTTCGCCTTTTACTAAAGACTTCCGTGGAGAGGAACACCAATGAGTTGAAGTTATTTTTGGCTGGCTTGGCCTCATGGCTGAGCCTTTTGAGTTGGTGAAAAGTCAAACATCTTTATAGAGCGCCACAAGTGTGAGCTCCCCTGTCCGACATTGCCCTTTCTTTGCGGAAGAAATGTGTGCCAGATGTTGTCATTTCGCTGGTATACTTTATTTTTAGGCTTTGGTGGGGATGCTGGCGTCTTTGAGACAAGAAAAGTGTACATGATGACAAGAAAAAAAGAAATAACGCTACTGAATGAACTTATTTCTTCAATGTGACAGATGATGCTTGAAAAATATACAGTTGTAAGAAGCAAAGGAAACAAGAGAAGCTTTTACAAAAACAAGGTTCATGCAGCATTTTCACTTTGCACTCATCAAACACACATTCACAGATGACTACATGAATACATGACTTTATGTGTGTACAGGTCTAGTGTTTTTTTTTTTTTTTTGGATTCTTTGACAGAGGCACAGGTACTGACATAGGTCTGAGATGCTAAGAGAGAGAGAGAGAGGTTAGGGCGAGGGAATGCATTATGCCAGAGAGTGTCCTCACAAAGATATAAGTACCAGTACGTGTGAGTGTGTGTGTTTGTCCTTTGATGCCTTTGATGTATCAACATTCTACAGTCTGATGTCAGAGGCTGCAGTAAGTGGACACACAGCCAGAGACAAGTTCAGAAGTCAAACAGGAGCAGAAACAGTTGGACTGGACAGGACTTGCTCATGATTTAGGAAGAAAGAAGCACTCAGATATTTCTGCACAATTATTGACAAGGAAGGGAGGAGCTACTGCTGTTACGAGGACAAGAGGAAACCACAGGAGAGTCCAGATCAGCTCCAAGGTTTTCAGTAAGTCAATACATGTTAGTAGTTCATTTAGTCAAATGTTTTGAAAAGTGTCCCACGTGGGCCTTTGCTTTCTTTCCCAAGAGACAGCTTGACTAGTGGCATTTGACACAGTGAAATGCTCTGTTTTTGGCAGAGCAGTGCATGATGGGTAGATCCAACAAAGCGCGTTTGCCGCACGCCGCAGCCTATTTGCAGCAGTGTTTGTGTCTTTTCAGCCATATATGTAACATACAAAGGGGAGCTGATGCTCAGGGCACTGAAATGTGGGATTATGCATTGTAGGCACCGTCAGCCAGAGCGCTGTGCCTGGTGACCACCACCCGCTCTCTTCCAACTGCAGCTCATACTTACCTGGCAGGGGAGATACCATGATCAACAAGGTGGTTCACCCAGGGTGAGGCTCAACCATTGCACTCCGGCTGTGCTGACCCCTGCGAATTCCCCAAATGTGGGAATCTCGACTGCATAATTTCTGGTAGTGGGGGACTGCGTTCGCGCTCTCCCCTGTCGCGTGCGTGTAGAAGAAAACACAATGTGTCAGGAATGCCCATGTGCTAACCTGTTGAAGGCTCTCCATTTTGTGAAGTGGCTTTGTTGATTTAGAGTTACATGTCAGCTTTTGCAGTCTGTCCACAAAGCGGCAGTGTTGCTCTGCAGAAGCTCTCTGGCGTACGCTGCAGAGTGGCGTGTTTAGTCATGACAATTCCCTGTGTTCCCATTGGAATTGGGGAAGTGGGCGTGGCCTTTCCATGACAAAATGAAGTGTGAGCTCTCCTGTCCGACTTTGCTGCTTGTTTGTGGAAGAAATGCGTGCTAGATGTTGTTCTAGTATGCTTTATTTCCAGGCTTTGGTGTGGAACACCAATGAGTTGAAGCTATTTTTGGCCGGCTTTGCCGTATGGCTGAGCCTTTTGAGTTGGTGAAAAGTCAAACATCTTTGTATAGCGGCAGGGAAAAGTACACGGCAGACAGATGGGCGGAGTTGCTAAGTGGCGGCAATTGATAAGCTGGCTTACAAACGCGACAAGTGACGGTTGTACCAAGAGCTTGATTTGGACGTCAAACGCTTGGGCCTCATCGCTTCTCGGCCTTTTGGCTAAGATCAAGTGTAGTATCTGTTCTTATCAGTTTAATATCTGATATGTCCCCTATATGGGGACAACGTATTAAACCCATTTTTAGGAGAGGGAGCTGAAAAGGGAGCTTGCTCCGCTCACTCCACGCATCGACCTGGCATTGCAGTGCCGCCGGGAACGGTGCACCTTTCTCTTGCTTTGTAGAAAATCAAGCTCTGACACACATGTTTAGTTAGGAGTCAAACTTTTACAGTGGCTGAAGGAAAAGGCGGCTAAGTTTTTATCAAGTGAATTGTGCACAACCAGTCAGTTGATTTACTGATATCACCCAGGGAACCCCGCTCAACAACACAGTGCACTTCAGCTACGATGATTGGTCGCGGACTCCCTGAAGACGCCTGATGGTTTCCCAGACGTTGTAGTCTCCATGTAAAAGCCAGGCCTGGAGGGGAGGCTGGGATTTAGCACGCGGCAAGCCAAGGGAGGCGCACCGCGACGGTGGTAGCTGGGACGACTAGGGTCCTCAGCTGCTCTCTGAGACAGGCCTGTTGTGACTCTTGTTTCTCTTCATAACACACAAGTCTTTCGCCTTTTACTAAAGACTTCCGTGGAGAGGAACACCAATGAGTTGAAGTTATTTTTGGCTGGCTTGGCCTTATGGCTGAGCCTTTTGAGTTGGTGAAAAGTCAAACATCTTTATAGAGCGCCACAAGTGTGAGCTCCCCTGTCCGACATTGCCCTTTCTTTGCGGAAGAAATGTGTGCCAGATGTTGTCATTTCGCTGGTATACTTTATTTTTAGGCTTTGGTGGGGATGCTGGCGTCTTTGAGACAAGAAAAGTGTACATGATGACAAGAAAAAAAGAAATAACGCTACTGAATGAACTTATTTCTTCAATGTGACAGATGATGCTTGAAAAATATACAGTTGTAAGAAGCAAAGGAAACAAGAGAAGCTTTTACAAAAACAAGGTTCATGCAGCATTTTCACTTTGCACTCATCAAACACACATTCACAGATGACTACATGAATACATGACTTTATGTGTGTACAGGTCTAGTGTTTTGTTTTTTTTTTGGATTCTTTGACAGAGGCACAGGTACTGACATAGGTCTGAGATGCTAAGAGAGAGAGAGAGGTTAGGGCGAGGGAATGCATTATGCCAGAGAGTGTCCTCACAAAGATATAAGTACCAGTACGTGTGAGTGTGTGTTTGTCCTTTGATGCCTTTGATGTATCAACATTCTACAGTCTGATGTCAGAGGCTGCAGTAAGTGGACACACAGCCAGAGACAAGTTCAGAAGTCAAACAGGAGCAGAAACAGTTGGACTGGACAGGACTTGCTCATGATTTAGGAAGAAAGAAGCACTCAGATATTTCTGCACAATTATTGACAAGGAAGGGAGGAGCTACTGCTGTTACGAGGACAAGAGGAAACCACAGGAGAGTCCAGATCAGCTCCAAGGTTTTCAGTAAGTCAATACATGTTAGTAGTTCATTTAGTCAAATGTTTTGAAAAGTGTCCCACGTGGGCCTTTGCTTTCTTTCCCAAGAGACAGCTTGACTAGTGGCATTTGACACAGTGAAATGCTCTGTTTTTGGCAGAGCAGTGCATGATGGGTAGATCCAACAAAGCGCGTTTGCCGCACGCCGCAGCCTATTTGCAGCAGTGTTTGTGTCTTTTCAGCCACAAATGTAACAGACAAAGGGGAGCTGATGCTCAGGGCACTGAAATGTGGGATTATGCATTGTAGGCACCGTCAGCCAGAGCGCTGTGCCTGGTGACCACCACCCGCTCTCTTCCAACTGCAGCTCATACTTACCTGGCAGGGGAGATACCATGATCAACAAGGTGGTTCACCCAGGGTGAGGCTCAGCCATTGCACTCCGGCTGTGCTGACCCCTGCGAATTCCCCAAATGTGGGAATCTCGACTGCATAATTTCTGGTAGTGGGGGACTGCGTTCGCGCTCTCCCCTGTCGCGTGCGTGTAGAAGAAAATACAATGTGTCAGGAATGCCCATGTGCTAACCTGTTGAAGGCTCTCCATTTTGTGAAGTGGCTTTGTTGATTTGGAGTTACATGTCAGCTTTTGCAGTCTGTCCACAAAGCGGCAGTGTTGCTCTGCAGAAGCTCTCTGGCGTACGCTGCAGAGTGGCGTGTTTAGTCATGACAATTCCCTGTGTTCCCATTGGAATTGGGGAAGTGGGCGTGGCCTTTCCATGACAAAATGAAGTGTGAGCTCTCCTGTCCGACTTTGCTGCTTGTTTGTGGAAGAAATGCGTGCTAGATGTTGTTCTAGTATGCTTTATTTCCAGGCTTTGGTGTGGAACACCAATGAGTTGAAGCTATTTTTGGCCGGCTTTGCCGTATGGCTGAGCCTTTTGAGTTGGTGAAAAGTCAAACATCTTTGTATAGCGGCAGGGAAAAGTACACGGCAGACAGATGGGCGGAGTTGCTAAGTGGCGGCAATTGATAAGCTGGCTTACAAACGCGACAAGTGACGGTTGTACCAAGAGCTTGATTTGGACGTCAAACGCTTGGGCCTCATCGCTTCTCGGCCTTTTGGCTAAGATCAAGTGTAGTATCTGTTCTTATCAGTTTAATATCTGATATGTCCCCTATATGGGGACAATGTATTAATCCCATTTTTAGGAGAGGGAGCTGAAAAGGGAGCTTGCTCCGCTCACTCCACGCATCGACCTGGCATTGCAGTGCCGCCGGGAACGGTGCACCTTTCTCTTGCTTTGTAGAAAATCAAGCTCTGACACACATGTTTAGTTAGGAGTCAAACTTTTACAGTGGCTGAAGGAAAAGGCGGCTAAGTTTTTATCAAGTGAATTGTGCACAACCAGTCAGTTGATTTACTGATATCACCCAGGGAACCCCGCTCAACAACACAGTGCACTTCAGCTACGATGATTGGTCGCGGACTCCCTGAAGACGCCTGATGGTTTCCCAGACGTTGTAGTCTCCATGTAAAAGCCAGGCCTGGAGGGGAGGCTGGGATTTAGCACGCGGCAAGCCAAGGGAGGCGCACCGCGACGGTGGTAGCTGGGACGACTAGGGTCCTCAGCTGCTCTCTGAGACAGGCCTGTTGTGACTCTTGTTTCTCTTCATAACGCACAAGTCTTTCGCCTTTTACTAAAGACTTCCGTGGAGAGGAACACCAATGAGTTGAAGTTATTTTTGGCTGGCTTGGCCTTATGGCTGAGCCTTTTGAGTTGGTGAAAAGTCAAACATCTTTATAGAGCGCCACAAGTGTGAGCTCCCCTGTCCGACATTGCCCTTTCTTTGCGGAAGAAATGTGTGCCAGATGTTGTCATTTCGCTGGTATACTTTATTTTTAGGCTTTGGTGGGGATGCTGGCGTCTTTGAGACAAGAAAAGTGTACATGATGACAAGAAAAAAAGAAATAACGCTACTGAATGAACTTATTTCTTCAATGTGACAGATGATGCTTGAAAAATATACAGTTGTAAGAAGCAAAGGAAACAAGAGAAGCTTTTACAAAAACAAGGTTCATGCAGCATTTTCACTTTGCACTCATCAAACACACATTCACAGATGACTACATGAATACATGACTTTATGTGTGTACAGGTCTAGTGTTTTGTTTTTTTTTTGGATTCTTTGACAGAGGCACAGGTACTGACATAGGTCTGAGATGCTAAGAGAGAGAGAGAGGTTAGGGCGAGGGAATGCATTATGCCAGAGAGTGTCCTCACAAAGATATAAGTACCAGTACGTGTGAGTGTGTGTGTTTGTCCTTTGATGCCTTTGATGTATCAACATTCTACAGTCTGATGTCAGAGGCTGCAGTAAGTGGACACACAGCCAGAGACAAGTTCAGAAGTCAAACAGGAGCAGAAACAGTTGGACTGGACAGGACTTGCTCATGATTTAGGAAGAAAGAAGCACTCAGATATTTCTGCACAATTATTGACAAGGAAGGGAGGAGCTACTGCTGTTACGAGGACAAGAGGAAACCACAGGAGAGTCCAGATCAGCTCCAAGGTTTTCAGTAAGTCAATACATGTTAGTAGTTCATTTAGTCAAATGTTTTGAAAAGTGTCCCACGTGGGCCTTTGCTTTCTTTCCCAAGAGACAGCTTGACTAGTGGCATTTGACACAGTGAAATGCTCTGTTTTTGGCAGAGCAGTGCATGATGGGTAGATCCAACAAAGCGCGTTTGCCGCACGCCGCAGCCTATTTGCAGCAGTGTTTGTGTCTTTTCAGCCATAAATGTAACATACAAAGGGGAGCTGATGCTCAGGGCACTGAAATGTGGGATTATGCATTGTAGGCACCGTCAGCCAGAGCGCTGTGCCTGGTGACCACCACCCGCTCTCTTCCAACTGCAGCTCATACTTACCTGGCAGGGGAGATACCATGATCAACAAGGTGGTTCACCCAGGGTGAGGCTCAGCCATTGCACTCCGGCTGTGCTGACCCCTGCGAATTCCCCAAATGTGGGAATCTCGACTGCATAATTTCTGGTAGTGGGGGACTGCGTTCGCGCTCTCCCCTGTCGCGTGCGTGTAGAAGAAAACACAATGTGTGAGGAATGCCCATGTGCTAACCTGTTGAAGGCTCTCCATTTTGTGAAGTGGCTTTGTTGATTTAGAGTTACATGTCAGCTTTTGCAGTCTGTCCACAAAGCGGCAGTGTTGCTCTGCAGAAGCTCTCTGGCGTACGCTGCAGAGTGGCGTGTTTAGTCATGACAATTCCCTGTGTTCCCATTGGAATTGGGGAAGTGGGCGTGGCCTTTCCATGACAAAATGAAGTGTGAGCTCTCCTGTCCGACTTTGCTGCTTGTTTGTGGAAGAAATGCGTGCTAGATGTTGTTCTAGTATGCTTTATTTCCAGGCTTTGGTGTGGAACACCAATGAGTTGAAGCTATTTTTGGCCGGCTTTGCCGTATGGCTGAGCCTTTTGAGTTGGTGAAAAGTCAAACATCTTTGTATAGCGGCAGGGAAAAGTACACGGCAGACAGATGGGCGGAGTTGCTAAGTGGCGGCAATTGATAAGCTGGCTTACAAACGCGACAAGTGACGGTTGTACCAAGAGCTTGATTTGGACGTCAAACGCTTGGGCCTCATCGCTTCTCGGCCTTTTGGCTAAGATCAAGTGTAGTATCTGTTCTTATCAGTTTAATATCTGATATGTCCCCTATATGGGGACAACGTATTAAACCCATTTTTAGGAGAGGGAGCTGAAAAGGGAGCTTGCTCCGCTCACTCCACGCATCGACCTGGCATTGCAGTGCCGCCGGGAACGGTGCACCTTTCTCTTGCTTTGTAGAAAATCAAGCTCTGACACACGTTTAGTTAGGAGTCAAACTTTTACAGTGGCTGAAGGAAAAGGCGGCTAAGTTTTTATCAAGTGAATTGTGCACAACCAGTCAGTTGATTTACTGATCTCACCCAGGGAACCCCGCTCAACAACACAGTGCACTTCAGCTACGATGATTGGTCGCGGACTCCCTGAAGACGCCTGATGGTTTCCCAGACGTTGTAGTCTCCATGTAAAAGCCAGGCCTGGAGGGGAGGCTGGGATTTAGCACGCGGCAAGCCAAGGGAGGCGCACCGCGACGGTGGTACCTGGGACGACTAGGGTCCTCAGCTGCTCTCTGAGACAGGCCTGTTGTGACTCTTGTTTCTCTTCATAACGCACAAGTCTTTCGCCTTTTACTAAAGACTTCCGTGGAGAGGAACACCAATGAGTTGAAGTTATTTTTGGCTGGCTTGGCCTTATGGCTGAGCCTTTTGCGTTGGTGAAAAGTCAAACATCTTTATAGAGCGCCACAAGTGTGAGCTCCCCTGTCCGACATTGCCCTTTCTTTGCGGAAGAAATGTGTGCCAGATGTTGTCATTTCGCTGGTATACTTTATTTTTAGGCTTTGGTGGGGATGCTGGCGTCTTTGAGACAAGAAAAGTGTAGATGATGACAAGAAAAAAAGAAATAACGCTACTGAATGAACTTATTTCTTCAATGTGACAGATGATGCTTGAAAAATATACAGTTGTAAGAAGCAAAGGAAACAAGAGAAGCTTTTACAAAAACAAGGTTCATGCAGCATTTTCACTTTGCACTCATCAAACACACATTCACAGATGACTACATGAATACATGACTTTATGTGTGTACAGGTCTAGTGTTTTGTTTTTTTTTTGGATTCTTTGACAGAGGCACAGGTACTGACATAGGTCTGAGATGCTAAGAGAGAGAGAGAGGTTAGGGCGAGGGAATGCATTATGCCAGAGAGTGTCCTCACAAAGATATAAGTACCAGTACGTGTGAGTGTGTGTGTTTGTCCTTTGATGCCTTTGATGTATCAACATTCTACAGTCTGATGTCAGAGGCTGCAGTAAGTGGACACACAGCCAGAGACAAGTTCAGAAGTCAAACAGGAGCAGAAACAGTTGGACTGGACAGGACTTGCTCATGATTTAGGAAGAAAGAAGCACTCAGATATTTCTGCACAATTATTGACAAGGAAGGGAGGAGCTACTGCTGTTACGAGGACAAGAGGAAACCACAGGAGAGTCCAGATCAGCTCCAAGGTTTTCAGTAAGTCAATACATGTTAGTAGTTCATTTAGTCAAATGTTTTGAAAAGTGTCCCACGTGGGCCTTTGCTTTCTTTCCCAAGAGACAGCTTGACTAGTGGCATTTGACACAGTGAAATGCTCTGTTTTTGGCAGAGCAGTGCATGATGGGTAGATCCAACAAAGCGCGTTTGCCGCACGCCGCAGCCTATTTGCAGCAGTGTTTGTGTCTTTTCAGCCATAAATGTAACATACAAAGGGGAGCTGATGCTCAGGGCACTGAAATGTGGGATTATGCATTGTAGGCACCGTCAGCCAGAGCGCTGTGCCTGGTGACCACCACCCGCTCTCTTCCAACTGCAGCTCATACTTACCTGGCAGGGGAGATACCATGATCAACAAGGTGGTTCACCCAGGGTGAGGCTCAGCCATTGCACTCCGGCTGTGCTGACCCCTGCGAATTCCCCAAATGTGGGAATCTCGACTGCATAATTTCTGGTAGTGGGGGACTGCGTTCGCGCTCTCCCCTGTCGCGTGCGTGTAGAAGAAAACACAATGTGTGAGGAATGCCCATGTGCTAACCTGTTGAAGGCTCTCCATTTTGTGAAGTGGCTTTGTTGATTTAGAGTTACATGTCAGCTTTTGCAGTCTGTCCACAAAGCGGCAGTGTTGCTCTGCAGAAGCTCTCTGGCGTACGCTGCAGAGTGGCGTGTTTAGTCATGACAATTCCCTGTGTTCCCATTGGAATTGGGGAAGTGGGCGTGGCCTTTCCATGACAAAATGAAGTGTGAGCTCTCCTGTCCGACTTTGCTGCTTGTTTGTGGAAGAAATGCGTGCTAGATGTTGTTCTAGTATGCTTTATTTCCAGGCTTTGGTGTGGAACACCAATGAGTTGAAGCTATTTTTGGCCGGCTTTGCCGTATGGCTGAGCCTTTTGAGTTGGTGAAAAGTCAAACATCTTTGTATAGCGGCAGGGAAAAGTACACGGCAGACAGATGGGCGGAGTTGCTAAGTGGCGGCAATTGATAAGCTGGCTTACAAACGCGACAAGTGACGGTTGTACCAAGAGCTTGATTTGGACGTCAAACGCTTGGGCCTCATCGCTTCTCGGCCTTTTGGCTAAGATCAAGTGTAGTATCTGTTCTTATCAGTTTAATATCTGATATGTCCCCTATATGGGGACAACGTATTAAACCCATTTTTAGGAGAGGGAGCTGAAAAGGGAGCTTGCTCCGCTCACTCCACGCATCGACCTGGCATTGCAGTGCCGCCGGGAACGGTGCACCTTTCTCTTGCTTTGTAGAAAATCAAGCTCTGACACACATGTTTAGTTAGGAGTCAAACTTTTACAGTGGCTGAAGGAAAAGGCGGCTAAGTTTTTATCAAGTGAATTGTGCACAACCAGTCAGTTGATTTACTGATCTCACCCAGGGAACCCCGCTCAACAACACAGTGCACTTCAGCTACGATGATTGGTCGCGGACTCCCTGAAGACGCCTGATGGTTTCCCAGACGTTGTAGTCTCCATGTAAAAGCCAGGCCTGGAGGGGAGGCTGGGATTTAGCACGCGGCAAGCCAAGGGAGGCGCACCGCGACGGTGGTACCTGGGACGACTAGGGTCCTCAGCTGCTCTCTGAGACAGGCCTGTTGTGACTCTTGTTTCTCTTCATAACGCACAAGTCTTTCGCCTTTTACTAAAGACTTCCGTGGAGAGGAACACCAATGAGTTGAAGTTATTTTTGGCTGGCTTGGCCTTATGGCTGAGCCTTTTGCGTTGGTGAAAAGTCAAACATCTTTATAGAGCGCCACAAGTGTGAGCTCCCCTGTCCGACATTGCCCTTTCTTTGCGGAAGAAATGTGTGCCAGATGTTGTCATTTCGCTGGTATACTTTATTTTTAGGCTTTGGTGGGGATGCTGGCGTCTTTGAGACAAGAAAAGTGTAGATGATGACAAGAAAAAAAGAAATAACGCTACTGAATGAACTTATTTCTTCAATGTGACAGATGATGCTTGAAAAATATACAGTTGTAAGAAGCAAAGGAAACAAGAGAAGCTTTTACAAAAACAAGGTTCATGCAGCATTTTCACTTTGCACTCATCAAACACACATTCACAGATGACTACATGAATACATGACTTTATGTGTGTACAGGTCTAGTGTTTTTTGTTTTTTTTTTGGATTCTTTGACAGAGGCACAGGTACTGACATAGGTCTGAGATGCTAAGAGAGAGAGAGAGGTTAGGGCGAGGGAATGCATTATGCCAGAGAGTGTCCTCACAAAGATATAAGTACCAGTACGTGTGAGTGTGTGTGTTTGTCCTTTGATGCCTTTGATGTATCAACATTCTACAGTCTGATGTCAGAGGCTGCAGTAAGTGGACACACAGCCAGAGACAAGTTCAGAAGTCAAACAGGAGCAGAAACAGTTGGACTGGACAGGACTTGCTCATGATTTAGGAAGAAAGAAGCACTCAGATATTTCTGCACAATTATTGACAAGGAAGGGAGGAGCTACTGCTGTTACGAGGACAAGAGGAAACCACAGGAGAGTCCAGATCAGCTCCAAGGTTTTCAGTAAGTCAATACATGTTAGTAGTTCATTTAGTCAAATGTTTTGAAAAGTGTCCCACGTGGGCCTTTGCTTTCTTTCCCAAGAGACAGCTTGACTAGTGGCATTTGACACAGTGAAATGCTCTGTTTTTGGCAGAGCAGTGCATGATGGGTAGATCCAACAAAGCGCGTTTGCCGCACGCCGCAGCCTATTTGCAGCAGTGTTTGTGTCTTTTCAGCCACAAATGTAACATACAAAGGGGAGCTGATGCTCAGGGCACTGAAATGTGGGATTATGCATTGTAGGCACCGTCAGCCAGAGCGCTGTGCCTGGTGACCACCACCCGCTCTCTTCCAACTGCAGCTCATACTTACCTGGCAGGGGAGATACCATGATCAACAAGGTGGTTCACCCAGGGTGAGGCTCAGCCATTGCACTCCGGCTGTGCTGACCCCTGCGAATTCCCCAAATGTGGGAATCTCGACTGCATAATTTCTGGTAGTGGGGGACTGCGTTCGCGCTCTCCCCTGTCGCGTGCGTGTAGAAGAAAACACAATGTGTGAGGAATGCCCATGTGCTAACCTGTTGAAGGCTCTCCATTTTGTGAAGTGGCTTTGTTGATTTAGAGTTACATGTCAGCTTTTGCAGTCTGTCCACAAAGCGGCAGTGTTGCTCTGCAGAAGCTCTCTGGCGTACGCTGCAGAGTGGCGTGTTTAGTCATGACAATTCCCTGTGTTCCCATTGGAATTGGGGAAGTGGGCGTGGCCTTTCCATGACAAAATGAAGTGTGAGCTCTCCTGTCCGACTTTGCTGCTTGTTTGTGGAAGAAATGCGTGCTAGATGTTGTTCTAGTATGCTTTATTTCCAGGCTTTGGTGTGGAACACCAATGAGTTGAAGCTATTTTTGGCCGGCTTTGCCGTATGGCTGAGCCTTTTGAGTTGGTGAAAAGTCAAACATCTTTGTATAGCGGCAGGGAAAAGTACACGGCAGACAGATGGGCGGAGTTGCTAAGTGGCGGCAATTGATAAGCTGGCTTACAAACGCGACAAGTGACGGTTGTACCAAGAGCTTGATTTGGACGTCAAACGCTTGGGCCTCATCGCTTCTCGGCCTTTTGGCTAAGATCAAGTGTAGTATCTGTTCTTATCAGTTTAATATCTGATATGTCCCCTATATGGGGACAACGTATTAAACCCATTTTTAGGAGAGGGAGCTGAAAAGGGAGCTTGCTCCGCTCACTCCACGCATCGACCTGGCATTGCAGTGCCGCCGGGAACGGTGCACCTTTCTCTTGCTTTGTAGAAAATCAAGCTCTGACACACATGTTTAGTTAGGAGTCAAACTTTTACAGTGGCTGAAGGAAAAGGCGGCTAAGTTTTTATCAAGTGAATTGTGCACAACCAGTCAGTTGATTTACTGATCTCACCCAGGGAACCCCGCTCAACAACACAGTGCACTTCAGCTACGATGATTGGTCGCGGACTCCCTGAAGACGCCTGATGGTTTCCCAGACGTTGTAGTCTCCATGTAAAAGCCAGGCCTGGAGGGGAGGCTGGGATTTAGCACGCGGCAAGCCAAGGGAGGCGCACCGCGACGGTGGTAGCTGGGACGACTAGGGTCCTCAGCTGCTCTCTGAGACAGGCCTGTTGTGACTCTTGTTTCTCTTCATAACGCACAAGTCTTTCGCCTTTTACTAAAGACTTCCGTGGAGAGGAACACCAATGAGTTGAAGTTATTTTTGGCTGGCTTGGCCTCATGGCTGAGCCTTTTGAGTTGGTGAAAAGTCAAACATCTTTATAGAGCGCCACAAGTGTGAGCTCCCCTGTCCGACATTGCCCTTTCTTTGCGGAAGAAATGTGTGCCAGATGTTGTCATTTCGCTGGTATACTTTATTTTTAGGCTTTGGTGGGGATGCTGGCGTCTTTGAGACAAGAAAAGTGTAGATGATGACAAGAAAAAAAGAAATAACGCTACTGAATGAACTTATTTCTTCAATGTGACAGATGATGCTTGAAAAATATACAGTTGTAAGAAGCAAAGGAAACAAGAGAAGCTTTTACAAAAACAAGGTTCATGCAGCATTTTCACTTTGCACTCATCAAACACATTCACAGATGACTACATGAATACATGACTTTATGTGTGTACAGGTCTAGTGTTTTTTTTTTTTTTGGATTCTTTGACAGAGGCACAGGTACTGACATAGGTCTGAGATGCTAAGAGAGAGAGAGAGGTTAGGGCGAGGGAATGCATTATGCCAGAGAGTGTCCTCACAAAGATATAAGTACCAGTACGTGTGAGTGTGTGTGTTTGTCCTTTGATGCCTTTGATGTATCAACATTCTACAGTCTGATGTCAGAGGCTGCAGTAAGTGGACACACAGCCAGAGACAAGTTCAGAAGTCAAACAGGAGCAGAAACAGTTGGACTGGACAGGACTTGCTCATGATTTAGGAAGAAAGAAGCACTCAGATATTTCTGCACAATTATTGACAAGGAAGGGAGGAGCTACTGCTGTTACGAGGACAAGAGGAAACCACAGGAGAGTCCAGATCAGCTCCAAGGTTTTCAGTAAGTCAATACATGTTAGTAGTTCATTTAGTCAAATGTTTTGAAAAGTGTCCCACGTGGGCCTTTGCTTTCTTTCCCAAGAGACAGCTTGACTAGTGGCATTTGACACAGTGAAATGCTCTGTTTTTGGCAGAGCAGTGCATGATGGGTAGATCCAACAAAGCGCGTTTGCCGCACGCCGCAGCCTATTTGCAGCAGTGTTTGTGTCTTTTCAGCCACAAATGTAACATACAAAGGGGAGCTGATGCTCAGGGCACTGAAATGTGGGATTATGCATTGTAGGCACCGTCAGCCAGAGCGCTGTGCCTGGTGACCACCACCCGCTCTCTTCCAACTGCAGCTCATACTTACCTGGCAGGGGAGATACCATGATCAACAAGGTGGTTCACCCAGGGTGAGGCTCAGCCATTGCACTCCGGCTGTGCTGACCCCTGCGAATTCCCCAAATGTGGGAATCTCGACTGCATAATTTCTGGTAGTGGGGGACTGCGTTCGCGCTCTCCCCTGTCGCGTGCGTGTAGAAGAAAACACAATGTGTGAGGAATGCCCATGTGCTAACCTGTTGAAGGCTCTCCATTTTGTGAAGTGGCTTTGTTGATTTAGAGTTACATGTCAGCTTTTGCAGTCTGTCCACAAAGCGGCAGTGTTGCTCTGCAGAAGCTCTCTGGCGTACGCTGCAGAGTGGCGTGTTTAGTCATGACAATTCCCTGTGTTCCCATTGGAATTGGGGAAGTGGGCGTGGCCTTTCCATGACAAAATGAAGTGTGAGCTCTCCTGTCCGACTTTGCTGCTTGTTTGTGGAAGAAATGCGTGCTAGATGTTGTTCTAGTATGCTTTATTTCCAGGCTTTGGTGTGGAACACCAATGAGTTGAAGCTATTTTTGGCCGGCTTTGCCGTATGGCTGAGCCTTTTGAGTTGGTGAAAAGTCAAACATCTTTGTATAGCGGCAGGGAAAAGTACACGGCAGACAGATGGGCGGAGTTGCTAAGTGGCGGCAATTGATAAGCTGGCTTACAAACGCGACAAGTGACGGTTGTACCAAGAGCTTGATTTGGACGTCAAACGCTTGGGCCTCATCGCTTCTCGGCCTTTTGGCTAAGATCAAGTGTAGTATCTGTTCTTATCAGTTTAGTATCTGATATGTCCCCTATATGGGGACAACGTATTAAACCCATTTTTAGGAGAGGGAGCTGAAAAGGGAGCTTGCTCCGCTCACTCCACGCATCGACCTGGCATTGCAGTGCCGCCGGGAACGGTGCACCTTTCTCTTGCTTTGTAGAAAATCAAGCTCTGACACACATGTTTAGTTAGGAGTCAAACTTTTACAGTGGCTGAAGGAAAAGGCGGCTAAGTTTTTATCAAGTGAATTGTGCACAACCAGTCAGTTGATTTACTGATCTCACCCAGGGAACCCCGCTCAACAACACAGTGCACTTCAGCTACGATGATTGGTCGCGGACTCCCTGAAGACGCCTGATGGTTTCCCAGACGTTGTAGTCTCCATGTAAAAGCCAGGCCTGGAGGGGAGGCTGGGATTTAGCACGCGGCAAGCCAAGGGAGGCGCACCGCGACGGTGGTACCTGGGACGACTAGGGTCCTCAGCTGCTCTCTGAGACAGGCCTGTTGTGACTCTTGTTTCTCTTCATAACGCACAAGTCTTTCGCCTTTTACTAAAGACTTCCGTGGAGAGGAACACCAATGAGTTGAAGTTATTTTTGGCTGGCTTGGCCTTATGGCTGAGCCTTTTGAGTTGGTGAAAAGTCAAACATCTTTATAGAGCGCCACAAGTGTGAGCTCCCCTGTCCGACATTGCCCTTTCTTTGCGGAAGAAATGTGTGCCAGATGTTGTCATTTCGCTGGTATACTTTATTTTTAGGCTTTGGTGGGGATGCTGGCGTCTTTGAGACAAGAAAAGTGTAGATGATGACAAGAAAAAAAGAAATAACGCTACTGAATGAACTTATTTCTTCAATGTGACAGATGATGCTTGAAAAATATACAGTTGTAAGAAGCAAAGGAAACAAGAGAAGCTTTTACAAAAACAAGGTTCATGCAGCATTTTCACTTTGCACTCATCAAACACACATTCACAGATGACTACATGAATACATGACTTTATGTGTGTACAGGTCTAGTGTTTTTTTTTTTTTGGATTCTTTGACAGAGGCACAGGTACTGACATAGGTCTGAGATGCTAAGAGAGAGAGAGAGGTTAGGGCGAGGGAATGCATTATGCCAGAGAGTGTCCTCACAAAGATATAAGTACCAGTACGTGTGAGTGTGTGTGTTTGTCCTTTGATGCCTTTGATGTATCAACATTCTACAGTCTGATGTCAGAGGCTGCAGTAAGTGGACACACAGCCAGAGACAAGTTCAGAAGTCAAACAGGAGCAGAAACAGTTGGACTGGACCGGACTTGCTCATGATTTAGGAAGAAAGAAGCACTCATATTTCTGCACAATTATTGACAAGGAAGGGAGGAGCTACTGCTGTTACGAGGACAAGAGGAAACCACAGGAGAGTCCAGATCAGCTCCAAGGTTTTCAGTAAGTCAATACATGTTAGTAGTTCATTTAGTCAAATGTTTTGAAAAGTGTCCCACGTGGGCCTTTGCTTTCTTTCCCAAGAGACAGCTTGACTAGTGGCATTTGACACAGTGAAATGCTCTGTTTTTGGCAGAGCAGTGCATGATGGGTAGATCCAACAAAGCGCGTTTGCCGCACGCCGCAGCCTATTTTCAGCAGTGTTTGTGTCTTTTCAGCCATAAATGTAACATACAAAGGGGAGCTGATGCTCAGGGCACTGAAATGTGGGATTATGCATTGTAGGCACCGTCAGCCAGAGCGCTGTGCCTGGTGACCACCACCCGCTCTCTTCCAACTGCAGCTCATACTTACCTGGCAGGGGAGATACCATGATCAACAAGGTGGTTCACCCAGGGTGAGGCTCAGCCATTGCACTCCGGCTGTGCTGACCCCTGCGAATTCCCCAAATGTGGGAATCTCGACTGCATAATTTCTGGTAGTGGGGGACTGCGTTCGCGCTCTCCCCTGTCGCGTGCGTGTAGAAGAAAACACAATGTGTCAGGAATGCCCATGTGCTAACCTGTTGAAGGCTCTCCATTTTGTGAAGTGGCTTTGTTGATTTAGAGTTACATGTCAGCTTTTGCAGTCTGTCCACAAAGCGGCAGTGTTGCTCTGCAGAAGCTCTCTGGCGTACGCTGCAGAGTGGCGTGTTTAGTCATGACAATTCCCTGTGTTCCCATTGGAATTGGGGAAGTGGGCGTGGCCTTTCCATGACAAAATGAAGTGTGAGCTCTCCTGTCCGACTTTGCTGCTTGTTTGTGGAAGAAATGCGTGCTAGATGTTGTTCTAGTATGCTTTATTTCCAGGCTTTGGTGTGGAACACCAATGAGTTGAAGCTATTTTTGGCCGGCTTTGCCGTATGGCTGAGCCTTTTGAGTTGGTGAAAAGTCAAACATCTTTGTATAGCGGCAGGGAAAAGTACACGGCAGACAGATGGGCGGAGTTGCTAAGTGGCGGCAATTGATAAGCTGGCTTACAAACGCGACAAGTGACGGTTGTACCAAGAGCTTGATTTGGACGTCAAACGCTTGGGCCTCATCGCTTCTCGGCCTTTTGGCTAAGATCAAGTGTAGTATCTGTTCTTATCAGTTTAATATCCGATATGTCCCCTATATGGGGACAACGTATTAAACCCATTTTTAGGAGAGGGAGCTGAAAAGGGAGCTTGCTCCGCTCACTCCACGCATCGACCTGGCATTGCAGTGCCGCCGGGAACGGTGCACCTTTCTCTTGCTTTGTAGAAAATCAAGCTCTGACACACATGTTTAGTTAGGAGTCAAACTTTTACAGTGGCTGAAGGAAAAGGCGGCTAAGTTTTTATCAAGTGAATTGTGCACAACCAGTCAGTTGATTTACTGATATCACCCAGGGAACCCCGCTCAACAACACAGTGCACTTCAGCTACGATGATTGGTCGCGGACTCCCTGAAGACGCCTGATGGTTTCCCAGACGTTGTAGTCTCCATGTAAAAGCCAGGCCTGGAGGGGAGGCTGGGATTTAGCACGCGGCAAGCCAAGGGAGGCGCACCGCGACGGTGGTAGCTGGGACGACTAGGGTCCTCAGCTGCTCTCTGAGACAGGCCTGTTGTGACTCTTGTTTCTCTTCATAACGCACAAGTCTTTCGCCTTTTACTAAAGACTTCCGTGGAGAGGAACACCAATGAGTTGAAGTTATTTTTGGCTGGCTTGGCCTTATGGCTGAGCCTTTTGAGTTGGTGAAAAGTCAAACATCTTTATAGAGCGCCACAAGTGTGAGCTCCCCTGTCCGACATTGCCCTTTCTTTGCGGAAGAAATGTGTGCCAGATGTTGTCATTTCGCTGGTATACTTTATTTTTAGGCTTTGGTGGGGATGCTGGCGTCTTTGAGACAAGAAAAGTGTAGATGATGACAAGAAAAAAAGAAATAACGCTACTGAATGAACTTATTTCTTCAATGTGACAGATGATGCTTGAAAAATATACAGTTGTAAGAAGCAAAGGAAACAAGAGAAGCTTTTACAAAAACAAGGTTCATGCAGCATTTTCACTTTGCACTCATCAAACACACATTCACAGATGACTACATGAATACATGACTTTATGTGTGTACAGGTCTAGTGTTTTTTTTTTTTTTGGATTCTTTGACAGAGGCACAGGTACTGACATAGGTCTGAGATGCTAAGAGAGAGAGAGAGGTTAGGGCGAGGGAATGCATTATGCCAGAGAGTGTCCTCACAAAGATATAAGTACCAGTACGTGTGAGTGTGTGTGTTTGTCCTTTGATGCCTTTGATGTATCAACATTCTACAGTCTGATGTCAGAGGCTGCAGTAAGTGGACACACAGCCAGAGACAAGTTCAGAAGTCAAACAGGAGCAGAAACAGTTGGACTGGACAGGGCTTGCTCATGATTTAGGAAGAAAGAAGCACTCAGATATTTCTGCACAATTATTGACAAGGAAGGGAGGAGCTACTGCTGTTACAAGGACAAGAGGAAACCACAGGAGAGTCCAGATCAGCTCCAAGGTTTTCAGTAAGTCAATACATGTTAGTAGTTCATTTAGTCAAATGTTTTGAAAAGTGTCCCACGTGGGCCTTTGCTTTCTTTCCCAAGAGACAGCTTGACTAGTGGCATTTGACACAGTGTTCCTTTGTTTTTGGCAGAGCAGTGCATGATGGGTAGATCCAACAAAGCGCGTTTGCCGCACGCCGCAGCCTATTTGCAGCAGTGTTTGTGTCTTTTCAGCCACAAATGTAACATACAAAGGGGAGCTGATGCTCAGGGCACTGAAATGTGGGATTATGCATTGTAGGCACCGTCAGCCAGAGCGCTGTGCCTGGTGACCACCACCCGCTCTCTTCCAACTGCAGCTCATACTTACCTGGCAGGGGAGATACCATGATCAACAAGGTGGTTCACCCAGGGTGAGGCTCAGCCATTGCACTCCGGCTGTGCTGACCCCTGCGAATTCCCCAAATGTGGGAATCTCGACTGCATAATTTCTGGTAGTGGGGGACTGCGTTCGCGCTCTCCCCTGTCGCGTGCGTGTAGAAGAAAACACAATGTGTCAGGAATGCCCATGTGCTAACCTGTTGAAGGCTCTCCATTTTGTGAAGTGGCTTTGTTGATTTAGAGTTACATGTCAGCTTTTGCAGTCTGTCCACAAAGCGGCAGTGTTGCTCTGCAGAAGCTCTCTGGCGTACGCTGCAGAGTGGCGTGTTTAGTCATGACAATTCCCTGTGTTCCCATTGGAATTGGGGAAGTGGGCGTGGCCTTTCCATGACAAAATGAAGTGTGAGCTCTCCTGTCCGACTTTGCTGCTTGTTTGTGGAAGAAATGCGTGCTAGATGTTGTTCTAGTATGCTTTATTTCCAGGCTTTGGTGTGGAACACCAATGAGTTGAAGCTATTTTTGGCCGGCTTTGCCGTATGGCTGAGCCTTTTGAGTTGGTGAAAAGTCAAACATCTTTGTATAGCGGCAGGGAAAAGTACACGGCAGACAGATGGGCGGAGTTGCTAAGTGGCGGCAATTGATAAGCTGGCTTACAAACGCGACAAGTGACGGTTGTACCAAGAGCTTGATTTGGACGTCAAACGCTTGGGCCTCATCGCTTCTCGGCCTTTTGGCTAAGATCAAGTGTAGTATCTGTTCTTATCAGTTTAATATCCGATATGTCCCCTATATGGGGACAACGTATTAAACCCATTTTTAGGAGAGGGAGCTGAAAAGGGAGCTTGCTCCGCTCACTCCACGCATCGACCTGGCATTGCAGTGCCGCCGGGAACGGTGCACCTTTCTCTTGCTTTGTAGAAAATCAAGCTCTGACACACATGTTTAGTTAGGAGTCAAACTTTTACAGTGGCTGAAGGAAAAGGCGGCTAAGTTTTTATCAAGTGAATTGTGCACAACCAGTCAGTTGATTTACTGATATCACCCAGGGAACCCCGCTCAACAACACAGTGCACTTCAGCTACGATGATTGGTCGCGGACTCCCTGAAGACGCCTGATGGTTTCCCAGACGTTGTAGTCTCCATGTAAAAGCCAGGCCTGGAGGGGAGGCTGGGATTTAGCACGCGGCAAGCCAAGGGAGGCGCACCGCGACGGTGGTAGCTGGGACGACTAGGGTCCTCAGCTGCTCTCTGAGACAGGCCTGTTGTGACTCTTGTTTCTCTTCATAACGCACAAGTCTTTCGCCTTTTACTAAAGACTTCCGTGGAGAGGAACACCAATGAGTTGAAGTTATTTTTGGCTGGCTTGGCCTTATGGCTGAGCCTTTTGAGTTGGTGAAAAGTCAAACATCTTTATAGAGCGCCACAAGTGTGAGCTCCCCTGTCCGACATTGCCCTTTCTTTGCGGAAGAAATGTGTGCCAGATGTTGTCATTTCGCTGGTATACTTTATTTTTAGGCTTTGGTGGGGATGCTGGCGTCTTTGAGACAAGAAAAGTGTAGATGATGACAAGAAAAAAAGAAATAACGCTACTGAATGAACTTATTTCTTCAATGTGACAGATGATGCTTGAAAAATATACAGTTGTAAGAAGCAAAGGAAACAAGAGAAGCTTTTACAAAAACAAGGTTCATGCAGCATTTTCACTTTGCACTCATCAAACACACATTCACAGATGACTACATGAATACATGACTTTATGTGTGTACAGGTCTAGTGTTTTTTTTTTTTTTGGATTCTTTGACAGAGGCACAGGTACTGACATAGGTCTGAGATGCTAAGAGAGAGAGAGAGGTTAGGGCGAGGGAATGCATTATGCCAGAGAGTGTCCTCACAAAGATATAAGTACCAGTACGTGTGAGTGTGTGTTTGTCCTTTGATGCCTTTGATGTATCAACATTCTACAGTCTGATGTCAGAGGCTGCAGTAAGTGGACACACAGCCAGAGACAAGTTCAGAAGTCAAACAGGAGCAGAAACAGTTGGACTGGACAGGGCTTGCTCATGATTTAGGAAGAAAGAAGCACTCAGATATTTCTGCACAATTATTGACAAGGAAGGGAGGAGCTACTGCTGTTACAAGGACAAGAGGAAACCACAGGAGAGTCCAGATCAGCTCCAAGGTTTTCAGTAAGTCAATACATGTTAGTAGTTCATTTAGTCAAATGTTTTGAAAAGTGTCCCACGTGGGCCTTTGCTTTCTTTCCCAAGAGACAGCTTGACTAGTGGCATTTGACACAGTGTTCCTTTGTTTTTGGCAGAGCAGTGCATGATGGGTAGATCCAACAAAGCGCGTTTGCCGCACGCCGCAGCCTATTTGCAGCAGTGTTTGTGTCTTTTCAGCCACAAATGTAACATACAAAGGGGAGCTGATGCTCAGGGCACTGAAATGTGGGATTATGCATTGTAGGCACCGTCAGCCAGAGCGCTGTGCCTGGTGACCACCACCCGCTCTCTTCCAACTGCAGCTCATACTTACCTGGCAGGGGAGATACCATGATCAACAAGGTGGTTCACCCAGGGTGAGGCTCAGCCATTGCACTCCGGCTGTGCTGACCCCTGCGAATTCCCCAAATGTGGGAATCTCGACTGCATAATTTCTGGTAGTGGGGGACTGCGTTCGCGCTCTCCCCTGTCGCGTGCGTGTAGAAGAAAACACAATGTGTCAGGAATGCCCATGTGCTAACCTGTTGAAGGCTCTCCATTTTGTGAAGTGGCTTTGTTGATTTAGAGTTACATGTCAGCTTTTGCAGTCTGTCCACAAAGCGGCAGTGTTGCTCTGCAGAAGCTCTCTGGCGTACGCTGCAGAGTGGCGTGTTTAGTCATGACAATTCCCTGTGTTCCCATTGGAATTGGGGAAGTGGGCGTGGCCTTTCCATGACAAAATGAAGTGTGAGCTCTCCTGTCCGACTTTGCTGCTTGTTTGTGGAAGAAATGCGTGCTAGATGTTGTTCTAGTATGCTTTATTTCCAGGCTTTGGTGTGGAACACCAATGAGTTGAAGCTATTTTTGGCCGGCTTTGCCGTATGGCTGAGCCTTTTGAGTTGGTGAAAAGTCAAACATCTTTGTATAGCGGCAGGGAAAAGTACACGGCAGACAGATGGGCGGAGTTGCTAAGTGGCGGCAATTGATAAGCTGGCTTACAAACGCGACAAGTGACGGTTGTACCAAGAGCTTGATTTGGACGTCAAACGCTTGGGCCTCATCGCTTCTCGGCCTTTTGGCTAAGATCAAGTGTAGTATCTGTTCTTATCAGTTTAATATCCGATATGTCCCCTATATGGGGACAACGTATTAAACCCATTTTTAGGAGAGGGAGCTGAAAAGGGAGCTTGCTCCGCTCACTCCACGCATCGACCTGGCATTGCAGTGCCGCCGGGAACGGTGCACCTTTCTCTTGCTTTGTAGAAAATCAAGCTCTGACACACATGTTTAGTTAGGAGTCAAACTTTTACAGTGGCTGAAGGAAAAGGCGGCTAAGTTTTTATCAAGTGAATTGTGCACAACCAGTCAGTTGATTTACTGATATCACCCAGGGAACCCCGCTCAACAACACAGTGCACTTCAGCTACGATGATTGGTCGCGGACTCCCTGAAGACGCCTGATGGTTTCCCAGACGTTGTAGTCTCCATGTAAAAGCCAGGCCTGGAGGGGAGGCTGGGATTTAGCACGCGGCAAGCCAAGGGAGGCGCACCGCGACGGTGGTAGCTGGGACGACTAGGGTCCTCAGCTGCTCTCTGAGACAGGCCTGTTGTGACTCTTGTTTCTCTTCATAACGCACAAGTCTTTCGCCTTTTACTAAAGACTTCCGTGGAGAGGAACACCAATGAGTTGAAGTTATTTTTGGCTGGCTTGGCCTTATGGCTGAGCCTTTTGAGTTGGTGAAAAGTCAAACATCTTTATAGAGCGCCACAAGTGTGAGCTCCCCTGTCCGACATTGCCCTTTCTTTGCGGAAGAAATGTGTGCCAGATGTTGTCATTTCGCTGGTATACTTTATTTTTAGGCTTTGGTGGGGATGCTGGCGTCTTTGAGACAAGAAAAGTGTAGATGATGACAAGAAAAAAAGAAATAACGCTACTGAATGAACTTATTTCTTCAATGTGACAGATGATGCTTGAAAAATATACAGTTGTAAGAAGCAAAGGAAACAAGAGAAGCTTTTACAAAAACAAGGTTCATGCAGCATTTTCACTTTGCACTCATCAAACACACATTCACAGATGACTACATGAATACATGACTTTATGTGTGTACAGGTCTAGTGTTTTTTTTTTTTTTGGATTCTTTGACAGAGGCACAGGTACTGACATAGGTCTGAGATGCTAAGAGAGAGAGAGAGGTTAGGGCGAGGGAATGCATTATGCCAGAGAGTGTCCTCACAAAGATATAAGTACCAGTACGTGTGAGTGTGTGTGTTTGTCCTTTGATGCCTTTGATGTATCAACATTCTACAGTCTGATGTCAGAGGCTGCAGTAAGTGGACACACAGCCAGAGACAAGTTCAGAAGTCAAACAGGAGCAGAAACAGTTGGACTGGACAGGGCTTGCTCATGATTTAGGAAGAAAGAAGCACTCAGATATTTCTGCACAATTATTGACAAGGAAGGGAGGAGCTACTGCTGTTACAAGGACAAGAGGAAACCACAGGAGAGTCCAGATCAGCTCCAAGGTTTTCAGTAAGTCAATACATGTTAGTAGTTCATTTAGTCAAATGTTTTGAAAAGTGTCCCACGTGGGCCTTTGCTTTCTTTCCCAAGAGACAGCTTGACTAGTGGCATTTGACACAGTGTTCCTTTGTTTTTGGCAGAGCAGTGCATGATGGGTAGATCCAACAAAGCGCGTTTGCCGCACGCCGCAGCCTATTTGCAGCAGTGTTTGTGTCTTTTCAGCCACAAATGTAACATACAAAGGGGAGCTGATGCTCAGGGCACTGAAATGTGGGATTATGCATTGTAGGCACCGTCAGCCAGAGCGCTGTGCCTGGTGACCACCACCCGCTCTCTTCCAACTGCAGCTCATACTTACCTGGCAGGGGAGATACCATGATCAACAAGGTGGTTCACCCAGGGTGAGGCTCAGCCATTGCACTCCGGCTGTGCTGACCCCTGCGAATTCCCCAAATGTGGGAATCTCGACTGCATAATTTCTGGTAGTGGGGGACTGCGTTCGCGCTCTCCCCTGTCGCGTGCGTGTAGAAGAAAACACAATGTGTCAGGAATGCCCATGTGCTAACCTGTTGAAGGCTCTCCATTTTGTGAAGTGGCTTTGTTGATTTAGAGTTACATGTCAGCTTTTGCAGTCTGTCCACAAAGCGGCAGTGTTGCTCTGCAGAAGCTCTCTGGCGTACGCTGCAGAGTGGCGTGTTTAGTCATGACAATTCCCTGTGTTCCCATTGGAATTGGGGAAGTGGGCGTGGCCTTTCCATGACAAAATGAAGTGTGAGCTCTCCTGTCCGACTTTGCTGCTTGTTTGTGGAAGAAATGCGTGCTAGATGTTGTTCTAGTATGCTTTATTTCCAGGCTTTGGTGTGGAACACCAATGAGTTGAAGCTATTTTTGGCCGGCTTTGCCGTATGGCTGAGCCTTTTGAGTTGGTGAAAAGTCAAACATCTTTGTATAGCGGCAGGGAAAAGTACACGGCAGACAGATGGGCGGAGTTGCTAAGTGGCGGCAATTGATAAGCTGGCTTACAAACGCGACAAGTGACGGTTGTACCAAGAGCTTGATTTGGACGTCAAACGCTTGGGCCTCATCGCTTCTCGGCCTTTTGGCTAAGATCAAGTGTAGTATCTGTTCTTATCAGTTTAATATCTGATATGTCCCCTATATGGGGACAACGTATTAAACCCATTTTTAGGAGAGGGAGCTGAAAAGGGAGCTTGCTCCGCTCACTCCACGCATCGACCTGGCATTGCAGTGCCGCCGGGAACGGTGCACCTTTCTCTTGCTTTGTAGAAAATCAAGCTCTGACACACATGTTTAGTTAGGAGTCCAACTTTTACAGTGGCTGAAGGAAAAGGCGGCTAAGTTTTTATCAAGTGAATTGTGCACAACCAGTCAGTTGATTTACTGATATCACCCAGGGAACCCCGCTCAACAACACAGTGCACTTCAGCTACGATGATTGGTCGCGGACTCCCTGAAGACGCCTGATGGTTTCCCAGACGTTGTAGTCTCCATGTAAAAGCCAGGCCTGGAGGGGAGGCTGGGATTTAGCACGCGGCAAGCCAAGGGAGGCGCACCGCGACGGTGGTAGCTGGGACGACTAGGGTCCTCAGCTGCTCTCTGAGACAGGCCTGTTGTGACTCTTGTTTCTCTTCATAACGCACAAGTCTTTCGCCTTTTACTAAAGACTTCCGTGGAGAGGAACACCAATGAGTTGAAGTTATTTTTGGCTGGCTTGGCCTTATGGCTGAGCCTTTTGAGTTGGTGAAAAGTCAAACATCTTTATAGAGCGCCACAAGTGTGAGCTCCCCTGTCCGACATTGCCCTTTCTTTGCGGAAGAAATGTGTGCCAGATGTTGTCATTTCGCTGGTATACTTTATTTTTAGGCTTTGGTGGGGATGCTGGCGTCTTTGAGACAAGAAAAGTGTAGATGATGACAAGAAAAAAAGAAATAACGCTACTGAATGAACTTATTTCTTCAATGTGACAGATGATGCTTGAAAAATATACAGTTGTAAGAAGCAAAGGAAACAAGAGAAGCTTTTACAAAAACAAGGTTCATGCAGCATTTTCACTTTGCACTCATCAAACACACATTCACAGATGACTACATGAATACATGACTTTATGTGTGTACAGGTCTAGTGTTTTTTTTTTTTTTTTGGATTCTTTGACAGAGGCACAGGTACTGACATAGGTCTGAGATGCTAAGAGAGAGAGAGAGGTTAGGGCGAGGGAATGCATTATGCCAGAGAGTGTCCTCACAAAGATATAAGTACCAGTACGTGTGAGTGTGTGTGTTTGTCCTTTGATGCCTTTGATGTATCAACATTCTACAGTCTGATGTCAGAGGCTGCAGTAAGTGGACACACAGCCAGAGACAAGTTCAGAAGTCAAACAGGAGCAGAAACAGTTGGACTGGACAGGACTTGCTCATGATTTAGGAAGAAAGAAGCACTCAGATATTTCTGCACAATTATTGACAAGGAAGGGAGGAGCTACTGCTGTTACGAGGACAAGAGGAAACCACAGGAGAGTCCAGATCAGCTCCAAGGTTTTCAGTAAGTCAATACATGTTAGTAGTTCATTTAGTCAAATGTTTTGAAAAGTGTCCCACGTGGGCCTTTGCTTTCTTTCCCAAGAGACAGCTTGACTAGTGGCATTTGACACAGTGAAATGCTCTGTTTTTGGCAGAGCAGTGCATGATGGGTAGATCCAACAAAGCGCGTTTGCCGCACGCCGCAGCCTATTTGCAGCAGTGTTTGTGTCTTTTCAGCCACAAATGTAACATACAAAGGGGAGCTGATGCTCAGGGCACTGAAATGTGGGATTATGCATTGTAGGCACCGTCAGCCAGAGCGCTGTGCCTGGTGACCACCACCCGCTCTCTTCCAACTGCAGCTCATACTTACCTGGCAGGGGAGATACCATGATCAACAAGGTGGTTCACCCAGGGTGAGGCTCAGCCATTGCACTCCGGCTGTGCTGACCCCTGCGAATTCCCCAAATGTGGGAATCTCGACTGCATAATTTCTGGTAGTGGGGGACTGCGTTCGCGCTCTCCCCTGTCGCGTGCGTGTAGAAGAAAACACAATGTGTCAGGAATGCCCATGTGCTAACCTGTTGAAGGCTCTCCATTTTGTGAAGTGGCTTTGTTGATTTAGAGTTACATGTCAGCTTTTGCAGTCTGTCCACAAAGCGGCAGTGTTGCTCTGCAGAAGCTCTCTGGCGTACGCTGCAGAGTGGCGTGTTTAGTCATGACAATTCCCTGTGTTCCCATTGGAATTGGGGAAGTGGGCGTGGCCTTTCCATGACAAAATGAAGTGTGAGCTCTCCTGTCCGACTTTGCTGCTTGTTTGTGGAAGAAATGCGTGCTAGATGTTGTTCTAGTATGCTTTATTTCCAGGCTTTGGTGTGGAACACCAATGAGTTGAAGCTATTTTTGGCCGGCTTTGCCGTATGGCTGAGCCTTTTGAGTTGGTGAAAAGTCAAACATCTTTGTATAGCGGCAGGGAAAAGTACACGGCAGACAGATGGGCGGAGTTGCTAAGTGGCGGCAATTGATAAGCTGGCTTACAAACACGACAAGTGACGGTTGTATCAAGAGCTTGATTTGGACGTCAAACGCTTGGGCCTCATCGCTTCTCGGCCTTTTGGCTAAGATCAAGTGTAGTATCTGTTCTTATCAGTTTAATATCTGATATGTCCCCTATATGGGGACAACGTATTAAACCCATTTTTAGGAGAGGGAGCTGAAAAGGGAGCTTGCTCCGCTCACTCCACGCATCGACCTGGCATTGCAGTGCCGCCGGGAACGGTGCACCTTTCTCTTGCTTTGTAGAAAATCAAGCTCTGACACACATGTTTAGTTAGGAGTCAAACTTTTACAGTGGCTGAAGGAAAAGGCGGCTAAGTTTTTATCAAGTGAATTGTGCACAACCAGTCAGTTGATTTACTGATATCACCCAGGGAACCCCGCTCAACAACACAGTGCACTTCAGCTACGATGATTGGTCGCGGACTCCCTGAAGACGCCTGATGGTTTCCCAGACGTTGTAGTCTCCATGTAAAAGCCAGGCCTGGAGGGGAGGCTGGGATTTAGCACGCGGCAAGCCAAGGGAGGCGCACCGCGACGGTGGTACCTGGGACGACTAGGGTCCTCAGCTGCTCTCTGAGACAGGCCTGTTGTGACTCTTGTTTCTCTTCATAACGCACAAGTCTTTCGCCTTTTACTAAAGACTTCCGTGGAGAGGAACACCAATGAGTTGAAGTTATTTTTGGCTGGCTTGGCCTCATGGCTGAGCCTTTTGAGTTGGTGAAAAGTCAAACATCTTTATAGAGCGCCACAAGTGTGAGCTCCCCTGTCCGACATTGCCCTTTCTTTGCGGAAGAAATGTGTGCCAGATGTTGTCATTTCGCTGGTATACTTTATTTTTAGGCTTTGGTGGGGATGCTGGCGTCTTTGAGACAAGAAAAGTGTACATGATGACAAGAAAAAAAGAAATAACGCTACTGAATGAACTTATTTCTTCAATGTGACAGATGATGCTTGAAAAATATACAGTTGTAAGAAGCAAAGGAAACAAGAGAAGCTTTTACAAAAACAAGGTTCATGCAGCATTTTCACTTTGCACTCATCAAACACACATTCACAGATGACTACATGAATACATGACTTTATGTGTGTACAGGTCTAGTGTTTTTTTTTTTTTTGGATTCTTTGACAGAGGCACAGGTACTGACATAGGTCTGAGATGCTAAGAGAGAGAGAGAGGTTAGGGCGAGGGAATGCATTATGCCAGAGAGTGTCCTCACAAAGATATAAGTACCAGTACGTGTGAGTGTGTGTGTGTGTGTTTGTCCTTTGATGCCTTTGATGTATCAACATTCTACAGTCTGATGTCAGAGGCTGCAGTAAGTGGACACACAGCCAGAGACAAGTTCAGAAGTCAAACAGGAGCAGAAACAGTTGGACTGGACCGGACTTGCTCATGATTTAGGAAGAAAGAAGCACTCAGATATTTCTGCACAATTATTGACAAGGAAGGGAGGAGCTACTGCTGTTACGAGGACAAGAGGAAACCACAGGAGAGTCCAGATCAGCTCCAAGGTTTTCAGTAAGTCAATACATGTTAGTAGTTCATTTAGTCAAATGTTTTGAAAAGTGTCCCACGTGGGCCTTTGCTTTCTTTCCCAAGAGACAGCTTGACTAGTGGCATTTCACACAGTGTTCCTTTGTTTTTGGCAGAGCAGTGCATGATGGGTAGATCCAACAAAGCGCGTTTGCCGCACGCCGCAGCCTATTTGCAGCAGTGTTTGTGTCTTTTCAGCCACAAATGTAACATACAAAGGGGAGCTGATGCTCAGGGCACTGAAATGTGGGATTATGCATTGTAGGCACCGTCAGCCAGAGCGCTGTGCCTGGTGACCACCACCCGCTCTCTTCCAACTGCAGCTCATACTTACCTGGCAGGGGAGATACCATGATCAACAAGGTGGTTCACCCAGGGTGAGGCTCAGCCATTGCACTCCGGCTGTGCTGACCCCTGCGAATTCCCCAAATGTGGGAATCTCGACTGCATAATTTCTGGTAGTGGGGGACTGCGTTCGCGCTCTCCCCTGTCGCGTGCATGTAGAAGAAAACACAATGTGTCAGGAATGCCCATGTGCTAACCTGTTGAAGGCTCTCCATTTTGTGAAGTGGCTTTGTTGATTTAAAGTTACATGTCAGCTTTTGCAGTCTGTCCACAAAGCGGCAGTGTTGCTCTGCAGAAGCTCTCTGGCGTACGCTGCAGAGTGGCGTGTTTAGTCATGACAATTCCCTGTGTTCCCATTGGAATTGGGGAAGTGGGCGTGGCCTTTCCATGACAAAATGAAGTGTGAGCTCTCCTGTCCGACTTTGCTGCTTGTTTGTGGAAGAAATGCGTGCTAGATGTTGTTCTAGTATGCTTTATTTCCAGGCTTTGGTGTGGAACACCAATGAGTTGAAGCTATTTTTGGCCGGCTTTGCCGTATGGCTGAGCCTTTTGAGTTGGTGAAAAGTCAAACATCTTTGTATAGCGGCAGGGAAAAGTACACGGCAGACAGATGGGCGGAGTTGCTAAGTGGCGGCAATTGATAAGCTGGCTTACAAACGCGACAAGTGACGGTTGTACCAAGAGCTTGATTTGTACGTCAAACGCTTGGGCCTCATCGCTTCTCGGCCTTTTGGCTAAGATCAAGTGTAGTATCTGTTCTTATCAGTTTAATATCTGATATGTCCCCTATATGGGGACAACGTATTAAACCCATTTTTAGGAGAGGGAGCTGAAAAGGGAGCTTGCTCCGCTCACTCCACGCATCGACCTGGCATTGCAGTGCCGCCGGGAACGGTGCACCTTTCTCTTGCTTTGTAGAAAATCAAGCTCTGACACACATGTTTAGTTAGGAGTCAAACTTTTACAGTGGCTGAAGGAAAAGGCGGCTAAGTTTTTATCAAGTGAATTGTGCACAACCAGTCAGTTGATTTACTGATATCACCCAGGGAACCCCGCTCAACAACACAGTGCACTTCAGCTACGATGATTGGTCGCGGACTCCCTGAAGACGCCTGATGGTTTCCCAGACGTTGTAGTCTCCATGTAAAAGCCAGGCCTGGAGGGGAGGCTGGGATTTAGCACGCGGCAAGCCAAGGGAGGCGCACCGCGACGGTGGTAGCTGGGACGACTAGGGTCCTCAGCTGCTCTCTGAGACAGGCCTGTTGTGACTCTTGTTTCTCTTCATAACGCACAAGTCTTTCGCCTTTTACTAAAGACTTCCGTGGAGAGGAACACCAATGAGTTGAAGTTATTTTTGGCTGGCTTGGCCTCATGGCTGAGCCTTTTGAGTTGGTGAAAAGTCAAACATCTTTATAGAGCGCCACAAGTGTGAGCTCCCCTGTCCGACATTGCCCTTTCTTTGCGGAAAAAATGTGTGCCAGATGTTGTCATTTCGCTGGTATACTTTATTTTTAGGCTTTGGTGGGGATGCTGGCGTCTTTGAGACAAGAAAAGTGTAGATGATGACAAGAAAAAAAGAAATAACGCTACTGAATGAACTTATTTCTTCAATGTGACAGATGATGCTTGAAAAATATACAGTTGTAAGAAGCAAAGGAAACAAGAGAAGCTTTTACAAAAACAAGGTTCATGCAGCATTTTCACTTTGCACTCATCAAACACACATTCACAGATGACTACATGAATACATGACTTTATGTGTGTACAGGTCTAGTGTTTTGTTTTTTTTTTGGATTCTTTGACAGAGGCACAGGTACTGACATAGGTCTGAGATGCTAAGAGAGAGAGAGAGGTTAGGGCAAGGGAATGCATGATGCCAGAGAGTGTCCTCACAAAGATATAAGTACCAGTACGTGTGAGTGTGTGTGTGTGTGTTTGTCCTTTGATGCCTTTGATGTATCAACATTCTACAGTCTGATGTCAGAGGCTGCAGTAAGTGGACACACAGCCAGAGACAAGTTCAGAAGTCAAACAGGAGCAGAAACAGTTGGACTGGACAGGACTTGCTCATGATTTAGGAAGAAAGAAGCACTCAGATATTTCTGCACAATTATTGACAAGGAAGGGAGGAGCTACTGCTGTTACGAGGACAAGAGGAAACCACAGGAGAGTCCAGATCAGCTCCAAGGTTTTCAGTAAGTCAATACATGTTAGTAGTTCATTTAGTCAAATGTTTTGAAAAGTGTCCCACGTGGGCCTTTGCTTTCTTTCCCAAGAGACAGCTTGACTAGTGGCATTTGACACAGTGAAATGCTCTGTTTTTGGCAGAGCAGTGCATGATGGGTAGATCCAACAAAGCGCGTTTGCCGCACGCCGCAGCCTATTTGCAGCAGTGTTTGTGTCTTTTCAGCCACAAATGTGGCTGAAAAGACCTGGCAGGGGAGATACCATGATCAACAAGGTGGTTCACCCAGGGTGAGGCTCAGCCATTGCACTCCGGCTGTGCTGACCCCTGCGAATTCCCCAAATGTGGGAATCTCGACTGCATAATTTCTGGTAGTGGGGGACTGCGTTCGCGCTCTCCCCTGTCGCGTGCATGTAGAAGAAAACACAATGTGTCAGGAATGCCCATGTGCTAACCTGTTGAAGGCTCTCCATTTTGTGAAGTGGCTTTGTTGATTTAGAGTTACATGTCAGCTTTTGCAGTCTGTCCACAAAGCGGCAGTGTTGCTCTGCAGAAGCTCTCTGGCGTACGCTGCAGAGTGGCGTGTTTAGTCATGACAATTCCCTGTGTTCCCATTGGAATTGGGGAAGTGGGCGTGGCCTTTCCATGACAAAATGAAGTGTGAGCTCTCCTGTCCGACTTTGCTGCTTGTTTGTGGAAGAAATGCGTGCTAGATGTTGTTCTAGTATGCTTTATTTCCAGGCTTTGGTGTGGAACACCAATGAGTTGAAGCTATTTTTGGCCGGCTTTGCCGTATGGCTGAGCCTTTTGAGTTGGTGAAAAGTCAAACATCTTTGTATAGCGGCAGGGAAAAGTACACGGCAGACAGATGGGCGGAGTTGCTAAGTGGCGGCAATTGATAAGCTGGCTTACAAACGCGACAAGTGACGGTTGTACCAAGAGCTTGATTTGGACGTCAAACGCTTGGGCCTCATCGCTTCTCGGCCTTTTGGCTAAGATCAAGTGTAGTATCTGTTCTTATCAGTTTAATATCTGATATGTCCCCTATATGGGGACAACGTATTAAACCCATTTTTAGGAGAGGGAGCTGAAAAGGGAGCTTGCTCCGCTCACTCCACGCATCGACCTGGCATTGCAGTGCCGCCGGGAACGGTGCACCTTTCTCTTGCTTTGTAGAAAATCAAGCTCTGACACACATGTTTAGTTAGGAGTCAAACTTTTACAGTGGCTGAAGGAAAAGGCGGCTAAGTTTTTATCAAGTGAATTGTGCACAACCAGTCAGTTGATTTACTGATATCACCCAGGGAACCCCGCTCAACAACACAGTGCACTTCAGCTACGATGATTGGTCGCGGACTCCCTGAAGACGCCTGATGGTTTCCCAGACGTTGTAGTCTCCATGTAAAAGCCAGGCCTGGAGGGGAGGCTGGGATTTAGCACGCGGCAAGCCAAGGGAGGCGCACCGCGACGGTGGTAGCTGGGACGACTAGGGTCCTCAGCTGCTCTCTGAGACAGGCCTGTTGTGACTCTTGTTTCTCTTCATAACGCACAAGTCTTTCGCCTTTTACTAAAGACTTCCGTGGAGAGGAACACCAATGAGTTGAAGTTATTTTTGGCTGGCTTGGCCTCATGGCTGAGCCTTTTGAGTTGGTGAAAAGTCAAACATCTTTATAGAGCGCCACAAGTGTGAGCTCCCCTGTCCGACATTGCCCTTTCTTTGCGGAAAAAATGTGTGCCAGATGTTGTCATTTCGCTGGTATACTTTATTTTTAGGCTTTGGTGGGGATGCTGGCGTCTTTGAGACAAGAAAAGTGTAGATGATGACAAGAAAAAAAGAAATAACGCTACTGAATGAACTTATTTCTTCAATGTGACAGATGATGCTTGAAAAATATACAGTTGTAAGAAGCAAAGGAAACAAGAGAAGCTTTTACAAAAACAAGGTTCATGCAGCATTTTCACTTTGCACTCATCAAACACACATTCACAGATGACTACATGAATACATGACTTTATGTGTGTACAGGTCTAGTGTTTTGTTTTTTTTTTGGATTCTTTGACAGAGGCACAGGTACTGACATAGGTCTGAGATGCTAAGAGAGAGAGAGAGGTTAGGGCAAGGGAATGCATTATGCCAGAGAGTGTCCTCACAAAGATATAAGTACCAGTACGTGTGAGTGTGTGTGTGTGTGTTTGTCCTTTGATGCCTTTGATGTATCAACATTCTACAGTCTGATGTCAGAGGCTGCAGTAAGTGGACACACAGCCAGAGACAAGTTCAGAAGTCAAACAGGAGCAGAAACAGTTGGACTGGACAGGACTTGCTCATGATTTAGGAAGAAAGAAGCACTCAGATATTTCTGCACAATTATTGACAAGGAAGGGAGGAGCTACTGCTGTTACGAGGACAAGAGGAAACCACAGGAGAGTCCAGATCAGCTCCAAGGTTTTCAGTAAGTCAATACATGTTAGTAGTTCATTTAGTCAAATGTTTTGAAAAGTGTCCCACGTGGGCCTTTGCTTTCTTTCCCAAGAGACAGCTTGACTAGTGGCATTTGACACAGTGAAATGCTCTGTTTTTGGCAGAGCAGTGCATGATGGGTAGATCCAACAAAGCGCGTTTGCCGCACGCCGCAGCCTATTTGCAGCAGTGTTTGTGTCTTTTCAGCCACAAATGTGGCTGAAAAGACCTGGCAGGGGAGATACCATGATCAACAAGGTGGTTCACCCAGGGTGAGGCTCAGCCATTGCACTCCGGCTGTGCTGACCCCTGCGAATTCCCCAAATGTGGGAATCTCGACTGCATAATTTCTGGTAGTGGGGGACTGCGTTCGCGCTCTCCCCTGTCGCGTGCGTGTAGAAGAAAACACAATGTGTCAGGAATGCCCATGTGCTAACCTGTTGAAGGCTCTCCATTTTGTGAAGTGGCTTTGTTGATTTAGAGTTACATGTCAGCTTTTGCACTCTGTCCACAAAGCGGCAGTGTTGCTCTGCAGAAGCTCTCTGGCGTACGCTGCAGAGTGGCGTGTTTAGTCATGACAATTCCCTGTGTTCCCATTGGAATTGGGGAAGTGGGCGTGGCCTTTCCATGACAAAATGAAGTGTGAGCTCTCCTGTCCGACTTTGCTGCTTGTTTGTGGAAGAAATGCGTGCTAGATGTTGTTCTAGTATGCTTTATTTCCAGGCTTTGGTGTGGAACACCAATGAGTTGAAGCTATTTTTGGCCGGCTTTGCCGTATGGCTGAGCCTTTTGAGTTGGTGAAAAGTCAAACATCTTTGTATAGCGGCAGGGAAAAGTACACGGCAGACAGATGGGCGGAGTTGCTAAGTGGCGGCAATTGATAAGCTGGCTTACAAACGCGACAAGTGACGGTTGTACCAAGAGCTTGATTTGGACGTCAAACGCTTGGGCCTCATCGCTTCTCGGCCTTTTGGCTAAGATCAAGTGTAGTATCTGTTCTTATCAGTTTAATATCTGATATGTCCCCTATATGGGGACAACGTATTAAACCCATTTTTAGGAGAGGGAGCTGAAAAGGTAGCTTGCTCCGCTCACTCCACGCATCGACCTGGCATTGCAGTGCCGCCGGGAACGGTGCACCTTTCTCTTGCTTTGTAGAAAATCAAGCTCTGACACACATGTTTAGTTAGGAGTCAAACTTTTACAGTGGCTGAAGGAAAAGGCGGCTAAGTTTTTATCAAGTGAATTGTGCACAACCAGTCAGTTGATTTACTGATATCACCCAGGGAACCCCGCTCAACAACACAGTGCACTTCAGCTACGATGATTGGTCGCGGACTCCCTGAAGACGCCTGATGGTTTCCCAGACGTTGTAGTCTCCATGTAAAAGCCAGGCCTGGAGGGGAGGCTGGGATTTAGCACGCGGCAAGCCAAGGGAGGCGCACCGCGACGGTGGTAGCTGGGACGACTAGGGTCCTCAGCTGCTCTCTGAGACAGGCCTGTTGTGACTCTTGTTTCTCTTCATAACGCACAAGTCTTTCGCCTTTTACTAAAGACTTCCGTGGAGAGGAACACCAATGAGTTGAAGTTATTTTTGGCTGGCTTGGCCTCATGGCTGAGCCTTTTGAGTTGGTGAAAAGTCAAACATCTTTATAGAGCGCCACAAGTGTGAGCTCCCCTGTCCGACATTGCCCTTTCTTTGCGGAAAAAATGTGTGCCAGATGTTGTCATTTCGCTGGTATACTTTATTTTTAGGCTTTGGTGGGGATGCTGGCGTCTTTGAGACAAGAAAAGTGTAGATGATGACAAGAAAAAAAGAAATAACGCTACTGAATGAACTTATTTCTTCAATGTGACAGATGATGCTTGAAAAATATACAGTTGTAAGAAGCAAAGGAAACAAGAGAAGCTTTTACAAAAACAAGGTTCATGCAGCATTTTCACTTTGCACTCATCAAACACACATTCACAGATGACTACATGAATACATGACTTTATGTGTGTACAGGTCTAGTGTTTTGTTTTTTTTTTGGATTCTTTGACAGAGGCACAGGTACTGACATAGGTCTGAGATGCTAAGAGAGAGAGAGAGGTTAGGGCAAGGGAATGCATTATGCCAGAGAGTGTCCTCACAAAGATATAAGTACCAGTACGTGTGAGTGTGTGTGTGTGTGTTTGTCCTTTGATGCCTTTGATGTATCAACATTCTACAGTCTGATGTCAGAGGCTGCAGTAAGTGGACACACAGCCAGAGACAAGTTCAGAAGTCAAACAGGAGCAGAAACAGTTGGACTGGACAGGACTTGCTCATGATTTAGGAAGAAAGAAGCACTCAGATATTTCTGCACAATTATTGACAAGGAAGGGAGGAGCTACTGCTGTTACGAGGACAAGAGGAAACCACAGGAGAGTCCAGATCAGCTCCAAGGTTTTCAGTAAGTCAATACATGTTAGTAGTTCATTTAGTCAAATGTTTTGAAAAGTGTCCCACGTGGGCCTTTGCTTTCTTTCCCAAGAGACAGCTTGACTAGTGGCATTTGACACAGTGAAATGCTCTGTTTTTGGCAGAGCAGTGCATGATGGGTAGATCCAACAAAGCGCGTTTGCCGCATGCCGCAGCCTATTTGCAGCAGTGTTTGTGTCTTTTCAGCCACAAATGTAACATACAAAGGGGAGCTGATGCTCAGGGCACTGAAATGTGGGATTATGCATTGTAGGCACCGTCAGCCAGAGCGCTGTGCCTGGTGACCACCACCCGCTCTCTTCCAACTGCAGCTCATACTTACCTGGCAGGGGAGATACCATGATCAACAAGGTGGTTCACCCAGGGTGAGGCTCAGCCATTGCACTCCGGCTGTGCTGACCCCTGCGAATTCCCCAAATGTGGGAATCTCGACTGCATAATTTCTGGTAGTGGGGGACTGCGTTCACGCTCTCCCCTGTCGCGTGCGTGTAGAAGAAAACACAATGTGTCAGGAATGCCCATGTGCTAACCTGTTGAAGGCTCTCCATTTTGTGAAGTGGCTTTGTTGATTTAGAGTTACATGTCAGCTTTTGCAGTCTGTCCACAAAGCGGCAGTGTTGCTCTGCAGAAGCTCTCTGGCGTACGCTGCAGAGTGGCGTGTTTAGTCATGACAATTCCCTGTGTTCCCATTGGAATTGGGGAAGTGGGCGTGGCCTTTCCATGACAAAATGAAGTGTGAGCTCTCCTGTCCGACTTTGCTGCTTGTTTGTGGAAGAAATGCGTGCTAGATGTTGTTCTAGTATGCTTTATTTCCAGGCTTTGGTGTGGAACACCAATGAGTTGAAGCTATTTTTGGCCGGCTTTGCCGTATGGCTGAGCCTTTTGAGTTGGTGAAAAGTCAAACATCTTTGTATAGCGGCAGGGAAAAGTACACGGCAGACAGATGGGCGGAGTTGCTAAGTGGCGGCAATTGATAAGCTGGCTTACAAACGCGACAAGTGACGGTTGTACCAAGAGCTTGATTTGGACGTCAAACGCTTGGGCCTCATCGCTTCTCGGCCTTTTGGCTAAGATCAAGTGTAGTATCTGTTCTTATCAGTTTAATATCTGATATGTCCCCTATATGGGGACAACGTATTAAACCCATTTTTAGGAGAGGGAGCTGAAAAGGGAGCTTGCTCCGCTCACTCCACGCATCGACCTGGCATTGCAGTGCCGCCGGGAACGGTGCACCTTTCTCTTGCTTTGTAGAAAATCAAGCTCTGACACACATGTTTAGTTAGGAGTCAAACTTTTACAGTGGCTGAAGGAAAATGCGGCTAAGTTTTTATCAAGTGAATTGTGCACAACCAGTCAGTTGATTTACTGATATCACCCAGGGAACCCCGCTCAACAACACAGTGCACTTCAGCTACGATGATTGGTCGCGGACTCCCTGAAGACGCCTGATGGTTTCCCAGACGTTGTAGTCTCCATGTAAAAGCCAGGCCTGGAGGGGAGGCTGGGATTTAGCACGCGGCAAGCCAAGGGAGGCGCACCGCGACGGTGGTAGCTGGGACGACTAGGGTCCTCAGCTGCTCTCTGAGACAGGCCTGTTGTGACTCTTGTTTCTCTTCATAACGCACAAGTCTTTCGCCTTTTACTAAAGACTTCCGTGGAGAGGAACACCAATGAGTTGAAGTTATTTTTGGCTGGCTTGGCCTCATGGCTGAGCCTTTTGAGTTGGTGAAAAGTCAAACATCTTTATAGAGCGCCACAAGTGTGAGCTCCCCTGTCCGACATTGCCCTTTCTTTGTGGAAGAAATGTGTGCCAGATGTTGTCATTTCGCTGGTATACTTTATTTTTAGGCTTTGGTGGGGATGCTGGCGTCTTTGAGACAAGAAAAGTGTAGATGATGACAAGAAAAAAAGAAATAACGCTACTGAATGAACTTATTTCTTCAATGTGACAGATGATGCTTGAAAAATATACAGTTGTAAGAAGCAAAGGAAACAAGAGAAGCTTTTACAAAAACAAGGTTCATGCAGCATTTTCACTTTGCACTCATCAAACACACATTCACAGATGACTACATGAATACATGACTTTATGTGTGTACAGGTCTAGTGTTTTTTTTTTTTTTTTGGATTCTTTGACAGAGGCACAGGTACTGACATAGGTCTGAGATGCTAAGAGAGAGAGAGAGGTTAGGGCGAGGGAATGCATTATGCCAGAGAGTGTCCTCACAAAGATATAAGTACCAGTACGTGTGAGTGTGTGTGTTTGTCCTTTGATGCCTTTGATGTATCAACATTCTACAGTCTGATGTCAGAGGCTGCAGTAAGTGGACACACAGCCAGAGACAAGTTCAGAAGTCAAACAGGAGCAGAAACAGTTGGACTGGACAGGACTTGCTCATGATTTAGGAAGAAAGAAGCACTCAGATATTTCTGCACAATTATTGACAAGGAAGGGAGGAGCTACTGCTGTTACGAGGACAAGAGGAAACCACAGGAGAGTCCAGATCAGCTCCAAGGTTTTCAGTAAGTCAATACATGTTAGTAGTTCATTTAGTCAAATGTTTTGAAAAGTGTCCCACGTGGGCCTTTGCTTTCTTTCCCAAGAGACAGCTTGACTAGTGGCATTTGACACAGTGAAATGCTCTGTTTTTGGCAGAGCAGTGCATGATGGGTAGATCCAACAAAGCGCGTTTGCCGCATGCCGCAGCCTATTTGCAGCAGTGTTTGTGTCTTTTCAGCCACAAATGTAACATACAAAGGGGAGCTGATGCTCAGGGCACTGAAATGTGGGATTATGCATTGTAGGCACCGTCAGCCAGAGCGCTGTGCCTGGTGACCACCACCCGCTCTCTTCCAACTGCAGCTCATACTTACCTGGCAGGGGAGATACCATGATCAACAAGGTGGTTCACCCAGGGTGAGGCTCAGCCATTGCACTCCGGCTGTGCTGACCCCTGCGAATTCCCCAAATGTGGGAATCTCGACTGCATAATTTCTGGTAGTGGGGGACTGCGTTCGCGCTCTCCCCTGTCGCGTGCGTGTAGAAGAAAACACAATGTGTCAGGAATGCCCATGTGCTAACCTGTTGAAGGCTCTCCATTTTGTGAAGTGGCTTTGTTGATTTAGAGTTACATGTCAGCTTTTGCAGTCTGTCCACAAAGCGGCAGTGTTGCTCTGCAGAAGCTCTCTGGCGTACGCTGCAGAGTGGCGTGTTTAGTCATGACAATTCCCTGTGTTCCCATTGGAATTGGGGAAGTGGGCGTGGCCTTTCCATGACAAAATGAAGTGTGAGCTCTCCTGTCCGACTTTGCTGCTTGTTTGTGGAAGAAATGCGTGCTAGATGTTGTTCTAGTATGCTTTATTTCCAGGCTTTGGTGTGGAACACCAATGAGTTGAAGCTATTTTTGGCCGGCTTTGCCGTATGGCTGAGCCTTTTGAGTTGGTGAAAAGTCAAACATCTTTGTATAGCGGCAGGGAAAAGTACACGGCAGACAGATGGGCGGAGTTGCTAAGTGGCGGCAATTGATAAGCTGGCTTACAAACGCGACAAGTGACGGTTGTACCAAGAGCTTGATTTGGACGTCAAACGCTTGGGCCTCATCGCTTCTCGGCCTTTTGGCTAAGATCAAGTGTAGTATCTGTTCTTATCAGTTTAATATCTGATATGTCCCCTATATGGGGACAACGTATTAAACCCATTTTTAGGAGAGGGAGCTGAAAAGGGAGCTTGCTCCGCTCACTCCACGCATCGACCTGGCATTGCAGTGCCGCCGGGAACGGTGCACCTTTCTCTTGCTTTGTAGAAAATCAAGCTCTGACACACATGTTTAGTTAGGAGTCAAACTTTTACAGTGGCTGAAGGAAAATGCGGCTAAGTTTTTATCAAGTGAATTGTGCACAACCAGTCAGTTGATTTACTGATATCACCCAGGGAACCCCGCTCAACAACACAGTGCACTTCAGCTACGATGATTGGTCGCGGACTCCCTGAAGACGCCTGATGGTTTCCCAGACGTTGTAGTCTCCATGTAAAAGCCAGGCCTGGAGGGGAGGCTGGGATTTAGCACGCGGCAAGCCAAGGGAGGCGCACCGCGACGGTGGTAGCTGGGACGACTAGGGTCCTCAGCTGCTCTCTGAGACAGGCCTGTTGTGACTCTTGTTTCTCTTCATAACGCACAAGTCTTTCGCCTTTTACTAAAGACTTCCGTGGAGAGGAACACCAATGAGTTGAAGTTATTTTTGGCTGGCTTGGCCTCATGGCTGAGCCTTTTGAGTTGGTGAAAAGTCAAACATCTTTATAGAGCGCCACAAGTGTGAGCTCCCCTGTCCGACATTGCCCTTTCTTTGTGGAAGAAATGTGTGCCAGATGTTGTCATTTCGCTGGTATACTTTATTTTTAGGCTTTGGTGGGGATGCTGGCGTCTTTGAGACAAGAAAAGTGTAGATGATGACAAGAAAAAAAGAAATAACGCTACTGAATGAACTTATTTCTTCAATGTGACAGATGATGCTTGAAAAATATACAGTTGTAAGAAGCAAAGGAAACAAGAGAAGCTTTTACAAAAACAAGGTTCATGCAGCATTTTCACTTTGCACTCATCAAACACACATTCACAGATGACTACATGAATACATGACTTTATGTGTGTACAGGTCGTGTTTTTTTTTTTTTTTTGGATTCTTTGACAGAGGCACAGGTACTGACATAGGTCTGAGATGCTAAGAGAGAGAGAGAGGTTAGGGCGAGGGAATGCATTATGCCAGAGAGTGTCCTCACAAAGATATAAGTACCAGTACGTGTGAGTGTGTGTGTTTGTCCTTTGATGCCTTTGATGTATCAACATTCTACAGTCTGATGTCAGAGGCTGCAGTAAGTGGACACACAGCCAGAGACAAGTTCAGAAGTCAAACAGGAGCAGAAACAGTTGGACTGGACAGGACTTGCTCATGATTTAGGAAGAAAGAAGCACTCAGATATTTCTGCACAATTATTGACAAGGAAGGGAGGAGCTACTGCTGTTACGAGGACAAGAGGAAACCACAGGAGAGTCCAGATCAGCTCCAAGGTTTTCAGTAAGTCAATACATGTTAGTAGTTCATTTAGTCAAATGTTTTGAAAAGTGTCCCACGTGGGCCTTTGCTTTCTTTCCCAAGAGACAGCTTGACTAGTGGCATTTGACACAGTGAAATGCTCTGTTTTTGGCAGAGCAGTGCATGATGGGTAGATCCAACAAAGCGCGTTTGCCGCACGCCGCAGCCTATTTGCAGCAGTGTTTGTGTCTTTTCAGCCACAAATGTAACAGACAAAGGGGAGCTGATGCTCAGGGCACTGAAATGTGGGATTATGCATTGTAGGCACCGTCAGCCAGAGCGCTGTGCCTGGTGACCACCACCCGCTCTCTTCCAACTGCAGCTCATACTTACCTGGCAGGGGAGATACCATGATCAACAAGGTGGTTCACCCAGGGTGAGGCTCAGCCATTGCACTCCGGCTGTGCTGACCCCTGCGAATTCCCCAAATGTGGGAATCTCGACTGCATAATTTCTGGTAGTGGGGGACTGCGTTCGCGCTCTCCCCTGTCGCGTGCGTGTAGAAGAAAATACAATGTGTCAGGAATGCCCATGTGCTAACCTGTTGAAGGCTCTCCATTTTGTGAAGTGGCTTTGTTGATTTAGAGTTACATGTCAGCTTTTGCAGTCTGTCCACAAAGCGGCAGTGTTGCTCTGCAGAAGCTCTCTGGCGTACGCTGCAGAGTGGCGTGTTTAGTCATGACAATTCCCTGTGTTCCCATTGGAATTGGGGAAGTGGGCGTGGCCTTTCCATGACAAAATGAAGTGTGAGCTCTCCTGTCCGACTTTGCTGCTTGTTTGTGGAAGAAATGCGTGCTAGATGTTGTTCTAGTATGCTTTATTTCCAGGCTTTGGTGTGGAACACCAATGAGTTGAAGCTATTTTTGGCCGGCTTTGCCGTATGGCTGAGCCTTTTGAGTTGGTGAAAAGTCAAACATCTTTGTATAGCGGCAGGGAAAAGTACACGGCAGACAGATGGGCGGAGTTGCTAAGTGGCGGCAATTGATAAGCTGGCTTACAAACGCGACAAGTGACGGTTGTACCAAGAGCTTGATTTGGACGTCAAACGCTTGGGCCTCATCGCTTCTCGGCCTTTTGGCTAAGATCAAGTGTAGTATCTGTTCTTATCAGTTTAATATCTGATATGTCCCCTATATGGGGACAACGTATTAAACCCATTTTTAGGAGAGGGAGCTGAAAAGGGAGCTTGCTCCGCTCACTCCACGCATCGACCTGGCATTGCAGTGCCGCCGGGAACGGTGCACCTTTCTCTTGCTTTGTAGAAAATCAAGCTCTGACACACATGTTTAGTTAGGAGTCAAACTTTTACAGTGGCTGAAGGAAAAGGCGGCTAAGTTTTTATCAAGTGAATTGTGCACAACCAGTCAGTTGATTTACTGATATCACCCAGGGAACCCCGCTCAACAACACAGTGCACTTCAGCTACGATGATTGGTCGCGGACTCCCTGAAGACGCCTGATGGTTTCCCAGACGTTGTAGTCTCCATGTAAAAGCCAGGCCTGGAGGGGAGGCTGGGATTTAGCACGCGGCAAGCCAAGGGAGGCGCACCGCGACGGTGGTACCTGGGACGACTAGGGTCCTCAGCTGCTCTCTGAGACAGGCCTGTTGTGACTCTTGTTTCTCTTCATAACGCACAAGTCTTTCGCCTTTTACTAAAGACTTCCGTGGAGAGGAACACCAATGAGTTGAAGTTATTTTTGGCTGGCTTGGCCTTATGGCTGAGCCTTTTGAGTTGGTGAAAAGTCAAACATCTTTATAGAGCGCCACAAGTGTGAGCTCCCCTGTCCGACATTGCCCTTTCTTTGCGGAAGAAATGTGTGCCAGATGTTGTCATTTCGCTGGTATACTTTATTTTTAGGCTTTGGTGGGGATGCTGGCGTCTTTGAGACAAGAAAAGTGTACATGATGACAAGAAAAAAAGAAATAACGCTGCTGAATGAACTTATTTCTTCAATGTGACAGATGATGCTTGAAAAATATACAGTTGTAAGAAGCAAAGGAAACAAGAGAAGCTTTTACAAAAACAAGGTTCATGCAGCATTTTCACTTTGCACTCATCAAACACACATTCACAGATGACTACATGAATACATGACTTTATGTGTGTACAGGTCTAGTGTTTTTTTTTTTTTTTTTGGATTCTTTGACAGAGGCACAGGTACTGACATAGGTCTGAGATGCTAAGAGAGAGAGAGAGGTTAGGGCGAGGGAATGCATTATGCCAGAGAGTGTCCTCACAAAGATATAAGTACCAGTACGTGTGAGTGTGTGTGTTTGTCCTTTGATGCCTTTGATGTATCAACATTCTACAGTCTGATGTCAGAGGCTGCAGTAAGTGGACACACAGCCAGAGACAAGTTCAGAAGTCAAACAGGAGCAGAAACAGTTGGACTGGACAGGACTTGCTCATGATTTAGGAAGAAAGAAGCACTCAGATATTTCTGCACAATTATTGACAAGGAAGGGAGGAGCTACTGCTGTTACGAGGACAAGAGGAAACCACAGGAGAGTCCAGATCAGCTCCAAGGTTTTCAGTAAGTCAATACATGTTAGTAGTTCATTTAGTCAAATGTTTTGAAAAGTGTCCCACGTGGGCCTTTGCTTTCTTTCCCAAGAGACAGCTTGACTAGTGGCATTTGACACAGTGAAATGCTCTGTTTTTGGCAGAGCAGTGCATGATGGGTAGATCCAACAAAGCGCGTTTGCCGCACGCCGCAGCCTATTTGCAGCAGTGTTTGTGTCTTTTCAGCCACAAATGTAACATACAAAGGGGAGCTGATGCTCAGGGCACTGAAATGTGGGATTATGCATTGTAGGCACCGTCAGCCAGAGCGCTGTGCCTGGTGACCACCACCCGCTCTCTTCCAACTGCAGCTCATACTTACCTGGCAGGGGAGATACCATGATCAACAAGGTGGTTCACCCAGGGTGAGGCTCAGCCATTGCACTCCGGCTGTGCTGATCCCTGCGAATTCCCCAAATGTGGGAATCTCGACTGCATAATTTCTGGTAGTGGGGGACTGCGTTCGCGCTCTCCCCTGTCGCGTGCGTGTAGAAGAAAACACAATGTGTCAGGAATGCCCATGTGCTAACCTGTTGAAGGCTCTCCATTTTGTGAAGTGGCTTTGTTGATTTAGAGTTACATGTCAGCTTTTGCAGTCTGTCCACAAAGCGGCAGTGTTGCTCTGCAGAAGCTCTCTGGCGTACGCTGCAGAGTGGCGTGTTTAGTCATGACAATTCCCTGTGTTCCCATTGGAATTGGGGAAGTGGGCGTGGCCTTTCCATGACAAAATGAAGTGTGAGCTCTCCTGTCCGACTTTGCTGCTTGTTTGTGGAAGAAATGCGTGCTAGATGTTGTTCTAGTATGCTTTATTTCCAGGCTTTGGTGTGGAACACCAATGAGTTGAAGCTATTTTTGGCCGGCTTTGCCGTATGGCTGAGCCTTTTGAGTTGGTGAAAAGTCAAACATCTTTGTATAGCGGCAGGGAAAAGTACACGGCAGACAGATGGGCGGAGTTGCTAAGTGGCGGCAATTGATAAGCTGGCTTACAAACGCGACAAGTGACGGTTGTACCAAGAGCTTGATTTGGACGTCAAACGCTTGGGCCTCATCGCTTCTCGGCCTTTTGGCTAAGATCAAGTGTAGTATCTGTTCTTATCAGTTTAATATCTGATATGTCCCCTATATGGGGACAACGTATTAAACCCATTTTTAGGAGAGGGAGCTGAAAAGGGAGCTTGCTCCGCTCACTCCACGCATCGACCTGGCATTGCAGTGCCGCCGGGAACGGTGCACCTTTCTCTTGCTTTGTAGAAAATCAAGCTCTGACACACATGTTTAGTTAGGAGTCAAACTTTTACAGTGGCTGAAGGAAAAGGCGGCTAAGTTTTTATCAAGTGAATTGTGCACAACCAGTCAGTTGATTTACTGATATCACCCAGGGAACCCCGCTCAACAACACAGTGCACTTCAGCTACGATGATTGGTCGCGGACTCCCTGAAGACGCCTGATGGTTTCCCAGACGTTGTAGTCTCCATGTAAAAGCCAGGCCTGGAGGGGAGGCTGGGATTTAGCACGCGGCAAGCCAAGGGAGGCGCACCGCGACGGTGGTACCTGGGACGACTAGGGTCCTCAGCTGCTCTCTGAGACAGGCCTGTTGTGACTCTTGTTTCTCTTCATAACGCACAAGTCTTTCGCCTTTTACTAAAGACTTCCGTGGAGAGGAACACCAATGAGTTGAAGTTATTTTTGGCTGGCTTGGCCTTATGGCTGAGCCTTTTGAGTTGGTGAAAAGTCAAACATCTTTATAGAGCGCCACAAGTGTGAGCTCCCCTGTCCGACATTGCCCTTTCTTTGCGGAAGAAATGTGTGCCAGATGTTGTCATTTCGCTGGTATACTTTATTTTTAGGCTTTGGTGGGGATGCTGGCGTCTTTGAGACAAGAAAAGTGTACATGATGACAAGAAAAAAAGAAATAACGCTGCTGAATGAACTTATTTCTTCAATGTGACAGATGATGCTTGAAAAATATACAGTTGTAAGAAGCAAAGGAAACAAGAGAAGCTTTTACAAAAACAAGGTTCATGCAGCATTTTCACTTTGCACTCATCAAACACACATTCACAGATGACTACATGAATACATGACTTTATGTGTGTACAGGTCTAGTGTTTTTTTTTTTTTTTTGGATTCTTTGACAGAGGCACAGGTACTGACATAGGTCTGAGATGCTAAGAGAGAGAGAGAGGTTAGGGCGAGGGAATGCATTATGCCAGAGAGTGTCCTCACAAAGATATAAGTACCAGTACGTGTGAGTGTGTGTGTTTGTCCTTTGATGCCTTTGATGTATCAACATTCTACAGTCTGATGTCAGAGGCTGCAGTAAGTGGACACACAGCCAGAGACAAGTTCAGAAGTCAAACAGGAGCAGAAACAGTTGGACTGGACAGGACTTGCTCATGATTTAGGAAGAAAGAAGCACTCAGATATTTCTGCACAATTATTGACAAGGAAGGGAGGAGCTACTGCTGTTACGAGGACAAGAGGAAACCACAGGAGAGTCCAGATCAGCTCCAAGGTTTTCAGTAAGTCAATACATGTTAGTAGTTCATTTAGTCAAATGTTTTGAAAAGTGTCCCACGTGGGCCTTTGCTTTCTTTCCCAAGAGACAGCTTGACTAGTGGCATTTGACACAGTGAAATGCTCTGTTTTTGGCAGAGCAGTGCATGATGGGTAGATCCAACAAAGCGCGTTTGCCGCACGCCGCAGCCTATTTGCAGCAGTGTTTGTGTCTTTTCAGCCACAAATGTAACATACAAAGGGGAGCTGATGCTCAGGGCACTGAAATGTGGGATTATGCATTGTAGGCACCGTCAGCCAGAGCGCTGTGCCTGGTGACCACCACCCGCTCTCTTCCAACTGCAGCTCATACTTACCTGGCAGGGGAGATACCATGATCAACAAGGTGGTTCACCCAGGGTGAGGCTCAGCCATTGCACTCCGGCTGTGCTGATCCCTGCGAATTCCCCAAATGTGGGAATCTCGACTGCATAATTTCTGGTAGTGGGGGACTGCGTTCGCGCTCTCCCCTGTCGCGTGCGTGTAGAAGAAAACACAATGTGTCAGGAATGCCCATGTGCTAACCTGTTGAAGGCTCTCCATTTTGTGAAGTGGCTTTGTTGATTTAGAGTTACATGTCAGCTTTTGCAGTCTGTCCACAAAGCGGCAGTGTTGCTCTGCAGAAGCTCTCTGGCGTACGCTGCAGAGTGGCGTGTTTAGTCATGACAATTCCCTGTGTTCCCATTGGAATTGGGGAAGTGGGCGTGGCCTTTCCATGACAAAATGAAGTGTGAGCTCTCCTGTCCGACTTTGCTGCTTGTTTGTGGAAGAAATGCGTGCTAGATGTTGTTCTAGTATGCTTTATTTCCAGGCTTTGGTGTGGAACACCAATGAGTTGAAGCTATTTTTGGCCGGCTTTGCCGTATGGCTGAGCCTTTTGAGTTGGTGAAAAGTCAAACATCTTTGTATAGCGGCAGGGAAAAGTACACGGCAGACAGATGGGCGGAGTTGCTAAGTGGCGGCAATTGATAAGCTGGCTTACAAACGCGACAAGTGACGGTTGTACCAAGAGCTTGATTTGGACGTCAAACGCTTGGGCCTCATCGCTTCTCGGCCTTTTGGCTAAGATCAAGTGTAGTATCTGTTCTTATCAGTTTAATATCTGATATGTCCCCTATATGGGGACAACGTATTAAACCCATTTTTAGGAGAGGGAGCTGAAAAGGGAGCTTGCTCCGCTCACTCCACGCATCGACCTGGCATTGCAGTGCCGCCGGGAACGGTGCACCTTTCTCTTGCTTTGTAGAAAATCAAGCTCTGACACACATGTTTAGTTAGGAGTCAAACTTTTACAGTGGCTGAAGGAAAAGGCGGCTAAGTTTTTATCAAGTGAATTGTGCACAACCAGTCAGTTGATTTACTGATCTCACCCAGGGAACCCCGCTCAACAACACAGTGCACTTCAGCTACGATGATTGGTCGCGGACTCCCTGAAGACGCCTGATGGTTTCCCAGACGTTGTAGTCTCCATGTAAAAGCCAGGCCTGGAGGGGAGGCTGGGATTTAGCACGCGGCAAGCCAAGGGAGGCGCACCGCGACGGTGGTAGCTGGGACGACTAGGGTCCTCAGCTGCTCTCTGAGACAGGCCTGTTGTGACTCTTGTTTCTCTTCATAACGCACAAGTCTTTCGCCTTTTACTAAAGACTTCCGTGGAGAGGAACACCAATGAGTTGAAGTTATTTTTGGCTGGCTTGGCCTCATGGCTGAGCCTTTTGAGTTGGTGAAAAGTCAAACATCTTTATAGAGCGCCACAAGTGTGAGCTCCCCTGTCCGACATTGCCCTTTCTTTGCGGAAAAAATGTGTGCCAGATGTTGTCATTTCGCTGGTATACTTTATTTTTAGGCTTTGGTGGGGATGCTGGCGTCTTTGAGACAAGAAAAGTGTAGATGATGACAAGAAAAAAAGAAATAACGCTACTGAATGAACTTATTTCTTCAATGTGACAGATGATGCTTGAAAAATATACAGTTGTAAGAAGCAAAGGAAACAAGAGAAGCTTTTACAAAAACAAGGTTCATGCAGCATTTTCACTTTGCACTCATCAAACACACATTCACAGATGACTACATGAATACATGACTTTATGTGTGTACAGGTCTAGTGTTTTTTTTTTTTTGGATTCTTTGACAGAGGCACAGGTACTGACATAGGTCTGAGATGCTAAGAGAGAGAGAGAGGTTAGGGCGAGGGAATGCATTATGCCAGAGAGTGTCCTCACAAAGATATAAGTACCAGTACGTGTGAGTGTGTGTGTGTGTGTTTGTCCTTTGATGCCTTTGATGTATCAACATTCTACAGTCTGATGTCAGAGGCTGCAGTAAGTGGACACACAGCCAGAGACAAGTTCAGAAGTCAAACAGGAGCAGAAACAGTTGGACTGGACCGGACTTGCTCATGATTTAGGAAGAAAGAAGCACTCAGATATTTCTGCACAATTATTGACAAGGAAGGGAGGAGCTACTGCTGTTACGAGGACAAGAGGAAACCACAGGAGAGTCCAGATCAGCTCCAAGGTTTTCAGTAAGTCAATACATGTTAGTAGTTCATTTAGTCAAATGTTTTGAAAAGTGTCCCACGTGGGCCTTTGCTTTCTTTCCCAAGAGACAGCTTGACTAGTGGCATTTGACACAGTGAAATGCTCTGTTTTTGGCAGAGCAGTGCATGATGGGTAGATCCAACAAAGCGCGTTTGCCGCACGCCGCAGCCTATTTGCAGCAGTGTTTGTGTCTTTTCAGCCACAAATGTAACAGACAAAGGGGAGCTGATGCTCAGGGCACTGAAATGTGGGATTATGCATTGTAGGCACCGTCAGCCAGAGCGCTGTGCCTGGTGACCACCACCCGCTCTCTTCCAACTGCAGCTCATACTTACCTGGCAGGGGAGATACCATGATCAACAAGGTGGTTCACCCAGGGTGAGGCTCAGCCATTGCACTCCGGCTGTGCTGACCCCTGCGAATTCCCCAAATGTGGGAATCTCGACTGCATAATTTCTGGTAGTGGGGGACTGCGTTCGCGCTCTCCCCTGTCGCGTGCGTGTAGAAGAAAACACAATGTGTCAGGAATGCCCATGTGCTAACCTGTTGAAGGCTCTCCATTTTGTGAAGTGGCTTTGTTGATTTAGAGTTACATGTCAGCTTTTGCAGTCTGTCCACAAAGCGGCAGTGTTGCTCTGCAGAAGCTCTCTGGCGTACGCTGCAGAGTGGCGTGTTTAGTCATGACAATTCCCTGTGTTCCCATTGGAATTGGGGAAGTGGGCGTGGCCTTTCCATGACAAAATGAAGTGTGAGCTCTCCTGTCCGACTTTGCTGCTTGTTTGTGGAAGAAATGCGTGCTAGATGTTGTTCTAGTATGCTTTATTTCCAGGCTTTGGTGTGGAACACCAATGAGTTGAAGCTATTTTTGGCCGGCTTTGCCGTATGGCTGAGCCTTTTGAGTTGGTGAAAAGTCAAACATCTTTGTATAGCGGCAGGGAAAAGTACACGGCAGACAGATGGGCGGAGTTGCTAAGTGGCGGCAATTGATAAGCTGGCTTACAAACGCGACAAGTGACGGTTGTACCAAGAGCTTGATTTGGACGTCAAACGCTTGGGCCTCATCGCTTCTCGGCCTTTTGGCTAAGATCAAGTGTAGTATCTGTTCTTATCAGTTTAATATCTGATATGTCCCCTATATGGGGACAACGTATTAAACCCATTTTTAGGAGAGGGAGCTGAAAAGGGAGCTTGCTCCGCTCACTCCACGCATCGACCTGGCATTGCAGTGCCGCCGGGAACGGTGCACCTTTCTCTTGCTTTGTAGAAAATCAAGCTCTGACACACATGTTTAGTTAGGAGTCAAACTTTTACAGTGGCTGAAGGAAAAGGCGGCTAAGTTTTTATCAAGTGAATTGTGCACAACCAGTCAGTTGATTTACTGATCTCACCCAGGGAACCCCGCTCAACAACACAGTGCACTTCAGCTACGATGATTGGTCGCGGACTCCCTGAAGACGCCTGATGGTTTCCCAGACGTTGTAGTCTCCATGTAAAAGCCAGGCCTGGAGGGGAGGCTGGGATTTAGCACGCGGCAAGCCAAGGGAGGCGCACCGCGACGGTGGTAGCTGGGACGACTAGGGTCCTCAGCTGCTCTCTGAGACAGGCCTGTTGTGACTCTTGTTTCTCTTCATAACGCACAAGTCTTTCGCCTTTTACTAAAGACTTCCGTGGAGAGGAACACCAATGAGTTGAAGTTATTTTTGGCTGGCTTGGCCTCATGGCTGAGCCTTTTGAGTTGGTGAAAAGTCAAACATCTTTATAGAGCGCCACAAGTGTGAGCTCCCCTGTCCGACATTGCCCTTTCTTTGCGGAAGAAATGTGTGCCAGATGTTGTCATTTCGCTGGTATACTTTATTTTTAGGCTTTGGTGGGGATGCTGGCGTCTTTGAGACAAGAAAAGTGTAGATGATGACAAGAAAAAAAGAAATAACGCTACTGAATGAACTTATTTCTTCAATGTGACAGATGATGCTTGAAAAATATACAGTTGTAAGAAGCAAAGGAAACAAGAGAAGCTTTTACAAAAACAAGGTTCATGCAGCATTTTCACTTTGCACTCATCAAACACACATTCACAGATGACTACATGAATACATGACTTTATGTGTGTACAGGTCTAGTGTTTTGTTTTTTTTTTGGATTCTTTGACAGAGGCACAGGTACTGACATAGGTCTGAGATGCTAAGAGAGAGAGAGAGGTTAGGGCGAGGGAATGCATTATGCCAGAGAGTGTCCTCACAAAGATATAAGTACCAGTACGTGTGAGTGTGTGTGTTTGTCCTTTGATGCCTTTGATGTATCAACATTCTACAGTCTGATGTCAGAGGCTGCAGTAAGTGGACACACAGCCAGAGACAAGTTCAGAAGTCAAACAGGAGCAGAAACAGTTGGACTGGACAGGACTTGCTCATGATTTAGGAAGAAAGAAGCACTCAGATATTTCTGCACAATTATTGACAAGGAAGGGAGGAGCTACTGCTGTTACGAGGACAAGAGGAAACCACAGGAGAGTCCAGATCAGCTCCAAGGTTTTCAGTAAGTCAATACATGTTAGTAGTTCATTTAGTCAAATGTTTTGAAAAGTGTCCCACGTGGGCCTTTGCTTTCTTTCCCAAGAGACAGCTTGACTAGTGGCATTTGACACAGTGAAATGCTCTGTTTTTGGCAGAGCAGTGCATGATGGGTAGATCCAACAAAGCGCGTTTGCCGCACGCCGCAGCCTATTTGCAGCAGTGTTTGTGTCTTTTCAGCCACAAATGTAACATACAAAGGGGAGCTGATGCTCAGGGCACTGAAATGTGGGATTATGCATTGTAGGCACCGTCAGCCAGAGCGCTGTGCCTGGTGACCACCACCCGCTCTCTTCCAACTGCAGCTCATACTTACCTGGCAGGGGAGATACCATGATCAACAAGGTGGTTCACCCAGGGTGAGGCTCAGCCATTGCACTCCGGCTGTGCTGACCCCTGCGAATTCCCCAAATGTGGGAATCTCGACTGCATAATTTCTGGTAGTGGGGGACTGCGTTCGCGCTCTCCCCTGTCGCGTGCGTGTAGAAGAAAACACAATGTGTCAGGAATGCCCATGTGCTAACCTGTTGAAGGCTCTCCATTTTGTGAAGTGGCTTTGTTGATTTAGAGTTACATGTCAGCTTTTGCAGTCTGTCCACAAAGCGGCAGTGTTGCTCTGCAGAAGCTCTCTGGCGTACGCTGCAGAGTGGCGTGTTTAGTCATGACAATTCCCTGTGTTCCCATTGGAATTGGGGAAGTGGGCGTGGCCTTTCCATGACAAAATGAAGTGTGAGCTCTCCTGTCCGACTTTGCTGCTTGTTTGTGGAAGAAATGCGTGCTAGATGTTGTTCTAGTATGCTTTATTTCCAGGCTTTGGTGTGGAACACCAATGAGTTGAAGCTATTTTTGGCCGGCTTTGCCGTATGGCTGAGCCTTTTGAGTTGGTGAAAAGTCAAACATCTTTGTATAGCGGCAGGGAAAAGTACACGGCAGACAGATGGGCGGAGTTGCTAAGTGGCGGCAATTGATAAGCTGGCTTACAAACGCGACAAGTGACGGTTGTACCAAGAGCTTGATTTGTACGTCAAACGCTTGGGCCTCATCGCTTCTCTGCCTTTTGGCTAAGATCAAGTGTAGTATCTGTTCTTATCAGTTTAATATCTGATATGTCCCCTATATGGGGACAACGTATTAAACCCATTTTTAGGAGAGGGAGCTGAAAAGGGAGCTTGCTCCGCTCACTCCACGCATCGACCTGGCATTGCAGTGCCGCCGGGAACGGTGCACCTTTCTCTTGCTTTGTAGAAAATCAAGCTCTGACACACATGTTTAGTTAGGAGTCAAACTTTTACAGTGGCTGAAGGAAAAGGCGGCTAAGTTTTTATCAAGTGAATTGTGCACAACCAGTCAGTTGATTTACTGATATCACCCAGGGAACCCCGCTCAACAACACAGTGCACTTCAGCTACGATGATTGGTCGCGGACTCCCTGAAGACGCCTGATGGTTTCCCAGACGTTGTAGTCTCCATGTAAAAGCCAGGCCTGGAGGGGAGGCTGGGATTTAGCACGCGGCAAGCCAAGGGAGGCGCACCGCGACGGTGGTAGCTGGGACGACTAGGGTCCTCAGCTGCTCTCTGAGACAGGCCTGTTGTGACTCTTGTTTCTCTTCATAACGCACAAGTCTTTCGCCTTTTACTAAAGACTTCCGTGGAGAGGAACACCTATGAGTTGAAGTTATTTTTGGCTGGCTTGGCCTTATGGCTGAGCCTTTTGAGTTGGTGAAAAGTCAAACATCTTTATAGAGCGCCACAAGTGTGAGCTCCCCTGTCCGACATTGCCCTTTCTTTGCGGAAGAAATGTGTGCCAGATGTTGTCATTTCGCTGGTATACTTTATTTTTAGGCTTTGGTGGGGATGCTGGCGTCTTTGAGACAAGAAAAGTGTAGATGATGACAAGAAAAAAAGAAATAACGCTACTGAATGAACTTATTTCTTCAATGTGACAGATGATGCTTGAAAAATATACAGTTGTAAGAAGCAAAGGAAACAAGAGAAGCTTTTACAAAAACAAGGTTCATGCAGCATTTTCACTTTGCACTCATCAAACACACATTCACAGATGACTACATGAATACATGACTTTATGTGTGTACAGGTCTAGTGTTTTGTTTTTTTTTTGGATTCTTTGACAGAGGCACAGGTACTGACATAGGTCTGAGATGCTAAGAGAGAGAGAGAGGTTAGGGCGAGGGAATGCATTATGCCAGAGAGTGTCCTCACAAAGATATAAGTACCAGTACGTGTGAGTGTGTGTGTTTGTCCTTTGATGCCTTTGATGTATCAACATTCTACAGTCTGATGTCAGAGGCTGCAGTAAGTGGACACACAGCCAGAGACAAGTTCAGAAGTCAAACAGGAGCAGAAACAGTTGGACTGGACAGGACTTGCTCATGATTTAGGAAGAAAGAAGCACTCAGATATTTCTGCACAATTATTGACAAGGAAGGGAGGAGCTACTGCTGTTACGAGGACAAGAGGAAACCACAGGAGAGTCCAGATCAGCTCCAAGGTTTTCAGTAAGTCAATACATGTTAGTAGTTCATTTAGTCAAATGTTTTGAAAAGTGTCCCACGTGGGCCTTTGCTTTCTTTCCCAAGAGACAGCTTGACTAGTGGCATTTGACACAGTGAAATGCTCTGTTTTTGGCAGAGCAGTGCATGATGGGCAGATCCAACAAAGCGTGTTTGCCGCACGCCGCAGCCTATTTGCTGCAATGTTTGTGTCTTTTCAGCCATAAATGCAACATACAAAGGGGGGCTGATGCTCAAGGCACTGAAATGTGGGATTATGCATTGTAGGCACCGTCAGCCAGAGTGCTGTGCCTGGTGACCACCACCCGCTCTCTTCCAAATGCAGCTCATACTTACCTGGCAGGGGAGATACCATGATCAACTAGGTGGTTCACCCAGGGTGAGGCTCAGCCATTGCACTTCGGCTGTGCTGACCCCTGTGAATTCCCCAAATGTGGCAATCTCGACTGCATAATTTGGGGGGGCCTGCGTTTGCGCTCTCCCCTGTTGCGTGCGTGTAGAAGGAAATGCAATGTGTCAGGAATGCCCATGTGCTAACCTGTTGAAGGCTCTCCATTTTGTGAAGTGGCTTTGTAGTTTTGGAGTTATATGTCAGCTTTTGCAGTCTGTCCACAAAGCGGCAGTGTTGCTCTGCAGAAGCTCTCTGGCGTACGCTACAGAGTGGCGTGTTTAGTCATGACTATTCCCCGTGTTCCCATTGGAATTGGGGAAGTGGGCGTGGCCTTTCCATGACAAAATGAAGTGTGAGCTCTCCTGTCCGACTTTGCTGCTTGTTTGTGGAAGAAATGTGTGCTAGATGTTGTTCTAGTATGCTTTATTTCTAGGCTTTGGTGTGGAACAGCAATGAGTTGAAGCTATTTTTGGCCGGCTTTGCCGTATGGCTGAGCCTTTTGAGTTGGTGAAAAGTCAAACATCTTTGTATAGCGGCAGGGAAAAGTACACGGCAGACAGATGGGCGGAGTTGCTAAGTGGCGGCAATTGATAATCTGGCTTACAAACGGGACAAGTGACGGTTGTACCAAGAGCTTGATTTGGACGTCAAAGGCTTGGGCCTCATCGCTTCTCAGCCTTTTGGCTAAGATCAAGTTTCTCCTTTAGTCTTCTCACTGTCATTGTCCTGCTGTCTGCTGTGACAGAGTAACAGAGCTTTAAATAAGATCTGTGATATTAAGCTGAAACCATTCTGAACCTTCACTCATTTATTACATTTATTTCATGCATCCAGGTAAAGAGATATGTTTTCTTCATCTTGAGTCAAATCATGAATGATTTATTTTCATCTGGTTTACTTTACTTTTCAAAAACTGTGTGAGCATCTGGAACATGAAGATGAGGCTAGTTGCTTTAATCTCTGCCTTTCTTGATAAGAATCATTTCTTTGGCACTGACAGGCGTCTGTTGATGTTGCAGCTTCAGTAATTATTCATCTTTTTCTCACCCTCCTCCGTTTCCTCCTCTCATCAGTTTTTCTTCTACCACCTGCTTCTTCTTTGCTCTTCTCACTGAACAGTGACAGACGTTATTCTCTCAGGTGTGAACCAGTGTGCAGCTGCTTGTGCAGTGAATAATGTAGTGATGAGTCTGATTATGCAGCAGGTAGTCGTTCATTCATCAGCCCAAAGGTTAAATTAGCTGAAACCAGACATTTACTGGTTTGAGTCACATGAACAGATTCTCTCCACACGCTGATACAGCCACTGATTCATTTTATCTGTTTTTCAAAAACCTCTGAAAAGAAGAAAAAGGAAAATGTTCTTCACAGCTGATTTTAGTCTTCAAATATACAAACATTGTTTCTCCTCTTTCAAACAGTAAAACAACAGAAACATTAAACTTCTCTTTTTTTGCATAAATCATGATAAATTATCATCGATGTTTATTCCTCAGTGCTTGTGCAGATGTTTGAGAAAATGATTTACATTCTGCATCTACATGCTGCATGACTGTGTTTGAACTGGTTTGAAGTCCAGACTTAACTGGCTGTGTCATAAACCACAGTGTTTGAAGAAGGATGTGTGCAGAGCTACAAAGCTAAATGACTTAGATTTGTTGGGTATTTGGTTGATTGTCGACTGTCGGACATGACACAAACCTAACATTTCCTTCAGCATATGAAATGTATTCATTTTTTTCTGAAGCTTATGTTTTAGACTGTGTGATCAGTGCCTTCATTTCTATAAGTATAGTTGTTTTGAACACACTGCAGTGACTCAGTAACTCAAAGAACTTACTGCTTTTCTCAGATGAATAATCAAGTGATCCAAAAAAAAGTCCCTTAGTCATTCATGATAAATGTAAAATGAAGAATCAGCTTTGTTTTCATGGTTTCTTTCACTGACTGAACACTCAGGACAAATATCACAAATAAACAAACTGATGAATCATTGTTGGACTTTAAAGTTTCTCTCCTCCATTGCTCTCTCAGCTCCTTCTTTTCTCTTTGTCCACCCACTTTCTCTTCCTCTCGTTCCTCTCTTTGTTATTCAGGGACACTTGTATTTTCTGTGTGAAGTTTTCAGCTCCTGTCTGTTAGAAGTGTCAGGTAATATTCTGCATTTTTTCACCTTGGAGTAGAACTGCATTGGAAACAGTTTTCAGCAGCTGGACTGAAGTAGAACCATCATCTCTGTCTCTTCCTCCACATTCAATCGTGCTCACATGTTTGACTTTCTGTCTTTTTGTAATCGTTGCTGCTTTGCTCTGATTTTAACATGATGCAGTTCATGTCTGGTGTCTACTGCCCTCAGGTTTAGGATTATATACATGTTGTACTCAAACACACGCACACAAGGGAAACTCAGAGATTCATGATGTCTTTTAATGTAAAAGTCTACAGCAGCCAGGAATCCAGGATGTGAGGTTAAAAGACTGTCTCTTCCTGCTCCAGCCCCCTTCTCCAGGTGACACACACACTCTAGGACACACATGTACATACACTTTTACACAATGTGCAAAAACAAAAGTGACATAAAGCAAACAAAAATGAACAGTATGCATATTTAGATTCCCCATAAGACAGATATTGAAAGTATGGAGCTTCATCTAAGCTCTTTATATTATACACATAATAAAACACTACAAACCCTTTTTATTTTTTACACATATGAGTGATAGATTGAGACAGATAGATTTGGGATTGATGAGGTTAGGTTAGGTGAAGAGATGCAGCACTCTGTATGAGTGCTCCATGGGGCACGGGCATTATGTATTTAAAATCTTTAAAAATCTTCTTATTTATAATCCTATAGAAAGATTAAAATACCTTTTTTTCCCCAAAAAAGATAGGTGGGGTAGGAAGGGGACCACAGACACAATGGAAGGTTCACTTACTGCAGACGGTGGCAGTGAACATAGACTTTGCAGCTCTCATTCGCCCACTAGGGTGCTGTCTGCAGTAGTGGGGCACAGGGGAGCTTCAAAGTCTTTTCTAGACCTTGTAAAGTCTGCTGCAGTCAGCAGTGCAGGGTAGTGGGCTCCCCAGCAGTAGGACAGAACATGTCATCAAAAATGCCCTGATAGTTGGAAAAATTTAATTCCTATCATTTTTTTATTTTCACCATGAGCATCACAAGGCTTCAGTAAAGACACAGATGTATTTTATATGTCCCTGCTGTTTATGGTGTACGAGCTGTCACAGTTTAAATTCTCCCATCATCTCTGTTCATGATGAGAAGTTCAGAGCTCAGTTTAACGTGGCAGTCTATGGGAGGTTTGGTCAGTATGGAGGGGATTTACTTAAAAACTGTGGGTCGTGTCACAATGAGAGTAACACTGGGTGAGAGAGGACAACTTTCTATACACTGTCATATATTATTTGTCCCTGAAGGTTGGTAATTGTGAGAATGAAGAAGTTGAAAGAAGCTTTTAGGGAAAATTTTAATAGATGTCAGACAGAGTGTGGGTGATGTCAGTCACTCCAGCTCTGAACATTTCATACAGTACACACCCATTATAAAATCTGAGACAGTGAAAAAAATAAAAATATATATATAACACTTAAACTGTGATTTCAAAAGGTAAAAAGTAGTCTTGTAAACTCTTGGTAAAGGTAAAGTCTTGTGACTTATTTCAGGTTTCAACCATGTTTTTATGTGAAATGTATATTTCACATAAACTATAACGTATATAAACATGTATAACTAAGCAATCAGGCTGTCAAACTACTTTTTGATGTCGTTTGCCTGGTTTTTCTCAAAGCTAAAAAAATAATGTGCAAATTAGCTGCAATTCTCCATCACACCACATGATGGAGCTGATTAATCTGATTTATCACTTTGAGTTCAGCATCTGTGAATGAATAAAGAAAGACCAGATAAAGTCCAGGTGGAGGGTGGAGGAGGTGGAGGAGTCTCAGTGTGTCTGCAGAGACTGTGTAGAAGGACAGAGCAGCAGCAGAGCAGTCCAGATACACTGATGATTCTCTTTCAGATCCAGAGGAACACACAGGGATGATGGTGGACTTGACAGTGGAGCTGTTCTCAGAGCAGTTCAGACTGCAGCACTGAGAGTCTTCTCCACTTCTTCTGGTTCCTCTGTCAGTCACTGCTGGATGAAGCTCTCCTCTCCACTCTACCTCCCAGTAACATGGACCAATCAGAGCCTCTCTACACACAAGCTGCTGCTGCTTCAACCTCTCTGGATCATCAGGACACAGCTCGTCCTCTCTCAACACACACACCGTCCTCTTCAATCTGTCCTTTAGAAAGATCACTACCACCATCTGTTGAGAGAAGAAGACAGACAACAGAGGTGATAAATCAGTGTTTACAGAGACTCACTTCATCAGCTGTCAGTCACTGATGCAGCACATCCAGTATAAAGAGCAGCAGGGACTTCAGTCCTGTTCAGAGCAGAAGTGGAGCAGCTGTGTAGTGTAGCAGCTTCCTCTCAGCTCTCATGTTAACGTATTGGAGTGAAGACACTGAGCTGGAAGCTCACACACCTGCAGAGACTTTTAGCATCAAGTCTGTTTCCTCTGAACATTTCACTCAAGTCCACAGTGGAAATAAACTGCTGAGTCATGAAGCTTCATTACTGCACAAACAGTTTAGTGATGGATTCACTGCTGTTACATGTCAACTCATGTTCCATTTAAAGAAAGAGTCTCTGTGTGTTGATGAACATCTGATCTGCTTCTGAAATATCAGCTGACAAATAAACATGGAGGCTGTCACTGAAAGTATCTGACAGATGGACAGATATACAGATGTGGTCACTGGACTTCAGCAGAGGTTCTGCTCTGTATCAGACCACATGCTGACAAAATGTCATGATGCTTCTCTGAAATCAGAGCCAGTGATTTGCAGGCTGCAGTCAGACTGATCTCAGAGCTGTAACAAAGATCAAACTCATCAATTCTTTACTGTTGAAATGAGACAACAAACAGTCTCAGATTAAATGTGATGGTAGGACAGTTGGACCAATGAGGACAACTGTCTCTACACATCCTGTGAGGCTGTCAGCTGTGATCCAGCTCTACTTCCTGTTGACATGAACACAACAACAACAGATCACAATTAGCTTGTGGCTGCTGTGATTGGCTGACTGTCCTCTGTGTCTCTGTCTTTCTGTCCCATCCTGAGGCCTGTCCCCGTTCTCCTCTCACAGCTTCAATGAGGAAAGCAGCCACTGAGAAGGTTGGAGGTTTACAGGAGACACTGGATATTTGCTTTGATACAAACTGTGTTTAGGACAATACTGATGAAAGCAGCATGGACTGACTCCAACCCTCTACTGACCTCAGAGTCTCCAGTCCACAGTCTGGACTCTGCACAAGATCAGACAGATCCTTCACTCGTGAATACTGCAGGTTGTTTCCACTCAGGTCCAGGTCTCTCAGATGGGAGGGGTTGGACTTCAGAGCTGAGGCCAGAGAAGCACAGCTGATCTCTGACAACCTGCAGCCCCTCAACCTGAATAAAGAATAAAAGATGTGAGTTTAAGAGACAAAGTTCCTGCTTGAAAGCGTTCAGTGTTTCATCATCTGTTCAGAGCTGAAGAAGGTTGAGAATGTACAAGTTTGGAAAATGGAAACTCCAAACACCTGAACCAACAGGATGCAGCTTAAAAACAGTCAGATACTAAAAGTCAAACACAGCTCTCATTAATATTAATGACAACATGCTGCTGCTTCAATAAAGACGTAGTGACTTCAGCTCTTAAACTCTTCCAGCTCCACCAGTGGCTCCATCTATACAAACTCATGTTGTTGACATTTGTTTCAGATTCTACTAAAGATCCTAAAGTTTTGACAGAGAACAAACATGTCAGGCTGAAGTTTGGAGGAAAGTCAACAAATGATTGAGACAAAATGGAAAAGATTTTCACTTCATGTAACGGTGACGACATTTAACAAACATGCTGAGTTTGCTCTGAATATCTGAGTCACTTTGACTTTAGTCTCATCACTTTCTAGTCGTGTTGGAAGAAGAAAATACTGAATATATATTTGTTGATGTGAGTGTGGAAAAAACTTGGATGTGATTTAAAGAGTGAAGCTTTTTTCTTGTTAAATGAAGCTTTGAAATCTGTAGCTCAACATTGCTCTGCCACAGTTAGTGGACTAAACCACAGAAGAAGAAAACAGACTTTACCATGAAGATCCTCAGTGTGGATCAGTATAATATCAGTGTGATGTCTGCACTTTACTGTCAGCACAACTTTCACATCATATTCATCTCAGCACACAAGTAAACAATGGAGTCTGACCTCAGAGTCTCCAGTCCACAGTCTGGACTCTGCAGAAAACCACACAGATCCTTCAGGTCTGAATCCTGCAGGTCCCAGTTTTTACTCAGGTCCAGGTGTCTCAGATGGGAGGGGTTGGACTTCAGAGCTGAGGCCAGAGAAGCACAGCTGATCTTTGACAACCTGCAGGAACTCAACCTGAATAAAGAATAAAAGATGTGAGTTTAGGAGACAAAGTTCCTGCTTGAAAGCGTTGAGTGTTTCATCATCTGTTCAGAGCTGAAGAAGGTTGAGAATGTACAAGTTTGGAAAATGGAAACTCCAAACACCTGAACCAACAGGATGCAGCTTAAAAACAGTCAGATACTAAAAGTCAAACACAGCTCTCATTAACTTCAGTCACTATAAACATCACAGATCATAAAGCAAAGAGTGAAGAAACATTTCTTTCTGTCTTAATGTGGAATATTTGCTTTGTATGTGAAGAAATATAAAAGTCAACTGAAGGTGAAGATGAAATTGTTCCAAAGTAAAGAGTCAATTAGCAAGTGTTGGATTTTGAATCTTCATTCAATGAGTTTGAAATATGAAGCTGAACAAGATGCTCAGTGTGGATCAGCATCAAATCTCTGAGCTCAAATCTCCTTCAAAAAGTCCCACATTCACACTCATGTTTAACAGTTTGGAAGAAAGTTTTCAAAGTGTTCACTAAGGTTTCAAATGAAATCTTTCATATTGTGTGAAATAATAGTTTGAGCCTTTGATGTTTTGAGTGTGACTGAAGTTTGTGTTGAGAGTTTGAGAAGCTGCAGACATTCAGCACATGTGCAGTGTGTTGAATGAGACATTTCATCACATTCCAGTCACGTGTCTTTGGTCCAAAGCAAGTTCAGCTTCATCCAACACTCTCTGCTCACACATTTGAATCTGCTGTTCCAGCATTGCATTCTGGGATTCCTGGCCCCACCTTCCTGGTGGCTGTCAGCTTAGGGGGGGTCTGTGTCCCTGTGACAAAGACACAGTGGGACGTTGACACCCAGTGGGCTCAGTGATTGGTCGGCTGTGTGGAGCTGAGAAAGGAGCCAGGGTTTGAACTTCTCTCTCTGCTCTGTTTTCATTGGTTCCACAAATATTTGTGTCCCTGTTCAGCTCAGCAGCTGAGTGTAGCTCTATGAATGTCTTCAGGAGACACTGTGTGAAAATGTCCTCTCCGTATTTAAACCATGGTCACGTGTCCTCTCTGTGACAGCAGGCTTTTCACTGTGCCTGTGAGTGAGGCCATTGGGAGCAGCTATGAACACTTGTGCCTTCAGACCTGCTCACACGTGTTGTACAGATCAGTTCTTGTCAAACATCCTGATCTCAATGAGACTTTGTGAATAACACAAGCTCAACTCAGTCAAACTGCTGACACTGTCAATGTGGACTGTAAGAGTCAGAATCCAAATCATTTTCAAAGCTTTAAAAATCACTTTGAAAATCAGAGTCAGCACTTTCACAACTTCCTTTCAACCATTTCACACTTTGAATGTTAGAAATTCTGAAGGAGATTTGACCTAATAAATACTGAATAAAGCACAACTTTCACATCATATTCATCTCAGCACACAAGTAAACAATGGAGTCTGACCTCAGAGTCTCCAGTCCACAGTCTGGACTCTGCAGAAAACCACACAGATGATTCACTCCTGAATCCTGCAGGTTGTTTTCACTCAGGTCCAGGTGTCTCAGATGGGAGGGGTTGGACGTCAGAGCTGAGGCCAGAGAAGCACAGCTGATCTCTGACAAACTGCAGCCCCTCAACCTGAATAAAGAATAAAAGATGTGAGTTTAGGAGACAAAGTTCCTGCTTGAAAGCGTTGAGTGTTTCATCATCTGTTCAGAGCTGAAGAAGGTTGAGAATGTACAAGTTTGGAAAATGGAAACTCCAAACACCTGAACCAACAGGATGCAGCTTAAAAACAGTCAGATACTAAAAGTCAAACACAGCTCTCATTAATATTAATGACAACATGCTGCTGCTTCAATAAAGACATAGTGACTTCAGCTCTTAAACTCTTCCAGCTCCACCAGTGGCTCCATCTATACAAACTCATGTTGTTGACATTTGTTTCAGATTCTACTAAAGATCCTAAAGTTTTGACAGAGAACAAACATGTCAGGCTGAAGTTTGGAGGAAAGGCAACAAATGATTGAGACAAAATGGAAAAGATTTTCACTTCATGTAACGGTGACGACATTTAACAAACATGCAGAGTTTGTTCTGAATATCTGAGTCACTTTGACTTTAGTCTCATCACTTTCTAGTCGTGTTGGAAGAAGAAAATACTGAATATATATTTGTTGATGTGAGTGTGGAAAAAACTTGGATGTGATTTAAAGAGTGAAGCTTTTTTTTTGTTAAATGAAGTTTTGAAATCTGTAGCTCAACATTGCTCTGCCACAGTCAGTGGACTAAACCACAGAAGAAGAAAACAGACTTTACCATGAAGATCCTCAGTGTGGATCAGTATAATATCAGTGTGATGTCTGCACTTTACTGTCAGCACAACTTTCACATCATATTCATCTCAGCACACAAGTAAACAATGGAGTCTGACCTCAGAGTCTCCAGTCCACAGTCTGGACTCTGCAGAAAACCACACAGATGATTCACTCCTGAATCCTGCAGGTCCCAGTTTGCACTCAGGTCCAGGTGTCTCAGATGGGAGGGGTTGGACTTCAGAGCTGAGGCCAGAGAAGCACAGCTGATCTCTGACAACCTGCAGAGACTCAACCTGAATAAAGAATAAAAGATGTGAGTTCAGGAGACAAAGTTCCTGCTTGAAAGCGTTGAGTGTTTCATCATCTGTTCAGAGCTGAAGAAGGTTGAGAATGTACAAGTTTGGAAAATGGAAACTCCAAACACCTGAACCAACAGGATGCAGCTTAAAAACAGTCAGATACTAAAAGTCAAACACAGCTCTCATTAACTTCAGTCACTATAAACATCACAGATCATAAAGCAAAGAGTGAAGAAACATTTCTTTCTGTCTTAATGTGGAATATTTGCTTTGTATGTGAAGAAATATAAAAGTCAACTGAAGGTGAAGATGAAATTGTTCCAAAGTAAAGAGTCAATTAGCAAGTGTTGGATTTTGAATCTTCATTCAATGAGTTTGAAATATGAAGCTGAACAAGATGCTCAGTGTGGATCAGCATCAAATCTCTGAGCTCAAATCTCCTTCAAAAAGTCCCACATTCACACTCAGGTTTAACAGTTTGGAAGAAAGTTTTCAAAGTGTTCACTAAGGTTTCAAATGAAATCTTTCATATTGTGTGAAATAATAGTTTGAGCCTTTGATGTTTTGAGTGTGACTGAAGTTTGTGTTGAGAGTTTGAGAAGCTGCAGACATTCAGCACATGTGCAGTGTGTTGAATGAGACATTTCATCACATTCCAGTCATGTGTCTTTGGTCCAAAGCAAGTTCAGCTTCATCCAACACTCTCTGCTCACACATTTGAATCTGCTGTTCCAGCATTGCATTCTGGGATTCCTGGCCCCACCTTCCTGGTGGCTGTCAGCTTAGGGGGGGTCTGTGTCCCACAGTTTGTGTCCCTGTGACAAAGACACAGTGGGACGTTGACACCCAGTGGGCTCAGTGATTGGTCGGCTGTGTGGAGCTGAGAAAGGAGCCAGGGTTTGAACTTCTCTCTCTGCTCTGTTTTCATTGGTTCCACAAATATCTGTGTCCCTGTTCAGCTCAGCAGCTGAGTGTAGCTCTATGAATGTCTTCAGGAGACTCTGTGTGAAAATGTCCTCTCCGTATTTAAACCATGGTCACGTGTCCTCTCTGTGACAGCAGGCTTTTCACTGTGCCTGTGAGTGAGGCCATTGGGAGCAGCTATGAACACTTGTGCCTTCAGACCTGCTCACACGTGTTGTACAGATCAGTTCTTGTCAAACATCCTGATCTCAATGAGACTTTGTGAATAACACAAGCTCAACTCAGTCAAACTGCTGACACTGTCAATGTGGACTGTAAGAGTCAGAATCCAAATCATTTTCAAAGCTTTAAAAATCACTTTGAAAATCAGAGTCAGCACTTTCACAACTTCCTTTCAACCATTTCACACTTTGAATGTTAGAAATTCTGAAGGAGATTTGACCTAATAAATACTGAATAAAGCACAACTTTCACATCATATTCATCTCAGCACACAAGTAAACAATGGAGTCTGACCTCAGAGTCTCCAGTCCACAGTCTGGACTCTGCAGAAAACCATACAGATCCTTCACTCCTGAATCCTGCAGGTTGTTTTCACTCAGGTCCAGGTGTCTCAGATGGGAGGGGTTGGACTTCAGAGCTGAGGCCAGAGAAGCACAGCTGATCTCTGACAAACTGCAGGAACTCAACCTGAATAAAGAATAAAAGATGTGAGTTTAGGAGACAAAGTTCCTGTTTGAAAGCGTTGAGTGTTTCATCATCTGTTCAGAGCTGAAGAAGGTTGAGAATGTACAAGTTTGGAAAATGGAAACTCCAAACACCTGAACCAACAGGATGCAGCTTAAAAACAGTCAGATACTAAAAGTCAAACACAGCTCTCATTAATATTAATGACAACATGCTGCTGCTTCAATAAAGACATAGTGACTTCAGCTCTTAAACTCTTCCAGCTCCACCAGTGGCTCCATCTATACAAACTCATGTTGTTGACATTTGTTTCAGATTCTACTAAAGATCCTAAAGTTTTGACAGAGAACAAACATGTCAGGCTGAAGTTTGGAGGAAAGGCAACAAATGATTGAGACAAAATGGAAAAGATTTTCACTTCATGTAACGGTGACGACATTTAACAAACATGCAGAGTTTGTTCTGAATATCTGAGTCACTTTGACTTTAGTCTCATCACTTTCTAGTCGTGTTGGAAGAAGAAAATACTGAATATATATTTGTTGATGTGAGTGTGGAAAAAACTTGGATGTGATTTAAAAAGTGAAGCTTTTTTCTTGTTAAATGAAGCTTTGAAATCTGTAGCTCAACATTGCTCTGCCACAGTCAGTGGACTAAACCACAGAAGAAGAAAACAGACTTTACCATGAAGATCCTCAGTGTGGATCAGTATAATATCAATGTGATGTCTGCACTTTACTGTCAGCACAACTTTCACATCATATTCATCTCAGCACATAAGTAAACAATGGAGTCTGACCTCAGTGTCTCCAGTCCACAGTCTGGATTCTGCAGAAAACCACACAGATGATTCAGTCCTGAATCCTGCAGGTTCCAGTTTCCACTCAGGTCCAGGTCTCTCAGATGGGAGGGGTTGGACTTCAGAGCTGAGGCCAGAGAAGCACAGCTGATCTCTGACAAACTGCAGCCCCTCAACCTGAATAAAGAATAAAAGATGTGAGTTTAGGAGACAAAGTTCCTGCTTGAAAGCGTTGAGTGTTTCATCATCTGTTCAGAGCTGAAGAAGGTTGAGAATGTACAAGTTTGGAAAATGGAAACTCCAAACACCTGAACCAACAGGATGCAGCTTAAAAACAGTCAGATACTAAAAGTCAAACACAGCTCTCATTAACTTCAGTCACTATAAACATCACAGATCATAAAGCAAAGAGTGAAGAAACATTTCTTTCTGTCTTAATGTGGAATATTTGCTTTGTATGTGAAGAAATATAAAAGTCAACTGAAGGTGAAGATGAAATTGTTCCAAAGTAAAGAGTCAATTAGCAAGTGTTGGATTTTGAATCTTCATTCAATGAGTTTGAAATATGAAGCTGAACAAGATGCTCAGTGTGGATCAGCATCAAATCTCTGAGCTCAAATCTCCTTCAAAAAGTCCCACATTCACACTCAGGTTTAACAGTTTGGAAGAAAGTTTTCAAAGTGTTCACTAAGGTTTCAAATGAAATCTTTCATATTGTGTGAAATAATAGTTTGAGCCTTTGATGTTTTGAGTGTGACTGAAGTTTGTGTTGAGAGTTTGAGAAGCTGCAGACATTCAGCACATGTGCAGTGTGTTGAATGAGACATTTCATCACATTCCAGTCATGTGTCTTTGGTCCAAAGCAAGTTCAGCTTCATCCAACACTCTCTGCTCACACATTTGAATCTGCTGTTCCAGCATTGCATTCTGGGATTCCTGGCCCCACCTTCCTGGTGGCTGTCAGCTTAGGGGGGGTCTGTGTCCCACAGTTTGTGTCCCTGTGACAAAGACACAGTGGGACGTTGACACCCAGTGGGCTCAGTGATTGGTCGGCTGTGTGGAGCTGAGAAAGGAGCCAGGGTTTGAACTTCTCTCTCTGCTCTGTTTTCATTGGTTCCACAAATATCTGTGTCCCTGTTCAGCTCAGCAGCTGAGTGTAGCTCTATGAATGTCTTCAGGAGACACTGTGTGAAAATGTCCTCTCCGTATTTAAACCATGGTGACGTGTCCTCTCTGTGACAGCAGGCTTTTCACTGTGCCTGTGAGTGAGGCCATTGGGAGCAGCTATGAACACTTGTACCTTCAGACCTGCTCACACGTGTTGTACAGATCAGTTCTTGTCAAACATCCTGATCTCAATGAGACTTTGTGAATAACACAAGCTCAACTCAGTCAAACTGCTGACACTGTCAATGTGGACTGTAAGAGTCAGAATCAAAATCATTTTCAAAGCTTTAAAAATCACTTTGAAAATCAGAGTCAGCACTTTCACAACTTCCTTTCAACCATTTCACACTTTGAATGTTAGAAATTCTGAAGGAGATTTGACCTAATAAATACTGAATAAAGCACAACTTTCACATCATATTCATCTCAGCACACAAGTAAACAATGGAGTCTGACCTCAGAGTCTCCAGTCCACAGTCTGGACTCTGCAGAAAACCACACAGATCCTTCAGGTCTGAATCCTGCAGGTTCCAGTTGTCACTCAGGTCCAGCTGTCTCAGATGGGAGGGGTTGGACTTCAGAGCTGAGGCCAGAGACGCACAGCTGATCTTTGACAACCTGCAGCCCCTCAACCTGAATAAAGAATAACAGATGAAGATGAAAATCATTGATAATCCAATCAGATATGTCCTAATCAATGAGCTTCTCTCTAACATGAGGAGAGTGACTGTGTCCTTCTGTTGCTGTGGATCATCATCATGTCAGCCTTCTACACACATCATCCACATGTCACCACAACATTCACACACCTGTTCATGTCAACACAGATTCATATGAGTCAGGTCTGTCATTAGAGGATCAATATATTTAGTAGCTCAGTAGGTTTGTGCAGTTAAAATGAGAAGTCCACATGTTCACAGCTGGATCTGAAAACAACAGTCAGATGTCAGATGCAGATTAAAGGAGTTGTTGGTGTAAAACCTGTTTGTTGAAGAGCTCTGCACCTGTTGACAGGTAGAAATGAGCAGCTGTAGCAGAAGATCTGAGCTTTTGCTGCAGTTTGATCTTCATGGAGTGTGGTAAACATTTACTGACATGTATCTGTACATTGATGAATCACTGTTGCACTGTCTTCTGTAATAAGTCCTGAGGGTGGTTCTGACCTTTGACCCCAGACGCTCCAGTCATGGAGACTGTAGTTTGTCAGTGTGTGAGATCTGCTCATTGGAAACTGCTCTTACTGGAATTAGTTGCTCAGAGAACAGACTCCCGCTGAGCTTGTCCTCACTGCAGTTTGGTATCATAGGCTGGTGGAGGAAGGAGCAGTTCAACACATTCTATCATGTCTCTCATGTGTAGAGTCTATTTCCTGGATCCACAACGAAAACATTCATTCAACTCAACAGAGACTGAGCACAAAGTGGTTTTCATTCATAACAGAGCTTTGAAAACTTTCCTAAACTCTGTCATCCAAAGATCTCTTCATTCACTCCATGTTTCATTTCTCAGAGATTCAACAGTCAGATGATTGTTAAATAAAGTGGGATTTGTTAGGAAACAACAGCTTTTTCACATCTATATCCAGTGTGTACCTGCTCTAAATCCCAAACACTGTGACTGGTCTCAGCTGCCTTCTTTTTGTAGTCATTACAACAGAGAGTCATTTCTCCTCTCCAGAAGCTCCAGAAGAATTCATGTCCCTCACACACTCTACAGCCTCACCTTCACTGACTGATGGACCACAACATCAACCTCTGGAAGCTGAAAAACTGTCCTGTCCAACATGTCCCCATCATGACTCTGCTCTTGTCGCCCTTTAAATAAACCCTGCTCAAGTCTTTGACTTTTATTTGGAGCCATAAGGAAAACCATTTGGAATAACTGAGAACTCAACACACTGACCATTTAAAACTACAGTCAATGATACCAATGAAGAATCTACAGGAATCTACAACAGCTCCAGTCAGTGGACTGACCTCAGAGTCTCCAGTCTACAGTTTGGACTCTCCAGTCCAGCAGACAACAGCTTCGCTCCTGAATCCCGCAGGTTGTTTCCACTCAGGTCCAGCTCTGTGAGGTGGGAGGGGTTGGACATCAGAGCTGAGGCCACGACTTCACATTGAGTCTCTGAGAGTCGACAGTCAGAAAGTCTGTAATGACACATTAATGATAAAACATGTTATTATGAAAGAGGAAACTTTCTATTTACTTGACGCATTTGATGAGAAAAGACTTGGACCTGTTTTGATAAATATTTGCTCTTCACATCACTGGTTCAGCAAATCTTATCTGTGTGTGTTTGACATGAAACACTGATTCTTATCACTCTCTCTCAGACCTGCACAGTTTTCATTGTTTGACTTTAATGTTGCAGAAGAAGAGAGAGAACATGTGCTCACAGTAAGTCTTCCATAATGTCCACAGTGTGTCAGTGTGATCTGATCTGACTCCACAAAGTTATCATGAGGCCGTCTCCATTAGAAAAACATTTTTACTGTCCAGGATTTTTCTCTGACTCCAGGATATTTTTCTCCAGTTGAGCTCAGTGAACAGTGACAGCTGCTAAAGGCTTGAAAACATCATGGTCACATGACCACAAATGTGTTTGTTGCCTAGATACAGGGGCTGTCTCACATTACCCGATGTCTCACAATACCTCACCTTCCCCTACATGTAACGGCGTTACGTATTCAGAATACAAATTCTGAGTAACTGTATTCCATTACAGTTACAGTTTAAATAGATAGTATTCAGAATACAGTTACATTGTTGAAATCAATGGATTACGTAACGATACTTCTCTGTTTCACGAGTTTATATATTCTCTAAATGAACGAAGGCAACCCGATGCGTTTCCCAGAAGCCCCAGCTCCACGAAAACAAACGAAAATAAACGAGCTATTTAATTGATCAGTCGGTCAGGATGGAGTCGGTCGAGGAGCAGAATGAGTGAGAACTTGAGCTGCAGCCGGCAAAACAGAGCCGGGACAGGAATGCGTTGGCCAAGACAGAAACGCCGTTACATGTATTCCGCTACTCCCCAACACTGTCCATACGACTGAAGTGGACTTCTTTTTGGGGACCAACTCCAAGCTTTCACTTTCGTTGTCGGCCATGGCTACCCACTACAGCTTGACTGAAACAGCGAGGCTAGTAAAAAAAAAAAATCAGCACTGCTCATACTTCGCCATGATTGGTTCGTCATGTTCACGTGAAGCGGGCTGTTAGCAAGGGGGGAGTTGTAGGTTTTTAGCAGTGAGGATCACTTCCGCGTTCAAAAAGCTGCAGTTCCTCGGCTGCCGCTGGGGGCTGGCTCCAGAAGTGAGCAATTCTCCATTGACCCCCATGTTAAAATAGCCAACTTTACAGCCTAAAAAACATATTTACATCCTGGTACATTTTTTGTTTCTGGTCTCTATTGATAGTTTCCACCTCCGTGAACACTGTGAGGGGGTGAATTATTTTTTTTACTACAACCGTTTTAGTGTTATTTAGGCTTAATAAATTGGGGCGTGGTTACGTTGAGTGACAGTTAGCTCGTTGCTAAAGCATCAGCTGGGCTAGGCGGCTACATCCAGAGCCCTCCGGCTACCTCCAGCGGTTGACAGGGGCTGCAGTGTCCGTGTTTGTTTGCCAATGTTCGGATAGGTTTTTGTGACAGTATGGCTTGTTGTAGTGTAGACTGTACTAACCGACCGTCGAAGGAGTCTGTGTTGCAGTTTTTTCGGTAAGTAAATTTTTCACTATTTTACCTGGATGTTTGCACTAATTACCGGCATATTTTGCCGCTGGCTTATGACTTAATTGCCGATTTATGGTCGCTGCTGATACAGATAGAGGATCGGAGCGGATAATGTTAGGAACGCTGCTGCGGTGTGTTCCGTGCTCTCAGAGTCCGTTTATTGCGGGAATACTAGGCTACAATTTTATTTCGTCTCATTTTTCTGTTTAAAAAGTCCGACATTGCATGGACAGAGCAGCTCCGTCAGTAAGCGGCTGCTGTAAGTGGATAGTTATGTAAGTGGCTAGTCGGGTCGGATTCGGGGACTGTGGTGTGGTGGATGTAGCTGCCGCTTAGCTTGTTAGCCTAGCTGATTAGCTGATTAGCCTTAGGCTAGCTCTGTTGCTCCGAGCTAAGTGGCCGGGTTCTCGTCCGGCTGACCCCGGCTGACCCGTAGAGTGACCGCCTCTTCGCCAAATATGGAAAGTACACTCCCACTAAAATTCAAGATGGCGCAGCTCAAATGCCCATGGTTTGGTCACAAAAACGACTCCCCGAAACCAATGGGTGACGTCACGGGTGCTACGTCCATGTCTTATACAGTCTATGGCTGTTAGTTGCCCAAGGAAAAAAAAAAACCTTCTCGTGCGTCTGTGCACAATCATAGAGCTGTAATTAATAGAATGTGCCCTATAGACGATAATACGATCTCTCTCCTCTGGCAGATCGTTAACACTTTCTAATCCTTCACGATCTAATATCGTCATATCGCACACCCCTAGTATATGTATATTATATGTACATAACTATACACTGCTGCACAACTGTACATACCACCATTAGAGAACCATGGCTCTAACTATTTTTCTATTATAAATGTACACACTGCACACCTGACAGGTTATATTTTTACAACATTGTATATATTATTGTACATATTATTCTCCTCCCTGTTATTTTTTTTATTTTATCTTATTATTAATATTGTTATTTTTCCTGTCACACACACATATACATATGTATATGTATGTATGTATATATATGTATATATATATACACATTCACTCTTTATGTCTTTATACTTTGTTACACTGTATTTTGTAGAGTTGCTAAGTGCTGCCAGTTAGCTGTCAACTTGTCCTTTCCTTTCTTTTTCTGACTGTTTTAATTGCTGCTGTAACATAACAATTTTCCCCTGAGGGATGAATAAAGGCTATCTATCTCTCTATCTATAAACCAACAGTGTGGTCCTTTAAGTCTTTGTTCCTTAACACATTTAACAAGTCAATTGAATGAGAAAAGACCACAATTTACCACACTTGTGTTAAATATCAAAACGCGCACACACACACACACGCACAAACTGACATTAGTCCTGACACTTCATTGAAATGAACTTCAAGTGTTTTTCAATTGATTTGTACAAATATTAGTTCTGAGGATCTTCTGTATATTGTTGTGATAAAAATGGACTTTGAACAACTCACACTGGACATTTTCTACACTTCATTTAGAAAACATTAGTCTGCTGACTGTGACAAACACGAGTGTGTGAGTTCTGAAGGTTTCATTGAAGTCAACAGACATTATTCATGACAACTGACTGAAATGAAGTGAAACTGAAGGAATAATTCTTAGTCTGAGAGAAGAAAAAGTCACAATATGGAACAACTATTTACAATCTCATTCATTCAAGATGAATGGATTCAAGTTCTGGATGAAGATAAACCAGGTTCAGTTGTGGATTAAAGATATAAGATCTACAACAGTAACAGACAGTGAACTGACCTCAGAGTCTCCAGTCTACAGTGTGGACTCTCCAGAGAACCACACAGCAGCTTCACTCCTGAATCCTGCAGCTTGTTGTTACTCAGGTCCAGGTGTCTCAGACTAGAGGACTGGGAGCTGAGAACTGAGGACAGAGCTTCACAGCTTCTCTCTGAGAGGTTACAGCTGCTCAGTCTGAAGAGGAAACAATGAAGAAAAAGTCAAATAACATTTGTGTTGAAAGGACAATCAAAGGAACAAAACTCTCAGTTTGCTCTGCAGCTCACAGCAAACTAACAGACCTGCATTTGAAAACTGGGCCAAACATCAAACACAGATTTGTTGAGTGAAGCAGAAATATCAGCTCTTTATCCACCTGCTAACCAATGAGGAGTTTCTACATTGATGATCATCTTTCATTGGCTCTGATTCAAATCCTTTCTGTTTTATTCTCAACAAGTTGGAGACATGACAGTTAAATATGACACAATCAGTAATAAACAGACATGTACAGTCAATGCCGTAAGTATTTGGACAGACATCTTTTGTTCTTCGGGCTCTCCTCATATTCACTTTAAAATATAATAATTGATACTACAGCCAATGACTGCAAAGGATTTTACAGTAAATATTAAATCTGATGAGTTTGTTTCACTTCATGTGTATTTGTCCAGTTACTTTTGAACCACTAAAAGGGCTGAATCTCCCACACAGTTCTTTCTATACTGATGTCAACCTGCTCACATTAAAGCTGAGACTTGGCTCTTTAATGTAGGATCCATTATTTTAATTCAGATTCAATGTGATGAAGCTCAGAGCTCAGAGATGATGATAAGGAATTAAAGAAGAGAGGAATTTATTTTCCCTCCTGCTGAATAAAAAGCAGAGTCTTTATATAATGATAATAAATCCAACTATCTATACACTTACAGAGCTTTGTTTAGAGGCTTTGACAACTGGCAGCAGCTTCAGAAGAGCCTCCTCTGAAGCAGAGTATTTCTTCAGGTCAAACACGTCCAGATCTTTTTCTGATGACAGTAAGATGAAGACCAGAGCTGACCATTGAGCAGGAGACAGTTTTTCTGTGGAGAGACGTCCTGAACTCAGGGACTTTTGGATCTGCTCCACTAGAGAACGATCATTCAGTTCATTCAGACAGTGGAACAGGTTGATGCTTTGCTCTGCAGAGGGAGTCTCTTCAATCTTCTTCTTGATGTACTGGACCGTTTCCTGATTGGTCTGTGAGCCACTTCCTGTCTGTGTCAGCAGACCTCGTAGGAGAGTCTGACTGGTCTGCAGTGAAAGACCCAGGAGGAAGCGGAGGAACAAGTCCAGGTGTCCATTTGGACTCTGTAAGACCTTGTCCACAGCCCTCTGATAGAGCTGTGTTGGATCAGGTTTGTATCTGAACAGTTTAGACCAGTTGGAGGTTGATTGTTCTTCTGACAGCAGATTGACTCCAGAGTTGATGAAGGTCAAATGGACATGAAGAGCAGCCAGAAACTCCTGAAGACTCAGATGGACGAAGCAGAACACCTTGTCCTGGTACAGTCCTCTCTCCTCTTTAAAGACCTGTGTGAACACTCCTGAGTACACTGAGGCTGCTCTGATATCGATGCCACACTCTATCAGGTCTGATTCATAGAAGATCAGGTTTCCTTTCTGCAGCTGCTCAAAAGCCAGTTTTCCCAGGGACTCAATCATCTTCCTGGTCTCTGGACTCCAGTGTGGATCTGTCTCAGCTCCTCCATCATACTTAACATTCTTCAGTTTGGACTGAACCACCAGGAAGTGGATGTACACCTCAGTCAGGGTCTTGGGCAGCCCTCCTCCCTCTCTGGTTTTCAACACATCCTCCAGAACTGTAGCAGTGATCCAGCAGAAGACCGGGATGTGGCACATGATGTGGAGGCTTCGTGAAGTCTTGATGTGGGAGATGATCCTTCTGACCTGCTCCTCCTCTCTGAACCTCTTCCTGAAGTACTCCTCCTTCTGTGGGTCAGTGAACCCTCTGACCTCTGTCACCATGTCAACACACTCAGGAGGGATCTGATTGGCTGCTGCAGGTCGTGTGGTTATCCAGAGGCAAGCAGAGGGAAGCAGTTTCCCCCTGATGAGGTTTGTCAGCAGAACATCCACTGAGGTGGACTCTGTAACATCAGTCAGGATCTCAGTGTTGTGGAAGTCCAGAGGAAGTCGACACTCATCCAGACCATCAAAGATGAACAGAACCTGGACCCCTTCAAACCTGCAGAGTCCTGCTTCTTTGGTTTCAGTAAAGAAGTGATGAACAAGTTCCACCAAGCTGAACTTTTTCTCTTTCAGCACATTCAGCTCTCTGAACGTGAATGGAAATGTGAAGTGTATGTCCTGGTTGGCTTTGTCTTCAGCCCAGTCCAGAGTCAACTTCTGTGTTAAGACTGTTTTCCCAATGCCAGCCACTCCCTTTGTCATCACTGTTCTGATTGGTCCATCTCTTCCAGGTGAGGCTTTAAAGATGTCTTCTTGTCTGATGCTTGTTTCTGGTCTGGCTGGTTTCCTGGATGCTGTTTCAATCTGTCTGACCTCATGTTCATCATTGACCTCTCCAGTCCCTCCCTCTGTGATGTAGAGCTCTGTGTAGATCTGATTCAGAAGGGTTGGGTTTCCTGCTTTAGAGATCCCCTCAAACACACACTGGAACTTCTTCTTCAGAGCAGATTTAAGTTTACGTTGACAAACTGGAGCAACATGTCCTGAATGAACAAACAAGAAACATCATCAATGACTGATTCATAAAGAAAACATGACATGTTCATCCCCCTAAAGAACACACATGAACATATTTCCCTCCATGTCTTGAGACGTTAGTAAATGTCCCATTTGTCCATCATGTTTAATCTTTATGTCACATTCTGCTCTGCCCCTCTCCTGCCCTGCTGCTCAGTCACACCCCTCATCATTCCAACTGCTTCCACCTGCTGCTGTCACCTGCTCACCATCTCCAATCAAGCCAGTATATATATACAGCTTCACTCCGCTCACTCATTGCCAGATTGTTTTTGCTCTCATGCCTGACTCTCCAGCACTTATTCCTGGACTGCTTACCTGGTATGGACCCGTCTTGCTTCTGACCTTGCTTCACGTCTCTGCCCCGGTAATCCACTACCCTTCTGACTACGAGTACTGCCTGCCTGTTCTCCATTCCCCATCTGCCTGTGGCTGCTCGGCACTCAGCTTCACCTCTCCGGCTCACCCCCTCTGTCGTCAGCTTCTCCGACTCTGTCTAAGGTCCCGATCCACGCCAAGCCCTCGTTCTAACCACCTTCAAGCAAGGCTTCACCAGCAGTGAGTTTGAGCCAATTCTCTTACCCTGAACTTGTTGAGCCTGTTAAGAACTGTTGGACTGATTTCCTGCTCACGAGTCTCCCATGTTTCCTGTCTTCCCTGTTGGTCCTGTAGTTAACTGCTTGTCTAGCACATGGGAGACACGGGTTCGAATCCCGTTGTACTCATGTGCACTCTTTTGTGTACTTGCTGAATAAAGACTGTTTATACTGATTTGTGCTGCAATTGGGTTCACTCAATACCCGTTACACTTTAGAGAAATCCTCTTACTGCTGTGCAGACAGTCAGCCAGCTCCTCCTGCTTCATTCTCCTCAGGAAGTTCACTGTGATCTTCACAAAAGCCTCTCTGCTGCTCCTCCTCTGCTCTTCATCCTCACCGTCCAACACCTCATCCTCCCTCTGACTCTCTGAGCGTTCTGGGTAATCTGGACTCACACCCTTCTGGATCTTCTTCAGCTCCTTCTTCACAAAATTGACAATGTTCTCCTCCAGCAGCTGGAACAGGAAACTATATGAATGACACAATCAAAGTAAAACCATGGAGCCAAACATCAGATCCATGTTGGACACACTGACAATCCACTGCTCTAAAAAGTGCAGCATGGAGATTATTGTCAACACAACAGATGTCAAAGTAGTTGATGTCCATGTACAGACCATAAATATGGAGTCCAGGTGTGTTTGATGCTGCTGGGCAGACTGAGCACTGGGAACCTCTGAGCTCTCCTGGTCCACTCTGTGGAGGAATCATGAAGAATTAGCTCACATTATGTTTGCAGCATCTGTGAGTGTTTTATGCTTTGTACACAAACAACAGCTGCTTTTATATTCTGTGGTGACTGTCCTGATTAAAGCAAACACTACTGTGCTGTGACATTCTCAATGAGAGGAAACAAGCAATCAGTTCTGTACCTCATGACCTAGAGTCATCACAACAAGTCCACCTTTTAAATGATGAGTTTAAGGACTCACACTGGGTTTGACAGAAGTCTCACCTCTGCTACAGGACACTAACACAAACACTGGAACTGGATAGGTGCTGAGTTACAGGGAGTTTTAGTTCTGATCTGAATGACACATAAGAACATAAGACAGGGGTGTCCAAACTGTTCCACAAAGGGCCGGTGTGGCTGCAGGTTTTTGTTCCAACCAATGAAGAGCACATGGTGTGACCAATCAACTGTCTGAAGACTGAGATCAGTTGATTAAATGAGTCAAGTCTGGGGTGCTGCTGCTTGGTTGGAACAAAAACCTGCAGCCACACCAGCCCTTTGTGGAACAGTTTGGACACCCCTGACATAAGAAGTGCTTTTCTTGAAAAGCGAAACATCAACTTTGCCACTAAAGCCTGTGTTTCAGCCTGATCATGTTCATAGACTGTGTCATTCATGAAGCCTGGAGACAAAACACAATTACTTCATCTTTCATAGAAGACCAGTTATACAGGACAGCTGTCTGATACATTTTAAACTCAGCTGCAGCTCACTTCTTTGCAGCAGAGGGAGGCTGTCCTTTGAAATTAATGGGCTCAACCTTTGACATGTCACTCTTCATGGACACACAGCTGGGCTCAGGTCCATGTTCAGGTCCAGGTCCAGCAGAGTCTGGTGTGTGCTGCTGCTCTGGCCTTCAACACAACACACACAGAGCTTTGAGTGTGAATAATGATGGTGCAGTGATGTGAGTGCTGAGCTCTGACATGGAGAAGAGTCATGGACAGTTAGAGATCCTCATCTCACCTCTGAGCTTTGGTCTGGATCTCATGGTCCCCACACAGACTGCTTTTAGGGGGAGGGGCTCCCTCCTCTCTGTCCTCACACTGATTCATGATGCTGAATTCACATCCACATCAGCTCACACACACTTTCTACCTTCATCTGGAGAGAAAACACAAATCATTCATCTGCACATCAACTGAAATCCTCCTCAGGTTCAGGTTCCTTTATTTGTACCTGTAGGTAGATTTGTTTTGCAGTCAGATGATCAGATGATGACGTCCTTTTGACACATATACACAGAACACAAAGAAATGTTACACAAAACCAACACAGCTGAATATAAACATGATGAGAAAAGTAAAAGTGCTCAAGGCTCCACCAATCAGGATCAAAGAGAGAGAAGGGTCAATACAGAATAACTCTGGTAAAAGATCAAATAATAAAAACCTTTAGTTTATAAGAAGTTGAAAAATAGAAAGAAGTTAAAAACTTAAAGAAAAAAATAATAAAAATAAATTAAAAAGCAGCTTGTTCAACTCTGTGACAGCAGCAGGAACAAAGCTGTTTTTATATCACTGGGTTTTACATCTTGGGACGATAAACCTCCGCCCGGAGGGAAGAAGCTGAAAGTGGCAGTGCAAAGGGTGGAGTCATCATTTAAAATGGAGGTAGCTGTCCTCTGTACCTGTCTGCTGTACAGAGACGCTGGGCTTGGCTGGGACTCACCAAGCAGACGACTAGACCACTTAACTATTTGGTCTGAGGACTTCCTCTGTTTTAAAGTTGTGTGACTGAACCATGACACTAAAGAAAATGATAAAAATGGATTCTATAAAAGAGAGAGAACATGCTCATTATGGTTCAGTCAGTGTGAAAATGTACAAGTTTCCTTAAACAGTTTAAACGTTTCTGAGCCTTTTTACAAACCACTTCACAATTTTCTTCAAAAGTCAATTTGCTGTCAATGATCGTCCCAAGATATTTGTAAGACTGCACATACTCAATGGTCTGACCTTTAATTAAAGTGACTTGGTGCCTGTGGGGTTTCCTCCTAAAATCAATGAGCATATCTTTGGTTGTTGTAGCATTTAGCTGCAGGTAGGATTCCTCACACCACTGAACTAAATCATCAATGACTGGTCCATGGCTGCTCTCACCGTCCTGGAGGAGACTAACAATAACTGAGTCATCAGCACTTTATGATGCTTCTGCTGTCATGTCTGCTCTGACACGTTTGTGTATAAAATGAACAATAGTGGTGACAACACACACCCTTGAGGAGAAACAGAGGAAGAACACCTTTGGTCAGACAATGTACTGTTGACCCTCACTCTCTGTGTCCTGTTGGTTAAAACATCCAGAATCCAACCCACCAGATTATTATTTAAATCAAACTGTTGTAGGAGCCTTTCAATTCAAATGTGAGGTTGGATTGTATTAAAAGCAGAAGACAAGTCCACAAATAAAAGCCTGGTGTGTGTCCCATTAAAATCCAGATGTTTAAAAAGCATGTTGAGCAGAGTCACTGTAGCATCCTCCACTCCTCTGTGAGGCCTGTATGCAAACTGCAGAGGATCCAGTGCATGTTCAGTTTGCTTCAGGACCTCAGATCTGACCAGTTTCTCTAAAGTTTTCATTCAAATTGAAGTCAGAGCGACTGCTCTAACATCATTCAGTGTTTTGGGACAGAAACCACAGCATCTTTCCAGAGAATAGAATAGAATAGAATAGAGTTTTATTTGCCATTTGCACAGATACACTGCAGTACATGTGCATTGGAATTCTTGTGCATCCCTCCCCAGAGTCAAGCTTAAGGTTTAAATAATACAATAAAATAAGAAATAAAATAAAATAACCAAGAAATAATACAAAAGAAGAGCGAGATAGTGCACTTAGGGACATGTTAACAATTCAGAGCATTATCCAGCTCTGTGTCCGAGTTCCAACCATCTAAAAAGACACGAGTACTGAGCTCTGTGCTCTGAAGGCCTGCAGTAGTTTTCATGCTTGCCCAGGCTGAACCAAGTTTGTTTGCTGCCATCTTGTTTTCCAGTTCTGATTTGTAATCCTGCTTTGACTGATTTGGTAAATCATGGTTTGTTGGGAAATATTTGAACACGCTTACAGGGAATGATCATATCCCTGCAAAAGACCATGTATGAGCATGTTATGTCTCCCTCTTTGCAACAGTTTTATATGTGGGCAGCAAATGCACACAGTTGTGATCAGAGGAGCCAAAAGGAGGGAGAGGAAGAGATTTATAGGCCCCCCGTAGAAAATGACTTGGTGCAGGTGATTATTCCACACAAAACAACTGAGACTCAGTTCATTTCTCCTCAATATTATTCCAGGGGCCCTTTTAGTTGGGGCCCCTGGCACTTTCCTGCCTTTTCTAATAGTAAATTCTGAACTATATGAAGCAGCAACAACAAACCAAACCAAACAGCAGAGACACAGATAGACATCAATAAAAACAGCAAATATGTCCTGACAGACAGTTTTTCTGTTTGTACTGTGACCAGCCACAGAGATATAATCACCTATCAGAGCTGCTGAGATGCTTTATTGTGAGAGTATTTATGGATTTGGGTCTTTATCATCTAATTCATCAGGTAGAGTTTGTCCTGATAGGACCAGGAGGCCTCTGACTCTGTGGATGGAGTGTTAACTGTCTCTCTGAAAATCACATAGAACCTGAAAAACCCTTTCAGCCCCTCTGAGCTCAGTCCCGTAGAGTTCATCTAATGACGAGAGGGAGGAAGTCAGAGCTGTTCTCCAGCCGCTGTCCGGCCGAGCTCAGACCGCATTTAGCGGCTCAGACTGCGGGAGAGCAGCGGCTCAGGTCCGCCTCCTCCACAGGCTGATTCAGGCAGGAAAAGCTGCCTTCAGTCAGCAGTAAGTGGAGCCACAGACTAACAAAGGCTCCGTGTTCAGCTACTGACCATCAGCTCACTCTGCTTCTACTCTGACTCCACCGCTTCTACTGCAAATATCCACACAACATGGAGGATAATAACGGCTCTCCTCCTGCATCATCCCGACTTTACAGTGACAAAGAGTCTGATCAACTAAACAGCACAACGCGGTATTAAAAAACACACACACAATAAAACACTAAAAACTCGATGATCAGATAATTCAGGTAACTACAGGAAGTGTTGACGAGTAAAACATTAAAAGTGACATTTACCTTCAGACAGAGAAAATCATCTGCGCCACAAACGTCAGTGAAAGTGAAAGTACTTTCAGCAACCGTGGGATACAGTGATGGGAATTCCGCAGGGGCGTAACAAGCTTTTCAAACGTGTGGGGGATGTGTCCAGCTGTGGCACTACTGGGACCCTTTTAAGAGAACTGGAGCTGCAGCTGAGCCGACTCTTTCCTCTCCAAGTTTTTTTTTTTTTTTTTTTTTTTTTTTGCTGCTTAAATAAATTTATTACTATAATAATGTAAAATTAGGTGTAAAATGAATTACTAATGTACAAAACATACATTATATCAAAAGTTTATAATTTATATGGCTTATTATACTCAACATGGAACAGAGTGCTCCAAAAAATACATTTTAAGTACAAAAACAAATCCCCATCTTCTGGCATCTCCAGCTCTCAGGCAGGAGTCGGCTCAGATCATTCACTTCAAAGATTCTGCTCTAAGAGCCGTTTCATTCGACCAACACATCACTACTTCCTAACACTCACCTTCTTGAGAGTGCTGTCTCATGTCTCTTGTCTGCTGATGTCAAAGTAGATGAGGACTGCATCAGTGTCCGTGTAGGACAGAGGACACACGCTGTCATAGTTCCTTCAATTAACCCTTGTGTGGTGTTTATATTTTTGTTACTCAGCCAGTGTGTGTTCCAAACACTACTTTACCACCAACCTTAGAAGATTCACTGGATTGTTTCATACAGTGTATTTGAAATTTAGCCAATAAAATGACAGCATTAGAGTTACACTTAGTCAGTGCTGCTGATGGCTGAAGGCTGGAGATGAAATTTATTTTGTTGAGGCCATACTGGACAGTGTCCAGCAGGAGGTCAGTGCTCTAAATGTATAGACGAGTGTTGGTTTTCACCTGCCTCCTGTCTTTGTGTTGGTTAGAAGCATTTTATCCTGGCTCAGTGGTCACCACACACTGTCCCACTCTGCTGCAGCAGTCTAAAGGGTGTAGCTGATCCAGTCTGACCTTCCCTCTAAATTGCATCTTAGTAAAGAGATGTAGAAAGTTTCAACTCTTTTTAGTATTTAGATACGCTTCTACTCTCTTAAGTGTGTAAGATAAGTTTAACTGTTTGTAGTATTTAGATAAGTTTGAACTCTCAATAGTATTTAATAGCACTTTCTTTAAAAAACTCCTTCCTTCAAACTTTCATTTTCTTCTACACTTTCCTAAAAAAAAAAGTATATATGTTTATTGCATGTTAGTACATAGATGTAGTAGTAAGTTTTGACTTTTTACTCTTTTTACTATTTAGATAAGTTTCTAGTCTGTTTTGTGTGTAAGATACATTTTAACTCTTAATTGTATTTAATAACGCTTAATAAAAAAAAGTCATGGGAAGTTTTCACCCTGACACTTTTTCCAACTCCTTCCTTCAACCTTTTTCTTCTACAGTTAAAAAAAAAAGGAAAAAACAAATTAGCCTTACTATGTATATAGGTTTAGTGCATCTTAGTACATATGTCCCAAAGTATTTAGCAAAGTATTTCAACCATTTAAAACATTTCTAAATGTAATAATTCTGTCGATTGGGACCAAATTGGCATAACTTCCATGACAGAGGTAAAAGGCTTTAGGAGGGTCTACAGACAATATTCCATCCCAACATGTTCTTCCCACAGTTCATATGTCAGTATAATGACAGAACATACACAACAGAAAATACCAATCAAAAGAACAATGCTATTTTTTTGGATGATTTTTTAGTTTTTTCTGACCTAATTTTTAGTTTATCTAAAGAATGTTTTGTTTGATAAATTTCCCATTTTCCTTTAAATTAATGTTTAAAACTACATTTAAATATATGCATTAGACATGTATTGTCTAACAACATGCATTGTGTAATGTGAGAGCATGTCACAGTGACTCCAGCCACTAGAGGTCAGGAGTGCACCATTTTAAAGTGCTCTGATTATGTCAGTTTCTGAGTCTCACAGTCTGCATTAATGTGAGTGATTTACAACCCAAACTTTCACATCTCCTGAGCTCTGGAGCCTGAAACCAGTGGAACACACATTCATTTAGCTGTCAGATGAATAAACTATGCAACATGTATGAATATTACAATGAACATTTCAATATGAAGAGTAGGAAGAATAAGTTTGGATGGAACATTGTCAGAGGGTTTGGGTTAGGGTGGGGTAGACCCTCCTAAAGACCCGTTATATTATAAAGTGTTCAGAGGTGAACATGTTAGAATACAACTCAATTCATTCATTCATCAGTAGGAGTAGTAGTAGCTTTATTTGTAGCAGCTTTAATAATACTTTGGTAGTTGTGTCAGAAACAGCAATGCTAAATATTAAACAGGATCTACAAAACATTAATAATCTAAATAAATCATCTATTAAATACCTTAAAAACCTGCAACAGTTATAAAGAGTTTGATTTTTAACAGTAGCAGCTGCTGTGTCAGATGTGATCAAATTATTAACACCTCATAAATGGAGAAGTAGTTGTACTTTATGTGTTTAGTTAATTTCATTTGACTAAATCCTTTTATCAGCCAAAATAATAAAGTTTTTTTTTCTAAAATGTAAAATGTATTAACAGTCTTACAGAGGTGGCATTGTTTGGCTTCTTTTTCTACATTGAGTCCATATTTTTATCTCTTTCTGTGGTGAACTTGTCATAATGAGCTGTAAGAGGCTCTGTAGACATTGTTCCATTGAAATCCTTTTTCTGCTGTAGTGAACACATCACTGACTTGAGAAGATGTGAAAAGTATTATCTAAATAAAGAGCTTCAGCAGAGTCTAGTGGAAATATTCACTTCTGTTTTTTCATCCATCACTGTGCTCACTTTTTCTCTGAAGTTTCCACAGACAGTTGAACCTGTTCAGCTCGTTGGAGTCTTATCTTCACCTAAACAGGGAGACTCAACTATTCTGAGCATCTAAACCTCGTAGACGGTCGGTCAGATTATCTATCACACACTCAGAGGAAAGATCCAGTGAAGCTGTTTAATTCTCTCTTGTCTCTCTTCTCAGATACACCATCACACACACACCAGCCTGATTCAGCATCACATGGATGTGGGGGATGCTCAGTATATTAACCACGTTCCTACTGGCTGCTGGTAGGAAAGAGTCAACAGATGGAAGAGTAGAGAGACTTCATGTTAGAACATGGGATAGCTGAACCAGTGCTCTGCTGCGTCTGTCCATATCTGATGGTAGATAAGGCTGATGGTCAGATAGATCTATAGATAGACAGACGTCAGCTGGCTGCAGTGTCATATACTAATAACCTCTTCATTCGTTTTTGTTTCCAGGTACAGAAAGGTCCCATTTTATTCTTTTGTATCTTGAACAGGTGAGGAATCCCCTGAAGATGAGTTCATGCAGCTCCCACGCTGTCTGTGAGAAGCAGTGTTGGAGCTGGCCTGAGGATGAATGAATGAATGAACACGCTCAGCTCTCAGACTGCTTCTCACAGACAGAGTGGCAGCTCCTCAAACACCAGGACCTGGCTGAACACACAGAAGCTGTACTGAACTACATCAGGTTCTGTGTGGAACATGTGATAACAAAAAGACTCATCCAGGACTTCTCCAATCAGAAAGCCTGGATAAACAGTCACATCCGGTCACTCCTCAGAGTCCCCGACTCCGCCTTCAGGTCAGGCGATAGGCCATGGTACAGCGCTGCTAGAGCTGACCTGAAGAAGGGGATTGATGCACCACACCTTACTCTTTTACTCTTCATTCTCTAAGTCTTTTTCTTCCAAGTATTCAAGTCTTTTGCTGAGAAGAAATTCACAAAGTCAATCAAATACAGGAGATCAGAGAAGTTGAATCCAGAAAGCTTTATTCCTCAAAAACAGAATTCAAAAGTGTGAGTTTCTCCAGCAGAAAAAACTGATGTTTACCATCTGTGCATCACTTTTTATATTGTAAATTGTAGGTCTGTTTCAGACCAAGGGGCATGTCTGACCTTGCCCCTTTTTCCATTTCATTCAGAGTGTAATAGTATCTGTGACTTTACTGTAAACATTACATACAAACATTACGGTACATAACTTCATGCACCACTCAAGAAAGCCTTTGTTGCTTTGAATATCATAGAAGTTCCTGAAAGAAAAAAAGAACAAATACTGTTTGTTGCTTATATGCAAAAGAGAGAGTTAAACCTACATATCATTTTTGGAGTATGGGTCTGTCAAAGATGGGAAAAGTGAAACAATCCCAATGGCATGGAACTCTTTTGTTGCTTTACTAACAGCTCTCCTGCAAGCGAGATTTTTTTTTATGTACATATTTTTTTATTAAAGAATATAGGATTAAGTAGAAGCCTCTTATCCTTCTTTTCCATGCATGTGAGCGACAATAATATTAACCAGTAACCGTGTGGTGGAATATTTCAAACTTCCAGTCTCTTCATACTCTTTAATCACAGTCATCTCTGCTGGTTTTGAAGTAAGAATTTGCTCCAATTTCTAAAAAAGAAAACATTAGAAACATATTTACAACTACACTTAGATCTATGTTGTAAGCAAATACATTTATCTAATACCTGTACATATTACTTGTGTTTTTTAAGAATTATGTCTAATGAATAATGATTAAAATCTAGTTGTATACAAGTTGCAAGCACACTGTCCATCAAAGGCTGGCATCCAGAATCACTTGTGTCTCTGCTTAAAGTGCTTGAGACTGACAGTGTATCTGTCAGACTTGGAGAGGAGGAGCCTTCACACCTTTGCTGCAGGACACTTAGATCTGAAGATCACACACACACAAGTATAAGGCAAATAAAATCTAAAGTCCAGCACATTAAAACTATATCACATACCTGGCTGGATATTACCTGTCTCAAGACAAAACATTACCATTACCTATAACTCTGCTTACCACAAGTAGTGAGGGTCACATATTCTGTCAGGTCTGAACGATCAGCCAGGTTCATAGATGCTTCAGTAGATGGGAGGTCTGAAATGCAGACAACACATACAGCTTAATATGAACTGATTAAATACTGTACTTTGGAATTCTTATCATCCACTTCTCACAATCACATATTTTTGTCTGTGTCAAGATACAAATCTCTCAAAATATAAGTGCAGCAAAATAGGAATTTTTAAATGTCCTACCATCATCACTGTAGATGAAGAAACACAGATCTTTGAAACATCCTCATCCACCTCTGCTCCCTGTTGACCTGCGGTTGCATTGTTGGATGTTATTTCCAAAACAGTATTAATTACCTTCAAGATGCGCGTCGTCATTAATTTGTGAAGCTTATCAAACAGTTTGTCATTACCGTCATACAGACACATCACACGCCACAGACAGTATGGCCGACATTAACGTTTGAGTGAAAGCTAACAGCTCCACAATGGCAGCTAAGGACAGTTAGCTAACTAATGCTGCGGGAGCTACTTGCTCTAAATAATGGAGTAAAAGCAATGGGGTTACGTTCAACATCAAGTTCGCAGTCATTAGCGGTACTATGTAAGTAGATAAAGTGAGAACAATGACAAAATATCACGCATTTAAAGTACTTTCTGATAAAAATCATGCTCTTACCAGCCTTGTGACGACGTTCATTGTGCTGCTCATGCCGCGATAAAATGCGTCGTGAACTCCAGGGACAGAGTTAAAACCAGATCCTGAACACCAGGGAATAAACTCCAAAATTCAACTCGGCCTGGGTGTACACCTTAACACACACTGTAGTCAGAGTTATAAAATAAACTCCAGAAATGTAACTCTTTCACACTTTTTTGTCTGACTCCAGATTTTAGTACTTTGTGAATTTGCTGTGTGTTAGTACATGTAGTTGTGTACAGTTCAGCTGCTGCTGTCCTTGGTGCTGAATTCACCAACCCAGCTGAATGGTCCTGAGTGCTTATTGTTGTAATTCATTTGGTATTTTTGAGAAGATTGAATATCATTAGTATGGGTTATGTTTTGGTTAATGTTAGGCTTTCAGTTATGATGTGTCCTCATAACTATATTAAGACAACAATGTGTGTGTGTGTGTGTGTGTGTGATGTCACAGGCTGCAGTAAGTGGACACACAGCCAGAGACAAGTTCAGAAGTCAAACAGGAGCAGAGACAGTTGGACTGGACAGCTCATGATTTAGGAAGAAAGAAGCACTCAGATATTTCTGCACAATTATTGACAAGGAAGGGAGGAGCTACTGCTGTTACAAGGACAAGAGGAAACTACAGGAAAGTCCAGATCAGCTCCAAGGTTTTCAGTCAGTGAAACCTTTTTAGTTGATGTCAGTGTTTCAGTTCAGTGGGATGTTTCTTAAATTGACATGATGTCTAATCACACAAGAACTTCAGCCCAAAGGTTTCAGTACATGTTCAGTTTATTTATGCTGATTGTATCTGTGAGATTTTCATATTGTCAACGTAGGTTTCCATTTTTGCTTCAAAGCATTATGGTTTGTGTTAAAGGAAAGGTGCCTATTTTCATTTTTTTCTTTTAAACTTCAAATGTTCAAAAACATTCACATGCTTTTATGTAAATTGAAATCATTTGTGGTTGTTGCTTTGGATCCTCTTAAATGATGGAGCATAAAATCCACAGTCCATGTCCTGTGTAAAAGGAACTTCCAAAGTTCAAAAGAAGCAAACATGAGGCTTCAGCAGTCTGACTTATATAGTTGAAACAGGCGTCCTCCAAGTCTTTTTATCATTTATGTTGGAGATTAACGACCAGTGCTTTGTATGTGGAACAGTAGTTTTCCTGCAGCCACAGATCCAGACTCTGCAGTTAGTAACATACATTAATGGGATATGAATGTGTACAGATGGAGAGGGAGAGGAGGAGAGAGGAAATCAGTGCATCATGTGAAGTCTTCCAGCAGTGTAGACCTATAGCAGCATAACTAGTGGCTCATTCAGGAAAGCCTTACTCAGCTCTGACTATAAGGTTCATGAAAAGGGAAAGTTTGAAGCCTCCTCTTAAACATGGAGAGGGCGTCTGCCTCCAAGACCCAAACTAGTAGATGGTTCCACAGTAGAGGAGCCTGATATCTGAGGGCTCTGCCTCCCATTCTCTCTATTGGAGACTTTAGGAACCACAAGTAAACCTGCATTCTGGGAACACAATGTTCCAGGGTAGTAGGGGATGGCTGCACTGCTGCTGTGACTCGGCTTGGTAACACAGCCGGCCATTGCCAACTCTTAACATTCTCCTCTCCTTAGCTGTGTCTTCAGTAGCTAAACTTGTGTATCTATGCTGAAGATTAGAGAGAAAGCTCTGTTCTAAAACGTCTCTCTGTTTTCAGCTCTCAGGACTTTTGCAGCTTCTACCTCAGTCTCTACAGTTTGAACTTTAGTCTCACTCCTGTGCTCTTGTTTGTACTTTGGGATATCAGCCTTATGTCACTGTTTACTGATCAGTTACAGCCATATCAGAGCTGTGTTATGTTACTGATAATGCAAACCAAACTTTTCCTGCTTAGCTGGGAAAAAGTTGTAGGAATATTGATTGTAGTTATCAGTGAGTTGGCAGTGCTTTAGTAGAAGCTCAGATCAACAACTTCATTTGCTGTGCAGTAAAGTGGAAAAAGACTTTTTTCACTGTTCCAGCACAGTTTGAGTGTTAGTGACCATTCATATCATGACTTTATGTGCTTACAACCAACACAATGGAAAATCCTATTTGAATGGGTTTGTATTACACTTTTGTGTTTTACTTTTCCAGGTCCTTCAACTTCACATTTTAATATGAGGACTTCAAAAATCACAATGTTTAATTCAAAGAACAGTGAAATATCACATTCAGTGTGCAGCTCACACTGTTGGTGGTTGGCGTCTTCAGACTCTCTGAAAGCTGACATACAGTATTAGTTGAAGAAGGTAGTATTTTTATTTTGGATGAAACACATCCAGGTGTATCACTGTCCCTGTATAATGCGCTGACTTCACAGTATACCATGGACCTTCTGCACCCCCACACCATGAGCTGATCTCTTAGGTCAGGACTTTCTAAATGTACCTCGGACATGTTTTAAGACTCAGGAAGATTGTGCTTTCCAGTTTGCAGCCTCTAAACTTTGGAATAATCTCCCAGTAAGTCTGAGGTGTGTGGACTCTGTGGACTCTTTCACAAAGCAGATACAAATCCATCTGTTCAGACAGGTTTTTAGGTAACGTAGTATTTTATGTTCACACTTGTGTTCTATATCTGCTCCTCTCTTGTATCTGAGGAAGCTGAGGTCGTTCAACGTGTGCAGCAAGATGCTGGAAATCTTTTACCAGTCTGTTGTGGCCAGTACTCTGTTCTCCTCTGTGGTCTGCTGGGGGGGCAGCATCTCAGCCAATGACACCAACAGACTGAACAAACTGATCAGGAAGGCTGGCTCTGTCATTGGCTGCAAACAGGACTCTTTTGAAGCAGTGATGGAGAGGAGGACTCTGAACAAACTGTTATCCATCATGGATAACCCTGACCACCCTCTCCATCCTGTACTGGACGGACAGCGGAGCGCCTTCTCCAAAAGGCTCAGACAGCTTCGCTGTCATAGGAACCGCTACAGGAAATCATTCCTGCCACATGCTATAGGACTGTATAACTCATCACCCCTGTGCCAGAGATAACCTGTGTTATTGCTGTTATGATGATTATGCACTCATCACCCCTGTGCCAGAGATAACCTGTGTTATTGCTGTTATGATGATTATGCACCTTAACCTTGTTTACAACTGTATTTCATCCTGCACTCTTATTCATTTTTATTCTTGCACATTCATATTACTGTCCTACAGTTTTACAGTCTTAATAGTTTTCATAGTTATTTATAACAATTTTTTATCTTGCACTCCTATTCATCTTATTTTGCACATTCATATTACTGTTCTATAGTTTTTACAGTTCTTATAGTTCCATAGCTGTTTATAAGAATATTTCATTCTGCACTCTTATTCCTCTCATATTGCACAGTCATATTACAGTGGTATAGTTTTTATTGTTTCATTGTTGTTTATATACTTATTCATCCTGCACTCTTATTCTTCTTATATTTGCACATCCATACTACTCGACTGTTTTGGTGCACTGACTTGCTACTATGCACATTCTGGAGAATTCATTGTACTACTTTGTACATTTGTACTCTGGTTTCACAAACTTAACTTATTGTTACCGCTGACTGTTACTTATACTTAGCTTTATTTAGCTTTTTTACTGCAGATTTATGTAGGGCAAATCTCCTTATTTTTTGTACTTGTGACCATTGTACTATTGTGTTTATTACCTGTACACGGCTGCTATAACAGTTGAATTTCCCAGTTTGGGATCAATAAAGTATTTTTATCTTATCTTATCTTATCTTATTTCATCTTTTTTCTAATTGTTTTATTTATTTGTTTCTCTCTCTTTGACTGAAGCAGTGTGTGACTAGATTACAGCCTTTATGGAGGCAGAGTGATGAGTCTGGGAGCCTGTGGTTTGGCTGCAGCTCATGTGATTGTGTTTTAACTGAAGATATTATCAGAAAATGAGTTAACATCCACATCAGTTTAACAGCAGAAGCTGTGAAAGAAGTCTCTTATCAAGCTCACACTGTAAAGTGGGTTAAAACACTCACACAACATTAATCCTGATGAATTTTCTACATTTAAAAGTCACTTTTTGCCTTCAGTTGTTTGATGGCAAATCTGTGTTTGACTAAATCCTTTCAGCAATGTTCTTCCTCAGCTGAGAGATTGGAGGTGTGGACAGTAACTTGTTTGTGTCTCTTGATGAAAACACACATTTGATGTGTGGAATGAAGGTTTTCCTCCAACAGAATGGATTTATTGTAGTGGACAAAGAGGAGGGTCAGTTCAGTTCTCTGTCACAGTTCAGCAGGTTTAACAGCTCCCTCCTTTCTGTCACCTCTCAGCTGGAAGAGTCTCTGTTTGTCTGCTGGAGAAAGCAGTGCAGTGGATTAGACTGTGCTGTGCAGCAGAGTGTGTTTCTGTGACAGACTGTTGTAGTAAAGACTGAGTTCTCTTGTTTTCATTGTCACACTGAAATATTTCTTCAGGATGTTGTAATCTCTGGTTATTAGTCAGTCACTTAGTTTTAGCCAGTTTATCACTCTTCAGTTTAATCAACACTGAGCTTTATCCACCTGCACACATCAAACATTATCATTAACAGGAGTATTAACACTACTGTGAACTGACAACATGGCAGAAGAAGTGGTGTTAATACACTGCAGGCTGAGGGTGTGGCTGATGAGGTGATTGCAGACAGGTGAGCAGGAGCTCTGGAGGGAAACCCAAAGTAAGTCAGCCACACCCAGGCCTACACACACACACACAGACAAGAACACAGACAAACAGAGGACAAACAAGAAACACTAGGGAGGTTCTCCCAGAAACACGAGGAAGGAGGGAGAGACTGTCAGCTCCTAACATGACTTTGTACCACGCTCTCCACTAAAAGATGGTGAAGAGAGAAGTTTCTGTGCTGTATTTTTTCATCCTATTGTTAAGTGACGAAGGCAGATAAATTTCAAATAGATAATTAACCAAATGTGAATCAGGCCCATTTTCACTCTATACTGACTGATTAACAAAATGGTGATTTTATCTATTTAAAATTAAATCTACAACAGTGAAGTCTGCAAAAACTGAAGGAGTCTGAATACTTCCTGTAGCCACTGTATGTAACTCGCCTTAAGAGCAGTGTTTCATCTGCTGCTTCCTCTTCACATCCCACTGGCTGAAGCTCACAGCTGTTTAATGTCAGTGTAACTGAATCACTTCATTTAACAAGTGGAGAGTTTGTCAGGCAGCTACACTGAACCAGACATAAAGTCTAGTTTACTGAGCCCTGTTCATGGCCAGAAATCTGATTTCAGGCTTCATGACAAATCTGTGTCACACTTCTTAAAATCCTCCCCTGAGTCCATGAGATATCAGTATAATGTGAATTTAGGTGAAGCACACACACACACACACACACACACACACACAAATACACACATTTTGAGTCACAGAACAAATTTCTAAGTATGTGTGATGTGTTTCTTTGGTGAATTACCATAGAAATAACTGCCACTGCTTATCAAGCTTTATTTAAGAGGCCAGAAAAGAGAGAGAAGGAGTGTGTGAGAGAGAACAACTCGCTTACTTTGGAAAGTGTCACTAAAATCTACAGTTTCTTATTTAAATGGATTAATACTTTTCTTCTTCTTTTTTTCTGTTAAAGGTTTATGTCATTGTGTAGCTGTTGATTTAAAGTGCAGGTGTTTCATCTGCTTGGAAATTAAATTCCCTTTGATTCAATGTTGTACAACAACATAACATTGAATCAAAGGGAATTTATTTTATTTTCTTTTGACACTCGCAAACAGAAAAAAGTCAATTTAATGACAAAGTTAAACAGATCTCAATAATGTGATCTGAATTCATTATTAATATAAAACACAAAACACTCAGGACACATCTAAATCATCAGTGGTGAAGCCAGCTGGTTTGAAAGTCCCATAATTAGATAAATGGAGATCACCTGTGTGCAGCCAAGGGCTTTCAGGTGATTGTAGTATAAATACACCTGCATCTGGAGGATCCAGCTTTTGGTGAGTGAGCAGAGAAACTGTCCACCATGAAGACAGAACAACACTGAGTGTCTCTGAGAAAATGGGATTGAAAAGCAGAAATCAGTGGCTGGATACAAGAGAATTTCCAAGTCACTGAACTTCTCTTGAAGAACAGTTAAACCAATCACTATGAAATGGAAGGAGTGTAACATGGTGAATGATGTATGTCTGTCTAGAGCAGGATGTTCTAAAAAACTGACATGTCAGAGAAGAAAACACGAGCAGCTCCAAACAGTTTCACACCATGTTTGTACTTTCACACTCTGATATTAGCTTTGGTTTTTCTCTCTCTGTCTCGTCCTTTTAACAACCTCCTGCAGCAGGAGTCACATTGAACCTGTCACATCTGATGACTCTTCACTTGTTCATAGAAACCAGAAAATAATGAAGGTAATGTGGTTCAGTGCTGAGCCTGATAAACTAAAAGGGTTGCATTTGATAATAAAGCAGTTCAATATCATTTGGAGGTTAAAGCATCAGAGGTTGAATGAGGTTTGGCACAAAAAAAAAAATCTGAATCTCTCCTGACTGACAGCAGCAGGTCTGACATATGGAGGAGAGATGATCTCAGGCAGAGGTTTTATTGATAAGGGAGATAAAAATGTGCACAGATGCATTAACCAGAGAATCTCACAGTCTCCTCTGTGTATCATATTCATCTATGGTGTCATGTACTTCAGGAAATGATTTAGTGTTTCAGAGAGTTGTTCCTTTGGAAACATGGAGTCAAGAACATCAGTTCTGAATCTGACCCTCTGAAGTACAGAGATAAATCTCTGTCAAGTGGATTTAACCAAGCCTTCAAGCCTTTGTCCTCAGGATGCTGACCACTGTCATTATCTCCTTTCTGTTCTGGCTTTCTTACTTTATTCTTTCCTAAAATAAAATCCCGACCATCCAAAAACTATGAAAGTATAGTAAAGCTGATTCCAACAAAGCTCTTTAGATTCAAAAAGATCATCATTCCTGAAAAGATTTACAATATACTTCACACAACTATAAATGTTTGAACCATATATTATCAATTTCTTATGAGATTTATATTGTCAGTAAAGACTTGTTTAATATACATTCATGACCCACAGCCAGCAAAGGCAGACACCTCATGTGTTTTATTCATCTAATAATGTGCTGTAATTGGTCATCGTGGTCTTGGTTTTTTTGAATGTCGCCTTACAACTGATATTTTTGTACCTTATGTGTTAATATTGGGAAAAAAAAAAAAGCTGAATCAGCCCTTTGTTTTCCAGTGGAAGAGAACATTTTCTCCCTGAACACATTTGTTTGAGGCTGAGAGATTTCTTGACCTGCAGCTGAGTATCCTGCCCCTTGTGTTTATATTATATTGAGTGTCACGACTGAGCAAAGACAGAAGCCAAAAGCACGACTCTAGGGAGCAGAATCAAAAATAAAGTCTTTATTAAACAAAGTAGCAAATAATAATCACCCAAACAGGGAAAACGCAAGGAAATAAAATACCAAAAGAAGAACATAAAATCACTCTTACGAGGAAAAACAACAAACTCAAACAAAGACAGGGCAGCAAGGCAAAGATCAAATAAACAAAGAACACAAAACCTGACAAGAGCACTGACGAGAATAACACACCGGTTCACTTGACGAGAGACAAGACGAACTGGCACAGAACAAAGGGAAACACAGACAATATATAGACACAGGGTAATGGGAAACAGGTGGAAACTAGTGATGGGTAGATGAGGCGTCATGAAGCGTTTCAACACATTGCAACACTATTGATCCTGTGTCAATACTATGTCACTGAATACTGACACCTGCTGGACCTTAAAAATCCCTAGAGGCAACCTAGTTGACAGACTCAACTGACACTGATTTGATGAGCTAGTATATACAATAATGTGAACTTGTATCATAATGTGAAAATCTAAGTGAACGTGTTGTGAATGAGGACGCTTGTGGACTGGGACTGTAATTTCAAATTTTTATAAAAAAAAATAAGTTTTTCCAATGTTTTGAAATTGAGTCTGTTATGCTTTTTTGATACAACTTCTCCAGCTGCAGAAAACACCCGCTCACACGGCACAGATGAGGCTGGAGTGCAGAGAAATTGTAAGGAAAGCCGGAAGACATTTGGATAGATTGTCTTTTGGTTGTCCCAGTATCTCATAGGATCCTGGGACCTGGCAATATCACCCCTCTACCAGGTATCTCTGCACCTCCTGGATGGCGTCAGCTGTGGCACCTTTGGTTTGCCTGCCCACTTCGATGCTGAGATGTTGCCAAAGGTTATCTAAAAAAAACAACAAATTGGCATTTTAGTACATGATTTCCAAACAACAACAAGCAAATAATGCTGAATAACATGCCTGAAGTGGTTGCAGACAGCTGTTGTAAAGACGTCCCGGCTGGGGCTTATTTGTGCGTCCGATTACAGATGCACATTCTGACCGCAGTCTACTGATGGCCTCATTTCACTTGGAGGAACTGAGGAACCCAAGTGATTTAAATCTGGGGTCTTGAAGTGTTGCTAGGGTCAACAAACTTAATGACTCCAGATTGGAAGCAGTGTCTGTGACTCGATGCTTCAGGTGTTCATGTAGGTGTATGGCTGCCTGTGTGTGCAAGGTTTACGCTCTAGTGCAAAAGCATTTTCATCATTGGGATGACCTTTGACCCTGACACTCGCCTCTCTTCGGACAACTCCACTGTAGCTTGATGGAAATGAGCAAGCACATGAAGTGTTTCTCTTATGATGGTATACTCATCAGCTGTAAGTGGAGTCAAACCTGTTTTTAGAGAGGCCAGAGATACCCACACTGGTTCCCTCTCATCATGTAGCCTTGACAGCATTTCATATGTGCTGTTCCAGTGTGTTGGCACCTCATTGATAAGTTTTAGGGTTGGTCATCCCAAAATAGGACAGGTAGAATTAGATGAGATTAACTCAGCTACTCTAAATTTTCCTTACTCACCTGTAGGGCTGAACGATTTTAGGAAAAGATCTAATTGCGATTTTTCTGGCAGATATTACGATTTTGATTTGATTCACTATTTTCTTCAAATCAAGCTTCAGTGCAATATTCACAGTGTACAGTAACATTTACAAACATGACAAAAAATGACATCATACAATTAAAACATTAAATGCCATTACTCGAATGCACTCTAATGAACTAAAAGAGCACCTTTGACTGTCTTAACTTAAAGTAGTGCAAAAAAATCCTTGTGTTAAGTTAAATATATCATTTTAAGAAAAACAAAATTCAACCATTACCAAATGATCTTGCCCAACAGCCTTACACTCACGTAGGTATAGGTCAAGGTCAGTCTTTTATGGCTCAAGGGAGCTAGCTAATCAACATCTATAGCAGCAGTTAAAGTACTTTATTCAACCCTATATTAAGAAACCTGGACTATCTTTTTACAGTCAGTAAAATTGAAAAGTGATGGTAATGAAATAAGACTCTTACTAAAATAAAATTACCCTGTTTCTTCCCTTCTGAAAAATGTCAGACATTAAAATAGGTGAGTCATTCATTTATAGCTCAGCAGCACCCAAATCTTGCACGTTAATTCTGACCCCAGCTTGACAGACACTCTCTCAGTCCCGGGGCAATATTCTGTCCAGTGTGGTCAGTGGGAAAGTATGCTGTCTGCAGGCAGCGACTTTTCAACTCAGAGTTGTCATTTACGAAATGCACAGTCAAACTAAGATATGGCTCGGTCGTTCTGCTTGACCACATATCAGTAGTTGTGGTATAATTCTCCACATTTTTCAGCTCTGTTAGCACTTTTTCTTTACACTCCACGTACAGCTGTGGGATGGCAACCTGGCTGAAGTAGGTGTGGAGGGACTTTTTCATCATGCGCTCGTCATGCAAAAGCCTGTGGTGATTTTTTAAGTGCCAGTATAAATTGGTTGTGTTTACGCTAGATGTTGCAACTTTAGTGCGATAGGTTTTGCACAGTATCTGTTTCTGGTGCACGTCTGCAGCCTCAAACCCGAAATACTCCCAAATGGCCGACGTGCTGTTTTTCTTTGGGATTAAATCCTGTAACTCCGCTTCTGGTCCATTTCAGAAATTAAGGAGCAGGTTGTACTGATTGGCATGACCTGTGGAGGAGCAGCATGCTGCTTCTGATTGGTGAGCTTGGCAGGTAAGGAGACAGCTTGTATGTGTAAAATAGCAGATCCTGGGTCAGACAGGAGCACTGCAAAAAAACCACAGCTTTGATGATCACATGATTGCGTTGTCTGAAATCGCAATTCCGATCAGAAAACGTTAAATCATTCAGCCCTACTCACCTGTAGATATACAGGATAAGCCATGTCCTATTAGTGTCAGCACTTTAGCTGCTAATGACAAGAAATTAAAACAGTCATGTGGACAAATGTTAATACTTTTAAAAATTTTCTTTTGAGTCATATTGACGACTATGTCAAATTTATTCTCAAGTTAATTGAGATCAAATTGTTCAAATTGTCCTTGCTCCTGTTATTTCTTTGGAAACTGTATTACAGCTCAGACGCATGTTTGAGCAACATCAGCATCAGTTCAAACTTTTTCCTGAAGCCAATGTAAAACTCAAGCAGCATGACATGTTGCCTCTACCTAGCCAGATCATATCTCTTGGTCCTTTAATTAGAAGTATGTGTATGCCATTTGAAGCTAAGCACAGTTATTTTAAGCAGTGGGCTTCAATTTTAAAAATGTCTGTAAATCACTTGAAACCATAATCAGTTCCTTGAATGCTGTCAAAATCAAACAGGTATTGAACATTGAAAATCGGGGCCTGTCTCAGCTGTCAGAAATATTGATCATGTTAAGAGAAAAGTCAAAGATTTTTTCAGACATAGAGGTCATGCAATCTGTTGTCTCAGTGAAATGGTACATCCTCAATGGCAATAAGTACATCAGTGGGAAATCTATGATTACTGTAGATGTAGATGGAGCTTTCCCAGTGTTTGGACAGATAAAAGATATCTTTATGATATATGATTCCTCTATTGTTGCTTTTGAGTACCAGCGTTATGAGACACTGAATTTGAGTCCAGACTTGCTGCATATGAGGTGGCAGGTCCCACTGTTGCTCAGGCTACAGAGTGAACTCATTAACTGTATTTGCTATTTTTCAGTTAGTTTCAAAGAACATATGTTTGTGCCAACAAAATATAGTCTTTGTGATATTATTGCCCACATAAGTAGACATTAATATGGCTAATAAGTGATGCATTGATGTGTTGGGTGATCAAGTTTGGTGTTTCAGCCCTGTTAACAAACACTGCTCATCAAAAAATGCCATGGACTGTATGATGAGCTGTGGTTAAGGTTGTATCATTTCTTTCACATTATTTGAACATGCTTGAAGTCAGAGCAATAGTTTTTTGTTTGACTCTTGAATCAAGCAACTTAAGTTTGTTGCTGAATCTTAAAATAAGATTTATTTTGATGAGGCTTTGGGTGAGAAATGTAATGGATCTTATTTTAACACTTATTTCCCTCTTCTTTTTTTTTTTTTTTTTTTTAGATTTCCTGCTTATTTAAGACAAAAAAGATCAGGTTGTGCTTGATTTAAGATTATAGTGTAAAGTTGAAAACTTCAAACAAAAAATTATCTCTTAAAACAAGTTAAATTATCTCACACTTCTAAATCTATGGGTTTTTTTTTTTTTTTTAAATCTTGGTAAGAACCAAATCATTTGCAGTTCACCTGCTGTCCTGCTCTTAGTGTTACCTGTTTCTCTGTCTTTGTCACCTCCGGGATTTGTCCTCTGTTCCCTTTGGATTCACTTTTCATTTGTTCACCCCAAGTAAGAACTTCAAAGTTTGAAGTTTTGGACCTGAGCTTCTGAAGTTTTTCACCTTCTTGGACGATTTAGTTGTTTAAGTTTTGTTTCCTGGCCTTGGACTTTGATCCAGTGATTTTAATAAAGAGGACTTTAACTGACTCGTGCGTACGTCTTGGGGTTTCTATAGTAAGGGGGAGGGGCCCCCCTTAGTGTTCTTGGCCACAGCTGTGACTGTAACAGGTCCGTGCTGACCTCTCATTTCATGTTTTTACACTGTGTTTAAATATATGACACCTTGTGGACAAAATATCATCTGAAAGGATTTTAAGATAAGATACTTTATTGTCGTATATACAACAAAATTCAGGTGCACATCCAAAATATGATGCTCAGTAAGTTAAAAAAAAAAAGAGATAAGTTGAGTCAATCAAGATTCTCAGTCATTCCAACATGTAAACAATCCTATCACGTATGTCAGCTAAAGTGCTGCAGTATGCTGGTCATAAAATAATTTCATATTTAAAATAAAGTGACTGGGGAAGAAAAGAATAAATTAACAATCATAAAATTATTGCAAACAATCAAATATTGCATGTGGATTGGTTACATGGGTTTTTTATTTCAGAGATGAGTTGAGTGTGGTTATGGCTTTGGGATAAAAGCTGTTCAGCAGTCTTGTGGTTGGTGTTTTGATGGATCTGTACCATTTTCCTGAGGGGAGAAGCTGAAACAAAGTGTGGGCAGGGGGTGAGAGTCAAACATGACAAAACAGGCAAGATTTCAGAATCAAAAGCTGACAGAGAAGACAGTGACATAAAGGATCATCTGTAGGTTCACATACAACAAACATTCTGTCTACAGATGCAATTATTTAGATTCTTGCTGCATTTATTTTAAACTCACAGAATCTTTATCAGAACCATGTTTAGTTCCTAAAAGTTCAAAATGACTTTACAGTATATTGTAGTGTTACTTATGATTTAATATATGACTATATAACTATATTAGTTATAAGGTTATTGTGTTTGTCCTCATCCCAGTTGAATCTCATGACTGGATTTAAAATTTCATTTGGAAATTTACTGTTTTGACGTAAAATAACTTCAGTGTCTCACTATGAGAGACTCCCACTCACTCATTCACTCACTGTCACCACTGACACAGCAGATAGATACACTTTGAAGGAGTGAAGGTATTTGGAAAGTTACTTTGCTGCCCGTGTGTGTCTGTGTCTGCTTGCTAGCTAATTAACTGAAGGAGGAAGACATGGGACTGAGTAGAGGTGGGGGACAAACTCTGGTCTGCTGAGTGACAGACAGGAATGTTTGATATTGAGTTATGTCTTATTTAAGAGAGATGTGGGATAACTTTAAAATTAGCTTAGAAAGAAATGAAATTTAGTAATTGGGGGTGGGATACAGAACCTAGCCTGCTGGTTGGCAGGCGGGGGTCATAGCCATTAGGCGATAGGGGGAGTGAGAAATAATATTGTAAGAAAAAAAAAAAAAAATTTGAAACAAGGGGGAAAGAGTCTTTTAGTTATCGTTGAGTCCTTTTGGTATTGTAGTGCCGAGTTTGTGGATCCAGATTTTTTCTGCTCTCTTTCTTTGTCTTATTGTCCATGCGTTGTTATTTTCCAGTCCAGAGATTATCAAATGGGAAGGCGGGTGTGATTGAAAATGTTGTACTAGGGGGGTGGTCAGTCGACCTTCCCCAATGTTATAAAGGTGTTGGGAAAGACGAGTATGGACGGAGTGTTTTGTTTCACCTATATAATGTTTTTGGCAGAGTGTGCAAGTGATAATGTAGACTACGTTTGTGGTGGAGATGGAGAGATTACCTGTTGTGGGAAATGCAGTGTTTGCATGTGGGTTGTGGATGAATTTTCTATTCTTAGTGGTGGCTATGTTGTAATGTAGGTGTAGGTCTATGGTCCGAATATTTGGAGCTAATGAGGAGGGAATGTAAGTTTTTATGTTTTCTGTATGCTGAGATAATTCTGTAGTTTTGAAAAGCTGGGTGTTGAGACTGTAGTGTGGTGAAGCTGTTTTTGACAAACCAGTGTATTCCTATGGTTCATTGTGAGTAAGTGGAAACAAATGGTATGAGGTGTGCGGTGTGTGTGAATGATGGGTCTGGTCCAGCCTGTAGATTAGGGGTGGGTTTAGGGATGAGAAGAGGTACATGGTTAGGGTTAGGTTCAAGGATAGGTTGAGGATTAAGGTTCAGATCAGATGGGGAGGCGGGGTTAGGGTTAGAGTAAGGGGAGGATTTGGGTTTGCAAGTAGAGAGGGGGGAATCAGGTGCGGGTAAAAGAAGAGGGGAGTGGTTAAGGTTAGGGTAGGGGATAGGTTGAGGGTTAGGGTTAGAATAGGAGGGAATGGAGAGGTTAGGGTTAGGTTTGGAAAATTTAATTCTTAAGAAATCACACATTGTGAATTCGGTGCACTGGCACAGGTGCCTGCATAATGTCACGTACCCCACTTCCATTTATGGTTTGTATTTTTCTTTTCTACTGAGAGGTTAAGTGAAATGTATATTCCTGTCGTTGTTCCCCCCTCCCTCTTCTCTTTTTTTTCCTTTTTTTCTTTCTTTTTTTCTTTTTATTATTTTTAGAGGACCAACTGGATTCCCCTTCATTTTGGATCTGGGCCGGAGAGTACCATCTCCACCCTCTAAGAGGAACCTGGATCCATCTGCACGGGTGGATAGAGGTTATATAAATATATACAATAAATGACAAACAAGACCATAAATAACATTAGGATAAGTGCTTGGTAAATAAATTAAGTTAAAGTGCCATATATGTAAGAATCACAATAAATAGGAGAAAAAAAACATGCAATATTTTCAATAAAATTTCAGAAATCATGCACATAGGCCCACACATCTCCACACCATACAAGTATTCATCATCCTCATTGTTTTTATTATCCGCCCTATTTTATTTCATAAAATGCAGTGTTTCCAGGGTTATGTGTTTAGTTGCAGTTGGACATTTAGCTTGTCAGTTTTTCTTTTCCACGTGATTGTCTTTGATTCATTGGACTCCTTGTTACTTGTCAATCTATTATCCCCTGATTGGGGATCATTGGTTCCTTCAAAGAGGGAGAGGGGGAAGAGGGGTGGAAGGGTTAAGGTTAGGGGAGGTGTATGGATAGGGGGGTAATAAATGGTTAAGGTTAGGATTAATCAAGGTGAGAAGGTATTAAGGGAGGTAGAAAAGGTTAGGGTTAGGCAAGGGAGGGAGGGAGGGAAGGGGAGGGGGGACGGTTAGGTTTAGGAGTGAAGAAAGGGGGGGGGGGGGGGGGGGGGGGGGGGGGGGGGAGAGAAAAAGGAGGGGGAGACAATATCCATAGTTTTTGGAACAAGCATTGTCCACTGACCGGTGGATTATTCTCTGCTCAATTCCAGAGTACCCTCAAATCGAGACTGTTCCCTCAGTAAGTGCTAATAAAGTTAATTTTTTTTTTTTTTTTTTTAAATTAAATGAGTCTCAATAAATGCAACAAGACAATCAATGTGGAATAAGAAGGACAACAACAGCAATATTCCTACTCAGTAGAATATATTCAAACCATTATTAAAAGAGATTAAAAGATCCTTTTTGAGTTTTTTATTTATTTCTATTTAGTCGTTCAATTTAACGTGTATTAAGGCCCAGAGGAATTTTTGTTTTTAGTTTCTCAATCCACCACCTCTCCTGTCTTTTTCGCTGACCCTCCGTCCAGGATGGCACACGTCTGGACCCCAGTGATTTTCAGATGTTGTGTTGAATGGATCCTGAAGTGTTGCACCAGCGGAGTGGATAATTTGCCCTTTTTCAGAGTGCGTAAATGCTGTTGGAGTCGGGTGAGTAAAGTTTTACCCGTTTCCCCCACGTACATTTTCCCACAGGAGCCGCGAGTGATGCAATAAATTAAATTCTGGCTACGGAGGCTGAAATTACCAATGACTGGTTGTCCAGCACCCCCATGTGGATTGAATACAAATTTCTTTTGATTGAAAGCCCAGTGTCTACCGCTATCTCCATCAGCCACACACTCGCCGAATTTGGCCCGGACCAACAAATCTCTCAAGTTTTTATTTTTTCGAAATGCAGAGATTGTTCTATGTTCACTGAATTCGTTGTGGTCCGCCAAAAATTTCTGGAAATTATTCTTCCATATGTTCTGCAGTTGCAGGTACGGTTCGGCGAAGGTTGTGACTAGTGGAATGAGCGATGACGTGGTTGCATCCCGGTTCCCAACCTGGGACCGCTGCTCGGCTGTTGTAGAGGGGGGCACGGCGACGGGGCTCACGGGAGTGAGAGAGGCCAACGTCTGTTTTTTCCTCAGGAATCTGCTGGCATATCCCCTCTGTCTGAGACTACGGAAAAGTATGGAAATGGTATTGTCGAGGTCTGACTGTCGTGATGAGATCCTGTGGAACCGAATGATTTGAGATTTGACTATTCCTTTAAATGTATGTCTTGGGTGATAACTGGTCTTATGTAGTAATGCGTGAGTGTCTGTTGACTTGAAGTAAACTTTGGTAAGTAGTCGTTTGTTATTTATATCGATTTTATCAAAGAATGTAGTTGTGTCCAGAAAGTGTATTTCATTGGGGTGTATGTTATACTTGACTTTTATAGAAGGGTGGTGGTTATTCAGAATGTTAATAAACTCATCGAAGTTGCCTTGTCCGTGTTCCCATGTTCCTATTATGTCATCTAGGAAGCGCAGATAGAGGGTGGGTTTTAAGCGACATTTGGCTAATACCTCTCGCTCCCACTCGCTCATATAAATATTGGCATACGAGGGAGCATATCTATGCCCCATCGCCGTGCCCTCCACCTGTAAATATTGACAGTTATTGAATTCGAAATCGTTACATCTCAGGCATATTTCCAATAGGTGTAGGATTTCAGCGTCCGGTCTCTTTGTGTCAGGATACCGGTGAAAAACACGTTGGACAGCCTGGAGCCCCATCTCTGTATTGATATTCGTGTACAGACTGTCCACATCTATGGTGAACAGAAGTGTGTTGGCCGGGAATGTCATAGGGCGAATTCTGTCAAGGAAGTGGTAGGTGTCTTTCAAATAGCTAGGGTGCCTAGAAAGGAATCTATATATAGTGCGATTATATGTCGCACTGCCACAATCCGAGACGATAGGTCTTCCCGGAGGAACTGCGCAGGGAATAGTCCAAGTAGTAGGATCCTTATGGATCTTGGGAAGAAGGTAAAATTTTCTATTGCGCGGCGGGCTGGGTCCAAAGAGGAAATTTCTCTGTTTGGCTGTTATGTATTTTTGGTAATAGAGGTTTTGAACAATTTCCCGAATGCGTGTTTGCGTTTGATCCTGAATACTTTTGTCTATGATTTTATAGTATTTTATATTGTTTAATTGTCTGTGTGCTTCATAAGCATATTGTTGTTTATCCATAATTACTATTTTTGATCCTTTGTCCGCTGGTTTAATTATGATATTTGGGTTGTTTTGTAATTTTTTGATATCCCATCTGTCCTGCACTGCATTAGGGTGTATTTTTTTCAGTGGAGGAACATGATTATTTAAATGTTGCAGGTCGGAACGGATGAGCATCTTCACTCCGCCGCTAACTGAGTCCCAGGGGGGCTCCCAGTAAGACGGCAGCGCGAACGACGCCACATCCGGGTTCTCGTTCGAAAAATAATCAATTAATTTGATCCTCCTGTGATATTGATAAAGGTCTCTGCGCAGTTCCATCCGGTCAAAGGTTGTGGGTGGTGGAATAAAAGTCAGTCCCCTCTCCAGCAGGCGAACCTGGTTTGTATTGGGACGGAAGAGTGTGGATAAATTTAAAATGTTAGAAGGGGAATTCCAAGATAAATCGATGTCCATCGGCGGGCCGATGTCCCCGCCCGCGGCCGGAGGGGAGACCGGAGACCTGGACAGGAGGTAAGTGGGACTGGGATGGGTGAGGGAAGGGAGAGGGAAGGAGGGGAGGTGGGTTACAGGGAGGGTTAAGGTAGGTAGGGGAGGGGGGGAGGGATAATCGGTTTGAAGTCTCCGGTCATCCGGCTCAGGTCGGGAGTCTCGGCCCGTCTGGTTCGGTAGCTCCTTCTTTCTGTCCTGATTAGGTTTTGAATAAATTATAAATTTATCTCTAATTCTGTGCCCCATAGGTGGAACAGGCGTTCGGCTGTTTCCGGGGTCCAGTGAATATTGTCCGTTGCTGTGTGAAACTGGTCGGATGGCAGCGGTCCCAGGGAGGGAAGATGGCTGAAAATAAATTGGTTAATCGTGTTGAGGTTGTTTTGCTGTTCCTGTGGGAGAAAAGGTGAGTAGTTTATGATAGGGAAAAAAATACTGGCGTTAGGAAAAACAGCACGAGCCCTCCTGTATAGAAGGCGCAGTTGTTTAATGGACGTCTTTCGAGGATCTTGGTCCCTATTATTGATTCCTATAGAGATCACCAGCAGCTTCACCAGGGGATGTTGTGATGTTTTTTCTAAGATTTGTTGAAAGTGGTAAAAGGTGGCTCCGGGGTAGCTATCTATCTGGACCTCTTTATTATTGTATGGTGGTATACGGCTCAAGTTCGAGTCGCCCAGGAACCAGATTGGTTTTTTACCTCTAAATTCCCAATCCGAGATTTTTCTCCCTCTCCTAGCTCTGTGCTGACAGGGGAGACTGAGTGTCTCCGGCGAGCGACCGTTAGTGGATGCATTCGCCGCTCCAGTCATCGGCTCGTTTACGTGATGTCCCGAGTTAGAGGCAGCATCTATAGAGGGTCCCACCGAGTTTTTTGTGGTGGTTTCAGACTGGGTCCCTCTGCCATGCAGGTTAGTATAAGTATACTTTTGTGGCCCTTTTGTCATCATGTTCACTCCCACTGTTTTTTCTCTTATTGAGGGGTTTAGCCCTCCTATAGTTTCAGTTTTTTTCTGCTGCTGCCTCGGCCCGGTAACACCACCTGCGGAGACATTAGGATGGACAATGTTCTCTCGATCGTCCTGGCAGATATTTTGTATTTGGGGGTTATCTTCTCTTATTGCCACGTTTGAATATGTAGTTCTGACTTCTTGATAGGAGTTTCCTATCCTCGTTTCTTTGGATTTCTGTTGAAGTTTTGTGGTTATTGTGTGGAGGTGACCCTCACTTCTATTTTTCCTTTCATTACAGGAATTCTTGATTCTATTGTTTGGGGTGAAGTCATCCTCCGATGAAGTTGACGGTGGTCTGTGCTCCCTGCCCCGTCCGTCCCGTGAGGGATGTTGAGGGGCCTTTTTCCAGAGTGTTTGTGAGAGGAGTGTTTCTCCTGTAGGGAGACGCACAATGGGTGAAAGAGCGAGTGGGGGAGGAGTATGTCCCAATTTCGTTGCTGGGATGATGTCCTCGATTATATCTCCCAGAGGTGTTGATTGGGAGTTTCTGATATCACTCCGTATTGATTTTTTAGATGGTAGGTTTTTGCCTGGTTGTTGTGTTACCACTAGTGCTCCTCCATTTTCTATCTGCTCATCCATGCCATCTGGCTGGAGCGAGAGCGCCCCCTGTGCTTCGGGTAACGGAGGAAATTCTTCTCTGTCTTCCAGGTCCGGACTGGATTGGGAGTCTCCCGGAGATCCCATCAGAGACGGAGGCAAAGAGTCGGAGATGTGGGAGGGCTCCGATTGGCTCTCTAATAGGGAGCGGGTAGCTTCGATTGTAGTTTGGGTCAATCTGGAATTATATCTTTTTTTGGCCCAACCTATTGCAATCTGGAATGCTACCTCATTAAAAGGTAAGTGGTTGTATTCCATTATGACTTTAAAGTAGTGTTCCTGAAGAATGGAGAGATTATTGTCCATCCATTGTTGTGTATTTTCTCTAATGGCCGATCTAACCTGTTCAGTGGGGGAGGAGGGTTTAATGAACATCGTAAGTTTGTTCATGTGTCTCATCATCCCCTTAGGTGGAGCTTGGTTGGTGATGGCTCCATCAATAATATTCTTGTGGTGTATGGCCTGAATTAGTTTGAAATAGTTTTTGGCCAATTGTCTGGTGAAACTGTCTGGTGCTATATAGGAACTCCGAAAGTTATTTTCTATTTGTTCTCTTCCTCCATTATTCATTATGTCTCTGTTTCGTGTTTGTTGATTCCTGTCCCTATTTCTGTTTCTGTTTTGTGTTGTTATAGTCTCCCTTCTTGGGCTGGAGTGGGTCATCCTGGTCCTGTGAAAAGAGAAAGTTTTAGTCAGTGGGGGCCTACCTGTACATTATGTATCTCCCAAGTCCGAAGTTAGGTCTTCACCCCGGCCGGGGTTTTCTGCTGGTTCCGGATTGCGTTGGGGAAGATAGGTTTCCGTGGATCTGTTCAGGTGTGTGCTCAAAAAAAGAAAAGTTAGAAGAAGAAAAAAAGTCTTTTCCACTCCATTTTCTGCTAATTCCTTTCCTTTTGGTCGAGGCGGACCTATTGGGGCAGGCCCCCGACTGATTTTCGTTAAATTTAAAATCAATCTCTTTATTTGAAAGTCAATATTTTTTTTAAAAAAGGAGAAAATTAATTGACCTACTTCGGTCAATATTTTTAATTTTTAAAGTCAATTGGATAAAAGGTACCAAGGATTTTGGCCCAATCCAGTCCAAGAAAAAAAGCCCCTAACGTTTCGCAGTGTACCTGCTTCTTCAGAGGGGGATAATGTGGGTGACTAGATGGGGGGTATATATATAGACTGAGGAAATGGGAATCTGACCCTGGCCCCCCAGAGAGGTTCCTAACTGTGTGATTGGTCCTATACCTTTTTGTCCGGCCCTTTCTTACTTCCCCTAGCCAGCCTCCAGAGAGGTTACAGAGACTAGTCAGAGAGGTTGACTCTGATAGGTTAATATAAGTTCAAACTTTTCGGAGGGAAAAGAGGGGGGGAGGACAAGGAAGGAGATTATAAAAAAGGATTGGATCTTTTCTCCAGGAGGAGGGGGGTGTTCAGATGGGTGAGTTTCTGGTGGATTTAAAATGTATATACTAAAACAGACTAAGGACATAAATACAAAATGGATGAAGGGGATCTATAAGATGTTTATTGAGATTTATTTTTAGGAACGAGGGGTCAATAAAAAAGAATAGGTCCCTGGTTAGGGTAAAAGGAGAGACAGTGATGGGATCAAATAAAACGAGATGGTTCAAAAGTTGTGGCCTGATTGTTCTATATATTAAAAAATTCTCCTTCAGAATTGATCAAAAAAGCTAAGAATTTCTTATTCCTTCTAAACCCCTTAGTGATATTATTCTCTAATTTGGAAAATGGGGGAGAGTGAGTTGCACAGGCTCCTGGCATCTGGCTGGGTTAGGTTTGGAAAATTTAATTCTTAAGAAATCACACGTGAATTCGGTGCACTGGCACAGGTGCCTGCATAATGTCATGTACCCCACTTCCATTTATGGTTTGTATTTTTCTTTTCTACTGAGAGGTTAAGTGAAATTTATATTCCTGTCGTTGTTCCCCCCTCCCTCTTCTCTTTTTTTTCCTTTTTTTCTTTCTTTTTTTCTTTTTTATTATTTTTAGAGGACCAACTGGATTCCCCTTCATTTTGGATCTGGGCCAGAGAGTACCATCTCCACCCTATAAGAGGAACCTGGATCCATCTGCACGGGTGGATAGAGGTTATATAAATATATACAATAAATGACAAACAAGACCATAAATAACATTAGGATAAGTGCTTGGTAAATAAATTAAGTTAAAGTGCCATATATGTAAGAATCACAATAAATAGGAGAAAAAAAACATGCAATATTTTCAATAAAATTTCAGAAATCATGCACATAGGCCCACACATCTCCACACCATACAAGTATTCATCATCCTCATTGTTTTTATTATCCGCCCTATTTTATTTCGTAAAATGCAGTGTTTCCAGGGTTATATGTTTAGTTGCAGTTGGACATTTAGCTTGTCAGTTTTTCTTTTCCACGTGATTGTCTTTGATTCATTGGACTCCTTGTTACTTGTCAATCTATTATCCCCTGATTGGGGATCATTGGTTCCTTCAAACGGATTTAGGAGAGGGTTTAATAAAAGAATAGATTTGGGTATAGGGGATATAGAGGTTAAGGTTAGGGTTAAAATAGAGGGTGGACTGGTTAGGGTTAGGATGGGGAAGATTAATCAGATAGGAGGGAGAGGGGGAAGAGGGGTTGAAGGGTTAAGGTTAGGGGAGGTGTATGGATAGGGGGGTAATAAATGGTTAAGGTTAGGATTAATCAAGGTGAGAAGGTATTAAGGGAGGTAGAAAAGGTTAGGGTTAGGCAAGGGAGGGAGGGAGGGAAGGGGAGGGGGGACGGTTAGGTTTAGGAGTGAAGAAACGGGGGGGGGGAGAAAAAGGAGGGGGAGACAATATCCATAGTTTTTGGAACAAGCATTGTCCACTGACCGGTGGATTATTCTCTGCTCAATTCCAGAGTACCCTCAAATCGAGATTGTTCCCTCAGTAAGTGCTAATAAAGTTAAATTTTCTTTTTTTTTTTTTTTTTTTTTTTAAATGCAGAAATTTGAACAATAAAAAAATGTTAAGGTTTCATTCAAAAAATATATTATAATATATGGAAATATGGAAAAACTTCCAAAATTCAATCTTTTTAGGTCCAACGCCCCCTGGTGTTCATTTTTTATTAGGTTTTGCAGGTACATTGTCCGATCTCGACAAAATTGATATCGGAGAAATCAGAAAAAAGAGCCCGATTTTTTGGTATATTTTTCAAAGTGGCAGAGTGTTCGCAGAAGGAGAAATGGGTCATCTTCCATAAACTCAATATACCCACTTTCGCAAAGTCATAGAGAGACGAGAAGCAGAGCTACGCGTTCGTCTCATAAAATGAGCCCATGTGTCAGAAAAGGGCTTCCCCTTTTAGGGGTTAGGGTTAGAATAGGAGGGAATGGAGAGGTTAGGGTTAGGGTGGGGGTAAGGTTAGGGTTAGGAATAGGGGGGGGGGCGGGAATCAGATAAGGAGGGAGAAAGATACAAACCCTTGTTCGGGTAGGGGGAGGAAGGCTTTGAGGCTGGATCAGACCCAAGGACCTGGGGTGGGGAGAGGTGTTGAGGAAGCGGAGAGGGTGGGGAAGAGCGAGAGAGGCCAGTGTAGAATTTTTGATATATCGGAGGAATCTTTTAGAATAGCCCCTTGAACGTAAGCTGTTGAAGAGGGTGGAAGTGGCTGTATGAAAGTCTTTGATATCTGAACAGATGCGAAAGAAACGAATGATTTGAGATTTGATGATGCCTTTAAATGTGTGTTTTGGGTGGTAACTCGATTTGTGAAGGAGAGCATGTGTGTCTGTTGGTTTGAAGTAGATCTGTGTGAACAGTGTTTTGTGTGTAGTGTTAGATGGGCCGAAAAAAACTGTTGTGTCTAGAAAGTTGATATGTGTTGGATTTATTGTGTATTTAACTTTGATGGATGGATGATGGTTATTGAGGATGTGGATGAAGTCAGGAAATGTGGAGGGATGATGGGACCAGATGCCAAAAATATCATCTAAAAACCTGAGGTAGAGTGTTGGTTGAAGGGGGCATTTTTTTAGGACTTCTCGCTCTTGTACAGGTTAGCGTAGGAGGGGGCGAATCTCTGGCCCATGGCTGTCCCATGTATCTGTAAAAAAAATTGGTTATTGAATAGAAAATCATTATTGGTTAGGCATAAATGAATGAGGTCAAGTAGTTCAGAGTCAGGACGGTTTGGATCTGGGTTTCTGTTGAAAATGTTGCGTATTGTTTGTAAACCAAGTTCTGTGTGTGTATAAGTTGTCAATGTCTATTGTGAACAGGAGAGATTGGGAGGGGACAGCCATGGGTCTGATTAGTTGAATGAAGTGGTATCTTTGATATAGCTAGGGTGGTGGGTGGAGAGGGGACCTAAAAAGTGATCTATGTATTGAGAAATGTGGTATGTGGAACTATTGCAGTCTGAAACTATAGGTCTTCCGGGAGGAACCTCATTAGGAACGGTCCAGGTCTCAGGTTCTTTGTGTATTTTAGGTGGTAGATAAAAGTAGCGGGGACTTGGGTTATCTGGTCCGGAGAGAAAATCTTTTTGTTTGGCATTAATGAATTTTTTATTGTATAATGTGTGAATGATGTTCCTGAGTTGGTTTTGTGTATGTGGCTGAATGGTGTCCTCTAGTGGTTTATAGTAGGTGGGATTATTGAGTTGACGGTTGGCTTCTAATAGGTATTGTTGTCTGTCCATGATTATGACTTTGGATCCTTTATCTGCCGATTTGAGAATAATATTAGGATTGGAGATGATTTCAGAAAGGGCCCTGCGTTCCGGCCCTGAGAAGTTATCGGGGATATCCCCCGGGGGCCGGAAACGTTGCAGGGCCCTATTATTCTGTTGAATAGTTTGGTGAGTGAGTGGGTGGAGTTTGCTATGGTCTGGTTCCCAATGAGATGGATGTGTGAATAAGGAGGGTTGTCGATCAGGTTGGAGGTGGAAATAGTCTATGAGTTTAAGTCGTCTATGGAAGTTATGTAGATCCCTATGAAGTTCCTCCCGGTCGAGATGTATGGGTCTGGGTATGAAAGTTAGGCCCCTCTCCAAGAGTTGGCGTTGAGGTGTAGAGGGAGAAAAGAGGGTGGCTAGGTTGAGAATATTTGAAGTGGAGTTCCACCCCAGGTCCGGGGGCTGATGTGTGGTGTGAGTGTGTTGTGAGAGGTCCGGGTTGGATTTGGTATTTACTGTAAATTTAACTGTGCCAGCCAATTTTGAAAGATGAGACTTGCTGTGGTGGGTGTCCAGTGGATATTGTCCTTTTCTGTTGTGAAAGTGTCATGAGGGATTTCAGTGAGGATGGGGAAGTAGGTGGCCATGACATTGTTTATAAGAGTGAGGTTATGTTTCTGGGTGGAGGTGAGGTTGGATGAGAAATTCATTAGAGGAAAGTAAATGTCTGCATTGGGGAAGGTCGACTTACCTTGACGGAAGAGGGTGTTGAGTTGTTTAATGGAAGTTTGTTTGGGGTCCTGGTCTTTGTTGTTTATTCCAATAGAAAAGATGAGGATCTTGACATGGGGGTTGGGGGGGGGGGGGGGGGGTTCACCGATCTTGAGGAAGTGGTAGATGTTGGCTCCGGGGTAACTGTCTATCTGGATCTGTGGGTGGGTGTATCCTGGGATGCGGTTGTTTACATTTGAATCACCAAGGATGAGGATGGGTTTCTTGGTCTTGAAGTGCCAGTCCTGGATTTTGCGAGTGGGGCGTGCAATATGGTAGTTGGGGCGATGAAGGGTCTGGTCCGGCGGCATGGTGTAGCAAAGGGGGGTGGAGGGGGATAATAGTAGGGTGGGAGGTGGTTGGGAGGAGGGTTGAGCAGTTGGGATAGGAGAGGTGGGTGAGTGGGGTGGGGAAGAAGAGAAAGGGAGACTAGAGGTGAGCAGGGGGGAAGGGGATGAAGGAGGGGAAAGGTGAGGGTTTTCAGGTTGAGTAGTGCGAGAGAGAGGAGATGATGTGGTGGAGAAAGGTGGTTAGTAGGAGTAATGGTGTTGGGTGTATGGGGAGTGGTAGCTACCATATTGATTGAGGAGGTCCGATCGAGCAGCACGTCCCCCTCGGGTTGTGATGGAGAGGGCTCAGATGGGTCTTTGTTTCGATCAGTGGTGATCTTTGTTGACCCCTTCATCATTTTGCCCGACTCTCTTTGGGGTTTGTTTTCTTTTGGGGGCGCATGCTGCTCAGGTCGGACCTCCCCGGTTTCTATCTGAGGGGAAGAAGTAAGAATCATGTCAGTCATATGAACCGAAACATTAGAGTGTGTACTGAGAGTGACTGTTTGGAGTTCTTCTGTGGTATGTGAGTGAATGTATTTCTGCCGTCGTGGGTAAAGGTCACTTTTTGGATTTTTAATAGTTGAGGAGTAGAGGTTGTTGGAGCCGGTGGAGTAGTTTCTGAGTCCGGTCTTGGTGGTCGAGATGTTGTTGTTGTGGTGGGTGGGGGCTTAATGGGTCCTCTGCGAGTGGGTTTGTAAACTGGGTGGGGAGAGGGGAGGGGGCTACTGGGATCCGGTTGCACCTTCTCTGTTGATGTAATCTTCTGTTGAGGTGTAGTTTGGGTTTCAGTTGAAGTCTGTTGAGGTGGACTGGGCTTAGAGGGATAGAATTTTGGATTAAGTTCTTCCATGGTGCTTTGCCGTGTGCCTTGATAGACAGAGAGAGTGGTGGGGGCAGATGATTTGGGTAGGGGCGGATATTCTTCTTCCGGGATGGTTGATAAGATGTTGGTTCTTGTTTGCTGATGTGTGGAATGATGTTCTGGTTGTTGGGGGGTGCTGGTGGTCTTCAGAAGTCGATGAGTTTCTTGTAGTGTTGTCGTGGACAGTCGTGATCCATAACGTTTCCTGGCCCAACCAGTGGCTATATCCAAGGCTATGGAGTTGTAAGATGATGTATCTATTGTACTAATGATGTTTGTATAGTGGTCATGTAATATGGTGATTGTGTTGTGCATCCAGGTTGTAGTATTGTGATGTATTTTATTGCGGGTTTTTATTGTGGGTGTGGATGGTTTGATGAAATCTGTAAGGCATGTTACTTGTCTTATTATACCTGGGGGGAATGTTCTGGTGGTTAAGGCAGTGTCCATGATATGTTTGTGATGTATAGCCTGTATCAATTTGAAATATTGCTTGCTGGTTTGTCTGGTTATTGGGTCTGGTGCATGTGTGAGTGTGGATGTGGTATGTTGTCTATGTGTTAGAGGTTGTATATTAAGTGTCATGAGTGGTTGTGGTGTATTGTTGGGACTATGTGTATATGCAGGTGTATGACTGTGTGTGTGTGTGTGTGTGTGCTGGAGGAGCCATCTTGAGGTCCGCTCCTGTGTGTAGACTTTACTCTGGAAAAAGTTATACAAAGACATAAAAGTAATAATATATGGTGGAGGACTCTTACCTTAGGTAACGAGGATGAAGGATATCTTGACATAGATGGCTCTTTAGTGGTGCGTGGGGATTGAACCTTGGCCTCCCGGATGCAGGTCCAGGTGGTCACTTGTTGAGCTTTGTAGTAGATGTTGTTTTTCTTTTGATAGTGAAGACTGCTTAAAATGGAGGTCCAGGAGGTAGTAGTGACTTGATCTCCAAAATGGAGGTCCGAGTAAACAAAATGGAGGTATAGTAGCAGTTGTAACTTGACGTTGATTTGTCTTTAGTGATGCGTGGGGATTGGGTTTTGGTTAGGGTTATGAGCTCGAGGCGCATATTGCAGAATAATGTCAACATTGTGGAACCGATTTTCAATGATTGTGTATGTGGGCGGACCTCCATGCGGTAAGTAACTCAGACACATGCCCAGGACAGTTGCTTGACTGAGGGTTAGGTTTAGGAGCGAACGGCAGGTAAGTTTCATGTTCCTGGAATTGGACCTCCATGCGGTAAGTACCTCAGACACATGTCCAGGAGAGTTGCTTGACTGAGGGTTAGGTTTAGGAGCAAACGGCAGGTAAGTTTCATGTTCCTGGAATTTGACCTCCATGTGGTAAGTATCTGAAACACATGCCCAGGACAGTTGCCTGACAGAGGGCAAACGTTAGGAGTGAACGGCGGGTAATTTTCATGTTCCTGGAATTGGACCTCAATGCGGTAAGTACATCAGACACATGCCCAGGACAGTTGCCTGACAGAGGGCAAACGTTAGGAGCAAATGGCAGGTAAGTTTCATGTTCCTGGAATTGGACCTCCATGGGGTAAGTACCAAAGACATGCCCAGGACAGTTGCCTCCAGCATGGTACCTCCGGAAGTCATCTGTATTACAAGTTCCACAGGAGTTCCAGTGGCAGGATCTTCCATGGGTACTAAGTTCCACAGGAGTTCCAGGGGCACTAAGTTCCACAGGAGTACCAGGGGCACAAAGTTCCACAGGAGTACCAGGGGCACAAACTTCCAGGGGCCTGGGATTAGGAGTATAGACCATGGAGGGGTGCTTAAGTGTGGGTAACCAGGCACCAATGGAGAGGCAGGTTCTGGAGGGTCTTGGAAGTCAGGGAAGTTTGGCAGGATGTTATGCCGAGGATGAGGCACCCATCCCAGGTAAAGTCCCCAGCATGGTCCCCCTGGAATTGCAGGGTTCTTTGGCAAGATGTTATGCCCAGGATGAGGCACCCATCCCCAGGTAAAGTCCCCAGCATGGTCCCCCATGATCCTGGAGCTCCATGGAGACACTCTGTACATAAAAGGTTCCTGCATGATCCCCCTGGAAGTCCAGGGGCCTTTGGCATAATGTTAAGCCTCGGATCAGGCACCTATCCCTGGGTAAGGGATTAAGGTTAGGGTACCTACCTCAGACACATGCCCAGGACAGTTGCTTTACTGAGGGGATAGAGGTTAGGAGTGAAGGGTGGGTAAGTTCAAGTTCCAGGAAATGGACTTCCATGCGGTAAGTACCTCAGATACATGCCCAGGACAGTTGCCTGACAGAGGGCAAAGTTTAGGAGCGAATGGCGGGCAAGTTTCATGTTCCTGGAATTGGACCTCCATGCGGTAAGTACCTCAGACGGATGCCCAGGACAGTTGCCTGACAGAGGGCAAACGTTAGGAGCGAACGGCGGGTAAGTTTCACTTTCCTGGAATTGGACCTCCATGCGGCAAGTACCTCAGACAGATGCCCAGGACAGTTGTTTGACTGAGGGTTAGGTTTAGGAGTGAACGGTGGGTAAGTTCACATTCCTGGAATTGGACCTCCATGCGGTAAGTACCCACCATTCACTTTTGTGGAAATATGGTCATAAACCATTGGCAATGTGTTTTAGTAAGTTTTTGTCTTTTGATTGTTCTAAATAATGAACCATTAATATTAGAACAGTCTTTTATTAGAACAAAATATAATATGAAAACACAACGGTACATCAAAGGTAGCATGATTACAAAGAAAGAACAAAGAACATGATTACTTTCACAGAGACTCTTCCGTTTCTGAGTTGGGCACCTTATCATAATCAAACGAGCCATCATCAGACCATGACTCCAACGGGCTACACGATACCTCGCTGTGTGTGTCCTCTCCCTCTGAGGCCTCGCTGCTGGTGCCATCACCCTCTGATGCCTCGCTACTGGCTGATGTGTCTGTCTTCCTTAAGGGGCCCGGGACCACCTCCATATCTCCCTCCTCATCCGAAGTCAATGTCAGTTGGCGTCTTATTTGCTCTGGATCTGCAGGCTGCCCCCCCCCACCAGGTGTAACCTCAGCAGTATCCTCCGCCCTCTTCCTCCTGGCCCTCGACCTCAGAGTCCCCCTGCTGGAAGTTTTCTTCCTGCTGCTGCTGCTGCTGCTCCTCCTGCTCCTCCTCCCCTTCCTCCTCCTGACTCTCCACAGGGGAGTCCTCAGGGTTAGGGTCTCCTCCTTCCTCCTCCTCCTACTCCTCCTCCTGCTCCTGGCTCTCCACTCCTGATGATTTTGAAAGAAAGTGAGTTAGGTTAGGTACATTTAATTTAGGAACATTTAGTTTAGGACTAGATAGCAAGAATATGCAATAGCTATAGAGCTATCATTACACACTCTATAAGACTGACCTTGTACTGTCACTGGCCGGTGGACAGCATCTATTAATGACCGCAGGATACTCAGTCTCACTGACCGTCCCTGCTGTGGTGTTGTTTCTGGGCTGACCACGTAAAATTTACGGGCTGTTTTGGGGTCATGGCACATGCTCCTATTCACTCTCTCTGTCTCCTCAGAGGTCAGAGAGCTATCAATCTGTAGGAGAGTAGGTGAACATCATCACCACTTTCAAAGGCATGTGTATATATATATATATCTCATGGGACACACATATGCTCATGTTATTGCTATGGAATAGGCACTATTGTTAAAAGTAACACACCCATGTTGATATCGCTGTGCGAACGTCTTGTAGAGTCGGGGCCCCTGGAAGACCAAAGTTTTTCCATGCTTTGGTGAAGTAAAGGCCCATTTTTTCCATTTCCTTACCAGATCTGGTAAAGAAAAAGGTTTTGGGACGTTTTCTGAAGCCAGGCAGGAGTGGCCTCACATTGCCAAAGGCCTTAAGGTGTCCCATCATGGCTTTAGTGACATTTAGTGTGATCATTGCCGGGCCGAACGTCTCAACTGTCTTGTGATCAGCCACCTATGAAAGTAAGAAGTAGAAAAAAAGTTTATAAAAAAGCAACTTACATTTAGATGACAACTTTACAACAGTGTGTTATATCCCAGAGAGTGGCTTGGCTGAGGGGAAATTTATGGCTTGATGGTAAGTTGATGTTCTGTAAAAGGGACTTTAGATTCCTGAAATGCTACTTTATAAGACCTCCATGCGGTAAGTACCAAAGAGACATGCCCAGGACAGGTGCTTGTCCGAGGGGATAGAGGTAAGGAGTGAAGGGTGGGTGAGTTCAAGTTCCAGGAAATGGACCAGCGTGCGGTAAGTACCAAAGAGACATGCCCAGGACAGCTGCTTGATCGAGGGGATAGAGGTAAGGAGTGAAGGGTGGGTGAGTTCAAGTTCCAGGAAATGGACCAGCGTGCGGTAAGTACCAAAGAGACATGCCCAGGACAGCTGCTTGACCGAGGGGATAGAGGTTAGGAGTGAAGGGTGGGTGAGTTCAATTTCCGGAAAAGGCACTATATGTTCCAAGTATTCTACGTCATAAAACTTACATCATTAATAAGTAAACAACTCACCCTGATTGCGAAGCTCTTTTTGTATACCTGGGCTTTGGACACATCGTCTGTGGTCAAGCCCAGGAAGACGCATTTTCTGTGACCGGTTGTGGCAGCCATAACCCCCACCAACAGACCAACAGCTTGGGCCAGGTAGCGCATGTTGCTCGGGTCTGTCCTGAGGTCACGGATGGCAAGCTCAAGGCCGTTTTCTGCCAGCTTTATGAATGACAGAATGTCCTTGCTTGCCATCAGTTTAGCTGTAGAAAAACCAGGATAAGTTACAGTCACATCAGAGTTATAGAGAATAAACCATTTTAACTTCTTTGCATTGAAACAAACCTTTCTTTATTTTTTTATATTCCAATCTCTGCAGGACGATTTGTGCCCCTAACCCCTTTTTCCACGCAGCCAACTTGTCCAAAATGTACGTGATGGTTTTAATTGTCACCCGTACTTTGGGTACATTAGCCAGCCTCACGAACTTCAGGAACGCCTCAATGTCTATAAGGACATGTTTCTGGCTCGTGGGCTTCAGTGTGGAACTGAGTTGATTGAGGTACCTGATGACCAAATGATGGAATTGATGAGCATTGTAAACATGGTGATGATTGTTATGACTTGGATTTGGAGAAGACAAAGCAGAGCTACATACCCATTCAGTTTTACCATGTCGTTTAAAAACAACAGGGTCATATTTGTCAGTGCCCCTTCCTGACATATAGAGGAGGAACTTTCTGACATAAGCTTTCCTTTGTTTAATGTTCCTCAATGCTTTTGGTGATGCTTTGGGCCCTAAGAGGGTTGCTTCAAATAAGTCCAACAGGTGGTCTAAAAGAAAATGGTACTGTCTTAATACAAGAGTGGGATGTTCATAGTCTCCTTGTAAACAGCAGTAATACTCACCCAAGTTGGGCGTGAGGCTCCCTTGTCTAGTGGCCGGAGCAGCCACGGCACCCTCCCTGCGGGTGTGTGGAGCAGAGGACGGAGCAGCGGATGTACTTGCCACAGGCTGTGGCATGGTTGAGGTAGGGCTAGAGCAGGGACTGCTGGCTGCGGAGGCAGAAGGTGTGGCAGGCTGTACAGCACAGAGTTGCTGTGTGACAGTCTGAAGGTGGTCCTCCTCCTCCAACAGCTTTTTCAGTCTGTCTTTGATGGACTGCAACCCATTCACCACATAGGTCAGGGTTGCTCCAGTCTGTACAGGCAGTTGTGGTGGAGGTGGAGATTGGGGTGCAGGGGTTGTTGCCCCCGGAGTCCCCAGGGGTTGTGTGGGTGGAGCTGGGGGTGGTGGTGGTGGTGTTTGCGGTGGTGGTGTTTGCGTTGGTGGTGGTGGTGGTGTTTGCGGCGGTGGTGGTCGGGTTAGGGCCCGGAGCCTTTCTATTATGGCAGCTTTCTTGGCCTTCAGCATGAGACTGGTCATGCGCTTTCCCTGTGGGAAGAGAATGAAATGATTGAACGAAAAAGGAAACAAGAATATGGTTTATGTTTTCCGTGAATTTGTCGTGTAAAGTGTATCATACCGGGGTTCTCCCATGCGCGGAGATGAGGTGCTTGTCCAGCCTGGCGTAGTCCTTGTTTGACCCGCACTCTTTTATGGGGCACCTCAGTTTCCCAGCATACTGCAGATTTTTTTTACTTATGATGAGACGCCTCTTTTGGACGTCTTTTATATCATGCTTGTCCTGCAAATGGCGGGACAGGGAGGCATAACGTCTGCCGCACTTGGGGCACTTGGTTTTTGCCTAGGGTACAGGAAGGCATGGCAATGTAAAATGTTTGAAATTTTTATCAATGTCCACAAATGTTGATGCTCAACATTGATTTTCAGGTAAGTCGACATCCAGGAAGAGCACGTCTACATCCAGGATAATGACCTTATACATCTACAGGAAAGAACACGTCAGGTAAGTCGACATCCGGGATGAGCACGTCTACATCCAGGATAATGACCTTATACATCTACTTGAAAGAATATGTCAGAAATATTTATCTACAACAAGAGCACATCTACATCCTTGATAGTGACCTTAAAAAAAAAAAATCTACATGAAATAATTGGGTTCTTACCTTCATCTTCGCCAGGTTCTAAATGCAGGTGAAAATCGCTCGTATTTATATGGGGCTCAGGTTGGACACACCCACTTGGAACCAGTTGACACCAAGTTATTTTTCCGTAAAAATTACCGACCAATTCCAGGAATTCGACCTGATAACATGAAAGCTTTCGGAAACGGATGTACATTGGTTAAGTGACACAGACACATGCCCGGGAGAGTTTCGTGACGGAGGGGGGGCGTTTTAGAGAGAACAGTGGGTAAGTTCAAGTTCCGGAAGTACCACCGGGCTGTATTGTGGAAAAATGTACCTTCAAGATGGCGGCGCGAACGGACGCAGCGGCGCCTCTCTCTCTAACTTTGTGTAATTGTATGTGTAATTGTGTATGTACGCGCCGACCGTGTCCCTGTGGAGGGAGGTAAGACTCGCGGCGGGGGAGTCTGTGTTTACATCAGCGACGCATGGTGTCGGAATGTTGTTGTTGTGCATAAACATTGTTCGCCACGGGTGGAGTTCGTCATCTTGAAGTGCAGGCCCTTCTATCTACCGAGGGAATTTACAGCGGTTCTGCTGGTCGCTGTTTACATTCCCCCCACCGCTAACACCAGAGAGAAGAGCGAAGCACTCGGCCCACTCTACCAGGCCATCAACGAACAACAGACTGCACACCCAGACGGGTTTATCATAACAGCTGGGGACTTCAACCACGCAGACTTAAAGGTTTTTCTGCCTCAGTTACATCAGCATGTTGACTTCCCTACCAGGGAAAACAACACACTGGACTTTGTCTACACAAACCACAAAGGAGCATACAAGGCCTCCCCCCTCCCCCACCTGGGTCTCTCAGACCACATCACCATCCTGCTGAGACCTGCGTACAGACCAAAGGTGAGAGTCATCAGACCAACCCAAAGAGAGGTACGTGTGTGGCCAGAGGAGGCCTGCTCAGCACTGAAAGACTGTTTCCACACAACGGACTGGGATATTTTCAAACAGGCTGCTACAAACAATAACCACACAGACATTGAAGAATACACTGATGCTGTCACTGCATACATCACAAAGTGCATTGACGATGTCACCCACAGAAAAACCATTACCATCCGAGCTAACCAGAAACCATGGTTGACAGGCGAGGTCCACAGGCTCCTGAGGGCTCGGGACTCAGCCTTCAGGGCTGGGGACGCTGCAGGGCTAGCAACAGCCAGAGCCAACCTGTCCCGTGGAATCAAAGTAGCAAAACAACAATACAGCAAGAAAATAACCAGCCACTTCAGTAACACCAGGGACACACAAAGCCTGTGGAGAGGCATTCGAACCCTCACTGACTACAACCCCCCCCCACAAACCTGTGACAGTGACATCTCACTGCTGAACAGCCTCAACGACTTCTTTGGGCGCTTTGAGACACAGAACACCACACCAGCACAGAAATCATCACCTCCTCCGGACGAGCAGGCTGTGTCCTTATCTTCAGCCAGTGTGAGGAAGGTCCTTTCTAGGATCAACCCACGCAAGGCAGCTGGACCGGACAACATACCTGGTCGGGTCCTAAAGGACTGTGCTGAGGAGCTCAAGGATGTCTTAACTGACATTTTCAACATCTCCCTGAGCCAAGCGGTCGTCCCCAAGTGTTTCAAGGCCACCACAATAATACCGGTACCAAAGAAACCACACCCGTCCAGCCACAATGACTACCGGCCCGTAGCACTGACACCCATCATAATGAAGTGCTTCGAGCGGCTGGTTATGCAGACCATCAAATCCGTCCTCCCCCCAACCCATGACCCGTTTCAGTTTGCATACAGGACCAACAGGTCTACTGAGGATGCCATCGTAGCCGCACTCCACCCAGCCCTCACCCACCTTGACTCCAAAGACTCTTATGTGCGAATGCTGTTTCTAGATTTTAGCTCAGCATTTAATACAATCATCCCCCAGCAGCTAACACACAAATTGGGATGCCTGGGAGTCAAGACCTCTCTGTGTAACTGGGTGCTGGACTTTTTATCAGAGAGACCACAAAAGGTAAGGGCTGGCAGCAAAACCTCCAGGACCATCATGCTGAGCACAGGGGCTCCACAAGGTTGTGTACTCAGCCCGCTACTCTTCACCCTGCTGACTCACGACTGCGTACCCAGCCACAACACCAACCACATCATCAAGTTTGCGGATGACACGACCGTGGTGGGCCTCATCACCAACCAGGATGAGGCAAACTACAGGACTGAGGTGAGCCAACTGGTCCAGTGGTGCAAAGATAACAATCTCTTCCTCAACGTGGGAAAGACCAAAGAGATGGTTATCGACTTCAGGAGAAGGCCTTCACAGCATCCCCCACTGACCATCGACGGCGCTGCAGTGGAGAGGGTGAACAGCACCAAGTTCCTGGGGGTGCACATTTCTGAGGACTTCTCCTGGACAATAAACACAACACAGCTGGCCAAGAAAGCTCAAAAACGCCTCTACTTCCTCCGCAAACTGAGAAGAGCCCATGTCCCACCTCCCATCATGTGCTCTTTCTACCGGGGCACCATTGAGAGCATCATCACTGGCTGCATCACTGTGTGGTACAGAGGCTGCACTGCCTCCTGCCGAAAGACACTGCAACGCATAGTGAATGCAGCCAGCAAGATCATCGGTGTCCCTCTGTTGCCCCTCACAGACATTTATAACACACACATCACCCGCAGAGCCATCAACATTGTGAAAGACAACTCACACCCCTCACACCCCCACTTCAGCCTCCTGCCTTCAGGGAGACGGTTCCGATGCCTCCGGGCCCGCTCCACAAGACTGTCCAACAGCTTCATCCACCAGGCTGTCAGGACACTGAACTCTGTACACTACCTCCCCCCCCTGCCCCCCGCCCCTGGACTCCAACTCTGCTGACCCCCACCCCCCACCCCCACTGCCACCTGGACTCTGTAACTAAGACAATCTTTTGGCCAACTTGCACATAACCATTTGCACTATTCAGCAATCTGCAATTTTCATATTCATATTTATATGTATACATATATATATATATATATATATATTTGTTTTCCATATATTTCTTTACTATATATTTATATTGTAGTGAAAGTTTGTTTATTTAGCTGGTTTTATTTAAATTGTTTATTTATATTGTAAAATGCACATTGTTGAGAGAAGAAACAACATTTCGATTCCCCTGTATGTCTGACATATGGTGAATTGACAATAAAAGCCTTTGAATTGAATTGAATTGAAAATTGAATTGAAATTCCAACTTTTTGACTCGTGGTCTCGCCCAAAGGAATTTTTGGTGTGAAAATGATTACACGGTCTCTTGCTGCCAAACAAAGAAGTGCAAAAGTCCAGTTTTTTTAAAAAAGGTTTTATTAGTTGAAAAAGCCAAATATAACGACATCAAACGCTTTGATAATTACGCAGGAAGTGTGAAATATTTATTTTTGCCATTTTCAGACATCTAAACTGTTTAATGTAGAAGTTATAAGGGTGTTAGTAAAATTCCATATAAGCGACGCCCCGGCGCCAAGAATTCTACCGGATTTTTTACTAACCCCGAGCTAACGGATCATAATTAGGGTTGGGCTTTCAGTTATGATGGTTAAGGTTACGTCAGGTTATAGGTTAAGGGGCAAGGGTATGCATTATGTCAGCAAGTGTTCTCACAAAATATAAGTACCAGAATGTGTGTGTGTGTGTGTGTGTGTGTCATGTTTCTTTTAGATCTCGTTTCCCATTTTCAGGTGTTTAATATGTATAATGGAGCAGTTATGTGGGTGTTGCCACATAAGCAACGCTGCAACGCCGAGAATTCTTCTGAATTTTACGCTAACGGCGAGCTAGCAGGGTATAATGGGGGTAGGGGAGTAGTAGTTAGGTTAGGATTATGGATTTGTTTTTAATTTCTCAATCCACAGTCTCCCCTGTCGCTTTTCTGTTGTGCCAGGGAGGTGGTCAATCTGCACTCTATAAAAGTGCGGATGTGCTGTTGAAGTCGTGTTAATACAGTTTTCCCCGTTTCCCCCCCACACACACATCTTCCCTCAGGAACCACAGACAATGCAATAAGTCAGATTAGAGCTGTGGAGGCTGGACTCGCCCATTACTGGTCGTCCAGCAACCCATGTGGATTAAATAGGAACTTCCTTTGGTTCTTCTGCGTCCTGGTTCCTGTCCTGGGACCACTGCTCAACTGCTTCGGTGGAGGACACGGCAACAGGACTTAAGGGAGCGAGAGGTGCCTAGGTTTACTATTCAGTGGATGCGAGAAGTCTACTGGGTACCCTCTCTGTCCCTGTGAAAACAATTGATCTGCGACTTGAATATACTTTAAGAAATGTGCCTGGAATGGTATTTGACTTTATGCAGTATTGCATGTGTTTATCTTTGGTTTAGACTTAGATTTTGGTGAGTAGTCTTTTATTGTTTGTATTTATTTTATCAAAAAACCCTTTATGTCCAGGAAATTAATTTCATTTGGGTGTATGTTATATTTTATTTTCATTGAAGGGTAGTGATTGTTGGAAATGCTAATATGAAAACTATCTGACCCGTGTCCCCCCTCTCCTGTGATGTCATCAAGGAAGCGTCACTGGAAGGTGGGTTTTAATTGACCTTTGGCTAACCTCTCTCGCTCCTGTTCACTCATATAAAAGCTAGCATAAGGAGGAGCGTGCCTGTTTCCCCTCGCCATGCTCTCCACCTGTGAGTATTGTTGGTTAGTTTATACAGAATTGTTACATTCCAGACTTATTTTGGACATTTATAGATCGGTCGAAAATGTCGGATGGAGAGCCCCCGGGCAGATCGCTCTCTATCGGCGGACCAAGACCTCTGCCTACGGCCGGAGAAGCAACAATAGACCTGGATGGGAGGTAAGTGGGGTTAGAGTTAGGAGGAGGAGGAGAGGGGAAAAGGTCAATTACGGGAGAGGGTAAGGTAGGGGGAGAAGGGGAGGGGTGGGTCCGAGGTCTCGGATCATTCGCCTCGGGATGGGGGCCCCAGTCCACGGCTCCCGGAAGCCCTCCTCCAGCGTCCTGATTAAGCTGTGAATAAATCATAAATTTATTTGTGATTCTGTGCACCAGAGCCGGAATATGCATCCATCTGTCTCCGGGGTCCAGTTGATATTATCCACTGCTGTAAAAAACTGGTTTGACGGCAGTGGCCCCAGGAAAGGGAGATGACTGGAAATGAACTTGTTAATGACATTCAGGTTGTTCTGTTGTTCCTGCGGGAGGAGAGGTGAGTAATTAATGATGGGGAAAAGGATGTTTGCGTTAGGGAAAACCAATTGGGCTTTCCTGTACACGAGGCATAGTTGTTTAATAGAATCAGAATCAGAAAACTTTATTGCCAGGTATGTTACACATACAAGGAATTTGACGTGGTGTTGTTGGTGCAAAAAACAGACGAACTGGACTGACAAGTCCCATAACACACAAAGTTGAACAAGAAAAAAAGTTTTAATACTAAAATAAGAGAAAGAAGAAAGAAACGGTTAAGATTTGAATCCCCCAAGAACCAAATGGGTTTTTTTCTTTTAAAGTTCCAGTCCAGAATTTTCTCCCCTTCCTGGCCTTGTGCTGGCACGGGAGATACACCGCCCCCAGCGAGTGGCCGGTGGCAAGTGCACCCGCTGCCCCAGTCAACGGCTCATCTGTGTGGTGCCCAGAGGTTGAGGCAGTGCTCACCGGGGGTCCCGCCGAGGTGTTTTGGGTGGGCTCAGACTGGGTCACTCTGCCATGCAGGTCACTATGATTATACTTTTGTGACCCTTGAGTCATCATGTTTACTCCCACCACTTTTGGACAGGTTTCGCCCCTGTGTGGGATTGGATTTTTTCAATGTTTTGTATCTGGGGGTTGTTCTCTCTTATTGCCACATTTGAGTAAGTGAATCTAGCCTCATGATAGGATTTTCCTTCCCTTGTGTGTTTTTGTTTAAATTTTGTTGTTGTTGTTTGGAGGCAGCCCTCACTCTTATTTCTCTTTTCTATAGAGGATCTCCTCATCCTGTTGACTGGCACAAAATCATCTTCAAATGAAGGTGACTGCGATCTTTGTTCCCTATCCTGTCCACGCCAGAGGGAGTGCTGGGGGGCCGCCGGGCGGGAGGCTGGGGGAGCTCGTGTAGCTGGAGGATTTTGGATTATCTCCCCAGTAGGGAGACACACAATAGGCGAGAGGGTCAGTGGGGGAGGAGCATCTCTTAATCTCTCTGTAGAGATAATTTCATCTATTCTCTCCCCCACAGGTGTTGACTGGGAATTTCTCAAGCCAATCTGTTTCAGACTGTTTCTGTTACTAGGTGGTTCACCCTCACCTAATTGTTGTGCTTCTGTTGGCGTCTCCCCACCCCCTGTCTGCTCACCCATCACGTTGAGCTGAAATAGTGGCACTCCCTGTGGCTCAGGCAGGAGCGGGAACTCCTCCCTGTCCTCCACACCCGGATTGGATGGAGTGTCTCCCGGAGACTCCACAGAAGATAGAGGCAGCGAGTCCGAGATATGGGAGGGCTCCGAGTGGCACTCCAGAAAAGCACGAGCAGTTTCAATTGTTGACTGGGTCAATCTGGTTTTATACCGCTTTTTGGCCCAGCCAGTTGCGATTTGAAATGCTGTCTCGTTGAGAGGTAACTGATTGTATTCTATTAGGATTTTGAGATAATGGTCTTGGATGATGGAGAGGTTATTCTGCATCCACTGGTGTGTGTGTTTTCTTTCACCGCAGTCCTAACCTGCTCTGTGGGGGAAGAGGGTTTGATGAACATTGTGAGTCTATTCACATGTCTGAGCATACCCTTCGGTGGAGCTTGGGTGAAGATAGCCTTATCAGTGATAGTCTTGTGATGAATGGCTTGAATCCTCCCCGGATCCCAAGTTGATTCTTCTCCCCAGGATCCCCTTACATTTAGGGTAAGGGCTAGGGAATGCATTGTGTCAGCAAGTGTCCTCACAAAGATATAAGTACCAGTATGTGTGTGTGTGTGTGTGTGTGTGTGTGTTTGTCCTTTGATGCCTTTGATGTATCAACATTCTACAGTCTGATGTCACAGGCTGCAGTAAGTGGACACACAGCCAGAGACAAGTTCAGAAGTCAAACAGGAGCAGAAACAGTTGGACTGGACAGGACTTGCTCATGATTTAGGAAGAAAGAAGCACTCAGATATTTCTGCACAATTATTGACAAGGAAGGGAGGAGCTACTGCTGTTACAAGGACAAGAGGAAACTACAGGAAAGTCCAGATCAGCTCCAAGGTTTTCAGTAAGTCAGTACATGTTAGTAGTTCATGTCAGTGTCTAGTTTAGAAGTTAATTTTTTGAAATGTTTTGTCCAAATGATATGTTCGCGAAATTGGGACAACAAGTAATCATACCCATAAGCCCAGTGGTTTGATTGTGTGCTTATCATTCATGGACAATGTTGAGTGTTTTTAATGCTGATCATGACTGTGGGATATTCTCATGGTTGCTCAACTTCTTAACTTTGTTTTGGTGTGATGCTCTGTAGTTTGTGTTAAAGGAAAGGATTTCTAGGAAGTCTGTACTGTCTGCAACAAGATCCTTTCTAAAGAAATTCTAATGGAAATGATGGAGCATAAAATCCACAGTCCCTGTCCTGTGGAAAAGTTGACTTCCAGAGTTGAAAAGAAGCAAACATGAGGCTTCAACAGTCTGAGTAGATCAAGTTTCTATCTTCCAGGTATTTTTAGTCCAAAATTCCCCTCTTTGTGTTTCTACACCTAATGTTTCCTTTCAAAGCTGTGGTGGAGAGATGGAAACACAGAGAGGAAATTCTGCACTAAAAGACAAACATTTGAAGATTCCCACTTGATTTTCTTGGTGGTGAATTTTGGAATTACTGTTTGCATAGAAATAGGACAGTGGATTTTGTGGATCTCCTGGCAGCCAGTATGGACAGCAGGAAGAATTCGATCAAACACCAGTGCTTTGAATGTGGAAATGGGAATGTGAGTATATCTTTAAGTGATTTGGGTTTTTTATGTCTTTATTATGGACAGTAGAGAGATGACAGGAAATCAGGTGGAGGCAGAGGCATCAATGTTTCCAGTGGAAACTGAATTAGGGATGTTGTGGTAGATGTTCAGAAGCTTAAGGTTGTTACAGAGGTGCCCTGAAAAGTAGCATATTATGGGCTTTTTCCATTAGCACATAAGCTGTGATGGCATGCATTTCCATTACAGCCTCACAGGAGTTAGCAGGGTAGCTGTGCCAAATTGCACTGTGTTGGTCCTGCTTGGTAGCAGAGCTGACCATTGCCAACCTATGACATACTCCTCCCTTTAGCTGTGTCTGTAGTCGCTACACTCCTGTGTGTCTATGCTGTAGACTAGAGAGAAAGCTCTATTCTTAATTCTCTGTTTTCAGCTCAAGACTTTTGCAGCTTCTACCTGAACCTCTGTGATCTGGGGTTTACTTTCACTCCACTGTTCCAGTTTGTACTTTCAGATTTCAGTCTTATTTCACTCTTTACTGATCATTTTCAGCCACATCACAGCTGTTATGTTACTACTAATGCAAAGCAAACTTTTTGCTGTTTCTTTTAAACTAGGAAAAGGTTGTAAGAAAATAAAATGTGTTTCTCAGTGAGTTAGCATCACTTTATTAGTGCTTCAGATGAACAAACCAGTTTGCTGTGCAGTAAAGTGGAAGAAACACTTGCAGCGTTCCAGCACAGCTTTAGTGATAGTGGCTGTTCACAGCATGGCTTAATGTGAGTACACCTCCACAATGGAAAACACTATTTGTTAGAACGAGGAGTATATTGATTTTAGATGTCACATTTCCAGGCCACTCACCTTCCCAGTTTAGTATAAGGAAGCTGGCATATTTGTTTGGAAAGCTTGCACTGTGGTTTTGGAAGCCACGCCTCCTTGTCTCTTTTGCCCCTAGTCAAGTTCACTACATCCCAAACAATATGTTTCCTTTTGAAACCAAAATGAAAGTTTTGCGTTCATGGGGATATATACATTGAAAATTTTGAAGTTATTACCAATCATTGTAACTTATTTGGAAATTTTTCTGTATGTGGCAGTAGATGTGGAGATGCTGCTGGTGGCACCAAGTGTCTCAAGGGATCAGTAAATTCACTGAGAACATCTGGATCAAATGAATCAATCCATCCATCCAGTTGACACAACATTTCACTCACAAACACAAACATTAGCCTCATGGTGGCACTGGAGGAAAAGCCTGTGGATCACCAAAGTCACTGGGAGTCACCACCCGAGGATCATAGAAGTCTGAACAAAAATTTCATGTCATCTCAGTAGTTGTGAACCCTCCACTGTTGGCTATTACAGAGGTTCAATGGCCCATGAAAAAACTAGAATGTAGAGAGGAAATGGAAGACAAAATGGACTTATCTGTATAATATTCCCCAAAAGTGATTTCACCTTCCCTCCATGTATCTGTTTTTGAATATATGTATCCTATATTAAATAGCAGCGTATGAACCTCAGATAGTAAGTTGTTTTGACTCTCTGTGATCAAAATAACTGAAAACATTAGCTATTTCTCTGAACACTAAACTGGAAATGAGAAAAAAAGAGGAGAATCTGAACAGTAAAAATCAATTGGCTGCACTTGTTAGAACACTGGAACCTGTTCAATTATTAACAAAGAACCAGAGAACAACAAGAAATCAGGCCTCAGGTTTCAATAAAGATATTCAAACTGACTGCAAGTGTCAGTGAAGGAAGTCAGTAGCGACACTATAGGAAAATGAACTCGGTACATAAACTTGGTTCATGTCTAAGCAGAATTTTTAGGCCCTGTTTGAATTTGCTACCATGGATAGATGTCTGTTTCCCTTCCTGTCTGATGTAGATGAAGTTTTGCTATTTGTCGCTTTAACCATTAAGATTTATTTCATTTCTTTTTCAATCTATTTACACAGAATGATCTAATCACTCAAGGGGCCTTACACTTAGGCCAGTTGTGTGTGCCAGCTGTGGCACTGAGGCAGGGCTCCAGTTCCTTAAAGATGGAGCATTATTTCTCACAGGAGTAAGGTTAGAGGACTGAGATTTGGTCCTTGCTTTGTGGAGTTTTCTTTGTCTCCTTTTTCTTTTCCTTTTTTTTGTGGGTTTTCTCCCATAGGGTTTCCCATAGACCTCATTGTTCAGCTGTCAGACTCAGGCCTGTTATGAAGACACTGATCTTGGGAAGAGTTTTGTTTTATAAGTCACATATAATCCATATTAAATACAGAGTCCAAACCTCACTGCATCACTAAACAATAACCTAAAGACAAACTTTTGTCCATGTGAAGGTGAGGCTGTGAGCTCATTACCTGAGTTTGAATTAAAGATGGAGAGAGGAGAAGCATCACCTCAGTGAAAAAGTCAAGAGTAGAATCCAGATAAGACACAGAGAGATGCAGCTCTTCTCCACCAGCTTCAACAGGGTGTGAAATTTATACACAGCACAAACACATCTCACTTCATTTCCATAGACAATCAGCAGTGGGTGACATCTTCTTATTTCCAATGTGTGAATCATTTTCATCATCTCTCTTCTTGCCCCAAAACAAAGAAGCACAGTTTAAGACTCAGGAGAAATAATCTCCCAGTCCAATGCAAACTAACCAGCACACACTGTTTCCACTTCTACAATCATCTACTTATTATTGTGCTTTAAAGTTTCAGCCTTCTTACATTTACCTATCACTGAGTCCACTTGTGTCTTATACTGAACACTAGGTTCAAATCTCCTTTTGGCTTTGAGCCTTGATTTTTAGTTCATTTCCAGTGCAATACAATTATGTCCTGTAGTAAATCTCCAGAATGAGTCGTAGGACTTAAAGCTGGATCAGCTGTTGCATGAAGCGTTTCAGGCTGTGTTCATGTTCACCCTCTTTGGTTAAGGGACAGTAAAACAATCAGTGATTTCCTCACTGTGGAGTAAATTTAGGCTGCTGAGAATTCTTCCTGCCTTGAAAACCTTAGTCCTGAAACTGGAATCTAAAATATGTTGATGTGTTTGAGGTGGCATGTGATGCATTTGGATGAGTGTTCATTTGCAGTGTTTTGAGTGTAGGAGGAAAACTGTTGATGACTGTGAGGACAGAATAAGTTTGGAAGTTTAACTCTGCCACTTTAGACTCTCAGCTCTGATTCTTGTTTTCTGTTCCATGCAGCTCATCTACAGGACTGTATTAAGTCCTAGTTGTTGAAGGATCTTAATTATTAAGCAGTGAAACTATTTCATATGAGGAAATGGTGCATTCATTCAGAAATGTTTCCTTTCTTCTGTTTCCTTGTCTTTTGATGATGGTCACTAAGCTCCAAATCTTGTAGCTGTTCAGAATTCAGCCTCAGTCAGTGTGAGAGAGCTGATATGTTTAAAGCTTCATAGACTGAAAAGGTTCTATGAACTGAAGCACTAATGAAATATTTGATTGGTGTGTTGGAGTAAAGTGGGACACACACACACACACACACACACACACTGAAGAATGACACAATCAGAAAATACATTTGGCCTTTGAGGAATTTAATTGTGTGCCTGCTCCAAATGCTATGCTAGGTCTATGTGGAGCAGCTTGTGTGATACATTATGTTTCTGTTTGTTTTCTATGAGACTGTGAATATTATTAGCTGACTGGATGAATAGAACACAAGAGAGATTTGTTTGTGCAGACAGATGAGACCTTAATGTGTCTACTAACCCTTATTTTAAGGTTCACACACACACTTTGTGCAAGTAGTTATAGTTTATGTCAGAGCAGCATCAGGTAAAACAATGAAGAATGATCAATACAGATCTTGATTTGTTGTAAGTCCTATATTCTCCATGATGGTGTGTGTGTGTGTGTGTGAGGTGTTTATGGAACTGACAAAATCATCTTGACATCTTGATGGGAAAAGAAGGATGAAGGAAAAGTTCTCACTGCAGCAGCTGTAGAATTTTATTATTATGAGCACAATTACACCACAAGAGCCAGTTTGACTCTGTCATTTACAGGCTCTGTGTTTCCAGTTTACCATTCACCACACAATGATGTACTTTATTTCTTCATGACTCTTGAAAGTTTTTAAAGAGAGAGGAGAAAATTTCTTCTGTCATTTTTGCCTTTTTTTCCTCACAACACTTGTTTTAAAGATTTTAATGATTCAAAGAAAAACACATTTTCTTTGTGGTCGGAGAAAATGAGGAACTGTTCCATCATTTATCCAGAAGTTTCTATAGTAATGTGATCATTATTCTGTGACTGTGACAGGAGGAGTTCAGTGAATTGATGTGACTCGTCTGTGCTCTTTCACTGCTCATTTTAATGAAGTATATATTCCCTCTCTGTATTATGATATTGGATTGTAACACTGTCATTGTACACCTGTATGTTTTGTTCACCGTGTTGATCCATCTGTCTTCCTGTATTCATTCTCTCACTCCCTCGCTCACTACAACCACATACACTAAATACACTAAACTGTAGTAAATCCATTATGTGTGAAACATAATGTGGCTGGATGATGTTCAGAGGAAACAGATTTTCTGAATGAATGAGGTAATGAAGTTTATTAACAGCAGTGGAGGTGGGAGACTGGGGTTTGTATCCAGAGTCCACTCTGTGGTTAGGTTTGGTATTTACAGCTATTTAACAATACACACAAGCTAACTTGCATACGGCCTAATACAAATGTCACACACACACATTTCATCAGAGAGACCAGCTCTCAGAAATAAGTCCAGCAGTGGAGACAGTCCAACAGGCTCCACATGTTTCTGCACTACTCTACTACTGTGCTGAGAGGAGACTGTACTGAAGCTGTCAGCTGTACCATCAGCCTCTGAGGCTGCTCTGCTCTCTGTGTCACACACTGCTACTGTACATGAAGACTGCTGTCAGCTCGGCTCAGCTCCACTCATCACTAACTTCATTTAGAGCAAACAGAAGCAGCAGAAAGTCAGAGGCTTCGCCGTGAGGAGCGCAGACCTCTCTGTCATGTCAGGTGTTTTCAGGAAGGGACGTCACTTCACAGACCTTCACAACTCGAGTCAGCATCAGACGGACACACGCACAATAAACATCCACGGTAGCTGGAATTTCCCTCTCAGCTCCGGTGTTTCCTAGTGGAAAACGCCAGGACATGAAATGAAAAGACTGAAACGATCCTTTGCCTTGAAATCCAAAGAGGAAAGCGACGGCGGGGATCCACACGGTGTGTATCCAGAAGTAAAGCATGGTGTCCTTTAATCAGCTGCAAAAGCTCCGCGCTCTTCCCGACGAAGCTCCGTGTCCAGCGGTTCATTTCCAGAAGAGAAAGCGCTGCAGATGAAGCCGAGCGGAGGAAGAAATCCCAGTGTGAACGCTGCTGATGAACACAAGAGCTGGAGACTCTGTCGCTGCTTCTTCTGCTGCTTTCACACGGACATTAGCGACCCCTACCGGAACTGTTATCCAGAGAGGAAGAGACTGTGTGTGTGTGAGTCCTCTGTCTCTGTGTGTGTGCTCAGTATGTTGCTACTAAAGCAGCGTTTCATGGTTCAGGACTGACAGCAGGACTAATGTGGACAAGTCCAACTCATTTCATTCAGCTCCACAACCATGATTTGTCACATGGAGTGAAGTGAAGCCAGTGAAGAGGAGGGGAATGGGAGGAGGAAGCAACACAAAGTGTTTACTGGTCTCTGATGGGATCTTAGCCAGCAGTTTGTCTCTGTGTTATTCTGTCTCTGCACCGTTAAACATTCATACTCAGGTGGACAGTCACAGTGGACTCTGTCTAATGTTCACTGACCATGTGTAGTTTAAATACATGCGTGCAAGTTTATTTTCCTTCAGACAGAAGATGAGCTGATTAATGCAGGAAACAACATGAGTCAGACTCAAGTATCTGCCTTTATAATTCTAAAAACATGAGCTGAGGACAAAAGGTGAAGGCGACAGCTCATATGGAAAATTGGCGCATTAAGAAAAAATATATTATTTGTGTGAATAACATTAGTGCATATTTTCCACTTTTGATATATGATGGTATTATAAAAATCTATATGTCTTTTCAGTCTAAAATCCTTCTAGTGTATCTACAGGAGCTGATTAGTCCCATATATACAGTGGTGTTCCAGTATATGTCAGAGGTCAAAGTGAAGACAGTCTAGTTGGTCTCATTGGATAAAGCCAGTTATCTGTGTGCAAACAAGCGTGACAGCAGATTTATTCCACTTAGTTCTGTCAGATAGATAGATAGATAGATAGATAGATAGATATACTTTATTCATCCCTCAGGGGGAAATTGTTATGTTACAGCAGCAAGTAAAAGTCACAAAAAGAAAGGAAAGGACAAGTTGACACTGGCAGCACTTAGCAACTCTACAAAATACAGTGTAACAAAATATAAAGACATAAAGAGTGAATGTATATATATATATAAATATATATGACAAGAAAACAATAATAATAATAATAATAAGATAAAATTTAAAAAAATATAAAAAAATAACAGGGAGGAGAATAATATGTACAATAATATATACAATGTTGTAAAAATATAACCTGTCAGCTGTGCAGTATGTACATTTCTAATAGATAAATAGAGCTATGGTTCTCTAAGGGTGATATGTACAGTTGTGCAGCAGTGTATAGTTATGTACACATAATATACATATACACATTCATATACACATATACACATAGTCGTAACAGTGAACTGACAGTTGTGTTCATCTGTCACACAGAGGTGAGCTGTTGTACAGTTTTATTGCAAATGGTAGGAATGACTCACCGTTCCTTCCGACAGCGGAGCTGAATGAGTCTGTTAGAAAACGAGCTCCTCTGTCTCTGCAGTGTGCTGTAGAGGGGGTGTGATGGATTGTCCATGATGGAGAGCAGTTTGTTCAGTGACCTCCTGTTCCTCACTGACTCAAACGTCTCCGTGTCCTGACCAATGATGCTGCTAGCCTTACGGATGAGCACGGACTGCTTGCATCTTTAGCACTGATGTTGCTCCCCCAGCAGACCACAGCACAGTAGATGGCACTTGCAAAAACAGACTGGTAGAAGATCTCCAGCATCTTGCTGCACACACTGAAAGATCTGAGCTTCCTCAGAAAATAGAGTCTGCTCATCATTTTAGAATCATTTAGAATCATTTTTTTCTCATGTTTCTTTTAGATCTCGTTCAACTTATCTTGTGCTGTTAGACCTTAAATCCACAGAGTCCTGCTGTATGTTGGTCTCTTCTCTGCATCACACTGAGATAACAGTTACACCTGTCACCTGAATCAAGTAGGAAGCTGATGGTGAAAGTTAAAGCTGACACTATATCATCATGTTCTGGGAGTAGAAGCTGTAAAATAACCAGGCTGGATGGAAGGAGGAAGCATTTTTTTCATCATTATAATCAGTTACTGGTATTTTCTCAGTCTGGGTCCAGAAACAAAACTTTCTTTGTTTACTACAATGTCTTTAAGGTGATTCTTCATCTGTTTGTAAGTTTGTGTTTTAATTGTATTTCTTTTATTTTTCTCTCTTCTGTTGTGGGGCTCCTGTCTCCTGATCTCCTTCATCCTGGATCTTCTTCTTCAGATCCTAAAACAATGACTTATTTTTATGCTGGTGTGAGAGTTTACATGCAAGTGTGTTTGTTAACTGTGAATAACATTGTGGTTAAGTTTGTGTTTGGGAGATTTCCTCCATGTGTTTATGGAAACAGATGAAGGTATCAGGTCATTCCATTATCTGATGATCTCTACCTGTTAAACCATCCAAAGCAGCTCTGCAGTGTTTCCATCTGTGTTCATGTTGCTGTTTGAGAGTTAAGACTTGGTTTCAGGGTTAGAGTTAGGTTTTGGTTAGAGTTAGGGTAAGGGCTAGGGAATGCATTATGTCAGCAAGTGTCCTCACAAATAAATAAGTACAAGTATGTGTGTGTGAGTGTTTGTCCTTTGATGCCTTTGATGTATCAACATTCTACAGTCTGATGTCACAGGCTGCAGTAAGTGGACACTCATGCTTGCTCAACTTCTTAACTTTGTTTTGGTGTGATGCTCTGTAGTTTGTGTTAAAGGAAAGGATTTCTAGGAAGTCTGTACTGTCTGCAACAAGATCCTTTCTAAAGAAATTCTAATGGAAATGATGGAGCATAAAATCCACAGTCCCTGTCCTGTGGAAAAGTTGACTTCCAGAGTTGAAAAGAAGCAAACATGAGGCTTCAACAGTCTGAGTAGATCAAGTTTCTATCTTCCAGGTATTTTTAGTCCAAAATTCTCCTCTTTGTGTTTCTACACCTAATGTTTCCTTTCAAAGCTGTGGTGGAGAGATGGAAACACAGAGAGGAAACTCTGCACTAAAAGACAAACATTTGAAGATACTCACCTGATGTTGTTTAACAATGCTGATGAATTTTGGAATTACTATATGCACAGAAATAGGACTGTGGATTTTGTGGCCTATCATTTCCACAGAAATTGTTTAAAGAAGGGATCTCCTGGCAGCCAGTATGGACAGCAGGAAGAATTCGATCAAACACCAGTGCTTTGAATGTGGAAATGGGAATGTGAGTATATCTTTAAGTGATTTGGGTTTTTTATGTCTTTATTATGGACAGTAGAGAGATGACAGGAAATCAGGTGGAGGCAGAGGCATCAATGTTTCCAGTGGAAACTGAATTAGGGATGTTGTGGTAGATGTTCAGAAGCTTAAGGTTGTTACAGAGGTGCCCTGAAAAGTAGCATATTATGGGCTTTTTCCATTAGCACATAAGCTGTGATGGCATGCATTTCCATTACAGTCTCACAGGAGTTAGCAGGGTAGCTGTGCCAAATTGCACTGTGTTGGTCCTGCTTGGTAGCAGAGCTGACCATTGCCAACCTATGACATTCTCCTCCCTTTAGCTGTGTCTGCAGTTGCTACACTCCTGTGTGTCTATGCTGTAGACTAGAGAGAAAGCTCTATTTTAATTCTCTCTGTTTTCAGCTCTCAAGACTTTTTTGCAGCTTCTACCTGAACCTCTGTGATCTGGGGTTTACTTTCACTCCTCTGTTCCAGTTTGGACTTTCAGATATCAGCCTTATTTCACTGTTTAGTGATCATTTTCATTTAATGTGAGTACACCTCCACAATGGAAAATGCTATTTGTTAGAACGAGGAGTATATTGATTTTAGATGTCACATTTCCAGGCCACTCACCTTCCCAGTTTAGTGTAAGGAAGCTGGCATATTTGTTTGGAAAGCTTGCTCTGTGGTTTTGGAAGCCACGCCTCCTTGTCTCTTGTGGTCCCAGTCAAGTTCACTACATCCCAAACAATATGTTCCCTTTTGAAACCAGAATGAAAATTTTGCTTTCATGGTGATATTTACCTCTGATTCTTGGAAATTTGGTTAAAACTGGTTTTAATTATGAAAATAAAAAGTTACTTGAGTATTGACTTTATACAAATACATATACAAATTTTTAAACTGTTGTACATATACTCTTCTAAAAGATCTAACATCATACATCATCTACTTTAAGCAAATTAGGAAAAGTTTTTTTTTAACAAACATATTTTTGTATTAAAAGATACGAGTACTTTAATAACTCAACAGCAATGAAGAAATATTGTAAGCATATTCATTTAAAACAAATTAAAACTGCCTGTGACGGTGGTGACACTAATCTGATGGTGGTGACAGTGGCCTCATTACAACATACACTTCCAAAATTTATACCACTCAAGTCAATGCCTTCTTGTTTAAGAACTTTATTTAACTATTTACTCCCAAAAAAAAAAAAAAAGGTGTAAGGTACATTTAGGCAATATCATGTTTTAACCTCACTCCCATAACATCAAATATCAAATCATTATAATAAAAAATAAAGTCAATACCACTGTAAACTGTATATTGGACATAAATAACTACGTCTTACAGTCTCTTTTCCATAAACTGAAATATCTTAAAATACAGAAATCATTCTGTACAAATACCACAAAACACATCTGTCACAATAATAACAATAATTCAAATGTGAACTCCTGTGAGTATTCCCTGACTGTAATACATCACTCATTTAGCTTTGTCAAGAAGTATAGTGTATATGTTTCTGCTCTATGAAGTCCATGACTTCAGCAGACAGACTGCATATCTCCCTTGTCCTGCTTGCACAACCTGGTGATGACAGTCCCACAAGTTTGTCCAGAATATGGTCAAATGGTGTGAAGCACATACTGTATCCTCTGCACCTCCTTTTGGATGGAAACTTGATGATGAGCGTCCACAGTGAGAGCCTTTGCTAACCGCCAGTGCAGGTCATAAATGACCACAAGCCAATCTCCACACTGAACTACATCAGCAGATAGATCTGTCACAGTCCCGTCAGGACCACTCTTGGTCAGTGGCTTTTGCACCATTGGCTCTTGCACCATTGGCTCTTGCTCACTTTCCTCCCATTCCATTTTCTCTTTGCTCACTTTCCTCCCATTCCATTTTCTCTTTGCTCACTTCCCTCCTGTTCCATTTTCTCTTTGCTCACTTTCCTCCTGTTCCATTTTCTCTTTGCTCACTTCCCTCCTGTTCCATTTTCTCTTTGCTCACTTTCCTCCTGTTCCATTTTCTCTTTGCTCACTTTCCTCCCATTCCATTTTCTCTTGCTCACTTTCCTCCTGTTCCATTTTCTCTTTGCTCACTTTCCTCCTGTTCCATTTTCTCTTTGCTCACTTTCCTCCTGTTCCATTTCCTCCATCAACATTGCCAAAGGACCTTTCCTCTTTTGCATTGGTATAGGACCATCATCCTCAACCTGTACCCTGGGTGTGTTGGCAGTCAACTGGAATATGGTAGGGCTGAGACACTCACACATCTGTGGCTCACTGTAGAAACAGGACAGTGACCTGCAATGGATCTCTAAGTCGTTTTGGTCTGTCAGTATGACCTGATGGAGTTTCCTTGTTGCAGGTACAGATTTAAGTGGTAGAGAAAGGAGCGCATCATATGGGTGCATGTCAGCTTCAGTAATGATATAGAGCTTAGTGCTGGAGAGGCTTCTGCCAACCACATCATGGAAAATATTCCCATTCACAATGTCATTCCCCCGCAGTATAAGGCTGTCTGCAGTCCTTTTCACAGTACCTCCTATGCCATCTGGTGCTCCCTTCCCATGTGAGGTGGGGAGGAAGTTCCAGGTTGTTCTCTTGAAACCTAGAGTTGGAGGGACACTGCAGAGGAGAGAGAAGTTATTCTTGTTTTTGTATTGCTTGCTGGGGCCATCTGACCAAAAGTGAAACGTATCAACTTTTGGAAACTTTCAACAGATGCATCTTGTCGCTTGGATTCTGATTCTGTGCAAAAACCTGTCTTCTGTTCTTTTGTATAGTACATGCCAGTGTGCAGGTTGACCTGTGGGAGGTTCTGACCAAAGTGGCATGACTGCACCTCAGAACTATACTTACATCTCCACCCCTCAGAAAAGTCCACATGTACAATTACTGTGCTATCATTGCACTCCTCAATCATGCTCCTATATTCTCTGGTCTGGTTCTGAACTAAGCACACATGTGTTGTTGTTTCTGTCTTTAGTTTGTCTTCATATTGTTTTAGAAGCTCTCCCAGCATGCCACTGTGTTTCACAAGTCTTGTGTTGAAGTGCATGGTTCACCTCTGTGATAGAACATGGATCAGGAGGAAACCTCAGACCACACAAGGACTGAACGACAGTGAGCTTCTCATTCAGTGGAGTCAAGTTCATTCATTATTTCTAATCAGCAGAAATTCACCTGCCCTTTGATTTATAACAGGTTAAATAGATTTGTATCAGGGAAACTAATGGACGGCATCATTATCTCTGAGAGGACACAATGTGGTGGGATAGAACAGGACTAAGTAAACTGATCAAATATTTGTTTCCATCATTTATTTACAACATTACATCAAATTAAACTGTGAAACAAATGTTAAAGTGTATTTGAAAGTTGCTACTGAAGGTAAAGGAAAAAGCAAAGGACGACAGGATGAGAGAATCCAGTTCATATGTCCTCCTGACAGAAATGGAGGTTTACAGTGATCGGCAGTGGGACACACACTGTTTATTATCATTAACAGGAGTATTAACACTACTGTGAACTGACAACATGGTGTGGAGAGAAGAAGTGGTGTTAATACACTGCAGGCTGAGGGTGTGGCTGATGAGGTGATTGCAGACAGGTGAGCAGGAGCTCTGGAGGGAAACCCAAAGTAAGTCAACCACACCCAGGCCTACACACACACAGACACACACACACAGACAAGAACACAGACAAACAGGGGACAAACCAGAAACACTAGGGAGGTTCTCCCAGAAACACGAGGAAGGAGGGAGAGACTGTTGGCTCCTAACATGACTTTGTACCACGCTCTCCACTAAAAGATGGAGAAGAGACAAGTTTCAAATTTCAAATGGATAATTAACCAAATGTGAATCAGGCCCATTTTCAATCTATACTGACTGATTAACAAAATGCTGATTTTATCTATTTAAAATTAAATTACAACAGTGAAGTCTGCAAAAACTGAAGGGGTCTGAATACTTCCTGTAGCCACTGTATGTCACTCGCCCTAAGAGCAGTGTTTCATCTGCTGCTTCCTCTTCACATCCCACTGGCTGAAGCTCACAGCTGTTTAATGTCAGTGTAACTGAATCACTTCATCTAACAAGTGGAGAGTTTGTCAGGCAGCTACACTGAACCAGACATAAAGTCTAGTTTACTGAGTCCTGTTCATGGCCAGAAATCTGATTTCCAGCTTCATGACCTAAGTATGTGTGATGTGTTTCTTTGGTGAATTGCCGTTAAAAATAACTGCCACTGCTTATCAAGCTTTATTTAAGAGACAAGAACAGAGAGAGAAGGAGTGTGTGAGAGAGAAGAACTGTTTGAAAAGTGTCACTAAAATCTATCATCTATCTAAATGGATGAATACTTTTCTTCTTCTTTTTTTCTGTTAAATGTTTATGTCATTGTGTAGCTGTTGATTTAAAGTGCAGGTGTTTCACCTGCTTGGAAATTAAATTAAATTCCCTTTTATTCAATGTTGTACAACATCATAACATTGAATCAAAGGGAATTTATTTTCTTTTGACACTTGCAAACAGAAAAAAGTCCCTTTAATGACAAAGTTAAACAGATCTCAATAATGTGATCTGAATTCATTATTAATATAAAACACAAAACACTCAGGACACATCTAAATCATCAGTGGTGAAGCCAGCTGGTTTGAAAAGTCCCATAATTAGATAAATGGAGATCACCTGTGTGCAGCCAAGGGCTTTCAGGTGATTGTAGTATAAATACACCTGCATCTGGAGGATCCAGCTTTTGGTGAGTGAGCAGAGAAACTCTCCACCATGAAGACAGAACAACACTGAGTGTCTCTGAGAAAATGGGATTGAAAAGCAGAAATCAGTGGCTGGATACAAGAGAATTTCCAAGTCACTGAACTTCCCTTGAAGAACAGTTAAACCAATCACTATGAAATGGAAGGAGTGTGACATGGTGAATGATGTATGTCTGTCTGGAGCAGGCTGTTCTAAAAAACTGACATGTCAGAGAAGAAAACATGAGCAGCTCCAAACAGTTTCACACCATCTTTGTACTTTCACACTCTGATATTAGCTTTGGTTTTTCTCTCTCTGTCTCGTCCTTTTAACAACCTCCTGCAGCAGGAGTCACATTGAACCTGTCACATCTGATGACTCTTCACTTGTTCATAGACACCAGAAAATAATGAAGGTAATGTGGTTCAGTGCTGAGCCTGATAAACTAAAAGGGTTGCATTCCAGAATAAAGCAGTTCAATATTATTTGGAGGTTAAAGCATCAGAGGTTGAATGAGGTTTGGTACAAAAAAAAATATCAGAATCTCTCCTGACTGACAGCAGCAGGTCTGACATATGGAGGAGAGATGATCTCAGGCAGAGGTTTTATTGATAAGGGAGATAAAAATGTGCACAGGTGCATTAACCAGAGGATCTCACAGTCTTCTCTGTGTATCAGATCATCTATGGTGTCATGTACTTCAGGAAATGATTTAGTGTTTCAGAGAGTTGTTCCTTTGGAAACATGGAGTCAAGAAAATCAATTCTGAATCTGACCCTCTGAAGTACAGAGATAAATCTCTGTCAAGTGGAGTTAACCAAGCCTTCAAGCCTTTGTCCTCAGGATGCTGACCACTGTCATTATCTCCTTTCTGTTCTAACTTTATTACTTTTTTTCTTAAAATAAAATCCTAACCATCCAAAAATATGAAAGGAAAAAAATCAATATAGATCTGCCACATATACTTTTAGCATAAGTAAAGCTGATTCCAACAAAGCTCTTCAGATTCAAAAAGATCATCATTCCTGATACAGACAAACATCCAACATGGAGACTGAAAAGATTTACAAAATACTTCACACAACTATAAATGTTTGAAATATTATCAATTTCTTGAGATTTATTTTGTCAATAAGTTTAAAAAGACTTGTTTAAAAAGACTTGTACTGAATATGAGATTTAAAAACCATTCTGAAAGTTAAAATAAATAATCTCATGATTCAAACTAATATTCACTGAGATACTTTAGCATTTGGTCAGATTATTAGGAGGTGGTGATGCCTGGAGGAGGGGCTTCTTCTAATCTCCCTGCCACACTTTGCCCTCTAATGAACATTAATCCAAAAGAGTAAAAGCAGCTCAGAACCAAATGAAGCATTTAGTTTGGCTCATTTCAAATTTTCTGTGAGACAAGAAAGTTCATAACATTAAAGTCTTTACATGTGGAATAATAACCTCAGCTCATCGTTATGAAATATGGTTTGTTCACATACAGTGACTTCAGAAAGTAGATCCGTTTTTTTTTTTTTTTTAACACATTTTCAAATGAACCTTTTGTAATTTCTCATTATGTCTCACCCTCCACCTCTGCCTCACCTGCACACTCTCTCTCTCGCTCTCTCTCTCTCTCTCTCTCTCTCTCTCTCTCTCTCTCTCTCTCTCTCTCTCTCTCTCTCTCTCTCTGAGAGTCATGTGTTAGACACAAATACTTAAACAGACACACACTGACTGCTGAAAATATATCTTATCACTTACTGATGTCAACATCCATCAGAGAGACTCGTGTGTCATATATTTCCTCAGTTATCAGTCGAGCATGTCATTAAAACAACAAGTGACCATGGCAAATTCATTCAGCAGCCATAGTGGATTCCTGTTAAATCAGAGCATCAGCCTCATATTCTGGACTCCACTTTCCATGTAACTGAAACCCAGAGTAGTAAAAGTAGAGAGGAGAGATGTGTGTGTGTGTGTGTGTGTGTGTCTGAAAATCTTGATCTTGTGCGCTTAAATATCACATCAAGTTAACAAACATCATCTGAACAAAACATCCCACAAAATGAACTAAACACTGACATGAACTACTAACATGTACTGACTTACTGAAAACCTTGGAGCTGATCTGGACTTTCCTGTGGTTTCCTCTTGTCCTTGTAACAGCAGTAGCTCCTCCCTTCCTTGTCAATAATTGTGCAGAAATATCTGAGTGCTTCTTTCTTCCTAAATCATGAGCAAGTCCTGTCCAGTCCAACTGTTTCTGCTCCTGTTTGACTTCTGAACTTGTCTCTGGCTGTGTGTCCACTTACTCTGATATCAGACTGTAGAATGTTGATACATCAAAGGCATCAAAGGACAAACACACACACACACACACCTGCAGATAGATAGATAAACGCTAAACGCTCTAATAGATGGATAGATACATAGACACATAGACAGACACTGCTCACTCTGAGACTCACACTCACAGCGAATTAGTTACCTCATGTGCTAAAAATGCAGAGTGTTGTTCCACCAGGGCTGAAGTGAAATCAAGTTTCCTCAGAGTCAATCTCATGTATCAGCTCATGTATCAATGATCTTCAACAAGGTTTAACTGACACTTCATCAATGTCATGAACCGGCTCAGAGTTCACAGCAAAAAGAAGAGAGATCACACAAACAGAATGGTGGATAATCTATTACATTTATTTAAAGTAGAGAAAAACATATTGCAAAGTATTGGAAGCTTTGGCATGATGCCCTTCTAATAGCTTCAGTTCTTTTGTCATTAACAAAGTCTCTCGCCTCTACAACAACATATTCTGGGCAGGACTTCAACAACTGTTGATTATTATGCTCATTTACTTCTTGATTTGTAGCAAAAATATGTAAGACAGAGCTGACCTCACCAGTTTCACAACTAACAACTGCACGTCACTGTCCAGCATCACTGTTCCCTTTGAACACGTTCTAACCCTATTTAACAGCTGTGCAAAAACACAATCTTTTTGCTGCATTATTTCCTTTAATTCTACCACCTTAAATACATTTGTCCATAATGTCTTTCTAACATCATCTACATTCAGTGGCTTCCCTTTAACAGGAGGCGGTTAGAAAAAATCAGCAACCACACTAACATTTCCAAAGGGTGACAGGTCACCACTTTGTTTAATTCGCCGCAACCTCCCGTGAATATATGCTAACAAACTGTGATCTATCATAGAAATTTCATCTATAATCACAAGCTGTAGATCACGATATTTGGCACGAAGAGAATTTAACTTCTCTTCACCCAAAGGAGCAAATGGCAGCTTAACATTCCTCCATATACTAAAGGTGGTGTGAATGGTTGTTTCAAATTATAAGCAGGAATCCCTGTAGGAGCAGTCAGTAAGACACAAACAGAGTCAGGATGGGTACATGTCACTGACAACAATCTCACTGACTCATACTGAATCGCCCTTATCAAATGACTTTTACCAGTACCTGCACAGCCAGTAATAAAAACATGCCACGGTGCAGGATTTTTACCATTAACCTTCTCTAAACACCTCTGTCTAATTTGGTAGAAAACAGAAAACTGTGTCTCATTAAGAGACCGAACAAGAGCTAAACACAGACTGTGTTCTTTCCTTTAACTCATCTGTGCTCTCTAAACGATCTAATTCCTGCTGTGGACAGAGCTCACACTAAAAATCTTCTACAACACCATCAAAATCTATGCTACTCTGAATGTTTTCTAAATCCTCTGTCTCCTTCTCAAACATGCTCCTATTCACATCAACTACAGACTTAACAGAATGTAGTGATCCATCCCTAAACCTGACCTGATGTGACTCATAGACCTCCTGAGATTCACAGTTGAAATGGATTAACCGTATATCAACTGTGTGTGGCAGAAACAACTGCAGAATACTCTGGTAAAACTTCTCAGAACTTCTCTTTGTGAGTGAAAAGTGAGCCTAACGGACAACTGCAGGCTGTATTCGTGTTCTTTTAGCTAGAAATCCACAACCATTACTTAATTCTATCCATGACACATTTCTCACTCTTAGACAGGACACAATATATTCAGAGGCAAAAGACGCCAGAGACATATCATCAAAAGTGCTGTCACTTGGCCTGTTCTTATTTCTATCAACAAAACCTGTCATCCACATCTCATCTGTAGTAACAGCACCTTCTGCCTCAACACACTCAAAGGCAAACTCATCTTAACTACTTATTGTCCCCAGTGGGCACAAACACAACCTTCCTAGAGTCTCCTTCAGGTGCATGTTACTCAACCTATAAACTGCCTCCTGAGCACTGACATCCCTGTTGTGTAAATACACACTGCCAAGGCTTTTTAAAGCTTCTTTAGCTTCTTACATTGGCGTCTTTTTGTGCCTCTTTCTGGGCACAACAACTACTTTCCTAACAACAAACCCATCTCTTTCTCTGCCTTAGAGATGTAAGAAATGATATAAACAACACACTCATAAGTGTCCACAACAGACTGGATATCTAAATTTGCGTTCCAACACTTTAACAAAGGCCTACTATACTGATTAATCTAAGCTTCAGTAACTTGCCGCTTCAACACAACATTGTAACAGCGTATTCCTACACACCCGTTGGTGCGGAGTCTCATATAACTCCTGACTCACACCTACACTATGAAACAACTGTGCTATACTATCAAATGAGTAATTCTCATCTGAGAGTGCAGTCTTAATGGCAGATAAAATCTCAAATGCTCGTTCTTTCTTCATGATGTTTTGCTTAACAGCACATGCACAAAGAGTTATATGTGGTGGACAAGTACACTCAACTTCAACCAGTGCTGCTGAACAGATGTGACAGTGTTCAATAATATATCATCATCTGATGGTAGTCCACATGTTACATATTTATCAATAAACTGAACTACCTCTTCATCACTATCCCTATCTATCACAGGCGTACCCTCAACTCAAAACAAACAGTGAACATGTGGGGAACCACGCTGCTGAAACTCTATCCTATCAAAATAATCTAATCTTACCAATAGGATGCAATGGAGACATCAAGACTTCCTTCAAAAAACCAGAAGAAAAAACATTCTAGCTGCAGTGACAGGATTCTGATGTAACAATTCACACCTATCAGCCCACTCTAAATCATCCACTGTCCCTGTCCTACCGTCCTGCTTTAAAATACTCATCAAAAAATTCTGCCAGCGCAAATCAGCAGAAGAAAACGAGCAAAACCAAGTGGGAACACCAAGCTGATGCACACAGGCCAGTAGGTCACGCTGTGCTCCCTGCCAAAAAGCAGGAGTACCTCTAATAGGTTTAAGGAAACGATAAACATCATCAAACGCTAACAATTTCTTCAGAGCTTCTTCATCCTGCAAAATATTTACTCGTGTTACTTTAATTTAACACGCAACAGAGACCCTTCCATGTTAGAACGAGGCAGCAGATTGAATGTGTTTACAACGTTGGCAGGAACACAGGTCACTGGTCCATGTACTCCATTTTGCCCCCCTTTGGGCAATGCTAATGGCCTTACTAACAGCCCTGAAAAAAAAAAAAACTGTTCCCATCACCCACAATCTTCTCTGTCTTACAAGGAGTCCCTAAAGGACCAACAGCAGAAGATGCAGCATCATTGCACAACTGTCCATTCAGGAGGGGGTGGTTGTGGAGCAGGAACCTTTCCCTTCACAACTATGCGGGGAACAACCCTTGGCTTAGGAGACACCGGACGCTGCATCTGTGCTGCAGGTGGTGGTGTCTCTAGTTATAGGTTGGCTGCAGGTTAACCCAGTCCTCATATCATCACTGAGGTGGACCTGCAAAAACAATGAGAAAATAACAGATTATTACTTCCATTGTTACCTATAATTAAGCACTTCCCATATAAATATAAACATATTGTACTTACACCATCAGCCCACCACAGCTCAGGACAGTCCAGAGGGAAGTGGTTTGCTTGGTGGTAATACTCGACTCCAAAAACAAATCACAGAAAGTTAGACCACTTCAATAGTTATTACAATAATAAAATACATTTCAAATAAACACATTCTCTCATTAAGACATATACGTTATATAAATATAAAACAATTGCACACAGTGGTATAATAATTCATACCAAGACGTGCTGCCACACATTGGAATTCCTGTCGGAGCAACTCCTGATAGTCAGCTTGGATTGTCAAGCGCGGCACAAAATCAACCACAAATACCTGCAGAAAACAATCGGCCATCATTACAAAAGTATATTACACCTACAGACGTTGCTTATATTGAAATAAATAAATAAATGAATAGCTACCTTTGGCCATTTACTTCAAACAGTTATCAGGTACTGTGCAAAAGCTGCTCCTGCCTCATTAACTGTCCTACTGGCTGTCAGGTTGTTCCCAGGAGCTATGACAGACAGCATCAGGAATCAGAAGACTCACAGAATGCGCAACTTTGGTCCTGAGCATATCAGCACACGCTCCTGGTGTGGACATGACGCCAAAGGACAGGCAACCCCCTGGCATGTTCCCAATACCATCTGCAATGGATCGCAAATGGGAGTCAGAGAATAAGGGTACACCCTTATTCTCTGGAGTCCCCTACAAGAAGAACAAACTGCAACAAAGGGAGAAACAACATTTCTGTTAGACTGAGAACAAAAAACCCTAACCCAAATGCCCAAAAGCCATTGCTCCGGTTTGTGGCGCCAGCCACTGCCTTGACCTGTTTTTTGTTTCACAAAATTCTAGCTTAAAAAAAAACACGTCCTGACTGTACTGAGGTGTAACAACAACAAGTCTGTTGTTGCTCCATCCTCCTCTTCCCTGCCTGGGAGCGACGGTAACCCTTACCACGTGGCATCCAGATGTGTGTAAACACAAACATTAAAAATATTACATGGCTAGGAAGAATCCCTTTACTGACAATGCATGTATAATAAAACAATGACCTCTGTACTCTGTATTACACGATGTATGTTTCTTTCAGGTGTAGAAAACACACTAGCTTGTTAACTCTCATAATACATAAAGGCAAGCAAGACAAAGCCAAACAACAATGGAGGTAGGATACACTCAGTGTGACATCACACAATAAACAAATGCTACATGGAAAACTCCTAAAAGCACAGCCGTGTATATTTATTTGTTTGTATTCCAGTTTAATGGGTGGTTCGTACGTTGCTTTACACATTGTTGCCTTCCAAAAGCGTTATCAACTGAAATATACCACTTTTTTTTTATATACTGCTAAACGACTTTGTGTGTTCCTCTCTCTCTCACACACACACACACACACACACACACACACACACACACACACACACACACACACACACCGCATTCACTCGAGCTACTATGAAAACATTGGAGGTAACACACACTACTAACATGTTCTAACAAACAGGAACATGTATTAGAATGAATTTGGTCAGAACAAACAATAATTCCTACACATAGACATATCCACGTTACGTTTCACAAACTCTACTTAACATTTATAAAAATGACCATAACACAAGCGAGCTCCGATCACAGAGCTTAGTACTCACCATGAGCGAAGTTCATGTCTGCAACAAAACCATGAAAAAATGTGTGTAAAATGGTGTGCGTGTGGAGTGTAATGTGATATGTGATATGTGAGTGTATGTGTGTAAAAAAAAAAAAAAATCTAAAGGAATCCTTCAGTGAAAATCTCAGCAAAAAGCCTCGATCAGTGTTTGTCAGAGACAACCGCACCAGCAATCGAAAGTGAAGAGTATTTATAGGGCATGTTTGGACAAAGACCCGCCCAACCAATTAGAGGGTTGCGGAGGCGGGGACTAAACCGGACACACGCAAACAATGAAATAAAGTTTCCAACTGAAAATATGCTATCATTTAAAAAAAAAAAAAAAAATTAAAACCGTAAATTTAGCCGGTAAATTTCATTTAAAGACAATTTAAAAAAGATATAGATTATTAACACCAGGAAAGACTCTCACAGTAAAATCCCAAATGTTTACATTCAAAACAATTCTAATTTTATTTCATATCTTCAACATTTCTCCTCTCATGTAAAAAATCTTCCTTGTTTTATATTTACATGTGCATACAGAGAAATAAATGATAAATAAATCCTGGTCACTCATTAGGCACAAGAACTAAACTATTAAATGAAAACATGGTGAAAAGAAATGCAGTAACCTAAACTCAAGGCAAAAGTCAAAAACAAAAGGTCAAACTAAATCTATCAGCCAAAACTACATGTAAAAGATAAATCTAAACAAGTACACAAAGGTTAAACTAAGGTCCAACAAAGTTCACCAAGGGCAAAACAGGTGAACTAAGGGCAAAATCAACAATAGTGCCGGTGAGCCTAAAAAGAAGGGGGAGAAACACCATTAACAGAGTTCACACTGAACAGTCTCAGGCCAACTCACCACAGGATGTTAAAAACTAGTATCAAAACCCCGAACAAGCAACGCAGCACCTGGACAGCCACAGCAAGGACAGAGCAGGAGGCAAAGAGAGAGACAAAACATCACAGGTGTCTTAGATAACTTGTTCCTGATTAAGAGGAGTTAGGCGGGACTAGCTCAACGCTGCACTCAGCAGCTCCACCTAGGGTAGGGGAGGATTCCCCACCACAGAAGGAAAGAAAAAAGATAGAAAAACACAACACGAAACAACAAGTCACACTAACACATTGCAACGTTCTGTCCACTCACTCACCCACTCAGAGAGAGAGAGAGAGAGAGAGAGAGAGAGAGAGAGAGAGAGAGAGAGAGAGAGAGAGACAGAGAGAGAGAGAGATATTCTTGTTAAACCAATGTTTAGAAAAATCAACACATAATATTGACACCAGCAGCCCTTTGATAAACAGCTATTATGTCCAATGGAGCCTCCATATTCAATCTGTTCTTCACCAGAAAGAAAATAATTCTGATCATGGTATAATTCTTCATCATTCTTTCATCATCTTTTGTCCCAGCAACATAGGTGCAAAGTAGATGTCATTCATTTATCATTCTGCTCTCAGGTGTATAACCACAGATGGTTATTATACAAACAATCAGCTGGCTTTCTCTTCAGAGATCACCATTGGTTTTTCTTTGTTCAGACTGTTATAACACTTATAATTGTTTCAGCGGCAGTTATCAGACCTGCTTTCACAATTATTTCTTCACTGATCCTCTCTGAGGGCGCTACTTCTTTGTTTTTCCTCCACACACCCTCCACAGTGTATTCCTCTCAAATCATAGCTGTGTGTGTGTGTGTGTGAAGAATGTGGATTAGCATATGATGATATGGAAATATGTAGACGTAATCCTCAGTGTTTGCTGCAGGGACCCAGAAAACTCCTCCAGCTTTTACAATGACATAGAAAGTTACCAACCACATCAAGAATAATAACACAGTTAATCCAGTGGACATTGTACTGTTCATGGAAGCAATGACTGTAGGTCAACTGAGACTGAATGAGGAAGATCACTTGATAAGTGGACATGAAGCAACTCATGGATCCACAAAGCAACTTTTCCATTTTCATTCTTTCACTCACTTTTCCTTTAATACTTTTATTGATTGATAAATGAGGTGGATATGATGACAGTCTTGTCTGAGGCTGGAGATAATGTTTGTCGTCACAACACTGTAGACTTATTTAAATAGAAATGATTTGTGGCTGAGACAGAATGAAATGCCCTGTAACACTTTATATATACAGTGTTACAGCTCAATAATCAGTGGGATTAGATGATACCATGGATGTAGCAGGTTGGAATTAGGCTGGTGTTAAACAATATGAGCCAATGAACACAAGTGGTTTGTGTTTTGAATGATTTCATTATTTACTTGTGCCGAGCAAATGAGGACTGATTGGAAACATCCACTCTGAGGAAACGTTTCAGTGCAGGCAGAGGTCAAGTTCATCTGATAGGCAGTGAAAACGGAGCTCAAGTGAGGTTTGATCTCCAGCAGCTGTGGATGCAGCACAAGCTGAACAAGTTTAATAGACTGGCTTTGTAATGTTTCTGTGCAAATGCATCACAAATGAAGAAACAGTCAGAAGAGTGAATGATGAATGAAGGGATGTTACGCTGCCTTTTCATCGTTACCAGTTACAATAACTAGGTAGAAAAAATCACTGAACTCACTGTGCTGCTCAAAGGCTACTGACAGTTACCAGCAACTATTAAGGTGGAATGTTTTCTTGCATGTTATTCAATGCATGCACTGACGTTGTGAACCAATCAATACTCCTTAAATGTCGATATGACAAATATGAGCATTGGATTTATTGGCTCTCTCAGACTTTAGTAATGATTGTATAATAAATATACAGTAATGAACATAATGTATGTAACTTTCAACTGGATCATGCAAACTGCAGATGTTGTGTGTTTTCACTTGGGAAACACCTTTGGTAAACAGGTAAACCTGACTGATGATGTGTCCTTTTCCCAAAGCTCATTACAGCTCCACTGAATCATCTGCAGATGAACTGTGTTTGATTTAAAAGCAGAGAAGAAAACTCAGACAGCACAAGTACAAAGCAGGATAATGGATGATTTCTTCATTTATCCTTTTTCAGTTACCTTCTAAATGTGGAGATACTGAAGCCTCCGTAATGTTTGATGCCTGAACAGAGGATATTTTCTTTTTATTTCTCCTCCTGGGTTGACTTTCATGAAGCCTCTCAGCTGGCCTTGTTAGAGGATGACAGAGTGGGTGGAACGCTGAGTTACTGTACCTGTGTGATTACAATGACACTCAGCAGGTGATGATCACTCACAGAGTCAAATAAGTAGCAGGGTGAATGATCCACACAACAGAGACTTGGTCTGAGCTCAGTTCAGGTCTCAGAGGCAAATGCTGGCTCCTGATCCACAGGAATAATCACTAAATATAACTTTGTCACTGTGTTTAAGACGTCACAGGTAAATCTTTGTATTTCTGGCCTTCAACTAAATTTTGGATGTAAGTGGGAAAATGTTCAGCTCATGTTGTGACAGTTTGTCTGTAAAGCTCTGATGATCCAGTGTTTACACTGTGATAAAAGCAGATTTCATTTGGGGCAGTTCATTTCTCTCTGTCTCTGACGATGCTGGGTTTGAAAACAACACTTTGCTTATTCTTGGATCAAAGACAAAATAATTGAGGGAGAAGATGAAGAAACAATGTAACTACAGAAAGCAAGAGTTCAACAAACAGCATCAGCAAACGAAGGTGAGAAACAGGAAACACATCTGTAACCTACACATCTGTCCTCAGTGACTCTGCATCAGTTTGTCTCAGGATGGACAATCCTGAGACACCAGTCCTCCTGCCATCAGGCATCTCATCTTAAAACAACCTGCTACAGTCAATGTCAGTCTGTTTATATTGAACTGTTTTTATCCCAAAGCTTAACTGAGGCAGCAGAGGCTCATTTTGTGTTGAGATGTACACACACGTTCATTCAGAATCATTCATCAGGCTGGTGAAGTTGTGCCAATGACAGCAACAATCAAATAAATATCTACTGAAGCTGCGAGCTTTGGTTCATGTATGTGCAGCAGAAAAAGAGCAAACAGCTAAAGACAGAGTTAGAACTGAGCAGGCTGATGTGTTTAGAGTTGTGTGTTCAACTTGCTGCAACATTCACATTTCTACATTCAAGACTCAAAAAATGTCCCAGGTTTTCTAAAATTGGCTCCTTCTACCTTAGACCAAAGATTTACCAATGACCCTATGTATGTACAGAAAAGTTTCCAAATAAGTTACGATGATTGGTAATAACTTCCAGTTGTCCATGTATATATCACCATGAATGCAAAACTTTCATTTTGGTTTCAAAAGGAAACGTATTGTTTGGGATGTAGTGAACTTGACTGGGGCCACAAGAGACAAGGAGGCGTGGCTTCCAAAACCACAGAGCAAGCTTTCCAAACAAATACACCAGCTTCCTTATACTAAACTGGGAAGGTGAGTGGGCTGGAAACGTGACATCTAAAATCAATATACTCCTCATTCTAACAAATAGTGTTTTCCATTGTGGAGGTGTACTCACATTAAGCCTTGCTGTGAACAGCCACTATCACTAAAGCTGTGCTGGAACGCTGCAAGTGTTTCTTCCACTTTACTGCACAGCAAACTGATTTGTTCATCTGAACCACTAATAAAGTGATGCTAACTCACTGAGAAACACATTTCATTTTCTTACAACCTTTTCCTAGTTTAAAAGAAACAGCAAAATGTTGCTTTGCATTAGTAGTAACATAACAGCTGTGATGTGGCTGAAAATGATCAGTAAACAGTGAAATAAGGCTGATATCTGAAAGTACAAACTGGAACAGAGAGTAAACCCCAGATCACAGAGGTTCAGGTAGAAGCTGCAAAAGTCTTGAGAGCTGAAAACAGAGAGAATTAAGAACAGAGCTTTCTCTCTAGTCTACAGCATAGACACACAGGAGTGTAGCGACTACAGACACAGCTAAAGGGAGGAGAATGTCATAGGTTGGCAATGGTCAGCCCTGCTACCAAGCAGGACCAACACAGTGCAATTTGGCACAGCTACCCTGCTAACTCCTGTGAGGCTGTAATGGAAATGCATGCCATCACAGCTTATGTGCTAATGGAAAAAGCCCATAATATGCTACTTTTCAGGGCACCTCTGTAACAACCTTAAGCTTCTGAACATCTACCACAACATCCCTAATTCAGTTTCCACTGGAAACATTGATGCCGCTGCCTCCACCTGATTTCCTGTCATCTCTCTACTGTCCATAATAAAGGCATAAAAACCCCAAATCACTTTGATATACTCACATTCCCATTTCCACATTCAAAGCACTGGTGTTTGATCTAATTCTTCCTGCTGTCCATACTGGCTGCCAGGAGATCCCTTCTTTAAACAATTTCTGTGTAAACGATAGGCCACAAAATCCACAGTCCTATTTCTGTGCAAATAGTAATTCCAAAATTCATCAGCATTGTTCAACAAAATCAAGTGTGTATCTTCAAATGTTTGTCTTTTAGTGCAGAATGTCCTCTCTGTGTTGCCATCTCTCCACCACAGCTTTGTAAGGAAACATTAGGTGTAGAAACACAAAGAGGAGAATTTTGGACTAAAAATACCTGGAAGATAGAAACTTGATCTACTCAGACTGTTGAAGCCTCATGTTTGCTTCTTTTCAACTCTGGAAGTCAACTTTTCCACAGGACAGGGACTGTGGATTTTATGCTCCATCATTTCCATTAGAATTTCTTTAGAAAGGATCTTGTTGCAGACAGTACAGACTTCCTAGAAATCCTTTCCTTTAACACAAACTACAGTGCATCACACCAAAACAAAGTTAGGAAGCTGAGCAACCATGAGAATATCTCACAGTCATGATCAGCATTAAAAAAAATCTAACATGTACTGACTTACTGAAAACCTTGGAGCTGATCTGGACTTTCCTGTGGTTTCCTCTTGTCCTTGTAACAGCAGTAGCTCCTCCCTTCCTTGTCAATAATTGTGCAGAAATATCTGAGTGCTTCTTTCTTCCTAAATCATGAGCAAATCCTGTCCAGTCCAACTGTTTCTGCTCCTGTTTGACTTCTGAACTTGTCTCTGGCTGTGTGTCCACTTACTGCAGCCTGTGACATCAGACTGTAGAATGTTGATACATCAAAGGCATCAAAGGACAAACACACACACACACACACTCACACACACACACACTCTCTCTCTCCAAAGTCAAACCTTCTCCAGTGTTTTAGCCTGAAGGTTTGTCAGTAAAATATGAGCATCCAGTCCTACCAGTCTGCTAACACAGAGCTTCATCTGTCAGCTACAACACAAGGTCAACACTGCAGGGTTCTGTTGTCAGGGAACTGTGAAAGTGATGAACCTAATTACTCAAAGTCACATCAACATTTTATTTATAGAACTTTTGGAAGGATTGGTTGACACTGAGATCCAAGCAGAGCTGCTGGTTCTTCCTGTTAAGATCCTCCTCCATGTTTGTGTGGAACAACAGAGGAAATGTATCTGTAAATAAAGTCTGTGTCCTACCATTATCATCTGAGCAGCAGCCCTCTGGATACACTTCTCTCATCATTGTAGATACAAAGAATAACAAACCCACTAAATGCTGCTGAAGATAGTCGAGGATCTTTGGCTGAATCTGTTTCCCTTGTTCTTTTTTCTTCTGAAGGTCATTGGCAGCAGAAAGAAAACAGAAAAGAAATCGAATGTTTTACTATTTCAACAGCAAGACGACGTCTTCATCTCCTGCACTGAAACATTTGAATGATTTATTTGCATCAGACTCTGTTAACTTTCTGCTCCAGTTTAAAATTTCCACATCAATCACACAACAGACATAATGACCTTGACAGCAGCTCACATCCATCTGTGATAGAAACAGTCTCCAGTGCAAATGAGTGTGGTATAAATGTTTAAGTGTTTAAAGGAAAACTGGCCCATACAATATCTGATCACCTTGTAGTCTACAGCCATGCAGGTGTTTCTAACTCAGCCTGACCTTCCTATTACACTGAAACATGCTGGAAAATGATGCTGATTTTCAACAGTACAAAAACCTGAGAGGGAGAATAAACTCTCAGATCCTGATCTTCATCTTTGAGTCTGGAAGACTTTAGTAATGGATGAGAACACAATTTATTTTCAATGTTTATAAAACGACAGCTAGAGTGAGAAAAGCCCAGTGTACAGATAAACTGACAGGCCGTGTATTCATTTCACAGTTCAGACTCCACAGACATCAGACACAGACAGAGCCATTAGACTGATGGAGGCATTTCATCACAAAGTATTAGAGCCATACAGAAGCTTTGTCTACTGTGTCTGCAGGTTATTACAGCTGTGTATCAGTCACCCACACCTGAAACACACTGAAGACTTTAAACTGAATTTCTTAAACCTTTCTGAGGCTGAACTCAATCATGCCAAAGAACTGACTCATCAACTGATCAATAGAGAAACATTGCATTACATTACATTTCAAAACAGTAATACAACAGTGTGTTTTCACTGGAGAGTGGATTCTCCTGAACTGAGTACTGAAGACTGAGTCACTGAGGGACACAGGAAGAGAGAGAGTCTTATAGTTTTATAACATGTGGTCAGACATAGACTCAGACTCAACATGGATGAATCAGCTTCACCTCACACACACACTTCAAGAAAATAATATATAATATGCAGCAGCTTTAAAACAACAGCAATAAATTATGGCAACAAATCTGATTAAAATAATGAAACTTCTGTTTTGCCATAATAAGACAACAATTCAAAATGTTTTCTTTAGCATAGAAATTGCATATGTATGAATACAAACTGTACCAGGCTTGCAGAACAAATGGCAGACAAACCCTCAGGAAATCAGCATGAGCACCAAACTGAGAAATGAATTCAAATGCACAGTGTCCATGAAACCAAAACCCTGAGCAAATACTTTCTTCAAACTCTTTCTCCACAGCAGTGTCTTCTGTCTCTCCAGCTAAAAAAGCTACACAAACATTAACATGATCTATTGATGGGTGAGAGGTGACGGTGGACATATGTGTCCCTGGCTTGTCCTGATGGAGGAGAAGTTCACTGTACAATGCAAAGACACAGAAAATGATTTCATGTGATCTGTGTATGTTGAAGTTAATTATGGAAGTAATCTACTGAAAAAGAGAAAAGCACACAGACTTTTGTTTTACAGCAGGTTTCATATGATGCAGATTATATTAGACTATAAAATAAGAGAAAAGCATCCAGAGAAAAAGCTGCATGTTTTCTGAACATGTTCAGAGAATTTCTCATCACACTGAATAGTTGGCAGTTTTCCAAAGTGAGAGCCCAGTGGAGGATGAAAGTAAAGCAGAACAAGGTTTTTAACATGGCCTGAGTTCTGCAGTCTGTCTGTACATAACTAAAGCTGAAGCACACTTTCTACATCACTCTACGCCTTTAACATTACATTTCATTATATCTCTAAGTAAACGGCCTGACAGTGGCTCAGTGGCAAAACTGTTCAACTGCCCTCATCAAGAACACCTCAGCCATAACACCAGTCCAAACCAAAATGTCTCCAGTGATATGAAGCAGAAAGATAAACAGGATTTAAAGTTTTTGTCCATTTCCAACACCACCCACTCTCACTGAGTTTCATTCAATCAACAGTGGAGGAGGAGGGTCAGTGGTTAGTACTGGTTACTTAAAAATGACTTCCTGCTGGGCCAGAAAAACAGTTACACCTTTAGGATGAGAGACAATGGAGGAAGAGAAATGACAGAGTCAAGCAAATCATGAACATGTGGAAACATTATCACAGCTAAAGGACTGCATTTCTTCTTCTTGGACCATGAACAGACCCTGATCCTGACTAATCCCACTGTCACAAACTTAAAGGCATAATATATTTCAATATTAAAACCATCACACGTCTACAGGCAAAAACCTTTTGAGCCCCTTTGTCCATCTTCTTGGTTGAAAATAGTTTATAATCCTGAAGCAATGAGAGAACTTCACTGACAAATTACAAACAGCTTTTTCTCCATGATGAACTATTGTGTTTGTGCAGCCTGCACAGGAAGGAGTGACAGTAAAATCCATCCAAGTGTTGGATCACAGCACAGACAGACTGAGCAACATCATTATTATCTACATTCACACTATGTGTATCTTAAAAATCTCTGATTGATGTTCCTGAGAGAGAGAGAGGCTGTGGGTTATGAGACCTGAATTTAACATTAGAATCAAATGGACTGTGGTTATTTGATAATTGGCTCAGGTCCCTACACAATGTGAATACAGCTTCAATAACTGAGGTTTATGGATCCCCAGTTTCCTGTAAAGTGACTGATAGAAAATCAGAATCATTGATCCTTCACTGCTTGTTGCTGAAACAGTAATATCTTAAAGCCCTCAGGCCTCTGGGAACTGGAACTGAATCATGAACAATAGTGTTTCATTGTCTGTCAGTGTTTGTTCGTATTTGAGCTGTTTCATATCCTCCCATTTCTCATCCCTCTATAGTTAATATGGACGACCTCTGTGTCCCACAATGCCTCCCTCCAACCTCACTCACTCTATTAGGGAGCAGCTATGAAGCTGACAGCTTTATTGTGGCTCGTCTGCAGGAGCAGAGATAAAAGATGAGTGAGCACAGACGTCCATCTTTAAGATGAAGAGCATCTTAACACCTGAGACTGATTTCATCCAATTTACTGTATTGTCTTTCAGTGCTGCCTAAATTTTAACTGTCTCTGGATGTTGTGTTTCAGAAACTCACAGTTACACATGCAAAGCACTGCTGGTTGATCTTCAACATAAATGATAAAAAAGACTTGGAGGACGCCTGTTTCAACAATATAAGTCAGACTGCTGAAGCCTCTGATAGATAGATAGATAGATAGATAGATAGATAGATAGATAGATAGATAGATAGATAGATAGATAGATAGATAGATGCAGTCATGCAGACTCTAAGACTCACACTCAACCTAATCTCCTCAGCAGAATTCAGCTTGTTGCTATTAAACAACAGCAGAGAAAAAATCAGCAAAGCTTAGAGCAAGACAGGCATGAACAGTCATTCTACCACAATAAATTATTAGGAGTTACTTCATATGTTGAGTGTTGTACCACCAGAGCTGAAGTGAAATCAAGTTTCCTCAATGTCAAACTCAGCACATGTACCAACGATTTTCAGCAAGGTTTAACTGACACTACATCAATTCATGCCACTTCACACCGTCAACATGAGCAGAGATGGAAACATCAAAGGCATCAAAGGACAAACACACACGCTCACACACACATACTGGTACTTATGTCTTTGTGAGGACACTTGCTGAAAGCCAGATGAAAAAAACAAGTCATGTTTTACCTGCATTTTCTGGATCCAAAGAAGAAGATCCAGGACAAAGGAGATCAGGAGACAGGAGACCCCAAAAAAGTGGGAGAAAGAAAAATACAGTTAAAACACAAACTTATAAACAGATGTAGAATCAAACAAAGAAAGTATTGTGTCCCAGAATATGATGATATAGTTTCATCTTTAACTTTCACCATCTGCTTCCTACTCCATCTTTTCAGATTACAGGTATAACTGTGATCTCAAGGTGTATTTTAACTGTCAAAGGTGCAACAGTATTAAAAAGTTCTCTGAGCTTATATTAAAATGAGGTGAAAACTTCATGTACTGTATAAAAGATGGGAAGTAATACTCCTCATCAGGGCTGATTATTTTAGTGCTGATGGTACAAGAATGAGCTCAGATCCAGAAGTGATCAGAGATAAAAGCCTAGAAAGCAGATGCACTTTCTGCATGGATTCTTCTCCCAACAGAGAGTTACTGTAAAATCAACTTTCAGCTGCAAACTAGAAATCTATAAAATGATCAGGGTTTCTGCTTCAGTCCAGCCAATCCTGCTGCTGAAAACTCATCTGCCTAAGTGTCCTTTATTATGGACAACTGAGCTGATGTCTCCTGTAGAAACAGAGGCTGACCGGATCTGATCCATGCCAGGCTGAGGAAGTGTGTGTGTGCCAAGTCTGCCTGGCATCATGGCAGCATGAGAGAGGCTGGTCTGAGGTCAGGCCTGAGATGAGGTGAAGAGAGCTTGGTCATATTAGCAGAAGGAGTCTGAGCAGCTTCATGCTTCATGCTCAGTGGGATGCAGAGAAGAGACCAACATCCAGCAGAGAGAACACTTCACACAGAAAACTGCTCAGAGTAGAAGAGACAGAAAGCCACAGAGAAATAGAGAGTGAGAGGAAAGATCACATTATTCACCAAAACCCAGAGAAACTCACAACTGATGAACAAAAACTCCTCTGAAACCTGGAATGTGTGAAGCACAGAAAGAGCAGAGAGAGGAAGAACCCACTGAAACCACTCTTTGATTTCTTTTCATATTCCTCCTCACACATGATACATCTACCTGCATTGTGAAGGTGTGTAAGTGTGAGGCTGTTTGAGGATGCAGGGGGTCTGTCTCTATATGATTTGCATGAAAAAGCAAAAGCTTATTTGAATTTTAAATTCTGTAATGGAAGGACGCAGGAAAATGTGCAAAGGAAGTGATGTAAGTGACATGTTTTAACTGAGAAGGACAAAAAAGTCAATGACGGAGAAAAGGTGAAGCTTAAAGGCTTCAATCTAATGTGTAAACTGTACAACAAACTGAACAGCCAGTGCAGACTTTCATTTAGGTTCATTAAGAGATTCTGTGAAGGTGAGAGGACATGTTATGGACTGACAGGAGACAGAAAGACACTTTCCAGTCATTTCTACCATCAGTCAGCAGACAAACACTCATGAGAGCACCTTTACACCTCACTCTGACAAAAGAGACACAGCCCAGTTCAGCCTCAGCACAGTTCTGCTGTGACTTTAAGAGGAAACATAAATGATTCATATTAACAGCTGACAATCATATCAGATGAATTCAGTCCATAAACACTGAGATCTTTCTACTCCACTCATTTTTTCCATAACAGTAACATATCATAGAGCTCCACAGACGTCCTTCAGCACAGCTCACATCAGTGTTTACCAGACTTACAGATCGTTAGAACTCGACTTCAAAACAACCTGCTTCATACAAAAATATCCAATCAGCTTGGCTTTGATCCTCTCAGTACTTAAAGGCAGTGAAACACAGTGAATTTAACAATGTTATCATGTTTTATGTCACAGCAGATAAAAAGCTCATTCCCTCTGAAAAGATGATACAATAATTCACCTGGAGCTCAGCAGCAAGTGTACAGCACCTTCCTCATCATGGTAATAATAATCAACACATGGTTCATGTTGAACAGACATGGTTTGGTTTAGTTTAGACACAAAAACTACTTGGTTTAGAGAAAGATCCTGGTTTGAATTAAAATAAGAACCTTCAACAAGAGGTTGAATGGAAAAGTTAACAGATGCTAAATTCTTAGCACATCAGGTGAAAAGTGAATAAATGGCTCACTTCTGTGAGAAAGAGTCTCCAAAAGTTTGAATGGGCCACAGGGCATCTTAGTTTCCTGGAGTCTGTTCCCTGACTTTTCTCTCTTTACACTTATAGAGGTCTGATGTCTGGACACTGTGAAACTGCTGCCAGAGATGAAGCTACTCTTTGTTTTGAAAGGTCCCAGTTAACGGACAGGTATGATATTCTGGAGGCCTCTGCCCAGATTTTATGGTGCTGCTGAAATGCTGCTTAATAAAAATGGAGCTGCTTGTCAGGCAGTTTCTGTTAATGACATGAAAGTCTGGACTATCACAATACAAAACACAGACCAGCTAAAAGAATCAGCTGGTGAAAGGGTCACAAAACACAGAGAGATTATATATATATATATGTACACACATACACATACATACATACACACAGGTGTTGTTTAGCAGTGTAGAGCTGACTCAGCAGTGTGTTATCTACCAGAGTTTGGTCTGTTCTGACTGTAAAGAGCCAAGACAGAGGACAGAGGACATGAGCACCCTGTGAAAGTCCAATCAGGACTGACACAGTCCACCGACAGAGTGTCTCTGGTCTCATCTGAATTCAGACTGGAAGAATGAACGGACACAAAGCTGAGAAGCTGAGAAGCTGAGGTCAATGTTGTGATGTTAAACACAGATTCAGTCCATCTGAGCAGTGACCAGACTGTACAACATGACTACACAGATAAGGTCAGAGCTACAGAACAATGAGTCACAAAGTCTTTGTTGACTCAACTTTCTTGAAATCCTTCATTTTGCTGAGAATTTATAGAGTGGTCTGTGGTTGAGCCCTCAAATACCTGGAAGATAGAAACTTGATCTACTCAGACTGTTGAAGCCTCATGTTTGCTTCTTTTCAACTCTGGAAGTCAACTTTTCCACAGGACAGGGACTGTGGATTTTATGCTCCATCATTTCCATTAGAATTTCTTTAGAAAGGATCTTGTTGCAGACAGTACACTGTAAAAAAAATGTGGTTCAACTTAAAAATGTGAGTTAATTTGCTGCCTTAAAAATGTAAGTAAGCTCAACCTGAAGAGAAGCTTTATTTAAACCCAAAAAGACAAGTAAAAAACTAGCTTAACTTGAACCTATTTGTTGTTTCAACTTGGTCCTCAAAGTTACATTTACTGTGACATTAGTCACAAAGACTAGCTTCATTGTGTTAAAAGAACATGTAATTCTAAAGTATTTTAACTCACATAATCAAGTTAAAAGAACTATTAACTATATTCATTCTAAATGACAGTTAAAGTTAGGTCTACTCATATTTTTAAGGCAGCAATTGAACTTATGTTTTCAAATTAAGTGGACAAATATTTTTAATTTCTATCCCTGATCTAAACTAATAAAAACAAGTTTGCCAGTTTTCCCCCAGCTTCACAATAAATCAACTTCTGACATCTAAAATAACATTTATTGAAATCCTTATTATAAACAGTGTGTCAGTCCGTTTACAGACATTTACAAAACAGATTGTAAAAAGTGTCTGAGCAGAGAGCAGTTAAGAAAATTAAGCAAGAACAGTGTGTTTGTTTGTCTTTAACTCACTAAAACATACTGGAACACTTCTTTTGTATATGAAACAGAAATTAAGTAATTGTTCGACTTGAGAAATTCAGAATATGATTCAGAACTTGTTTGAAGTGAGGAGTGTTTTTCTCCTCCCATTGGTGTCTTGCAAGACAAGTGAATGTGCAGTAAGATAAAAATATAACAAACATTACAGATACTGTCTAATTTATAGTAAAAGAATCCACTTACATCTCTCTCAATGTCAAAATGTCTTTGAGTGACTGCTTCTTTCCAGTTCTGGTTGCTGCTTTGTACACCTCCAGCAGTTTTGGGACCACCCCATCAAGCCCATCAAAAAAGGTTTCAACAAGGTCTGTGGTGATGATTTTTTTGAACTCTGCTCTGAGAAAATACCTGCTTTCCACTGGGCTAACCCATCTGAAATGACAGGAGTGACCAGGCATGTTGTCAGGTCACGTTCACTGGCCTCGCTGTGAAAAAGCATATTCTTCCGCCGACCACTTAGTTCTCTGTCGTTGCGCCGCTGCATTACTTCTCCTCTTTTTTTATCGGTAAATTACAATCAAGGGGAGCATTATCATCATCTGCTGACGTATTAAAAAGTTTTATATTGTGGTTGTAAAAGCCATATTGGTGAAACCATGGTTCAAGAAAAAAATAATTTTAAAGACTATTTAATGTGTGTATACATAGTTGGACAGTTAGACACATCCATAATTAAAACTTACAGTTTTAAGTGTATCTGGCTTATTCAATTTTTCATTTAATTGATTTGGCTTATAAACATGAGTTTACATGCTGATAACTTAGGAACCTTAGTTACAAAAGCATAACTCATTATGTTAAGTGGGAGTAAATTAAACATAGAAGTTGACTTATTGCTTAGGTTCTTTTTTACAGTGCAATTCATTTTACACATAATTTAACATTATTTTAGTAATAAATTAATTTAAGCACCAAAAAAAAAAAAAAAAAAAAAAAAAAAAATCTGGCAAGCCACTTGGAGGGGAAAGAGTCGACTCTTTTTAGTGAGCTGGACACATCCCCCACACGTTTGAAAAGCTTGTTACGCCCCTGCGGAATTCCCATCTCTGTACTCCACGGTTGCTGTAAGTTTACTTTCACTTTCACTGACGTCTGTGGCGCAGATGATTTTCTCTGTCTGAAGGTAAATGTCCGCACTTTTAATGTTTTACTCGTCAACACTTCGTGTAGTTACCTGAATTATCTGATGGTCGAGTTTTTTGGATGTTGTTCCATTTTTTTCATACTGCGTTGTGGTGTTTAGTTGTGTAGACTCTGAGTTGTCACTGTAAAGTCGGGATGAGGCAGGAAGAGGACCGTTATTATCCTCCATGTTGTGTGGATATTCACAGTAGAAGCGGTGGAGTCAGAGTAGAAGCAGAGTGAGCTGATGGTCAGTAGCTGAACACGGAGCCTTTGTTAGTCTGTGGCTCCACTTACTGCTGACTGAAGGCAGCTTTTCCTGCCTGAATCAGCCTGTGGAGGAGGCGGACCTGAGCCGCTGCTCTCCCGCAGTCTGAGCCGCTAAATGCGGTCTGAGCTCGGCCGGACAGCGGCTGGAGAACAGCTCTGACTTCCTGAGGGGCTGACAGGGTTTTTCAGGCTCTATGTGATTTTCAGAGAGACAGTTAACACTCCATCCACAGAGTCAGAGGCCTCCTGGTCCTATCAGGACAAACTCTACCTGATGAATTAGATGATAAAGACCCAAATCCATAAATACTCTCACAATAAAGCATCTCAGCAGCTCTGATAGGTGATTATATCTCTGTGGCTGGTCACAGTACAAACAGAAAAACTGTCTGTCAGGACATATTTGCTGTTTTTATTGATGTCTATCTGTGTCTCTGCTGTTTGGTTTGGTTTTGGTTTGTTGTTGCTGCTTCATATAGTTCAGACTTTACTATTAGAAAAGGCAGGAAAGTGCCAGGGGCCCCAACTAAAAGGGCTCCTGGAATAATATTGAGAAGAAATGAACTGAGTCTCAGTTGTTTTGTGTGGAATAATCACCTGCAGCTTGTTTCATCAAGTCATTTTCTACAGAAACACTGCAGACAAACAGATTGTCAGATAAAATCAGTGGATCTCAGTCCATCTGTGTGTCAGTGAATGGAAATGGTCGTCTCTGGATCGTGTGTGAAAGATATGAAAGAGGAAAGAAGAGCCAATCAGTGGAGGAGCAGCTGATATTTCTACAGGACAAATGATGGAGACATTTAAAAACAATCAGTATGTCCCCTGTCCAACCAGGTGGGAAAAGACACTGGACCTGTGCTATGGGTCTATACAGGGGGCCTATAAATCTCTTCCTCTTCCTCCTATAAATCTCTTCCACAGCTGTGTGCATTTGCTGCCCACATATAAAACTGTTTTAAAGAGGGAGAAGAAAAAGGGGGCAGCCGTGGCGCAGCAAGTTAAGAGTGCGGCTTTGGATTTGGACCGGCCTGAGATCGGAGGGTCGTGGGTGGTGGTGAAGGAGACGCGCCTCCCCTGCCTCTGCGACCATGGCTGTGGTGCCCCTGAGCAAGGCGGCAATCCACCCCAGCTCCCCGGGTGCCTCACTGGGCAGCCCCCTGCCCCAGCGTCTCTAGTGCATGTGCATGTGTATGCTTGTGTGTGTGTTTCGTTCACTTGGTGTGGGTAAAATGCAGAGAGTCATTTCCCCAGGAGGGATCAATAAAGTAATTAAAATTAAAAAAAAAAAGATCTTGGACATAAAGGTCTGGACAGATGAGGTCTCTGCCTCCAGGGATGTTTTAACTGCACAGACTGGGATGATTTCACACAGTCCTGTGGGGATGATTTGGATTCATTTGTGGACATAACATGCTCGTACATGGTCTTTTGCAGGGATATGATCATTCCCTGTAAGTGTGTTAAAATATTTCCCAACAACAAACCATGATTTACCAAATCAGTCAAAGCAGAATTACAAATCAACTGGATGGCAGCAAACAAACTTGGTTCAGGGCAAGCATGAAAACTACTGCAGGCCTTCAGAGCACAGAGCTCAATACTCGTGTCTTTTTACAATCTAAAAAGCGTCTGGAGTCTAGACGCTCAGCAGACTGTAGCAATGAGGAGAATGTGTGTTATGGTAGAGAATAGTGTGTGTTTGTGTGGAAGCTACATGAGAAACTCTACAACTCACGACTACTAACGTTACTGTGAGGCCCAATACGTTAGCTGCAGCTGTCTGTTCCTATGATAAACACTGATTATTAGTGAAGATGCTGTAGGCTGTTTAGTGTTTTTAACGGTTTAATCACTTGAAACAAGGTTGTTGATAATATTGATAGAGAAACAGTCCGTGATAATAGTAACAAGTGTGTGTGTGTGTGTGTGTGAGAGAGAGAGAGAGAGTAAAATTCAGTTTTATTGAAAGGAAGTACGTTGAGGAGATGGCTAGAGAATAGTGTGTTTGTGTGTGTGTGTGTGTGTTTGTGTGTGCATTGGTATATATGGTATTGACAGACAATTCACCTGTATACGCACCGGCACTACGCAGACATTAGAGAAGCAGCAGAAAATGACATATTGTTAGATGAAGTGTGTCGTGAAGCTGTCTGTGAGAGTTTCTGTGATAGTTTCTTTGATAGTTTCTGTGATTGTTTCTGTGATAGTTTCTTTGACAGTTTGACCGTTTCTTGTAGAGAGGAGCAGGATGTTGCTGTTCAAGACTTAAGATGTAATGTAACTGTGTCATAAATTGAACTGCACAGTGTTCAGGGATGAACAGTCTCTCCTATTGCTATTGTACTATGTTTTCAGCTATAGTAACATTAATCATTAGTAATGTAGCAGCCTAGTTTTGAATGACAGGGTCCCTGCTATCACATGTTGTTAAAATATAACATTTACATAATAAAATCTCCTACAAGCTTCACACATGCTGTAATAAATGAAGAATGATGAGTTGGACAAATGTCAGCATGTGGCCCCACTTTCTCTCTCTTTTTATCAAACCCTCATTGTAGATGGACAGACTGAAGTCTTCAGTGAAGTCTCTGCAATTTATGAGAGCAAGCGAAGCCCTCAGACAGCACGCTGAACAACTCTGCTTTTAACACCACAGTCTGGTGCTGCTCAACTGGGACTACTAATTGATCTGAGAGTCACATTTCTGTGCAAATTTTAAATAACTTTGTTTTATTACTTTATAAAACTTCAGGAAGCTATTTATTTAAATGTTCAGTTAACTTTATAAGAGATGCTGCTGACCCTGGGAACTCCCTGCACTTTTTGTTAGAATTTTAAAATAAAGATGTCTGTTGTCTAAGATTAAAAAAAAACCTTTAATGTGTTGCAAATCTGAAAAGCTGTTTAATAAACATATGCTTAAAGGCATTTAAACGAAGTTGAGTGTTGGATTTTGTATTATTCAAATATTTTCACTTTTACTGCAAATGAATATCAGCTCCAAATATCAGGTATCAGCCTCCTTAACTACTAATAATCGGTATCGGCCCTGAAAAAAACATATCTGTCTGTCTCTGCTGTGGACTCTGTTAGTCTGTGTGTGTGTGTGTGTGTGTGTGTGTGTGTGTGTGTGTGTTGCCTCCTGTTCTCTCAGTCTTGCATGTGACTCTTGATCAGACTTGTGTGTCCTGAATCTTTGTGTCTGAGCTCACAGTCTGTTTTACTGGTTTCCTTCTCAGACTGACTGAAGTCCAGAAGATGAGTGTTTGTGTGGAGGAAGAAGAGGACAGAGCAGAGTGTCCAGGATCCATCTGTCTATCTATGAAGAGTGACAGGTCCAAAGAGAATCCTCCAGACATCAGTAATGAACCTGGACCCTCAGACACAAAGTAAGAGAACTGCTACAAACCTGTGAATCTCCAAACTTTGGGCTATAACAGTGTTTAGTGTGTTGAGGTCCTGCAGTTGTCGTCTCTGCCTGTAACAGCTGCCGTAGTGTGGACAGAAAATCAGTTATTCCTGGTTCTTCTGGCTCATCAGTGTATTAATACTGACTGCTGAGGCTGCTTGTTTCTTTTGAAATGATCTGACTAAAGAACATTTTTACTTTCACTGATTTTCCATATTTTTCTTATAACCAATAAATCCCATGTGCAGAGTCAAACCCACACAGAATGTGTATCACAGCCTGATAGATCTGATTCCTCTGAGCCAGGAAATATTAAAACACACCAGTGAACCACACTGTTACACTGGGTGACATGTTCCTTCATCTCCATCAACACACACATACACCTACACACACACAGCACCAAATGGAGATAAATCCACAGATCAAAATATTCCCACTACAGTTCTTTAGAGCTAATGTGAGTCAGGTCATCAACACGTGGAAACTGCACATATTTTATGATTAACTGACACAACAGTGTTGTTCGTGGATGCTGGTGTGTTGCCTCCATCCTTCAGTATAGTGTTCAGTGCTACATGTTGACGTTGCTGCAGGATGTTAGCTGAGAGTTCCCAGAATGACTTTGTCCTCAGACAATTTATCAGTGATTGATGTGATATGAATAAAAATGTGTTTGTGTTTTCAGAGGTCAGGACCACAGACTGAGAGCAGAGTCTCCAGGATCCATCTGTCTGTCTATGAAGAGAGCAAGGTCCAAAGAGTTTAATCCTCCATACAGTAATGAACCTGGACCCTCAGACACAAAGTAAGAGACTGTTTCTAGTATAAACTGACCTGAGGATGATTCAGTTCTCAGACATATTTGAAGGAAACAGGGAGACACCAGGGGCCAGATCCATAAAACTCTGTGTCCACACGGAGACAGAGATGTGCACACGCACTCTTTTCAGCAGATTTATAAAGCAGAGCTTTCTCATGTTACTGTTTTATCAGTCTCAGTCATTGTGAGAGTTGATGTATGAACATGAGCCTGATTGCCACTTCCAGAGTCTATAGACCTGTCAATGAAAAGAAGGACAAAGAAGAAACACAGTGTCTCCATGTTGGAGGTTCGACTTTAATTATTTACACGTCTGAGCCTTTAACAGCTTCTAGACATTGTGAACTGAATCTGGATATTTGTTCACAACAATCAACAGAACATTTAGTCTCAGCACAGGTCGTGCTGCTAAAATCATTTGTTGTCAGGTTTCTGGGATTTAATGACTGTTGGAAAGGAGCAGAATGTCCTCACACTGGACTGTAGCTCCCAAAAAACTTTAATCAGACTGAAAAAGGAAACGCTTTGACCCTACAGGGTCTTCATGAGTTAAACGGCCAACATGACAATGAGCTGATAGGACTTAATACATCATCAAGATAAAATACATTATCAGAGCCTGAGAGAATCCCAACAATCTCACAGTAATCCACCCAAAACATCCAAGAGTATCTCAGTAAGTTCAAAGATTCAGTCAGTCAGCAGCACTGTACAAAGTAAGACTGTACATCTGTCTGCTCATGTCATCATCTCTGAAAACGGGACCTGTGATTTAATACACAGTCATTTGTTCTATCATACACTTTTGGCATTTAAGATGATTAGAAATACCACAAAATGAAAAAGCTTTTCTTTGCTTGTCTTTAGTTTTTATGCAGCTGATGAAAGAAATGAGCAGATTCTCAGATTCTCTTTCTTTACTCTGACATTTACTCTTCTGTGTCAGCAGATTTTCAGCAGATAGTGGTCTGCAGGAGGTTTTAGATGAACATAAGATCAGTCTGAGGAGGAGATGTGAACGTGTGACTGAAGGAACTGATGGTACAGGAAGTGAAACCCTCCTCAACACGATCTACACTGAGCTCTACATCACAGAGGGACAGAGTGAAGAGGTTAATACCCAACATGAAGTGAGGCAGCTGGAGACAGCTTCCAAGATGAAGACCCTCCATGACACTCCAATCAAGTGCCACGACATCTTTAAAGCCTTACCTGACCAACAGAGATGCATCAGAGTCGTTCTGACGAATGGTGTCTCTGGTGTTGGAAAAACCTTCTCAGTGCAGAAGTTCACTCTGGACTGGGCAGAGGGCTCTGAAAACCAAGACGTCAGTCTGCTGGTTCTGCTTTCGTTCAGGGAGCTGAACCTGATCAAAGATGAGCAGTACAGTCTTCTCATGCTGCTCCACGTTTTCCATCCAACATTAAAAAAGGTCACAGCAGAGAAGCTCGCTGTCTGTAAAGTGTTGTTCATCTTTGATGGCCTGGATGAAAGCAGACTTTCACTGGATTTCAGAAACAGGGACGTCATGTCTGATGTCTCACAGAAGTCACCTGTCAACGTGCTGCTGACAAACCTCATCCAGGGAAATCTACTTCCCTCGGCTCTGGTCTGGATAACTTCCCGACCTGCGGCAGCCAATCAGATCTCTCCTGCATGTGTTGATAGGGTAACAGAAGTACGAGGCTTCACTGATGCCCAGAAGAAGGAGTACTTCAGGAGGAGATCCAGTGATGAAGAGCTGTCCAGAAGAATCATCTCACACATCAAGACATCCAGGAGCCTCCACATCATGTGTCAGATCCCGGTCTTCTGTTGGATCTCTGCTACAGTTCTGGAGCACATGTTGACCACAGAGCAGAGAGGAGAGCTGCCCAAGACCCTGACTGACCTGTACTCAAACTTCCTGCTGGTTCAGACAAAGAGGAAGAAGTACAAGTATAATGAAAGACATGAGACAAGTCCACCGGAGCTGACGAAGGCTGACAGGGAAGTTCTTCTGAAGCTGGGGAGGCTGGCGTTTGAACATCTGGAGAAAGGAAACATCATGTTTTACCAAGAAGACCTGGAGCAGTGTGGTCTTGATGTCACAGAGGCCTTGGTTTACTCAGGAGTTTGTACAGAGATCTTTAAAAGAGAGAGTGTGATCTCCCAGAAAACAGTCTACTGCTTTGTTCATCTGAGCATTCAGGAGTTTCTGGCTGCAGTCTACATGTTCCACTGTTACACAGAGAGGAAGACAAGAGAGCTGAGGACTTTCCTGGGACAAGATGACAAACACTGGGATTCACAACCTTTTAGCTGGAACACGGCGTATTTTGGAAATAACAATAGCAGCTACCCATCACTCGATGTCCTCCTGAGTGATGCCATGGAGAAATCCCTCCAAAGTAAAAATGGCCACCTGGACCTGTTTGTTCGCTTCCTTCATGGCCTGTCTCTGGAGTCCAACCAGAGACTCTTGGGAGGCCTTCTGGGTCAGACAGAGAACAGACCAGAAATCATCCAGAGAGCCATCAACAACCTGAAGAAGATGAACAGAGATGATATCTCTCCTGACAGAAGCATCAACATCTTCCTCTGTCTGATGGAGATGAACGACCGCTCAGTACATCAGGAGATCCAAGAGTTCCTGAAGTCAGAGAACAGATCAGAGAAGAGACTCTCTGAGATCCACTGTTCAGCTCTGGCCTACGTTCTGCAGATGTCAGAGGAGGTTCTGGATGAGTTGGACCTGAAGAAGTACAACACATCAGAGGAGGTACGACGGAGACTGATCCCAGCTGTGGGGAACTGCAGAAAGGCAGTGTAAGTCCAGACATGATCTTTAACATTATCAGTCAGTGTAGATTAGTAGTTTAGTTTTTTCAAATATACACAGTATGAGATTATTCTCATTATTCTCATAATAGTTTTATAATCTTTAGGTCAGATGTGTGTTTTTCTGGAGATGTTTTAAATGTTGTGTTTGTCAAATGGAGATTTTTCAGTTGGTTGTGATTTTTGCTGTTAAGTTTTTCTGTTTATTAGTAAGTGTTAGATTTTACATTCATTTGTTCATTTATTCATGTTATATTGAGTCTTTTTGTTTTCACAAATTCACTTTTCAGATGATTAAACTGTACTTGAAACATAATTATGAATATTATCTTCCATTTCTGCCATTAGATCCCCCTAAATCCTCCACACTTCTCCTTTAAAGTCTTTCCATATTTTGTGTTAAATAAGTCAGAGTCAGGTGTTTTCTCTCCTGGTGTAGAGGAGAGTAGAATCAGGAAACACACACCTTCAGCTTCATTCAGCTACAGCTGAACTCATGAAGTCATTTCTTACAGTGTAGTTGTGTTAGGAGGAGACCACTTCACAGTCAGTGTGGACACAGGAAGGACGACTGCCACCAAAGACTCTTTAAATCAACGTGTGACATCTGACTGTTGGTTGAAGTCAAGAAATGTGAATTTATCCATTAATGTTGTTTAATGACACAAAGTTCAGGAAAAAGAAGGTCATGTAAAAACTTCAATGATGAAGAGGATTTGAGTCCAACATGTCTGATTTGATCTTTATCTTCTAATTCCAGACTTGACTGAGCTCAGCAGCATGTTATGAATCTGTGTTGACATGAATAGTTGTATGAATGTTGTGGTGACATTTGGATGATGTGTGTAGAAGGCTGACATTATGATGATCCACAATAAGAGAAAGACAAAGTCCCTCTACTCATGTTAGTGGAAGCTCATTGATTAGGACATATCTGATTGGATTAGAAATGATTTTTATCCACATGATTTATTCTTTATTCAGATTTAGTTCCTGCAGTTTGTCAGAGATCAGCTGTGCTTCTCTGGCCTCAGCTCTGAAGTCCAACCCCTCCCATCTGAGACACCTGGACCTGAGTGACAACAAGCTGCAGGATTCAGGAGTGAAGCTGCTGTGTGGTTTTCTGGAGAGTCCACACTGTAGACTGGAGACTCTGAGGTCAGACTGAGACACAGAAAGAAATGTTTCTTCACTCTTTGCTTTATGATCTGTGATTTTTATAGTGACTGAAGTTAATGAGAGCTGTGTTTGACTTTTAGTATCTGGCTGTTTTTAAGCTGCATCCTGTTGGTTCAGGTGTTTGGAGTTTCCATTTTCCAAACTTGTACATTCTCAACCTTCTTCAGCTCTGAACAGATGATGAAACACTCAACGCTTTCAAGCAGGAACTTTGTCTCCTAAACTCACATCTTTTATTCTTTATTCAGGTTGAGGGGCTGCAGGTTGTCAGAGATCAGCTGTGCTTCTCTGGCCTCAGCTCTGAAGTCCAACCCCTCCCATCTGAGACACCTGGACCTGAGAGGAAACAACCTGCAGGATTCAGGAGTGAATCATCTGTGTGGTTTTCTGCAGAGTCCAGACTGTGGACTGGAGACTCTGAGGTCAGACTCCATTGTTTACTTGTGTGCTGAGATGAATATGATGTGAAAGTTGTGCTTTATTCAGTATTTATTAGGTCAAATCTCCTTCAGAATTTCTAACATTCAAAGTGTGAAATGGTTGAAAGGAAGATGTGAAAGTGCTGACTCTGATTTTCAAAGTGATTTTTAAAGCTTTGAAAATGATTTGGATTCTGACTCTTACAGTCCACATTGACAGTGTCAGCAGTTTGACTGAGTTGAGCTTGTGTTATTCACAAAGTCTCATTGAGATCAGGATGTTTGACAAGAACTGATCTGTACAACACGTGTGAGCAGGTCTGAAGGTACAAGTGTTCATAGCTGCTCCCAATGGCCTCACTCACAGGCACAGTGAAAAGTCTGCTGTCACAGAGAGGACACGTCACCATGGTTTAAATACGGAGAGGACATTTTCACACAGTATCTCCTGAAGACATTCATAGAGCTACACTCAGCTGCTGAGCTGAACAGGGACACAAATATTTGTGGAACCAATGAAAACAGAGCAGAGAGAGAAGTTCAAACCCTGGCTCCTTTCTCAGCTCCACACAGCCGACCAATCACTGAGCCCACTGGGTGTCAACGTCCCACTGTGTCTTTGTCACACCGACACAAACTGTGGGACACAGACCCCCCCTAAGCTGATAGCCACCAAGAAGGTGGGGCCAGGAATCCCAGAATGCAATGCTGGAACAGCAGATTCAAATGTGTGAGCAGAGAGTGTTGGATGAAGCTGAACTTGCTTTGGACCAAAGACACATGACTGGAATGTGATGAAATGTCTCATTCAACACACTGCACATGTGCTGAATGTCTGCAGCTTCTCAAACTCTCAACACAAACTTCAGTCACACTCAAAACATCAAAGCCTCAAACTATTATTTCACACAATATGAAAGATTTCATTTGAAACCTTAGTGAACACTTTGAAAACTTTCTTCCAAACTGTTAAACCTGAGTGTGAATGTGGGACTTTTTGAAGGAGATTTGAGCTCAGAGATTTGATGCTGATCCACACTGAGCATCTTGTTCAGCTTCATATTTCAAACTCATTGAATGAAGATTCAAAATCCAACACTTGCTAATTGACTCTTTACTTTGGAACAATTTCATCTTCACCTTCAGTTGACTTTTATATTTCTTCACATACAAAGCAAATATTCCACATTAAGACAGAAAGAAATGTTTCTTCACTCTTTGCTTTATGATCTGTGATGTTTATAGTGACTGAAGTTAATGAGAGCTGTGTTTGACTTTTAGTATCTGACTGTTTTTAAGCTGCATCCTGTTGGTTCAGGTGTTTGGAGTTTCCATTTTCCAAACTTGTACATTCTCAACCTTCTTCAGCTCTGAACAGATGATGAAACACTCAACGCTTTCAAGCAGGAACTTTGTCTCCTAAACTCACATCTTTTATTCTTTATTCAGGTTGAGGGGCTGCAGTTTGTCAGAGATCAGCTGTGCTTCTCTGGCCTCAGCTCTGAAGTCCAACCCCTCCCATCTGAGACACCTGGACCTGAGTGAAAACAACCTGCAGGATTCAGACGTGAAGGATCTGTGTGGTTTTCTGCAGAGTCCAGACTGTGGACTGGAGACTCTGAGGTCAGACTCCATTGTTTACTTGTGTGCTGAGATGAACATGATGTGAAAGTTGTGCTGACAGTAAAGTGCAGACATCACACTGATATTATACTGATCCACACTGAGGATCTTCATGGTAAAGTCTGTTTTCTTCTTCTGTGGTTTAGTCCACTGACTGTGGCAGAGCAATGTTGAGCTACAGATTTCAAAGCTTCATTTAACAAGAAAAAAGCTTCACTCTTTAAATCACATCCAAGTTTTTTCCACACTCACATCAACAAATATATATTCAGTATTTTCTTCTTCCAACACGACTAGAAAGTGATGAGACTAAAGTCAAAGTGACTCAGATATTCAGAGCAAACTCAGCATGTTTGTTAAATGTCGTCACCGTTACATGAAGTGAAAATCTTTTCCATTTTGTCTCAATCATTTGTTGCCTTTCCTCCAAACTTCAGCCTGACATGTTTGTTCTCTGTCAAAACTTTAGGATCTTTAGTAGAATCTGAAACAAATGTCAACAACATGAGTTTGTATAGATGGAGCCACTGGTGGAGCTGGAAGAGTTTAAGAGCTGAAGTCACTATGTCTTTATTGAAGCAGCAGCATGTTGTCATTAATATTAATGAGAGCTGTGTTTGACTTTTAGTATCTGACTGTTTTTAAGCTGCATCCTGTTGGTTCAGGTGTTTGGAGTTTCCATTTTCCAAACTTGTACATTCTCAACCTTCTTCAGCTCTGAACAGATGATGAAACACTCAACGCTTTCAAGCAGGAACTTTGTCTCCTAAACTCACATCTTTTATTCTTTATTCAGGTTGAGGGGCTGCAGGTTGTCAGAGATCAGCTGTGCTTCTCTGGCCTCAGCTCTGAAGTCCAACCCCTCCCATCTGAGAGACCTGGACCTGAGTTACAACAACCTGCAGGATTCAGGAGTGAAGGATCTGTGTGGTTTTCTGCAGAGTCCAGACTGTGGACTGGAGACTCTGAGGTCAGACTCCATTGTTTCCTTGTGTGCTGAGATGAATATGATGTGAAAGTTGTGCTGACAGTAAAGTGCAGACATCACACTGATATTATACTGATCCACACTGAGGATCTTCATGGTAAAGTCTGTTTTGTGCGGGAAACTTCAGCATAACAACATGAGAGAGGTGTGGAGTGGCATGACAACCACCACTGGTTTCAAACCAAGAAACAGCAGAGGAGCTGATGGAAGTGTGGAATGGGCGAATGAGCTGAACCTGTTCTTTAACAGATTTGACGAAGTGACCCCAGCTCACCCTCAAATAGACTCTTCTGCAGCACAAGGGCAACCATCAACTCCACTCTCTCTCCCTCCCCCCTCCTCTTCTTGCTCTCCCTCATCTCCACATGAAGATCTCACTCCCACCTCCTCCTCTGAATCCCCTGACTGCACTTATCAAGGTAGCACACACACCCCTCCCCCACCTGACTCCCCCACACTGAGCTTCACTGCTGACCAGGTGAGAAGACAGCTGAACAGACTCCATGCAGGCAAGTCTGCTGGCCCAGATGGCGTGAGCCCAAGGGCCCTGAAGACCTGTGCCCCCCAGCTATGTGGAGTTTTTCATTATGTCTTCAACATGAGTCTCAGTCTTCAGAGGGTCCCAATGCTGTGGAAGACGTCATGCCTTGTCCCTGTACCGAAGACATCGCGCCCTAGCGACCTCAGGGATTACAGGCCTGTTGCACTGACGTCACACATCATGACTCTGGAGAGACTCATCCTGGAGCAGCTCCGGCCCATGGTCCAACCATTCATGGACCCCCTTCAGTTCGCCTACCAGCCCCGTCTCGGAGTGGACGACGCCATCATCTACCTGCTCAACAGTGTCTACACCCACCTGGACAAGCCGGCCAGCACTGTGAGGGTCATGTTTTTTGATTTCTCCAGTGCGTTTGACACCATCAGGCCGACTCTGCTGGGTGAGAAGCTGACAGCGATGCAGGTAGATGCCCCACTGGTGTCCTGGATTGTAAACTACCTGACTGGCAGACCACAGTATGTGCGCTTGCAGTGCTGTACGTCGGACAGGGTGGTCAGCAACACCGGGGCTCCGCAGGGGACCGTCCTCTCTCCCTTCCTCTTCACTCTCTACACCACAGACTTCAGCTACTGCACAGAGACCTGCCACCTTCAGAAGTTTTCTGACGACTCTGCTGTAGTAGGATGTATTTCAGGTGGTGATGAGAGTGAGTACAGGACGGTTGTAGACAACTTTGTCACATGGAGCAAGAGAAACCACCTGCAGCTCAATGTGATGAAGACAAAAGAACTGGTGGTGAACTTGAGGAGGACCAAGGCTACAGCGACCCCTGTCAACATTCAAGGGGTCAATGTGGACATGGTGGAGGAGTACAGGTACTTGGGGGTGTACCTTGATCACAAACTGGACTGGTCCAAAAACGTGGACACTGTTTACAGAAAGGGCCAGAGCCGTCTCTATTTTCTGAGATGACTAAGGTCCTTTAACATCTGCCGGACGATGCTGCGGATGTTCTATGAGTCTGTGGTGGCCAGTGCCATCCTATACGCTGTTGTCTGCTGGGGCAGCAGCCTGAGGGTGAAGGACACTAACAGACTCAATAAGATCATCAAGAAGGCCAGCCATGTTGTAGGAGAGGATCTGGACTCACTGAACACAGTGTTGGAGAGGAGAATGTTGTCCAAAGTTAGGACAATATTGGACTCTCCTTCACACCCTCTCCACCATGTGCTGATCAGTTACAGAAGCTCGTTCAGCAACAGACTCATTGTTCCACGCTGCACAACAGAGCGACACAGGAAATCATTCAAGCTTCATTTAACAAGAAAAAAGCTTCACTCTTTAAATCACATCCAAGTTTTTTCCACACTCACATCAACGAATATATATTCAGTATTTTCTTCTTCCAACACGACTAGAAAGTGATGAGACTAAAGTCAAAGTGACTCAGATATTCAGAGCAAACTCAGCATGTTTGTTAAATGTCGTCACCGTTACATGAAGTGAAAATCTTTTCCATTTTGTCTCAATCATTTGTTGCCTCTCCTCCAAACTTCAGCCTGACATGTTTGTTCTCTGTCAAAACTTTAGGATCTTTAGTAGAATCTGAAACAAATGTCAACAACATGAGTTTGTATAGATGGAGCCACTGGTGGAGCTGGAAGAGTTTAAGAGCTGAAGTCACTATGTCTTTATTGAAGCAGCAGCATGTTGTCATTAATATTAATGAGAGCTGTGTTTGACTTTTAGTATCTGACTGTTTTTAAGCTGCATCCTGTTGGTTCAGGTGTTTGGAGTTTCCATTTTCCAAACTTGTACATTCTCAACCTTCTTCAGCTCTGAACAGATGATGAAACACTCAACGCTTTCAAGCAGGAACTTTGTCTCCTAAACTCACATCTTTTATTCTTTATTCAGGTTGAGTTCTGCAGTTTGTCAGAGATCAGCTGTGCTTCTCTGGCCTCAGCTCTGAAGTCCAACCCCTCCCATCTGAGACACCTGGACCTGAGTGGAAACAAGCTGCAGGATTCAGGAGTGAAGGATCTGTGTGGTTTTCTGCAGAGTCCAGACTGTGGACTGGAGACTCTGAGGTCAGTAGAGAATTGGAGTCAGTCCATGCTGCTTTCATCAGTATTGTACTAAACACAGTTCGTATCAAAGCAAAGATCCAGTGTCTCCTGTAAACCTCCAACCTTCTCAGTGGCTGCTTTCCTCATTGAAGCTGTGAGAGGAGAACGGGGACAGGCCTCAGGATGGGACAGAAAGAGAGAGACGCAGAGGACAGTCAGCCAATCACAGCAGCCACAAGCTCATTGTGATCTGTTGTTGTGTTCATGTCAACAGGAAATAAAGCTGGATCACAGCTGACAGCCTCACAGGATGTGTAGAGACAGTTGTCCTCATTGGTCCAACTGTCCTTCCATCACATCTAATCTGAGACTGTTTGTTGACTCATTTCAACAGTAAAGAATTGATGAGTTTGATCTTTGTCACAGCTCTGAGATCAGTCTGACTGCAGCCTGCAAATCACTGGCTCTGATTTCAGAGAAGCATCATGACATTTTGTCAGCATGTGGTCTGATACAGAGCAGAACCTCTGCTGAAGTCCAGTGATCACATCTGTATATCTGTCCATCTGTCAGATACTTTCAGTGACAGCCTCCATGTTTATTTGTCAGCTGATATTTCAGAAGCAGATCAGATGTTCATCAACACACAGAGACTCTTTCTTTAAATGGAACATGAGTTGACATGTAACAGCAGTGAATCCATCACTAAACTGTTTGTGCAGTAATGAAGCTTCATGACTCAGCAGTTTATTTCCACTGTGGACTTGAGTGAAATGTTCAGAGGAAACAGACTTGATGCTAAAAGTCTCTGCAGGTGTGTGAGCTTCCAGCTCAGTGTCTTCACTCCAATACGTTAACATGAGAGCTGAGAGGAAGCTGCTACACTACACAGCTGCTCCACTTCTGCTCTGAACAGGACTGAAGTCCCTGCTGCTCTTTATACTGGATGTGCTGCATCAGTGACTGACAGCTGATGAAGTGAGTCTCTGTAAACACTGATTTATCACCTCTGTTGTCTGTCTTCTTCTGTCAACAGCTGGAAGAAGTGATCTTTCTAAAGGAGAGAGTGAAGAGGACGGTGTGTGTGTTGAGAGAGGACGAGCTGTGTCCTGATGATCCAGAGAGGCTGAAGCAGCAGCAGCTTGTGTGTAGAGAGGCTCTGATTGGTCCATGTTACTGGGAAGTAGAGTGGAGAGGAGAGCTTCATCCAGCAGTGACTGACAGAGGAACCAGAAGAAGTGGAGAAGACTCTCAGTGCTGCAGTCTGAACTGCTCTGAGAACAGCTCCACTGTCAAGTCCACCATCATCCCTGTGTGTTCCTCTGGATCTGAAAGAGAATCATCAGTGTATCTGGACTGCTCTGCTGCTGCTCTGTCCTTCTACACAGTCTCTGCAGACACACTGAGACTCCTCCACCTCCTCCACCCTCCACCTGGACTTTATTTGATCTTTTTTTCTTCATTCACAGATGCTGAACCCAAAGTGATAAATCAGATTAATCAGCTCCATCATGTGGTGTGATGGAGCAGATCTTGCAGGTTCAGAGTTATGCAGTAAGTTGAGGCATCATTATGTGTCTGCTGTACAAAGTACACAAGACATATATTAATATTCACCATATGTCTTCTTCTTCTTTAGTCCTAATGAACGATCTGTATATGTTTCAGAAGATGTCCACATTAGTAAACACAGAGCTGTGTGTGTTCCCCCTATTGAACACACTCTGGTACTGCAGATAACATTTAATCCAATTTTCTGATTGGCTGAGGCTGGTGAATTTTGTGATTTGCCATTTCATTCATGTGAGAACATGACTGGAACTTGTACAGGATCAAATTCACAACCTGAAGCAGGCAGAACATTTAAACTGGAAAAAACAATGAAGCCTTTCTTCAGATATAATAATTCAATTATACTACAAACTGCATTATAGTATAACATGTTATTAGAATGACATAAACAATATTAGAGACCTGTAGAGACCAAAAACAAAAAATGTACCAGGCTGTAAATATGTTTTTTTAGGCTGTAAAGTTGGTTATTTTAACATGGGGGTCAATGGAGAACTGCTCACTTCTGGAGCCAGCCCCCAGTGGCAGCCGAGGAACTGCAGCTTTTTGAACGAGGAAGTGATCCTCACTGCTGAAACCTACAACTCCCCCCTTGGTAAAATGCAGAGAGTAATTTCCCCAGGAGGGATCAATAAAGTAATTAAAAAATATATAAATATATGGCACAGCCCCAACACTGAGACAACCCATTGCGTGAGTACTTTTACTTTAAAAAATACTTTTATATTTGTGCTTTTACTTTAGTACTAAGCTTCAGTACTTCCTCCACCACTGCTCTCTATGATATCACACTTTGTGAATTTGTTCCTCTTCTGCTCTCAGCTTTCTTACCCTGGACTTCATCTGTCAGCCAGTGATGATGTTTAACCCAGCACGTGCTTCATGGTTCACTTCTGTTTATCTGAACATCTCAGCTGCCATCCCTGGTGGGGTGAGTGCAAAGAGGTTTGGAAACAATATAGAGATGACATTTCTGGAAATCACATTCAAAATGATCAACTTTACTCAGTACCCTAACACAGCTCCTATTGGCCCACATTTTCTCTGCTCCTCCTCTGTTTAGGGGCCAGGAACCATGGTCAAGCCCTAAATGTTACATGGACACTTTTCTTCATCACTACAGAAGTGTTTATTTTTGTACAAGTTCATGTGTAAAGCTGGAAATACTGCACACACAGCTAATTTTAGCCTCTGGAATAAACTCTGTGAGTTAAAATAACTCTGTTCCTGGAGCTGAATTTTTAACTCTGAAACAGAGTTAACTTGAACTCCTCCTGGTGTTAAAATACTCATCCCTCACTGAGTGTGACTCTAAAATTTAGTTAATTTCAATATAAACTCTTCTCCAGTGTTGACACCTAACACTCAAAATGTGTTTTATTTATACGTGTTAGAGTTAAAATGTATTCATTATTACATTATTCAGTTTTATGGGAAAATGACCACCAAACACCATCCTGTTGATTTTTTTTTTTTTTTTGGCTTTTATTTGTGAAAAATACATTGAAAAATTCAATACATGACACTTTGAAATAACTGCTGTCTTAAAACTGTAAAATTTAACAGCACACAGGCAGAAAATAATGTCAATGAAAAACATTAGTGAAGTTGTACAAAACACTGTAAACAACACATTACTGCATAATAAAATGTCTGTACCCACAGATTACAACGAGCTTTGAGCAAACCAAGGATCGCAACATGGACAACTGTGGATTATTATGGACTCTGCTTTTGTATTTTTGTGGTTATCAGCGGACACGATAATGGTAAACCACAACCATCACAATCTCCCAGCCGGACAACGAGTCACTACTCCAGAGACTTTCTGCTGCGGCTCGCACTGCCTCCATCGAGCCCACTGACAAAGACACATTCCCTGAGGAAATCCGACGGGACTTTGACTCCACAAACAACACGAAAAAGAAGGTAACCAGGAGGAGGAAGAAAAAGGGCGGAATTAGAGCTAGACTGAAGAGGGAGAAATGCAGATATTGTGCGCTCACATCTATCATCCTGGTGAATGTGCGCTCTTTGAGCAACAAGGTGGACGAGCTGCAGGCCAATGTTAACTACATGCACAGATATAGAACTGCATCAGTGCTCGCATTCACAGAAACTTGGCTTGGCAATAATGACAGTGATGACACGCTGCACATCGACGGCTTTGCCCCCGGATCCGACTCGACCGGGACACAGAACGCACTGGGAAGCTACATGGCGGAGGCGTGTGTTTCTACGTAAACACACGCTGGTGCTCCACGGTCGTCGTCAGAGAGGAGCTGTGCAATGCAGACATTGAGCTTCTGGCCGTCTCTCTTCGCTCCTTCTATCTTCCAAGGGAATTCCCCCAGCTCTTCTTCATCCTGGTTTACATTCATCCCAGAGCAAATGCAACTGCAGCTGCTGAACACATAAAGGACACTGGTAAACAGACTAGAACTCATGTCACCAGACTCTCCTAAATTCATACTGGGTGACTTCAATCACTGCACAGTTGACAAATCCCTGAAAGGATTTCAGCAGTACATCACATGCACGACCCGACTAAAGAAAACACTGGATAAATGTTATGGATCTATCCCCAATGCATATAAGTCTATTGCTCTTCCTCCTCTGGGCTCCGCAGACCACCACACCATCCTGTTGGCACCAGCCTACATCCTGGTCATAAGGAGAATAGAGAGGACAGTCAAAAACATCAAGCAATGGACTAATGACAGCATTGCCACTCTGCAGGGATGCTTTGAAACCACAGCCTGGGACAACATCCTGGCATCCACCAGTGACATCAGAGAGCAAGTGGATGCTGTGTCATCATACATTTCTTTCTGTGTGGACAATATCATTCCCTCCAAACAGGTCACCATCTTCCCCAACAACAAACCCTGGATAACCAAAGAGCTCAAGGAAATCCACAACAAAAAGAATCTTCTTCACTGGTACTGAATCTGAAAAAAGGAGGTGAACAGAGACGTGAAAGCTGCCATCAGAAAAGCCAAGACAGAGTATAAGACCAAGGTGGAGGCAAAATTCACTGAAGGAAATCTACGCTCAGCTTGGCAGGGGATTAAGAACATGGCTGCTGTAAATAATACACACACCACTCACAGGACCATCCAGGTGGAAGGCAGCAGCCCAGCGTCCCTCCCCAATGACCTCAACTCCTTCTTTTCCAGATTTGAAACAGACAACACAGAAACCTTTATCTCCTCCCTCACTAATGCTGAAGTGGAATTATCCTTCAGCACAGTGGAGGTGGTAAGAGCTCTGAAGAGGACCAAAACAACCACAACACCTGGTCCTGACAATATCAGTGGACATGTCTTACGGCACTGTGCAGAGCAGCTGGGAGGTGTGCTGCAGCTGCTGTTCCAGATTTCTCCTCTGCATTCAACACCCTGCAGCCACACATCCTTGCAGAGAAACTACACCATCGTTTCCACCTGCCGGAGCAACTAATCCATTGGGTCATAAACTTCCTGACCAACAGATCACAGAGAGTGCTGGTCAATAACATCCACCGGTTCCCCTCAGGGCTGTGTCCTCTCTCCTCTGCTTTTCATTCTATACACCGATGACTGCAGGTCCACCCACCCAGAGTGTCATCTGGTTAAATACACTGATGACACAGTTCTCCTGTCCCTGCTCTCTGGCTGCTCTCACCACCTGGGCCCAGCACTCCAGCTCGGAGCTGAATGTGGAGAAGACAAAGGAGATGGTGGTGACCTTCTCTAGAAAGCAGAGGGAGCTGGTTACAACATCTGTCAGCACAGTCCACGGGAAGCCGTGGGTCAACAGCACCATTCTGAGGACATTCTGTCACTCCTTCATAGAGAGTGTCATGACATTCTCTATAACCTGCTGGTTGCACTCCATCTCTCTTCAGAACAGGAACCATCTGCAGAGCACAGTCAAGGTCTGCTCTAAAATCATTGGTCTTCCACTTAGATCACTGAACAGTGTGTGAGCAGCAGACACTGAGGACAGCACATGCAGGACTCAGAGGAGAAGAACAACCTTCATTCGCAGAGCTGTTCTGCTCCTCAACTCCCTACCACCCCCCCCATGCTATTACTGTGTGGACTGTGTAAACTGTTCATGTGCCTTGAATTGCCCCCCAGGGGACAAATAAAATTCTTTGATTTGATTTGAGGTAGACGACTACTCACTTTACAGTTCAAGTATAAAACAGTAAGAGAACTCATTCAGATTAGAAATCAGATTATACAACTGTCTGATACAACATAACATTATGAATCACAACCATATGACATCTGAGCATCAAACCATTTGAAATATCTTAATCTCTCTCTTTCTAGAATCAGTTCACTCTGTGTAGTGTCACTCACTTGGAAAGCAACAGTGGCATGTTCATCAGTACCAGTGCACACAAAGAGTCCAACACGATACTCAGCTCCACAGCATTTCACCCACTGTGTGACACAGACGATGGCTTCACAATCAAGGTGAAGAGATGCTGTTATATCTTCAGAAAAATCCAGTGTTTAAACTGAACACATTTTAACTGGACCAGACTCAACTGTTTTTAAGGACAGGCATTCCCAGTGATAGCTGCTTGGTAACCTGCTTGACAAATTCCTCTACCACACCCCAAAAGCTTGGCTATAACTGAACAGCTTTGCTCTGAGCTCTTTTACTCTGGGAGATTCTTCAGTTGTATCAATATTGTACAGAGCTGTCTGCAAAAATGTGTACAGGCTGGAGAGAGCATCATCATACTTCACACTGAAAACAAAATGTGACTTGAACAGCTCATCAAAAGCACCAAAGGATGTACATGACTGACATGACAGAAGCTTTTTGTCCAAGACAATATAAAAGGTGAAAACCTGGGTCTTTGAAGTTTCTGTGGAAAGATATGGCTCATGGGTTCCTTCAGTGGTCAGGAGATGATCCTCAAGGCTTTGGGATGACTGAAACAAGAGAAATATGTTTACAAAAATGTGTTAAATAAAATATAAAACTCAGCAACATCTACAGTATTTGGTAGGGGTGTCCCGATCCGATATTAATATCGGATATCTGTCCGATAACAGCCAAAACACGACTATCGGATTTTATCGGACTCCATCTAAAATCTCCGATATAAGCGCTCCGATAAGCAGTCCATTTTCTGCTCCAGCACTTCTATCCATAGGCGACTCTGGTTCACACTCCAACACAGTAGGTGGCGGTAATGCACCTTAACGTTGGTGCCACCCGCCAGAAATGCCAAAGAAGAAGAGCACCCGGCTCCAGCCAATAGAGCGTCTCTGATCCAGCATGCAGAGCCCACGTGATCACAACAACAACAACGTGTGTGCGCTACTGTGGGATGTCGGCCGTGTGGCAAGATTTTACCGTAAACTCGGACAAAGACGTTGCAGCTGAGTGCAACACTTGTCATGCACAAGTTTCCCGTGGTAGCACAGAACCGGGAAAATTTAACACGACCAACCTTATCGAGCATTTGAAGTAGCATCACAAAAAACAGCATGAGGATTTTCGCAAGATCACCGAGGCGAAGAAACAACAAACCTCTGGCTCCCTCAAACAACCAACGCTGGCCGAAACATTTGCAAAGCGTGACAAACTCCCATGTGACGGCAAAAAGGCACTGGCTATAACAGAAAACCCAGCCCAGTTTATTGTGCTTGATGACCACCCCTGTCGGTGGTGAGTAATGTTTAAACGCTTAATTGAGCACCTCGAGCCTCGCTACATTATTCCTAGCCGCCACTACATTGTCGACAAAACTATACCCCAGATGCATAAAGAAGATCAAAAGTCTATTGTCGCACATGTGGAGAAAGCAAATGCTGTTAGCTTCACAGGAGCACAGGAGCAGGCTGACAGCAGAGCATGCCTCTTCTTAAAAAAATCTCCACATCATGCTCGGGCTGCAGAAAGTGGAGATGGAGGAGTAGTAAGGGTAGTCAGCAGTTTAGTTAACTGACTGATTATTATTTGTTTTCTGCTGTTATTATTAGAGTGATATGTTTATTTTGTTTACACTATTTCTTTTAGTGAAGAGCAATGATCACATTGTTTTGGGCACAGTCAGTGAAACTGGAGCTGTGAACTCTTTGAGCAGTTGGACAGTGGACAATATTGTGTTGTTTTTGTTGTTTTTGTCCCCGCCCTCAGTTGTTCCCACCATATACTGACAGTAAAAAATAACTGAACTTGAATTGTTTGCACTTTAAAGGTATACTTTGTTTTTATTGGATTTATTTAGGTTATTTTCAGGGTCTACTAATTTATTTTTTATTTATTTTATTCAATTGTAGAATACTGTAGATATTATGTTGAAGGTTAAAATTTATGTAACTAATTGGTTAATAATAAATGGGTCAGTTTTTCTCATACCTACTGTTGCTGACTGTTGTTCTCTGTTTGAGTAACATCTCTTGATCAAGCCTTTTCAACATTACACACTACAAAGTAAGTAATAAAAGTATGTATGATTTGTGCTGATATCGTATCGGATCGATATCGGTATCGGCCAATACTCAAGGCTGCAATATCGGTATCGTATCGGAAGTGAAAAAGTTGTATCGGGACATCCCTAGTATTTGGAAGTTTTGACAAACCTTCTGAAATTTTACCAGATGATCCGTTGCCTCTCCGACGCTGATCTTTGTGGGACGCTTTCTTCCAGCTGGTTGTGGAGTGAGAAGATGAAGCAGCACCAGAAGAGAAGCCATGTTGCTGTCCCACTCTGGGGACAGAGTGAAAAGTACTTTTACACTCATTATATATATTAAGTAGTGTGTTTATGATATTGCTCTGTGCATTGTTCTAATGGTTTTACTATGATCTTAAACATATACACATATAACAACTATTAATGGCCCAGTCATTATAAATCTGTGCTGCAGAGCAATGCAATGTTCAGCCCTCACACTGAATCTTAACTGCAGACTTAAGTGGCCTATTTAGACTCAGAGATGCTTTTGTAAAATAAATCAATAAAAACACAATAAACTGACGACTGTTGGACGACTCACATAACTGCATTACTATTCTGATGATAACTGTACCTGCTTCATCAGCAGTGTCAGATCCTTCATTCAGAGCAGCTTTCAGTTGTTGTTTTAAGAGAGACGTCTCTTTCAGGTTCCTGCCTCCTTGATAACTTTATCTTTAAAACTGCTGTTCCATTTTTCAAGGAACCTTGAAGCAACCTCTGCTCCAAACATCAGTGAGAAGTCTTGCAAAATCTAAATAAAAAGAGAAAAACAACATTTTCAATCGTTTAAAATAAACCAATATTTTTACTTAAAAAAATATATTTAATACTAACCAGTCCCATGACATCCAAGAAACGTGGAAACGTGAGTAATACATCAGCTGACCACTGTGGGTCATGAAGAATCTGCTGACGGTAGTAGAAGGTTTCTCTCATCCTCTGGGACACTAAGTCAGGATCAGCTGTGTGGTGAAGGAGAGATATGGCTTCCATGCATTCATCTCTGATTGGCTGATCATCATATGTTCTGGATGATGTGGGACCTGCTTTTAGCTCCACTCTACTCTGGGATGAAGACGTGGTTCTGGATTTGTCTTCATGCACCACTCAAGAAAGGGTTAGAGCCTTTGTTGCTTTGAATATCATAGAAAAGTTCCTGAAAGACAAAAAGCTGTCTCAAGAACAAATACTGTATGTTGCTTATATGCAAACAAGGCAGTTAAACTTACATATTATTTTTGGAGTATGGGTCTTTCAAAGATGGGAAAAGTGAAACAATCCTGAGGGCATGAAACTCTTTTGTTGCTTTACTAACAGCTCTCCTGCAAGTGGGAAAAAAATCTCTTACATTTTTGTCTTGTGTGAGCCTTCACACCCTTGCTGCAGGACACTTAGATCTGAAGATCACACACACACACAAGTATAAGGCAAATAAAATCTAAAGTCCAGCACATTAAAACTATATCACAGACCTGGCTGGATATTACCTGTCTCAAGACAAAACATTACCATTACCTATAACTCTGCTTACCACAAGTAGTGAGGGTCACATATTCTGTCAGGTCTGAACGATCAGCCAGGTTCATAGATGCTTCAGTAGATGGGAGGTCTGAAATGCAGACAACACATACAGCTTAATATGAACTGATTAAATACTGTACTTTGGAATTCTTATCATCCACTTCTCACAATCACATATTTTTGTCTGTGTCAAGATACAAATCTCTCAAAATATAGGTGCAGGAAAATATGAATGTTTAAATGTCCTACCATCATCACTGTAGATGAAAAAACACAGATCTTTGAAACATCCTCATCCTCCTCTGCTCCCTGTTGATCTGTGACTTTCAGTGTTGTAGTCTCTGGGATAAGAAACTTCTGCTGGAATATACCATAACAACTCCACGTTACAACATGTTTACATCTTTATTAATTTAATACTAAACATCTGACTGACCTGCACTGAGAAAATCTGAGAAGCAAGCCTCTTCCAGTTTAATGTCCTTCTTCTTCCCTCCATGTTGTACTTTGATCAACATGTTGGTTTGACATAAAGGAAGAAAATGTCATATGTCTGAGAATAACATGTTCAAGTTAAAGTTTATCCCAACTACACAGCTGTTAGCATGCTAGCCAAAACTGAGTTTTCAGCTACGTCTGCGCCGTTGAGCCGGAAATTATTCTCTTAAAACACCGACATGCGGTTGCATTGTTGGATGGTTATTTCCAAAACAGTATTAATTACCTTCAAGATGCGCGTCGTCATTAATTTGTGAAGCTTATCAAACAGTTTGTCATTACCATCATACAGACACATCACACGCCACAGACAGTATGGCCGACATTAACGTTTGAGTGAAAGCTAACAGCTCCACAATGGCAGCTAAGGACAGTTAGCTAACTAATGCTGCGGGAGCTACTTGCTCTAAATAATGGAGTAAAAGCAATGGGGTTAGGTTCAACATCAAGTTCGCAGTCATTAGCGGTACTATGTAAGTAGATAAAGTAAGAACAATGACAAAATATCACACATTTAAAGTACTTTCTGATAAAAATCATGCTCTTACCAGCCTTGTGACGACGTTCCTTGTGCTGCTCATGCCGCGATAAAATGCGTCGTGAACTCCAGGGACAGAGTTAAAACCAGATCCTGAACACCAGGGAATAAAGTCCAAAATTCAACTGGGCCTGGGTGTACACCTTAACACAAACTGCAGTCAGAGTTAAAAAATAAACTCCAGAAATGTAACTCTTTCACACTTTTTTGCCTGACTCCAGATTTTAGTACTTTGTGAATTTGCTGTGTGTTAGTACATGTAGTTGTGTACAGTTCAGCTGCCGCTGTCCTTGGTGCTGAATTCACCAACCCAGCTGAATGGTCCTGAGTGATTATTGTTGTAATTCATTTGGTATTTTTGAGAAGATTGAATATCATTAGTATGAGTTATGTTTTGGTTAGTGTTAGGCTTTCAGTTATGATGTGTCCTCATAACTATATTAAGACAACAATGTGTGTGCGTGTGTGTGTGTGTGTGAGTGAGAGAGAGAGAGTTTGTCCTTTGATGCCTTTGATGTATCAATATTCTACAGTCTGATGTCACAGGCTGCAGTAAGTGGACACACGGCCAGAGACAAGTTCAGAAGTCAAACAGGAGCAGAAACAGTTGGACTGGACAGGACTTGCTCATGATTTAGGAAGAAAGAACCACTCATATTTCTGCACAATTATTGACAAGGAAGGGAGGAGCTACTGCTGTTACAAGGACAAGAGGAAACCACAGGAAAGTCCAGATCAGCTCCAAGGTTTTCAGTAAGTCAATAGATATTAGTTGTTCATGTCAGTGTTTAGTTTATTTAGTGAAATGTTTTGTTCAGATGATTTGTTTGTTAACTTGATGTGATATTTAAGCACACAAGAACACGATGTTCAGCCCAAAAGTGTTTTGGCAAACACACAAAAAGTAGCTGTTTTAAATATTTCCATCTTACATCTTACATCTTACTCAGTGTTGGACAGGAATGGACCTATAAGTGATCAGACTCAGTAACAGCCTTTATCAGATGATGGATAGTCAGAGAATTCTCGTCAGGTGGATAAGGTCATGTTTCATGGCTTCTGGTGCTTGGATTTGTAGAGAAATCGAGATGATTATTGTCTCTATTAAACATTGGATTTATTAGTGGTGTTTTAGCATGTATAAATAGACTTTTTATATGGGTTGGTGTTGCTTACGGCCATACAACCCTGGGCACGCCCGATCTCGCCTGATCTCGAAAGATAAGTAGAGTAGGGTCTGGTTAGAACTTGGATGGGACACCACCTGGGAATGCTAGGTGCTATAAGCCTTTTATCTCCATTTTTGATTCAGAATAAACAAAAATCATCCCTAAACTAGTGTGGTTCATCTCCATCTTGTGAGGTGGCTTTGTTGATTTAGAGTTATATGTCAACTTTTACAGTCTGTCCACAAAGCGGCAGTGTTGCTCTGCAGAAGCTCTCTGAGGGTGAGGCTCAGCCATTGCACTCCGGCTGTGCTGACCCCTGCGAATTCCCCAAATGCGGGAATCTCGACTGCATAATTTCTGGTAGTGGGGGACTGCGTTCGCGCTCTCCCCTGTTGCGTGCGTGTAGAAGAAAACACAATGTGTCAGGAATGCCCATGTGCTAACCTGTTGAAGACTCTCCATTTTGTGAAGTGGCTTTGTTGATTTGGAGTTACATGTCAGCTTTTGCAGTCTGTCCACAGAGCGGCAGTGTTGCTCTGCAGAAGCTCTCTGGCGTACGCTACAGAGTGGCGTGTTTAGTCATGACAATTCCCCGTGTTCCCATTGGAATTGGGGAAGTGGGCGTGGCCTTTCCATGACAAAATGAAGTGTGAGCTCTCCTGTCCGACTTTGCTGCTTGTTTGTGGAAGAAATGTGTGCTAGATGTTGTTCTAGTATGCTTTATTTCCAGGCTTTGGTGTGGAACACCAATGAGTTGAAGCTATTTTTGGCCGGCTTTGCCGTATGGCTGAGCCTTTTGAGTTGGTGAAAGGTCAAACATCTTTGTATAGCGGCAGGGAAAAGTACACGGCAGACAGATGGGCGGAGTTGCTAAGTGGCGGCAATTGATAAGCTGGCTTACAAACGGGACACCGCGACAAGTGACGCTTGTACCAAGAGCTTTATTTGGACGTCAAAGGCTTGGGGCTCATTGCTTCTCGGCCTTTTGGCTAAGATCAAGTGTGGTATCTGTTCTTATCAGTTTAATATCTGATATGTCCCCTATATGGGTGTAACGTATTAAACCCGTTTTTAGCAGAGGGAGCTGAAACAGGAGCTTGCTCCGCTCACTCCACGCATCGACCTGGCATTGCAGAGACAAGAAAAGTGTACCACGTGGGCCTTTGCTTTCTTTCCCAAGAGACAGCTTGACTTGTGGCTTTGTGGACAGACTGTAAAAGCTGACATATACAACTGCAGCTCATACTTACCTGGCTGTGTTGCTGTGCTGACCCCTGTGAATTTGAATGTGAATGCGAATGTGGCCTGTTAAAAGCTCCAGCTTCAGTAAATAGATTTTTAACCTCCAACACTTTGCTCTGAAGAGTCAGTGACAGGCAGCTGAGTGGAACCAAGCAGAGAGGAGAAGTCAGTCATTGTGACGTTCGCCTCCACACTTCACACACTCCTCACACAACCACAAAGCAGGTGGAGAATGTGTAACAGTGTGTGTATATGTGTCCTTTCACAGACACAAATATTATCACTGTTATATTTGGAGGAACAAAGTGGTGACGAGTGATCTCACAGACACAGAGAGCAGCAGTGTGGACAGTCTGTAGGAGGGTGTGCATGTGTTTGCCCGAGAAACAACAAGAGAATTTTGGTGTTTGAGTGTGTTTCTGACTTTAGGAGCATGTAGAAAGTTTGTGTTTTATCTTTGATGTGTTCGTCTTTGCTAAATGACCCATTTGCTTCTATCGTCTCTGTATGTGGATGATACTGACATGAAAAGTAAAGCTGAAGGTGAAATGAAGGAGATGCAGAGAGACAGTACAGGAAGGAGTGAGTCTACATAGAGACAGATGAAAGGAGGGAGAGAAACAGGTGGAGGCAGGAGAAGCTTGAAGTGGTGAGTTTTCAACAGTTTTCCCTCATACTTTATATTTTTAAATGCACATCAAAACATTTGATATTTTTAAATCAGCTCATGAGTCATTTTAAAATTCATTCCCGATGTCAGGAGTACCAGCTTTTTCTGGGGCTTTTATTTTCCATTTTCCAGAATAAACTTTAAATATTAAACTAAGATGCATGAATGAAACTTCACTCCATCTCTGTGTTTCTCTGTTAGTGTTGATGAAATCAGTACAGCAGGTGTCTCTGCCTGTTTCTAGTTCTGCTTCCTTCATTGGAGCAGAGCTGTTTTCATCCTTCATGTCTCCACCTGTCTGATCCTATTAGATCACAACACGTCTGCTGTGCTGATCAGCTCTGTAGCCCAGCAGATAGTGAGCTGAGAAAATGAACATTTAATCAGCTGATAATAGAAATGAGATTGGTTTTTACTTCTGTCGAGGGAATTTATAGAATCTGTTTTGTTTGTGATCAAACTGAGATTTTATTTATTTTAAAATTCCAATAACTGGAAACAGCTTCTGAACAAATGAAGCTTATACTTTTCCTGTAGTCCTCAGTTTAAATGAAGGACACATCCTCACCTGATATGAAGTCAAGGTTTGTTCTGTGGGACAGCCTGGTGTATATCCCGTCAGTGTCCAGTAGCTGATCCACAGCTGGACAGCTGTCCTCCCTCCCAGCCTGTCTTCTGTCAGAGGGCTGGAGCTGCTCTCTTGTGTCCTGTCAGAGTTTGGACCTCAGTCTCTTCTCCACCAGTCTCCCCAGACAGAGCAGCCACACACAGACTGTCCTCCGTCTTCTGTCCTTCAAACCAGGACAAAGCTCCATGTCTCCTTTAGTCTTCTCACTGTCATTGTCCTGCTGTCTGCTGTGACAGAGTAACAGAGCTTTAAATAAGATCTGTGATATTTTACTGAAACCATTCTGAACCTTCACTGATTTATTACTTTTATTTCATGCATCCAGGTAAAGAGATATGTTTTCTTCATCTTGAGTCAAATCATGAATGATTTATTTCCATCTGGTTTACTTTACTTTTCAAAAACTGTGTGAGCATCTGGAACATGAAGATGAAGCTAGTTGCTTTAATCTCTGCCTTTCTTGATAAGAGTCATTTCTTTGGCACTGACAGGCGTCTGTTGATGTTGCAGGTTCAGTAATTATTCATCTTTTTCTCACCCTCCTCCGTTTCCTCCTCTCATCAGTTTTTCTTCTACCACCTGCTTCTTCTTTGCTCTTCTAACTGAACAGTGACAGACGTTATTCTCTCAGGTGTGAACCAGTGTGCAGCTGCTTGTGCAGTGAATAATGTAGTGATGAGTCTGATTATGCAGCAGGTAGTCGTTCATTCATCAGCCCAAAGGTTAAATTAGCTGAAACCAGACATTTACTGGTTTGAGTCACATGAACAGAGTTTTGCTTTGGGAAATTTCCAAAAGTCACAAGTTTGTAGTCGATAAAGATTCTCTCCATATTCTGACACATCCACTGATTCATTTTATCTGTTTTTCAAAAACCTCTGAAAAGAAGAAAAAGGAAAATCTTCTTCACAGCTGATTTTAGTCTTCAAATATACAAACATTGTTTCTCCTCTTTCAAACAGTAAAACAACAGAAACATTAAACTTCATAAATCATGATGAATTATCATTGATGTTTATTCCTCAGTGCTGGTGCAGATGTTTGAGAAAATGATTTACATTCTGCATCTACATGCTGCATGACTGTGTTTGAACTGGTTTGAAGTCCAGACTTAACTGGCTGTGTCATAAACCACAGTGTTTGAAGAAGGATGTGTGCAGAGCTACAAAGCTAAATGACTTAGATTTGTTGGGTATTTGGTTGATTGTCGACTGTCGGACATGACACAAACCTAACATTTCCTTCAGCATATGAAATGTATTCATTTTTTTCTGAAGCTTATGTTTTAGACTGTGTGATCAGTGCCTTCATTTCTATAAGTATAGTTGTTTTGAACACACTGCAGTGACTCAGTAACTCAAAGAACTTACTGCTTTTCTCAGATGAATAATCAAGTGATCCAAAAAAAAAGTCCCTTAGTCATTCATGATAAATGTAAAATGAAGAATCAGCTTTGTTTTCATGGTTTATTTCACTGACTGAACACTCAGGACAAGTATCAGATAGTTTTCACAAACTATGATGAATCACTGTTGGACTTTAAAGTTTCTCTCCTCCATTGCTCTCTCTCAGCTCCTTCTTTTCTCTTTGTCCACCCACTTTCTCTTCCTCTCGTTCCTCTCTTTGTTATTCAGGGACACATGTATTTTCTGTGTGAAGTTTTCAGCTCCTGTCTGTTAGAAGTGTCAGGTAATATTCTGCATTTTTCCACGTTGGAGTAGAACTGCAGTGGAAACAGTTTTCAGCAGCTGGACTGAAGTAGAACCATCATCTCTGTCTCTTCCTCCACATTCAATCGTGCTCTCACATGTTTGACTTTCTGTCTTTTTGTAATCGTTGCTGCTTTGCTCTGATTTTAACATGATGCAGTTCATGTCTGGTGTCTACTGCCCTCAGGTTTAGGATTATATACATGTTGTACTCAAACACACGCACACAAGGGAAACTCAGAGATTCATGATGTCTTTTAATGTAAAAGTCTACAGCAGCCAGGAATCCAGGATGTGAGGTTAAAAGACTGTCTCTTCCTGCTCCAGTCCCCTTCTCCAGGTGACACACACACTCTAGGACACACATGTACATACACTTTTACACAATGTGCAAAAACAAAAGTGACATAAAGCAAACAAAAATGAACAGTATGCATATTTAGATTCCCCATAAGACAGATATTGAAAGCATGGAGCTTCATCTAAGCTCTTTATATTATACACATAATAAAACACTACAAACCCTTTTTATTTTTTACACATATGAGTGATAGATTGAGATAGATAGATTTGGGGATGATGAGGTTAGGTTAGGTGAAGAGATGCAGCACTCTGTATGAGTGCTCCATGGGGCATCTTTAAAAATCTTCTTATTTATAATCCTATAGAAAGATTCAAATGACCCTTTAAAAAGGAAAGTTGTTACAGATAAAGATTTAAATACCTTTTTTTTCCCAAAAACGATGGGTTTAAAAGGACCACAGACACAATGGAAGGTTCACTTACTGCAGACGGTGGCGGTGAACATAGACTTTGCAGCTCTCATTCGCCCACTAGGGTGCTGTCTGCAGTAGTGGGGCACAGGGGAGCTTCAAAGTCTTTTCTAGACCTTGTAAAGTCTGCTGCAGTCAGCAGTGCAGGGTAGTGGGCTCCCCAGCAGTAGGACAGAACATGTCATCAAAAACGCCCTGATAGTTGGAAACATTTAATTCCTATCATTTTTTTATTTTCACCATGAGCATCACAAGGTTTCAGTAAAGCCTTGTGATGTATTTTATATGTCCCTGCTGTTTATGGTGTACGAGCTGTCACAGTTTAAATCCTCCTATCATCTCTGTTCACGATGAGAAGTTCAGAGCTCAGTTTAACGTGGCAGTCTATGGGAGTTTTGGTCAGTATGGAGGGGATTTACTTAAAAACTGTGGGTCATGTGACAATGAGAGTAACACTGGGTGAGATAGGACAACTTTCTATACACTGTCATATATTATTTGTCCCTGAAAGTTGGTAATTGTGAGAATGAAGAAGTTGAAAGAAGCTTTTAGGGAAAATTTTAATAGATGTCAGACAGAGTGTGGGTGATGTCAGTCACTCCAGCTCTGAACATTTCATACAGTACACACCCATTATAAAATCTGAGACAGTGAAAAAAATAAAAATAAAAAATATAACAAACTGTGATTTCATAAAAAGGTAAAAAGTAGTCTTGTAAACTCTTGGTAAAGGTAAAGTCTTGTGACTTATTTCAGGTTTCAACCATGTTTTTATGTGAAATGTATATTTCACATAAATTATAACGTGTATAAACATGTATAACTAAGCAATCAGGCTGTCAAACTACATTTTGATGTCGTTTGCCTGTTTTTTCTCAAAGTTGCAGGAAGCTGGAATCTGTACAGAAGAAGTGGAATAAGCAGAATAAGACGTATGGTGAATAATAATATATATAAATATATTTCTCCTGACGAGCAACACGGGGGCTCCCCAAGGAACTGTGCTGTCTCCCTTTCTATTCACCACCTACACGGCCGACTTCTAGTACTCTTCTGAGTTATGTCACCTCCAGAAGTACTCGGATGACACAGCCATAGTCGAGTGTGTGGAGAGAGGACGGGAGGATGAGTACAGGGGCCTTGTGGAGAGTTTTGTCAGGTGGTGTGGGGAGAATCACCTGCAGCTGAACGTGGCCAAGACAAAGGAGATGGTGGTGGACTTTAGTAGGAGTCAGTCCCCACCCTCACCTGTCTGTATTAGTGGGAGTGGTCCACAAACACTGATGCTGTCTACAGGAAGGCCATGAGTAGACTTTACTTCCTGAGGAGACTCAGGTCCTTCAGTGTTTGCAGCAGGATGCTCCACATGTACTACCAGTCTGTAATGGCGAGCACCATCTTCTTTGCTGTGGTGTGCTGGGGTGCTGGCATTAAAGCAAAGGATGCCAACAGACTGGACAAACTCATTAAAAAGGCAGGGTCTGTTGTTGGCTTAAAACTTGCCAACCTGGAGGAGGTGGCGAGGGACAGAATGCTGTCAAAGCTGAGGACAATCATGGACAGTCCCTCCCACTCACTCCATGAAACTGTGAACAATCTGGGAAGCAGCTTCAGCAACAGACTCCTGCTACCACGGTGCTCTAAGGAACGGTACAGGAAGTCATTCCTGCCGTCTGCCATCAGACACTATAACACATCTGTGTCTGTGCTCACAAACCTGAACTAATGCATCAACTAGGGTGCACTATAAATCTCAGTTACATTAACTGTATATATCTGTTATATATATATTGTATATGTATATATACATGTACGTGTGTATATATGTGTGTGTGTATATATATATATATATATATATATATATATATATATGTGCAATTGTCTGCTGCTATGTGTGTGTGTGTGTCTGTATGTGTATATAAGACCCCCTCCTGTATTTTTTCCTTTATAGACTGTATTTATTGTCTCCTTGTTACTGCTGCTACAAACGAATTTCCCCACAGGGATTAGTAAAGTATCTCTATGTATCGTCAGTCTCTGCACTAAAAAAAATAATGTGCAAATTAGCTGCAATTCTCCATCACACTACATGATGGAGCTGATTAATCTGATTTATCATTTATTTGGGTTCAGCATCTGTGAATGAATAAGGAAAGACCAGATAAAGTCCAGGTGGAGGGTGGAGGAGGTGGAGGAGTCTCAGTGTGTCTGCAGAGACTGTGTAGAAGGACAGAGCAGCAGCAGAGCAGTCCAGATACACTGATGATTCTCTTTCAGATCCAGAGGAACACACAGGGATGATGGTGGACTTGACAGTGGAGCTGTTCTCAGAGCAGTTCAGACTGCAGCACTGAGAGTCTTCTCCACTTCTTCTGGTTCCTCTGTCAGTCACTGCTGGATGAAGCTCTCCTCTCCACTCTACCTCCCAGTAACATGGACCAATCAGAGCCTCTCTACACACAAGCTGCTGCTGCTTCAACCTCTCTGGATCATCAGGACACAGCTTGTCCTCTCTCAACACACACACCGTCCTCTTCACTCTCTCCTTTAGAAAGATCACTACCTCCATCTGTTTAGAGAAGAAGACAGACAACAGAGGTGATAAATCAGTGTTTACAGAGACTCACTTCATCAGCTGTCAGTCACTGATGCAGCACATCCAGTATAAAGAGCAGCAGGGACTTCAGTCCTGTTCAGAGCAGAAGTGGAGCAGCTGTGTAGTGTAGCAGCTTCCTCTCAGCTCTCATGTTAACGTATTGGAGTGAAGACACTGAGCTGGAAGCTCACACACCTGCAGAGACTTTTAGCATCAAGTCTGTTTACTCTGAACATTTCACTCAGGTCCACAGTGGAAATAAACTGCTGAGTCATGAAGCTTCATTACTGCACAGTTTAGTGATGGATTCACTGCTGTTACATGTCAACTCATGTTCCATTTAAAGAAAGACTGTCTCTACACATCCTGTGAGGCTGTAAGCTGTGATCCAGCTCTACTTCCTGTACACATGAATACAACAACAGTCGTATTCACATCACCCAAACACGATCACAATCAGGTTTGTGGCTGAGCTGATTGGCTGACTGCTGTCTGTCTCTCTGTTTTTCTGTCCAATCCTGAAGTCTGTCACCATTCTCCTCTCACAGCTTCATTGAGGAAAGCAACCACTGAGAAGGCTGGATCTTTGCTTTGATATGAACTGTGTTTAGGACAATACTGATGAAAGCAGCATGGACTGACTCCAACCCTCTACTGACCTCAGAGTCTGCAGTCCACAGTCTGGACTCTTCACAAGATCGACAGATCCTTCACTCCTGAATCCTGCAGGTAGTTCTCACTCAGGTCCAGGTGTCTCAGATGGGAGGGGTTGGACTTCAGAGCTGAGGCCAGAGAAGCACAGCTGATCTCTGACAACCTGCAGGAACTCAATCTGAATAAAGAATAAATCATGTGGATAAAAATCATTTCTAGTCCAATCAGATATGTCCTAATCAATGAGCTTTCACTATTTATAAAAGATAGTGAAAGCTCATGGAAAAGCTCATGGAAAGCTTTGGAAAAAAGTTGGCAGCAAATATATACAATTTAATAGTGCTATTACTACTACTATAATAATAAAAATTTAAAAAATAAATATAATAATACATTTTATTTGTTGTTGTCTTTCCAAACACATAGCGAAACTTTACAACAGGGAAAAACAAAACACTAAAGACCTGACATTAGTCCTGACACTTCATTGACATGAATTTCAAAGGAAAGAAGTGTTTTTCAATTGATTAGTACATATATTAGTTCTGAGGATCTTCTGTATATTGTTGTGATAAAAATGGACTTTGAACAACTCACACTGGACATTTTCTACACATTTAGAAAACATTAGTCTGCTGACTGTGACAAATACGAATGTGTGAGTTCTGAAGGTTTCATTGAAGTCAACAGACATTATTCATGACAACTGGATCTGGTGGTTTTGAATCTTTGGAAGGAGTTCTGTGACTCATCAATATTTTTATCCAGTTTTAATCCACTTTTTATTCCTCAGGTTTTAGACTGGTGATTTTACAAATCTGTTTAATTTAGGTCAAAAGATTTTGGTCAGCTACTTTTTCATTTTCAAACTTGCTTTACTGTATGAATTTAATTCAACATGTTTCACAGTCTGCCCATAACAAAGGCCACATTTTAGATCTATGTATTACCCATGGCCTGTCTGCTAATATTTCTTCAGTTGTGGATTCAGACTTATCTGATCACTTCTATGTCTTTTTTACTGTTACTAATTGATAACTGACGACCGGAAATACCCCAAAATCCTCTTCTCAACCATGGATCATCTAATTAATCCTGCCTTTATGAAGGCTGGCAGTCTGTCTAATAGCTTCAAATGTGAAGACTTTAGAGTCCACTTCAAAAATGAAACATACTATCAGATGAAAATGATCTCAGTGTAAGCATACAAATTCAATCAACACAGAACCTTTGTATGAGGAAACACTAGAGAAATTGGTCCTGGTTGATGCTGAGATGCTTGGTAAAGTAGGTAAAAAAGAAGGTCAGTAATCAGAGGAAGCTAGCTCCATGGTACGATTCACAAATACGTACTTTAAAGCAGATATCACGAAAGCTGGAAAGGAAATGTTATCCACTAATTTAGAGGAATTCCGCCTAGCCTGGAAAGACAGCTTTACAATATATAAAAAAGCCCTTCGTAAGGCAAGAACTGCCTATTACTCATCATTAATAGAGGAAAACAAGAACAACCTTAGGTTTCTTTTCAGCACTGTAGCCAGGCTGACAAAGAGCCATAGCTCTGTTGAACCATCCATCCCTCTAGCTCTCACTAGTAATGACTTTATGAGCTTCTTTAGCAACAAAATAGTAGACATTAGAGACAGAATCCATCTTATCCTGCCTACAACTGTTAATGATGTAGGTATGTCGAGAACAGCATCTTTAGAAATGTCTGCCAGTCCTGATTTGTCGTTAGACTATTTCTCTCCCATAGATCTCGCTGAATTGACTTCAATAGTTTCTAAATCTAAATCATCAACATGTCTTTTGGATCCTATCCCAACCAGACTTCTTAAAGATGTATTGCCTTTGATTGGCACTCACATATTAGATCAGATAAATCTCTCTTTGGTAACAGGATATGTTCCACAGGCTTTTAAGGTTGCAGTTATCAAACCTTTACTTAAAAAGCCTTCTCTGGACTCTGACATTCTGGCAAACTACAGACCTATATCCAATCTCCCCTTTACTTCTAAAATTCTTGAAAAGGCTGTTGCAACTCAGTTGTGTGACCATCTACATAGGAACGGTTTGTTTGAAGTATTTCAGTCAGGATTTTGAGTTCATCATAGCACAGAAACAGCACTGGTGAAAGTTACCAACACTTGTCCAGCTAGATCTTAGTGCTGCATTTGACACTATTGATCATAGTATCCTATTGGAAAGATTGGAACATGTTATTGGGATTAAAGGAACAGCACTAGGCTGGTTTAAATCATATCTATCAGATACCAGTTTGTTCATGTTAATGATGATCCCTCCATATATACCAGAGTAAGTCATGGAGTTTCACAGGGTTCTGTGCTTGGACTGATATTGTTCACCTTATACATGCTTCCCCTAGGCAATATTATCAGGGAGCATGGAATAAATTTCCATTGCTATGCGGATGATACCCAGCTATATTTATCTATGAAGCCAGACGAAACAGATCAGTTAGCCATACTTCAGGCATGTCTTAAAGACATAAAGGCCTGGATGACCTGTAACTTTCTTCTTCTGAGTTCAGACAAAACTGAGTGTTATGATAGTCTATTAATCGAGCCGTGGACCCAAAAGCAGACAGGCAGGAAGGTAAAGGATTTAACCAGTTTATTTTTAGCACTTGGCAAACAAAGGATCAGTCGATGAGACGAAAAGGGACGGAGAAGAGATTCCTGGGCGGTGGGGAAGAGTCGGCTGGAGCGGCGATGAATGATGATGTGGGGGACAGGAACGCCGAGCCTCTTATACTTCTAGAGCAGACTGAATGCGCCCAGGTGTGCGCAATCAGCCAGAGCCGGAGGCAGGAGTGGGGAGGAGCCGCCCAGGAATCTACCAACAAAAACACACAAGCACACAGAGAGGAAAACAAAAAGAGAAAACAACCAAAAACCCCAGAGGCAGCCGAGCTGCCTCACAACACTGAGGTTATTTTGTTTGGTCCCAAACACCTCAGAAACAGTTTACCTAACCATATAGTTACTCTGGATGGCATTAATTTAGCCTCCAGTACGACTGTGAGGAACCTTGGAGTTATTTTTGATCAGGATTGGTCCTTTAACTCACATATAAAACAAGTCTCTAGGACCACCTTCTTTCACCTGCGCAATATCAGTAAGATTAGGAACATTCTGTTGCTGTGATGCTGAAAAATTGGTCCATGCTTTTGTTACTTCTAGGCTGGACTACTGTAATTCCCTATTATCAGGATGTCCAGTTAACTCTCTAAAAAGCCTCCAGCTGATCCAAAATGCTGCAGCGAGAGTACTGACTGGAATTAGCAAGAGATATCATATTACTCCTGTACGAACTTCTCTTCATTGGCTTCCTGTAAAATCCAGAATTGATTTTAAAATCCTTCTCCTTACATATAAGGCCCTCAATGGCCAGGCTCCTTCATATCTCAAAGAGCTGATAGTACCATACTATCCCAACAGATTGCTTCGTTCCCAGAATGCAGGTTTGCTTATGGTTCCCAAAATCTCTAAAAGTAGAATGGGAGGCCGAGCCTTTAGCTATCAGGCCCCTCTCCTATGGAACCAACTGCCAGTTTGGGTTCGGGAAGCAGACACCCTCTCTAATTTTAAAACGAAGCTTAAAACCTTCTTGTTTGACAAAGTTTATAATTAGTTGTAGTTACAGTCCTAGTTATTTATTAAACTTATAGTTAGTCACAATTTTCTCTATAGACACTGTTACAGTTAAGGATATAGCCCTTAGTAGGGCTGGCTCAGGCAACTGAATCATCCCTTAGTTATGCTGCTATAGGCCTAGGCTGCTGGGGGACATCCCATGATCTACTGCGCACTTCTTCTTCTTTCTCTTTCTCTCCTCAGACCCACTCTCAAATTTATTAACCTTTATTACATGTCATTAACTCTGTGTCCTCTCTGTCCCGTAGTCCTGTGCTTGTTTCTCTCTGGTCTCTCTTTCTCTGTACCTTTCTGCAGGTGTCTCTGGCTCCGGAGCTGCATGTTCTGTGGTCCTGGCTCCACCCACCTGCTGCTGTTTATTGTTTACAACAGCGGTTTTGTGAGGCGCGGAGGCGCCAGATGGATTCAGGGGAGGCGCGGCGAGAGAAAAAATAAACCTGAAAAGACAGAAAAAGAGTGTAAACATTGACGGGCAGGTCATATTGAAACCAAGCACCAAAGTTTAACGACCAAGCCGTGGGAGTTTTTTCATCGGAAACTTAATGAATTGTGGTCACAGAAGAAAGTCATCGAAGAGTTTGGTGACTACCAAGGCAACCGAAGCATCATACCGCGTAGCGTTACGCATTGCGAAGGCGGGGAAAGCCCACAACATTGGTGAGACATTGCTCCTCCCTGCTGCTAATGATATGTGTTCAGCACTACTGGGCGAAGCTACTGCTGCCAAGCTGGATGCCATCCTGATGTCTGACAACACCATCCATGTTAAAAACATACAGATGTTAAAATGTGTTGAAAAATGTGTTGAAAACATACAGGTGTTAAAATGTGTTTAAGAAATGTGTTGAAAACATAAAGGTGTTAAAATGTGTTGAAAAAATGTGTTGAAAACATATAGATGCTAAAAGGGGGCTCACTACCCCACACTTTGAAAACCCCTGGTTTACAATGATCCATTTCTTACACGTTTAATGTTCCATTCTGCTACAGATAAATATTGGATTAACATTCTTTGCAGACTGTAATGTAAATAATTACCAGTCATGACAGCTTTTTGCCTCTGTGCTCTGTTTTCTATCATAACTGTAATCTGCTGAGCACACATTATCCAATAACTGTTCACTAACTGTAATGTAAATGCTGACCCTCTAACATTGTCCATTGTCTGTATTATGCTGCATGTCCTTCTCCCCCTCTCCTCCATTTCTAGCTGTCCTATCTTCCTCCTTTTCCTCCTTTCACCCAGCCCGGCCATCGGCAGGAGGGTCCCCCATCTGAGCCAGGTTCTGCTCAAGGTTTCTTCCTGTTAAAAGGGAGTTTATTCTTGCCACTGTCGCCTCAAGTGCTTGCTCTGGGGTCAGGCTCTGGGTCTCTATAAAGCGCTTTGAGACAATTTTGATTGTGGAAGGCGCTATATAAATAAAATAAAATTGAATTGAATTAAAGTCATTTATCAATTAAAACCATCAACCATCCTTTTTTACAACCTTACAGCCACTTTAAGTTATACTGCTGATCAGGTGAGGAGAGAGTTAGAGACGCTTCATCCCGGAAAAGCACGTAGACCGGATGGAATAAGCCCACGGGTACTGAAAGCATGTGGGAGCCAGTTGTGTGGAGTCCTGCAACACCTGTTCAACATGAGCTTGTACCACCAGAAAGTCCTGGAGCTATGGAAAACATCATGCCTGGTCCCAGTGCCTAAGAAACGACGCCCTGCAAGACTGAAGGACTACAGGCCCATAGCTCTGACCTCCCACATAATGAAGGTCCTGGAGAGGTTGGTCTTGGAACACCTGAGCATGTTGGTGTGTGCAGCTCAAGACCCACTGCAGTTTGCGTACCAGCCCTGTGTGGGGGTAGATTATGCAATTATATACCTACTGCAGAGGGCCTATTCCTCCCTGGACAGACCTAACACCACTGTTCGGATTATGTTCTTTGACTTTTCGTCTGCCTTCAATACCATCCAACCAAGACTGTTGAAGGAAAAGTTGGAGAGCACAGATGTGGACACTTCCCTTGTCACCTGGATCACCAGCTATCTGATGGGCAGACCTCAGTTTGTGAGGTTGCAGAGCTGTCTCCAGATGTGGAGATGGTAACATCATACAAGTACCTCGGTGTTAATTTGGACTACAAGCTGGAGTGGTCCACAAACACCAAGGTGCTCTATAAAAAGGGCCTGAGTTGACATTATTTATTTCCTTCAACTTCCTTCTGCAATAAAATGCTCCACATGTTCTACCAGTCGGTAGTGGCCAGTACCATCTTCTTTGCTGTGGTGTGTTGGGGGGGCAGGAATTAGAGCAAAGGACGCAAACAGACTAAATAAACTCGTAAAAAAGGCTGAGTCAGTTGTTGGCACCAGCCTGGCTCCATTAGAGGTGGTGATGAGAGACAGAATGCTTGGAAAGATCAGAGCAATTTTGGACAATGTCTCTCACCCCCTTTACAGCATCTTGGACAGTCTGAGGAGCTGCCACAGCAACAGACTGCTGCAGCCCAGATGTTCTAAGGAGTGCTACAGCAAGTCCTTTCTGTCAGGTTTCGCCCAGGCAGCCTGGGTGGTCTTATTTTGTTTATTTGGTATTTCCTGTTTTATTTTGGTAAAGTTTCAGTTTCTGGTTGTTCACTGTTTTTCCTCTCGTTCCAGGTGTCTTGACTTCCCTCTCCCCGTGTGCTCCTTCCACCTCCTGATTACCCTTCCTCCTGTAATGTGTTTCACCTGTGTGTGATTGTCTTCCTTCCCCCTCATGTATTTAGTCCCTGTCCTCCCTGCACTCGTCGCCAGATTGTCTTGTGTGTTTCTGCCAAGCTTTCCAGTGTTCCTTATCGTTTCAAGTTTGAGTGTGTTCTGAGTGTGTATGACCCCTGCCCGGACTTCTGGATTTCGAGTTAGCCTTCTCTCTGTGGTACCTCTGCTTTCTTGGACTGTTTCACCGTGTAACGAACTTGGACTGATTAAACCGTTTTCTGATTCTATGTACTCTGACTCTGCGCCTGTGTCCTTTTCACTACTTCCACGTTCCTGACACTTTCTACCTGAGGCCATCAGACTGTATAATACACATGTAGCCTCCGGAACTGTGCACTGAATTTTATTTGAATCTTATATTTATTTTGTACTCCTCCACTATCTCTACTGGCTTCCCGTGGACTGTGCTGACAGATGTTGTAGCCAGCTCCCTCTTCAGGTGATCAACCTGTCACTGCAGATAATTATCAGGCTCCCAGATAAACTATATATTAGTACACACATACAAACATAGATACATACATACATACATACGTACATGTTCTACACAATGAAGTGGTATAGACATGACATGACTTAAAGTATGATGGTGTTGTAAAACTGGTTCTTATTTGTATAAATGGCATTATTTTGAGTTTGGTAACTTCATCATTTGTCTGTAGATTCTAATAGTTGTAAGTTATATACAACTTCAATATAGTGAATTTAGTTCTTTTACTGTATCTATTACTTACAGAGGGATTATATTGTATGACATAGCAAGCTGAAAAAAGTGTGTGCTATACAGGTACCTAGTGTAATATGGGGTGGTCCAACATACTTGTACAGGCTCCTGACTTCTGTTAGTCTTGATTGTAACAAGCAAACACAGATAATAAATGGATGGATACATTTTATGTACTTACTGGTTCTTGCTGCCTCTGATTATTCACTTAATAATAAGTGGTTTTCATAATCTAAAAGCTGCTGAGATATTCTAACATGTGACCAACATCCATCATGTTGCAAACAGTGTGAAGTGAAGATTTTCCTTCAAGCCAAATGTTGTATATGTTTTGAAGTTGTATCATTATAAATATCAGAGGGTTTTTTGTGTGTGGACTTTCTCCACTGGCTTGCATAACACTGTTTTACTGAGAATACATAATTCATCTTAGAACTCAGGTCTGAATGTGGCTTCTGGTGCTTGTAGGGGGCCAAAGTCGCCTCCACCTTCTGAGGAGACTGAGGTCCTTTGGAGTGTGCAGGCCTCTTCTAAAGACATTCTATGACTCTGTGGTAGCCTCATCTGTCCATTGTGCCTTGGTCTGCTGGGGAGCAGGCAGTACAGACCAAGACAGGAAGAGACTGAACAAGCTGGTCAGGAGGGCCAGCTGTGTCTTGGGCTGTCTGCCCATTGTGGAGGAGGTGGGTGAGAGGAGGATGTTAGCTAAGCTGACTTCCATTATGGACAACACCTCTCACCCCCTGCGCCAGACTGTGGAGGCGCTGAGCAGCTCCTTCAGCAACAGATTTAGACATCCACAGTGTAAGGAGCGCTGCCACAGGTCCTTCATTCCCTCTGCTGTCAGAGGACCAGACCAGAGTACAACTAAACAGTTGTACTCCGGTCAGGCCTAACTTTTCATCTGTCCATGGCAGGACTGTGCAATATTTTTTTTCTCTTTCCCACAGTATCCTACTCATCACCCCTCCATCATCATGTAAATTTGTATATAGCCAGTTTTTACCGTTTTTGTATTTTGCATACAGGTTTTGTAACTGAACTTTTTTTTAGATTGTAAATACGCTTTTTTTAAAACACCTTTTCTTGTACTTGAATTTCATGCACACTTCTCGTTTTTCTTTCTCCTTTCTCCTTTTTCCTGTTTTTCTTGTGAGCTGCCTAACAAGTAAATTTCCCCACTGTGGGATCAATAAAGTGTTATGTTATCTTGTACTATACTGTAATGCAAATCAAAGTATCTGAATTCATTTATTCTTTGTGTTCAGACATGTTCAGTCATCTGTGTGAGATGCACCTGGAGACTGAGTCTGATGGGGAGCAGGATTTCCTGGCTGCTTTCACCAACTACAACCCAGGTAGAACCATCTACACCATCTTTGCTGTCAATATACAATCACGTCACCCTTATTTCCTTCTCTTTTTCTGTTCCCACATTTTGTATTTACCCCTACCCCATGTTTGTCCATAAAAAGGTGACAGCTCAGAGGAGGATTCAGATGAATGTAGCTGTGCAAATGGCTGCTGTGTCCGCTCCTGGGCACCATGTGTGAATGTAACACAGGCTTTAGACTGGACCACTCCTGCATCCACTGTATAGGTTTGCACTCGCTAGTTCTACATACTTCTTTTGTTCATGAATTTACTTATTGCACTTCAAAGAATATACAGTAGGATTCAAGGAGATTTATTGTCATTTCTATTACACATTTAATGTGAAGAAAAGCTAAATTGGTTACTGATGGCCTGGTAGAGCCAACAAGAACAGGTAATATCAAGATATTACTAGACAGTAGCAATAAAAAAGAAAAGTAGCAATAAAAATATACAAATATAATAAGAAACAAAAATAAAAACAAACATATAAAATAAAGAAATGTGGGGGTGCACCAGCCCTCCAGCTGTTCCACGTCCTCTCTGTATTCAGATTCATTATTGGTGATGCATCCCACCACTGCTGTGTCATTCACAAATTTCACTATCTGACAGCTAGAATTCTTTGAGGAGCAGTCATACGTCAGCAGGGTGAACAGGAGGGGGCTTAGCACGCAGCCCTGAGGGGAGTGGAGTGGGAAGGGACGTGGGAAGAGGAGATGCTGTGGATCCTTACAGTCTGTGGTTAAGAAGTCCAGCACTAAGTAGCAGAGCAAGGTGCTCAGTCCCAGTGTGTGGAGTTTCTGCACTAGGGTGTGGGGGATGATGGTATTAAATGTAGAAGTAAAGTCATTGAAGAGCAGGCACAGGAGGACCGTCCTTACACGTTGGAGCTGTTTGGCTCCTGCTGGTTAAACTCAGTCGTCTCTCTCTTCCGTGTCTTCACAGAAAAAGGCCTGCAGAGCTGTTCCCCCAGAGATGTACATGATGCTCTCTGTCTCACCTCCCCAGTAACTGGGCTTCTGGATGTGGATCTCCAGGTGGTCCTGAAGGTCCTCATCATCCATGATGTCCTTGATGTCCATGATTTGATCCAGGATGATGGTCCTCTTCAAAGAGCCACAGAAGGTCTGAAAGGAATCACAAACATCAGCATTGTCATCACTGTGCTGACAGTTTATTCCACAGACTACCACTGACTTTCAGATGTGTGTACGTGGTGTGTTTGCTGTAGGCTGTGTGATCAGGTAATCCTCAGGTGAAATCAGCTGTTTATTGCAGCCCTTGACTTTGGGTTTTCACCGTGGTTTGTTGAGGGTTCGGTGAAGAACTGATGAGTGTTGGGCAGAGGAGGAATGCAGATGATAATAACCAGTCTCAGTGCTACATCTTACCTGAAACTTGCTCAGCTGCTGTTTGTAAATGGGTCCAACCACATGGTTGTGTGTGTGTCTCCCTCTCAGGGCCAGGCTCTCAGCATATAATATAAAAAATAAAAATAAGATACAGATAAAATAAAATACAAAATATATAATGTGCAGTAAATTGGTTCTTGTGCATATTGGAATGTAAATCCTGTTTAAGGTTCAGAGTTCAGCAGGCGGATGGTTTGGGGGAAGAAACTCTTCTTCATCCTCTCAGTCCTAGTCCTCAGGCAGCAGAATCGCTGGCCTGATGGCAGTAGTGAGAAGAGAGAATTTCTGGAGGTTGGAGAGGGGTGTTCTGACAGCCCACATGGCTGAACGGACACTTTTAAGGGTTAAGAAGTCCTGCTTTGTGCAGTTTCCCATCCGGGTGGTGATACTCACACACAAGATGATCTCAGTGGTGCAAATGTAAAAGTTCTTGAGCGCCTTGAGAAAGAGCTTAAAAACTCTCAGTCGTCTGAGGAGTTACAGGCGCTTTCTGGCCTTCTTCACAACGTTGTTGATGTGCTGAGACCAAGACAGGTCAGTCCCAGATATTTGAAAGTGGCCACACTTTACATCTCAGAGCTACTGATGAAAAGTGGATGAAAGTCCCTCTGCTGCTTCCTGCTGAAGTCCACTATCAGTTACTTTGTTTTGTTGACGTTCAACAGGAGGTGGTTCTCCCGGCACCAGTCCTCCAGGTGGGAGACCTCCCTCCTGGGAGGCAGCTTCGTTATTGTGGGAAATCAGTCCCAACAGTGGTGTCGTCAGCAAACTTAATGATGACACTGGAGTCTGAAGTGGGTGTACAGCAAGTACAGCAGAGGGTTGAGCACACAGCCCTAGGGGGATCCAGTGTTGGGGGTAAGGGGGGATGAGGTGTGGCAAGCCAGCCAAACCACTTGTGTTCTGTTGGTCAGGAAGCTGTAGACCCACCTTCACAGGAAGGAGTCCAGGCCCAGGCCATACAGTCTTGAGGGGAGTACGATATTAAATGCTGAGCTGTAATCAACAAAGAGCACTCTCACATTCCCCTTACCAGTGTCCATCTGGGCGACGGTCCTGTCTGGTCCCGCTGCTTTCCTGGTGTTTACACTTCTAAACACCCTCCTCACATCTCGCTCTGTCACAGTGAGTGTCTCCTCCCCTCTGGCTGGTTGCACTGCTCACAGTCACTTTCCCGACTCAAAGCGTGCAAACAAGTTATTCAGTTCTTCAACCAGAGAGGCATCGACACTCACCGGGGGTGTGTGTGTGTGTTGTGTGTGAGGACTGTTTAAGAGTGACTACGCTCTTACTGTCACACCAGTTGTTATGAATCATAAGACACACACTGTTAGAAAGCCTATTTACAAATAATAGTTGTATTCATACTGTTAGTAATTGTACGTTAATATAATTCCCTAACTGTCCGTAAACGCACCTCGATTGCGGATGTACAGCAAACTTACATACACTAGTTCTTTTCCTTTGCATGAGCGGCCGTTATAGTGTCGCTTATTAACTTCAAATGTGTACCCTGAAGTGTTTAGTGTGTACATGCATAAAAGGTGGGTGTAATGTTCATTTGAGAGTCATTCCCTTGTTTAGTAGCCTGTTGATAACGGCTATGAGCCGTACGAGGCTATATGTTAGCTTGTTGTAACGCTAATACGCTCCGTTTATGTTTACAGTCCGTTCATATGCTTTTACTTACTTCAGTTATAAATATTGAACTTTACTGCATGTTACACTTACCGTTTATTATGTATTGTCGTTCCAGACCACTCACCCACACACTCACACACACACACACACACACACACACTCTCAATCACTCAATCACTCACTCGCTCCCTCATTCACCCCCTCGCTCTTACACTCCTTCATTCACACATACCCACGCATTAAAGGAAGTACAGAATAAATCAACCAACTCAACTGGACGTCTGGCGTGTTCTTTAATCAGGACACCTCCGTACTTTAAACCACTCTATCTCCTCTTCACACACCACCTCCTGACGTCACTGTTGGGCCGAGTGTTCTGCGATCACATCCAATGGTGGGCTGCAGAGTTAGCCACACCTTGATGCTAATTTGAACTCAAATTGTCAGGTTGGAACAGGTGGAAATGACGTTACTTTCTTTGCGGGTTGGAGATTTCCCACACATTTAAACACAATACAACGAGCGAGTTTATGACAACATAATTTAAGACCTATGACATCAAATTTAATACATTTAAAGACTTTTTTAAGGTATTAAATTTAAATTTGTAAATTCAATACTTTTAAGACTTTTTAAGACCCCGCGGGAACCCTGTATATCCTGTCATCTTTTGATACCATTTTACACAGTGCACAGCCTCCATTAAATTATTTTACAGTGTACTTCCTGATAATCAATGTTAGATTATTTTTTTTTTTTTTACAGTGCATCTCCTATTTATCACTTTACAGTGATCCTTTAAGTTGTCACATGTTTTACAGTGTATCTGCTTGTAACGAAAACATGCCGACTTCCGATCGTTCACGAACAAGATCAGGCTCTTTTTAGTGAGCCGAGCCATAAGAACCGGTTTTCTTAAAAGACCCGGAACTCCCATCACTGTACTCCACGGTTGCTGAAAATTTACTTTCACTTTGACCGAAGTTTGTGGCGCTGATGATTTTCTCTGTCTGAAGGTAAATGTCCGCACTTTTAATGTTTTACTCGTCAACACTTCCTGTAGTTACCTGAATTATCTGATGTTCGAGTTTGTCGTATGTTGTGTGTTTTTGTAGTGTTTTATTCAGTTTTTTGTTTGTTTTTTTATCCGCCATGTTGTGTGGATATTTGCGGTAGGAGCGGTGGAGTCAGATTAGAAGCAGAGTGAGCTGATGGTCAGTAGCTGAACACGGAGCCTTTGTTAGTCTGTGGCTCCACTTACTGCTGACTGAAGGCAGCTTTTCCTGCCTGAATCAGCCTGTGGAGGAGGCGGACCTGAGCCGCTGCTCTCCCGCAGTCTGAGCCGCTAAATGCGGTCTGAGCTCGGCCGGACAGCGGCTGGAGAACAGCTCTGACTTTCTCTGTCATTAGATGAACTCTACGGGACTGAGCTCAGAGGGACTGACAGGGTTTTTCAGGCTCTATGTGATTTTCAGAGAGACAGTTAACACTCCATCCACAGAGTCAGAGGCCTCCTGGTCCTATCAGGACAAACTCTACCTGATGAATTAGATGATAAAGACCCAAATCCATAAATACTCTCACAATAAAGCATCTCAGCAGCTCTGATAGGTGATTATATCTCTGTGGCTGGTCACAGTACAAACAGAAAAACTGTCTGTCAGGACATATTTGCTGTTTTTATTGATGTATATCTGTGTCTCTGCTGTTGCTGCTTCATATAGTTCAGACTTTACGATTAGAAAAGGCAGGAAAGTGCTGGGGCCCCAAATAAAAGGGCCCCTGGAATAATATTGAGGAGAAATGAACTGAGTCTCAGTTGTTTTGTGTGGAATAATCACCTGCAGCTAGTTTCATCAAGTCATTTTCTACAGGGGGCCTATAAATCTCTTCCTCTCCCTCCTTTTGGCTCCTCTGATCACAACTGTGTGGATTTGCTGCCCACATATAAAACTGTTGTAAAGAGGGAGACATAACATGCTCATACATGGTCTTTTGCAGGGATATGATCATTCCCTGTAAGTGTGTTAAAATATTTCCCAACAACAAACTTTAAAATTTAACAAATCAGTCAAAACAGGATTACAAGTCAGAACTAGAAAACAAGATGGCAGCAAACAAACTTGGTTCAGCCTGGGCAAGCATGAAAACTACTGCAGGCCTTCAGAGCACGGAGTGCAGTACTTGTGTCTTTTTAGATGTCCCAAAACACTGAATGATTTTAGAGCAGTCGCCCTGACTTCAATTTGAATGAAAGCTTTAGAGAAACTGGTCAGATCTGAGGTCCTGAAGCAAACTGAACATGCACTGGATCCTCTGCAGTTTGCATACAGGCCTCACAGAGGAGTGGAGGATGCTACAGTGACTCTGCTCAACATGCTTTTTAAACATCTGGATTTTAATGGGACACTCACCAGGCTTTTATTTGTGGACTTGTCTTCTGCTTTTAATACAATCCAACCTCACATTTGAATTGAAAGGCTCCTACAACAGTTTGATTTAAATAATAATCTGGTGGGTTGGATTCTGGATGTTTTAACCAACAGGACACAGAGAGTGAGGGTCAACAGTACATTGTCTGACCAAAGGTGTTCTTCCACTGTTTCTCCTCAAGGGTGTGTGTTGTCACCACTATTGTTCATTTTAAACACAAACGTGTGTCAGAGCAGACATGACAGCAGAAGCATCATAAAGTGCTGATGACTCAGTTATTGTTAGTCTCCTCCAGGACGGTGAGAGCAGCCATGGACCAGTCATTGATGATTTAGTTCAGTGGTGTGAGGAATCCTACCTGCAGCTAAATGCTACAACAACCAAAGATATGCTCATTGATTTTAGGAGGAAACCCCACAGGAACCAAGTCACTTTAATTAAAGGTCAGACCACTGAGTATGTGCAGTCTTACAAATATCTTGGGACTATCATTGACAGCAAATTGACTTTTGAAGAAAATGTGAAGTGGTTTGTAAAAAGGCTCAGCAACGTTTACACTGTTTAAGGAAACTTGTACATTTTCACACTGACTGAACCATAATGAGCATGTTCTCTCTCTTTTATAGAATCCATTTTATCATTTTCTTTAGTGTCATGGTTCAGTCACACAACTTTAAAACAGAGGAAGTCCTCAGACCAAATAATTAAGTGGTGTTGTCGTCTACTTGGTGAGTCCCAGCCAAGCCCATTGTCCCTGTACAGCAGACAGGTACAGAGGACAGCGACCTCCATTTTAAATGATGACTCCACCCTTTGCACTGCCACTTTCAGCTTCTTCCCTCCAGGCGGAGGTTTATCGTCCCAAGATGTAAAACCCAGAAATATAAAAACAGCTTTGTTCCTGCTGCTGTCACAGAGTTGAACAAGCTGCAGCGATACATTGCACATACTGACTTATTTATGTATTTATTTCCTATTTATTTATTATGTGGGATTTAAATTTATTTTTTATTAAGTTTTTAACTTCTTTGTCTTTTTCAGCTTCTCTTAACTTTGGTTTTAGTCCAGAGTTTTTTTTATTATTTTACCTTTTACCAGAGTTATTCTTTATTGACCCTTCTTTCTCTTTGATCCTGATTGGTGGAGCCTTAAGCACTTTTACTTTTCTCATCATGTTTATAGTCAGCTGTGTTGGTTTTGTGTTACATTTCTTTGTGTTTTGTGTATATGTGTCAAAAGGACGTCATCATCTGATCATCTGACTGCAAAACAAATCTACCTACAGGTACAAATAAAGGAACATGAACCTGAACCTGAAGATAATTTCAGTTAATGTGCAGATGAATGATTTGTGTTTTCTCTGCAGATGAAGGTAGAAAGTGTGTGTGAGCTGATGATGATGTGAATTCAGCATCATGAATCAGTGTGAGGACAGAGAGGAGGGAGCCCCTCCCCCTAAAAGCAGTCTGTGTGGGGACCATGAGATCCAGACCAAAGCTCAGAGGTGAGATGAGGATCTCTAACTGTCCATGACTCTTCTCCATGTCAGAGCTCAGCACTCACATCACTGCACCATCATTATTCACACTCAAAGCTCTGTGTGTGTTGTGTTGAAGGCCAGAGCAGCAGCACACACCAGACTCTGCTGGACCTGGACCTGAACATGGACCTGAGCCCAGCTGTGTGTCCATGAAGAGTGACAAGTCAATTGATCGCCTCTATGATTTCAAAAGACAGCCTCCGTCTGCTGCAAAGAAGTGAGCTGCAGCTGAGTTTAAAATGTATCAGACAGCTGCCCTGTATAACTGGTCTTCTATGAAAGATGAAGTGATTGTGTTTTGTCTCCAGGCTTCATGAATGACACAGTATATGAACATGATCAGGCTGAAACACAGGCTTTAGTGGCAAAGTTGATGTTTCTCTTTTCAAGAAAAGCACTTCTTATGTTCTTATATGTGTCATTCAGATCAGAACTAAAACTCCCTGTAACTCAGCACCTATCCAGTTCCAGTGTTTGTGTTAGTGTCCTGTAGCAGAGGTGAGACTTCTGTCAAACCCAGTGTGAGTCCTTAAAACTCATCATTTAAAAGGTGGACTTGTTGTGATGACTCTAGGTCATGAGGTACAGAATTGATTGCTTGTTTCCTCTTATTGAGAATGTCACAGCACAGTAGTGTTTGATTTAATCAGGACAGTCACCACAGAACATAAAAGCAGCTGTTGTTTGTGTACAAAGCATAAAACACTCACAGATGCTGCAAACATAATGTGAGCTAATTCTTCATGATTCCTCCACAGAGTGGACCAGGAGAGCTCAGAGGTTCCCAGTGCTCAGTCTGCCCAGCAGCATCAAACACACCTGGACTCCATATTTATGGTCTGTACATGGACAACAACTACTTTGACATCTGTTGTGTTGACAATAATCTCCATGCTGCACTTTTTAGAGCAGTGGATTGTCAGTGTGTCCAACATGGATCTGATGTTTGGCTCCATGGTTTTACTTTGATTGTGTCATTCATATAGTTTTCTGTTCCAGCTGCTGGAGGAGAACATTGTCACTTTTGTGAAGAAGGAGCTGAAGAAGATCCAGAAGGTTGTGAGTCCAGATTACCCAGAATCCTCAGAGAGTCAGAGGGAGGATGAGGAGGTGTTGGACGGTGAGGATGAAGAGCAGAGGAGGAGCAGCAGAGAGGCTTTTGTGAAGATCACAGTGAACTTCCTGAGGAGAATGAAGCAGGAGGAGCTGGCTGACTGTCTGCACAGCAGTAAGAGGATTTCTCTAAAGATTCAACATGATGGACAAATGGGACATTTACTAACGTCTCAAGACGTGGAGGGAAATATGTTCATGTGTGTTCTTTAGGGGGATGAACATGTCATGTTTTCTTTATGAATCAGTCATTGATGTTGTTTCTTGTTTGTTCATTCAGGACATGTTGCTGCAGTTTGTCAACATAAACTTAAATCTGCTCTGAAGAAGAAGTTCCAGTGTGTGTTTGAGGGGATCTCTAAAGCAGGAAACCCAACCCTTCTGAATCAGATCTACACAGAGCTCTACATCACAGAGGGAGGGACTGGAGAGGTCAATGATGAACATGAGGTCAGACAGATTGAAACAGCATCCAGGAAACCAGCCAGACCAGTAACAAGCATCAGACAAGAAGACATCTTTAAAGCCTCACCTGGAAGAGATGGACCAATCAGAACAGTGATGACAAAGGGAGTGGCTGGCATTGGGAAAACAGTCTTAACACAGAAGTTGACTCTGGACTGGGCTGAAGACAAAGCCAACCAGGACATACACTTCATATTTCCATTTACATTCAGAGAGCTGAATGTGCTGAAAGAGAAAAAGTTCAGCTTGGTGGAACTTGTTCATCACTTCTTTACTGAAACCAAAGAAGCAGGACTCTGCAGGTTTGAAGAGGTCCAGGTTCTGTTCATCTTTGACGGTCTGGATGAGTGTCGACTTCCTCTGGACTTCCACAACACTGAGATCCTGACTGATGTTACAGAGTCCACCTCAGTGGATGTGCTGCTGACAAACCTCATCAGGGGGAAACTGCTTCCCTCTGCTCGCCTCTGGATAACCACACGACCTGCAGCAGCCAGTCAGATCCCTCCTGAATGTGTTGACATGGTGACAGAGGTCAGAGGGTTCACTGACCCACAGAAGGAGGAGTACTTCAGGAAGAGGTTCAGAGAGGAGGAGCAGGTCAGAAGGATCATCTCCCACATCAAGACTTCACGAAGCCTCCACATCATGTGCCACATCCCGGTCTTCAGCTGGATCACTGCTACAGTTCTGGAGGATGTGTTGAAAACCAGAGAGGGAGGAGGGCTGCCCAAGACCCTGACTGAGATGTACATCCACTTCCTGGTGGTTCAGTCCAAACTGAAGAATGTTAAGTATGATGGAGGAGCTGAGACAGATCCACACTGGAGTCCAGAGACCAGGAAGATGATTGAGTCTCTGGGAAAACTGGCTTTTGAGCAGCTGCAGAAAGGAAACCTGATCTTCTATGAATCAGACCTGACAGAGTGTGGCATCGATATCAGAGCAGCCTCAGTGTACTCAGGAGTGTTCACACAGGTCTTTAAAGAGGAGAGAGGACTGTACCAGGACAAGGTGTTCTGCTTCGTCCATCTGAGTCTTCAGGAGTTTCTGGCTGCTCTTCATGTCCATCTGACCTTCATCAACTCTGGAGTCAATCTGCTGTCAGAAGAACAATCAACCTCCAACTGGTCTAAACTGTTCAGATACAAACCTGATCCAACACAGCTCTACCAGAGGGCTGTGGACAAGGCCTTACAGAGTCCAAATGGACACCTGGACTTGTTCCTCCGCTTCCTCTTGGGTCTTTCACTGCTGACCAATCAGACTCTCCTACGAGGTCTGCTGACACAGACAGGAAGTGTCTCACAGACCAATCAGGAAACGGTCCAGTACATCAAGAAGAAGATTGAAGAGACTCCCTCTGCAGAGCAAAGCATCAACCTGTTCCACTGTCTGAATGAACTGAATGATCGTTCTCTAGTGGAGCAGATCCAACAGTCCCTGAGTTCAGGACGTCTCTCCACAGATGAACTGTCTCCTGCTCAGTGGTCAGCTCTGGTCTTCATCTTACTGTCATCAGAAGAAGATCTGGACGTGTTTGACCTGAAGAAATACTCTGCTTCAGAGAAGGCTCTTCTGAAGCTGCTGCCAGTTGTCAAAGCCTCTAACAAAGCTCAGTAAGTGTAGAGATAGTTGGATTTATTCATCATTATATAAAGACTCTGCTATTTTATTCAGCAGGAGGGAAAATAAATTCCTTTCTTCTTTAATTTCTTATCATCATCTCTGAGCTCTGAGCTTCATCACATTGAATCTGAATTAAAATAATGGATCCTACATTAAAGAGCCAAGTCTCAGCTTTAATTTGAGCAGGTTGACATCAGTATAGAAAGAACTGTGTGGGAGATTCAGCCCTTTTAGTGGTTCAAAAGTAACTGGACAAATACACATGAAGTGAAACAAACTCATCAGATTTAATATTTATTGTAAAATCCTTTGCAGTCATTGACTGTAATATCCATTATTATATTTTAAAGTGAAAGTGCTGAGATCCCAAATAACATATCATGTCTAACTGTCTAAATACTTACGGCATTGACTGTACATGTCTGTTTATTACTGATTGTATCATATTTTACTGTCATGTCTCCAACTTGTTGAGAATAAAACAGAAAGGATTTGAATCAGAGCCAATGAAAGATGATCATCAATGTAGAAACTCCTCATTGGTTAGCAGGTGGATAAAGAGCTGATATTTCTGCTTCACTCAACAAATCTGTGTTTGATGTTTGGCCCAGTTTTCAAATGCAGGTCTGTTAGTTTGCTGTGAGCTGCAGAGCAAACTGACAGTTTTGTTCCTTTGATTGTCCTTTCAACACAAATGTTATTTGACGTTTTCTTCATTGTTTCCTCTTCAGACTGAGCAGCTGTAACCTCTCAAAGAGAAGCTGTAAAGCTCTGTCCTCAGTTCTCAGCTCCCAGTCCTCTAGTCTGAGACACCTGGACCTGAGTGACAGCAAGCTGCAGGATTCAGGAGTAAAGCTTCTGTCTGCTGGATTGAAGAGTCCACACTGTAGACTAGAGACTCTGAGGTCAGTTCACTGTCTGTTACTTATATCTTTAATCCACAACTGAACCTGGTTTATCTTCATCCAGAACTTGAATCCATTCATCTTGAATGAATGACATTTAAAATAGTTGTTGTTCCATATTGTGACTTTTTCTTATCTCAGACTAAGAATTATTCCTTCAGTTTCACTTCATTTCAGTCAGTTGTCATGAATAATGTCTGTTGACTTCAATGAAACCTTCAGAACTCACACACTCGTATTTGTCACAGTCAGCAGACTAATGTTTTCTAAATGAAGTGTAGAAAATGTCCAGTGTGAGTTGTTCAAAGTCATTTTTATCACAACACAGAAGATCCTCACAACTAATACACACTGTGTGTGTGTGTGTGTGTGTGTGTGTTTTTATATTTAACACAAGTATGGTAAATTGTGGTCTTTTCTCATTGAGTTGAATTGACTTGTTAAATGTGTAAATGTGTTAAGGAGCAAAGACTTAAAGGACCACACTGTTGGTTTATAGATAGATAGATAGATAAATAGACTTTATTCATCCCTCAGGGGGAAATTGTTATGTTACAGCAGCAAGTAAAACAGTCACAAAAAGAAAGGAAAGGACAAGTTGACAGCTAACTGGCAGCACTTAGCAACTCTACAAAATACAGTGTAACAAAGTATAAAGACATAAAGAGTGAATGTATATATAAATATATATAACAAGAAAGATAACAATAATTAATAATAAAATAAAATTAAAAAAAAATAAAAACAGGGAGGAGAATAATATGTACAATAATATATACAATGTTGTAAAAATATAACCTGTCAGGTGTGCAGTGTGTACATTTATAATAGAAAAATAGAACCATGGTTCTCTAATGGTGGTATGTACAGTTGTGCAGCAGTGTATAGTTATGTACACATAATATACATATACTAGGGGTGTGCGATATGACGATATTAGATCGTGAAGGATTAGAAAGTGTTGACGATCTGCCAGAGGAGAGAGATCGTATTATCGTCTATAGGGCACATTCTATTAATTGCAGCTCTATGCTTGCGCACAGACGCACGAGAAGGTTTTTTTTGCCTTGGGCAACTAACAGCCCGCTTCACGTGAACATGACCAACCAATCATGGCGAAGTATGAGCAGTGCAGATTTTTTTTTTTTTTTTTTTTTTTTTACTAGCCTCGCTGTTTTAGTCAAGCTGTAGCGGGTAGCCTTGGCCGACAACGAAAGTGAAAGCTTGGAGTTGGTCCCCAAAAAGAACTCCACTTCAGTCGTATGGACAGTGTTGGGGAGTAACGGAGTTCATGTAACGCCGTTTCTGTCTTGGCCAACACATTCCTGTCTCGGCTCTGTTTTGCCGGCTGCGGCTCAAGCTCTCGCTCCTGCTGCTCCTCGTCCGACTCCATTCTGACCGACTGATCAGGCGAATAGCTCGTTTATTTACGTTTGTTTTCGTGGAGCTGGGGCTTCTGGGAAACGCATCGGGTTGCCTTCGTTCATTTAGAGAATAAATATAAACTCGTGAAACAGAGAAGTATCGCCACGTAATCCATTGATTTCAACAATGTAACTGTATTCTGAATACTATCTATTTAAACTGTAACTGTAATGGAATACAGTTACTCATAATGTGTATTCTGAATACGTAACGCCGTTACATGTATTCCGTTACTCCCCAACACTGCGTATGGAACTGGTTTGGGTTTTCTCCAAACGACAAAGCGCAAACAACTGTCATTTGTAAAGTTTGCACAGAGAAGGTTCGAGCTTCGGATGGAAACACAACGAACCTCTTTAACCACCTGAAGAGGCAGCATCCGAAACAATTAGCTGAGAGCCAAGCAGCGAGGCCAACCACACATCAGCCAGTGGTAACGGCTAAAGACATTACACAGAAACAACCAACTATAACACAAACCTTTGATAAAAGCACGCTGTGTGAGAGAAGTAGCAAACGGTGGAAAGAGGTGACTCTTTTATCTTTAGGGCTAAGTTTTTACATAGAGAATAGTTTGGTTCTAAATGAACTTCACTGTAAAAATGAACTGATAAAATCGTGATCGTGATTTTACTATTAAAAAACCGTGATGTGATATTTTTGCCATATCACCCACCCCTAATTTCTCCTAAAGACAGATCACATCTCTCTGATCACATCATGTTGAAAAGAATTCAACCTTATTGGTTTGTTAATTGTGTTTGTGCTCGATCAGTTTTGTGTTGACGACAAATTATTCAGTCGTCTGCCACACTCGTCTAAATATTTCATCCTTTCATATTTAAATATGTGCAGCTCTGATATTGTCAGTCCTTTAGTTTCATTTGTACCTTTTGGTAAAAGTCAGTCCATGTTGCAGCTAATGGACGTGAAGCTAACAGCAGCAGGTAGCTCACAGAGAGAGATCATCTTTAGCAGCTGTCACTGTTCACTGAGCTCAACTGGAGAAAAATATCCTGGAGTCAGAGAAAAATCCTGGACAGTAAAAATGTTTTTCTAATGGAGACGGCCTCATGATAACTTGGAGTGGAGTCAGATCAGAGTTCTCAGTTATTCCAAATGGTTTTCCTTATGGCTCCAAATAAAAGTCAAAGACTTGAGCAGGGTTTATTTAAAGGGCGACAGGAGCAGAGTCATGATGGGGACATGTTGGACAGGACAGTTTTTCAGCTTCCAGAGGTTGATGTTGTGGTCCATCAGTCAGTGAAGGTGAGGCTGTAGAGTGTGTGAGGGACATGAATTCTTCTGGAGCTTCTGGAGAGGAGAAAGGACTCTCTGTTGTAATGACTACAAAAAGAAGTTCCTCCGTTTCCTCCTGGGTCTTTCACTGCAGACCAATCAGACTCTCCTGCGAGGTCTGCTGACACAGACAGGAAGTGGCTCACAGACCAATCAGGAAACGGTCCAGTACATCAAGAAGAAGATTGAAGAGACTCCCTCTGCAGAGCAAAGCATCAACCTGTTCCACTGTCTGAATGAACTGAATGATCGTTCTCTAGTGGAGCAGATCCAACAGTCCCTGAGTTCAGGACGTCTCTCCACAGATAAACTGTCTCCTGCTCAATGGTCAGCTCTGGTCTTCATCTTACTGTCGTCAGAAAAAGATCTGGACGTGTTTGACCTGAAGAAATACTCTGCTTCAGAGGAGGCTCTTCTGAAGCTGCTGCCAGTTGTCAAAGCCTCTAACAAAGCTCTGTAAGTGTATAGATAGTTGGATTTATTCATCATTATATAAAGACTCTGTTATTTTATTCAGCAGGAGGGAAAATAAATTCCTCTCTGCTTTAATTCCTTATCATCATCTCTGAGCTCTGAGCTTCATCACATTGAATCCGAATTAAAATAATGGATCCTACATTAAAGAGCCAAGTCTCAGCTTTAATTTGAGCAGGTTGACATCAGTATAGAAAGAACTGTGTGGGAGATTCAGCCCTTTTAGTGGTTCAAAAGTAACTGGACAAATACACATGAAACAAACTCATCAGATTTAATATTTAGAGTAAAATCCTTTGCAGTCATTGACTGTAGTATCCATTATTATATTTTAAAGTGAATGTGCTGAGATCCCAAATAACATATCATGTCTAACTGTCCAAATACTTACGGCCTTGTCTGTACATGTCTGTTTATTACTGATTGTGTCATATTTAACTGTCATGTCTCCAACTTGTTGAGTATAAAACAGAAAGGATTTGAATCAGAGTCAATGAAAGATGATCATCAATGTAGAGACTCCTCATTGGTTAGCAGGTGGATAAAGAGCTGATATTTCTGCTTCACTCAACAAATCTGTGTTTGATGTTTGGCCCAGTTTTCAAATGCAGGTCTGTTAGTTTGCTGTGAGCTGCAGAGCAAACTGAGAGTTTTGTTCCTTTGATTGTCCTTTCAACACAAATGTTATTTGACTTTTTCTTCATTGTTTCCTCTTCAGACTGAGCAGATGTAACCTCTCAGAGAGAAGCTGTAAAGCTCTGTCCTCAGTTCTCAGCTCCCAGTCCTCTAGTCTGAGACACCTGGACCTGAGTGACAACAAGCTGCAGGATTCAGGGGTAAAGCTTCTGTCTGCTGGATTGAAGAGTCCACACTGTAGACTGGAGAGTCTGAGGTCAGTTCACTGTCTGTTACTGTTGTAGATCTTATATCTTTAATCCACAACTGAACCTGGTTTATCTTCATCCAGAACTTGAATCCATTCATCTTGAATGAATGAATGAATGAGATTTGAAATAGTTGTTCCATATTGTGACTTTTCTCAGACTAAGAATTATTCCTTCAGTTTCACTTCATTTCAGTCAGTTGTCATGAATAACGTCTGTTGACTTCAATGAAACCTTCAGAACTCACACACTCGTATTTGTCACAGTCAGCAGACTAATGTTTTCTAAATGAAGTGTGGTAAATTGTGGTCTTTTCTCATTGAGTTGAATTGACTTGTTAAACGTGTTAAGGAGCAAAGACTTAAAGGACCACACTGTTGGTTTATAGATATATAGATAGATAGATAGACTTTATTCATCCCTCAGGGGGAAATTGTTGTTACAGCAGCAAGTAAAACAGTCACAAAAAGAAAGGAAAGGACAAGTTGACAGCTAACTGGCAGCACTTAGCATCTCTACAAAATACAGTGTAACAAAGTATAAAGACATAAAGAGTGAATGTGTATATATATCTACAATATACACAAATTACAATATATACAAAAAGAAGGCAGCTGAGACCAGTCACAGTGTTTGGGATTTAGAGCAGGTACACACTGGATATAGATGTGAAAAAGCTGCTGTTTCCTAACAAATCCCACTTTATTTAACAATCATCTGACTGTTGAATCTCTGAGAAATGAAACATGGAGTGAATGAAGAGATCTTTGGATGACAGAGTTTAGGAAAGTTTTCAAAGCTCTGTTATGAATGAAAACCACTTTGTGCTCAGTCTCTGTTGAGTTGAATGAATGTTTTCGTTGTGGATCCAGGAAATAGACTCTACACATGAGAGACATGATAGAATGTGTTGAACTGCTCCTTCCTCCACCAGCCTATGATACCAAACTGCAGTGAGGACAAGCTCAGCGGGAGTCTGTTCTCTGAGCAACTAATTCCAGTAAGAGCAGTTTCCAATGAGCAGATCTCACACACTGACAAACTACAGTCTCCATGACTGGAGCGTCTGGCGGCAAAGGTCAGAACCACCCTCAGGACTTATTACAGAAGACAGTGCAACAGTGATTCATCAGTGTACAGATACATGTCAGTAAATGTTTACCACACTCCATGAAGATCAAACTGCAGCAAAAGCTCAGATCTTCTGCTACAGCTGCTCATTTCTACCTGTCAACAGGTGCAGAGCTCTTCAACAAACAGGTTTTACACCTGGTTAAAGTCACAGAGGTGATGATGATGAACGACACCATCAGATCTGATGTTTGTAAAAAGGCTGGAAGCTGTTTCCAAACAGAGCTGTGAAGCTGAGAGTTGAAGGACGACACCAACAACTCCTTTAATCTGCATCTGACATCTGACTGTTGTTTTCAGATCCAGCTGTGAACATGTGGACTTCTCATTTTAACTGCACAAACCTACTGAGCTACTAAATATATTGATCCTCTAATGACAGACCTGACTGATATGAATGTGTTGACATGAACAGGTGTGTAAATGTTGTGGTGACATGTGGATGATGTGTGTAGAAGGCTGACATGATGATGATCCACAGCAACAGAAGGACAAAGTCACTCTGCTCATGTTAGAGAGAAGCTCATTGATTAGGACATATCTGATTGGATTATCAATGATTTTCATCTTCATCTGTTATTCTTTATTCAGGTTGAGTGACTGCAGGTTGTCAGAGATCAGCTGTGCTTCTCTGGCCTCAGCTCTGAAGTCCAACCCCTCCCATCTGAGACACCTGGACCTGAGTGAAAACAGCCTGCAGGATTCAGGAGTGAATCATCTGTGTGGTTTTCTGCAGAGTCCAGACTGTGGACTGGAGACTCTGAGGTCAGACTCCATTGTTTACTTGTGTGCTGAGATGAATATGATGTGAAAGTTGTGCTTTATTCAGTATTTATTAGGTCAAATCTCCTTTGAAAGCTTTGAAAATGATTTGGATTCTGACTCTTACAGTCCACATTGACAGTGTCAGCAGTTTGACTGAGTTGAGCTTGTGTTATTCACAAAGTCTCATTGAGATCAGGATGTTAGACAAGAACTGATCTGTACAACACGTGTGAGCAGGTCTGAAGGCACAAGTGTTCATAGCTGCTCCCAATGGCCTCACTCACAGGCACAGTGAAAAGCCTGCTGTCACAGAGAGGACACGTGACCATGGTTTAAATACGGAGAGGACATTTTCACACAGTGTCTCCTGAAGACATTCATAGAGCTACACTCAGCTGCTGAGCTGAACAGGGACACAAATATTTGTGGAAGCAATGAAAACAGAGCAGAGAGAGAAGTTCAAACCCTGGCTCCTTTCTCAGCTCCACACAGCCGACCAATCACTGAGCCCACTGGGTGTCAGCGTCCCACTGTGTCTTTGTCACAGGGACACAGAACCCCCCTAAGCTGACAGCCACCAGGAAGGTGGGGCCAGGAATCCCAGAATGCAATGCTGGAACAGCACATTCAAATGTGTGAGCAGAGAATGTTGGATGAAGCTGAACTTGCTTTGGACCAAAGACACATGACTGGAATGTGATGAAATGTCTCATTCAACACACTGCACATGTGCTGAATGTCTGCAGCTTCTCAAACTCTCAACACAAACTTCAGTCACACACAAAACATCAAAGGCTCAAACTATTGTTTCACACAATATGAAAGATTTCATTTGAAACCTTAGTGAACACTTTGAAAACTTTCTTCCAAACTGTTAAACCTGAGTGTGAATGTGGGACTTTTTGAAGGAGATTTGAGCTCAGAGATTTGATGCTGATCCACACTGAGCATCTTGTTCAGCTTCATATTTCAAACTCATTGAATGAAGATTCAAAATCCAACACTTGCTAATTGACTCTTTACTTTGGAACAATTTCATCTTCACCTTCAGTTGACTTTTATATTTCTTCACATACAAAGCAAATATTCCACATTAAGACAGAAAGAAATGTTTCTTCACTCTTTGCTTTATGATCTGTGATGTTTATAGTGACTGAAGTTAATGAGAGCTGTGTTTGACTTTTAGTATCTGACTGTTTTTAAGCTGCATCCTGTTGGTTCAGGTGTTTGGAGTTTCCATTTTCCAAACTTGTACATTCTCAACCTTCTTCAGCTCTGAACAGATGATGAAACACTCAGCGCTTTCAAGCAGGAACTTTGTCTCCTAAACTCACATCTTTTATTCTTTATTCAGGTTGAGTCACTGCAGTTTGTCAAAGATCAGCTGTGCTTCTCTGGCCTCAGCTCTGAAGTCCAACCCCTCCCATCTGAGAGACCTGGACCTGAGTGAAAACTGGGACCTGCAGGATTCAGGAGTGAAGGATCTGTGTGGTTTTCTGCAGAGTCCAGACTGTGGACTGGAGACTCTGAGGTCAGACTCCATTGTTTACTTGTGTGCTGAGGTGAATATGATGTGAAAGTTGTGCTTTATTCAGTATTTATTAGGATAAATCTCCTTCAGAATTTCTAACATTCAAAGTGTGAAATGGTTGAAAGGAAGTTGTGAAAGTGCTGACTCTGATTTTCAAAGTGATTTTTAAATCTTTGAAAATGATTTTGATTCTGTAACAGGTATGGAATGAACCCAATTGCAGCACAAATCAGCATAAACAGTCTTTATTCAGCAAGTACACTCTAACCAGAGGCTCCAGTGCAGGTGAGTACAATAGGATTCAAACTCGGGTCTCCCGTGTGCTAGGCAAGCACTAAACCACAGGACCAACGGGGCAGACAGGGAGTATGGGAGACTCGTGAGCAGGTAATCAGTCCAACAGTTCTTAACAGGCTCAACGAGTTCAGGGAAGAGAAATGTCTCTAACTCACTGCTGGTGAAGTCTTGCTGGAAGGTGGTTAGAATAAGGGCTTGGCGTGGATCCGGAGGAGCTGAGGACAGAGGGGGTGAGCCGCCATAGAACGGTCCTGAACATCCTGGACAGATGGGGGCAAGGTCTGGGTACCACGATGAACCGACATATTGGCTGGCTGGTCGGGGTGTTGCCGATGGAAGTCGGCCATGAGGTTGGGGTCCACAATATGGCGAGCAGGGACCCAGGACCTCTTTTCAGGACCATAACCTTCCCAGTCCACAAGGTACTGGAGACCTCTACCCCGTCGACGAGAGCGGATCAGGCGACGCACGGCATACACAGGACCACCATCGACCATTTGTGGAGGTGGAGGGGGTGGTACTGCAGGGACCAAGGGACTGTTGTGGACTGGCTTTATCTTGGAGACATGGAAGTTTGGGTGAACTCTCATGGAACGGGGGAGCCTCAACCGGACTGCCACTGGATTGATGACTCTCTGGATGGTGAATGGTCCGATGAACTTCGGTGCCATCTTTTTGGACTCCACCCAGTCTTGGGTGGAGAGCCACACTTGCTGTCCCACTCAGTAGGTAGGTGCAGTAGTACGGCGACGGTTGGCAGTGGCAGCATAGCGACCCACAGAACGAAGGAGAGTGGAGCGAGCTTGGACCCATGTCCTGCGACAGCAACGGATGAAGGCTTGAACAGACGGACAGGAAATCTCCTTCTCTTGGACTGGGAACAGTGGTGGTTGATAGCCGTATGCACACTGAAATGGAGAGAGGCCTGTGGCGGAGCAGACAAGGGAGTTGTGAGCATATTCAGCCCACAGTAGGTGTGACGACCACGAAGAGGGGTTCCGAGAGGCCATGCACCGCAGGGCTGTTTCCAGTTCTTGGTTCATAAGCTCAGTCTGCCCATTGGTCTGGGGGTGGAATCCAGAGGACAGACTGGCGGTGGCACCCAACAGACTGCAGAACTTCCTCCAAAACACAGAAGAAAACTGGGGACCACGGTCCGACACCACGTCAACAGGGAGGCCATGCAGGCGGAATACATGGAGCAGAACCAACTGAGCGGTCTCTTTAGCAGTGGGTAGCTTGAGCAGAGGTACAAAGTGGACCATCTTACTGAAGCGGTCCACGATGGTCAGGATGACAGTGTGGCCATCAGAGGTGGGAAGACCAGTAACAAAGTCCAGGGATATGTGAGACCATGGGCGGTGAGGAACAAGAAGAGGCTGAAGCAGGAAGCGCTGAAGCTGTTTGCGGTTTTCAGGAACAGGCCAGGAGGTGACAGCAGAGACTTTGGCTGGGTCCATCTGAACGTTGCCTTGTGCCACAATGTACCCCAGAAAAGACACTGAAGGGACATGAAACTCACACTTTTCGGCCTTTACATACAGGGAATTTTCCAGGAGGCGCTGGAGAACAGACTGGACATGGTGAACATGTTGCTTTTTGGACTGGGAGAAGATGAGTATATCATCCAGATAAACAAAGACATATCGGTTGAGCATGTCTCAGAGCACATCGTTTATCAGAGCCTGGAAGACATGCAGGGGCATTGGTGAGGCCGAACGGCATTACGAGGTATTCGTAGTGTCCGGTTGGGGTGTTGAATGCTGTCTTCCACTCATCTCCTTCTCTGATGCGGATGAGGTGGTAGGCGTTGCGCAGATCAAGCTTGGAAAAAATGGTGGCTCCCTGGAGCAGTTCAAAGGCAGTGGAGATGAGTGGCAGTGGGTAACGGTTCTTTGTAGTGATTTCATTAAGTCCTCTGTAGTCAATACAGGGTCTCAATGTCTTATCCTTCTTTTCAACAAAGAAAAACCCAGCTCCGGCAGGTGATGAAGATGGGCGAATGATGCCTGCGGCCAAGGAGTCATTGATGTAGGTTTCCATTACTCTTCTCTCGGACTCAGACAGGGAGTACAGGTGCCCCTTGGGAGGTGACGTACCCGGCAGGAGATCTATGGCGCAGTCATAGGGGCGATGTGGGGGCAGAGATGTGGCTCTGGCCTTGCTGAAGACCTGGTGGAAATCATGGTACTCAGGAGGCACCCCGGTGAGGTCAGGTGAAAATCCGGAGCTGGAGGAGTGAAGCGGAGCTGAGGCTTGCTGCAGGCACCTCAGATGACAGGAGGAGCTCCACTCCAGAACGGCCCCAGTGGTCCAGTCAATATGAGGGTTGTGAAGGCGGAGCCATGGATACCCCAGGATGAGTGGCAGGCAGGAAGATCTCAGGATGTGGAACTGGATTGTTTCATGATGATTACCAGAAAGCAGCAGGTGAACAGGAGAGGTCTGATGTGTAACGGTGCCCATGAGGTGTCCATCTAAAGCTCTAGCAGGAACTGGATGAGGCAACGGAACCCGCTTGAGCCCCAGCTGGAGGACCACCTCCTCATCAATAATACAGGCATCAGCCCCAGAGTCAATGAAGATAGCCAAGGTGTGGGGGCCATCTTGAAGGAGGAGGCGGCCTTGAAGCAGGGGTCTTTGGTTTTGGGGAGCGGACAGGGCAGTTGAGCTCACCAGGATCTCCCCAACTACTGGTGAGCTCTGGCTTTTGCTGGATAGTTGGAGATGTAGTGTCCCGCTGCCCCACAGTAGAGGCAGAGATTGAACTTGCGGCGGCGCTCCTTCTCCTCCAGGGAGAGGGAGGTGCGACCCAACTGCATGGGCTCAGGATCCCCCATTTGCTGACCCAAAGGAGCGGAGTTGACTGCAGCAGCACCCCCACGGGAACGAGGTGGATGGAGACGTTGGGTTCCCCCTTGACGCTTCTCTCGTCGACGAGTCTGGATACGGAGGTCAGTGCGGATGGCTAAGTCAATCACCCCGTCCAAGGTGTTGGGGGTGTCATGAGATATCAGTTCATCTTTAATGTAGTCAGCCAAACCATGAAGGAAAGCATCGCAGAGGGCTGAACTGTTCCAAGTGCTTTGGCTGGCTCTGGTGCAGAAATCAATAGAATAGTCTGCCACTGTTCGCTCACCTTGTTTCAGTCCCATTAGTCCCCTTGCAGATTCTAAACCACAATTCTCAAAGCCAAAAACCTTGCGAAGCTCGGCAGCAAACAGGTCAAAGGTGGCACAGGCTGGAGACCGCCTCTCCCACTCCGCTGTTCCCCAGAGCCGAGCTCTGCCTGTCAGGTGGGTGATGACAAACGCTACCTTCGCTGGTTCAGAGGCGAAGGTGCGGGGCTGCAGGGCAAACAGAAGAGTGAGAAAGGGGCCACAAGTCTCTCGATCACCATCGTAACGCTCCAGGGTTCCCACCCGGGGCTCAGGAGCATCTCTGGGCGGAGAAGAGGCTGGTACAGGTGCAGGAGCAGAAGCCAATGCTTCAGGAGGACGGGCAGCTCCAGTGGATGAGGAGAACTGAGAAAGTTGGGCTGCTAGTTGTTGCATCTGTCCAGCTAATGCCGCTAGTGCTCGTTCCTGAGCCTCAGCAGCCTGTCTGGCTTCAGCAGCTGACTGTCTGGCTTCAGCAGCAGACATGGTCATCATAGCATGTTGCTGCAGGACACCCTCAATGGTCTCAAGGCAGTGGTGTAGGATTGTGTGCTGGGTCCATAGCTGGCCAGATTGTACTGTAACGGGTATGGAATGAACCCAATTGCAGCACAAATCTGCATAAACAGTCTTTATTCAGCAAGTACACTCTAACCAGGTGAGTACAACAGGATTCGAACTCGGGTCTCCCGTGTGCTAGGCAAGCACTAAACCACAGGACCAACGGGGCAGACAGGGAGTATGGGAGACTCGTGAGCAGGTAATCAGTCCAACAGTTCTTAACAGGCTCAACGAGTTCAGGGAAGAGAAATGTCTCTAACTCACTGCTGGTGAAGTCTTGCTGGAAGGTGGTTAGAATAAGGGCTTGGCGTGGATCCGGAGGAGCTGAGGACAGAGGGGCTGAGCCGGGGAGGTGAAGCTGAGTGCCGAGCAGCCACAGGCAGGTGAAGGATGGAGAACAGGCAGGCAGTAGTCGTAGTCAAAGACAGAAGGCTGGTGGGTTACCGGGACAGAGACGTGAAGCAAGGTCAGGAGCAAAACGGGTCGATAACAGGTAAGCAGTCCGGAAATAAGTGCTGGAGAGTCAGACATGTGAGCGAAGACAATCTGGCAAAGAGTGAGGGGATAAGGCTGCATATATACTGGGTTGATTGGTGAGCAGGTGGAAGTAGTTGGGCAGATGAGGGGGTGTGGCTGAGCAGCAGGGCAGGAGAGGGACAGAGCAGAATGTGACAGATTCTGACTCTTACAGTCCACATTGACAGTGTCAGCAGTTTGACTGAGTTGAGCTTGTGTTATTAACAAAGTCTCATTGAGATCAGGATGTTTGACAAGAACTGATCTGTAAAACACGTGTGAGCAGGTCTGAAGGCAGGTCTGAAGGCACAAGTGTTCATAGCTGCTCCCAATGGCCTCACTCACAGGCACAGTGAAAAGCCTGCTGTCACAGAGAGGACACGTGACCATGGTTTAAATACGGAGAGGACATTTTCACACAGTGTCTCCTGAAGACATTCATAGAGCTACACTCAGCTGCTGAGCTGAACAGGGACACAAATATTTGTGGAAGCAATGAAAACAGAGCAGAGAGAGAAGTTCAAACCCTGGCTCCTTTCTCAGCTCCACACAGCCGACCAATCACTGAGCCCACTGGGTGTCAACGTCCCACTGTGTCTTTGTCACAAGGACACAAACTGTGGGACACAGACCCCCCTAAGCTGACAGCCACCAGGAAGGTGGGGCCAGGATTCCCAGAATGCAATGCTGGAACAGCAGATTCAAATGTGTGAGCAGAGAGTGTTGGATGAAGCTGAACTTGCTTTGGACCAAAGACACATGACTGGAATGTGATGAAATGTCTCATTCAACACACTGCACATGTGCTGAATGTCTGCAGCTTCTCAAACTCTCAACACAAACTTCAGTCACACTCAAAACATCAAAGGCTCAAACTATTATTTCACACAATATGAAAGATTTCATTTGAAACCTTAGTGAACACTTTGAAAACTTTCTTCCAAACTGTTAAACCTGAGTGTGAATGTGGGACTTTTTGAAGGAGATTTGAGCTCAGAGATTTGATGCTGATCCACACTGAGCATCTTGTTCAGCTTCATATTTCAAACTCATTGAATGAAGATTCAAAATCCAACACTTGCTAATTGACTCTTTACTTTGGAACAATTTCATCTTCACCTTCAGTTGATTTTTATATTTCTTCACATACAAAGCAAATATTCCACATTAAGACAGAAAGAAATGTTTCTTCACTCTTTGCTTTATGATCTGTGATGTTTATAGTGACTGAAGTTAATGAGAGCTGTGTTTGACTTTTAGTATCTGACTGTTTTTAAGCTGCATCCTGTTGGTTCAGGTGTTTGGAGTTTCCATTTTCCAAACTTGTACATTCTCAACCTTCTTCAGCTCTGAACAGATGATGAAACACTCAACGCTTTCAAGCAGGAACTTTGTCTCCTAAACTCACATCTTTTATTCTTTATTCAGGTTGAGGGGCTGCAGGTTGTCAGAGATCAGCTGTGCTTCTCTGGCCTCAGCTCTGAAGTCCAACCCCTCCCATCTGAGAGACCTGGACCTGAGTGACAACTGGGACCTGCAGGATTCAGGAGTGAAGGATCTGTGTGGTTTTCTGCAGAGTCCAGACTGTGGACTGGAGACTCTGAGGTCAGACTCCATTGTTTACTTGTGTGCTGAGATGAATATGATGTGAAAGTTGTGCTTACAGTAAAGTGCAGACATCACACTGATATTATACTGATCCAAAAAAGTCAGCCCATGTTGCAGCTAATGGACGTGAAGCTAACAGCAGCAGGTAGCTCACAGAGAGAGATCATCTTTAGCAGCTGTCACTGTTCACTGAGCTCAACTGGAGAAAATTATCCTGGAGTCAGAGAAAAATCCTGGACAGTAAAAATGTTTTTCTAATGGAGACGGCCTCATGATAACTTAGTGGAGTCAGATCAGACTTCTCAGTTATTCCAAATGGTTTTCCTTATGGCTCCAAATAAAAGTCAAAGACTTGAGCAGGGTTTATTTAAAGGGCGACAGGAGCAGAGTCATGATGGGGACATGTTGGACAGGACAGTTTTTCAGCTTCCAGAGGTTGATGTTGTGGTCCATCAGTCAGTGAAGGTGAGGCTGTAGAGTGTGTGAGGGACATGAATTCTTCTGGAGCTTCTGGAGAGGAGAAAGGACTCTCTGTTGTAATGACTACAAAAAGAAGGCAGCTGAGACCAGTCACAGTGTTTGGGATTTAGAGCAGGTACACACTGGATATAGATGTGAAAAAGCTGCTGTTTCCTAACAAATCCCACTTTATTTAACAATCATCTGACTGTTGAATCTCTGAGAAATGAAACATGGAGTGAATGAAGAGATCTTTGGATGACAGAGTTTAGGAAAGTTTTCAAAGCTCTGTTATGAATGAAAACCACTTTGTGCTCAGTCTCTGTTGAGTTGAATGAATGTTTTCGTTGTGGATCCAGGAAATAGACTCTACACATGAGAGACATGATAGAATGTGTTGAACTGCTCCTTCCTCCACCAGCCTATGATACCAAACTGCAGTGAGGACAAGCTCAGCGGGAGTCTGTTCTCTAAGCAACTAATTCCAGTAAGAGCAGTTTCCAATGAGCAGATCTCACACACTGACAAACTACAGTCTCCATGACTGGAGCGTCTGGGGTCAAAGGTCAGAACCACCCTCAGGACTTATTACAGAAGACAGTGCAACAGTGATTCATCAGTGTACAGATACATGTCAGTAAATGTTTACCACACTCCATGAAGATCAAACTGCAGCAAAAGCTCAGATCTTCTGCTACAGCTGCTCATTTCTACCTGTCAACAGGTGCAGAGCTCTTCAACAAACAGGTTTTACACCTGGTTAAAGTCATAGAGGTGATGATGATGAATGACACCATCAAATCTGATGTTTGTAAAAAGGCTGGAAGCTGTTTCCAAACAGAGGTGTGAAGCTGAGAGTTGAAGGACGACACCAACAACTCCTTTAATCTGCATCTGACATCTGACTGTTGTTTTCAGATCCAGCTGTGAACATGTGGACTTCTCATTTTAACTGCACAAACCTACTGAGCTACTAAATATATTGATCCTCTAATGACAGACCTGACTGATATGAATCTGTGTTGACATGAACAGGTGTGTGAATGTTGTGGTGACATGTGGATGATGTGTGTAGAAGGCTGACATGATGATGATCCACAGCAACAGAAGGACACAGTCACTCTGCTCATGTTAGAGAGAAGCTCATTGATTAGGACATATCTGATTGGATTATCAATGATTTTCATCTTCATCTGTTATCCTTTATTCAGGTTGAGGGGCTGCAGGTTGTCAGAGATCAGCTGTGCTTCTCTGGCCTCAGCTCTGAAGTCCAACCCCTCCCATCTGAGACACCTGGACCTGAGTGACAACAACCTGCAGGATTCAGACCTGAAGGATCTGTGTGGTTTTCTGCAGAGTCCAGACTGTGGACTGGAGACTCTGAGGTCAGACTCCATTGTTTACTTGTGTGCTGAGATGAATATGATGTGAAAGTTGTGCTTTATTCAGTATTTATTAGGTCAAATCTCCTTCAGAATTTCTAACATTCAAAGTGTGAAATGGTTGAAAGGAAGTTGTGAAAGTACTGACTCTGATTTTCAAAGTGATTTTTAAAGCTTTGAAAATGATTTGGATTCTGACTCTTACAGTCCACATTGACAGTGTCAGCAGTTTGACTGAGTTGAGCTTGTGTTATTCACAAAGTCTCATTGAGATCAGGATGTTTGACAAGAACTGATCTGTACAACACGTGTGAGCAGGTCTGAAGGCACAAGTATTCATAGCTGCTCCCAATGGCCTCACTCACAGGCACAGTGAAAAGCCTGCTGTCACAGAGAGGACACGTGACCATGGTTTAAATACGGAGAGGACATTTTCACACAGTGTCTCCTGAAGACATTCATAGAGCTACACTCAACTGCTGAGCTGAACAGGGACACAAATATTTGTGGAACCAATGAAAACAGAGCAGAGAGAGAAGTTCAAACCCTGGCTCCTTTCTCAGCTCCACACAGCTGACCAATCGCTGAGCCCACTGGGTGTCAACGTCCCACTGTGTCTTTGTCACAGGGACACAGAACCCCCCTAAGCTGACAGCCACCAGGAAGGTGGGGCCAGAAATCCCAGAATGCAATGCTGGAACAGCAGATTCAAATGTGTGAGCAGAGAGTGTTGGATGAAGCTGAACTTGCTTTGGACCAAAGACACATGACTGGAATGTGATGAAATGTCTCATTCAACACACTGCACATGTGCTGAATGTCTGCAGCTTCTCAAACTCTCAACACAAACTTCAGTCACACTCAAAACATCAAAGGCTCAAACTATTATTTCACACAATATGAAAGATTTCATTTGAAACCTTAGTGAACACTTTGAAAACTTTCTTCCAAACTGTTAAACCTGAGTGTGAATGTGGGACTTTTTGAAGGAGATTTGAGCTCAGAGATTTGATGCTGATCCACACTGAGCATCTTGTTCAGCTTCATATTTCAAACTCATTGAATGAAGATTCAAAATCCAACACTTGCTAATTGACTCTTTACTTTGGAACAATTTCATCTTCACCTTCAGTTGACTTTTATATTTCTTCACATACAAAGCAAATATTCCACATTAAGACAGAAAGAAATGTTTCTTCACTCTTTGCTTTATGATCTGTGATGTTTATAGTGACTGAAGTTAATGAGAGCTGTGTTTGACTTTTAGTATCTGACTGTTTTTAAGCTGCATCCTGTTGGTTCAGGTGTTTGGAGTTTCCATTTTCCAAACTTGTACATTCTCAACCTTCTTCAGCTCTGAACAGATGATGAAACACTCAACGCTTTCAAGCAGGAACTTTGTCTCCTAAACTCACATCTTTTATTCTTTATTCAGGTTGAGTTCCTGCAGGTTGTCAGAGATCAGCTGTGCTTCTCTGGCCTCAGCTCTGAAGTCCAACCCCTCCCATCTGAGAGACCTGGACCTGAGTTACAACAACCTGCAGGATTCAGGACTGACTCATCTGTGTGGTTTTCTGCAGAGTCCAGACTGTGGACTGGAGACTCTGAGGTCAGACTCCATTGTTTACTTGTGTGCTGAGATGAATATGATGTGAAAGTTGTGCTGACAGTAAAGTGCAGACATCACACTGATATTATACTGATCCACACTGAGGATCTTCATGGTAAAGTCTGTTTTCTTCTTCTGTGGTTTAGTCCACTGACTGTGGCAGAGCAATGTTGAGCTACAGATTTCAAAGCTTCATTTAACAAGAAAAAAGCTTCACTCTTTCAATCACATCCAAGTTTTTTCCACACTCACATCAACAAATATATATTCAGTATTTTCTTCTTCCAACACGACTAGAAAGTGATGAGACTAAAGTCAAAGTGACTCAGATACAGCTCTGGAAAAAATTGAGAGACCACTGCAAATTCTTCTGAAATCAATATCTCTACAGGTATGACAGCCATTCCATTCCTGTGTATGTTGAATTCCAACACAAGCACACCTCAGTCTACTTAATGAGGTACTGATTAGGTGATCACCTGAACCAAATCCTATTTAATGAGGAAAAGTATAAAAACCACTGCTGTTGTCATCACTATGCTCTTGCAATAGGACTGGATGGGTGGCACAAACAGTGCTGGTAGTACCTCAAAAGTAATAGCAATCAAAAAAATAACTATTGACCATGCCAAAACAGTTGAAAAGAAAAGTTTTGTTTGAGGAAAAGAAAGAAAAAAGAGGAAAATTCTGGCTTTACTGGCAGAGGGATACAGTGAGCGTCAGGTTGCTTCCATCCTTTAAATTTCTAAGATGGCTGTTCATAAGAACAAGGTCAAGCAGCAGACACTGGGGACAACAAAGCTACAGGCTGGCAGAGGGCGAAACGACTCTCCACTGACCAGGATGACCGTCAACTCATGCGAATGTCACTCAGCAACCGTAGGATGACATCAAGTAACCTACAAAAAGAATGGGAAATGGCAGCTGGGGTGAAGTGCACGGTGAGAACGGCTCGAAACAAGCTTCTAGGGGCAGAGCTCAAGTCGTGTAAAGCTAGAAATAAGACCTTCATCAATGAGAAGCAAAGAAGAGCCAGGCTGAGGTTTGCAGAGAGATCATAAGGATTGGACCATAGAGGACTGGAGTAAGGTCATCCTCGCTGATGAGTCCAATTTTCAGCTTTGCCCAATACCTGGTCATCTAATGGTTAGACGGAGACCTGGAGAGGCCTACAAGCCACAGTGTCCCACACCCACTGTGAAATTTGGTGGAGGATGGGTGATGTGCTTCAGCAAGGCTGTAATCGGGCAGATTTGTCTTTGCGAAGGACGCATGAATCAAGCTACGTACAAGGTTATCTTGGAAGAAAACTTGCTTCCTTCTGCTCTGACAATGTTCCCCAACTCTGAGGATTGTTTTTTCCAGCTGGACAATGCTCCATGCCACACAGCTTGGTCAATCAAGGTGTGGATGAAGGACCACCAAATCAAGACCCTGTCATGGCCAGCCCAATCTCCAGACCTGAACCCAATTGAAAACCTCTGGAATGTGATCAAGAGGAGGATGGATGGTCACAAGCCATCAAATATACCTGAGCTGCTTGAATTTTTGCATCAGGAGTGGCATAAAGTCACACAACAGCAACGTGAAAGACTGGTGGAGAGCATGGCAAGATGTTTGAAAGATGTGATTGAAAATCGGGATTATTCCACCAAATATTGATTTCTTAACTCTTCCTAACTTAAAACATTAGTATTGTGTTGTTTAAAAATGAATATGAACTTGTTTTCTTTGCATTATGTGAGGTTTGAGAACACTTCATCTTTTTTGTTATTTTGACCATTTGTCATTTTCTGCAAATAAATGCTCTAAATGATAATATTTTTATTTGGAATTTGGGAGAAATGTTGTCAGTAGTTTATAGAATAAAACAAAAATGTTCTTTTTACTCAAACACATACCTATAAATAGTAACAACGGAGAAACTGATCATTTTGCAGTGGTCTCTTCATTTTTTCCAGAGCTGTATTCAGAGCAAACTCAGCATGTTTGTTAAATGTCGTCACCGTTACATGAAGTGAAAATCTTTTCCATTTTGTCTCAATCATTTGTTGCCTTTCCTCCAAACTTCAGCCTGACATGTTTGTTCTCTGTCAAAACTTTAGGATCTTTAGTAGAATCTGAAACAAATGTCAACAACATGAGTTTGTATAGATGGAGCCACTGGTGGAGCTGGACGAGTTTAAGAGCTGAAGTCACTATGTCTTTATTGAAGCAGCAGCATGTTGTCATTAATATTAATGAGAGCTGTGTTTGACTTTTAGTATCTGACTGTTTTTAAGCTGCATCCTGTTGGTTCAGGTGTTTGGAGTTTCCATTTTCCAAACTTGTACATTCTCAACCTTCTTCAGCTCTGAACAGATGATGAAACACTCAACGCTTTCAAGCAGGAACTTTGTCTCCTAAACTCACATCTTTTATTCTTTATTCAGGTTGAGTCACTGCAGGTTGTCAAAGATCAGCTGTGCTTCTCTGGCCTCAGCTCTGAAGTCCAACCCCTCCCATCTGAGACACCTGGACCTGAGTGAAAACTGGGACCTGCAGGATTCAGGAGTGAAGGATCTGTGTGGTTTTCTGCAGAGTCCAGACTGTGGACTGGAGACTCTGAGGTCAGACTCCATTGTTTACTTGTGTGCTGAGATGAATATGATGTGAAAGTTGTCCTTTATTCAGTATTTATTAGGTCAAATCTCCTTCAGAATTTCTAACATTCAAAGTGTGAAATGGTTGAAAGGAAGTTGTGAAAGTGCTGACTCTGATTTTCAAAGTGATTTTTAAAGCTTTGAAAATGATTTGGATTCTGACTCTTACAGTCCACATTGACAGTGTCAGCAGTTTGACTGAGTTGAGCTTGTGTTATTCACAAAGTCTCATTGAGATCAGGATGTTTGACAAGAACTGATCTGTACAACATGTGTGAGCAGGTCTGAAGGTACAAGTGTTCATAGCTGCTCCCAATGGCCTCACTCACAGGCACAGTGAAAAGCCTGCTGTCACAGAGAGGACACGTCACCATGGTTTAAATACGGAGAGGACATTTTCACACAGTGTCTCCTGAAGACATTCATAGAGCTACACTCAGCTGCTGAGCTGAACAGGGACACAGATATTTGTGGAACCAATGAAAACAGAGCAGAGAGAGAAGTTCAAACCCTGGCTCCTTTCTCAGCTCCACACAGCCGACCAATCACTGAGCCCACTGGGTGTCAACGTCCCACTGTGTCTTTGTCACAGGGACACAAACTGTGGGACACAGACCCCCCCTAAGCTGACAGCCACCAGGAAGGTGGGGCCAGGATTCCCAGAATGCAATGCTGGAACAGCAGATTCAAATGTGTGAGCAGAGAGTGTTGGATGAAGCTGAACTTGCTTTGGACCAAAGACACATGACTGGAATGTGATGAAATGTCTCATTCAACACACTGCACATGTGCTGAATGTCTGCAGCTTCTCAAACTCTCAACACAAACTTCAGTCACACTCAAAACATCAAAGGCTCAAACTATTATTTCACACAATATGAAATATTTCATTTGAAACCTTAGTGAACACTTTGAAAACTTTCTTCCAAACTGTTAAACCTGAGTGTGAATGTGGGACTTTTTGAAGGAGATTTGAGCTCAGAGATTTGATGCTGATCCACACTGAGCATCTTGTTCAGCTTCATATTTCAAACTCATTGAATGAAGATTCAAAATCCAACACTTGCTAATTGACTCTTTACTTTGGAACAATTTCATCTTCACCTTCAGTTGACTTTTATATTTCTTCACATACAAAGCAAATATTCCACATTAAGACAGAAAGAAATGTTTCTTCACTCTTTGCTTTATGATCTGTGATGTTTATAGTGACTGACGTTAATGAGAGCTGTGTTTGACTTTTAGTATCTGACTGTTTTTAAGCTGCATCCTGTTGGTTCAGGTGTTTGGAGTTTCCATTTTCCAAACTTGTACATTCTCAACCTTCTTCAGCTCTGAACAGATGATGAAACACTCAACGCTTTCAAGCAGGAACTTTGTCTCCTAAACTCACATCTTTTATTCTTTATTCAGGTTGAGGGGCTGCAGGTTGTCAAAGATCAGCTGTGCTTCTCTGGCCTCAGCTCTGAAGTCCAACCCCTCCCATCTGAGACACCTGGACCTGAGTTACAACAGGAACCTGCAGGATTCAGGAGTGAAGGATCTGTGTGGTTTTCTGCAGAGTCCAGACTGTGGACTGGAGACTCTGAGGTCAGACTCCATAGTTTACTTGTGTGCTGAGATGAATATGATGTGAAAGTTGTGCTTTATTCAGTATTTATTAGGTCAAATCTCCTTCAGAATTTCTAACATTCAAAGTGTGAAATGGTTGAAAGGAAGTTGTGAAAGTGCTGACTCTGATTTTCAAAGTGATTTTTAAAGCTTTGAAAAAGATTTGGATTCTGACTCTTACAGTCCACATTGACAGTGTCAGCAGTTTGACTGAGTTGAGCTTGTGTTATTCACAAAGTCTCATTGAGATCAGGATGTTTGACAAGAACTGATCTGTACAACACGTGTGAGCAGGTCTGAAGGCACAAGTGTTCATAGCTGCTCCCAATGGCCTCACTCACAGGCACAGTGAAAAGCCTGCTGTCACAGAGAGGACACGTGACCATGGTTTAAATACGGAGAGGACATTTTCACACAGTGTCTCCTGAAGACATTCATAGAGCTACACTCAGCTGCTGAGCTGAACAGGGACACAAATATTTGTGGAAGCAATGAAAACAGAGCAGAGAGAGAAGTTCAAACCCTGGCTCCTTTCTCAGCTCCACACAGCCGACCAATCACTGAGCCCACTGGGTGTCAACGTCCCACTGTGTCTTTGTCACAGGGACACAGACCCCCCCTAAGCTGACAGCCACCAGGAAGGTGGGGCCAGGAATCCCAGAATGCAATGCTGGAACAGCAGATTCAAATGTGTGAGCAGAGAGTGTTGGTTGAAGCTGAACTTGCTTTGGACCAAAGACACATGACTGGAATGTGATGAAATGTCTCATTCAACACACTGCACATGTGCTGAATGTCTGCAGCTTCTCAAACTTTCAACACAAACTTCAGTCACACTCAAAACATCAAAGGCTCAAACTATTATTTCACACAATATGAAAGATTTCATTTGAAACCTTAGTGAACACTTTGAAAACTTTCTTCCAAACTGTTAAACCTGAGTGTGAATGTGGGACTTTTTGAAGGAGATTTGAGCTCAGAGATTTGATGCTGATCCACACTGAGCATCTTGTTCAGCTTCATATTTCAAACTCATTGAATGAAGATTCAAAATCCAACACTTGCTAATTGACTCTTTACTTTGGAACAATTTCATCTTCACCTTCAGTTGACTTTTATATTTCTTCACATACAAAGCAAATATTCCACATTAAGACAGAAAGAAATGTTTCTTCACTCTTTGCTTTATGATCTGTGATGTTTATAGTGACTGAAGTTAATGAGAGCTGTGTTTGACTTTTAGTATCTGACTGTTTTTAAGCTCCTCCTTGAACCGTCACCTTATCGTGGTGGAGGGGTTTGAGTACCTGAATGATCCTAGGAGCTATGTTGTCGGGGCAAATTGCCCTGGTAGGGTCTCCCAAGGCAAACAGGTCCTGGGGGACGGGTCAGACCAAGAACGGTTCACAAACCTCCCATGAATATATTTAAAACAAGGTCAGCTACGTCGCCCGGTATGGCGCAGCCGGGGCCTCACCCTGGAGCCAGGCCTGGGGTTGAGGCACGCACGCGAGCGCCTGGTGGCCGGACCTCTCCCTACGGGGCCCGGCCGGGCAATGCCCGAAGGAACGACGTGGGGCCGTCCTCCCGTGGACCCACCACCTGCGGGAGGAAACATAGGGGGCGGGTGCAGTGTGAATTGGGCGGTGGTCGAAGGCAGGGGCCTCGGCGACCCGATCTCAGGGCACAGAAACTGGCTCTCGGGACATGGAATGTCACCTCACTGGGGGGGAAGGAGCCTGAGCTGGTGCGGGAGGTTGAGAGATACCGACTAGAAATAGTCGGGCTCACCTCCACGCACAGTTTGGGCTCTGGAACCCAACTCCTTGAGAGAGGCTGGACTCTCTTCTATTCTGGAGTTGCCCGCGGTGAGAGGCGGCGGGCTGGTGTGGGCTTGCTTATAGCTCCCCAGCTCAGCTGCCATGTGTTGGAGTTTTCCCCGGTGAATGAGAGGGTCGCCTCCCTGCGCCTTCGGGTTGGGGAGAGGTCTCTTACTGTTGTCTCGGCCTATGGGCCGAACAGCAGTGCAGAGTACCAGACCTTCTTGGAGTCCCTGGGAGGGGTACTGGATGGTGCTCCAACCGGGGACTCTGTCATTCTGCTGGGGGACTTCAACGCCCACGTGGGCAGCGACAGTGACACCTGGAGGGGCGTGATTGGGAGGAACGGCCTCCCCGATCAGAACCCGAATGGTGTTCTGTTGTTGGACTTCTGTGCTAGTCGCAGTTTGTCCATAATGAACACCATGTTCAAGCATAAGGGTGTCCATCAGTGCACATGGCACCAGGACACCCTAGGCCGAAGGTCGATGATCGACTTTGTGGTCGTGTCGTTTGACCTTCGGCCGTATGTCTTGGACACTCGGGTAAAGAGAGGGGCTGAGCTGTCAACTGATCACCACCTGGTGGTGAGTTGGATCCGCTGGCGGGGGAGGAGGCCTGACAGGCTCGGCAGGCCCAAACGTATTGTGAGGGTCTGTTGGGAACGTCTGGCTGAACCCTCTGTCAGGGGGGTCTTCAACTCCCACCTCCGGGAGAGCTTCAACCAGATACCGAGAGAGGCTGGGGACATTGAGTCTGAGTGGACCATGTTCTCTGCATCTATTGTTGATGCGGCCGTCCGGAGCTGTGGTCATAAGGTCTCCAGTGCCTGTCGTGGCGGTAATCCCCGAACCCGGTGGTGGACATCGGAAGTAAGGGATGCTGTCAAGCTGAAGAAGGAGTCCTATCGGGCCTGGTTGGCTCGTGGGGCTCCCGAGGCAGCTGACAGGTACCGACAGGCCAAGAGGGCCGCAGCCCGGGCGGTTGTAGAGGCAAAAACTCGGATCTGGGAGAGGTTCGGTGAGGCCATGGAGGAGGACTATCGGTCGGCCTCAAGGAGATTCTGGCAAACCGTCCGGCGCCTCAGGAGAGGGAAGCAGTACTCTACCAACACTATTTACAGTGGAGGTGGAGAGCTGTTGACCTTGACTCGGGACATAATTGGACGGTGGAAAGAGTACTTTGAGGATCTCCTCAATCCCGCTGTTACGATTTCCGTTGAGGAAACAGGGGATGGGGATTCGGTGGCGGACTCATCCATCACCCAAGCTGAAGTCACGGAGGTGGTCAAAAAGCTCCTTGGTGGCAAGGCACCGGGGGTGGATGAGGTCCGTCCCGAGTACCTCAAGTCTCTGGATGTTGCAGGGCTGTCTTGGCTGACACGCCTCTGCAACATCGCGTGGCGGTCGGGGACAGTACCCCTGGAGTGGCAGACAGGGGTGGTGGTCCCTCTTTTCAAGAAGGGGGACCGGAGAGTGTGTTCCAACTATAGGGGGATCACACTTCTCAGCCTCCCTGGGAAAGTCTATGCCAGGGTGCTGGAGAGGAGGATTCGACCAATAGTCGAACCTCGGATCCAGGAGGAACAATGCGGTTTTCGTCCTGGTCGTGGAACACTGGACCAGCTCTATACTCTCTATAGGGTGCTCGAGGGTTCATGGGAGTTCGCCCAACCAGTCCACATGTGTTTTGTGGATCTGGAGAAAGCATTCGACCGTGTGCCTCGTGGGGTCCTGTGGAGGGTGCTCTGGGAGTATGGAGTCCGGGGCCCTCTGCTAAGGGCTGTCAGGTCTCTGTACGACCGGAGCAGGAGCTTGGTTCGCATTGCCGGCAGTAAGTCAGACCTGTTTCCAGTGCATGTTGGACTCCGGCAGGGCTGCCCTTTATCACCGGTTCTGTTCATAATTTTTATGGACAGGATTTCTAGGTGCAGCCAGGGGCCGGAGGGAGTCCGGTTTGGGGATCACAGGATTTCATCCCTGCTTTTTGCGGATGATGTTGTCCTGTTGGCTCCGTCAAACCAAGACCTTCAGCACGTACTGGGGAGGTTTGCAGCCGAGTGTGAAGCAGCTGGGATGAGAATCAGCACCTCCAAGTCCGAGGCCATGGTTCTCGACCGGAAAAGGGTGGCTTGCCCTCTCCGGGTTGGGGGAGAGTTCCTTCCTCAAGTGGAGGAGTTTAAGTATCTTGGGGTCTTGTTCACGAGTGGGGGAAGGACGGAGCGTGAGATTGACAGGCGGATCGGTGCAGCTTCCGCAGTAATGCGGTCGATGTACCGGTCCGTCGTGGTGAAGAAGGAGCTGAGCCGAAAGGCGAAGCTCTCGATTTACCGGTCGATCTACGTTCCTACTCTCACCTATGGACATGAGCTTTGGGTCATGACCGAAAGGACAAGATCTCGGATACAAGCGGCCGAGATGAGTTTCCTCCGCAGGGTGGCTGGGCGCTCCCTTAGAGATAGGGTGAGGAGCTCGGTCATCCGGGAGGAGCTTGGAGTGCGGCCGCTGCTCCTCCACATCGAGAGGGGCCAGTTGAGGTGGCTCGGGCATTTATTCAGGATGCCCCCTGGACGCCTCCCTAGGGAGGTGTTCCGGGCATGTCTCGCCGGGAGGAGGCCCCGGGGAAGACCTAGGACACGCTGGAGGGACTATGTCTCTCGGCTGGCCTGGGAACGCCTCGGGGTTCCCCCGGAAGAGCTGGAGGAAGTGGCTAGGGAGAGGGAAGTCTGGGCGTCCCTGCTTAGACTGCTGCCCCCGCGACCCGGCCCCGGATAAGCGGCAGATAATGATGATGATGATGATGTTTTTAAGCTGCATCCTGTTGGTTCAGGTGTTTGGAGTTTCCATTTTCCAAACTTGTACATTCTCAACCTTCTTCAGCTCTGAACAGATGATGAAACACTCAACGCTTTCAAGCAGGAACTTTGTCTCCTAAACTCACATCTTTTATTCTTTATTCAGTTTGAGTTCCTGCAGTTTGTCAGAGATCAGCTGTGCTTCTCTGGCCTCAGCTCTGAAGTCCAACCCCTCCCATCTGAGAGACCTGGACCTGAGTGGAAACTGGAACCTGCAGGATTCAGGAGTGAAGGATCTGTGTGGTTTTCTGCAGAGTCCAGACTGTGGACTGGAGACTCTGAGGTCAGACTCCATTGTTTACTTGTGTGCTGAGATGAATATGATGTGAAAGTTGTGCTGACAGTAAAGTGCAGACATCACACTGATATTATACTGATCCACACTGAGGATCTTCATGGTAAAGTCTGTTTTCTTCTTCTGTGGTTTAGTCCACTGACTGTGGCAGAGCAATGTTGAGCTACAGATTTCAAAGCTTCATTTAACAAGAAAAAAGCTTCACTCTTTAAATCACATCCAAGTTTTTTCCACACTCACATCAACAAATATATATTCAGTATTTTCTTCTTCCAACACGACTAGAAAGTGATGAGACTAAAGTCAAAGTGACTCAGATATTCAGAGCAAACTCAGCATGTTTGTTAAATGTCGTCACCGTTACATGAAGTGAAAATCTTTTCCATTTTGTCTCAATCATTTGTTGACTTTCCTCCAAACTTCAGCCTGACATGTTTGTTCTCTGTCAAAACTTTAGGATCTTTAGTAGAATCTGAAACAAATGTCAACAACATGAGTTTGTATAGATGGAGCCACTGGTGGAGCTGGAAGAGTTTAAGAGCTGAAGTCACTATGTCTTTATTGAAGCAGCAGCATGTTGTCATTAATATTAATGAGAGCTGTGTTTGACTTTTAGTATCTGACTGTTTTTAAGCTGCATCCTGTTGGTTCAGGTGTTTGGAGTTTCCATTTTCCAAACTTGTACATTCTCAACCTTCTTCAGCTCTGAACAGATGATGAAACACTCAACGCTTTCAAGCAGGAACTTTGTCTCCTAAACTCACATCTTTTATTCTTTATTCAGGTTGAGTTCCTGCAGTTTGTCAAAGATCAGCTGTGCTTCTCTGGCCTCAGCTCTGAAGTCCAACCCCTCCCATCTGAGACACCTGGACCTGTGGGGAAACAACCTGCAGGATTCAGGAGTGAAGGATCTGTGTGGTTTTCTGCAGAGTCCAGACTGTGGACTGGAGACTCTGAGGTCAGACTCCATAGTTTACTTGTGTGCTGAGATGAATATGATGTGAAAGTTGTGCTTTATTCAGTATTTATTAGGTCAAATCTCCTTCAGAATTTCTAACATTCAAAGTGTGAAATGGTTGAAAGGAAGTTGTGAAAGTACTGACTCTGATTTTCAAAGTGATTTTTAAAGCTTTGAAAATGATTTGGATTCTGACTCTTACAGTCCACATTGACAGTGTCAGCAGTTTGACTGAGTTGAGCTTGTGTTATTCACAAAGTCTCATTGAGATCAGGATGTTTGACAAGAACTGATCTGTACAACACGTGTGAGCAGGTCTGAAGGTACAAGTGTTCATAGCTGCTCCCAATGGCCTCACTCACAGGCACAGTGAAAAGCCTGCTGTCACAGAGAGGACATGTCACCATGGTTTAAATACGGAGAGGACATTTTCACACAGTGTCTCCTGAAGACATTCATAGAGCTACACTCAGCTGCTGAGCTGAACAGGGACACAAATATTTGTGGAACCAATGAAAACAGAGCAGAGAGAGAAGTTCAAACCCTGGCTCCTTTCTCAGCTCCACACAGCCGACCAATCACTGAGCCCACTGGGTGTCAACGTCCCACTGTGTCTTTGTCACATCGACACAAACTGTGGGACACAGACCCCCCCTAAGCTGACAGCCACCAGGAAGGTGGGGCCAGGTGTTTGGAGTTTCCATTTTCCGAACTTGTACATTCTCAACCTTCTTCAGCTCTGAACAGATGATGAAACACTCAACGCTTTCAAGCAGGAACTTTGTCTCCTAAACTCACATCTTTTATTCTTTATTCAGGTTGAGTTCCTGCAGTTTGTCAAAGATCAGCTGTGCTTCTCTGGCCTCAGCTCTGAAGTCCAACCCCTCCCATCTGAGACACCTGGACTTGACAGGAAACAACCTGCAGGATTCAGGTGTGCAGGATCTGTGTGGTTTTCTGCAGAGTCCAGACTGTGGACTGGAGACTCTGAGGTCAGACTCCATTGTTTACTTGTGTGCTGAGATGAATATGATGTGAAAGTTGTGCTGACAGTAAAGTGCAGACATCACACTGATATTATACTGATCCACACTGAGGATCTTCTTCTTTGGTTTAGTCCACTGACTGTGGCAGAGCAATGTTGAGCTACAGATTTCAAAGCTTCATTTAACAAGAAAAAAGCTTCACTCTTTAAATCACATCCAAGTTTTTTCCACACTCACATCAACAAATATATATTCAGTATTTTCTTCTTCCAACACGACTAGAAAGTGATGAGACTAAAGTCCAAGTGACTCAGATATTCAGAGCAAACTCAGCATGTTTGTTAAATGTCGTCACCGTTACATGAAGTGAAAATCTTTTCCATTTTGTCTCAATCATTTGTTGCCTTTCCTCCAAACTTCAGCCTGACATGTTTGTTCTCTGTCAAAACTTTAGGATCTTTAGTAGAATCTGAAACAAATGTCAACAACATGAGTTTGTATAGATGGAGCCACTGGTGGAGCTGGAAGAGTTTAAGAGCTGAAGTCACTATGTCTTTATTGAAGCAGCAGCATGTTGTCATTAATATTAATGAGAGCTGTGTTTGACTTTTAGTATCTGACTGTTTTTAAGCTGCATCCTGTTGGTTCAGGTGTTTGGAGTTTCCATTTTCCAAACTTGTACATTCTCAACCTTCTTCAGCTCTGAACAGATGATGAAACACTCAACGCTTTCAAGCAGGAACTTTGTCTCCTAAACTCACATCTTTTATTCTTTATTCAGGTTGAATTCCTGCTGGTTGTCAGAGATCAGCTGTGCTTCTCTGGTCTCAGCTCTGAAGTCCAACCCCTCCCATCTGAGACACCTGGACCTGAGTGAAAACAACCTGCAGGATTCAGGAGTGAAGGATCTGTCTGATCTTGTGAAGAGTCCAGACTGTGGACTGGAGACTCTGAGGTCAGTAGAGGGTTGGAGTCAGTCCATGCTGCTTTCAGTTGTATTGTCCTAAACACAGTTCGTATCAAAGCAAAGATCCAGGGTCTCCTGTAAACCTCCAACCTTCTCAGTGGCTGCTTTCCTCATTGAAGCTGTGAGAGGAGAACGGGGACAGGCCTCAGGATGGGACAGAAAAACAGACGCAGAGGACAGTCAGCCAATCACAGCAGCCACAAGCTAATTGTGATCTGTTGTTGTTGTTGTTGTGTTCATGTCAACAGGAAATAAAGCTGGATCACAGCTGACAGCCTCATAGGATGTGTAGAGGCAGTTGTCCTCATTGGTCCAACTGTCCTTCCATCACATCTAATCTGAGACTGTTTGTTGTCTCATTTCAACACTAAAGAATTGATGAGTTTGATCTTTGTCACAGCTCTGAGATCAGTCTGACTGCAGCCTGCAAATCACTGGCTCTGATTTCAGAGAAGCATCATGACATTTTGTCAGCATGTGGTCTGATACAGAGCAGAACCTCTGCTGAAGTCCAGTGATCACATCTGTATATCTGTCCATCTGTCAGATACTTTCAGTGACAGCCTCCATGTTTATTTGTCAGCTGATATTTCAGAAGCAGATCAGATGTTCATCAACACACAGAGACTCTTTCTTTAAATGGAACATGAGTTGACATGTAACAGCAGTGAATCCATCACTAAACTGTTTGTGCAGTAATGAAGCTTCATGACTCAGCAGTTTATTTCCACTGTGGACTTGAGTGAAATGTTCAGAGGAAACAGACTTGATGCTAAAAGTCTCTGCAGGTGTGTGAGCTTCCAGCTCAGTGTCTTCACTCCAATACGTTAACATGAGAGCTGAGAGGAAGCTGCTACACTACACAGCTGCTCCACTTCTGCTCTGAACAGGACTGAAGTCCCTGCTGCTCTTTATACTGGATGTGCTGCATCAGTGACTGACAGCTGATGAAGTGAGTCTCTGTAAACACTGATTTATCACCTCTGTTGTCTGTCTTCTTCTCTCAACAGATGGAGGCCGTGATCTTTCTAAAGGAGAGAGTGAAGAGGACAGTGAGTGTGTTGACAGAGGACGAGCTGTGTCCTGATGATCCAGAGAGGTTGAAGCAGCAGCAGCTTGTGTGTAGAGAGGCTCTGATTGGTCCATGTTACTGGGAGGTAGAGTGGAGAGGAGAGCTTCATCCAGCAGTGACTGACAGAGGAACCAGAAGAAGTGGAGAAGACTCTCAGTGCTGCAGTCTGAACTGCTCTGAGAACAGCTCCACTGTCAAGTCCACCATCATCCCTGTGTGTTCCTCTGGATCTGAAAGAGAATCATCAGTGTATCTGGACTGCTCTGCTGTTGCTCTGTCCTTCTACACAGTCTCTGCAGACACACTGAGACTCCTCCACCTCCTCCACCCTCCACCTGGACTTTATTTGATCTTTTCTTCTTCATTCACAGATGCTGAACCCAAAGTGATAAATCAGATTAATCAGCTCCATCATGTGGTATAATGGAGCAGATCTTGCAGGTTCAGAGTTATGCAGTAAGTTGAGGCATCATTATGTGTTTGCTGTACAAAGTACACAAGACATATATTAATATTCACCATATGTCTTCTTCTTCTTTAGTCCCAATGAACGATCTGTATATATTTCAGAAGATGTCCACATTAGTAAACACAGAGTTGTGTGTGTCCCCCCTATTGAACACACTCTGGTACTGCAGATAACATTTAATCCAATTTTCTGATTGGCTGAGGCTGGTGAATTTTGTGATTTGCCATTTCATTCATGTGAGAACATGACTGGAACTTGTACAGGAACAAATTCACAATCTGAAGCAGGCAGAACATTTAAACTGGAAAAAACAATGGAGCCTTTCTTCAGATATAATAATTCAATTATACTACAAACAGCATTATAGTATAACATGTTATTAGAATGACATAAACAGTAATAGAGACGAATAGAGACCAAAAACAAAAAATGTACCAGGCTGTAAATATGTTTTTTTAGGCTGTAAAGTTGGTTATTTTAACATGGGGGTCAATAGAGAACTGCTCACTTCTGGAGCCAGCCCCCAGCGGCAGCCGAGGAACTGCAGCTTTTTGAACGAGGAAGTGATCCTCACTGCTGAAACCTACAACTCCCCCCTTGGTAAAATGCAGAGAGTAATTTCCCCAGGAGGGATCAATAAAGTAATTTAAAAATATATATATGGCACAGCCCCAACACTGAGACAACCCATTGCGTGAGTACTTTTACTTTAAAAAATACTTTTATATTTGTGCTTTTACTTTAGTACTAAGCTTCAGTACTTCCTCCACCACTGCTCTCTATGATATCACACTTTCTGAATTAGTTCCTCTTCTGCTCTCAGCTTTCTTACCCTGGACTTCATCTGTCAGCCAGTGATGATGTTTAACCCAGCACGTGCTTTATGGTTCACTTCTGTTTATCTGAACATCTCAGCTGCCATCCCTGGTGGGGTGAGTGCAAAGAGGTTTGGAAACAATATAGAGATGACATTTCTGGAAATCACATTCAAAATGATCAGCTTTACTCAGTACTCTAAAACAGCTCCTATTGGCCCACATTTTCTCTGCTCCTCCTCTGTTTAGGGGCCAGGAACCATGGTCAAGCCCTAAATGTTACATGGACACTTTTCTTCATCACTACAGAAGTGTTTATGTTTGTACAAGTTCATGTGTAAAGCTGGAAATACTGCACACACAGCTAATTTTAGCCTCTGGAATAAACTCTGAGTGAGTTAAAATAACTCTGTTCCTGGAGCTGAATTTTTAACTCTGAAACAGAGTTAACTTGAACTCCTCCTGGTGTTAAAATACTCATCCCTCACTGAGTGTAACTCTAAAATTTAGTTAATTTCAATATAAACTCTTCTCCAGTGTTGACACCTCACACTCAAAATGTGTTTCATTTACAGTTTTCAGAATTAAAATGTATTCATTATTACATTATTCAGTTTTATGGGAAAATGACCACCAAACACCAACCTGTTGATTTTTTTTTTTTTGCTTTTATTTGTGAAAAATACATTGAAAAATTCAATACATGACACTTTGAAATAACTGCTGTCTTAAAACTGTAAAATTTAACAGCACACAGGCAGCAAATAATGCCAATGAAAAACATTTGTGAAGTTGCACAAAACATTGTAAACAACACATTACTGCATAATAAAATGTCTGCAAATGTATAAAAAACTGACACATTTCTCTGTAGTGCATTGTGTAACTTTTTTTTTTTTTTTTGGTCGCTGCTCGTGCGGTCGACCTGTAGATCGTGAGGCAGTTTTTGTAATATTTGCACTTTGTATATAGATTCTTATAAGCTTAGTCCTACAGACTGCTTAATATCATCGCCAATCGTTTCTTCTCTTTTTTCGTTGGACGTTGGCTAATACCTTTGTTTTATCCCGCTAACTACAAAGTGAGTAGTGACCATTTTTCTCCCTTGTTTACACGTTGCCTGGTTACGCTGCTGGATCCCTGCTCACCGTACCCACGGATTACAACGAGCTCTGAGCAAACCAAGGATCGCAACATGGACAGCTGTGGATTATTATGGACTCTGCTTTTGTATTTTTGTGGTTATCAGCGGACACGATAATGGCAAACCACAGCCATCACAATCTCCCAGCCGGACAACGAGTCACTTACTCCAGAGACTTTCTACTGCGGCTCTCACTGCCTCTATCGAGCCCACTGACAAAGACACATTCCCTGAGGAAATCCGACGGGACTTTGACTCCACAAACAACACGAAAAAGAAGGAAACCAGGAGGAGGAAGAAAAAGGGCGGAATTAGAGCTAGACTGAAGAGGGAGAAATGCAGATATCGTGCGCTCACGTCTGTCATCCTGGTGAATGTGCGCTCTTTGAGCAACAAGGTGGACGAGCTGCAGCCCAATGTTAACTACATGCACGGATATAGAACTGCATCAGTGCTCGCTTTCACAGAAACTTGGCTTGGCAATAATGACAGTGATGACACGCTGCACATCGACGGCTTTGCCCCCGGATCCGACTCGACCGGGACACAGAACGCACCGGGAAGCTACATGGCGGAGGTGTGTGTTTCTACGTAAACACACGCTGGTGCTCCACGGTCGTCGTCAGAGAGGAGCTGTGCAATGCAGACATTGAGCTTCTGACCGTCTCTCTTCGCCCCTTCTATCTTCCAAGGGAGTTCCCCCAGCTCTTCTTCATCCTGGTTTACATTCATCCCAGAGCAAATGCAACTGCAGCTGCTGAACACATAAAGGACACTGTAAACAGACTAGAACTCATGTCACCAGACTCTCCTAAATTCATACTGGGTGACTTCATTCACTGCACAGTTGACAAATCCCTGAAAGGATTTCAGCAGTACATCACCTGCACGATCCAACTAAAGAAAACACTGGATAAATGTTATGGATCTATCCCCAATGCATATAAGTCTATTGCTCTTCCTCCTCTGGGCTCCACAGACCACCACACCATCCTGTTGGCACCAGCCTACATCCTGGTCATAAGGAGAATAGAGAGGACTGTCAAAAACATCAAGCAATGGACTAATGACAGCATTGCCACTCTGCAGGGATGCTTTGAAACCACAGCCTGGGACAACATCCTGGCATCCACCAGTGACATCAGCGAGCAAGTGGATGCTGTGTCATCATACATTTCTTTCTGTGTGGACAATATCATTCCCTCCAAACAGGTCACCATCTTCCCCAACAACAAACCCTGGATAACCAAAGAGCTCAAGGAAATCCTCAACAAAAAGAATCTTCTTCACTGGTGAACAGAGAGGTGAAAGCTGCCATCAGAAAAGCCAAGACAGAGTATAAGACTAAGGTGGAGGCAAAATTCACTGAAGGAAATCTACGCTCAGCTTGGCAGGGGATTAAGAACATGGCTGCTGTAAATACACACCACTCACAGGAAGACACCCCACACACACACCCCAGGTGGAAGACCCCCTCCCAACGACCTCAACTCCTTATTTTCCAGATTTGAAACAGACAACACCTCCAAAACAGAAACCTTTATCTCCTCCCTCACTAATGCTGAAGTGGAATTATCCTTCAGCACAGTGGAGGTGGTAAGAGCTCTGAAGAGGACCAAAACAACCACAACACCTGGTCCTGACAATATCAGTGGACATGTCTTACGGCACTGTGCAGAGCAGCTGGGAGGTGTGCTGCAGCTGCTGTTCCAGATTTCTCCTCTGCATTCAACACCCTGCAGCCACACATCCTTGCAGAGAAACTACACCATCGTTTCCACCTGCTGGAGCAACTAATCCATTGGGTCATAAACTTCCTGACCAACAGATCACAGAGAGTGCTGGTCAGTAACAACCTCTCAGACCTCATCTTCACCTCCACCGGTTCCCCTCAGGGCTGTGTCCTCTCTCCTCTGCTTTTCATTCTATACACTGATGACTGCAGGTCCACCCACCCAGTGTCATCTGGTTAAATACGCTGATGACCCAGTTCTCCTGTCCCTGCTCTCTGGCTGCTCTCACCACCTGGGCCCAGCACTCCAGCGCAGAGCTGAATGTGGAGAAGACAAAGCAGATGGTGGTGACCTTCTCTAGAAAGCAGAGGGAGCTGGTTACAACATCTGTCAGCACAATCCACGGGAAGCCGTGGGTCAACAGCACCATTCTGAGGACATTCTGTCGCTCCTTCATAGAGAGTGTCATGACATTCTCTATAACCTGCTGGTTGCACTCCATCTCTCTTCAGAACAGGAACCATCTGCAGAGCACAGACAAGCTCTGCTCTAAAGTCATTGGTCTTCCACTTAGATCACTGAACAGTGTGTGAGCAGCAGACACTGAGGACAGCACATGCAGGACTCAGAGGAGAAGAACAACCTTCATTTGCAGAGCTGTTCTGCTCCTCAACTCCCTACCACCCCCCCCCCCATGCTATTATTGTGTGGACTGTGTAAACTGTTCATGTGCCTTGAATTGCCCCCCAGGAGACAAATAAAGTTCTTTGATTTGATTTGAGGTAGACGACTACTCACTTTACAGTTCAAGTATAAAACAGTAAGAGAACTAATTCAGATTAGAAATCAGATTATACAACTGTCTGATACAACATAACATTATGAATCACAACCATATGACATCTGAGCATCAAACCATTTGAAATATCTTAATCTCTCTCTTTCTAGAATCAGTTCACTCTGTGTAGTGTCACTCACTTGGAAAGCAACAGTGGCATGTTCATCAGTACCAGTGCACACAAAGAGTCCAACACGATACTCAGCTCCACAGCATTTCACCCACTGTGTGACACAGACGATGGCTTCACAATCAAGGTGAAGAGATGCTGTTATATCTTCAGAAAAATCCAGTGTTTCAACTGAACACATTTTAACTGGACCAGACTCAACTGTTTTTAAGGACAGGCATTCCCAGTGATAGCTGCTTGATAACCTGCTTGATAAATTCCTCCTCCTCTTTATTCAGTCGTACCTGTATCAATATTGTACAGAGCTGTCTGCAAAAATGTGTACAGGCTGGAGAGAGCGTCATCATACTTCACACTGAAAACAAAATGTGACTTGAACAGCTCATCAAAAGCACCAAAGGATGTACATGACTGACATGACAGAAGCTTTTTGTCCAAGACAATATAAAAGGTGAAAATCTGGGTCTTTGAAGTTTCTGTAGAAAGAAGATATGGCTGATGGGTTCCTTCAGTGGTCAGGAGATGATCCTCAAGGCTTTGGGACGACTGAAACAAGAGAAATATGTTTACAAAAATGTGTTTATAAAACTCAGCAACATCTACAGTATTTGGAAGTTTTGACAAACCTTCTGAAATTTTACCAGATGATCCGTTGTCTCTCCGACGCTGATCTTTGTGGGACGCTTTCTTCCAGCTGGTTGTGGAGTGAGAAGATGAAGCAGCACCAGAAGAGAAGCCATGTTGCTGTCCCACTCTGGGGACAGAGTGAAAAGTACTTTTACACTCAATATATATATTAAGTAGTGTGTTTATGATATTGCTCTGTGCATTGTTCTAATGGTTTTACTATGATCTTAAACATATACACATATAACAACTATTAATGGCCCAGTCATTATAAATCTGTGCTGCAGAGCAAAGCAATGTTCAGCCCTCACACTGAATCTTAACTGCAGACTTAAGTGGCCTATTTAGACTCAGAGATGCTTTTGTAAAATAAATCAATAAAAACACAATAAACTGACGACTGTTGGACGACTCACATAACTGCATTACTATTCTGATGATAACTGTACCTGCTTCATCAGCAGTGTCAGATCCTTCATTCAGAGCAGCTTTCAGTTGTTGTTTTAAGAGAGACGTCTCTTTCAGGTTCCTGCCTCCTTGATAACTTTATCTTTAAAACTGCTGTTCCATTTTTCAAGTAACCTTGAAGCAACTTCTGCTCCAAACATCAGTGAGAAGTCTTGGAAAATCTAAATAAAAAGAGAAAAACAACATTTTTTACTTTAAAAAATATATTTAATACTAACCAGTCCCTTGACATCCAAGAAACGTGTGGAATACATCAGCTGACCACTGTGGGTCAAGAAGAATCTGCTGATGGTAGTAGAAGGTTTCTCTCATCTTCTGTAACACTAAGTCAGGATCAGCTGTGTGGTCAAGAAGAGATATGGCTTCCATGCATTCATCTCTGATTGGCTGATCATCATATGTTCTGGATGATGTGGGACCTCCTTTTAGCTCCACTCTACTCTGGGATGAAGAGGTGCTTTTGGATTTGTCTTCATGTGCCACTCAAGAAAGGGTTAGGGCCTTTGTTGCTTTGAATATCATAGAAGAGTTCCTGAAAGAAAAAAGCTGTCTCAAGGAATTAGGAATATTGTCTAATAAATAATGATTAAAATCTAGTTGTATACAAGTTGGAAAACAATTACATTTTTTGCAAGCACACTGTCCATCAAAGGCTGGCATCCAGAATCACTTGTGTCTCTGCTTAAAGTGCTTGAGACTGACAGTGTATCTGTCAGACTTGGAGAGGAGGAGCCTTCACACCCTTGCTGCAGGACACTTAGATCTGAAGATCACACACACACACACAAGTATAAGGCAAATAAAATCTAAAGTCCAGCACATTAAAACTATATCACATACCTGGCTGGATATCACCTGTCTCAAGACAAAACATTACCATTACCTATAACTCTGCTTACCACAAGTAGTGAGGGTCACATATTCTGTCAGGTCTGAACGATCAGCCAGGTTCATAGGTGCTTCAGTAGATGGGAGGTCTGAAATGCAGACAACACATACAGCTTAATATGAACTGATTAAATACTGTACTTTGGAATTCTTATCATCCACTTCTCACAATCACATATTTTTGTCTGTGTCAAGATACAAATCTCTAAAAATATAAGTGCAGCAAAATAGGAATTTTTAAATGTCCTACCATCATCACTGTAGATGAAAAAACACAGATCTTTGAAACATCCTCATCCACCTCTGCTCCCTGTTGATCTGTGACTTTCAGTGTTGTAGTCTCTGGGATAAGAAACTTCTGCTGGACTATACCATAACAACTCCACGTTACAACATGTTTACATCTTTATTCATTTAATACTAAACATCTGACTGACCTGCACTGAGAAAATCTGAGAAACAAGCCTCTTTCAGTTTAATGTACTTCTTCTTCCCTCCATGTTGTACTTTGATCAACTTGTTTGCTAATAACATGTTCAAGTTAAAGTTTATCCCAACTACACACTGTTAAAATACTCGTTTCTCACCACTGTTCAAAACAGCAAGGCTACAGTTTATAAGCTCAACTGTTAGCATGCTAGCCCAAACTAACTTTTCAGCTGCGTCTGCGCCGTTGAGCCGGAAATTATACTCTTAAAACACCGACATGCGGTTGCATTGTTGGATGGTTATTTCCAAAACAGTATTAATTACCTTCAAGATGCGCGTCGTCATTAATATGTGAAGCTTATCAAACAGTTTGTCATTACCGTCATACAGACACATCACACGCCACAGACAGTATGGCCGACATTAACGTTTGAGTGAAAGCTAACAGCTCCACAATGGCAGCTAAGGACAGTTAGCTAACTAATGCTGCGGGAGCTACTTGCTCTAAATAATGGAGTAAAAGCAATGGGGTTACGTTCAACATCAAGTTCGCAGTCATTAGCGGTACTATGTAAGTAGTTAAAGTGAGAACAATGACAAAATATCACACATTTAAAGTACTTTCTGATAAAAATCATGCTCTTACCAGCCTTGTGACGACGTTCCTTGTGCTGCTCATGCCGCGATAAAATGCGTCGTGAACTCCAGGGACAGAGTTAAAACCAGATCCTGAACACCAGGGAATAAAGTCCAAAATTCAACTCGGCCTGGGTGTACACCTTAACACAAACTGTAGTCAGAGTTATAAAATAAACTCCAGAAATGTAACTCTTTCACACTTTTTTGCCTGACTCCAAATTTTAGTACTTTGGTCCTGAGTGTTTATTGTTGTAATTCATTTGGTATTTTTGAGAAGATTGAATATCATTAGTATGGGTTATGTTTTGGTTAATGTTAGGCTTTCAGTTATGATGGTTAAGGTTAGGCAACATGTGTCCTCACAACTATAGTAAGACAAGAGTGTGTGTGTGTGTGTGTGTGTGTGTTTGTCCTTTGATGCCTTTGATGTATCAACATTCTACAGTCTGATGTCAGAGGCTGCAGTAAGTGGACACACAGCCAGAGACAAGTTCAGAAGTCAAACAGGAGCAGAAACAGTTGGACTGGACAGGACTTGCTCATGATTTAGGAAGAAAGAAGCACATTTATTGCCTAATCATTGAGCCTGGATAGCTCAGTCGGTAAAGCATCAGACTTTTAATCTGAGGGTCCAGGGTTCAAGTCCCTGTTTGGGCGTTCGTTTTGGGGGCGGCGGCATGTTAAGTGTGCGGCTTTGGACTTTGGACCGCCCGGAGATCGGAGGGTCGCTGGTTCAATTCCTCAACCAAGCACAATTGATACGCACAATGGATATGGGTGGTCATGAAGGAAATGCCCCCCCCCCCCACCTATGTGACCATGGCAGTTGTGCCCCTGAGCCACCGATCTCTTCGATCCCCGGGTTCCTTCTAGGATAGCCCCCTGCCACAGTGTCTCTAGTGCATGTGCATGCTTGTGTGTGTCTTTCGTTCACTTTGTGTGGGTAAAATGCAGAGAAGGGATTAATACAGGATTAAAACTTAAACTTAAAACTTGACAAGGAAGGTCCAGATCACTTGGAAGGTTTTCAGTTAGTTGATGTCAGTGTTTCAGTTCAGTGGGATGTGTTTGTTAAATTGCACGATGTCTAATCACACAAGAACTTCAGCCCAAAGGTTTCAGTACATGTTCAGTTTATTTATTTTCATATTGTCAACTTAGGTTTCCATTTTTTGGTTCAAAGCATTATGGGTTAGTTTTGGTTAGTGTTAGGCTTTCAGTTATGATGTGTCCTCATAACTATATTAAGACAACAATGTGTGTGTGTGTGTGTGCGTGAGAGAGAGAGAGAGAGTTTGTCCTTTGATGCCTTTGATGTATCAACATTCTACAGTCTGATGTCACAGGCTGCAGTAAGTGGACACACAGCCAGAGACAAGTTCAGAAGTCAAACAGGAGCAGAAACAGTTGGACTGGACAGGACTTGCTCATGATTTAGGAAGAAAGAAGCACTCAGATATTTCTGCACAATTATTGACAAGTCAGTCTGTAAATTAGCCTCAGGTTGCTGCTAGCCTCCACTGTTGCTGAGTGGACACGCTCAGCTTCTCTCTCCCTCAGGTGATCACACGTAGCCTGATCGAGAATTATTTGCCAGCTGCTTTGTCCTGCACGGAGAAGAAATACTGCTGCTTTGCCTTGTTCTACCTTACCGGGGTGTTTCTGCCGCGGTTCTCCGCTGCGGTTCTGCCGGTCGCTCGGTCGCTCCGGTGTTGCTGCCGTCGGGCTGCGCAGGTGAACAACGCAATCACCCCCTACCTACGCGAGTATTGAATGGGCAGTTTCGTTTGCCTTGGGCCTGGACTTTTAAAAATTGAATGAATGCACGGTGGGGTTGCTCTTTATTTAATGTCCCCATTTCCTTTGTTGCATTTAGTTAGAATGGGTTTTGGGTTATTGTTCTGATTATTTTGTTTTTTTTTTATAGCTTTATTTCTATTAGGTTAGGTTATTTGATTTATTAAATATCCTGTTTAACTAGGTCCTGTGCTGGTTTGTTTTATTTTCTTTTTCTTTCTTTTCTTGCTTATTTTTTGACGTTCTGTGATTCAATTAGCCCTGATATTCAGTTGGATTTTTTTTTTTTTTTTTTTTTTTTTTTTTTTTTTTTTTGTTCCTTGACTGTTTCTTTTGCTTGTGACAAGAATTTTATGTTTTGTTTAGTTACTGATATTCTTAGTGCTTTGATTAATTTGTAAGCATTGATTTATTGTTTTCTTTTGTTAGTATTTGTATATTGGTTATTTATTTTCCTGTGTTTTCCACTAATTTTATTTCCTTGTCCCCTGTTCAGTGGCTGAAAGCCGAAGGTGGTGGTGGTCGTGTTGCTGGGTGGTGGTTTCCCCCTCTTTCCTGTGTCATGTGCCTCCTCTGGTCCTGGGTTCCTTTCACTACGTGTGCGTGGGTGTGTGTGGCTGTCACGTGTGGCTGGGGTGATAATTTTTGTATATTATTTGGGATCCCTCACCCCTCTCCTCGAGCTGGCCCCCTGGTAAGCCTCAGCCCTGATAGGGTCTCCCCCCTTTCCCCTCACGTCCCCTGTGTGTGAATGATGTTTTATAGTATTTTAATACTCTGTGTGTGAATGGTGTTTTCTAATGTTTAAAGACATACTGAAGTTATTTTGAAATAAAGTATATTGATTATTGCTCTGGAACTACGTCTCTGCCCGTTGTAAAACGAACCCGGGTGCCTTGGAGTTGGTACAGTTGACTGAAACTATTTCCTTGGGCGAAATTCCCAAAGTGGTGTTGTCTGGCTTCGTAGGTTGCTCTTAGTTGGGTGTTGTAGTGATCGACACCATCCGCTATCTGCTACAACCCCATTATCATCTATCTCATCTCCCTCGCTCGCCACACTCAGATCAACAACTTCATTTGCTGTGCAGTAAAGTGGAAAAACACTTTTTTCACTGTTCCAGCACAGTTTGAGTGTTAGTGACCATTCATATCATGACTTGATGTGACTACAACCAACACAATGGAAAATCCTATTTCTATCTCTAACACTGAAATATCACATTCAGTGTGCAGCTCACACTGTTGGTGGTTGGTGTCTTCAGACTCCCTGAAAGCTGACATACAGTATTAGTTGAAGAAGGTAGTATTTTTATTTTGGATGAAACACATCCAGGTGTATCACTGTCCCTGTATAATCACTGAAAACCATCACTGAAGTTCATTGTGCAGAAGTGACTGTTACATGTCCAGGCTCCACAGTATACCATGGACCTTCTGCAGCCCCACACCATGAGCTGATCTCTTAGGTCAGGACTTTCTAAATGTACCTCAGACATGTTTTAAGACTCAGGAAGATTGTGCTTTCCAGTTTGCAGCCTCTAAACTTTGGAATAATCTCCCAGTAAGTCTGAGGTGTGTGGACTCTGTGGACTCTTTCACAAAGCAGATACAAATCCATCTGTTCAGACAGGTTTTTAGGTAACGTAGTATTTTCTGTTTACATTTGTGTTCTATATCTGCTCCTCTCTTGTATTTTATCTGCTCTTCTTATTGTTTTACTTATTTGTTTCTCTCTCTTTGACTGTGAAGCAGTGTGTGACTAGATTAGAGCCTTTGTGGAGGCAGAGTGATGAGTCTGTGCTTTAAATGACAACTGGGATTGTGGCCAAAAACTTCTTACCTAAAACTACAAACCGTTCATCCCGCTTCATCCTGTGCCCTCGACAGACTTGATAATGAGCTCACAAAGAAACTAATCTCACTTAAGGTCTCAATCATTGTTCTCCTTCAAATCTTATACCAACAACCTGTAAAAGAAACAGCGTTCTCCTGTTGGCTTTTTAATTAGGTATTGAATTGAATGTTTTATTAGTGATATGATTGTCAGTTGTTAATGTGAATCACAGTATGTTGCCTCTTAAATACAGTCACAGCAGTGTTTGTCCTTCAGAGCTGTGCAGAGGCTGAACTGGGCTGTGTCTCTTTTGTCAGAGTGAGGTGTAAAGGTGCTCTCATGAGTGTTTGTCTGCTGACTGCTGGTAGAAATTAGGGATGCACCGATGCATCGGCTGAACATCGGCACGCCACAGGGCTGTGTCCTCAGTCCCATCCTCTACACCCTGTTCACCCACGACTGTGTGGCCTCTCACAAGGACAACATCATCCTGAAGTTTGCGGACGACACCGCCGTGATAGGACGCATCACTGGCGGGAACGAGGCAGCCTACAGGAGGGAGGTGGCCACTCTGGTGACATGGTGTGAGGACAACAACCTCACCCTCAACACAGACAAGACCAAGGAGATGATAGTGGACATGAGGAAGGAGAGGAGCCCTCATCAGCCACTACTTATCCAGGGTCTGGAAGTGGAGAGGGTGAGCAGCTTTAAATACTTGGGGGTCCACCTCAGCCACGACCTCACCTGGACACTCAACACCACACAGCTGGTGAAGAAAGCTCAGCAGCGGCTGTACTTCCTGAGGAGGCTGAGGAAGTTTGGCATGTCACCAAAGATCCTCAGGAACTTCTACAGCTGCGTTGCTGAGTCCATCTTGACCAGCTGCATCACTGTGTGGTACGGCAGCTCCACTGCCATGGACCGCAAACGCCTGCAGAGAGTGGTGAAGACTGCGTCTAAGATCACCAGGACTCCTCTGCCCTCTCTGCAGAGCATCTACCAGCGCAGAGTCCACAGGAGAGCTGCCTCCATCATCAAGGACCCCACCCACCCACAACAAGGTCTGTTCACTCTCCTCTCTTCAGGCCGGAGGTACAGGAGTGTGAAGTGCAGGACCACCAGACTTAAAAACTCTTTCTTCCCGTCTGCCATCAGACTCCTCAACAGCTGACAGGAGTCTGTAACAACAGGCTGCAACTTTTGCACATACTGACTGTTATTATTTATTACTGTTCTGCACCTTAATAACTGCACACATACCGCACTGTTCACATAACAGTTCTTTTGCACAGTCTTCACTTCACTCTCAGCTGAATTTGCACAACAGCTGATTTGTATATATCAGTACAGTTTATATTTTATGTAACTTTTTTTCACTTATGCTCTTGTTAATATTTTGTAAATACTATTATCTATTTTATTTTACTTACAACGTTTTGTATGGCATTCTGGGTGAAGAGCAAAGTAAGAATTTCATTGTACAGGGAAACCTGTTTCCTTACTGTGCAAATGACAATAAACCCTTTGAATCTTGAATCTTTGAAACATTACGGAGGCTTCAGTATCTCCACATTTACAAGGTAACTGAAAAAAGATAAATGAAGAAATCATCCATTCTCCTGCTTTGTACTTGTGCTGTCTGAGTTTTCTTCTCTGCTTTTAAATCAAACACAGTTCATCTGCAGATGATTCAGTGGAGCTGTAATGAGCTTTGGGAAAAGGACACATCATCACTCAGGTTTGCCTGTTTACCAAAGGTGTTTCCCAAGTGAAAACACACAACATCTGCAGTTTGCATGATCCAGTTGAAAGTTACATACATTATGTTCATTACTGTATATTTATTATACAATCATTACTAAAGTCTGAGAGAGCCAATAAATCCAATGCTCATATTTGTCATATCGACATTTAAGGTGTATTGATTCGTTCAAAACGTCAGTGCATGCATTGAGTAACATGCAAGAAAACATTCCACCTTAATAGTTGCTGGTAAATGTCAGTAGCCGTTGAGCACACAATCAAATGTTAGATTGACTTTATGAGTAGTTTCATCATGTTGAGAATATTACAGTCAGTCAAACATCTGGCTAAGTGGGATTAGATGATACCAAGGATGTAGCAGGTTGGAATTAGGCTGGTGTTAAACAATATGAGCCAATGAACACAAGTAGTTTGTGTTTTGCTCTCATTTGATTGTGAGCACGTGTCATAGTTGTATCTAGTTCATTAACAGAAGGCACCACACATCTGCTGTTCACTGGATGTTGAGCTGAGGAGACTGAAAATATATGACTGATTGTTACACTTGATATATGTAATGCCAATTTATCATATAGCCATATATTCTCTTATCATACACTCGTATATTCTCATAAACTCGTATATTCAATTCTGTGTGAAGTACATACAACTTGACCTGAAGTGACCTAATGTGCTGAGTATGCTGTTCATTGTGCCTTGTGAGGACACCTGCTTAACAGCAGCACACATGTCTCCCTCTCTGTCTGCGTGCTGTAGCTGCAGCAGAGAAGGCTGTGGTTGCATCACGTGACATTGTGGGTTATGGAGATTTGACACTCATGGTTCCTCATGCTGTTGCTCATATTCTGCACACACAGAAGACCTCTCATCTCTCTGCACAGCGCTGGTTAAGATATCACACTACTTTGCTTGATATGCCTAACATTACTGTTAAAAGATGCAGTGTACTTAATCCAGCAACTCTTCTCCCAACTGCAGCAGATGGAGAAGCACATGACTGTCTTCAGATTCTTGATGAAGTTTGTACACCCAGACCAGATCTTTCTACGCAGCCCATACCAAATGCAGACATGGAGCTGTTTGTGGATGGTTTGGCGTCTCGCAACGTGGACACAGGTGCTGCTCAAGTGGGTTTTGCAGTAGTGACACCACACGACATTTTGCTCAGTGGCAAACTGCCATCACATTTTTCAGCACAAGCTGCAGAACTTGTAGCTCTTACTGAAGCCTGTAAACTGGCTTCAGGTAAAACTGTGAATATTTACACAGACTCGCGTTATGCGTTTGGAGTGGTGCACGATTTTGGGGCCCTCTGGCGACATAGAGGATTTCTTACATCTTCTGGCAAGCCCATCTCACACCATAAACTTGTGTCTGCATTGCTAGATGCCATCCTCCTTCCAGCATCCATCTCTGTGATCAAATGTGAAGCTCACACTAACAGTTCTGACTCTATTTCTACAGGAAATGCTGCAGCAGACGCAGCCGCTAAAGCTGCAGCATTGTCTGGTTCACCTTTCACAGTTAACTGTGTCTAACACTTCTGATACTTGCTCATCTGCTGATGTTTCTGTTCTGCAGTCTCTTTCCACTCCTCAAGAGCGCACCATGTGGTCAAAATCAGGTGCCACATTTAAAGACTCAGTGTGGATGGGTCCAGATAACAAACCTTGTTTGCCACGTGCTCTTTTCCACTGTTATGCTAAACTGTCCCATGGGAGAGACCACGTGGGCAAAGGGGGAATGTGTGCTGCTGTTAATTCATCATGGTACACACGTGGTTTTTCAACTTTTGCACAGGATTTTTGCAGGAAATGCCTAATTTGTGCATCCAACAATGCATCAGGGGCTATTCATATGCCACCTGCTGGTCATCCACCACCTGACAAACCTTTTGATCATTTAATGATGGATTTCATTGAACTAACACCAAGTGAAGGGAAAAGATACTGTCTTGTAATTGTTGACATGTTCAGCAAATGGGTTGAAATTTTCCCCTCTTCCAAACAGGATGCTGGAGCTGTGGCTAAAGCACTGCTAACTGAAATTATTCCTAGGTGGGGAATTCCTTCAGTCATCAGCAGTGACAATGGACCAGGTTTTGTCAACCAAGCCCTGAAAGAAGTGTCAGACTATCTTGGGTTTGACATACGTCATCATTGTTCATATCATCCACAGAGTGCAGGTGCTGTTGAAAGAGAAAATGGCACCATTAAAGCAAAACTTGCTAAATGTTGTGATGAAACTGGTCTTTCGTGGGTTAAAGCACTTCCACTGGTGCTTTTCCACATGTGCACGCGAATAAGAAACTAATATGGCTTGAGTCCATTTGAAATCTTGTTTGGCAGACCCCCTCAGACAGGTGTAGGTCCAGTTAGGCATCCTCCCCTTACCACAGGTGCATGTGATGATGCTATGTTGAGATACTGTGCCAACTTGTCTACAACCTTGTCAGCATTGCATTCACAGGTGAAGAGTGCCCTGCCATCTGCAGCCACAGCAGTCCTCCACAACTTACAGCCTGGAGATTGGGTTCTCATCAAAGATCACAGACGCCGTCACTGGAAACAAAGGCGATTCCAGGGCCCGTTCCAGGTTCTGCTGACCACTGAGACAGCTGTAAAGGTTGCGGAGAAGGCCGCATGGGTACACGCCAGCCACTGCAAACAGGTTCCTGAACCAACAGCCGACATCTAGACACCAGAGGAGTAAAGCTGAGGAGCTGACACAAATTCACCTCTAGACCCAGAATAATGGTCTAAGAATACAATTGACTCATCTAGACGTTGAGGAAGACAACTGGGGTGTACGCCGTGCGCTGCCCCTAACCTGCAGCTGCGTTGGAACCATCTGCAATATAAGAGTGAGGGGTGAAAAAGCGCCCTCCTCCACCAGTAGCGTGCCAAGCTCCAACGAAGTGACCACAAGCTCCGTGTCACCAACAAGAGCAACAATGGAGCCCAGACCATGGCATCCCTTCAGGGGGCCAGGATGGTGCGGTCTCAGAGGTTCAACAGCTTTACTTATACTTTTAGCTGTATTTGTGGTATTTGTTATTGTTTTCACACATCATACACCACCAGCTAATGCTCATAACCTAACCACTGTACATCCTAATGTGTCACAATTCCGAGCGCACATGCGCACTCCACGCTCTGTTGATTTATATGAAACTAATCTGTGAACATCGTGGCTAAATTTCACAGCTCAACAACTGTATGGAGGTAATACGTCCTGTTTTATGTGTGCAGCAGGCAGACCCAGATTGCTTACGATAGGTATTCCTTTTGAAGGAGATGATTGTGTTTCCACCAGTACTAATTTGTGTAAGCACAACTGTTTACTAGCTCGAGGAGCCTGCTCTAGAGCCTCCTCTTGGTCCTCATGTAATCTAGGATCCACCGCAGGAAGACTCCCGCCGCCCACAAGGACAGCTCCACCACCTTTAAACAACACACACATTGTCTGTTATTATCGCCCCACCGGTAACCAGTCCGTCGGAAATTGGACGGGGCCGTGTACTCAAATTGTAGTGGCACAAAAGAACATCTCTAGCGACTTTGTCCTGAATAAAAAACAACTGCAAGCCCTGGTATGGTACGAGTGGATAGGTAAGCAAATCTATCTAGTTCCTGATGTTTTCAGGGTTTGTGGAGATAATAAATTGCGTTCTGTCCTGCCTTTTAATTGGACAGGTTTGTGTAGTCATGTAATGCTGGTACAGGAAATTGTTGTCATTCCTGAACAAAGGTTCCTTGCAGCCACTGACCGTCACCGGCAGTTCCATGTATTTGGAATGGACCCTAACATATACATTGATGAGATTGGCGTTCCCCGTGGTGTGCCTAATGAATTTAAGGCTAGAAATCAAATAGCCGCAGGGTTTGAATCCATTTTTATCTGGGTAACGATGAACAAAAATGTCGACTGGATCAATTATATCTATTACAATCAACAGCGTTTTTTCAACTACACTAGAGACTCCTTTAAAGCCCTAGGAGAACAACTACATGCCACGTCCCTAATAGCTTGGCAAAATCGTATAGCACTGGACATGTTGCTGGCTGAAAGAGGTGGCATTTGTGTTATGTTTGGAGAATCCTGTTGTACATTCATTCCCAACAATACGGCCTCCAATGGTAGCTTTACACGGGCACTGACCAAATTAGAAGCCCTTACAGTAGAGTTAAAAAAAAAAAACAATGCAGGTACTGACACATGGATGATGGACTGGTTTGACAGTAAGTTTGGTAAATGGAAATCAATTATCGTATCTGCTATCACTGGTATACTTATTGGTGCAAGTGTGTTCAGTCTGATTGGATGTTGTATTATTCCCTGCATTAGAAGTCTCATTGTAAGGTCTATTGATAGGTCAATCACACACCAGATGGCCTCTCTGGCTGAGACCCATCTCCTGTCAGATGTTGAAAACCCCACTGATTGGATTCCTCCTTTTTATGATGATGATGATGATGATGAAGATGATGTTTAGGTTTTAAGTTTTTGTATTTTCCCCAGCTTGCTATCAACTTAAGGATGTCTGTGTCCTACAAAAACAGCTAAATGCATATTTTAACATTTATCAGCTAATGATGTGTCTACTTAAACCTAAAGGAATGTAGTCACTGATGATATGATAAATTTGTATATACTTTCGTGTGGCCATTTTATGGCCAAAGGGGGAATTGTAATGCCAATTTATCATATAGCCATATATTCTCTTATCATACACTCGTATATTCTCATAAACTCGTATATTCAATTCTGTGTGAAGTACATATAACTTGACCTGAAGTGACCTAGTGTGCTGAGTATGCTGTTCATTGTGCTTTGTGAGGACACCTGCTTACGTCTTGGACAAAGACTGTCTATTCTTTATCTTTGTTGCTGTCCGGTGTCTCTGAGCATAACTTACACTTTATCTCAGTTGCTCATTAATTTTATCACTTGACCTCGAGCTTGTATTCTTTGCCTGCCATCCCTGCAATCCTGGTATGTGAGAAAGAGACATTAAAAGCCCTGGGAACATGGAGCTCGGGGTCAGACCTCTGTAGCATGGTGTTGCTGCGTGAGCTCTGTCCTTTCTGCAGAAATTGATTACTCTGAAGATTTTATTTTGTAATAAAACCTCAAAAGACAAAGATTGTCTAGGGAATTTTATTTCACTTCTCATCAGGTGGAAAGTGTTTTTCCACCACACTTAGTACTAAAGTAAAAGCACAAATATAAAAGTATTTTTTAAAGTAAAAGTACTCACGCAATGGGTTGTCTCAGTGTTGGGGCTGTGCCATATATATATATATTTTAATTACTTTATTGATCCCTCCTGGGGAAATTACTCTCTGCATTTTACCAAGGGGGGAGTTGTAGGTTTCAGCAGTGAGGATCACTTCCTCGTTCAAAAAGCTGCAGTTCCTCGGCTGCCGCTGGGGGCTGGTTCCAGAAGTGAGCAGTTCTCTATTGACCCCCATGTTAAAATAACCAACTTTACAGGCTAAAAAAACATATTTACAGCCTGGTACATCTTTTGTTTTTGGTCTCTATTCGTCTCTATTACTGTTTATGTCATTCCAATAACATGTTATACTATAATGCAGTTTGTAGTATAATTGAATTATTATATCTGAAGAAAGGCTCCATTGTTTTTTCCAGTTTAAATGTTCTGCCTGCTTCAGGTTGAGAATTTGATCCTGTACAAGTTCCAGTCATGTTCTCACATGAATGAAATGGCCAATCACAAAATTCACCAGCCTCAGCCAATCAGAAAATTGGATTAAATGTTATCTGCAGTACCAGAGTGTGTTCAATAGGGGGAACACACACAGCTCTGTGTTTACTAATGTGGACATCTTCTGAAACATATACAGATCGTTCATTGGGACTAAAGAAGAAGAAGACATATGGTGAATATTAATATATGTCTTGTGTACTTTGTACAGCAGACACATAATGATGCCTCAACTTACTGCATAACTCTGAACCTGCAAGATCTGCTCCATTACACCACATGATGGAGCTGATTAATCTGATTTATCACTTTGGGTTCAGCTTCTGTGAATGAAGAAAAAAAGATCAAATAAAGTCCAGGTGGAGGGTGGAGGAGTCTCAGTGTGTCTGCAGAGACGGTGTAGAAGGACAGAGCAGCAGCAGAGCAGTCCAGATACACTGATGATTCTCTTTCAGATCCAGAGGAACACACAGGGATGATGGTGGACTTGACAGTGGAGCTGTTCTCAGAGCAGTTCAGACTGCAGCACTGAGAGTCTTCTCCACTTCTTCTGGTTCCTCTGTCAGTCACTGCTGGATGAAGCTCTCCTCTCCACTCTACCTCCCAGTAACATGGACCAATCAGAGCCTCTCTACACACAAGCTGCTGCTGCTTCAACCTCTCTGGATCATCAGGACACAGCTCGTCCTCTCTCAACACACACACTGTCCTCTTCACTCTCTCCTTTAGAAAGATCACTTCCTCCAGCTGTTGAGAGAAGAAGACAGACAAGAGAGGTGATAAATCAGTGTTTACAGAGACTCACTTCATCAGCTGTCAGTCACTGATGCAGCACATCCAGTATAAAGAGCAGCAGGGACTTCAGTCCTGTTCAGAGCAGAAGTGGAGCAGCTGTGTAGTGTAGCAGCTTCCTCTCAGCTCTCATGTTAACGTATTGGAGTGAAGACACTGAGCTGGAAGCTCACACACCTGCAGAGACTTTTAGCATCAAGTCTGTTTACTCTGAACATTTCACTCAAGTCCACAGTGGAAATAAACTGCTGAGTCATGAAGCTTCATTACTGTACAAACAGTTTAGTGATGGATTCACTGCTGTTACATGTCAACTCATGTTCCATTTAAAGAAAGAGTCTCTGTGTGTTGATGAACATCTGATCTGCTTCTGAAATATCAGCTGACAAATAAACATGGAGGCTGTCACTGAAAGTATCTGACAGATGGACAGATATACAGATGTGATCACTGGACTTCAGCAGAGGTTCTGCTCTGTATCAGACCACATGCTTACAAAATGTCATGATGCTTCTCTGAAATCAGAGCCAGTGATTTGCAGGCTGCAGTCAGACTGATCTCAGAGCTGTGACAAAGATCAAACTCATCAATTCTTTAGTGTTGAAATGAGACAACAAACAGTCTCAGATTAGATGTGATGGAAGGACAGTTGGACCAATGAGGACAACTGTCTCTACACATCCTGTGAGGCTGTCAGCTGTGATCCAGCTTTATTTCCTGTTGACATGAACACAACAACAACAACAACAACAACAACAGATCACAATTAGCTTGTGGCTGCTGTGATTGGCTGACTGTCCTCTGTGTCTCTGTCTTTCTGTCCCATCCTGAGGCCTGTCCCTGTTATCCTCTCACAGCTTCAATGAGGAAAGCAGCCACTGAGAAGGTTGGAGGTTTACAGGAGACACTGGATCTTTGCTTTGATACAAACTGTGTTTAGTACAATACTGATGAAAGCAGCATGGACTGACTCCAACCCTCTACTGACCTCAGAGTCTCCAGTCCACAGTCTGGACTCTGCACAAGATCAGACAGATCCTTCAGGTCTGAATCCTGCAGGTTGTTTCCACTCAGGTCCAGGTGTCTCAGATGGGAGGGGTTGGACTTCAGAGCTGAGGCCAGAGAAGCACAGCTGATCTCTGACAACCTGCAGGAACTCAACCTGAATAAAGAATAAAAGATGTGAGTTTAGGAGACAAAGTTCCTGCTTGAAAGCGTTGAGTGTTTCATCATCTGTTCAGAGCTGAAGAAGGTTGAGAATGTACAAGTTTGGAAAATGGAAACTCCAAACACCTGAACCAACAGGATGCAGCTTAAAAACAGTCAGATACTAAAAGTCAAACACAGCTCTCATTAACTTCAGTCACTATAAACATCACAGATCATAAAGCAAAGAGTGAAGAAACATTTCTTTCTGTCTTAATGTGGAATATTTGCGTTGTATGTGAAGAAATATAAAAGTCAACTGAAGGTGAAGATGAAATTGTTCCAAAGTAAAGAGTCAATTAGCAAGTGTTGGATTTTGAATCTTCATTCAATGAGTTTGAAATATGAAGCTGAACAAGATGCTCAGTGTGGATCAGCATCAAATCTCTGAGCTCAAATCTCCTTCAAAAAGTCCCACATTCACACTCAGGTTTAACAGTTTGGAAGAAAGTTTTCAAAGTGTTCACTAAGGTTTCAAATGAAATCTTTCATATTGTGTGAAATAATAGTTTGAGCCTTTGATGTTTTGAGTGTGACTGAAGTTTGTGTTGAGAGTTTGAGAAGCTGCAGACATTCAGCACATGTGCAGTGTGTTGAATGAGACATTTCATCACATTCCAGTCATGTGTCTTTGGTCCAAAGCAAGTTCAGCTTCATCCAACACTCTCTGCTCACACATTTGAATCTGCTGTTTCAGCATTGCATTCTGGGATTCCTGGCCCCACCTTCCTGGTGGCTGTCAGCGTCCCACAGTTTGTGTCCCTGTGACAAAGACACAGTGGGACGTTGACACCCAGTGGGCTCAGTGATTGGTCGGCTGTGTGGAGCTGAGAAAGGAGCCAGGGTTTGAACTTCTCTCTCTGCTCTGTTTTCATTGGTTCCACAAATATTTGTGTCCCTGTTCAGCTCAGCAGCTGAGTGTATCTCTATGAATGTCTTCAGGAGACACTGTGTGAAAATGTCCTCTCCGTATTTAAACCATGGTGACGTGTCCTCTCTGTGACAGCAGGCTTTTCACTGTGCCTGTGAGTGAGGCCATTGGGAGCAGCTATGAACACTTGTGCCTTCAGACCTGCTCACACGTGTTGTACAGATCAGTTCTTGTCAAACATCCTGATCTCAATGAGACTTTGTGAATAACACAAGCTCAACTCAGTCAAACTGCTGACACTGTCAATGTGGACTGTAAGAGTCAGAATCCAAATCATTTTCAAAGCTTTAAAAATCACTTTGAAAATCAGAGTCAGCACTTTCACAACTTCCTTTCAACCATTTCACACTTTGAATGTTAGAAATTCTGAAGGAGATTTGACCTAATAAATACTGAATAAAGCACAACTTTCACATCATATTCATCTCAGCACACAAGTAAACAATGGAGTCTGACCTCAGAGTCTCCAGTCCACAGTCTGGACTCTGCAGAAAACCACACAGATCCTTCACTCCTGAATCCTGCAGGTCGTTTTCACTCAGGTCCAGGTCTCTCAGATGGGAGGGGTTGGACTTCAGAGCTGAGGCCAGAGAAGCACAGCTGATCTCTGAAAACCTGCAGTAACTCAACCTGAATAAATGATAACAGATGAAGATGAAAATCATTGATAATCCAATCAGATGTGTCCTAATCAATGAGCTTCTCTCTAACATGAGCAGAGTGACTTTGTCCTTCTGTTGCTGTGGATCATCATCATGTCAGCCTTCTACACACATCATCCACATGTCACCACAACATTCACACACCTGTTCATGTCAACACAGATTCATATCAGTCAGGTCTGTCATTAGAGGATCAATATATTTAGTAGCTCAGTAGGTTTGTGCAGTTAAAATGAGAAGTCCACATGTTCACAGCTGGATCTGAAAACAACAGTCAGATGTCAGATGCAGATTAAAGGAGTTGTTGGTGTCATCCTTCAACTCTCAGCTTCACAGCTCTGTTTGGAAACAGCTTCCAGCCTTTTTCCAAACATCAGATTTGATGGTGCCGTTCATCATCATCACCTCTATGACTTTAACCAGGTGTAAAACCTGTTTGTTGAAGAGCTCTGCACCTGTTGACAGGTAGAAATGAGCAGCTGTAGCAGAAGATCTGAGCTTTTGCTGCAGTTTGATCTTCATGGAGTGTGGTAAACATTTACTGACTGTCTTCTGTAATAAGTCCTGAGGGTGGTTCTGACCTTTGACCCCAGATGCTCCAGTCATGGAGACTGTAGTTTGTCAGTGTGTGAGATCTGCTCATTGGAAACTGCTCTTACTGGAATTAGTTGCTCAGAGAACAGACTCCCGCTGAGCTTGTCCTCACTGCAGTTTGGTATCATAGGCTGGTGGAGGAAGGAGCAGTTCAACACATTCTATCATGTCTCTCATGTGTAGAGTCTATTTCCTGGATCCACAACGAAAACATTCATTCAACTCAACAGAGACTGAGCACAAAGTGGTTTTCATTCATCACAGAGCTTTGAAAACTTTCCTAAACTCTGTCATCCAAAGATCTCTTCGTTCACTCCATGTTTGATTTCTCAGAGATTCAACAGTCAGATGATTGTTAAATAAAGTGGGATTTGTTAGGAAACAGCAGCTTTTTCACATCTATATCCAGTGTGTACCTGCTCTAAATCCCAAACACTGTGACTGGTCTCAGCTGCCTTCTTTTTGTAGTCATTACAACAGAGAGTCCTTTCTCCTCTCCAGAAGCTCCAGAAGAATTCATGTCCCTCACACACTCTACAGCCTCACCTTCACTGACTGATGGACCACAACATCAACCTCTGGAAGCTGAAAAACTGTCCTGTCCAACATGTCCCCATCATGACTCTGCTCCTGTCGCCCTTTAAATAAACCCTGCTCAAGTCTTTGACTTTTATTTGGAGCCATAAGGAAAACCATTTGGAATAACTGAGAACTCTGATCTGACTCCACTAAGTTATCATGAGGCCGTCTCCATTAGAAAAACATTTTTACTGTCCAGGATTTTTCTCTGACTCCAGGATATTTTTCTCCAGTTGAGCTCAGTGAACAGTGACAGCTGCTAAAGATGATCTCTCTCTGTGAGCTACCTGCTGCTGTTAGCTTCACGTCCATTAGCTGCAACATGGGCTGACTTTTACCAAAAGGTACAAATGAAACTAATGGACTGACAATATCAGAGCTGCACATATTTAAATATAAAGGATGAAATATTTAGACGAGCGTGGCAGACGACTGAATAATGATTTGTCGTCAACACAAAACTGATCGAGCACAAACACAATTAACAAACCAATAAGGTTGAATTCTTTTCAACATGATGTGATCAGAGAGATGTGATCTGTCTTTAGGAGAAATTAGGGGTGGGTGATATGGCAAAAATATCACATCACGATTTTTTTAATTGTAAAATCACGATCACGATTTTATCAGTTCATTTTTACAGTAAAGTTAATTTAGAACCAAACTATTCTCTATGTAAAAACTTAGCCCTAAAGATAAAAGAGTCACCTCTTTCCATCGTTTGCTACTTCTCTCACACAGCGTGCTTTTATCAAAGGCTTGTGTTATAGTTGGTTGTTTCTGTGTAATGTCTTTAGCCGTTACCACTGGCTGATGTGTGGTTGGCCTCGCTGCTTGGCTCTCAGCTAATTGTTTCGGATGCTGCCTCTTCAGGTGGTTAAAGAGGTTCGTTGTGTTTTCGCTTTGTCGTTTGGAGAAAACTCAAACCAGTTCCATACGCAGTGTTGGGGAGTAACGGAATACATGTAACGGCGTTACGTATTCAGAATACACATTCTGAGTAACTGTATTCCATTACAGTTACAGTTTAAATAGATAGTATTCAGAATACAGTTACATTGTTGAAATCAATGGATTACGTGACGATACTTCTCTGTTTCATGAGTTTATATTTATTCTCTAAATGAACGAGGGCAACCCGATGCGTTTCCCAGAAGCCCCAGCTCCACGAAAACAAACGTAAATTAAAGCTGCAAGCAGCGATGACGGGCCCTCGCACCCCTTGCGACCCGCCGGAGTCGCAGCCGGCGCAGCCAAGTACCAGAGTCCCCCTATGTCCTCTCCTCTTCTCCCCAGTACACGTCATAGTATAAACAGGTCATTTCCTGTTACCAGCAGGGGGCGCCACGAGTAAGGCGGGAGTTTGACATATGGAGCCGTTCAGGGCAGAGCCCTCATCATGCTCATAAAGTTTGGAGATGTTTGGATAAAGTATGTGGACGTGAGAGCCATTCAAAATGTCATGGCAAATTCACCAAACGCCACCGAACTTTGGCGAGCCACAGAGGCCACGCCCTTTAACTTAGAGAAAAGTCTGTTATAACTTTTGATCATCATGGTCTTGAGGTGAGGTCCACCAGATATGAAGTTGATCGGGTGAAATCCCTAGCACGAGTTCATCCGCATACCAATGGTGGAAAGCTCTGAAATTTGGCCGCCAAAAACAAAATGGCCGACGTCCTGCTGGGTTGAGGTCATGGTGTCAAGAGACTTTTTTGTGCGTCTGGAAGTGTTCTTTATGTGTACCGATTTTCATCTTCATACTCCAAAAAAACCCATATGGAGAGGGGTATTTTAAATTTTCAAGGGGGCGCAGTTGAGCCACTTTGCCCCGCCCAATTACAAAAACCCCATCAGAGTCTAGGACCAGCCCCCAAGAACGTGTGTATGAATTTTTAGGATCATAGGAGGTTTTTAAGGTCATTACAAATCCAAACGTAATTTCACGGCGAGGGATCGTCAGTTGCCGCGCCGCCACACAGATGCCATTGCACCCAGCTTCATGGCCTTTATAATGTAGCTTCACCAAGTAGTTGGGAAGGTTGTAGAGCAGAAACGAAGCCGATGGTGTCAACTACTAAGGAGCAGTACACTTCAGAGTAAAAATAGGTCATTTCCTGTTACCAGCAGGGGACGCCACGAGTAAGGCGGGAGTTTGACATATGGAGGCGTTCAGGGCAGAGCCCTGATCATGCTCATAAAGTTTGAAGATGTTTGGATAAAGTATGTGGACGTGAGAGCCATTCAAAATGTCATGGCAAATTCACCAAACGCCACCGAACTTTGGCGGGCCACAGAGGCCACGCCCTTTAACTTAGAGAAAACTCTGTGATAACTTTTGATCATCATGGTCTTGAGGTGAGGTCCACCAAATATGAAGTGGATCGGGTGAAATCCCTAGCACGAGTTCGTCCGCATACCAATGGTGTAATTCGCCAAAATGGCCAACTTCCGACCACAATGGCGGACTTCCTGTTGGGTTGAGGTCATGGTGTCAAGAGACTTTTTGGTGTGTCTCGGTATGATCAACATGTGTACCAATTTTCATGCACCTATGACAAACTAAGCCCAATGGGAGGGGGGTTTTGAAAATTTCAAGGGGGCGCTGCGGAGCCATTTTGCCCCCCCCATTTACAACGACCACAAAATATCAAATTTTTCACCAGACCTGATGAGTGTGCAAAATTTCAGGCGTTTTAGAGCATGGGAAGGGGTTGAAAAATGCAGTTGTTTGGGAGGACAAATAATAATAATAATAATAATAATAATAATAATTAAAGCTGCAAGCAGCGATGACGGGCCCTCGCACCCCTTGCGACCCACCGGAGTCGCAGCCGGCGCAGCCAAGAGTACCAGAGTCCCCCTATGTCCTCTCCTCTTCTCCCCAGTACACGTCATAGTACAAACAGGTTGTTTCCTGTTACCAGCAGGGGGCGCCACGAGTAAGGCGGGGGTTTGACATATGGAGGCGTTCAGGGCAGAGCCCTCATCATGCTCATAAAGTTTGAAGATGTTTGGATAAAGTATGTGGACGTGAGAGCCATTCAAAATGTCATGGCAAATTCACCAAACGCCATCGAACTTTGGCGAGCCACAGAGGCCACGCCCTTTAACTTAGAGAAAATTCTGTTATAACTTTTGATCATCATGGTCTTGAGGTGAGGTCCACCAGATATGAAGTTGATCGGGTGAAATCCCTAGCACGAGTTCATCCGCATACCAATGGTGGAAAGCACTCAAATTTGGCAGCCAAAAACAAAATGGCCGACTTCCTGCTGGGTTGAGGTCATGGTGTCAAGAGACTTTTTTGTGCGTCCCGAAGTGTTCTTTATGTGTACTGATTTTCATCTTTGTATTCCAAAAAAACCCATATGGAGAGGGGTATTTTAAATGTTCAAGGGGGCGCCGTTGAGCCATTTTGCCCCGCCCAATTACAAAAACCCCATCAGAGTCTAGGACCAGCCCCCAAGAACGTGTGTATGAATTTTTAGGATCATAGGAGGTGGTTAAGGTCATTACAAATCCAAACGTAATTTCACGGCGAGGGATCGTCAGTTGCCGCGCCGCCACACAGATGCCATTGCACCCAGCTTCACGGCCTTTATAATGTAGCTTCACCAAGTAGTTGGGAAGGTTGTAGAGCAGAAACCAAGCCGATGGTGTCAACTATTAAGGAGCAGTACACGTCATAGTACAAACAGGTTATTTCCTGTTACCAGCAGGGGGCGCCACGAGTAAGGCGGGGGTTTGACATATGGAGCCGTTCAGGGCAGAGCCCTCATCATGCTCATAAAGTTTGAAGATGTTTGGATAAAGTATGTGGACGTGAGAGCCATTCAAAATGTCATGGCAAATTCACCAAACGCCACCGAACTTTGGCGAGCCACAGAGGCCACGCCCTTTAACTTAGAGAAAAGTCTGTTATAACTTTTGATCATCATGGTCTTGAGGTGAGGTCCACCAGATATGAAGTTGATCGGGTGAAATCCCTAGCACGAGTTCATCTGCATACCAATGGTGGAAAGCACTCAAATTTGGCCGCCAAAAACAAAATGGCTGACTTCCTGCTGGGTTGAGGTCATGGTGTCAAGAGACTTTTTTGTGCGTCCCGAAGTGTTCTTTATGTGTACTGATTTTCATCTTTGTATTCCAAAAAAACCCATATGGAGAGGGGTATTTTAAATCTTCAAGGGGGCGCCGTTGAGCCATTTTGCCCCGCCCAATTACAAAAACCCCATCAGAGTCTAGGACCAGCCCCCAAGAACGTGTGTATGAATTTTTATGATCATAGGAGGTCGTTAAGGTCATTACAAATCCAAACGTAATTTCACGGCGAGGGATCGTCAGTTGCCGCGCCGCCACACAGATGCCATTGCACCCAGCTTCACGGCCTTTATAATGTAGCTTCACCAAGTAGTTGGGAAGGTTGTAGAGCAGAAACCAAGCCGATGGTGTCAACTATTAAGGAGCAGTACACTTCAGAGTAAAAATAGGTCATTTCCTGTTACCAGCAGGGGACGCCACGAGTAAGGTGGGAGTTTGACATATGGAGGCGTTCAGGGCAGAGCCCTGATCATGCTCATAAAGTTTGAAGATGTTTGGATAAAGTATGTGGACGTGAGAGCCATTCAAAATGTCATGGCAAATTCACCAAACGCCACCAAACTTTGGCGGGCCACAGAGGCCACGCCCTTTAACTTAGAGAAAACTCTGTGATAACTTTTGATCATCATGGTCTTGAGGTGAGGTCCACCAAATATGAAGTGGATCGGGTGAAATCCCTAGCACGAGTTCGTCCGCATACCAATGGTGTAATTCGCCAAAATCGCCAACTTCCGACCACAATGGCGGTCTTCCTGTTGGGTTGAGGTCATGGTGTCAAGAGACTTTTTGGTGTGTCTCGGTATGATCAACATGTGTACCAATTTTCATGCACCTATGACAAACTAAGCCCAATGGGAGGGGGGTTTTGAAAATTTCAAGGGGGCGCTGCGGAGCCATTTGGCCCCCCCCATTTACAACGACCACAAAATATCAAATTTTTCACCAGACCTGATGAGTGTGCAAAATTTCAGGCGTTTTAGAGCATGGGAAGGGGTTGAAAAATGCAGTTGTTTGGGAGGACAAATAATAATAATAATAAACATTAGAATTACAATAGGGCCTTCGCACCACTCGGTGCTCGGGCCCTAATTAAAGCTGCAAGCAGCGATGACGGGCCCTCGCACCCCTTGCGACCCGCCGGAGTCGCAGCCGGCGCAGCCAAGTACCAGAGTCCCCCTATGTCCTCTCCTCTTCTCCCCAGTACACGTCATAGTACAAACAGGTTATTTCCTGTTACCAGCAGGGGGCGCCACGAGTAAGGCGGGAGTTTGACATATGGAGGCGTTCAGGGCAGAGCCCTCATCATGCTCATGAAGTTTGACGATGTTTGGATAAAGTATGTGGATGTGAGAGCCATTCAAAATGTCATGGCAAATTCACCAAACGCCACCGAACTTTGGCGAGCCACAGAGGCCACGCCCTTTAACTTAGAGAAAAGTCTCTTATAACTTTTGATCATCATGGTCTTGAGGTGAGGTCCACCAGATATGAAGTTGATCGGGTGAAATCCCTAGCACGAGTTCATCCGCATACCAATGGTGGAAAGCACTCAAATTTGGCCGCCAAAAACAAAATGGCTGACTTCCTGCTGGGTTGAGGTCATGGTGTCAAGAGACTTTTTTGTGCGTTCCGAAGTGTTCTTTATGTGTACCGATTTTCATCTTTGTATTCCAAAAAAACCCATATGGAGAGGGGTATTTTAAATGTTCAAGGGGGCGCCGTTGAGCCATTTTGCCCCGCCCAATTACAAAAACCCCATCAGAGTCTAGGACCAGCCCCCAAGAACGTGTGTATGAATTTTTAGGATCATAGGAGGTGGTTAAGGTCATTACAAATCCAAACGTAATTTCACGGCGAGGGATCGTCAGTTGCCGCGCCGCCATACAGATGCCATTGCACCCAGCTTCACGGCCTTTATAATGTAGCTTCACCAAGTAGTTGGGAAGGTTGTAGAGCAGAAACCAAGCCGATGGTGTCAACTATTAAGGAGCAGTACACTTCAGAGTAAAAATAGGTCATTTCCTGTTACCAGCAGGGGACGCCACGAGTAAGGCGGGAGTTTGACATATGGAGGCGTTCAGGGCAGAGCCCTGATCATGCTCATAAAGTTTGAAGATGTTTGGATAAAGTATGTGGACGTGAGAGCCAGTCAAAATGTCATGGCAAATTCACCAAACGCCACCAAACTTTGGCGGGCCACAGAGGCCACGCCCTTTAACTTAGAGAAAACTCTGTGATAACTTTTGATCATCATGGTCTTGAGGTGAGGTCCACCAAATATGAAGTGGATCGGGTGAAATCCCTAGCACGAGTTCGTCCGCATACCAATGGTGTAATTCGCCAAAATCGCCAACTTCCGACCACAATGGCGGACTTCCTGTTGGGTTGAGGTCATGGTGTCAAGAGACTTTTTGGTGTGTCTCGGTATGATCAACATGTGTACCAATTTTCATGCACCTATGACAAACTAAGCCCAATGGGAGGGGGGTTTTGAAAATTTCAAGGGGGCGCTGCGGAGCCATTTGGCCCCCCCCATTTACAACGACCACAAAATATCAAATTTTTCACCAGACCTGATGAGTGTGCAAAATTTCAGGCGTTTTAGAGCATGGGAAGGGGTTGAAAAATGCAGTTGTTTGGGAGGAATAATAATAATAATTAAAGCTGCAAGCAGCGATGACGGGCCCTCGCACCCCTTGCGACCCGCCGGAGTCGCAGCCGGCGCAGCCAAGTACCAGAGTCCCCCTATGTCCTCTCATCTTCTCCCCAGTACACGTCATAGTACAAAGAGGTTATTTCCTGTTACCAGCAGGGGGCGCCACGAGTAAGGCGGGAGTTTGACATATGGAGCCGTTCAGGGCAGAGCCCTCATCATGCTCATAAAGTTTGAAGATGTTTGGATAAAGTATGTGGACGTGAGAGCCATTCAAAATGTCATGGCAAATTCACCAAACGCCACCGAACTTTGGCGAGCCACAGAGGCCACACCCTTTAACGTAGAGAAAACTCTGTTATAACTTTTGATCATCATGGTCTTGAGGTGAGGTCCACCAAATATGAAGTCGATCGGGTGAAATCCCTAGCACGAGTTCATCCGCATACCAATGGTGGAAAGCACTCAAATTTGGCCGCCAAAAACAAAATGGCTGACTTCCTGCTGGGTTGAGGTCATGGTGTCAAGAGACTTTTTTGTGCGTCCCGAAGTGTTCTTTATGTGTACTGATTTTCATCTTCGTATTCCAAAAAAACCCATATGGAGAGGGGTATTTTAAATCTTCAAGGTGGCGCCGTTGAGCCATTTTGCCCCGCCCAATTACAAAAACCCCATCAGAGTCTAGGACCAGCCCCCAAGAACGTGTGTATGAATTTTTAGGATCATAGGAGGTCGTTAAGGTCATTACAAATCCAAACGTAATTTCACGGCGAGGGATCGTCAGTTGCCGCGCTGCCACACAGATGCCATTGCACCCAGCTTCACGGCCTTTATAATGTAGCTTCACCAAGTAGTTGGGAAGGTTGTAGAGCAGAAACGTAGCCGATGGTGTCAACTATTAAGGAGCAGTACACTTCAGAGTAAAAATAGGTCATTTCCTGTTACCAGCAGGGGACGCCACGAGTAAGGCGGGAGTTTGACATATGGAGGCGTTCAGGGCAGAGCCCTGATCATGCTCATAAAGTTTGAAGATGTTTGGATAAAGTATGTGGACGTGAGAGCCATTCAAAATGTCATGGCAAATTCACCAAACGCCACCGAACTTTGGCGAGCCACAGAGGCCACGCCCTTTAACTTAGAGAAAAGTCTCTTATAACTTTTGATCATCATGGTCTTGAGGTGAGGTCCACCAGATATTAAGTTGATCGGGTGAAATCCCTAGCACGAGTTCATCCGCATACCAATGGTGGAAAGCACTCAAATTTGGCCGCCAAAAACAAAATGGCTGACTTCCTGCTGGGTTGAGGTCATGGTGTCAAGAGACTTTTTTGTGCGTTCCGAAGTGTTCTTTATGTGTACCGATTTTCATCTTTGTATTCCAAAAAAACCCATATGGAGAGGCGTATTTTAAATCTTCAAGGGGGCGCCGTTGAGCCATTTTGCCCCGCCCAATTACAAAAACCCCATCAGAGTCTAGGACCAGCCCCCAAGAACGTGTGTATGAATTTTTAGGATCATAGGAGGTGGTTAAGGTCATTACAAATCCAAACGTAATTTCACGGCGAGGGATCGTCAGTTGCCGCGCCGCCATACAGATGCCATTGCACCCAGCTTCACGGCCTTTATAATGTAGCTTCACCAAGTAGTTGGGAAGGTTGTAGAGCAGAAACCAAGCCGATGGTGTCAACTATTAAGGAGCAGTACACTTCAGAGTAAAAATAGGTCATTTCCTGTTACCAGCAGGGGACGCCACGAGTAAGGCGGGAGTTTGACATATGGAGGCGTTCAGGGCAGAGCCCTGATCATGCTCATAAAGTTTGAAGATGTTTGGATAAAGTATGTGGACGTGAGAGCCAGTCAAAATGTCATGGCAAATTCACCAAACGCCACCAAACTTTGGCGGGCCACAGAGGCCACGCCCTTTAACTTAGAGAAAACTCTGTGATAACTTTTGATCATCATGGTCTTGAGGTGAGGTCCACCAAATATGAAGTGGATCGGGTGAAAGCCCTAGCACGAGTTCGTCCGCATACCAATGGTGTAATTCGCCAAAATCGCCAACTTCCGACCACAATGGCGGACTTCCTGTTGGGTTGAGGTCATGGTGTCAAGAGACTTTTTGGTGTGTCTCGGTATGATCAACATGTGTACCAATTTTCATGCACCTATGACAAACTAAGCCCAATGGGAGGGGGGTTTTGAAAATTTCAAGGGGGCGCTGCAGAGCCATTTTGCCCCCCCCATTTACAACGACCACAAAATATCAAATTTTTCACCAGACCTGATGAGTGTGCAAAATTTCAGGCGTTTTAGAGCATGGGAAGGGGTTGAAAAATGCAGTTGTTTGGGAGGAATAATAATAATAATAATAATAATAATAATAATAATAATAATAAACATTACAAAAACAATAGGGCCTTCGCACCACTCGGTGCTCGGGCCCTAATTAAAGCTGCAAGCAGCGATGACGGGCCCTCGCACCCCTTGCGACCCAGCGGAGTCGGAGCCGGCGCAGCCAAGAGTACCAGAGTCCCCCTATGTCCTCTCCTCTTCTACCCAGTACACGTCATAGTACAAACAGGTTATTTCCTGTTACCAGCAGGGGGCGCCACGAGTAAGGCGGGGGTTTGTCATATGGAGCCGTTCAGGGCAGAGCCCTCATCATGCTCATAAAGTTTGAAGATGTTTGGATAAAGTATGTGGACGTGAGAGCCATTCAAAATGTCATGGCAAATTCACCAAACGCCACCAAACTTTGGCGAGCCACAGAGGCCACGCCCTGTAACTTAGAGAAAACTCTGTGATAACTTTTGATCATCATGGTCTTGAGGTGAGGTCCACCAGATATGAAGCTGATCGGGTGAAATCCCTAGCACGAGTTCATCCGCATACCAATGGTGGAAAGCACTCAAATTTGGCCGCCAAAAACAAAATGGCCGACTTCCTGCTGGGTTGAGGTCATGGTGTCAAGAGACGTTTTTGTGCGTCCCGAAGTGTTCTTTATGTGTACTGATTTTCATCTTCGTATTCCAAAAAAACCCATATGGAGAGGGGTATTTTAAATCTTCAAGGGGGCGCCGTTGAGCCATTTTTCCCCGCCCAATTACAAAAACCCCATCAGAGTCTAGGGCCAGCCCCCAAGAACGTGTGTATGAGTTTTTATGATCATAGGAGGTGGTTAAGGTCATTACAAATCCAAACGTAATTTCACGGCGAGGGATCATCAGTTGCCGCGCCGCCACACAGATGCCATTACACCCAGCTTCACGGCCTTTATAATGTAGCTTCACCAAGTAGTTGGGAAGGTTGTAGAGCAGAAACCAAGCCGATGGTGTCAACTATTAAGGAGCAGTACACTTCAGAGTAAAAATAGGTCATTTCCTGTTACCAGCAGGGGACGCCACGAGTAAGGCGGGACTTTGACATATGGAGGCGTTCAGGGCAGAGCCCTGATCATGCTCATAAAGTTTGAAGATGTTTGGATAAAGTATGTGGACGTGAGAGCCATTCAAAATGTCATGGCAAATTCACCAAACGCCACCAAACTTTGGCGGGCCACAGAGGCCACGCCCTTTAACTTAGAGAAAACTCTGTGATAACTTTTGATCATCATGGTCTTGAGGTGAGGTCCACCAAATATGAAGTGGATCGGGTGAAATCCCTAGCACGAGTTCGTCCGCATACCAATGGTGTAATTCGCCAAAATCGCCAACTTCCGACCACAATGGCGGACTTCCTGTTGGGTTGAGGTCATGGTGTCAAGAGACTTTTTGGTGTGTCTCTGTATGATCAACATGTGTACCAATTTTCATGCAACTATGACAAACTAAGCCCAATGGGAGGGGGGTTTTGAAAATTTCAAGGGGGCGCTGCGGAGCCATTTTGCCCCCCCCATTTACAAGGACCACAAAATATCAAATTTTTCACCAGACCTGATGAGTGTGCAAAATTTCAGGCGTTTTAGAGCATGGGAAGGGGTTGAAAAATGCAGTTGTTTGGGAGGACAAATAATAATAATAATAATTAAAGCTGCAAGCAGCGATGACGGGCCCTTGCACCCCTTGCGACCCACGGGAGTCGCAGCCAGCGCAGCCAAGAGTACCAGAGTCATCCTATGTCCTCTCCTCTTCTCCCCAGTACACGTCATAGTACAAACAGATTATTTCCTGTTACCAGCAGGGGGCGCCACGAGTAAGGCGGGAGTTTGACATATGGAGCCATTCAGGGCAGAGCCCTCATCATGCTCATAAAGTTTGAAGATGTTTGGATAAAGTATGTGGACGTGAGAGCCATTCAAAATGTCATGGCAAATTCACCAAACGCCACCAAACTTTGGCGAGCCACAGAGGCCACGCCCTTTAACTTAGAGAAAAGTCTGTTATAACTTTTGATCATCATGGTCTTGAGGTGAGGTCCACCAGATATGAAGTTGATCGGGTGAAATCCCTAGCACGAGTTCATCCGCATACCAATGGTGGAAAGCAGTGAAATTTGGCCGCCAAAAACAAAATGGTCGACTTCCTGCTGGGTTGAGGTCATGGTGTCAAGAGACTTTTTTGTGCGTCCTGAAGTGTTCTTTATGTGTACTGATTTTCATCTTCATATTCCAAAAAAACCCATATGGAGAGGGGTATTTTAAATCTTCAAGGGGGCGCCGTTGAGCCATTTTGCCCCGCCCAATTACAAAAACCCCACCAGAGTCTAGGACCAGCCCCCAAAAACGTGTGTATGAATTTTTATGATCATAGGAGGTGGTTAAGGTCATTACAAATCCAAACGTAATTTCACGGCGAGGGATCGTCAGTTGCCGCACCGCCACACAGATGCCATTGCACCCAGCTTCACGGCCTTTATAATGTAGCTTCACCAAGTAGTTGGGAAGGTTGTAGAGCAGAAACCAAGCCGATGGTGTCAACTATTAAGGAGCAGTACACTTCAGAGTAAAAATAGGTCATTTCCTGTTACCAGCAGGGGACGCCACGAGTAAGGCGGGAGTTTGACATACGGAGGCGTTCACGGCAGAGCCCTGATCATGCTCATAAAGTTTGAAGAAGTTTGGATAAAGTATGTGGACGTGAGAGCCATTCAAAATGTCATGGCAAATTCACCAAACGCAACCAAACTTTGGCGAGCCACAGAGGCCACGCCCTTTAACTTAGAGAAAAGTCTGTTATAACTTTTGATCATCATGGTCTTGAGGTGAGGTCCACCAGATATGAAATCGATCGGGTGAAATCCCTAGCACGAGTTCATCCGCATACCAATGGTGGAAAGCACTCAAATTTGGCCGCCAAAAACAAAATGGCTGACTTCCTGCTGGGTTGAGGTCATGGTGTCAAGAGACTTTTTTGTGCGTCCCGAAGTGTTCTTTATGTGTACTGATTTTCATCTTTGTATTCCAAAAAAACCCATATGGAGAGGGGTATTTTAAATCTTCAAGGGGGCGCCGTTGAGCCATTTTGCCCCGCCCAATTACAAAAACCCCATCAGAGTCTAGGACCAGCCCCCAAGAACGTGTGTATGAATTTTTAGGATCATAGGAGGTGGTTAAGGTCATTACAAATCCAAACGTAATTTCACGGCGAGGGATCGTCAGTTGCCGCGCCGCCACACAGATGCCATTGCACCCAGCTTCACGGCCTTTATAATGTAGCTTCACCAAGTAGTTGGGAAGGTTGTAGAGCAGAAACCAAGCCGATGGTGTCAACTATTAAGGAGCAGTACACTTCAGAGTAAAAATAGGTCATTTCCTGTTACCAGCAGGGGACGCCACGAGCAAGGCGGGAGTTTGACATATGGAGGCGTTCAGGGCAGAGCCCTGATCATGCTCATAAAGTTTGAAGATGTTTGGATAAAGTATGTGGACGTGAGAGCCATTCAAAATGTCATGGCAAATTCACCAAACGCCACCAAACTTTGGCGGGCCACAGAGGCCACGCCCTTTAACTTAGAGAAAACTCTGTGATAACTTTTGATCATCATGGTCTTGAGGTGAGGTCCACCAAATATGAAGTGGATCGGGTGAAATCCCTAGCACGAGTTCGTCCGCATACCAATGGTGTAATTCGCCAAAATCGCCAACTTCCGACCACAATGGCGGACTTCCTGTTGGGTTGAGGTCATGGTGTCAAGAGACTTTTTGGTGTGTCTCGGTATGATCAACATGTGTACCAATTTTCATGCACCTATGACAAACTAAGCCCAATGGGAGGGGGGTTTTGAAAATTTCAAGGGGGCGCTGCGGAGCCATTTTGCCCCCCCCATTTACAACGACCACAAAATATCAAATTTTTCACCAGACCTGATGAGTGTGCAAAATTTCAGGCGTTTTAGAGCATGGGAAGGGGTTGAAAAATGCAGTTGTTTGGGAGGACAAATAATAATAATAATAATTAAAGCTGCAAGCAGCGATGACGGGCCCTCGCACCCCTTGCGACCCGCCGGAGTCGCAGCCGGCGCAGCCAAGTACCAGAGTCCCCCTATGTCCTCTCCTCTTCTCCCCAGTACACGTCATAGTATAAACAGGTCATTTCCTGTTACCAGCAGGGGGCGCCACGAGTAAGGCGGGAGTTTGACATATGGAGCCGTTCAGGGCAGAGCCCTCATCATGCTCATAAAGTTTGGAGATGTTTGGATAAAGTATGTGGACGTGAGAGCCATTCAAAATGTCATGGCAAATTCACCAAACGCCACCGAACTTTGGCGAGCCACAGAGGCCACGCCCTTTAACTTAGAGAAAAGTCTCTTATAACTTTTGATCATCATGGTCTTGAGGTGAGGTCCACCAGATATGAAGTTGATCGGGTGAAATCCCTAGCACGAGTTCATCCGCATACCAATGGTGGAAAGCACTCAAATTTGGCCGCCAAAAATAAAATGGCTGACTTCCTGCTGGGTTGAGGTCATGGTGTCAAGAGACTTTTTTGTGCGTCCCGAAGTGTTCTTTATGTGTACTGATTTTCATCTTTGTATTCCAAAAAAACCCATATGGAGAGGGGTATTTTAAATCTTCAAGGGGGCGCCGTTGAGCCATTTTGCCCCGCCCAATTACAAAAACCCCATCAGAGTCTAGGACCAGCCCCCAAGAACGTGTGTATGAATTTTTATGATCATAGGAGGTGGTTAAGGTCATTACAAATCCAAACGTAATTTCACGGCGAGGGATCGTCAGTTGCCGCGCCGCCACACAGATGCCATTGCACCCAGCTTCACGGCCTTTATAATGTAGCTTCACCAAGTAGTTGGGAAGGTTGTAGAGCAGAAACCAAGCCGATGGTGTCAACTATTAAGGAGCAGTACACTTCAGAGTAAAAATAGGTCATTTCCTGTTACCAGCAGGGGACGCCACGAGTAAGGCGGGAGTTTGACATATGGAGGCGTTCAGGGCAGAGCCCTGATCATGCTCATAAAGTTTGAAGATGTTTGGATAAAGTATGTGGACGTGAGAGCCATTCAAAATGTCATGGCAAATTCACCAAACGCCACCAAACTTTGGCGGGCCACAGAGGCCACGCCCTTTAACTTAGAGAAAACTCTGTGATAACTTTTGATCATCATGGTCTTGAGGTGAGGTCCACCAAATATGAAGTGGATCGGGTGAAATCCCTAGCACGAGTTCGTCCGCATACCAATGGTGTAATTCGCCAAAATCGCCAACTTCCGACCACAATGGCGGACTTCCTGTTGGGTTGAGGTCATGGTGTCAAGAGACTTTTTGGTGTGTCTCGGTATGATCAACATGTGTACCAATTTTCATGCACCTATGACAAACTAAGCCCAATGGGAGGGGGGTTTTGAAAATTTCAAGGGGGCGCTGCGGAGCCATTTTGCCCCCCCCATTTACAACGACCACAAAATATCAAATTTTTCACCAGACCTGATGACTGTGCAAAATTTCAGGCGTTTTAGAGCATGGGAAGGGGTTGAAAAATGCAGTTGTTTGGGAGGAATAATAATAATAATAATAATAATAATAAACATTAGAATTACAATAGGGCCTTCGCACCACTCGGTGCTCGGGCCCTAATAATAATAAACATTAGAATTACAATAGGGCCTTCGCACCACTCGGTGCTCGGGCCCTAATTAAAGCTGCAAGCAGCGATGACGGGCCCTCGCACCCCTTGCGACCCACCGGAGTCGCAGCCGGCGCAGCCAAGAGTACCAGAGTCCCCCTATGTCCTCTCCTCTTCTACCCAGTACACGTCATAGTACAAACAGGTTGTTTCCTGTTACCAGCAGGGGGCGCCACGAGTAAGGCGGGGGTTTGACATATGGAGGCGTTCAGGGCAGAGCCCTCATCATGCTCATAAAGTTTGAAGATGTTTGGATAAAGTATGTGGACGTGAGAGCCATTCAAAATGTCATGGCAAATTCACCAAACGCCACCGAACTTTGGCGAGCCACAGAGGCCACGCCCTTTAACTTAGAGAAAATTCTGTTATAACTTTTGATCATCATGGTCTTGAGGTGAGGTCCACCAGATATGAAGTTGATCGGGTGAAATCCCTATCACGAGTTCATCCGCATACCAATGGTGGAAAGCACTCAAATTTGGCAGCCAAAAACAAAATGGCCGACTTCCTGCTAGGTTGAGGTCATGGTGTCAAGAGACTTTTTTGTGCGTCTGGAAGTGTTCTTTATGTGTACCGATTTTCATCTTCGTAATCCAAAAAAACCCATATGGAGAGGGGTATTTGAATTCTTCAAGGGGGCGCCGTTGAGCCATTTTGCCCCTCCCAATTACAAAAACGCCATCAGAGTGTAGGATCAGCCCCCAAGAACGTGTGTATGAATTTTCATGATCATAGGAGGTGGTTAAGGTCATTACAAATCCAAACGTAATTTCACGGCGAGGGATCATCAGTTGCCGCGCCGCCACACAGATGCCATTGCACCCAGCTTCACGGCCTTTATAATGTAGCTTCACCAAGTAGTTGGGAAGGTTGTAGAGCAGAAACGAAGCTGATGGTGTCAACTATTAATGAGCAGTACACTTCAGAGTAAAAATAGGTCATTTCCTGTTACCAGCAGGGGATGCCACGAGTAAGGCAGGAGTTTGACACATGGAGGCGTTCAGGGCCGAGCCCTGATCATGCTCATAAAGTTTGAAGATGTTTGGATAAAGTATGTGGACGTGAGAGCCATTCAAAATGTCATGGAAAATTCACCAAACGCCACCAAACTTTGGCGGGCCACAGAGGCCACGCCCTTTAACTTAGAGAAAACTCTGTGATAACTTTTGATCATCATGGTCTTGAGGTGAGGTCCACCAAATATGAAGTGGATCGGGTGAAATCCCTAGCACGAGTTCGTCCGCATACCAATGGTGTAATTCGCCAAAATCGCCAACTTCCGACCACAATGGCGGACTTCCTGTTGGGTTGAGGTCATGGTGTCAAGAGACTTTTTGGTGTGTCTCGGTATAATCGACATGTGTACCAATTTTCATGCACCTATGACAAACTAAGCCCAATGGGAGGGGGGTTTTGAAAATTTCAAGGGGGCGCTGCGGAGCCATTTTGCCCCCCCCATTTACAACGACCACAAAATATCAAATTTTTCACCAGACCTGATGAGTGTGCAAAATTTCAGGCGTTTTAGAGCATGGGAAGGGGTTGAAAAATGCAGTTGTTTGGGAGGACAAATAATAATAATAATAATTAAAGCTGCAAGCAGCGATGACGGGCCCTCGCACCCCTTGCGACCCAGCGGAGTCGGAGCCGGCGCAGCCAAGAGTACCAGAGTCCCCCTATGTCCTCTCCTCTTCTACCCAGTACACGTCATAGTACAAACAGGTTATTTCCTGTGACCAGCAGGGGGCGCCACGAGTAAGGCGGGGGTTTGACATATGGAGCCGTTCAGGGCAGAGCCCTCATCATGCTCATAAAGTTTGAAGATGTTTGGATAAAGTATGTGGACGTGAGAGCCATTCAAAATGTCATGGCAAATTCACCAAACGCCACCAAACTTTGGCGGGCCACAGAGGCCACACCCTGTAACTTAGAGAAAACTCTGTGATAACTTTTGATCATCATGGTCTTGAGGTGAGGTCCACCAGATATGAAGCTGATCGGGTGAAATCCCTAGCACGAGTTCATCCGCATACCAATGGTGGAAAGCACTCAAATTTGGCCGCCAAAAACAAAATGGCTGACTTCCTGCTGGGTTGAGGTCATGGTGTCAAGAGACTTTTTTGTGCGTCCCGAAGTGTTCTTTATGTGTACTGATTTTCATCTTCGTATTCCAAAAAAACCCATATGGAGAGGGGTATTTTAAATCTTCAAGGGGGCGCCGTTGAGCCATTTTTCCCCGCCCAATTACAAAAACCCCATCAGAGTCTAGGGCCAGCCCCCAAGAACGTGTGTATGAATTTTTAGGATCATAGGAGGTGGTTAAGGTCATTACAAATCCAAACGTAATTTCATGGCGAGGGATCGTCAGTTGCCGCTCCGCCACACAGATGCCATTGCACCCAGCTTCACGGCCTTTATAATGTAGCTTCACCAAGTAGTTGGGAAGGTTGTAGAGCAGAAACCAAGCCGATGGTGTCAACTATTAAGGAGCAGTACACTTCAGAGTAAAAATAGGTCATTTCCTGTTACCAGCAGGGGACGCCACGAGTAAGGCGGGAGTTTGACATATGGAGGCGTTCAGGGCAGAGCCCTCATCATGCTCATAAAGTTTGAAGATGTTTGGATAAAGTATGTGGACGTGAGAGCCATTCAAAATGTCATGGCAAATTCACCAAACGCCACCAAACTTTGGCGGGCCACAGAGGCCACGCCCTTTAACTTAGAGAAAACTCTGTGATAACTTTTGATCATCATGGTCTTGAGGTGAGGTCCACCAAATATGAAGTGGATCAGGTGAAATCCCTAGCACGAGTTCGTCCGCATACCAATGGTGTAATTCGCCAAAATCGCCAAATTCCGACCACAATGGCGGACTTCCTGTTGGGTTGAGGTCATGGTGTCAAGAGACTTTTTGGTGTGTCTCGGTATGATCAACATGTGTACCAATTTTCATGCACCTACGACAAACTAAGCCCAATGGGAGGGGGGTTTTGAAAATTTCAAGGGGGCGCTGCGGAGCCATTTTGCCCCCCCCATTTACAACGACCACAAAATATCAAATTTTTCACCAGACTTGATAAGTGTGCAAAATTTCAGGCGTTTTAGAGCATGGGAAGGGGTTGAAAAATGCAGTTGTTTGGGAGGACAAATAATAATAATAATAATAATAATAATAATAATAATAATAATAAACATTAGAATTACAATAGGGCCTTCGCACCACTCGGTGCTCGGGCCCTAATTAAAGCTGCAAGCAGCGATGACGGGCCCTCGCACCCCTTGCGACCCGCGGGAGTCGCAGCCAGCGCAGCCAAGTACCAGAGTCATCCTATGTCCTCTCCTCTTCTCCCCAGTACACGTCATAGTACAAACAGGTTATTTCCTGTTACCAGCAGGGGGCGCCACGAGTAAGGCGGGGGTTTGACATATGGAGGCGTTCAGGGCAGAGCCCTGATCATGCTCATAAAGTTTGAAGATGTTTGGATAAAGTATGTGGACGTGAGAGCCAGTCAAAATGTCATGGCAAATTCACCAAACGCCACCAAACTTTGGCGGGCCACAGAGGCCACGCCCTTTAACTTAGAGAAAACTCTGTTATAACTTTTGATCATCATGGTCTTGAGGTGAGGTCCACCAAATATGAAGTGGATCGGGTGAAATCCCTAGCACGAGTTCGTCCGCATACCAATGGTGGAAAGCACTCAAATTTGGCCGCCAAAAACAAAATGGCTGACTTCCTGCTGGGTTGAGGTCATGGTGTCAAGAGACTTTTTTGTGCGTCCCGAAGTGTTCTTTATGTGTACCGATTTTCATCTTTGTATTCCAAAAAAACCCATATGGAGAGGGGTATTTTAAATCTTCAAGGGGGCGCCGTTGAGCCATTTTGCCCCGCCCAATTACAAAAACCCCATCAGAGTCTAGGACCAGCCCCCAAGAACGTGTGTATGAATTTTTATGATCATAGGAGGTCGTTAAGGTCATTACAAATCCAAACGTAATTTCACGGCGAGGGATCGTCAGTTGCCGCGCCGCCACACAGATGCCATTGCACCCAGCTTCACGGCCTTTATAATGTAGCTTCACCAAGTAGTTGGGAAGGTTGTAGAGCAGAAACCAAGCCGATGGTGTCAACTATTAAGGAGCAGTACACTTCAGAGTAAAAATAGGTCATTTCCTGTTACCAGCAGGGGACGCCACGAGTAAGGCGGGAGTTTGACATATGGAGGCGTTCAGGGCAGAGCCCTGATCATGCTCATAAAGTTTGAAGATGTTTGGATAAAGTATGTGGACGTGAGAGCCATTCAAAATGTCATGGCAAATTCACCAAACGCCACCAAACTTTGGCGGGCCACAGAGGCCACGCCCTTTAACTTAGAGAAAACTCTGTTATAACTTTTGATCATCATGGTCTTGAGGTGAGGTCCCCCAAATATGAAGTGGATCGGGTGAAATCCCTAGCACGAGTTCGTCCGCATACCAATGGTGTAATTCGCCAAAATCGCCAACTTCCGACCACAATGGCGGACTTCCTGTTGGGTTGAGGTCATGGTGTCAAGAGACTTTTTGGTGTGTCTCGGTATGATCAACATGTGTACCAATTTTCATGCACCTATGACAAACTAAGCCCAATGGGAGGGGGGTTTTGAAAATTTCAAGGGGGCGCTGCGGAGCCATTTTGCCCCCCCCATTTACAACGACCACAAAATATCAAATTTTTCACCAGACCTGATGAGTGTGCAAAATTTCAGGCGTTTTAGAGCATGGGAAGGGGTTGAAAAATGCAGTTGTTTGGGAGGAATAATAATAATAATAATAATAATAATTAAAGCTGCAAGCAGCGATGACGGGCCCTCGCACCCCTTGCGACCCGCGGGAGTCGCAGCCGGTGCAGCCAAGAGTACCAGAGTCCTCCTATGTCCTCTCCTCTTCTCCCCAGTACACGTCATAGTACAAACAGGTTATTTCCTGTTACCAGCAGGGGGCGCCACGAGTAAGGCGGGAGTTTGACATATGGAGGCGTTCAGGGCAGAGCCCTCATCATGCTCATGAAGTTTGACGATGTTTGGATAAAGTATGTGGATGTGAGAGCCATTCAAAATGTCATGGCAAATTCACCAAACGCCATCGAACTTTGGCGAGCCACAGAGGCCACGCCCTTTAACTTAGAGAAAAGTCTCTTATAACTTTTGATCATCATGGTCTTGAGGTGAGGTCCACCAGATATGAAGTTGATCTGGTGAAATCCCTAGCACGAGTTCATCCGCATACCAGTGGTGGAAAGCAGTGAAATTTGGCCGCCAAAAACAAAATGGTCGACTTCCTGCTGGGTTGAGGTCATGGTGTCAAGAGACTTTTTTGTGCGTCCTGAAGTGTTCTTTATGTGTACTGATTTTCATCTTCGTATTCCAAAAAAACCCATTTGGAGAGGGGTATTTTAAATCTTCAAGGGGGCGCCGTTGAGCCATTTTGCCCCGCCCAATTACAAAAACCCCACCAGAGTCTAGGACCAGCCCCCAAGAACGTGTGTATGAATTTTTATGATCATAGGAGGTGGTTAAGGTCATTACAAATCCAAACGTAATTTCACGGCGAGGGATCGTCAGTTGCCGCACCGCCACACAGATGCCATTGCACCCAGCTTCACGGCCTTTATAATGTAGCTTCACCAAGTAGTTGGGAAGGTTGTAGAGCAGAAACCAAGCCGATGGTGTCAACTATTAAGGAGCAGTACACTTCAGAGTAAAAATAGGTCATTTCCTGTTACCAGCAGGGGACGCCACGAGTAAGGCGGGAGTTTGACATACGGAGGCGTTCACGGCAGAGCCCTGATCATGCTCATAAAGTTTGAAGATGTTTGGATAAAGTATGTGGACGTGAGAGCCATTCAAAATGTCATGGCAAATTCACCAAACGCCACCAAACTTTGGCGAGCCACAGAGGCCACGCCCTTTAACTTAGAGAAAAGTCTGTTATAACTTTTGATCATCATGGTCTTGAGGTGAGGTCCACCAGATATGAAATCGATCGGGTGAAATCCCTAGCACGAGTTCATCCGCATACCAATGGTGGAAAGCACTCAAATTTGGCCGCCAAAAACAAAATGGCTGACTTCCTGCTGGGTTGAGGTCATGGTGTCAAGAGACTTTTTTGTGCGTCCCGAAGTGTTCTTTATGTGTACTGATTTTCATCTTTGTATTCCAAAAAAACCCATATGGAGAGGGGTATTTTAAATGTTCAAGGGGGCGCCGTTGAGCCATTTTGCCCCGCCCAATTACAAAAACCCCATCAGAGTCTAGGACCAGCCCCCAAGAACGTGTGTATGAATTTTTAGGATCATAGGAGGTGGTTAAGGTCATTACAAATCCAAACGTAATTTCACGGCGAGGGATCGTCAGTTGCCGCGCCGCCACACAGATGCCATTGCACCCAGCTTCACGGCCTTTATAATGTAGCTTCACCAAGTAGTTGGGAAGGTTGTAGAGCAGAAACCAAGCCGATGGTGTCAACTATTAAGGAGCAGTACACTTCAGAGTAAAAATAGGTCATTTCCTGTTACCAGCAGGGGACGCCACGAGCAAGGCGGGAGTTTGACATATGGAGGCGTTCAGGGCAGAGCCCTGATCATGCTCATAAAGTTTGAAGATGTTTGGATAAAGTATGTGGACGTGAGAGCCATTCAAAATGTCATGGCAAATTCACCAAACGCCAGCAAACTTTGGCGGGCCACAGAGGCCACGCCCTTTAACTTAGAGAAAACTCTGTGATAACTTTTGATCATCATGGTCTTGAGGTGAGGTCCACCAAATATGAAGTGGATCGGGTGAAATCCCTAGCACGAGTTCGTCCGCATACCAATGGTGTAATTCGCCAAAATCGCCAACTTCCGACCACAATGGCGGACTTCCTGTTGGGTTGAGGTCATGGTGTCAAGAGACTTTTTGGTGTGTCTCGGTATGATCAACATGTGTACCAATTTTCATGCACCTATGACAAACTAAGCCCAATGGGAGGGGGGTTTTGAAAATTTCAAGGGGGCGCTGCAGAGCCATTTTGCCCCCCCCATTTACAACGACCACAAAATATCAAATTTTTCACCAGACCTGATGAGTGTGCAAAATTTCAGGCGTTTTAGAGCATGGGAAGGGGTTGAAAAATGCAGTTGTTTGGGAGGAATAATAATAATAATAATAATAATAATAATAATAATAATAATAATAAACATTACAAAAACAATAGGGCCTTCGCACCACTCGGTGCTCGGGCCCTAATAATAATAATAATAATAAACATTACAAAAACAATAGGGCCTTCGCACCACTCGGTGCTCGGGCCCTAATTAAAGCTGCAAGCAGCGATGACGGGCCCTCGCACCCCTTGCGACCCGCGGGAGTCGCAGCCGGCGCAGCCAAGAGTACCAGAGTCCTCCTATGTCCTCTCCTCTTCTCCCCAGTACACGTCATAGCACAAACAGGTTATTTCCTGTTACCAGCAGGGGGCGCCACGAGTAAGGCGGGACTTTGACATATGGAGGCGTTCAGGGCAGAGCCCTCATCATGCTCATGAAGTTTGACGATGTTTGGATAAAGTATGTGGATGTGAGAGCCATTCAAAATGTCATTGCAAATTCACCAAACGCCATCGAACTTTGGCGAGCCACAGAGGCCACGCCCTTTAACTTAGAGAAAAGTCTCTTATAACTTTTGATCATCATGGTCTTGAGGTGAGGTCCACCAGATATGAAGTTGATCGGGTGAAATCCCTAGCACGAGTTCATCCACATACCAATGGTGGAAAGCACTCAAATTTGGCCGCCAAAAACAAAATGGCCGACGTCCTGCTGGGTTGAGGTCATGGTGTCAAGAGACTTTTTTGTGCGTCTGGAAGTGTTCTTTATGTGTACCGATTTTCATCTTCATACTCCAAAAAAAACCATATGGAGAGGGGTATTTTAAATTTTCAAGGGGGCGCAATTGAGCCACTTTTCCCCGCCCAATTACAAAAACCACATCAGAGTCTAGGACCAGCCCCCAAGAACGTGTGTATGAATTTTTATGATCATAGGAGGTTGTTAAGGTCATTACAAATCCAAACGTAATTTCACGGCGAGGGATCGTCAGTTGCCGCGCCGCCACACAGATGCCATTGCACCCAGCTTCACGGCCTTTATAATGTAGCTTCACCAAGTAGTTGGGAAGGTTGTAGAGCAGAAACGAAGCCGATGGTGTCAACTACTAAGGAGCAGTACACTTCAGAGTAAAAATAGGTCATTTCCTGTTACCAGCAGGGGACGGCACGAGTAAGGCGGGAGTTTGACATATGGAGGCGTTCAGGGCAGAGCCCTGATCATGCTCATAAAGTTTGAAGATGTTTGGATAAAGTATGTGGACGTGAGAGCCATTCAAAATGTCATGGCAAATTCACCAAACGCCAGCAAACTTTGGCGGGCCACAGAGGCCACGCCCTTTAACTTAGAGAAAACTCTGTGATAACTTTTGATCATCATGGTCTTGAGGTGAGGTCCACCAAATATGAAGTGGATCGGGTGAAATCCCTAGCACGAGTTCGTCCGCATACCAATGGTGTAATTCGCCAAAATGGCCAACTTCCGACCACAATGGCGGACTTCCTGTTGGGTTGAGGTCATGGTGTCAAGAGACTTTTTGGTGTGTCTCGGTATGATCAACATGTGTACCAATTTTCATGCACCTATGACAAACTAAGCCCAATGGGAGGGGGGTTTTGAAAATTTCAAGGGGGCGCTGCGGAGCCATTTTGCCCCCCCCATTTACAACGACCACAAAATATCAAATTTTTCACCAGACCTGATGAGTGTGCAAAATTTCAGGCGTTTTAGAGCATGGGAAGGGGTTGAAAAATGCAGTTGTTTGGGAGGACAAATAATAATAATAATAATAATTAAAGCTGCAAGCAGCGATGACGGGCCCTCGCACCCCTTGCGACCCAGCGGAGTCGGAGCCGGCGCAGCCAAGAGTACCAGAGTCCCCCTATGTCCTCTCCTCTTCTACCCAGTACACGTCATAGTACAAACAGGTTATTTCCTGTGACCAGCAGGGGGCGCCACGAGTAAGGCGGGGGTTTGACATATGGAGCCGTTCAGGGCAGAGCCCTCATCATGCTCATAAAGTTTGAAGATGTTTGGATAAAGTATGTGGACGTGAGAGCCATTCAAAATGTCATGGCAAATTCACCAAACGCCACCAAACTTTGGCGGGCCACAGAGGCCACACCCTGTAACTTAGAGAAAACTCTGTGATAACTTTTGATCATCATGGTCTTGAGGTGAGGTCCACCAGATATGAAGCTGATCGGGTGAAATCCCTAGCACGAGTTCATCCGCATACCAATGGTGGAAAGCACTCAAATTTGGCCGCCAAAAACAAAATGGCTGACTTCCTGCTGGGTTGAGGTCATGGTGTCAAGAGACTTTTTTGTGCGTCCCGAAGTGTTCTTTATGTGTACTGATTTTCATCTTCGTATTCCAAAAAAACCCATATGGAGAGGGGTATTTTAAATCTTCAAGGGGGCGCCGTTGAGCCATTTTTCCCCGCCCAATTACAAAAACCCCATCAGAGTCTAGGGCCAGCCCCCAAGAACGTGTGTATGAATTTTTAGGATCATAGGAGGTGGTTAAGGTCATTACAAATCCAAACGTAATTTCATGGCGAGGGATCGTCAGTTGCCGCTCCGCCACACAGATGCCATTGCACCCAGCTTCACGGCCTTTATAATGTAGCTTCACCAAGTAGTTGGGAAGGTTGTAGAGCAGAAACCAAGCCGATGGTGTCAACTATTAAGGAGCAGTACACTTCAGAGTAAAAATAGGTCATTTCCTGTTACCAGCAGGGGACGCCACGAGTAAGGCGGGAGTTTGACATATGGAGGCGTTCAGGGCAGAGCCCTCATCATGCTCATAAAGTTTGAAGATGTTTGGATAAAGTATGTGGACGTGAGAGCCATTCAAAATGTCATGGCAAATTCACCAAACGCCACCAAACTTTGGCGGGCCACAGAGGCCACGCCCTTTAACTTAGAGAAAACTCTGTGATAACTTTTGATCATCATGGTCTTGAGGTGAGGTCCACCAAATATGAAGTGGATCAGGTGAAATCCCTAGCACGAGTTCGTCCGCATACCAATGGTGTAATTCGCCAAAATCGCCAAATTCCGACCACAATGGCGGACTTCCTGTTGGGTTGAGGTCATGGTGTCAAGAGACTTTTTGGTGTGTCTCGGTATGATCAACATGTGTACCAATTTTCATGCACCTACGACAAACTAAGCCCAATGGGAGGGGGGTTTTGAAAATTTCAAGGGGGCGCTGCGGAGCCATTTTGCCCCCCCCATTTACAACGACCACAAAATATCAAATTTTTCACCAGACTTGATAAGTGTGCAAAATTTCAGGCGTTTTAGAGCATGGGAAGGGGTTGAAAAATGCAGTTGTTTGGGAGGACAAATAATAATAATAATAATAATTAAAGCTGCAAGCAGCGATGACGGGCCCTCGCACCCCTTGCGACCCGCGGGAGTCGCAGCCGGCGCAGCCAAGTACCAGAGTCCCCCTATGTCCTCTCCTTTCTCCCCAGTACACGTCATAGTACAAACAGGTTATTTCCTGTTACCAGCAGGGGGCACCACGAGTAAGGCGGGGGTTTGACACATGGAGCTGTTCAGGGCAGAGCCCTCATCATGCTCATAAAGTTTGAAGATGTTTGGATAAAGTATGTGGACGTGAGAGCCATTCAAAATGTCATGGCAAATTCACCAAACGCCACCGAACTTTGGCGAGCCACAGAGGCCACGCCCTTTAACTTAGAGAAAAGTCTGTTATAACTTTTGATCATCATGGTCTTGAGGTGAGGTCCACCAGATATGAAGTCGATCGGGTGAAATCCCTAGCACGAGTTCATCCGCATACCAATGGTGGAAAGCACTCAAATTTGGCCGCCAAAAACAAAATGGCTGACTTCCTGCTGGGTTGAGGTCATGGTGTCAAGAGACTTTTTTGTGCGTCCCAAAGTGTTCTTTATGTGTACTGATTTTCATCTTCGTACTCCAAAAAAACCCATATGGAGAGGGGTATTTTAAATCTTCAAGGGGGCGCTGTTGAGCCATTTTGCCCCGCCCAATTACAAAAACCCCATCAGAGTCTAGGACCAGCCCCCAAGAACGTGTGTATGAATTTTTAGGATCATAGGAGGTGGTTAAGGTCATTACAAATCCAAACGTAATTTCACGGCGAGGGATCGTCAGTTGCCGCGCCGCCACACAGATGCCATTGCACCCAGCTTCACGGCCTTTATAATGTAGCTTCACCAAGTAGTTGGGAAGGTTGTAGAGCAGAAACGGAGCCGATGGTGTCAACTATTAAGGAGCAGTACACTTCAGAGTAAAAATAGGTCATTTCCTGTTACCAGCAGGGGACGCCACGAGTAAGGCGGGAGTTTGACATATGGAGGCGTTCAGGGCAGAGCCCTGATCATGCTCATAAAGTTTGAAGATGTTTGGATAAAGTATGTGGACGTGAGAGCCATTCAAAATGTCATGGCAAATTCACAAAACGCCACCAAACTTTGGCGGGCCACAGAGGCCACGCCCTTTAACTTAGAGAAACCTCTGTTATAACTTTTGATCATCATGGTCTTGAGGTGAGGTCCACCAAATATGAAGTGGATCAGGTGAAATCCCTAGCACGAGTTCGTCCGCATACCAATGGTGTAATTCGCCAAAATCGCCAACTTCCGACCACAATGGCGGACTTCCTGTTGGGTTGAGGTCATGGTGTCAAGAGACTTTTTGGTGTGTCTCGGTATGATCAACATGTGTACCAATTTTCATGCACCTATGACAAACTAAGCCCAATGGGAGGGGGGTTTTGAAAATTTCAAGGGGGCGCTGCAGAGCCATTTTGCCCCCCCCATTTACAACGACCACAAAATATCAAATTTTTCACCAGACCTGATGAGTGTGCAAAATTTCAGGCGTTTTAGAGCATGGGAAGGGGTTGAAAAATGCAGTTGTTTGGGAGGAATAATAATAATAATAATAATAATAATAATAATAATAATAAACATTACAAAAACAATAGGGCCTTCGCACCACTCGGTGCTCGGGCCCTAATAATAATAATAATAATAATAATAAACATTAGAATTACAATAGGGCCTTCGCACCACTCGGTGCTCGGGCCCTAATTAAAGCTGCAAGCAGCGATGACGGGCCCTCGCACCCCTTGCGACCCGCGGGAGTCGCAGCCGGCGCAGCCAAGAGTACCAGAGTCCTCCTATGTCCTCTCCTCTTCTCCCCAGTACACGTCATAGTACAAACAGGTTATTTCCTGTTACCAGCAGGGGGCGCCACGAGTAAGGCGGGAGTTTGACATATGGAGGCGTTCAGGGCAGAGCCCTCATCATGCTCATGAAGTTTGACGATGTTTGGATAAAGTATGTGGATGTGAGAGCCATTCAAAATGTCATGGCAAATTCACCAAACGCCATCAAACTTTGGCGAGCCACAGAGGCCACGCCCTTTAACTTAGAGAAAAGTCTCTTATAACTTTTGATCATCATGGTCTTGAGGTGAGGTCCACCAGATATGAAGTTGATCGGGTGAAATCCCTAGCACGAGTTCATCCGCATACCAATGGTGGAAAGCACTCAAATTTGGCCGCCAAAAACAAAATGGCCGACTTCCTGCTGGGTTGAGGTCATGGTGGCAAGAGACTTTTTTGTGCGTCTGGAAGTGTTCTTTATGTGTACCGATTTTCATCTTCGTACTCCAAAAAAACCCATATGGAGAGGGGTATTTTAAATTTTCAAGGGGGCGCCGTTGAGCCATTTTGCCCCGCCCAATTATAAAAGCTCCATCAGAGTCTAGGACCAGCCCCCAAGAACGTGTGTATGAATTTTTAGGATCATAGGAGGTGGTTAAGGTCATTACAAATCCAAACGTAATTTCACGGCGAGGGATCGTCAGTTGCCGCGCCGCCACACAGATGCCATTGCACCCAGCTTCACGGCCTTTATAATGTAGCTTCACCACGTAGTTGGGAAGGTTGTAGAGCAGAAACCAAGCCGATGGTGTCAACTATTAAGGAGCAGTATACTTCAGAGTAAAAATAGGTCATTTCCTGTTACCAGCAGGGGACGCCACGAGTAAGGCGGGAGTTTGACATATGGAAGCGTTCAGGGCAGAGCCCTCATCACGCTCATAAAGTTTGAAGATGTTTGGATAAAGTATGTGGACGTGAGAGCCATTCAAAATGTCATGGAAAATTCACCAAACGCCATCAAACTTTGGCGGGCCACAGAGGCCACGCCCTTTAACTTAGAGAAAACTCTGTGATAACTTTTGATCATCATGGTCTTGAGGTGAGGTCCACCAAATATGAAGTGGATCAGGTGAAATCCCTAGCACGAGTTCGTCCGCATACCAATGGTGTAATTCGCCAAAATCGCCAACTTCCGACCACAATGGCGGACTTCCTGTTGGGTTGAGGTCATGGTGTCAAGAGACTTTTTGGTGTGTCTCGGTATGATCAACATGTGTACCAATTTTCATGCACCTATGACAAACTAAGCCCAATGGGAGGGGGGTTTTGAAAATTTCAAGGGGGCGCTGCGGAGCCATTTTGCCCCCCCCATTTACAACGACCACAAAATATCAAATTTTTCACCAGACCTGATGAGTGTGCAAAATTTCAGGCGTTTTACAGCATGGGAAGGGGTTGAAAAATGCAGTTGTTTGGGAGGACAAATAATAATAATAATTAAAGCTGCAAGCAGCGATGACGGGCCCTCGCACCCCTTGCGACCCGCGGGAGTCGCAGCCGGCGCAGCCAAGAGTACCAGAGTCCTCCTATGTCCTCTCCTCTTCTCCCCAGTACACGTCATAGTACAAACAGGTTATTTCCTGTTACCAGCAGGGGGCGCCACGAGTAAGGCGGGAGTTTGACATATGGAGGCGTTCAGGGCAGAGCCCTCATCATGCTCATGAAGTTTGACGATGTTTGGATAAAGTATGTGGATGTGAGAGCCATTCAAAATGTCATGGCAAATTCACCAAACGCCATCGAACTTTGGCAAGCCACAGAGGCCACGCCCTTTAACTTAGAGAAAAGTCTCTTATAACTTTTGATCATCATGGTCTTGAGGTGAGGTCCACCAGATATGAAGTTGATCGGATGAAATCCCTAGCACGAGTTCATCAGCATACCAGTGGTGGAAAGCAGTGAAATTTGGCCGCCAAAAACAAAATGGTCGACTTCCTGCTGGGTTGAGGTCATGGTGTCAAGAGACTTTTTTGTGCGTCCTGAAGTGTTTTTTATGTGTACTGATTTTCATCTTCGTATTCCAAAAAAACCCATATGGAGAGGGGTATTTTAAATCTTCAAGGGGGCGCCGTTGAGCCATTTTGCCCCGCCCAATTACAAAAACCCCACCAGAATCTAGGACCAGCCCCCAAGAACGTGTGTATGAATTTTTATGATCATAGGAGGTGGTTAAGGTCATTACAAATCCAAACGTAATTTCACGGCGAGGGATCGTCAGTTGCCGCACCGCCACACAGATGCCATTGCACCCAGCTTAACGGCCTTTATAATGTAGCTTCACCAAGTAGTTGGGAAGGTTGTAGAGCAGAAACCAAGCCGATGGTGTCAACTATTAAGGAGCAGTACACTTCAGAGTAAAAATAGGTCATTTCCTGTTACCAGCAGGGGACGCCACGAGTAAGGCGGGAGTTTGACATATGGAGGCGTTCAGGGCAGAGCCCTGATCATGCTCATAAAGTTTGAAGATGTTTGGATAAAGTATGTGGACGTGAGAGCCGTTCAAAATGTCATGACAAATTCACCAAACGCCACCAAACTTTGGCGAGCCACAGAGGCCACGCCCTTTAACTTAGAGAAAACTCTGTGATAACTTTTGATCATCATGGTCTTGAGGTGAGGTCCACCAAATATGAAGTGGATCGGGTGAAATCCCTAGCACGAGTTCGTCCGCATACCAATGGTGTAATTCGCCAAAATGGCCAACTTCCGACCACAATGGCGGACTTCCTGTTGGGTTGAGGTCATGGTGTCAAGAGACTTTTTGGTGTGTCTCGGTATGATCAACATGTGTACCAATTTTCATGCACCTATGACAAACTAAGCCCAATGGGAGGGGGGTTTTGAAAATTTCAAGGGGGCGCTGCGGAGCCATTTTGCCCCCCCCATTTACAACGACCACAAAATATCAAATTTTTCACCAGACCTGATGAGTGTGCAAAATTTCAGGCGTTTTAGAGCATGGGAAGGGGTTGAAAAATGCAGTTGTTTGGGAGGACAAATAATAATAATAATAATAATAATAATAATAATAATAATAATAAACATTAGAATTACAATAGGGCCTTCGCACCACTCGGTGCTCGGGCCCTAATTAAAGCTGCAAGCAGCGATGACGGGCCCTCGCACCCCTTGCGACCCAGCGGAGTCGGAGCCGGCGCAGCCAAGAGTACCAGAGTCCCCCTATGTCCTCTCCTCTTCTACCCAGTACACGTCATAGTACAAACAGGTTATTTCCTGTGACCAGCAGGGGGCGCCACGAGTAAGGCGGGGGTTTGACATATGGAGCCGTTCAGGGCAGAGCCCTCATCATGCTCATAAAGTTTGAAGATGTTTGGATAAAGTATGTGGACGTGAGAGCCATTCAAAATGTCATGGCAAATTCACCAAACGCCACCAAACTTTGGCGGGCCACAGAGGCCACACCCTGTAACTTAGAGAAAACTCTGTGATAACTTTTGATCATCATGGTCTTGAGGTGAGGTCCACCAGATATGAAGCTGATCGGGTGAAATCCCTAGCACGAGTTCATCCGCATACCAATGGTGGAAAGCACTCAAATTTGGCCGCCAAAAACAAAATGGCTGACTTCCTGCTGGGTTGAGGTCATGGTGTCAAGAGACTTTTTTGTGCGTCCCGAAGTGTTCTTTATGTGTACTGATTTTCATCTTCGTATTCCAAAAAAACCCATATGGAGAGGGGTATTTTAAATCTTCAAGGGGGCGCCGTTGAGCCATTTTTCCCCGCCCAATTACAAAAACCCCATCAGAGTCTAGGGCCAGCCCCCAAGAACGTGTGTATGAATTTTTAGGATCATAGGAGGTGGTTAAGGTCATTACAAATCCAAACGTAATTTCATGGCGAGGGATCGTCAGTTGCCGCTCCGCCACACAGATGCCATTGCACCCAGCTTCACGGCCTTTATAATGTAGCTTCACCAAGTAGTTGGGAAGGTTGTAGAGCAGAAACCAAGCCGATGGTGTCAACTATTAAGGAGCAGTACACTTCAGAGTAAAAATAGGTCATTTCCTGTTACCAGCAGGGGACGCCACGAGTAAGGCGGGAGTTTGACATATGGAGGCGTTCAGGGCAGAGCCCTCATCATGCTCATAAAGTTTGAAGATGTTTGGATAAAGTATGTGGACGTGAGAGCCATTCAAAATGTCATGGCAAATTCACCAAACGCCACCAAACTTTGGCGGGCCACAGAGGCCACGCCCTTTAACTTAGAGAAAACTCTGTGATAACTTTTGATCATCATGGTCTTGAGGTGAGGTCCACCAAATATGAAGTGGATCAGGTGAAATCCCTAGCACGAGTTCGTCCGCATACCAATGGTGTAATTCGCCAAAATCGCCAAATTCCGACCACAATGGCGGACTTCCTGTTGGGTTGAGGTCATGGTGTCAAGAGACTTTTTGGTGTGTCTCGGTATGATCAACATGTGTACCAATTTTCATGCACCTACGACAAACTAAGCCCAATGGGAGGGGGGTTTTGAAAATTTCAAGGGGGCGCTGCGGAGCCATTTTGCCCCCCCCATTTACAACGACCACAAAATATCAAATTTTTCACCAGACTTGATAAGTGTGCAAAATTTCAGGCGTTTTAGAGCATGGGAAGGGGTTGAAAAATGCAGTTGTTTGGGAGGACAAATAATAATAATAATAATAATTAAAGCTGCAAGCAGCGATGACGGGCCCTCGCACCCCTTGCGACCCGCGGGAGTCGCAGCCGGCGCAGCCAAGTACCAGAGTCCCCCTATGTCCTCTCCTTTCTCCCCAGTACACGTCATAGTACAAACAGGTTATTTCCTGTTACCAGCAGGGGGCACCACGAGTAAGGCGGGGGTTTGACACATGGAGCTGTTCAGGGCAGAGCCCTCATCATGCTCATAAAGTTTGAAGATGTTTGGATAAAGTATGTGGACGTGAGAGCCATTCAAAATGTCATGGCAAATTCACCAAACGCCACCGAACTTTGGCGAGCCACAGAGGCCACGCCCTTTAACTTAGAGAAAAGTCTGTTATAACTTTTGATCATCATGGTCTTGAGGTGAGGTCCACCAGATATGAAGTCGATCGGGTGAAATCCCTAGCACGAGTTCATCCGCATACCAATGGTGGAAAGCACTCAAATTTGGCCGCCAAAAACAAAATGGCTGACTTCCTGCTGGGTTGAGGTCATGGTGTCAAGAGACTTTTTTGTGCGTCCCAAAGTGTTCTTTATGTGTACTGATTTTCATCTTCGTACTCCAAAAAAACCCATATGGAGAGGGGTATTTTAAATCTTCAAGGGGGCGCTGTTGAGCCATTTTGCCCCGCCCAATTACAAA